>NC_092357.1:15613606-16885326 GCF_963676685.1 Mytilus edulis
GCAGGCCCCTCTTAGGCAGTCGGTGGGCCCCACTTATGAAAAATTCTGGATCCACCACTGTGGTCATGGTGGTCTTCAGTTGTATTATCTTTTAAAAAAAAAATTACACCTGTATAGTGTATATTCTTTAGTGTAAATCAAGGGAAAATACTGTGAACTATCTGTGCATTGGGGCTATTAAAAGGTATTTCGGGGGGAAGAAAGAAGGGAGGGTGAGTCCATGGGAGGTAATCCCCACCCCTTTCAATTTGAGAATATATATGCTATTATCTTGTAAACGGTCCAGATCCCCATCCCTAAACCATATATATTCTTGAATGGGACGATAAAACAAATCAAATGAAATTAAAAGGAGGTCTTTGGGGGTTACCCACTCTGTTCAATTTGAGAATGTGCTATTATCTTGTGAACGATCCAGATCCCCACCCCTAAACCATATATATTCTTGTCGGGGACAATAAAATTAATAATGAAATAAAATAAAAGTGAAGTCCCACCCCCTCTAGTTTGAAAACTTGTAAACGGTCAAGATCCCCACCCCTAAACCATATTTATATATTCTTGTATAGAACAATAAAACAAATCAAAGGAAATATAGGGAGAGTCCATGGGGTTCACCCCCACCCCCACATGTTTGAGAAACTTTTAAATGGTTGAGATCCCCTGTCATCCAGTGGTTAGGTGAAAAAATTTCAGGATCCCTGATCCCCACCGTCAAAACCATATATATTCTTGTATGAGACAATAAAACAAATCAAATGAATATAGGATCATCCCCTTTGTCTTGGGTTGGGAACCCCCCTTTTTAAAATGGCTGGATCCGCCCCGGCATACCATCTAGCTAGCTATAAAGGCTTTAAAAATATGAAATCAAACAAGGAAATTAACAGTGTAGGCAACTGTTTTGAATTTAAAAAAAAGTCTTTTACATATATATATAACAATGTTAAATTTTTTGTGCATTTATTTTTGCTTATCGTATTTTCAATAATAGACAAAATTGCATGATTGAATATTGTAATTTAAGAAAAATCAGCATACATGATATAAAATGGGAAGTGGAAACTGGGAATTTGACAAAGAGACAACAACCCAATCAAAGAGCAGACAACGGCCGAAGGTCACCTATGGGTCTTCAATGCAGTGAGAAAAATTCGGCACTGGTCTTCAGCTCATAAATATGTATCAGAAATGAAAACGAGATACAGCTTTCAGTTGTATTAATAAAAACCTCACAATAAGTTCTGAATATCAGAATATACAGTATTGCAAGATTCTCTCAAAATGTACACATAGAGCTGAAAAACTGTCAGTGACTGTAAAATTAATCATGCTTACATTAAAGTCCATGGAGTCCATCTTAATATGCATACTCTCGTACAAAGGAATATAAGTATGCAATAGACATCAAGTTTTCAAAAATAAGAGTATCTATGCCATTAATTTACGACAAGATCTTAATCAAGTAATAATTTCGGTTTGTTTAAATATTTCGGAGGTTAGTATGACCTCCTCTTTGGTGATGATGTTTTCGTTTTTAAAGTTGGGAAAATTGTTTGTACATGTACCAACAAAAATAAAAACACAAATTCAATCTAGAATTATGTTTTTATCATTTTTTTATGTTTAGGTTGTCAGCAAGATGAAAAGGACAAGTATGCAGTTCAAAATTCAAAATGTGGATAAGTTGAGGTTCTAGGTCTTACCTTTGCAGATTTTCATATTTTGCATGAATGAATTCAAAGGTTATATGATGGACAGCAGAGAAAGAAAAAAACAACTTTTCAATTATCCTGCTCCTGGATAAATGTAAAACATCTTGTTTTTCGGTAAGTTTTATGCTCTGTTTTGATAGTGTTAGTGCATTCATCTTTCCAGTCTTTCCTCTAAATTGTAAGTTTTTGGTGAGTGTTCACCATGAATTTCAGTAAGTAACTTGTGGATTTACATGTATATACTCAAAATTTAGTACTAATATTAATGGGATTTTAGCATGACATCCTGCCAAATGCTTGTTAATCATGTTTATGTTCCAGAACAAACAAGTATTTGGACTGTACGCATACAGTCTGCCCAATTTTAAGAAGTTGGTCAAGTTTATTACAAACAAATGTACAGTACAGATCAACATAACTGAAATCTTTAATAGATTAATACAAAAAGTTTAATTGCAGTTAAAATAAAAACACAGGTTTGGTTGAGCTGGTACCAGACAGTACAAGTATACTTAAATGGTCTGACTGTACACATATGGTGGGACTGTAAGTTCTGGACCATAAAAGTAAGATCCGAATACTGATATGGTCTGGAACATTTATACATGTCTTAAAATTAATATCAAACACATTGGTGTTTTTGAACTTGGTAATAAGTTATGTGATAGAACTATAATGTTTTGGGATATCAAAATCAAAAATATCCCATTTTTACTTTTAATAAAGAAGAAGATTATTGATGTATGTTTAAATGTATATTAAAATGAGACAGCAAGCCAACAACACAAAAAAAAAAGGATAAAACATACATATTTTGTTTGTATCAATGTTATAATTTCCAATATGTTCAAGGTATTTTTTCATTGAAATAAAACACAAATTGAAATCTGTCTGAACTTCAAAAGCTTAAAGAAATATTGTTTCTGTTGTCTGCATTTTGTATAATATATTGCAAATTCTTGTGAATAATGGAATGTTATTATAGTTGTCTAAAGTTTTAACTTTTAACATTGATCTTTATACTGTAAAATTCATAAATTATTGCGTGCATTTATTATTGCGATTCTGTCAATTTAGACTTAAATGCGATTTTAAATTTTACGATTTTGAAAAATTCTGTTTAATCCATATAAAATATTTCATAATACGAGTTTAAATTATTGCGTTTACAACTCCGTTGCATTTTTCGCAATAAAAAAAAACTTGCATTAATTCCGAATTTACAGTATATATATATATTATGTATATAACTTGGGAAAATACCCAAATTTTATAAAGAAGAATAAATTAATTGATTGTTATATGGTATTAGAATAGGAAGATGTGGTATATTGCTAATTTGACAACCCTCCATCAGAGACCAAAGGATGTAGGCCGTAAGAAACTGATGACACTGGACAACCTTTAACAATCAGTAAAATCCATACCGCATAGCTATTTTTATTGAATATCATATTATTGCTACATGTATGAAAACAATTTTGTATAATCCATTACTTTAGATTTTATTGGTTCTTTTTCAGAAGGATTGATATTCACCACCTAAAATAAATGGAGAAAACATAGAAACAAGACCAGAATAAATTCAAAGAAAAAAGTTGGATCAGTTATTATTTTCATCACTCAGTCAATGATTTGAAGTTCTTTTAAATTCAAAAAAATATTGAAACCACAATAATGTCAAAGTTCTGTGCTGAATGTCCAAAAAGTGGACTATACCATCAAACAATGCTGGATGATAAGAAACTATTAATGTTTTGTGTTGAGGGATATTGTGAAAAAAATAGATTTACTTAAATAGCTACTAGTATGTTAAGCCTAACAATAGAGTTTTTATTGATTTCAAATGGCAAATAATTGTGTTTCAAGAAAGTATTCTATAATTCATGAATAAACATATATTGATACTTACATTATCTGCTTTGTTGTTTAAAAGTTTAGTTTTGAACAGTTAAAGAACAATATGCTAAATTAACATTTCCCAAGAAAAAAAGATATTCAATTAAAAAGATTCATCTTATAATAATTTACTACCAAATAGAATACATTGTAACATACACATTACTGTTTATTTATATCTATATATTTACAATTAGAATCCCATAGGATTTTAATTTGTCCCATGGGATATTAAAAATCCCATGGGATAATAAAAATCCCATGGGATTTTTTTTGTCCCATGGGACAACAAATATCCCATGGGACAAAAAAAAATCCCATGGGATTTAACCAAAATCCCATGGGATAATGGTAAATCCCATGGGATTTTGCCCTGTCCCATGGGATATTGAAAATCCCATGTTTTTATAATTCAAATTGCAAAATAAATATGAAAGTAACTGTAGAAAACCAATGAAATTATTGAATCCCATGTAATTCTGCACATTTTGGTTATATACATGATATTGTAGCTCTTGTTTGAGGCGGCGGCGGATTTGCAAATGAGTGTTTTGCAAATTAAAAGTGTCCAGTGTTAATGTATCTAAATTTCAGAAAGTCAAAAGTTTGGCTCGCTTTAGCGAAAATCCTGCGTGACGACGTGACTTCTGTTGATGCAGATTAACAAACGAAAATTTCATTTCAGTATGAAACTTCGTATTACGTCCTCAAATGATTATTCATCTCTAAGACTAGCGGTATATTTTCTAGTGTCGATTTTTTTTTATATCAACATTTTATATTTGAAATTGCACAGTCTAAATAATGAATGTATCAATTTTAAACATAAACGAACAGACTTACATAGACGTTATAAGCCTGTAAAATGTAATAAATATTTATAATGTGGAAAACTATTGGATTTGTAAAACCCAACATAAGTAATATAAATATGGTTCTTTTTGAAAATTGTTCTTTTTTTATGCGTTTTGTTATTTGATTTTGCCATGTGATTATGGACTTTCCGAATGGATTTTCCTCTAAGTTCAGTATTTTTTTGATTTTACTTTTTACATCGTATAAAACTACGGCGAATTGGAGGGATGTTCCTAATGGTAAAAAAGTTCCTAATTTTGCGTAAATTTATGTAAAACATATATAGATAAAGTAACTAGATATACATGTTCATACTACAACTATTTATAGTTTGAGTGCACTCACTTCGATTCTTGGACGTCACCACCATGTATACTGTGCTGTGTGTACAGAACTGTAAACAATTTAATGATTTTACAAGGAAAAAAAAAGATACATTACCTTCGTCTGAGCCTGATTCATCTTTGTTATTATTGGTAACGATGGACGGCGTTCGGTCTTTGGTTATATCTTTGTGTGATACTAAGAACAGTACAACTTGGCTCTTTTCATTCTTGATTGGAACAATGTCAAGTAAGCACCAGAAACCATTCTCTGGAAGGAAAATAATGCATAATAAAAATATGTGTAAAAAAAGGCAAACACCATTTTCTGGAATGAAACATGATTTATATACAAGTTTAATCTTACTAAAAAGCTTTGGAAAGCTTTGCAGCATCAAACTTTCAAGAAAGATCATTTGGTTATTTGCTTGTTACATATAAACTGCTGTATTAATTCTATCCATTTTTCTTCCCTGATTAGGTTACCCCTTTAAACGATACCCATTTTTGTAGTAATTGGACCAAGAATACTCCAATCAGGACAACAAACCCATCTGGTAGCTAGAGGTGTCGGCGATTGTGCGAAATGTAACACACATAATGCAATTTGGTAAGAAGGTAAAAGGTTTGCCTCGTGTTACCAGAGTCATTCGTTTACATAGAAAAGACAAGCAATCATCAAACGTTAAGAGTAACTAACTCATCTTGTGCTTAGGCTTAATTGTCCTAAATCCGACACATCATTGAAACAAAAAAAAAACCAAATTATTTGATCTCTCTGTTCTAATAATAATAATTTATTGATAATTCTGTTTCATCCGTTTCATGTTTATATCTCGAGATATTGTTCTTTATTTCATTAAGGGTCGTAAAACACCAACAACTTGTATATTTATATAAAGTAAACAATTTGTGGAGGAGTCCAAGGTCAAGGTCAGATCCAAGGGTAAATTGAATTTAGTGTCATCGGATTTAGATAATCATTAATCAATGCTTGTCTCATTTTTATACTCAATGTTTGTACATGTTCCCATGGTGATCGCTTTGATTTATCAGTACAAGGATCTGTCTTGGCTTTGGCTATGACATGGTAGGATTATCCCGTAAGGATAGCTTTGATTTATTCGTACAAGACTCTGCCTTGGCTTTGACATGTTAGGATGTTCCCGTAAGAATCGATTAAATGATCTTTTATTTCGTTCAAATAATTACTTACCTATCAACCTATTTATTAGACAATGGCATCGTCAATCAGTCTTTTCGTTATATAAAAAAGTTAAAGTATTTTGGTGATCCTATACAAAATATGCAAAATAAAAAACCCCAATAGAACAGTTTGAAAAACTGTTTGTAAATATAGTTTTGTAATGTTGTAAATCTATACATTGATTACTACTGGTTCTTAATGATTTTTTTATACATCAAATCCAGATCTTTATTATATTTCAAGTAGTCTGACAACAAAAAAGGAGGTAAATAAATTGAGTTAAACAAAAGGCGAAGAACGCTAACATCAAGACTAGATGTGTCAAAGCAACACGAATGGCCCCGTCTCAAAAAGTTGAAAAATGTGCATTGTCTATAACACACGTGGACACAAACATGATGGTAGTCTTACATATCATAAATCAGCTCAAAATCTGGAGGCGTATAGCAAAAAAGTCTGTATAACTGTGATTTTCAACAATTTTCAAAGTTGTGAACCCTTAATTTTGGCAAAAATTAGCGGAGCGGAACAAAACTTGAACGTGATCTGTAACTCATCTTGGTTAACTCACATACCAAAAATCAGCCGAATGTCTGAAAGCGTTTAGAAAAAAAGTATGTTTAACTGTGATTTTCAACAATTTATCAAAGTCCAAAGCCCGTAATTTTGGCAAAAATTAGCGGAGCAAAACGCAACTTAAACTTGATCTGTAACTCATTATGGTTAACTCACATACCAAAAATCAGTCCAATATCTGAAGGCGTTTAGAACAAAGTCTATAGAACTGTGATTTTCAACAATTTATCAAAGTTCAAAGCCCGTAATTTCGGAAAAAATTAGCGGAGAGGAAAGAAATTTAGACTTGATCTGTAACTCATCATGGTTTACTTACATACCAATAATCAGGCAAATAACTGAAGACGCTTAGAAAAAAAAAAACTGCGTATAATGGTTTGATGCGGTATGACGGAATTTCGGAGTTTCGGACAAGGGTAAATCTATATGGCACCAACAACTTCGTTGCGGGGCCAGAAAAAGCCTAGAGTAGCTTAGGCTAGGCTGAATTGAAACTAGGGGTAATACTTAAAATAAAAAAATGGGGTTGGGAATTAACTCAGTGAGTGGCAAGGCAATAACACACTGGATGAAAAGAAAAGAAACTTAAAGTATTCAAAATTAGAAAAAAAACGCCAACACATAACATACATTGTAATTGAACAGGAAGGCACAGCGAATATACATACACTGTACAAAGGAAATGTATTTATTTTACATTGGACAGAGACGAGAGCGTCCTTTCCCTCAAATAGGTTAAAGGGGAAAAAAAGAGGAGTTTCCTTTATTTAATTTTAATTATTTGAACCTACATGTATCATTCAAAGAAACAAATATTTCATTCTCTGTGACAATTATGTTTTTCTAAATGTGTAAATGCCTTTTAAGAAATACCTGAAATATTCTTTGTGTGTCTAAAAGACGATATTTATATTCATTACTAGTATTCATTTGAAGCACTTTAATTATAATTTGTTCTGAAACTAGAATATTTTTACGGGACTACCCGGCTTAATTTAGCGTGAGCAGTAAACTTCTCTTATTTATCATACTGACAATTTAAATCATGATTTAATTGTGAAAATGTCGTAAATTGAAATGATAAAATGGTTTTCTGACAACATAATCCAAAGTTTCTATAGAAACTGATGAGAATGGATTTGAATTTTTTAAAACATTTTTCATTTGAGGGCTTTTAACACATTTTAAAAGAAGAATGATCATGCAAGCAGGAAAGTTAATATTGTATAATATTATAGACAGAAATGAGTGAAGTGTTAGACTGTAATAGGATGAATAGGTTGAAAGAAAATGTAGAAATATTAGCAATTTCAAAATAAAATAACCCTTGAAATGTGCCATTTTTCATAAAATTTTATTGCTTTAATAGAGCTAATGTTTTAAGAGGACATACATATTGAGCTTCGTACTGAACAAAACCTGAAGGTGCAAAAAGAATCAGGTTAAAATGCACTAATCAGATTTTTATAAATGCCAAAGAGAATATGTTAAAGAGAAAAACACTGTTATATTATGCCCTTGCATATTGTATCTAAGGAAACATATTTTTAAGGGTATATGACAAGTATCTCATTAAATATTATACAATTTGTTGCCATGGAAACCAGTGGATTTTTCAAAATATAGCATTTTCATATATTTTTGTGTTCAATTACTTACAGCACATCATTTAACAACAATTCTATGAAATATATATGTTTTTATCATTACATGTAAAGCTTACTGACATGGTCTCTTCCTCGTCATTATTTCAGGATCACGTAAACAAAATAGACATTTCGGGACTATGTGGTGTATGGTTTACTCATTGTTGAAGACTGTACGATGCCCTTAATTTGTTTGTACTTCTAAGTCTTCGCCTTTTTACGTTTATTTTGGTAGACGTTTGTTTGGTTTACAAAACGGTACGACGACAATAAGGACTCAAGCACCAAATGTTCATATGCCTGTCCGAAGTCCAGAACCTTGTTATTTGCTGCCAGTTTCTATCATATCTTATATTGAGTCATTCCTTGGATTTGGTATAATAAATGGCTGATTTTTATATGCATGCTTAATTCATTCAAAACGTTTAAGATTCAAACCAATTTAGAGCTTGACGTATTGTTCAAAACCCCGTTGTTTGTTGAAAAATGTTTGATGAAACTATAATCATGTCATTTTGCGTTTCGTCTTGGTTGCTGTCTCATTTTTGTATACCCAAACAGTACTTTTATTTTTAAATAAATCAGTAATAAGTGTAACGAGATCCCTATTAATATCCTTATGAAACAGATACATACTATTAAATCAATTTGAATCAACGTTGAATTTGAATTGCAATAAGTATCATATTAAATGAGCACAAGGTTGAATGGTCAACATCAATCAATGTGACATCGTTTAAACGTAATTTAACTGTTCGTAGACTAGTCATTGTTTCAACAAAGAATTCAATACCTACTGAAATTTCAATTGTAGATCAATACTGAATAGGAGGTCTAGCGTTTATTAAATCAATTCGCCCTTTCAATTTAAACATTGAAGACATCTATCCAATGTCTGGTTTCAAAGTCCTTAGCTACTGTTTATAATTGGGCATGTTGGAAATATATAAATGATTCAGGTTGAATCTTATCATGGTTTACTTCATTCAAAAGAACTTAAAATTGAAAAAGGAAACGTGGCCAAAAAATTTACAAAAATTGTGTATCATTTATCTTCCGTTAATAATTTAAGTTTGGATGTAACACGTCATCTGATTTGCTGAAAGTTTTTGCTATCAGCGAATAGACATAACTATGACGTCATACGTTTTTTCATGATTCACTCCTTATAACTGAAATTTAGAATGAACTGACTGTATTTCCCCCCCCTGCATTTCCAAAATAACCGCCATAATATGGTGCACATTTTTAAATGACACGCATCGCATTTTTTATGTTATTTCTTCGCAGACAGAAAACATGTTTCAGTTATTCCTTAACTGATATGTACAATGTAACAATTGTATATCTATATTTGTAGCTATCTATTACTGTTAAAACATGTATGTGTGCATTGTAATTATTTTATATTTTCTATAGTTCTTTTTAAAAAGAGCAATATTAGTTTGATAAAAACGGGAAAATGTTATTACATGTATCTCTAATTTTTCAGATGTTGAAACATTTTCGGGATGTGTTTAATAGTTATGGATTTTAAATGAAATACAAACAGCATCTATTCTTTTCTGTCATCAAATTGATACATGGACATACATCATCCTTGTTTTGTAAGGAAATATGAATCGTTCTACTATATTATCTTTTTCTAGTTTCATCAACTGTTTTTTAGTGTAACGAAGTTGACATTGAAATTTTAAATTTATGTCAATTCTGAATATATAGGAGCTCTGGCGTTCATTAAATCAATTTGCCCATTCATTTAAAACATTGAAGACATCCATCAATTGTCTGGTTTCTAATTTCTTGTTTCTAATAGACCATTTTCATATATAACCGGTATCTAACTCCGGGTTCTACAATTATTCGACAGGTTACATATTCTGAAGTAGGACATCCTTATACCCAGTCAATTACGAGCAACGATGAAAAAAAGTTAAAAAAATATATGATCGGTAATTTAAGGGGAGAAAAAGGGGGGGGGGGGGGTGGTGGTTTCTATTTTTCGATTATCCGCTTATAATTTAAGTTTGGATGTTAAACGTCTTCTGATTGGCTGAATTTTGTTGTCAGTAGCTCATAGCTTTTTGAGTCAGGTGAGCTAATAATCTTGTTTCAATTTTGTCGTCCAGCGTCTTTTGATATCATCATGCACTACGATTCATCCCGATTGTTAATACCAGTACTCAATGAATGTATATCAGCCTTTGTTCTCAAGTTATTAAAAGCTTTTACGCTCGCAAACAATGAGATCTGATGTTGTTATTAAGAATCGGAAATTTGTATAGCCTACAATCTAACTATTTCTAAGAAACAAGGAATCTCTCCATCACCTGATCCTCGAGTACTGTTTGGACCAGGTACTTATTATTCATGAATTGTAGAATCCAATTTAAAACTGTTTGATGACATTTGTCTCACTCCTAATCCTATTACACTAAGAATAAAGACGATCAAAATTTAATCTATTTTCAAATCCTTACGTAAATTTATTTTTTAAATCAATCTTCCGTGAGGGATAAAACTTGATCCGGATATGATTTTAGTTTGATACAAAACAGAGCGCTGTGTCAGGCAATGTTTAATTGATTGTTCACAACAAGTTCGTAAGGAGGTTTGAAACATGCAGTGTTCCGAGTTGCTCAATCTTTTGTTTTCGTTACAGAATTTCTTTTACTGTTATATTTGTCTTTTGTCGTCTTTTTCAATATTCAATCGTATTGATACTGTGAATGTGTTTTCAAACACGTTGTAAAATTAGCTACAACCTATAAAATCTGAGGAACAATGTATGGATGAAAAGGACTTGATTTGATTTTCGTGCACAGTTCACTCGCCAAAGAAAACCGTAATGTTTTAAATATGATTACATGTACGATAAAATCATTGCAATATTGCAATATTTCAACTTAAAAATATTAGTCCAATCTAGATTTGTATCACAGAAAAGAACGTTAAACATGCGTCCTTTGTTAATAATGTAAAAAAAAAAACAGATAGAAAAGAAATAATAATTATATCAAAGAAAAGAACGTTAAACATGCGTCCTTTGTTAATAATGTAAAACAGATAGAAAGATGTAATAATAATATTATTAATAAGAAGGGGAAATAAGAACAAGAACAAAATCAGAGTTATGCAAATACAATGAAACAAACAGTTATGGCCTATGGTGGTTTACTTTTACAAGTTATTGCCTATGGTGGTTTACTTTTACAAGTTATGGCCTATGGTGGTTTACTTTTACAAGTTATGGCCTATGGTGGTTTACTTTTACAAGTTATGGCCTATGGTGGTTTACTTTTACAAGTTATTGCCTATGGTGGTTTAAGTTGTCTCATTGGCACTCATACCACATCTTCCTATATATAGTTAACACAATTACAGGAATCAAAATTTCGGAAACACAAGCTATGTGTTTTAATAAACACAATAACCTATAACATTTTATTACGTATTGTGGCTTTTTAGATAAATAAACTCTCTACTCAAGCAGGAATTGATACAACAGTATCCTATAATTGCACCTGCTCTCGTGTTATATTGCCACTTTATTTGATTTCAAAGCAATCTTAATAACAAAAGATGTTGTTTAAATAAAAAAACAAATTTTATTCGAATTGTGGCTTTTTAGATAAATAAACTGAGTACCCTATACTCAAGCCATCAGCCTATAATTGCACTTGTTCTCGTGTTATATTGCTACTTTATATGATTTTCAAAGAAGTTTTACAAACACAAGCTAGTATGTATTCTAACAAACACCATATTTTTGTTACGTATTGTGGCTTTTTATATATATAAATAAACTCTATACTCAAGCATATATTAATACAACAGTATCCTATAATTGCACTTGGCGAATTTGCTTTCGCGTTTGTTGCCACTTTATATGATTTTCAAAGAATTTTTACTACATTTTTATTTGAATATCGATGTGAACGGGTTGTAACAACACAATAAATTGCATTATATTATTTAAAGAAATATCTTGAGGGATCAGGTGACTGTGGCGTTGACTAATGTAAATGATTAGTTGATGAGATATTTAAAATCTGTGAGTAATGGCACAGCTTTCCTCTTAAATTGTAAGACTATCTGCGTCTGAATAGCATGAATAGTAAGCCTATCTTGGTCTAATGGCACAACTATTCTCTCAAAAGGTAAACCAATATATGGCTAATGACACAGTGTTTGTTCAAATATGCTTTAATAGCTGTCACACGAGGGTCTTAGTGGGGAGTCCTCATTTCTGTATTTTTAGTATCAAGGTTATTGTTCAGTATTCTTATTTCTTAAATTTGTCAAATATTCTCTTTTCTGGCTTTAAGGTGGTATGGGTGTCTTCCTCCATCTTGGATTGTAAAAAACAGAGAACCAAAGGTCCAGATTTTCTATCAAGTTAGCAAAATTTGATGCAGGAATGAAGATTTTAAATGTGAATGTTCATTTAAAAGAACCAATTTATAAGAATATAACTTATAATTGTTCAATATCTTTGCAAATGTTGATTATTTTTGGTTGTTTTAAAAAAAAAAAAAATTGGCATTTTAAGGGGAAGTAACTCTAAAACAGTGCATTTTCTGAAGGATTCTACATGGAATTTTCCTATTTTGTATTTTAGCCGGAAAAAACGTACGGTGACCCTATCTTTTCTTTTGATATTCTCAAAGCATTGCCCGAAAGCTATCTTTTCCTTAAGTATTTAACAATTCTATCATTTTGTTTAGTTTCTAATAACAAAATGGTGTTTTTTCCTGTATAATCCATACAAAATGTGTCATTTTGTCACGTCCTGTAGCTTGAGAAAATGCACGGTGACCTATCATTTTTATTATTTTTTTCAACATATATCAATAGATACTACGTTTTGGCAAAGTATGAACAAATTCTATCATTTTTATTTTAGACTCCCATACCACCTTAAAACACGTTTTTCTATTCTATATTTTGTATGCTCATTTGTTTCTATTTTTGTATTTTATAGTATTGAAGCCACTTTCTCTATTCTTAATTTCTTTGCGAAATATATCTTTTCTGTTTTTAAACAAAGTTTTGTATCAGATATCTTTGACTTTTTTGAATTTTGGGTCCTCAATGCTCTTCAACTTTGTACTTGTTTTGCTTTTTAACTGTTTTGGTTTGAGCGTCACTGATGAGTCTTATGTAGACGAAACGCGCGTCTGGCGTTTTTTAAAATTATAATCCTGGTACCTTTGAGAACTATATTAAATATGCTCATTTCTCTATTCTTGTATTTTAACACCCTAATTATCTCTTTTCTGTAATGATTTCGTCAAATAATCACTTTTAAAAAAAAATAATTTACAATTCTTTATATACTAGCACTCTTATAATCTCATTTCTGTTATTTTTTAATCATTTTTCCCCCATGTTTTACCAAATTATTCTTGATCCCTTTCCTGTAATGATTTCACCAAATTTCCACTTTGTTTTTAAAATTATTTATTTTTCTTTTAACTTTTACAATTCTTTATATTCTAGCATTCTTATCTAATTTCTGTCATTTAAAAAAAATATTATGTTTTACATGTAATGAGCATAGTTTTGTGTGGACGTAGCGAGCGTCTGGCGTATACAAATATTTTTTAATCTGTTACCTTTTGATGGTTGTTATTCTTTTGTCTCTCTGTCCTATATTTTCTCCCATCTATTTATTGTAGCTCTGTCGTGTAATGTTGTCATTTTAATGTTATAAGTAACACTGACATTAAAGCGAGAGATTTGCCATGCCACAAAACCAGGTTCAACCCACCATTTTTTCACAAAATGCCCTGTACCAAGTCAGGAAAATGTCCATTGTTACATTATAGTTCGTTTCTGTGTGTTTTACATTTCGGTGTTGTGTCGTAGTTCTTTATATTTGATACGTTTCCCTCAGTTTTAGTTTGTAACCCGGATTTGTTTTTTCTCTATCGATTTATGAATTTTGAACAGCGGTATACTACTGTTGCCTTTATTTACCAAGTTATTCTTTATATTGTAAACCCCATGCAGACCCTCTAATGTATTGTTACATGTAATGACATAACTTTTTCTTTTAATATGCTTTGATAACCGACACAAAGTAAAATTAATTTACAATTATCAATCAGTTAAAAAGTGCGTTCAAATACTACTTCCCAATCAATCATCCAAATTATCTCTTTGGAATTAAAATGGTGAAACGAACAAAAAATTATGTAATATTTATGCATTCTTCCTTTTCATATATGATTTATAAACTGATAATTGCATACCCTATTTGCAATTTTCCGCCACTTACAAAAAAAATAATCAAACATTAATGTTTAAATCACTACGTTTAAGTTAATATTGTTACAACGAATAAAGAATATTATGCAATATTGAAATGACTAAAAGGGAAATGAAAACAAATTACCAAAACCCATTGGACAAATAAAAGAGTACTAAGTAACGGAATTAAGAACGGGAAGCATTATAATCCTTGTATGTCACATTTCCCCCGTATCTGGTGTTTGTGTTTGACAGCTTATCATACGGGCGATCACGGATAACAATGTAAATATCGATTAAAACGAGAGAAAACTTTTTTCTTATCTAATAGTGCATATGATAAACTTACAGTACAGCACTTTAACAAAAACAAAATTCATTATGGGATAACCCAGTTTTCTACTGGTACCAATGCACCTAAGCGCTATATGTCCTCCATTACTGGACATCACAAAGGTTCCCGTTAAAATTTTGACTTCACAATAGAAATTCCATGAAGGAAAAATGATTGTTGGATGCGGTCAATAGTGTTAGTGTCGCAGAATCCGAAATAACGATAAGGTCTATGAACATCATGCACGAAACTGAACAAAAATGTCAACCTGGTATATATAATTAATTTTATCGCGAGTACCAGTTTATTGTCTGGTACCAAAAAAAACGCCAAATTCTGAAGAGGTTGACCACATCAATTCAACCCAAGGGGTATGAAAGTAAGATGTATTATCAAGTAAGTTTTCATCAGCTAGCCACCTAGTCAACACACACGTCCTTTAGATGCTACATGTACATGATGGTGTTGATAGGGGTTTGAAAAAAGAGAAAAGTGGACCAAATAAATTAAAGAATACAGAATAATGGAATAAACATGTAAAGAATAGAAAATAATGAGATTGTGAAATATAAGGAAAAGAGAAAAATTAAAATAAGGACCCTCATCAAGACCCTCTTGCATGGCAAGATAAATAAATCTTAATAGAAATATACTACATTGTATTGACTTACTGTTTCTTTGGTATAAATATATTTCTGTTTTAAGTTCTTGTCTTTCCTCCAGAGCTTCGTCTATTTTAGTTTTATCCGTTTCGTCCGAATCAGCACCATATAAAAATTTACATGCACAGCTCTTTCCCATAATTTGAGCTCGTGCGAATCCCGTGAGTTCACAAAATCCATCAGAGCAATAAACGATTGGGAAGCTGGACGCTTGAGCATTTCCAAGGACAAAGTTACTATCTGAAATGATAAACAATTTGATTATAAAAAAATGATACAGACACCTAACGATACACATATGTTAAACTTGTATCGAGGTCAATATATAGACTGCTATGGGTTAATATGGTAACAGCCATCTAGATGTCAAACGTACAGACGTCGTCAATGAATATACATTTGTATGTTTGTACTTTATATACAAAAGAACGATTTGTAAAAATTGCTTTTTAAGCACTGAACTCCACAAGAGACCAAACGACGTAGAAGAAAGCAACTATTCTGCCTATACGACATTCACAATAAACAAAATCCATTCTATACAGCAAGTTGTTAAACTTTAATAATTCAAAAAAAATAACAACTCAATGGAAATTTGTCTAACATATAAACAAGTACCAGAAATAGTCAATCGAACATTGACATTATGAGGGCTTCATTTGAAAAATACAATTTGAAAACAAAGTTACCCATAAAAGGTAAGTAAATATGGACAGTTCGTGGTCTTAAGAAAATCAAACTAGAAAAGGTAAAATATCTGTTCCAAACACCAATTTTCAAAACCACATTAAATATATTCAAAGTATCTTCCGTCGCATGGACAGTATCTCAGTTAACCCGGTTTAGAACTACAATGTACCATAGGGAGAAAACTTGTGTTTTAAAAGTCTGTTATTACTGAATAAAATCGATCATTGGCAAATACACTATTACAGACTAAAACGTTTCTCGTTGTTTTATTTTATATAGATTAGACCGTTGGTTTTCCAGTTTGAATGGTTTTACACTGGTAATTTTGGGGCCCTTTATGGCTTGTGGTTCGGTGTGAGCCAAGGCTCCGTATTGAAGGCCGTACATTGACCTATAATGGTTTATTTTTTTAAATTGTTATTTGGATGGAGAGTTGTCTTATTGGCACTCACACCACATCTTCCTATATCTATAAACAATCCAACAAATATTGTCCTTTCTGCTATAAAAGTCATAAAACAATCGAACAAATAATCTGCTTTCTACTTCAAAAGTCATTAAACTTTGTAATTGCATCAGAACAATTAAAATAGAAAACGATTGTAAATTTCATTTCAATTACAAATTATCAAGTCTAGATAATCTAAATTTGTCTGGCAGATATTAAAACCCCATCTATCATTTCTGCTGTTGACTTTCTACATTTAAACTTCAATAATCAAGCAAAACAACTTGATAAAAGTTTGTCTGTCAAATAATCAAATACACGCAAATACTCGATCGAACATTGACATGGCAAGGACTTCACTTTAAAATGACAATTTGTTCACAAACAAAACAGGTGTAACCTATAAGAGGTAAGTATACCATTACGGTTTAGTAATTTCTTTATGTTAAACATTTTATACCGTTTTTCTCTATTATCTTTTTATTTTGACCATTATTCTCTATTCTTTTCATTTCAGCATCCCATCAAACTCTTTTCTTTATTTGTTTTATCTATTTTTATTATTTTTGACCATTATTCTCTATTCTTTTCATTTCAGCATCCCATTCAACTCTTTTCTTTATTTGTTTTGCATATTCTTATTATTTTTTACCATTATTCTCTATTCTGCACATTTCAGCACCCCGTTACACTGTATCCTTTATTTGCTTTGCCTATTCTTATTATTTTTGTCTATCATTTTATGTTTCCCTCATCGAGACCCTCATGATAAATAAGCCTTTCAGGTAAAATCGATCATAATCTAGAAAAGCGATAATGAATTTGACAGATACATCATAAGATCTGCCTACAACTTTCATGTCATTTAAAACACTTTCCAAGAATAATTCACATAGGACAAGGCATACGGGTTATTATCCTTCAGCCAATCAATTTCCACAATACAAAAAGCCAACGATTCTAATCTTTGGCCAAATCGGGAAACACTGACGACATATAAGAAAATTTGAAAGACAACAAGATGGAGTAAGTAATTTAATAGAGAAAGACTAAAATATTTGTAATGCAACATGGCTAACATAGAACAAAGTAGTAAAATCAATGATTATAATGATGGATTGATTAATTGTTGGTGTTTTACGCCACACTTTCATTGCTTTAAGCCGGTAAGCCTACAGAGAACTAGAAGCGGAACCGTAGCTTCTAGGTCTTTATGATATGTTTTAACTCTTTGCGGACCATAGATCTTATCTCTTAGGTCCGTAAATTTCGTTTTGACTATACATCTATAGAACCTAAGAGCAACGCTTCCGTGGCTATCATAGAACAAAAAATTATTATCTTAAGCAAAAGACCACAAATAGCCAGTATCACCACTGTCACAGAGCACAAGGAATAAACACCAATAAACAGAACAAAAAGAACCATTTATCATTAAACACACACAAAATGCAAGGATTATAAACTATATTTATAAGCACATGTTATCAAACAATGATCGTTATTTTGTCCTTAATTCAGAATAAACCAATTGCAAGGTCAAGAATCGATCAATGAGCGTGGCTGTTATATTTAAAATCCTAAAAGAAAAAGAAAAAGGTACTGTAACAGTAAAATGATTGTTCCTAAAACATCGAACAAGCGTTCATGTACTTTTAAATTTTAAGAATAACACATAGCATCCTTTTCACTAATAATACTGCAGGGTATGTCAAATTGGTCCATGTTGACTTCTAAATGATAAATATCTTTATAAATAACTGAAATATTATAGTAAATTGGTTTGTTCCTCTTGCAATATCTTTTAATAATCTTAATTAAAGCAGGATAATACACTAAACATCGAAATTTAAAAAAAAAATCGAACGAAAAGACATCTGTCTTTTTGATAAATGAATAAGTTCCTCAATTTATTAAATTAATGAAGTTGATTTGATCTTAGTTTTATTATTACTTTTCAATATTAAACTTTTGTAATGACATTTACTGTAATCAAACTTGAATCGGATTACAACGTAATATGCTCCGCACGTGTCAGGTGTGTTCGACTTCACTCTTAATTGATTGGGACTGCCTGTTTTCCTTCCAGAGGACTGTGATACGCTGCTGCTTTCTCTACCAATACAAACTGGTTGCCAAGAAAAAGCCAATAGGCTAAAAGTAGCGTTTAACACCGAATGATCTATCAATAAATGTAATGTAGAGTATAAATTATATATATAGAGGTGTCAGAGGGTGAATGAAATATCGATTAAAATTTTCTGGTCGATTAACTTTTTTTGTAAATATTTAATGCAAGAGACCCCCCTTTCCCCCCAAAACATCCAATGGTAGTTCCCTAAAGTTTAAAAACTCATTTTGAAAATATTGCCACTGTTTAAAAAAATGTATTACAAAAAAATCAAGAGAGAATAATTCCCACAAAAAATAAAAAATTATTATATATCTCAAATGCCATGCAATTTCCGTTATTTATTTACCTTCAATTCATAACTTTAAAAAAAAAAAAGTTTGTTATTTTTACAGAGGAGCGGACCCCGTAACTAACTATTTTTGACATTTTTGCCAATGTTGTCTATCTTTGTTCACGCATCGTTGTCAATATAATTGAATTTGATGTGACTGTCATGAAAGGGAGAGATTCAGCTAGCTATAAATCTAGGTTCAATCCACAATTTGCTACATAAGAAAATTTCTGTACCAAATCAGTACAAAACAATTTGTCATTTACACAACAACATAATTACACTGTAAATGTCAGTTAATGTAGAAATTAAGTACGTGACTCAAACAGACAAATAACAGTTCATTTTAATGGTTAATAGAATAATACGATAACCGTATATGAACCATTATAATGCGAAAACAACAATGTCTGTAAAGTATGCTCGAACTAAAACTTCTGTGAAGGCAAAAAACGTTTGATAGAACACAAAATTTGTAAGTTTTATATTTAAATGGGTCAATGCAGGAGAAATTTGAACTATATAAAATTTATTTCATAATATGTTAAAATAAAATAAAAAGAAAACATGATGTCATCGAACTTGTTTTCTTGCTACAAGTAAAAATACAAAATTTCACTATAAGCCCAGTATAAATTCTGTACTAAAAGACTTATCTCCCCTTAAATGGCTCATTTGAAAAAAAATGATTTTAAAAACCAGCCAATTTGATATATATTTTTTTAAATAATACAATAGGCTAACAAGTTTTCTTTGTATAAATAAACAGTTTTATCATTAAATTGCAAATTTAATCCAAGATGGCGGTATACCATGAGTCTACCTTAAATCAGGTTGTTGGTTTTTTCCCTTTGAAATGTTTAACATTTTGCCATGTCGGAGCCATGATTTAGCTTACAATTCGTTATATGGTAAACCATACGTTATGTATATGCCCATTGCTAAGACATTGTTTGCAATTTGTTAAAAAGTTGTCAACTTGGCAATCATACCAGGATCTACAGTACTAAAATTTTCCAATTACGAATATAGTACTCATGTTAATCCTAATACTGGAGTTGGCGTTTTTACCACAAATTATGCACACTTAGAACTGAGATAAGTTTGATGACTTGAAAGACAGCTCACCTTATTTTATACAAAATCATTTGAATATAATTGGAATTCGTTTTCAATTGATGCCAAGAATAATTAAAATTAGAAACTGCAATTTACTTTGAAGGACTTCGATGTGTCGTTACGTTACGAGTAACTATCCTGGAAGGCATGAACCTTGTCAATACCACGTACAATGAGAGAATCTAAATTAAAATCAGTTGATAAATAGACACGCACTTGAAATACTAGTAATATCACTCCATTTAATTCATATGCAGATAAAACACTCATCAATCATCTTACTGTTATAGAATGAATAACAATTAAAATGGTTCCAAACATCGTGAAATTTTAGTGATCAAAATGATATGAAAATAAAGATTCATATTTCAAGCTAAAGATATATTTAAGTGCAACACATTTCCGCTAAAGATAGAGAAAAAAAATGAAGAATGGATAAAATTCGCTTTGAACAATGCGATAAAGTACAAGGCCCTTATGCATAGAGCTACTTAAGTTGATATTTGTTCCTAGCGGACAAATGTTTCTATATGTCCTACGATACATTGAAATCAAGATTGGATATCTAAACTTAAGTGGTTGTTATGCATACGGGCCTTGTTTCATAATAGAAATCGTATTTATGTTGGACTTGATACAAAGTTGTCTTCAAGCACTGCTCATGATTGCTGCCATGACTGAAATCAGTGCTAAGTATTTTAGAGATTTCTTTATAAGCATTTAATAAGTAGTACATTCTGTTCAAATTTAAGAATTCTGGATAAGGTTTCTGTAATTTTGAATGAAAAGATATGATATGATTGCGAATGAGACTCCAATGAGGGCCAATTATTTGAGAGATTTCATTATTAGCATTTGAAAAGTACCATACTGTTCATATTTGAGAATTTTGGATATGATATCTGTAATATTAAAATTGGAAGATATGATAGGATTGCAATTGAGACAACAAGCCTTCTATGACTAAAATGACGCTTATATAAACAATAAATCATAGGCCACAGTAGAGCAGTATTCAACGAAAAACCCTTACAATGTAGCGAGCTAGAAAAGGCCTAGACATGACAAAACATGGAATTATTCCGTTACTGTGGATTCATTTATTTTCGTGGGTATCAAATTTCGTGGATAAAGGAAAACTTGTATGTTCGTGGACATTTAATTTCGTGGTTTGCCGATGTCTTCATACAAGCCTTTAGAAAATTTGTCATTCTTTGAACATTTAATTTCGTGGTTCGCCTATACATGTACCCACGAAATCCATGAACATTAGTATCCAACGAATAATAGTGAATCCATATTAGTTAGCATATAATGTTCCATGTACCGAAGTTTTTTGTTGTTGTGTCTCTTGTACCAATATGCTAAATAACAGTGCTAAATGCGTTTCTCTTTACTAATTGTATGATTAATCCAATAAAAAGAATACAAGGAAAGCGTTAAGACCTATCAAACTCATTCAATCAATGCCACCATTTGACCATAGTATGCTAATCCGTTGGTATGACGTCCGTTGCCGATAATGTTCATTGATCATAAAAGGAATATTGCAGTCCCTTGATAATCGCTGCTTGATTTATTTATACAGACATTTTAGATATTTGTCTGCTTTTGAACACGCTGTGCGATATTTAGATTCTAAATGTACTTTAAGGTCGTTAGATCATTGATTTTCCCGTTTGAAAGGTTTGAAACTGGTTATGTTTAGAGCTCTTTCCAGTCTGTTCTTCGTTGTGAGCCGACTTGAAGGCTACATGTACATATTTAAAAACCGTACTTTGACCTGCATTTTGACTTGGATAGAGAGTTTTCATTGTCACTCATACCACATCTTCTTATATCTATTTTAGATGTCTGTGATGTTATAAATGAATGTTGATATTGCAATGACGTATACTCGTATCTGTTTGTGTTTTTTTCTCATTTTTTCATTTTTATAATTGTTCAAATAATCTTGATAGAACTTACAAATTCTCATTATCTTTATAGTAATCATAAAAACCCTATTTCCTTTGTAAATTAATCAATTTATAACCGAAAACAATTTATCAAATGAACCTAGCGTTGAAACTAGGTCTTGCGCCTACTTTATATTCCCTTAACATAATTTACAATTAAGTATTATGAGACTTAATACATGAATATTCATGATGGAAAGTTTATTGAGTAAAGATATCGAAGTTGTATATTTCAAATCAACAAAAACCTACAACAAATTCAATCCCACAAAACAGCTAGTAACCAAAACATTTCATAAAATTATACTTTTAAAATACATATAGGATATGTATGTTAAATTCAGCATAAGGAAATTAAACATAATATGCATTGTATGGACCACCAGTATTGTAATTAAATGTAAGCCAGATAAGAGTGCCAGACAATAAATTTTCAATCCCATAAAACAACTATTAACCAAAACATTTCATAGAATAATACTTTTAAAATACATACGAATTAGGTATGCTAGATTCAGTATAAGGAAATTAATCATAATATGCATTGTACCTGTATGGTCTACTGTAATTGTAATTGAATGTAAGCCAGATAAGAGTGACAAACAATAGTGTAGTCGCTCAACGATGATAAGTCGTAAAAGCATTCGTAATCATTTGAATAAACAGGCAACTTCCCCAATAGATAAAAAGAAATCACTACACTACACACGGAAACTGATGACAAAGAACCCGACAAAAAACCCTAAGATAGAATGTTAGAGTAGTTCGGGTCATTCATACAAAATAACTCATTTTGTTGTTTTTTTTTTAATTTCAGAATTTGACATCTTGAATAAAGTTTGTTCATTTACGAAGTTACGAAGTATGTGGATAAGCGAATGTTTATCTGCACGAGAAATGTATGCTTCGATAAAAATCCATCGAAACACGTTCAATTCACGTTCATTGCACGAGGGACGTATCATGAAATCCATTTTATTCAATCCAATCAGTACTACAGACAAATGAAACAATTAAAGTATAATACTTCTTGTCCAATTCATTTTGTTAAGGATGTATTCTTTAGACGTTTCAGTCTCTTTGAAATCTCGTCCTGGAATTATTTCCAAAACACGTGATACAAATGGAAAGTATAAATAGATTTAAAAAATGTTATAATCAAACTCAACTTTGAAAAAAAATTGGTGTGTTTAAAATTTGTAGTCTTTAGGTAATATTTTTTCCAATTTTATTACCAATCAAGTCATTCTTTATATCTAACATTTTGAGAAAATGGGCGAGGGGTACAAAAAATTATTTAACCAGGAATATGTACTTCCCATATAATGTTTTTCTTTTATAATTTCTTAGATATGTATGTTTTCAATTATTTATAAGAAAGAAGTTGAAATAATATGCATTTTGCTCTTCAAATAGAAAAACAAAATCACAAATTTGCAAAATTGACATGTCCAGCTTGGTGAATTTGACCCGAAAAAAGAATTAAAATATGATGGAACTTTCTTTTATTAGAACCTACCTATAGTAGTCAGATTTATTCAGATTGTTAAACTTCATCTTTATTGAACGTATGAAAAAAAAATTAATTGATTTTTTCTTCACTAATTATATTTTTAAGTCATAGAAACCAAAACATCAGGTTCAGAAAAATGTTTAATTCTAGAAATTATTGGCTCCTCAGAGGTGTACATCCTTAAACCAAAGTTTAGAATTTCAAATATGACTATGCCTACAAACATTTGCCACTGCGCATGTGGAACAGATTTAAAATAACAACGTCTTTGGTATGGTACTTCCGTGTTACTACAAACCTAATAAAAAACAACAATTTCAAGACAAAATGGTTTATACAAAAACGTATCTTTGAAATGTCAATTGCACTTTAAAACGTCTGCAAACATGGCAAAATTATTACATTGAATCACTAAAAGCATTTTCTAATAATTTAACTTTATGTAGAAGGTGATTTAGTTTGTGTTCTTTAAAACGATTTATTCGATATAGAACGCACTTTAATTTATAATAGTTTTAAAATTTTTGAATACTTGGTATCGTAAAAGTTTTTCCAGGCACAAAAGAAAGCGGGAAAGTGGAGGGGCGGGGGAAGTAAAGATGAGGGAACATTTATGATACAAGAACGAGATATGGGAGAAATCAAAATGTTAGAGTCAGTTTATGTATTCATTCTTCGTTCATGACTTCATATGAAATTGTTGCGAAAATGCAGGATTTTCGATCACATCAATCGTTAAATACTCAAGAGTCACAATTCTTCTAAAGCGACATGGTATAAAGTTATATATCGGTGGTCAGATTAAAACAAACTTTAGATCATAAAAAACAATTCAATCAATTATTTTGGAAATCGTTTTTCAAACACGTTTTGTTGTTGTTATTGACCTTTGATTTCAATCACATGATTCGCTTGACAGAACACGTAGAATATTCCAAAAATAATTCATATCTTATTTCGTCAAAGCGATGTACTTGTGTTATGACAACATGCTGATATTATCTTTAGTTTACCACCTTATTAAATCATTCAGTGATGTATTTGTGTATGACAACATGCTGATATTATCTTTAGTTTACCACCTTATTACAGTCATTCAGTGACTGGGAGTACATCCTCGGCTTATGTTCTATGGGGCATAGCTTTTTCTTTGGCATTCATAACACTTTTTCCTTTCTTTTTTTTTAAATTTTTATACATGTATGATTTGTTCATGGATCATATTGCTTTTTATATATGATTACGTAGCTGTTTCCCTGGATGGCGCTACTGTACAGTCACAAAGCAATGATAAATTGAAAGAGCGTTTTACATAGGCGCGTACTTTCTTGAAGTATTGATAGAGTTTTCGATTGTCTTTGATTGAGTTATTACAGAAGAAGACTTATCGCCGGATATCTTGCCTCCTATACATTTCCAGGAATATCATTTGTTAAAAGCGTTCGCGTGGAGACCGTATATATTCCATATTACATTAGTAGGGAGGCGGGGCTTATTTCAATATACGGTTAGTAGTGGAGTTACGACTTGGCCCTATTTAATTTTTTGAATATATTAAAAGTTCTGTTTAATATTGTTATATCAAGATTGTTGACATTTTTTTTTGCAGACCAATGGAAGTAATTTCTTAAAATTGCACACTTTAATATAAAGATAAGAAGATGTGGTAAGATTGCAAATGAGACAACTCTAGTCTAAATTTAAAAAATAAAAATATTCGGGAAGATAAATTCCTTGCATAGTTTGCTATGCTTCACTCTCATCTCATATGGAATTTACTAAATTCTATATAATATAAATGTAATTTCATGGTAAGACTATTTAACCAAATTCATATAAAATGGTAATTTTTGAAATCTCAAGAAGAAATTTTATATGAATTTATAGGGTTAAATATACTTACCACAATCCACCACCACCCCTGGAATAAATTCAGTTTTTTTGTTCTCTTAATTGAAACTAATCAATTAAACGACAAATTAAAACTAAAGCTAGTGTATGTTACACAGGTGAACTATGACGTAGGTGAGTACATGTCATGGATGTAATTTTTAATCACCTAGTTAATTGCGATGAGAACATGTTGTGAAACACGGGTATATATCGTATTAGGTTCGCTTTCACAACATATGGAATTTACTGACCCCGTATATATCGTATTCGGTCCGCTCTCACCCCATTTGGAATTTACTGACCCCGTATATATCATATTAGGTCACTAACACACTATGTAACTAATAGTATGAACACCAGGACGTGTACTACCAATGGAGCTTATAGTAAATACATTTCTGAAGAACAGTTTTTTTTTTGGGGGGGGGGGGGGGTTTCTGTTGCACAATCATCAGTTTTCTGTTTATCTATAATGTTTTTGAGATTCATTTAAAGGACTTATAACGAAAATCAATGTATCCGTTATATCTATTCAATATTTCACACTAAAACATTATTTCGTCTTTTTCCTGGAAAATAAATGTAATTATATTGTCCATGCAACGGTAATATTAGAATTTCAGCAATTTCATATCTGAGGCGAGACGTCTAGACATGTTTAAATATCAAGTTTCAGTAATAAAGTGTTACCAATTACGTTTCGTAACTCATACTGTTTCAAATGATAGAATTGAAAAATTTCCAAGAGACATAAAAGCTTTTAGGCATACAATGCCCTATATAAACTTTATTGTAGTATGCTAAAAGCAAAACACAAAAATATTAAGTAAATAAGAAAATATTTCTAACATGCTTGTCATTTTCTAAGCGCATTGATGAGATACATGTACAAAAGTGTAATACTTGAAACCTCGTTTACATTATGAACATTCAGATGTAAAGCAGATACTTTAAAGCAGTTTAAGTAACTGCGTATGTTTATTTATACATGTATCAAGATTCCTGTGGCAATGACGTAAGAAGATTTTATTTTTATCTTATATAATAGATTTTTTTGTTTCTATATGTATCGCCCCAAAACGTTAGCTCTAGTGTGAACTTGAAGTACATCGTTGCGGTCTTTAATTGCATACTATTACATGAAACCAAAAATGTTGCACAGGCGATTAAAAGTAAAAAAACCATCTACAGTATTTTGTTCAAAACAAAATTCAACATTTTAGATCAAAATCTTGATATTTTGACGACTGAGATAATGTGGTATCGACGACAGATTTAAAAAGAATAAAAAAGAAAAAAGAAAAATCAGAATTTAAGTTTCCATTAACTTTTAAAACGTTTATGACTATTATAGGAAACCAATTTAATTTATATAATAGCTGAACGCTTTTAAGTTCAAATTAAAGAAGCTAAATAAATGTCATATATATAGTTTAGGAAGGATAGTCAATGATTTGTTTTACTAAAATTACACCAAAAGTTAATTAATAGACCACATCCGTGATATAAGAAATAAAAATCGGTGACGGGAAAAGTTCATACAATTGTTTTTAATCAGAGCCGAAGCTTTCATTCGTAATTTGTCATGCAGCGTTTTTAGGAACTTGAACAATATAGGATTTAGTTTTGGTATATAATCGTTGAATACAGATTTGATTTGTACTAAAATTAAGTTTAAAATCTATACATCTATTAAAGACACATGACTATGTTAGCGGATACATTTATTTCTTATTTTTTGTAGGAGTTCTTCAGTATAGGGACATTCAAAGGTTACTGAACATTGCTATTTAACATACATGTATACATCATGGTAATAATTTGATACAAAATGACAAGAATACGTTAAACAATTTCAAATTATTATGATTAAGATACAAATAGATATCCGAGTCCCTGTTATTGTAGTATGGTTTTGCTGTCATGTTGTTAATATTGACAGAGCAAACAAAATGCATTCGGGTAAGAATATCTCTTATATGGATTCTGTATGAGATATTATTGGTATTAAATGGGTTTTTATCAATAATACGTAAAGACCTTTTTCAGCTACTAGTATATATAATTAAACAAATGTTGTTCTGTTATTTGGTTTACTTAAGTTTTACGTGATGCATAGACCAGGTTATACATTTAATTTGTATCAATTTCTTCTTTTGATATGTAAGTTTGACCTGCACGATGACAAAGTTTTTTGGACCAGGCTTATAATACAACATCGTTGAATATCTAACTGTATCTGTTTTGACTCGTCTTTGCTATTCGGTTAGAGCTATTTTGATATATGACCTCCTTTTTTTAATTTCCAGTATATAATTGAGGGTCTGTTTGAAGAATACAAAAATAAAAACATGTAGGTCCTGATTACTTATTGTGTGATTAATGTATGTACATTTGTAGGTATTCCATCGAGCGTAAAAGTGAGAATGAAAATGGGGAATGTGTCAAAAAGAAAACAATCTGACCAAAGAGCTGAAAACAGCCAAAGGCCAACAATGGGTCTTCAACACAGTAATAAATCCTGTGCCGGAGGCGGGCTTCAATTGGCCCCTAAACAAAACTGTGAACTAGTTTCACAAGAAAATATAAGAATACAAAAATATAAATGTTCGCAGAAATAAAGTGACAATAGATGCTAAAAGGAACTCTTGTGTTGGAAATGTAGGTCCAGATATAATTTTAAGATTATAAAATGTTTTTTTTACATATCTTTAGCGAAATCCCATATTAAAAAAACAAGGCAAGAGAAGACGTCGCTTCATTCAATATGTTGAAACATAAAGTTAATCCATGTTGCACGCAATGACCAATAGATCATAAATAATTCGTAACCAAAAGAAAAAAAAGCAACAAATATAAGTTACAACATAAATCAACAGGAGAGATACTACTATCTTTAGGGGAGATGATAATATTCAGGATAGATTAAGATTGACTTTAATTGATTATCATATAAAAAAACCAAGATATTGCCAAATCATACTTAAATTATATTCTAGTCAAGTTTATAATATTTTGATAATAAAGCCTACAAGATTCTACATCAAAATAAGTATCTATATTGAATATGATGTCCATGTAATCATATTGATTATCGTGACTATCCATTAATGTTGGCGGTCCTAGATACTAATCACATTAAATGGTACCAGATTTATAGCACCATATGGGCTTTTTCGACAATTAATGTCTCTTCAGGGAGGCTCGGGGCAAAAGATGGAAAGCAACCACGTTTAAAGAGCTGATATAATGGAAAGGACTTACAGTATTGTCTAACCAGAGCTATGAGGTAGATACATAATGATTCCTTAATTAAAATTAAAATGGTACCTTCGATTAGCTTCTAACAGCAATTTACAATAAAACAATATCAGTATTGTAATGCCAATACCAAAGTACTGAGCTACTAAAGAATGCTGAACTATATCAGAGCTATACATTCCTTAATTTCAAAATGATTTTTTCAGATTAACTACTAACAGCAATTTACAGACATTATTGAGCTACTTAAGAATACCAAGTTAAGCAAATAATGATGTACAGTGACATCAAAACTTTATAAATGAAAAAAAACCAAGAAAAGTTACCTTTACTAGTTCATTGATTTAAAATGTAAAAGTATTATTATAATTTTTATATAATGTTAAATTGGAAACAACCTCTGTAAGAAAGTAAAGGAGGATTGTTCGCCCACCAAACATGCCTAATCGGTTTTGTCCAAAGGTTAGTTGTTTTTCGCTGTATATAATAACTGTTTTTCGCTTCTTGTTTTGTTCTAAAATCAGGACATTAGCTTTCAGCTTGAATTGTTTTACTTTTGTCATTTCAGGATCTTTCAGCTTGTTATATGGTTTAGGTTTTGCTAAATGCTGAACACTGTGCGTTAAGCTATATTTGTTCCCCCCTTCTCGTCCTGTGTTTGGTTGCTGACTCATTTGTGTTTATCTCAACTTTCATGATTTGTATACATTATACAAATATATATAAATGAAAGATGATTGAGGTTCTGATTCAAAAGACAACAAACAGTTAACACACTGAAAATTCGAAGACAAGAAGAGATCAAAATACTAAATTATTTAACACAGTCTTTACGATGTGTTAAAATCTCTATCCCCTATTGTTTAAAAGGTCGAGGTCAAAATGCTCAGTAATAAACACGTGTTTCAACCATATGTCGAAATCTGTTTCTCTAATTGTTATGAAGGTCGAGGTCAATATACTCAGGAGGAAACAAGTGTCTAACCAAGTGTCAAATACTTTATCGTCAACTGTCTAAGTTAAAAATTCAATAACACCATGAACACATAGAATAGAAAACCTGTCATCAACATCAAATTCCCTTAAGTGACAAATGACAAGAACTTAGGGAGCAACCATTTAATTTATCCAGTTTTTCGACGTGATCAGTCAGATTATTTAAAAAAAAATTAAACATTATAAGGTATGTGGAAAATCTACATTCAGAATATTTTTTGTTGTTCACTGCTCGACCAAAATGTTTTTCTTCATCAAATTGGGGATCAGAATAATATGTTTTTATAAAAATAACTAGAAGTTAAATTGTCGTTCCCTTACAAGGTCCTGCATCATACTGTGAGTTTGATTATGAGGGTTGTTGAAAAATCCAGAGAATTCCAAACATCTGACAGCAATTACAAAACCAGACAAGTAAATATTTTTAAAAAGATTGATTTTGCAGTCACACCTAAGATACAAATAAGCGATTAACGCTGAGTTGTGATCTTGACTCGATACGTGTTTTTCAATCAAATTTGGAACTCAAAAGTCGAAGAGAAATTTACAACGAAAAGGCTCAAAACGTTGTTTCTGTGTTTTAAACATAATATTATATGTGTTTTCATTTGAGACGAAAGACGTTGTCTATTTTTCGCTCGACATTATGATTTATTGAGTTCACCTGGGTAACAGATTATTTGTTTGCCGATTTCACCTTTATATTGACTTGGCGTTCATTATATTGATAAGCATCATAAAATTGAAATTACTTTTAGAAAAAAACAAAAAACCGAAGAAATTAAATGTTTCTTGCAATGTTTTCTTCTTACACTATAATAACAACAACAAAGTCAAACAAGTGTAAGTTAGTTTTGGGGTTAAAGATTGCATGAAATACAACTAAAGCCATATGGTACTGACTTGCTATCTAAGTCTTCCAAGTTTTATCATTAAATATACCATTTGTCGAAACAGCATGCCCCGACAGTGACCTGTATTTTTTCACATGCCTGGCATTTTTATTTTTGTCTTTATAGATAGTTGCCTTAATGTCAACCATTCCACCTTCTCATTATTTTTTTTGTTCCAAACATGCAAATATTCAATTAATCTGTTATCTGGTTAATTAGTGAGTCTATAAAAACGTAAAAAGACAATTAATTATTTAAATATAGAAGCGTAAAGACGATAACAGTCTTAATCATTTAAGTTCTTGTTTCATTGAACACAAATGACAATCAACAGTGTTTAGCAGCGTTAGGCTTACTACCATCTAAGTAAACAATCTTCAGAAACACGTAAAATCATGTAGTACTGAAAAAGTAATTTGGTTCTTTCAGACTATTCAAAATCGAAGGCTGAACATTTTTTACAACTTAATAGAAATGTGTTGAAGTTAGATAGCGAAAAGTGAAGAAAAAAAACCCAAGTAATATCCTTCCATAGATTAAACATAAGACAAATGATCAGAGCCAGGAACCAAAATAAAATTTGTTAGCAAACCATAGATACTTTAAATGAATATCATGCTTATAGAAATATAGAACAAAAAATGCAGAATAAGGGCCAACAATAATAAGTATAGAGAAAAACTAGCAAAAAAATATGCATAACGAGATGCTGAAATATAAGAAAAGGAGAAAAATAGGCAAATTTAATAAATAATAAAGAAACATATACATTTTTTAAAGAATAGAGGAAAATGGCATACACATTTTTAAAAGAATAGATAAAAGGGGCTTTAAATTAAAAAAAATAAATGACAAGAATTGAAGGATGTCCCTTCAGACCATCAATTATAATGGCACCATCCATGTAAGTATCTAAAGAAGTGATCCACAGTTTTGTCTAAGTGCCATATCAAAATGTAACAAACAGTCGGTAGAAATATGATCAATCTTGATAAACAATACCATATTTCTGACCACGATCACGACATTCTCGATATAACGGATGTGGTATTTTATAGATTGACATAATTATCTTTAATTTGTAAGATATCTCTATGGTAATTGTATTAAATGGTTTGACATCCATTAAGGTAGTCGGTTTCCTTCAGGCAAAATATGACAGTCATTTATGATAGAGTTATCAAAAAGCATTGAAATAAAATGTCATAAAATGAAACGCCAACACACAGATAAAGCTATCATTTTGAAAACCGTTGTCTATTAATATCAAAAAGTGTTTAATATTGTCATGAATTGTCTATTTGCTGTTACCCGTGGTCGCACTGAGTTATCTTTTCAATAGACTACTCAAGTCAAAAGAATAGAGCTTGTTTATTTGATGATGGCATTATATTAAAAAAGAAACTGGGGATTGTGTGTGATTTTCATATGATGACGTCATAATGTCTTACAATTGATAATTTTAATTGAGGTTTGGATCTGGTATGTTACATTTTGTAATTACAGCTGATAGGTATATATATATATAGTCATTTGTTAATTATATTGACCCTTGTTATCATGGTTACTTTCTTCTGTTACCTATTCTTTGATGGGGATCAGACTTCTTTGTAATTAAATTCCACCGTGTATATTATTGTGTATGTGTTTAATACAAATTCGCTAGATGTATAGAGGGAGGGTTGAGATCTCGCATACCATTTTTAACCCCGTGCATTGTTAGCGCATATACCAAATCAGGAACATCTAGTCTATGTTAGTCTCGTTTTTATTTTATGTTTTGGTTTATTTTATATGTTTCGGAGTTAGTATGGCGTCCATTTCACTGAATTAATATACATTATTGTTTGGAAATCAACTAAGGTGAATCCTGCTGTGATATTTTAACGAGTCTTTAAAGACCAATACATGGCCCTGGACTGCTTTCAACTACTTAGTATTTGGTCAGGTTATTGTCTCATTGACGTGACATTCCCCATTTCCATTCTCTTTTCTAGAATTCATTCATATTTCAGACAAGTATGTATAATCATGTACAGACACATTAGATGTAGTTTACATTAGACAAGTACAGATTATTTCTGAACTGACCGAATAAGAAAGTTATTTAAAAAACGTAAATGTTAACGTTTGCCTAAACTTGAAGGGAATATTTTTATTTTATCTAAACAGTTATAATTATTTAAGTGGACGTTTTTATCTGGGTGAGGAAATTCCGTTTGTTTAATTGGTATAAGCTATGAAATGTCATAGTTTATATTTCGAAATAATAAAATCTTTGTTTTCCGTTCAATTTTCTTACGAGGAAACATCCTGATAGTTTCATTAAGAATCAATTCCCTTGTATGGTCTACGTTCTTTATACATAACAGTTAAGATTGTAGGAAAGATAATATAGCATCAAGATACTACCAGAAAGAAGAATATAGCATCAAGATACATGAGAAAGAAGAATTTAGTATCAATATTCCAGATAGAAGAATATAGCATAAGAATATAGAATGAAGCATCAAGATACATTAAAACTGACTTTCAAAATAATCTGGCATAGATATGTTTGAAAAGTTATTACTCTGATAGACCTGTTGGGATCTGTTCTATATTAGAGCTATAAGAATTGTAAATAGTGTAGAACTGCCAGAGCCAGTCATATGATTGAACAGTCCAAAGAAGATTAAGGCATAAACTGTCAAAAACTGTTCTATATGACAGTTGTCGAACATTCGTTTGATGTGATTTATCATTTGATTTTTTCCATGAAGGTCAGTGATTATACTTTTTTCTATAGCAGAAAAAAATTGACGACGTCATTGTAAAAAATGAACAATTTATTTTAAAGTGCTATTCATGATATCGAAAAGTGAAATTAAGGGATACTTTAAAATCTTGTAATGATCGTGTATGCCTGAAGTTTACATTTGGTTTTTATTATTTTCAGCATAAATAAGGTCTTTGATTTTCTCTGTTGAACTGAATTACAATTTATCATGGCAATTTCTTCAAAAGGTTTCTACAAGATATGAATTTCCTGTACTGTTTAAGGCAAAACGATGCCATTTATTTGTTCATATCATGTGCCAAATTTTTCCTGGTGAAGAGTGTCTCACTTACAATAATTCAATATCTCCTTTACTTATATTTCCAACGATGTACACGTTTTATGAACAGCATTTACAGATCAAAAACCTTATCAACGATACATACCAAATGATTGCACATTACTTGTGCATTTATTATCAAGTATTCTCCTTTATTTGAGGAACATTTGAATGGATTTGGGTCAATGTCAATTGTACAAAGTTAATTAATAACGATAATGTAACAAGCTTATTTGTTCGTTATAGGTGACAATTCCAGAAGTTTATTGGCTTAAATTCATGGTGACATTTAAAATGCTTTCCACAATCGTTTCCCCGGACAGAATGACATTAAGAAGATATATTAAGCCCCTTGTTATAGCTTTAGCGGTGACAGAACCAATTTATATGTTAAGCATAACATATATTAGGGCTTTATCAATCTGGAATGCAAAAGCTACCATCAGTCTCTTCCCAATATCAGGATTGGATTCAATTTGCTTATACAGTGAAACATGTCCAAACTGAACCCCAACGGATTCGGATTGTAGAGGTAAAAGGAAGTCGACACCAAAATAATTTTGGCAGTTACTGACAAGGGATAATAGGGTACACAACAGAAGACATTTTTTTTTGTGTTGATTTAGATGTAAATATTAAATTATAAGTAGATGAAGATAGACGTATTGCTACAATTAAGTTAATAAATAAAAAGCCACTCCGTCAATCATGCTCGTCGTTGTGAGATGTCCGACGTGAACCGAGTTTTCTTTTTTATTATTATTTTCTCAATCGTTAATTCACTGACCAATTCAGATTTCCAGTCACTGTAAAATGACGATTCCGTAGTTGAATCGAGATAGTCATTGTACACATGAGTTCTCGGACTAAACTGGCCATCTGCTGATTGATACTTCACCACACGATAAGAGTATAACAACAGCAGGCGTCCAGATTATTCTCGGACTTTATCGTCGCTAAAAAGCTAACGAAAGTCTTCGGGAGCATCCGAATCAAATATATAGGGCCTCTAAAGGATATCTGGCAATCGAAAGCCATTGACCTTGTTGTGTTGCACGACTTCTTAATCCAGTGAAAGGCTTAAAAACTATCATTTAATTAAACGGTTTAGCTACAGAATGCCACAGTTACGATTTTGTGGCCGTAGTTATTTGAGTAACGTGCATGTAATTGATCTGAGGGAAAGTTCCTTTCTTGTCGTTATCAGCGATTGGGGTAGCTGACAAGTTTAACGTGTATTGACAACAAAAATAACTTTATACATGGACACAAACATGCTAATTAGTTTGTAATAACAACTCACCAGTTAATTTAACCTCAAATATCCTCAGAGGTACTCTGTCATCCGATGTTTGTTTAATTAAATCAAGCAAACGATAAAAAAATACTTGTTTGTTTTGATTGCTTTTCATCGATTTTGAAAGGTAATTTTTTAAACAGATATATCATGTTAAGGAGGGTTTTTTGCGAAAAATACCAGTCGAGAGAATGTTAAATTCTCAAGACTGGTATTTTTCGCAAATACCCCTCAAGAACATGCTATATCTGCTTATTACACCGAATGTTAACGTACAAAAACACATTGATGATCATGAAGTTATAAGCATCCAGTCGGATAGAGTCGCCAGAGAGGGTAAAAAAGGCATATCCTTTTTGCATATATCCCGGCGGCGTAAAAAAATGAACGATATTCATTTGATAACAGTAAATTGGTGAAAAATACACTGGCTATCAACCAATCAAAACACAGGATTCTTACATAAGGTGTAATTAAAATTCAAATTTATTGACGAGCATTAGTTTAAACAATATTTATTCAAATAAATCAACATTAAACATATTATACAATGAAATAATATTAAGGATTCAGAAACAAGCATTCAAAACGCGTTCGAAATTTGATGTTGACAGGGTTCGGTTTTTTTTGGTTAGATTAACGTAATTGATAGGGAAATTTTGTGGGACTTTGAATATTGTTCGGTCTAAACTGAAATTCGGTTTTGTCAGGGCTCGGTTTACCCAGGTTTCACTGTACTGAGTTTTTGCTTTGGTGTTAAAAGTAATATTGAAGGTTTTTCCCATTCACATATCACATATGAATGTGCTTTATTTTGCAAAAAAACACGTCTGTGTAGATTTTACGTATTAAATATAAAACGTGATTCAGGATAAAAATTAAACTAATTGTAGCGCAATAATTTTTTAATAAACGATATCGAATGTCAGTTATGGATGGTCAGTACCAGATGTGAAAAGAAATCCATGTTATTTATATCGACAAATATTGAAATAACAACACGTAGACGTGGTATTGTTGGCATTCGATGTACAGCTAGCGCTGTACATGTAAATGGTCTTGTCTCTTTAGAATTTCATTTCAAGTCCACATCTATATACAAGATATAAATACTCACAGGAAAAACCAAAAACTATTTACAAAGAACTTTGGACTCCAGTATTTGACATAGATATCTCATGATATATTATGAGTGTTGATTTAGAAAGGGTTAACACGAAGATTTGAAGATGGTTTGAATGATAATCGTGTCTGTTCAATCTGACTTTGTTGTCTTTTGAGTACTGGCATTAATTTTTGAATCACAGCTTTAAGTTTCGAAAATAAGAAAAGGGAAATTCGTTTATGAATATCACACAGCTGCTAACATGGAATTCAATTGAAACGTTCTGACAGGATCTGTTTGTATGAATTATTATTCATGCAATCTCACCATTGTCTATAGGTGAAGTGTATTATCAAGTATGTATGTATGTACTTAACTTAATTTTTATCAAAAAGGGAACCGGTTTATTTTCTTAGAATATATAATGAAACCTAACTTCTCAAAATTTATTAAAAAATTATATTTGATAGTTTTTTGTTTCGTGATCATTCTAAGCAAATTTAGTCATTTTTTAACGACTCATAGCTTGAAAAATAGCACATTAATCCATCCTTTTTATTGTATTTGTTAACAAAGCATAGTAAATCTTCACTTTGGCAAAGTATTAGAAAATGCTATCTCGGGTAATCTATACCGATGATCTACCTTGGTTAACAAGTATGGATGTACTTAAATTGAAACACTTTTTTTTTTAAAAAGTGAACAGCTTGAAAGTTCAACAATTTCCCTTTTAGATCTTTCAGAATGATTAATTTTGAATTTCTTTTACAAATTCATGCCATTGGATAAACCATAATCTGTATTTTACATATTTAATAATTTATTTTTTGTCTTGATACTTATTTTGTATGAGTACACATGCATATATATATATGCTATCATTTAACGTCTAATGTATTAAAATGTTAGAAATTGTGCTCGAATTTTCAGAAGGAAATACAAATATATCTATACTAGTAGACGTATGAAAATTTTCAACTTGTTGCCTTTTGTTGGCTGTTGTTCGTGTGTTTCTTTGTCAATTGTATTCTCCAATTTATTTATATTGTAGTCCTTTGGTGTTGAGTTGTCATTTTTAAATGTTATATTTCACATGGCTATAAAAAGGGAGGTTTGGCATGCCACAAAACCAGGTTCAACCCGCCATTTTTTTCTTTAAAAATGTCCTGTACCAAGTCAGGAATATGGCCATTGTTATATTATAGTTCGTTTCTGTGTGTGTTACATTTTAACGTTGCGTCGTTTGTTTTCTCTTAATTTTGAGTGTGATTCACATTGCGATAAGACGTGTCACGTTACTTGTCTATCCCAAATTCATGTATTTGGTTTTGATGTTATATTTGTTTTTCTCGTGGGATTTTGTCTGATGCTTAGTCAGTTTCTGTGTGTGTTACATTGTAGTGTTGTGTCGTTGTTTTTCTCTTATATTTAATGCGTTTTCCTCAGTTTTAGTTTGTTACCCCGATTTTGATTTTTGTCCATGGATTTATGAGTTTGAACAGCGGTATACTACTGTTGCCTTTATTTATTTGCCTTACCTGAAATAATCAAATATCCAGAAATGAATTTAAAATGAAACGTATTGCTTTTAATAACTACAATTCACGCACCAATGCATTTGAATTATTTAAAGAACAGTCACTTTTCAAAACTGCTTTGCAATAAATGTCTTTACACAGCTTCAGAAATAACTGCACTAGACATGTTTGATAGATCAATTATTTAATTGAAGACTTTGCGGGAAAAAAACCTTAGTCAATATTAGACCATCCAATGAAAACAATAGTCAATATTAGACCATCCAATGAAAACATTAGTCAATATTAGACCATCTAATGAAAACATTAGTCAATATTAGACCATCCAATGAAAACATTAGTCAATATTAGACCATCAAATGAAAACATTAGTCAATATTAGACCATCTAATGAAAACATTAGTCAATATTAGACCATCCAATGAAAACATTAGTCAATATTAGACCATCCAATGAAAACATTAGTTAATATTAGACCATCCAATGACAAAATTAGTCAATATTAGACCATCCAATGAAAACATTAGTCAATATTAGACCATCCAATGAAAACATTAGTTAATATTAGACCATCTTATGAAAACATTAGTTAATATTAGACCATCTAATGAAAACATTAGTTAATATTAGACCATCCAATGAAAACATTAGTTAATATTAGACCATCCAATGAAACCATTAGTCAATATTAGACCAACTAATGAAAACATTAGTCAATATTAGACCATCAAATGAAAACATTAGTCAATATTAGACCATCTAATGAAAACATTAGTCAATATTAGACCATCCAATGAAAACATTAGTCAATATTAGACCATCCAATGAAAACATTAGTTAATATTAGACCATCTAATGAAAACATTAGTTAATATTAGACCATCCAATGAAAACATTAGTTAATATTAGACCATCCAATGAAACCATTAGTCAATATTAGACCATCTAATGAAAACATTAGTCAATATTATACCATCCAATGAAAACATTAGTCAATATTAGACCATCTAATGACAAAATTAGTCAATATTAGACCATCCAATGAAACAATTAGTCAATATTATACCATCTAATGAAAACATTAGTAAATATTAGACCATCCAATGAAAACATTAGTAAATATTAGACCATCCAATGAAAACATTAGTCAATATTAGACCATCCAATGAAAACATTAGTTAATATTAGACCATCTAATGAAAACATTAGTCAATATCAGACCATCTAATGAAAACATTAGTTAATATTAGACCATGTAATGAAAACATTAGTTAATATAAGACCATCCAATGAAAACATTAGTCAATATAAGACCATCTAATGAAAACATTAGTCAATATTAGACCATCCAATGAAAACATTATTCAATATTAGACCATCTAATGAAAACATTAGTTAATATTAGACCATCTAATGAAAACATTAGTTAATATTAGACCATCCAATGAAAACATTATTTAATATTAGACCATCCAATGAAACCATTAGTCAATATTAGACCATCCAATGAAAACATTAGTCAATATTAGACCATCCAATGAAAACATTATTTAATATTAGACCATCCAAAGAAAAAAATAGTCAATATTAGACCATCCAATGAAAACATTAGTCAATATTAGACCATCCAATGAAAACATTAGTTAATATTAGACCATCTAATGAAAACATTAGTTAATATTAGACCATCTAATGAAAACATTAGTTAATATTAGACCATCCAATGAAAACATTAGTTAATATTAGACCATCCAATGAAAACATTAGTTAATATTAGACCATCTAATGAAAACATTAGTCAATATTATACCATCCAATGAAAACATTAGTCAATATTAGACCATCTAATGACAAAATTAGTCAATATTAGACCATCCAATGAAACCATTAGTCAATATTATACCATCTAATGACAACATTAGTCAATATTAGACCATCCAATGAAAACATTAGTCAATATTAGACCATCCAATGAAAACATTATTTAATATTAGACCATCCAATGAAAAAAATAGTCAATATTAGACCATCCAATGAAAACATTAGTCAATATTATACCATCTAATGAAAACATTAGTCAATATTAGACCATCCAATGAAAACATTAGTCAATATTAGACCATCCAATTAAAAAATTAGTCAATATTAGACCATCCAATGAAAACATCAGTCAATATTAGACCATCTAATGAAAAAATTAGTCAATATTAGACCATCTAATGAAAACATTAGTCAATATAAGACCATCTAATGAAAACATTAGTTAATATTAGACCATCCAATAAAAACATTAGTTAATATTAGACCATCTAATGAAAACATTAGTTAATATTAGACCATCTAATGAAAACATTAGTTAATATTAGACCATCTAATGAAAACATTAGTTAATATTAGACCATCTAATGAAAACATTAGTTTATATTAGACCATCTAATGAAAACATTAGTCAATATAAGACCGTCTAATGAAAACATTAGTTAATATTAGACCATCCAATGAAAACATTAGTCAATATAAGACCATCTAATGAAAACATTAGTTAATATTAGACCATCCAATGAAAACATTAGTCAATATTAGACCATCTTATGAAAACATTTGTCAATATTAGACCATCTAATGACAAAATTAGTCAATATTATACCATCCAATGAAAACATTAGTCAATATTAGACCATCTAATGAAAACATTAGTCAATATTAGACCATCCAATGAAAACATTAGTCAATATTAGACCATCCAATGAAAACATTAGTCAATATTAGACCATCCAATGTTTGCAAATTCATTTTAGCATCTAAATAAAATCATCACAGATACCAGGATTAAAATTTAGTATTTGGGCCAAGTTAAATAAATAAGTATCACAATACATATACGTTTCTGCAAAATGATATGAAAATGTCACGAATAGAGGTGACAATACAAAGTTTATCGGAGAGAAAGGAAAGTATTATCAGTCTACCCGGGAGGTAACTAGATTTTCCGATATGTTTTCTCCGACACATGACCTTATTCTTAGATCAATTATTATTTATTTTCCAACAATTTGTTTCATCATGCTTTCAAAGTCATTGATGGAATATCTGGAAAAAAATCAAATGTCAGTCTGACTTCCTCTTCCAAGAACATGATACTTTTAAATGTCATCCTTGACCTTTATCCGTAACGATCAATTGAATGTCACATATGTGATAGAATAAACACACAATAAAAGGGATATTTATTTAAAGTGTTTTATGATTGCCTATAAAACAACAATCCATTAAAAAACACAGGATACGAATATTAACCACCACGGGTTAACGGGTTACTGTGCAGCCCTCAACAATAAGCAAAATCATACCAGAAAAAGAAACATTAAAAGGCCTTAAGAGCACAAAAACATCAATACAATAACTAAAGGCAGATTGGTCGTCTTCCACTATCTTAAACTGAAAATGGCATTAAACAATCGATATGGAATATGAAAGCTTTCAGAAAGGAATTCAACTTATTTGCAAGACCGCTTTTATCTAAAACCGAAAAATGTCGTTTTGTTAAATTCATATGCAACTTCAATTTTTCCATTTATGAAGGAGCATAACACTAGAATGGTAAAAGTGACGCTACCCAAAGTTAAAATTGATCTGTGTTTGATGGTAATAATCAGTGTTTATAAGTGTTTATGCACGCAGGTTGTTGTGGAGTTTTTAGAATTTTTCCCGCCACAACTTTTTTTTCTCGAATTGAATTGTTCAATTCGTAAGTTGCAGTAAGGAATTCTGTTGTCTTTTAATTGTCTCCATATCTTCTCTCTATTTTGATATGATCTAATTTTGAATGAAACACATCTTCTGATTTGCTGAAAGTGTTTTGTCTATCAGCTCTTTGTCATGTTACTGCGACGTCAACGTTTCCATCATAATTTACTCCTTTCATTAAGTTATAAGAAATGACTTTAATAGTTTTCTGTCTATTCGAAATAACATCAACAATGTAGACCAAACTTAAAAATAACACGTTACGCGTGTTATTCAGTGTGCACCAAATTTTTATGTTATTTCTTAATAGATCGAAAAAATATTACAGTCATTCCTTAAATGCTGTTTTCTATTTTTCTTTGAGAGAGAGAAGATATCAAAGGAATAGTGCAAAGTGGGAATCCACATTACGTACAAGACACATGTACAAACGAAAGACGGAACAATGCGAACACAATAAATAAAACGTGAATATTAACAGTTGAACCGAAAGGGTAAGTCGATCTTATTCTTAATGTAATGCCCGTCGTGACTATTTTAATTGTAGTTAATAAATTCATCATTTGATAAAACACACCATAAATACGGTCCGAGACCACAATTATTTCGTAGTGCATTTTTTTAAGAACATAGATAAAAATAAAAAAAATCCCAGAAAGAATTTTTACAGTGTGTTGTAGTACTTTTGGGACAAATTATATCAAAATTATAGAAAACTTCATCGGCTCTAACTCAAAATATGGACAATTTTATGTTTATGGCGTCTTGAAATCTTTGGACAGCTTCCGAAGTGCTAATTTTTAATCTTTTTCAGATGGACCAAATCACTACTTTCCTTTAAAATTCTGGACCCAAATTTTTTTACAGTGTAATTTCATCCCCCTACTTGCAATTTGAGGAATTAAACATGGAGAAATAAATTTGGAAGGGGTAAAAAAATTAATGGCAAGTAACCCACTGTCAACACTATGGACTATATTTGTGAACAACGAAAATCAAGGGACGACAATTGTGGTCTCGGACCATACAGTTACAAATATGCATTGTAATCTTTTTCTTTATATCATGCATTCAATGAATGTATACTTAAACAGATATCAAGTTTTCAAGGGACGTTATAGATATACTTACCCTGTCTAAGCACCATGTTTGAATTGGTTCGTATTGCGTAGTCGTTAGTTTTCCATCTTGTGTTTTTCAATTTGTAATTTGTTTTCTATTGTGTGGTTTGCTTTCTGTTATCTGTTGGTTTTTTTATCGTTTTTCTGTTCTTGCTTTGGCATTGTCAATCTGTTTTTTACTTTTAAATTTGAAGGTCTCTGGTATCTTTCGCTTCTATTATACTTAATAATTGTGGTAAGTTAAATATTCTTAACCGCAATTTAATTCTTAAAGTTGACATGAGAAAATACATGCATGAGATACATCGATGTTCAAATATTATAAATCCATTAAAAAGATACAAATCATAACCAATAAGCTTTAAAACTGATGGTAATGCATCAACTGTAAACCGCTTACAACCTATCAAATATAGAAGATAAAACTCCATTCAACATTTAAGAACATCACTATTAGAATCCCAGTATAGTTAGTTCTGTTTGCATATCATCTCATGAATAGCAGCTGTAATCATTGTACTAGGAAAGTACACGATTATTGAAATAAATTCAACATAGCAGTAACTAATCTGATTGCAATCTCCACGTTTCTAATATTTCAACAATGATTTTGACATGAAGCCATTTGCTGCGAACAAAAGATGCCGAAATCACGAGGTTTATGACGGACATATAATGATGTATTGGTATTCCACGACAGCATTTAGGTTAATGTACAAGACTCCCGTAAAGCGATTGCTATTATTCAAACTCGACGAAAATAAGAAAACCAATTAAAGAAACCATTTCCTCATTTGAAAGTGTTTTAACGGATAATAGGATACAACAGAAAACGTATTAACGTATAATCAAGAAATTTTATTTTCAGTTCGCAAAATAAACAAAATGTAAATTCTAATTGTAAGTAACTGCCAATTAAAAAGGGACAAGACTACACTTTCAGAACGCATTAGCTAAAATCTTTGACAGTCGATTTCATTGAGTGTGGAGACAAAGGTAATATCTTTGGTTAGCTTGCTTGTTATTTGTCATTATTAGGTCCGGTATACTACCCTCCTTTCGATGTAGCCTAGTCCAACAGACAATGACTTCACGGTTCAGCTAACAAGCAAGATAACCAAAGATATTACCTTTGGCTTCACACTCAATGAAATTGGCGGTACGAGGTTCGTCATCATCGTCTTAATAATATTGCGTTATAGGTAATGAAGAAGGGAACACACAGTGTTCAACAATACATATTTCGATCTCTAAATTGTTAAAAGTCTAATCTAAATATACTGATAGGTGAGTGTTTATTAACCATATACCAAGTAAACACAATCACCGAGCCTCATTCAACATGTTCAATAGCTAATTAATTTATTACATATTAAACATCAATGAAGTGCTATTCTTTGGGGGGAAATCAACATACAATACACAATCATTAAGGAAGTGCATTAATGGCTGTTTTTCTTATTTAGTTATACCAATGCATGACCTTTAAATTGATGGTATTGCCCTCTAAATTGATGTCCAGATATTGATAGTATAGACAATTAAATACAACGCAGATCAACTTCGATTCGAAACAAAGAAAGAACTACTGACAATACACTTTTTACATCCGTTGAAAGATCAGTCTTTTTTTTATTTCTTAAACATGAAAAAGTAAAAAAAATACAAAAATACTGAACTCCGAGTAAAATCAAAAACGGATAGTCCCCAATCAAATGGCAAAATCAAACGCTCAAACACAACAACAAATGGATAACAGTTACCATATTCCTGACTTGATACAGGCATTTTCGTATGTAGAAAATGATGGTCGAATGAACCTAGTTTTACAGCTAGCTAGCCTTCTCACTTGTATGACAATTAATAGAAGAATTAACGTTTGTTGATACTGTATCGGTATAAATGCAGCAAAGAATTTTTATCTTTAACACAGATCTTTTGTTTTTTTTAATACTGCTATCATCATACCAACGTACATAGTAGGTATCATTATCAAAGTAAAGGTCCTACACTGAAGTCTCCATTAACAAATCATGATGACATTGCTAGAGCATTATATGCGATATTTATTATAAAAAATTACAGAACTGACCTTGATGTTGTGTTACTAAAGAGGTGCGAAAGATACCAATAGGACAATAAAATTCATAGATCGAAAATAAACTGAAAAGGCTATGGTTAAAAAAGACAAAGACAAAGACACAACATAGAAACCAGTAGATTAAGAAACACGAACACCACCAACAACTGGTGGTTATATCAGGTGCTCCAGACGGGTAAGCAGATCCTGCTCCACATGTGGCATCCATCGTGTTGCTAATGTTAATACAAATCCTGTAAAAAGTCTTATGTAACTTATGATGATAGAATGAGGAATTAGGACATTTAGAGTGTTTGTCACCTCCTATATCGGTGTTGTGGCAATTAACTTCAACAAAATATGTTGACTGTTAGCTTGCTTATCTTTGTATCATTATCAAAGATAATGTCATATACTGAAGTCTTGATTATCGAAGCTTGATGACACCGTTTATGTTAGAACAATATGTGGGATATTCATTATGCAAAAATACAGAGCTGACCTTGATGTTATGTTACGTATGTTACTCACGAAGATGGAATGAAGACATTCAATGCCTAACATAAAGTTTGTTACCCTCTGTATCAATACAGTTGCAACTAACTTTAACAAAGATTGGTTGACATTTAGCTTGCTAATCATTGTACCATAATATTATGTATCAGAATCCTGTAATTCAGCGGTTGTCGTTTGGTTTATGTGTAACATTTTTTTTTTCGTTCATATTTTGTACATAAATAAGGCCGTTAGTGTTCTCGTTTAATTTGTTTTCCGTTGTTATTTCGGGGCCTATTATAGCTGACTATGCAATATAGACTTTGTTATTGACGAACGTTGATCTATAGTTGTTAATTCCTGTGTCATTTGGTCTCCTGTGGATAGGTGTCTTATTGGCAATCATATCTCATCTTTTTTTTTATATCATTCACTGCAGTCGTCAATAACGAAGTTTGATGACACTGTTTTATGTTTAACAATATATAGGATGTATTCTCTAAAATTACAGTGATGGAATTGACAGTAGGTTATAAATGTAGACATTGATTTTATACATGGTTCTCTTGTGTCTGAACATTGATGGCACTTAATTTATTAGACTTGTGTCAATTACGAAAAAGAATGTATATCTAGCATTAAAACTATGTTTTGCCCACCATTTTCTTCGGAAAATGTCTTTACCAAATCAGGAATATGACAGTTATTTTTTATTTGTTTTTTTATTGATAGTGTTTGATTTTGTCTGTTTTAAGGACATCCCCTTTATGAATTTGCCTTCAAGCTCGGTATTTTTGTTATACGTTTGTACTTAACTGGGTCTCATCGTTCTGCATTACAGGTCAGTACTAGGTGAATACCTATTTAAAGCGCCTGTCTAGTAACTAAGTAAACATTATAATTGCGGAATCAGTTGAAATAATTTGATGACATTCTATATTTGTGATTAGAAATAGGTTGGTATTCCAATGAGTACAAACTTAAATACAATGTTGACATGTCAGCTTTTTGTTAATCAAAATGAAAGGTAATACAATTGAGAATGGAAATGGGGAATGTGTCAAAAAGACAAAAACCCGATCAAAGAGCAGATAACAGCCGTAGGCCACTAATGGGTCTTCAAAGCAGGGAGAACAAAAGGTGGCCCCTTGACACAAATATATACTAGTTAGTGATAATGGACTTCATACTAAACTCCAAAATATATAAAAAAAAAAACTAAAGTCAAAAATACATTTTGAACATATTTTTGCTTACATATTCATAGGCAATGAAACACAAGTTAATAAACTTCTTCTCCCAATTTTGCACACCTGAATTCTAACAGAATTTGCATTATTAATCCTTGTCCTAGTAAACAAAAGAGACACACACTTCCAAAGTTCTCTCAAAAACGGACCCAACTAAAGAATCAGAGAAACACACAAAAAAGACGAAAACACAAAACAGAAGAATAAAAACATTATATGATTGAAATCATGAAAAAACATCTCAAACGTTTAGTAAACCTTTGGTCATTCAACACACTCAGAGTAGATTCTTTAACACAGATGAATCATAGCACATCTATAAAAACCAATTTTATTGTAAAGATAAAAAATGATGTGGTATTGCAAATGAGACAATTCTTCTTTGACAAGAGACTAAATGACACAGAAGTTAACAAATATAGGTCAGCAATGAGCAGAGTCTCTCCTTTGATAAATTACAAAGGATAGATATGAGAATAGCAAAAGATTATACGGGGTGTTATTTTGTTAGCACTGACGAAAGCCATTGTCATAATGATTCAAGTATAAAAGTTCACTTAAGGCTGTCATCAATACAATGACGATGCCCCTTAAATCCTTACCAAACCGGAAGTTCAAAAATAGATATAAAAACCTGAGCCAATCTTTTGATTTCAATTTTAATGTTTGGTTAACGGAAGTACTTAAGTAACAAGAATATAATCTTGAAATAAATCAACAACAAAATTGTCAATATAAAAAACTCTTGAAATGCTCGAATTTCCGATAGAGTTATATGATTATAAAATTATTAGAAAACTATGATGGAGAAAAAAAAATTTCAAACCGATTTCAAAATGAAAGAGAAAAACAGAAAACATATAAGTTTATAACCTATTAATACGCCAATTGCAGATTTAGAAATTGACAAAGTGTGTTTATAACCTGTCTATTGTGGGCCATTTTAAACCAACCTTTGGTTGTTATTTGTTTTTATTTTGTCTTTCGACTGATTTCTCCTTGACTTTAACCACACGAATAATTTTATCAATGACCATAAATATTTTATATGCGTATTTTTTAGATAGTGAAATGATAAAATTGTGATTTAACTAATTGACTTTCAAAAACGCAAGTTGACCGTTCAAAACATCCTGCTTGGAGCATAAATCAATAGAGTTCTTTTCATTTACCGAATACCAGACAACAATAACCGCAATAAAGATTCAAGGATGACTCGTCAATAAAACTGTCGTTCAAGAGACAATAATACCTGATTGTATTACATTGTAAATTTTAGTTATAACTGGTAAATAAACTCATCATAGATACCAGGACCAAAATTTTATATTTACGCCAGACGCGCGTTTCTTCTACAAAAGACTCATCAGTGACGCTCGAATCAAAAAATGTTTTAAAGGCCAAATAAAAGATACATTAACATTGTAAATTGTACACAAACATGAAACAGTTCTAAAACTAAGGTTTTTATTTTCTAAGGGAAGGACGAAGATTAAACTATTTTGTTTAAACTATTCTAACATTGACTCTATATCTTTTTATTTGATTGGCTCTCTATTCGGTTAAGCAATATTTTTGAAAAAGAATCACTATTTCATCTTTTTATTTATTGTAAACTGGTGGAAGACGTTTGGCGGGAAATTTTTGAGAAAATAAGGGAATTTTGTTCAAAATTAAATATCCAAAAATTACAAAAATCGGAAACAAGTATAATTTTTGGGGTCATTAATGCAGATGCATCTTATACCCAAATTTTAGATACGGTGCTTTTAATCACGAAATGGGTTATCTGGAAAACTAGAAATATCGCAAAATATCAAAAGAAAGGGATAAGTAAATTGGTGATTTTAAATATGATAAAACATGAAATGCAATTTCTGCTCAAATATTTTAAACCGAATATGAAAATCGAAGCCTTTTCTACTATGTGTGACATTTTTTGTATATAAATATATATTTTGCATGGTCAGGTCAGATCAATGACCTCTTTGATACTGATTGAATAATAATATGTACACTGCTCGCAACTCCCTACATGTAATTTCTGTTGTGTATATATTCATGTATATCATCTAATTGTAACAAGACATGTTGTATCAACAGGTTCATATTATAAACAAATATTTACTCACCATATCTTTGATATTAATCCTTATTGGGAATCAAAATCATTAATCCATTTTTTTTTATGAATGAACTACACATCCCTTTAACAAATCGCACGTGGTAAATGATTACTCGACCAGAAATTTAATGTAATCGAAATTAACATAACAAAAGACTTGATGTACGATAAAATTGAAACTGCTTAATAAATACAGGTAGCCTTTGTGAGAAATAAATGAAGATAAAAAACAAACTTTATTCAAATAATTATATAGGGTGAGATGTATAGATATATAGATCGATATTGATTGCAGGTACATGTACATTTGTACAAGGATAGATAATATTTATAAAGGTTGATGTTAATAATTTATAGTGGGAGTTTTTTTTTTCTCATTTGCTTTTCCCCGACAAATGAGACTGTAAAAATTGGGGCCCCCTTAGTTGCTTCCCTGGGCAACTGAGGGTTGATGTAACAGGTGATTGTTAATAAAATATGTTTAATATTAAAAAAAAAAAAAAAAAGCAATATTTTTGTTCATTCTACGAAGAAAATCACAGCAGCGAGATGTGAGACCATACAATCAGTTGACGTCGTAGGTTGATTCTCTATATGACAGTTGTTGTCCATTCGTTTGATGTATTTGTGATTTTGATTAAGCTGTTTGATAAAGGACTTTCTGTTTTTAATTTTAATCAGTTCAGTATTTTTGTGATTTTACTTTTTACAGATAAAAATGGAAATAAGCCATCGGACATACCCCCAACACTTTTAAGAGTGGTGAAGGCAATTCTCAATGTAATACGTAATATGATTAAAAGTTTAAATATAATACACTAGTACTACTTAACCCTCAATAACTAACTTAGATTTAAAAAGGATATTCTCGACAATACATACAAATGCGGACACATAAAGCTCGTTTGAATTATCATTGTCATATCACTGGGTGACTTAATAACATCCACGTGGATTACCAAGTTTCATTAAATACTTGAATGTTTTCTTGCGAAGGCGTACCAAATACACTTCAGTAAGGAAAGAGAAAACTACGAATGTAACATCAGCTGAATACATAATCCTAATGAATTAATTTGCGTAAACCTCAATTAATTCTTCTAAGAGATGAAGTTAAAACTTGAATGACTAGAAATCCAAATACAAGACCGAGATTTCATGTCACGTGTTCGGAGCTTTAATGTCACGTGTTACGTCAGATGCAAAAGAAATTAAATCCGATTTTGTTGACTATGGATGTTTGGACAAGAAGAAGGAATCAATAAAGATAAAAAAAATTCCAGAAGAAAATCGTAATATTTTTATCTGATCAAAGTATTACATTTAGCCATTAATTTGATTTATGTTGAAGGCAATGAACCTATCAATTATATTAGCATATATTCAATTATTGCAAAGTGTAAGAAACAATGTTAAAATAGCACAAAACAGAAGACACAATAAGTTATATCGAATATATTTTGTATTAGATTGTCTTTTACCACCTGTGCCATTGGTTGTGCTGTGTGTACTGTTCATCCTTGGGGAGAACCATGTGTCGACAACAAAGAGAAGCATTCAGAATTCTAAGGATCCGTTGAATATTTGAAAAAAAAACACATGTTTGTTTCATAAATCGAAGTTTATTAACCAAATTAGTAGGAACTACAATGTATTTACTTTTAAATTCGAAATTTCAAGGTAAAACACTTTTTTTTTAAACAAGGTTTATTCTTTTCCAATATTATTAGCATTTGAAATTTGAAACTAAATGCACTAAGTTTAAATATCTAAGAACTGCCATTAGATAACCTAAAACGCCGATAACATCACGCAACACATTAACGATGTCATTATTTCGCAAGGTCTACTAAGCAATTAGTAAAAGAAATACTACGTTTAAAAAAAAGCGTTGGTAAAAAAACGAAATTAGTTCTTCTACAGTAAACAATGAATCTAAGTGCATTAGAACAAGGATCTCAAAAAAATAACTATTTTATTTCAGAATATTATCAATTATTAATAAATGAAATGTTGCGTTGTGCTTTATGAATATGTACAATATACATACCTTTAATTAGAAATCTTGAGGCTTTATTTTAGATTTCTTTTATCATTCTGCACTGGCTCTCAACATTGTAACTTAAAACTGTTGAATTGAAGTATACTCATCTTTTATCGAGTAGTTATGAAAATACCATCCTTAATCATTTGTAATTATTGAACATTGGTGAAACAACTATTACCTGCATATCAAACACTATTTAATCATAATCGTTTTTGTATAAATAATTCTTTGGCATATACATTAATTTACTCTGTACAGAAATTTTAAAAATTACTTGCTTTTTTTCAAATCTACTCACAATGATAAAACATATAGAAAAATGAATTCATAAGAGCAGTTAACTATTTTATGGCATTTTGTACATTTTCCCTTTGATCTCACTGCTTTATATTTTTTAAATCATGGACCGGACTTAATACTCAAAACTATTAGGCAATGACATTATGTATCAGTGCAGCATGGTCACGTGATCAAGACAACACGTGTCAATATATCAATGACATGCACGTGACTTTATTCATACAACCGAACAAGTACAGTTGTATCTAAACGGTATGTACACGAAAAAGTATTTTTTTTCTATTTTTTGTGCATCTTACTTCATATTCACAATAAAAAAAAGCTTACTGTTCAAACACATTGCCGATAAAAAGAATAATGGAATAGAAATAATGCTAATCTGTTGATCGTCTTGGATCAATAGTAATGAAATGTACCAGACTTATGATTTGATAATCCAGATGCGCGTTGTGTCTATATCGGACTCATCAGTGACGCTCAGATCAAAAAAGTTATAAAGCAGAAAAGTATAAAGTTGAAAAGATCAATACCAGTTTTTAATCAGTTCAACAGAAAAGATCTGGCTTCAATAGAGTGTTTTTGTTTTAAATAACTAGCATTTTAGCATGTTTAGTGCCATGATTGATGTCGGACGTTGTTGTTTTCATTTTATAATATTTGGTTAATGAGCTAATTTGAAAATGCCTGTACCAATTCAGGAATATGACAGTTGTTGTCCATTCGTTTAATGTGTTTTATCATTTGATTTTGCAATTGATAAGTGACATTCTGTTTTGAATTTTCTTCGGAGTTCAGTATTTTTGTGATTTTACTTTTTCACTGTTTTCCCAGTTGTAACTTAGTTGGCAAATCTTTGGTGCAGACATAATCTTATAACAGTCCTTTCTTAAATTGTAAATTTATTAATTGTGAAATTAAAAAGAAACCAAGTTTTCAACTCCCTCAGGCAAAGTTGACCTTAGATAGATTTGGCTATTTTATAACGTTATTTTTGGTCATATTTTATAACATCTGTTCAAGTTGTAAATGCGTTAAATTTTTCTTTGATCTACGAAACAAACTTAAATTTTGTATAACAAAAATCATTTTCATGATTCAAAATGAAATGACTATTATCATCAGAAAGTGCAGCATAAGCCTATTTGGCTGGCTGATTATTTTTTATCTTAAAACATGCATTTATTTGTATATTCAGGTTGCACTATAATAAATTCTTCTTCTTCTTCTATAGCTCCTCAATTGTTTCAGTTCTTATAAATCGTCGACTTCCATATATTTTGCTTGAAGCGTTCTTGATTAAGGTTAAATAAAGAAAAATCGCTTCGGACGCATGAAATTTAAATAACGTGTTGTTTTCACTTTTTATAAATTTCTTTTAAGTAGTTATGAAAGGTACCAGGATTATAATTTAGTACGTCAGACACACGTTTCGTCTACATTAGTCTTATCAAGATGTTTCGTTAGTACGATTCTAATAAAAAAAAAAATACACAAAAGTAAAGTATATTCTACTCTCAGATCATGTTTAACGTTAGATAAGATATCGATATATTTGGAAAACAAAGTCAACATTACTGACAATAATTCTTAAGAAATACTATACTTGTTATACGGAAATATTTCTTTGAATAAAAGACAAGCGTCTTGATTGAAATTTATAAGGATTCCAATTCAAAGGGATTATCTACACACTCACGTTTTCGTCTATTAGATAAATGGTTGAAACAAGAAAGATAAAAGATAGATTGATAGCAATACAACGTTTTTATATCTATTTCTGACGAAAGACTAACAGAATCATATGATCGTGAGCTTTCACACGATTCTTTATTTTTTGATTAACTGAACACATTTTTATATGCAACAGCTACATTTTATATCTATTAAACCAGGTTTTATCCAGCATATTCTATTTAAGAAATGTCATGTACCAAGTCATCAGAGACATGGCAGTTATTGTCAATTCGTTTGATGTGTTTGACCTTTTGATTTTGCCATTTGATAAGAGACTTTCCGTTTTGAATTTTCCGCGGAGTTTTTTGTGATGCCACATTGTTTTTATAAAGATCATAAAACTCAACCTTCATTCAAAAAATTTTAAACCAATCTTCAATCTTAACCTTTCTTATTTCGAGTTATCCTTGTTTTCCAAAATCGAACATTTTCATTGTTCTTACAATATACTTCTTTTGTATGACTAAATGAAATTATTGATATCGTGTTTTTAAGTCCGGAGACATGTAAAAACATTGCATATCTTGTTTAAATGGCTTCTAATTTACTTGACCTCCAATTTATGTAGATCTTGTTAAGTAGCAAATCGTTTCTTCGGTGAACAGTCTCATTCACTTATATACACATCTCCCTTTATTTATATTTACTACATTTGGGAGCCTTTTTTGTTGTTGGAAAGAAATCCTAAAATGTAAACACAGCTTTATTTTCTATTAATAAACCGGATCTGTTTAACCTGAACAGTATTTGTATGATATTGGATGTTAAAAATATCATTAAATTTATTTGCTCATCAATCACAATGAATTACACGATATTTCAATAACTGCAGGTCTGAATAAACAATAGACTTTTTCCAATTATTGACTTAGATAATTGTGTTGTTGTCGATTTTTGACGGATAAACGTTTTGCACGTAAAACTTAATTTATTCGAAGCCACTAGTTCAGCTAAGAAAAATCAGTTTGAATTGCCACCATCAACTGAATGCTTCAATCTAAGGAAGAATAGATCACCGTTTTGCTTCAATATAAGGAAGAATAGGTCACCGTTCTGCTTCAATATAAAGGAAGAATAGGTCACCGTTCTGCTTCAATATAAGGAAGAATAGGTCACCGTTCCGCTCCAAGATAAGGAAGAATAGGTCACCTTTCTGCTTCAATATAAGGAAGAATAGGTCACCGTTCTGCTTCAATATAAGGAAGAATAGGTCACCGTTCTGCTTCAATATTAGGAAGAATAGGTCATCGTTCTGCATCAATATTAGGAAGAATAGGTCACCGTTCTGCCTCAATATAAGGAAGCACAGGTCACCGTTCTGCTTCAATGTAAGGAAGAATAGGTCACCGTTCCGCTTCAATATTAGGAAGAATAGGTCACCTTTCTGCTTCAATATTAGGAAGAATAGGTCACCGTTCTGCTTCAATATAAGGAAGAATAGGTCACCGTTCTGCTTCAATATTAGGAACAATAGGTCATCGTTCTGCATCAATATTAGGAAGAATAGGTCACCTTTCTGCTTCAATGTAAGGAAGAATAGGTCACCGTTCTGCTTCAATATAAGGAAGAATAGGTCACCGTTCTGCTTCAATATAAGGAAGAATAGGTCACCGATCTGCGTCAATATAAGGAAGAATAGGTCATCGTTCTGCTTCAATATGAGGAAAAATAGGTCACCGTTCTGCTTCAATATGAGGAATAAAATTGAGAATGGAAATGGGGAATGTGTCAAAGAGACAACAACCCGATCAAATAAAAAAACAACAGCAGAGGGTCACCAACAGGTCTTCAATGTAGCGAGAAATTCCCGCACCCGGAGGCGTCCTTCAGCTGGCCCCTAAACAAATATATACTAGTCCAGTGATAATGAACGCCATACTAATTTCCAAATTGTACACAAGAAACTAAAATTAAAATAATACAAGACTAACAAAGGCCAGAGGCTCCTGACTTGGGACAGGCGCAAAAATGCGGCGGGGTTAAACATGTTTGTGAGATCTCAACCCTCCCCCTATACCACTAACCAATGTAGTAAAGTAAACGCATAACAATACGCACATTAAAATTCAGTTCAAGAGAAATCCGAGTCTGATGTCAGAAGATGTAACCAAAGAAAATAAACAAAATGACAATAATACATAAATAACAACAGACTACTAGCAGTTAACTGACATGCCAGCTCCAGACTTCAATTAAACTGACTGAAAGATTATGATTTCATCATATGAACATCTGGCACAATCCGTCCCGTTAGGGGTTTAGTATCATACCATCATAACATATATGAGAAGAACATAACCCGTGTCATGCCAACAACTGTTTTTTTAATAAATGTGTTTAGTTCCGATGCAAAGACCTTATCAGTGACTCAATATTAACGCCAAAATATGCAATCTTTAATGACTTGACAACAGTATCGTAATTATATCCCTTCTTAATAAGTCTATTCAAAGGTTTTGTAAGTTTCTGAGGTGAATACTGACACCTTTGTGCTTTATAAAGAATATTACTATAAAAAATTGGATGTGAAATACCTGAACGTATTAGAAGTCTGCATGTTGAGCTATATTTACGAATGATGTCTTCATACCGATGATAAAATTTAGTAAATGTTTTGACTAGTTTGTGATATCGAAAACCCTGGTTTAATAATTTTTCAGTAATACATAAATTTCTCTCGTTAAAATCTAAAACATTGTTACATACATAAAAGAATAGGTCAACGTTCTATTTCAATGTAAGGAAGAATAGGTCACCGTTCTGCTTAAATATAAAGAAGAATAGGTCACCGTTCTGCTTCAATATAAGAAAGAATAGGTCACCGTTCTGCTTCAATATAAGGAAGAATAGGTCACTGTTCTGCTTCAATATAAGGAAGAATAGGTCACCGTTCTGCTTCAATATAAGGAAGAATAGGTCACCGTTCTGCTTCAATGTAAGGAAGAATAGGTCACCGTTCTGCTTTAATGTAAGTAAGAATAGGTCACCGTTCTGCTTCAATATAAGGAAGAATAGGTCACCGTTCTGCTTCAATATAAGGAAGAATAGGTCACCGTTCTGCTTTAATATAAGGAAGAATAGGTCACCGTTCTGCTTCAATGTAAGGAAGAATAGGTCACCGTTCTGCTTCAATGAAGAGTAACATCCTTTAAGTAGCTATAAAAGCTCCAATATGTTTAAATAATTGGAAGGAGAAGACCAGAAACCTGAGTTATGAACATTTGATAAACGATCACAAATATGATAGACGGCAACCAGCACTGATTTATAGGGTCCTAACCAATACCGTTCTCGCCTTCTAAACATTACAGACATATATATAGGAAGATGTGGTGTGAGTGAGTGCCAATGAGACAACTCTCCATCTAAATAACAATTTATAAAAGTTAAGGTCAATGTACGGCCTTCAACACGGAGGCTTGGCTATATTCTACCTTATTTTTCAAATTTCATTTGATTTCATTTGATTTCATTACAATTTGATTAGTACGCATAATCAAGTACAGTGATGTTAATGTTATTCATTGAAAATGATTCCAATGCAATCACGAAAACAAATAGTGCGGTAACTGCATATCTGCTGTTATGTCAATCTTACATGCTAAGTTCGACTTTCGTATCCTTAATCGTAGTGACCAAAATCTAAATTATCATATTTGAAACAGTAAACATGGCCATATTCTAAAAGTCATTTTAGTCGATTTTATTTCTATACAGTTTAGGTTATGGAGATATCTAACGTAGCATTATTCTTAGCTATTTCGTCAATGTCATTAATCATTAAAAAGCTTTAATGTATAAAATAGTGAAACGAAAGCAAAATATGCACTTAATTAGTCGAACAACATAACGTAACTAACTAAGGATAATTTTGCATTAATAATATATTTGAATCATAATTAACAAACGGAAGCAATTCAAACGTCCAACATTCTACAATATAGCATATCACTTACAGTTAATTTGATTGTGTTGAATATTGGTTATTCAGTTTATTTTATTTGCCTAGCAAAACTTACATAAGGGTTCTATATGCTCTTCAATTTTGTACTTGATTTGTTCTTTTGTATTTTTACTTTTTTTATTCGAATGGTTCTGGTGGGTCGTTTTAGAGACAAAACGCGCATGTGGCGTACACAATAGCAAGCCTAAAATCTTCAATGAGTTTGTTTTTAACAATCGAGCCAAAAAATGTCAAAACTATGAAAATAATTATTAATTTAGAAAAAAAAAGGCAACAGTAGTACACCGCTGTTCAAAACTCATAAATCCATGGACAAAAAACACAATCGGGGTAACAAACTAAAACTGAGGCAACCGCATTAAATATAGATGAGAACAACGACACAACATTAAAATGTAACACACAGAGAAACGGACTAAGCATTAGACAAAATCCTATGAGAATAACAAATATAACATCAAAATCAAATACATGAATTTGGGATAGATAAGTACCGTGACACGTCTTATAGTAATGTGAATTCACACTCAACAATAAAAGAAAACAAACGACACAACGGAAACACAAAGTAAAAATGTAACACACACAGAAACGAACTATAATATAACAATGGCCATATTCCTGACTTGGTACAGAACATTTTTAAAGGAAAAAATGGTGGGTTGAACCTGATTTTGTGTCGTGCCAAACCTCCCTCTTTTATGGCCACGTGAAATATAACATTAAAATGACAACATAACATTACAGGACCACAATATATTTAAATAGGAGAAAATAATTGACAAAGAAACACACGAATAATAGCTAACAAAAGGCAACAAGTTTAAAATGTTATTACGCCAGAAGTGCATTTTGTCCACACACGACTTACTAGTGACGCCCAGATACAAAAGTTTGATAGCCGAAACAAGTACAAAGTTGAACAGCATCGAGGACCAAATGTTCAAAAAAGTTTTGCCAAAAACGGCCAGGGTTTTCTGTTAGGTACCAGAACATCCCTATTATTAAGAATAATTTATACTTTTACAAACAGTAAATTTTATAAATGACTATACAAACGATATATGATAAAACTGAAGAATTAACTAAACAATTGACTATATAAAGTGTTATTATTTAATTCTTTTATCTAAAAATAACTGTAAAAAGGTCAAGCTTACTTTCGTTATCATTACCATAAAGAAGAAAGACTTTAAGTTTAAACATATTTTATTGCATATACACACTTTGAAATACGCACTTTTTTATTAACATTTTTGTCCAGCAGACTTATACATTTATCATATGTTATAATTCAATATATACAACAGCCATAAAATATGACACTGGGGTGGATCTTTTTTATATCTGATTATCTTACAGTTTAAAAACTTGTTTTATCAAAGGAGATCTGTATACAAAGCTTTTTTTCTTCAAATACCTGAATTCTTTGTTTAATCCTCATATTCATTTCATTCCATTTTGCTTCATATTTCTGTCAACCATTATTTGATATCTGTTTGATAAAATTCCGTTTTCAATTCCTTAACTACTCTATAAGATATCAACTAAAACTCAAAGTTAAATTGAAGAAACAAAATGGGAGGGAAAGTCTATAAAACCTGTAAAAAACCATGGAACAAATGGAAAACTAATAAATTCATCACAAATACTAGGAATAAATCCTTGCACCTACGCCATACGCGCTTTTCATCCCCAAAAGGCTCATTAATGACGCTCGAATAAAAAAAAAGTCAAACAAGTACTGTCATATTCCTGTCTTAGTATAGACATTTTCCGAACTTGTAACAACATGTTAAATGTTTTATCTGTATAGATTTGCACTATATGTCCTTTACTGAAATCTATTTGCCTATTTTTCTATTTTTTCCCATTATTTTCTATTACTCGACAACAACACGCAAAGTGCTAAAATTCCATTACTTTAAACTATTTGCAATGCAATTAGATTAATAAATATTGTTTTGAATGCATGTCTACTTAAATTGCTTTCTTGTCAATCGTGCATGTTACCATAGACACTCATTTCCTGTATCTTATGAATACTGCCGAAATAACAAGAACCATAACAATCATTACATTAGTCCATATAGTCACTCTGTGACAAATGAAAACGAAAACTAATATTCTAAAACACGTTATTCTAGATAATATATTTACTTCTATTTCAACTATTGAAAATAGTAACTGTTGTCGTAATCAATTTATTCTAGACAAACTAAATTTTAAAACTTGAGTCTACCATTTAGCAAGTAAATATATATTGTTTACTATGCTAATGTTTTGGATTTGGCATTCAGAATAATTTATTATCTCTTAAGAATGGAATTGGTTCTCTGTCGTACTTTTCTCGGTTATCTAGTCTCTTGATGTACGCAAGGGGATTTGATCTGAATCGTGATATAATATATCATAATAGCTAGAACATCAAACACAGTATCACAAAAAAACTCCATAGAAAATTCAAAAAGGAAAGTTACAAATCAAATGGCAATATCAAAACCTCGAACACGTCAGATGAATGGATAATAACTGTCTTATTTCTGACTTGGCAGTGGCATTTTCTTAAGTATAAAATGGTTGATTACAACTAGTTTTATAGCTAGCTTAACCTCTCACTTGTACGACAGTCGCATCAAATTTCATTATATTGTCAATGATGTGTGAACAAAACAAATAGACAAAACAGGTAAAAACGTCAAAAAAGGGATACAGCAGTCGACATTGCGTTATAATGCGTGTAATAAGTTACAAATGACCAAATCTCTTTAATCGATTCCGAAGACATATCAAGATAACAAATAACATAATGTTTGGCAAAACCCTTTCGATCCTTAGGTCCGTAATGCTCTTGAACTTCGAAGTTTGGAAGACGAAATGCAAATCTGGCGTACAGCATACTAAAAACAAGGTCAAACTCAAGCGTTGACCTAGAGTTGGGTAAATACAAGCCATACAGACTCTGATAAATGATGCTTTGGGAATTCCGCTATATTTGTTTATTTTAATATAAAATGAAATAAAAACCAAATGCTATCTGTGTTCGACTTTACAATATACCGGACAAAAAAAAACTTCATCCATCCCACTATATGACCGTAATTCACAAAGAATTCAATGATACCCACCGAGAAAATATTTTGTAGCTTTCATCGTGAAAGATAGAAAAATAAGGATATGGCGTTAAAACCTCCATGTTCACTTTCATTTGAACAAATAGCGTACAAATGTTTCGGATCTATTTCCCAATTAACAATATAGCATTCCCGTAGACTTTCTGATTTTACAGGATACAATATTTCAAGGAGAATTAAATGATTGATATACAAATACCCAAAGGCCTTACTGATACAACAACAATCTATTAAAAGAATATTAATTTGATAGATAATTGCAGTAAATCAAGGGATCTATTAATAAATATTGCAAAAAAAATAATGTATATGTCCAAGTCATTAAAAATATAAGCAGTGAATCGACAGAAAGAAGTCAGCACCCATACCACCAAGTTTTTTTTCTACTTTCATTTAATTGCTTATTTATGTTATATACATTTTTGTACTTGGTTGGATACATAATATGTAATGGATTTTTTTTGTAAATATGATTAAAAGATTAACGATACCCAGATAAATCTTAGATATCAAAACCATTGTTAAGTATTAACCAACTTTTGAAATGTAGTTTGTCCGATGCGCTTTATTTGATTTTACAAGCAGGAGGTCAACAGACTTAATCTCTAAGCTTGAAAGATGAACGCCTACGTGAATTGTATAAAAGAAACTTTATATAATGAGGAAACTCATTGAAGTTCAGTTTGTACGTGGAGTATAGGCTGTTACAATGAATTCAAAATATCTGTATGGATTGTTCTCGTAAGGTGATGGTTAAATCATGTTAGTACCAAAACACAAACAGTTGAGCTGATGACGCCTTCGTAGATTAATAAGCTTTCCTGTCATTCAATGAAATGACAGTGGCTATTTGTTTACTCACTAAGACATTTATTATTACATATAGTTTTTCTGGTAAATGCATATCAAGTTGCTGTCTTATTTTTAATACCAAAGCACTAACAGTTGAGTGGATGACGCGTTCTCGGTATAAGCTTTTTGTATCATTTAATGAATGTATTAAATTATATAAAATGACACAATTGTATTTATATTTTATTTTTTCCAGCTGGACCAAAAAATACCAAATGCATTTGAAGTCAGCATTTAATAACATAAATAAATAGTAGTATACCGCTGTTCCATAGTTATAAATAAATAGTAGTATACCGCTGTTCAATAGTTATAAATCGACAAATTGAACCAAATCTGTGTCAAAAACTAAAACCGAGGGAAACACATCAACTAAAAATGTAAAAAAGAAAACAACGGATTAAACATAATATTGAAATTCTATACGGTCCTTATTAAATTATACATTTGTTATATAAGATATAATAGATAAGTTATAAGTAATACAGGTTGTTGTTTTTGTCGAAATAATATAGAAATAAACGTTGGAGTTTACGTAAAAACAATTACACGTGTCAATACACGACTTATTTAATTAAATCGTTAGTGTCTTTTTAAAAAAATGCACTTTATCGGTGGAAATACATATATAATAATATTTGTTTATATCATATCAAAGGTAAATTAGTACGACAAATACATGAAAAATTAAACACACGCGCATGCGTTTCAGAAGAGATTATTCCGAACGTTAATTCTGAATTGAAAAAATAATTTTAGTTAATGCAGAATTATAAAATCATTGACTAGTTATATGTAATTACTAAGTAGCACGTTTCTGTACATTGTTTTGTTGAGATTATATTTAGTACACAGACTAAACCATCACCTAAATTATTTTTTTATTTCACAGAAAAATCAAATAGTGAGAAAAAAAGGTTTTATCGTACCAGTCAAAGCTATCGACAAAGAAAACCAATAGCTTATATCAAGTGTACCATCAGGTTATACATAATTAAGTTTAATAAAATCCATAGACATCACTTTATAGATTGCTGTCAACAAACATATTTACAATGAAGTACTCGATCAAACAGTTCACAGTGAAGATAAATCAAAACTATACTGTTGCACCCTTGCCTTACAAGTAGGAGGTTGATCAAGCTATAAAACTAGGTTAAAACAACCACTTCCTTATAAAAAAAAGTACCTGTACCAAGGCATATATATGACAGTTATCATACAAGTGAATGGTATAGCTAGCTATAAATTCCGTTTTAATCCACCATTTTCTACACAATAAAACGCCTGTACCAAGTCATTTATATGACAGTTGTCATACCAGGAAGAAGTTTAGCTAGCTATAAAACCAGGTTTAAATTACCATTTTCTACGAAGGAAAATGCATGTAACATATCAGGAATCTGGAAGTTGTTATCAATTTGTTTAATGTGTTTGAGTTTTTGATTTTGCCATTTGATTAGGGACTTTCTATTCTGAATTTTCTTTGGTATTTGGTATTTTTGTGATTTCACCTTTTTGTTGTATAACAAAATTATTGAGGTTTAAGAGAATAATAAGAATTCATAAGAGTAACCCAATTATGAAGGATGAAAACATCCATCTACAGAAAGTCTTCCCCGTAGTATGGGCACAATCAATATAAAATAAACGGTAAAATCACAAAAATACTGAACTCCGAGGAAGATTCAAAACGGAATGTTCCCTGGACAGATGGCAAAAAAGAAGGATATTACACACCAAACGAATGGACAACAACTGTCATATTCCTGATTTGGTACAGGCATTTTCAAATGTAGAAAATGGTGGATTGAACCTTGTTAACAGTAGCCTTTTTTACAGAATTAACATCTATTTTTGACATTTTTCTGGATACCGGTACTGTCAATCATGAATAGAAAAGCATATAGCCTGCAGCCCTTGACGTTACTACTGTAATAATGATAATGGCAAACAACGATAATGACTTTTGAAATGTATAGAACGGGAATAATCTTTCTAATCACGTACGAAAAGCTAAGACATGATTGAGTGACATTATTTTCCCTATAAGGAAAAGTGTATTAAGCTTGATAATTATCTCGTTATATCTCATTTCTATAGATAGCCCAGCAAGGAGTAGTGTAAGCGGAACGTTTCGGCAGGAGTATTAAACATATGTAATTAAAGCTATATTTTCAACAATAGAGTCGAATTGAAATGGAAGATGTGGTAAAATTGCCAATGAGACAACTCTCCACAAGAGACCAAAAAGACACAGAAATTAACAACTATAGGTCACTGTACGCGGTGTTCATTAATGTGCCAAAGCCCATACCACAAAGAACAACTGAGGTTTCATATATGTTTTAATTTAATCCGTACAAGTTGAAAAACAGTTGATGCAAATACAGTCTTTGTGACCTTCAAAATGTGTCATTTCAGTTAGTCTTAATTAACTTTATCATAAATAGAGCGGTTTAATTTGGTTTACTGTTTTACGTTAAATATCCCCCTCCCAATTACAAAAACAAAACAAAACACAACCACGAAAAACAATATATTCCAGAGAATTGTTGTTTTATTTTGATTTTTTGGCTTAATTGTTACTTTTCAATGCGTTATAAATTTGAGTAATACTAATGGTTAAAATTCCAAATTTCAGCTTATCGACAATTTTTTAAGTTTTTTAGGTTTCATCCACCCTAATAGTTGATACTTTTGACTAATACACATACACGTTTTAAACTTTTTTGTGTTGTTCATTGTGAAATATGTGTATTCAATATAAAATTATATATATTTCTTAATCCGCAAGAATAAAACACTGGTAAAAATAATGTTTTCTTAAGTTTAAATTATAACACAAAAAGATACAAACACAATATATTTTTTTCTGGATGCTACTTTTTTGTAGTGTTAAGTACTGTACATGTTAAATTAGACAACTCATTGTTGCAGATTGATAACACAAGTGTATATACCTACTTAGGTACGTGTATGTTTCATTACACATTTGATGTTATGAGGTTTCATTTTATTAAAGATTTTCCCATTCGTTGCTAAAATTTCAACAATATTAGGCAATTAAACATATATTTTTTTTTATATATAACGGAAAATTAATTTCATTAGGTATACATTTTCAACCAATTTTATTACTAAATTTACTCGTTCAAAAAATCGAAGTAGCTCAAGAACAAAATTATGCAACAGTTAACACCCGAAGTATACGCACACTAGCAAAATGATAGCATAAGGATGTTCAAACAAATTAGGTGCATATCTAATACGTTTGTTTTATTGTCATATGTGATAGTTTAATTATATAAATACCTTTCACGTATTGTCCAATTGGATAATCTTGCAAGTCCGGATTTTTATATATTACTTTTATTATATTGTCATAATAGATGAACTAACGAGTCAGGTTTATATCCAACGTTTTTCTTTTACTTCCACAATAACCAATGTAACACGTCATGTTTATAACAACACTTTTCTTAGGCCGTGTTCACATTGACCTAAACTCGGTGTTGTGTTAGTGTAATTCACACGTAAACTAAACACAATTACGTTCCCATTGATAAAACTCAATGTTTACATGTAGTGTAAATCATGTTTTGTCTACATGCAGTCGATAGTCAATGTAGGCCTTCTATAGGTTAAGTGTATACAAAACTAGGCATTTAGAACATTAATTTTACCATGTTTATTTAAGGAAGAAACAATTTTTGAATAAATTGATATTAATAACAATTATAATAAAGTTTTTTACAGAAATATTTGTCTCAACTTAATATATTAATTTGTTATATATAAAACTTTAGGTAGCTTTATTAATCCATTTTCTAGCATCATCATTGCCGAACATATAATTCATTTGAAAAGCAGTGGCGGATCCAGGGGTGGGTTTCCGGGGATTCGCACCCCCCTTTTTTGACAATCAATGCATATGAATGAGGATATATAGTTGTAACCCCCCCTTTTGTCCTGGGTTGGGAACCCACCTTTTTAAAATGTCTGGATCCGCCCCTGAAAAGGTCTTCCCGAATCGACTGGACGTACAAGGAAATATTTATCACTGGTCTTTACTCAAACAACTATTCACTCATAAATGCATTACTAAACAAGTGTGAGGTAAATTGTATTGTTTGTTTAGCATTTCAGATACATTAAAATACACTTAGAAATCAAAAAACATTAACCCCCTCCCTTTGCTTAATACTCGTTACAGAAGAAATACCATTCCAACCAAACAGAAAAGATAGAAATGTAGTGATCCTTAATTAACATTTCAATCCTTTTTCTTCGTCTCTAAGCACGCTGCTGCAGCCTATGTTTAATGCGTAATCTAGACATTTTAAGTCACTTTAAATTACTGCAAATCATCAAAATTGTTTTCATAAAGGAGCAACCAACTTAAAATGGGGAGGGGGGAGGTGGGTGGGTATATATTTTTTTCTGAGTCAGAATTTTTTTTCGCGCGAACGTTATTCATTTTTTTAGATGCTTGCAATCAAATTTTTTTTTCAATATTTAACACTATAATGAATGGGGTAAACTCCGGATTCAGATTTTTTTTTCATTTTTCATCTGTAAGACCAGAATATTGTTTTTCATCATATTTGGGGTCAGAATATTTTTTATGGAAAAATCCATTCCCCCCCCCCCTTTTTAGAAGTCAAATGGTCTTTTCCTTACTGCTAGAAAAGTTGTCCGAAAAATTTGCATTCAGTTCTACGTAATGAACATTTAGATAACATATAGTTTAAAAGTGTGAACAAATCTTATGTACAGGTAATTAAACAAGGTGTATAGATGTGAACAAATTTAACGTGAAACCAGTGTACATTACATTAAACTAATTGTAAACATGTGTACTGTACATGGCGTTTGGTGTAAACACAGCCTTATATTGTCAACATAGATAAGCCAACGAGTCATGATTACATCCAATACTTTTTGTATATTTTCATATTGGATTTTCTTAGAGATCAAGTTTGCGTTGTACTATTGCATAACCGTATCAGTGAGATTGATATACAGTGTCTAACCGAACCTCTTCGGGTTTTTATCAGAATCACAACACACACAGTTTGTTATGCATGGCCTGAAGAACATGTTTGGTTTAGCAAGGTTTTCGGTTCACGCAAGATTCCGTTTAGCCATTTAATTCTTTTCAATTGTCATCTAGGTAATTTGCCATATGTAAGCGAGACAAATTCTTTAAAAGCAGGAGATACAATTTAAATGCCTACGTTACACACATTTTTTACCGTCGCTACCTAGTGATCATAGAAAGTTATAAAAAAAAGGATGTGGTATTATCCAATCTATCAAATTAACCTATTTCTTTCAAAAGAGTAAAAAACATTCCATTCAGTTAAATATGTTAAATTGTACTCACGTGTGCCATCAAACTTGGTTGCTATGGTATCAAGAAATGTATTTTGTTGTTGGGCTAAAAATCCCTTCCTTGCCGTCATAATCCCTGTTTAAGTCACTATTTTAATCCATCATATATTGACACAATTCTATAATTGTCCACAGAGAATTACACTGATATCCAGTTTAATAGTTGTCATCAAAAACACAGTGTTGATATCGCTTTAATACACAATTATAACTACTTCTGATTTAATAGATTGTTTTCAGTTCGCAATCTGAAAAAAAATTATGGTAGAAGAAATGAATGTCTTTAAAATAAGATACAAAATAAACTCATCATAGATACTAGGACTAAATTTTGTATATACGCCAGACGCGCGTTTCGTTTTCAAAAGACTCATCAGTGACGCTCGAATCCAAAACAGTTAAAAAGCCCAAATAAAATACGAAGTTGAAGAGCATTTAGGACCAAAATTCCTAAATGTTTTGCCAAATACAGATAAGGTAATCTATGCCTAAGGCAGAAAAGCCATAGTAGTTTCCTAAATTAACGGTAGTTTTCAAATTCATTAAATTCATAAGTATCAAATTACGACGACCTCGTTTAGAGTTTGGTTACCTTATATGGTGAAGGCATTAGCTAACTCTGTTTTGTTTCGAACCAAGTCAGGGAAATGGCCATTGTTATATTATAGTTCGTTTCTGTGTGTGTTACATTCTGTTGTGTCGTAGTTCTCTTATATTTGGTGCGTTTCCCTTAGTTTTAGTTTGTAACCTGGATATGTTTTTTCTCTATCGATTTATGAATTTCGAACTGCGGTATACTACTGTTGCCTTTATTTGATACGTCAATGGAGGAATTCCGTGAACATTGAAATAGTACAAATAAGCAAACAAAAACAGGTCAACTCAAAATATACACTATTTTTCAATTAAAATATTAAGATTTGGTGGATTGCTCAGTGAAATTCGGAACAAACAAGTTTAAAAGAATTGAGACATCCAAAAGTGTTTTCAAAATACAGCTTTGGTACGAATTTCTTGGGGAGGAAAATCCAAATCTAGTTTTTTAAACAGTTTATTTATGGTTATATAGATTAATCAATTAACAAGGTCATTTTCATGAGTGGTGCCAATAAGTCAATTCATAACAAAAAGCACAACGTAAATAATAAGAAAAAGAAAATCAACATAAAATATTTAAATCATTCCAGGCACTTTATGAAAATACCTATTGGCCTATTTGTAAAGATAAGGAATAGGGAGTACATTCTGAACAATCAGTCTCAACGTTTCATTGTTCCAGAGAACCAGAGAAAAAATGACGCAGATGTAAGCACTGATTACTCACGGCAAGCCCTTTATTAGTGAGACAATGATATAGTAAACTTGAAATAACGATACAGTTTATATTTTATACCTCTTATAAATCTTTAAAATTTAACAGCAATGTGTATCAGATTCTATGTTTGCTTATAAAGTATGGTGTCTGGCATCGATTAATGAGTTATAAATATATCACATAATCACAGAATGAAATAACCAATCATTTAACAAAAACCTAATTCAGTGTGAACCGTATTTGCCAACAAATATCAGTGGCTATTCCAGTATTAGTTTTATTGACTTTGATCAGCTATCCTTATTATCAATTTTACAGGTGAAATGGTTCTTTCCACTAAACATTGTATGTAATGTACATATTCTGTTATAACGTTTACTTCAAACGATTCTTGATTTGTTTTTCATGTATGTTTGAAATGTCATATGTTACGGAATAAAATTGTGAGTAAATGTGTCACATAAAATATTGTAATCTGTATAGAGATAACATTCACTAAATATATCTACGCCTACACCAACAATTTTATATTTAATTATCTTCACTGTGAAATATAATATCTTATCCGTATTATCGGCTATGTCTTAATCTGTTCCTGTGTTATTTCTTCAGAACTTTTAAAACTACTATTTCTGAGCATTCAAAAAATATTATAGAGAATTGTTTAAACTTTTACAACACTTACAAAATAATTCTATTCTAAAACAGTAACTTTTTCTGAAAAGGTGAAAACATGTCATGTTCATTCTGTCAGTGAATTTTTAGATCTATCAACTTTAGTAAATTCAATAGTGTTCAGGTGTATTGCTTGCATTCAGTTACTGAAAATGACAAAATTTATTTATTGGTTTTATTAGAGCTCAAAACCAATATTTCAGATCAAACTAGTCTAGTACTGATAATTTATATTGTAATCAGTTTTTAAATGAACCCATCTCTTTTTATTTAAAGGTTCATAACTTCAAAATTTATTTAATAGTTTATAACTTCAAAATTTATTAAATTTTATACGTAAACATTCCTGATGACTTTTATGCTGCACATAAAAGGATCTTTTATCCAGAGATCTTTTGGTGACCTTTATGAAAATTGTGTGGACACAATCATTGACCGTATACCAAATTAATAATCTAATCTATTTAGTTCTGTCTGGAGCCCAATTCCTGATTGTACTTTGACTGAACATGTATTCCTTATTCGCTTTTTCAGAATCTAAAGGAGAATGGGTAATCTCTTTGTTCGTACACCAAATGAAATTAATGTTACGTCATTGGTTGAACCTCCATTGTTTATCAAATTGTAAACCAATCACAGCATTTTGGTGTACGCTTTTGGAAATACTACCCAGAATACCCAGTGTATCAGTAATGATGCACTGTTGGTTTAATTATTATTCGTTGGATAACCATTTGTTTGTTGATTTCGTGGGAACAAAATGTACAGGTAAACCACGAAATTAAAATTCAATAAACGACAAATTTCATACAGGCTTTTATGCAGACCCCGGCAAATCCACGAAATTAAATATCCACGAACATTTAAGTTTTCCTTTATCCAGGTAAATTGGTACCCACGAAAATAAATGAATCCACTGTATTTGTTATAGCTATATCTTGTCAACATACAAGTAATATCAAAATAAATATAGAGAAAATAACAAGTCTTTTAACAGGAAAAGCGGTAAATTTATAAATAGTGCACCTACATTTCATCGAGACGATATCAAATATAAACAAATACGATGTGGTATGATTGAAAATGAGACAACTCTCTGCAAGAGATCAAAATGAAACACAAATGAACAACTATAGGTCACCTTACGGCCTTCATTAATGAGCCAAGCCCATACCGCATAGTCAGCTGTAAAAGGCCCCGAAATGACAATGTAAAACAATTCAAGCGAGAAAACTAACGGCCTTATTTATGTACAAAAAAAGATAACGATAAACAGAAACGTAACACATAAACAAACGACAACCACTGAATTACAGGCTCCTGACTTGGGACAGGCACATGCATACATAAAGTCTATTTTTTGTTATTATCAGGAGAAACAAAGCATAAGCAACATGAAGATGAAAACTGGTATTGTGAAATTCTAAAAAAAAATCTTTAGAAATTTTGAAACAGAACAGCAAACAATAAGCAACATTAAGATGAAAACTGATATTTTGAAATTATAAAAAAAAGAAACTTTATGAATTTAGAAAATGTCTAACCTTTCACTAATAGGGGTTAATTTCCTCACATTGTCTTGATTACAGACTTCATACCATGCTGGATAACATTGTACAATATCCTTGTTTTATTACATCTTTATATAATATATACGATCTAAATTTGTTCTTCAATGCTTATTCAAGCCAGATTTAATTCTTTATATAATACTTTCGTCTGCTCCTATTTATGTTTTCAAGAATTCTCTAATTAAACAATTTGTTGTCCAATTTACAATATTGTCCTGTAAGCTTCTTTAGGTAAATATGTACTGAACGTGAAACATCACAACATTTCTGTGACTTGAATAAAACAGATACACTGCATGCAATCAATACGTAACAAATATTATTTCCATTTTATGACTAAAACATCAATCTGTTTCACACTAATATAACTTCAAAGACTCGATATAACACTTTTAATCAAAAAATCATATTGTTCAAAACGAGACAGTCCTTTAATTTTCATTATTATAACTTGATATAATACGTTGAAAGAGTTCAAAACACTAATACTATATATTATTATGATCATTTCCCTGAACTTCGTTTATTGTCGAACCAGAATATTGTATGAATGCTATGACAGATTATCTCCTAAACTGTCACAAAAAGTGAATGACACCTTGATTGCTTCCCATTATCTACTGATATAGCAGTAATCTCTTATATCCGATTCTCGGTCATTTCTTTGGTACAATGTCCAATTGATCATCCGAAAATCGACACATAATCGCAAATTATTTTCTTTTTATATCGCAGCATCCCGTCTGTCCAATAACCTTTCAAGCAGGAATTGAAAACCAACCTTTTTTACTGTTTTATACCTTAATAATTAGTCCATTGGCATACAACACGTTACGCATAGTTTACAAATTATTCCTACTTAATTGTTATATATAATCAAATATGGCATAGTTTTATTCCCACGGAGAGTGTTCCATCTTAAGGAGAGTTTTCATTCTTAACACGATACGATGTGATCTGTTATCCTCCTGACAAATTGTGACGACTATCAATTAATGCATCTTCAACATCTATTTCACTGACAAATCACTGAAACCGACATCACATCATTACCGTGTTCATTTCAACATTACATGTTGACTCTATCGATTCGGATTTCAAGTATTTGATTTTCTCTGTCGCTGTGTCGTTTTGATTCAATAAATGTAGAAGTGTGGCGGTGGTTATATAGCATTAGTCACTATTTTTATTGTAATTTAATAAATGTTTTATGGCGTTTCATTTTACACATTTTAATGAATATAAATTGCTTAGATAATTGTATCAATGAGGGAATAATCTATTGTTTTGGTACATTTAGACTTATAACATTAGTCTATAATACTGTTTGTTTTCAAATTTGTGTATATATCGTGTAGTTTATAGACAGAAGGTGACATAAATTTACCGATTTTGAAAGTCATTATTATATTTATTTGAAATATAGAAATCAACGAAGACAAATATCAATAGTAATTATTAATTTATAGTTTGTAACGGTTATTGTGGAACTATCAACGATGGCTTAGAAACAATTTCGAATGAAACATTATGTTGATAATGTGTACATAAAAATTGCAATCTCATATTAACTAAATAATTTACGCCTTAATTGTTAAGTGTAGGAGTGAAATTGTAATACGTTTTATTTGTTCAATGAATACTAATGTTGTTTAACTATGTCTGCCCAGATTAATGAAATCAAAAGGTCAAAACAAACAAAACACTTTTTTTAATCAGGTAATAAAAACAAAAATAATAATAAAAATAGCATGAGATGAACATTTAACCGAGACAGTCTTTAACAATTAATAACATTCGTCGATAGATTTCGGAATGATATTCACTTATACGTCAAGGACACACTGACAATGTCATGCCAAAAAACGAATAATGACACAAACTGAACAATAAGAGGGCCATATTCTATAGTTTTCTGGAGGGACTTTTTTGTATGGATTACAAATCTCTGGTTAAAAACAAATAAAACGCAATTATGAATATATTAAAAGAAAAAAATAAGAATCTTAAAGATCGTCTTGTTACCGTGCAAGTTAATAAAAATAGACCGAAACTTCATTTGTAAAAATGTCGTTTGAATATAACAATCATAACTCTGAATCTATATTTGTATGAGAATTAATAGTTTATATCTAATTCAGGTAAAACAGCAATCTAAATTAAAAGTTGAAATGTTGTACTGTCATTTATAATTCATGCTTAGGACAGTGCCATGATTTTATGAATTTCATGGATCAGCTGTATTGAACTTTACCCGGATTATAGTAATTATAGAACATAAATATTTAACGGAATATAGGAAAGCAATTACATTCTCAATGAGATAATAAGGACAATTACTAAATACCTTAATTATTAATATTTAGTCTTATTGTGGTTACAGTCAGCGATGTAGTGTTTAAAATCAATTATAATACAACCAATTAGAGACTGCATATAGCACATTACTAATTTACACATTGTGCTTTTCGTTTTATTTTGTTATAATTTAGAATGAAGAATTGATGTAAGATTATATAAACGGGGTAATATTATAATATATAATAGAGATAATGACGCAATATATAAAAGGAATCTTAACAGACTATATAACTATAATCTTACATAATGTAACAAAGATACTAAAATAATATCGTTATGGATATCTCTTACGATAAGTGAAATATTTTAGAGAATACTTCAGGGTAGTTTTAAAGTTTCAGACGACGTAATTCCTTGCAGTTTCTACTTTTTCAAGTCAATAGCATGTATCAACAACTTGTTTTCCATTTAAAAGTTATTGACATCATCAAGGTAGAGTATTGCATACACTACGTGGGTCATTAAGTTCTTCACAGTATATTATTCCATGTAGTGTTTAATCACGTTTCATTTTCCATTACCATAGCGTGCATTGCATGCTTTTTTTCTAATAAAATAAATCAATGCTACCAAATATAGATACAAGACTGTATAGATTGCCTGATGTTCCACGTACATGCACCACCATGGTTCTAAGTTGAATAAAGTTCAATGAATAATTCAATGCATATTCTTTTAACTGCATCATCATCCATTCGTTTTACTTCTTTCAAAACGAAATATAGTGTATATATAAACTAGCTTAGGGAAAATAGGAATTAGCAGTTTGATTTTTGACGAAAAATCAATCCTTTTAAGACCGAAGGACGAAGATTTTAATCCTTCCACAGCTGCAGTAATGTCCTTTTGGTGATGATTGAAGTATTTAACGACCATGACTGGATAGACATCCCTCGCCCGGTCGGTAACATGTCTTTTGTAATTGTCTTGATAATTTGTTATTGAACCTTTATGCACTTGTCATTAACCTTGTTAACAGCGAATTGTCATGTGTATAAAACCAATTAACTGTTAGATCAATATTTATACAGAAGTGTTGACGATCTACTACCGACTAGTTCCTTACATATCATGTGCAATTTATTGTAAGTGTTTAATTATAAATTTTAACGATGATATTACTTTGTTGTCTAATTGTATTTATAACATCCGGGTTAGATGTCCCGGATGATTATTGTGACAATTCAATGATAATCTAATGGTATGATATACGTATATATGTGACTTGTGTTAAGTCCTTTAAATTATCAGATTAATAAATATTAACGATCTCCAAAGTTATCCGTTATAACATCCGGATTAGATGTTCAGGATTATAATTGTTATGATGCAATGTTAACTTTATTGAACGATGAACGGACGTGTTTGACTTGTGTTAAGTCCTTTAAATTATAAGATTAATAAATATTAACAATCTCCAGAGTTATCACTTTGTTGTCTTATTGTATTTATAACATCCGGATTAGATGTTCAGGATTATAATTGTTATGATGCAATGTAGACTTTATTGAACGATGAACGTACGTGTTGACTTGTGTTAAGTCCTTTAAATTATCAGATTAATAAATATAAACGATCTCCAAAGTTATTCGTTTGTTGTTGTCTTATTATATTAATAACAGCTGGTTAAGATGTCCCGGATGATAATTGTGAACATTCAATGATAATCTAAATGTACGATGTACATATATATGTGATTTGTGTTAAGTCCTTCAAATTATAAGGTTAATCAATATTAACAATCTCTCGAGTTATTACTTTGTTGTCTTATTGCATTGATAACATCCGGATAAAATGTCCCGGACGATTATTGTTATGATCTTATGACAACTTCATTGAACGATGTATGTATATTTTTGACTTGTGTTAATTCTTATAACTTAAAGATTAATCTATCAGTTGTCACTTTCATGTTTAAGAGAACTGGTTTCAACTTAATTGTTTTTTGTCATAAACACCAATTTCAATCATGCATTAATGTTATTCTATATTCGTTTGTTTTACTGCCAATAATATATCTAACCTCATTGAAAGAGGGACGAAAAAGATACCAGAGGGACAGTAAAAGGTAGACTTGATGTATTTTTCTTATCATCCTTTCTGGACATTGTCATTCAATGTGTAATAGAAACATCTTAACTTGTTATTTAGCACATATTTAATAAGGTAAGTGTCTTTAAAATATGAGTTCCATCTTATTAGCGTATATGCAGAAATCATACGATTAGAGATAAAAAGTAAAATCCAAAATTTGCACCACAAAAATAATTCCCGATGCTCCAAATTGGCAATTGATTTATTGTAGGAGATCTTTTGAATTTTTAATAACAATTTAAGTGGAAAGGGGTAAACTTTCAAAAAGAAAACAACCAGCACAATAAGTTATACAAGTAAATCAGCATGAGCAAATGGGCAGATTCCATATTTGATTTACTGCCCATAAATGGCGAGTTGTTTCACTCATTTCTATAATTTGGCATATAATAATAAAATATTAACGAACGAATATACGGTTAATGTCCAAAGATATAATAGATACAAGATCTTGAAATAAAGCAAAATAAGATATTCAAAAATTTACAAAATAAGATAAACAAAAGGCCACATAATGTAATATACTAAAAAACACAAAATAAAATATTAAAAAAACAAACACAATTTATTGCAATCAAAGTAAAAAAAATATAGACACTGCTTAATTTTTCTAGGCGAGTGAATCCGGATTTTGGGAACTTCATGTTATATTAACATGTAGGTATACCGACAAAAGAAGAAAAGAAAAGTTAACACACTGTTTTTTAACACCCTTTCAAATTTTGATAAAAAGCCATCGACAACAGACTGTACTCTTGAATCTTCAAAACAGGGCTATGAAATCTGTTGTATGTCTTTGTAATTGGTCGTTATAGAAGAGTATGTGTGTTTTAATAATAAAAAAAAAAGTTTCGAGCTAACACTAATATCAAAACTTGTAGGTGTAATTGATACTATTATTTTCAGTTTTGTTCACAAATTTTTCAATTGACATGTTTGAATACTAAATTTTCTTCAAGAAATATACTAAAGACGATTGACTTTCTTTTTTCTTTTTTCTTTTTCAAAATGCATTCTTTGATTTTGGATTCTCAAAATAAGTAACTGAATAACAAATGTCATGTTTTGTCTGTTACAGCTAGGAAAATAAGTGTATGATCTTTGAATATATTCATCTACATGTCTTAATGTATTTACGACATTATCTCCTGTCACCGGTAATGCAATAATTCGAAGATGACAAAAGGCCTAAAAGTACATTTAATGATGGATTATAATTCTTTTATATATCTTTTAATATTGATGTAAGGACCGTAATGATGCCATGTTTATATAATTATCGCCTTTTACGATTTAAACAGTGCATCATCATGTAAAACGATACATTTTATAGTTTAGGGTTTGCTTCAGCAATTTTACTTTGTTTAATAGTAAAGAATGGAATACGCAGGATATATTATTTCATTTAATAATATATTAGTATATATATACATTTACATATAAACAACTCGTCTAAACATCAACCCAACAAAGATACCTGTGTTATGTATAGTACTGCTTTAAATATCGAATAATAAAGGATTTGTATCACTATAATGATTTTAAAAATCATAAAGTACGGTCGTTAATTTGATTTTTCCATTCGGATTTTTGTCTTTGTTCAATAAATGATGACTAGTCTAGACTCATATGCAGACACAATTTTTTTTAATGGAATAATTCATTGAAAAGTCAAATCTTAGAGTAGGAATAAAATGGGAATACTAGTTGAACGTCATAGAACCAAATAAAAATCCAATGAACTAGCAAATAATTATTTTTGAGATGAAAATTCAAATTCAAATGATATGTTTGATGAGTTTGCAATTAGATCGAAGGAATTGGTCAGTTTTTTTTTTACATGTTTATGCACTCCAATACATTTAAATGGTCATTGAAAACGGGAAGAAATGTAAGATTAAATTGCGAATGAAAATGGGGAATATGTACCCCAAAAAAAACCCACATTGGAATGTAAAATATCCAATTTATATCCCTCTGGTAACTTTCGCCGGTATTTTATAGAGACTCTTTTTTTCTTATGCTGGTATAATTATACAAATATAGACTTGTATGAGTTCTATACGAGGATTTATTTACCCAAAATAAATATATTGAACGAGGACAAAGTCTAAGAACGATATACGTTGGTAGATCGATATATCCACCATAACTTTTGTATAGTAATAGTTATCAAAGGTACCAGGATTATAATTTAGTACGCCAGACAGGCGTTTCGTCTATATAAGACCCATCAGTGGCGCTCATATCAAAATATTTATAAAGCTAAACAAGTAAAAAGTTGAAGATCATTTAAATTATTCCTTTAAAAAAGGCTGTTATTGTATATTGTCAATACGTCAGAGATAGCGACACCTTGTATTTGATTGGTTTCTACAATTGTGTCAGGGATTCCACAAGTTAAACATGCAATATACTTTTATATTCACTGGTTTCAGTTCATCTTTGAACGTGTAGTTGAACAAGTGACTAACAGAATCAAAAAAGTTAGAATATACACAATAATTATATTGAGCAATACTATCGTGTTGATCATCGCATGTATGGATTACAAGCCAGGAAGGCTAATGAACCAATTTTCAATTAATAATTGTTATCTATCGTGATAAATATGTTAAGTCGCATTCGAATGCTAGTGCTCTAGTTATATAAATCTGTATAACTTTGTTAACAAAAAAGTCAGACTTTACATTATTGATTAACACCTAACCAACATAAAAGAAAAGGAAGATATCAATCAAGATATGTCTAGAAACCCTAATAAATCTGTGTTACACTAATGACATGGACAGCAATAAAGTAATACACACGCAACTATCCTGGTACCTTTCATAACTTTTAACTGCGATATAATTGGTTAGGTTGTGTTGTTTTGACACAAGGTAACAAGTGTAAAAAAAGAAAATTCTAATAGTAATACTATGTAATTTGTCGTTAAATAAACTTCCTACCTTACAAGTTGATAATTCGTGTTAACAGTTATTTAAATTTTGACATGTTTCTATTTTTCAATTTTGAAGCATATTATTCATCATTTTTTTAATTTTATCAATTTGCTCATTTTTCTAATATTTTTTAAACCTGTTATTCCCTTTTTTTAAGTTCAAGCACACCATATAACACTTTTCTAAATACTTAAACACCATACTCTTATTCTAATGGTCTAAGTAGAAATACATTGACCCTAGTATGCCTTTGGTTGGGATATCTCAATCAACAAAAATGCTCAAGCAAAAACATGTTGTTATGATCCTAAATGCCTTGGGTCGATTTCACAAAAAAAACTTTTGACTAAGATTAAATAATCTTAAGTCTTGAACAAATCAGTAAACTTACGATCAATCTTAGTTTTAATTTTTTTTTTGTGAAATCGACCCCTGAAAGGTCCTGTTTTAGATTTCTAAATGTAAGCTAGGTTATCAATATTTTTTTAAAACTGAATTTATATATGTTTCAGGTCGTCTAGAGGCTAATAATATTAGCAAATTCTTAAAGTACTTATCCTTAACCGTCCGATTCGATATACAATTTATTAATTGACCTATCATTTTTTGGGAAAAAATGTATCTGTCGTATTTTAATTACACACACAAAATAAAAAAAAACTGGATTTCTACGTTCACTTTGTATTAGTAAAATTACACAACAATAGTTATATTTCACTCATAATAATCTCCTAAGCATTGTTCTATTATGTAAAAGATGAAAAAAACATTACCAAGGAATCAATCAATACCGTAACTTGAAGAAAATTGGTTTCAAATGAACGGACGTCACCTAAAGCGGCAACGTTAACTATAGAATAATGCCCAACTCACCTGGTGTACCCTACTTGTTGACTTTGGTCAGCTTTAACACAAATTTTCAACAGAGATCGAAAAACTAATGATGACAGTCTGAAATATTTTGAAATAACTCCAACTACAACGTACTTTTGTCGGGCTGGGATAGTATTTAATCTGTGAATTGAAATACAGATAAAGACTCCTGTGGGGAAATAGATGTAGTTCTGGTCACTTTTGTCGGTTTCCATGAAAAAAATAATTAAATTAATGAACAACCATGCTGCTACAATTATCAAACCTGTTCAACTGATCACCGTGCTAATAAACTTGGTGACATACTTCATTGAAAATCAAATTCTGTCTGTGTTAGAGAATAGATAATCATGGTGATTATTATGTGTCAATAATTGTAAGTTAATACCCTAATTATTTCTCACTTATTTAATTTTTTTATTATAAATTGTTAATATATCAATTACTCATTTTCAGCCTTCGTGACGTTTCCACAAAGACGATCATAAATTATTAAATATTATATAACTGACTGCATTGTATAGATGACATAGTTATTTAATAGGATAGTCATACACAGTTTTATTCATGGAAGAACGTTTCGACTTTCAATAGTTAATGACTTACCTCTCATCAAAACCAACTATGTGGGAAGAGAACTATTGTAATTTCAGTCAAAGCTTAATTTAAAAATAGTCCCATCGGTAAATGTGAAATAACAAAAACAGTACCAATTTTTCTGCACCAGATGGGCATTCAACAATCAATGTCTCTTTAGTGACGCTCGAGGCCTAAATGTATTAAAATCTACAGCTGATTAAACATGTTAAAGATATGAAGAGATATTAACAAAAAAGGACCATATGTAACGCCAAAGCCGGGCAAGAAATCAGAGCTTTGTATGAAGGAACTACATTCCTGAATTCTAAAACAAAATCCAAAATTTTGTAACAGAAAATTTTAATACCGTAAAATCCGTATTTTCAAGCCAGTACAACAAGCCATTACTGGCTACTGGACTAGTTATACTCTCGGGAACGCTCAGTCCACTAGCTAGGGTATCGACCCAGTGTTAGTATTAACATAAACGGTACCATTTTTCTTTCACCAGATGCGCTGTTAATAAGAAATGTATAAAAATATCGGAAACTAAGAAGAGTTAACGTCACAATTAAAGTTCGACCAAACAGTTATTGCGAGTTTTTTTTTGTACTAGTGAGGAGAATCATTGTTTTCACACTTATCAGGAAATTTGAAAAAAACATAAAAGTTAGAGAATTGAAATTTTCTGTCAGTAAGATCAATGGAAAATTTCGAAAAATAGCGATAAGTATAAATACAAGGAGAAAATTATCACATCAGTAACTAAGAATAACTATATACGGGACAATATCACTAAATCCTTACATAACGTAATGTGTAAACCAAATATGTTTTACCATATTGTGAGATTTATCGCCAAATGTTAATGTGAAAATGAAATCCATATACAAGTAACGCGTTGTTTGCTTATTCCCTAAATATTCAACAGAATAAATGAGAGCCGTGGTGTAGTGGTTAGTGCATCGGACTACTAACACAAAGGTTCCTGGTTCGATTCCCGTCTGGGATGAAAATTTCAGGGACTGAATGTTCGGCTCTCCCTTGACACCATTTGCGAGTATGGTCTTGAGGAAACGATGATAGTCCGTCGGACGGGGACGATAAATGGCTGACCCATGTTAAGAGAGAACCATATCTCTTGCACGTTAAAGACACCCTTGTAGATTTCGAAAAAGAGCAGGCTGATGCCGCTAAAAGGCAGCACTCGCACCCGCAAAGTGGAAAGGGATTAATATAAGTTGCAAAACTTGTTTCCCAATCCACTATAAATAAATATGTTTAGACTAACAGAATAAATGTTAACACTTGATTATGTATATCTGTATTGTGATCGTTATCACTTAATGCGTACCTCCATTATGGTTAAAGAAATATTATTGGTTACATAGTGTCCTTATACGATATATGTGGGGTCAGTTAATACCGTTTGGTTGAGAGTTAAGCACACTGTGTTCAAAAGGTCTTTTTTAACATTTGGTATTTTCAATACGAAGTATTAGAAACTTACTTCTATTGTTTTATTAAAACAAAAACAGACCAACAGTTGGAATTAGTAAGCTTTAAATGTGTTTCATGAATTTATTTCAATCGTTTATCATCAATTTCTTCTTTTATTAAAACCTTTCAAATTCGTCCACAACTAAGTGTTTGTTTTACTTAGTGTCGTACCACCACTTTTGTTTTGAAATAAGTCCCGCTTACTTACCTCATATGAAATAAACACGGTCTTCACACGGTTGCGTGTAACTAATCATTTTCATAGAAATGTATAGGAGGTGCAATTAAGGAGTTGCATTAAGAGCATCAATCAACAAATGTGTAGACTACATATGTATAACTATTCTTGGGCATTTATCACTAAATACCGACACCAGTAAATATATGTACACTATATATGTTTATCTACATTGTGGCCTTATCACCAAATTCACATCAGTAAATGTGTATACTATAAACACATGATAAACGTATAACCACATATTGACTTTTATCACTAAATGTGTTCACTGCATATGTATAATGTTAGTAAATGTAAAACTATACATATACTTACATTTGGAGTAAATGTTCACATCAGTTTATGGAAAAATAAAATATGCATTACTTCATAGAAAAAAGTAAAATCACAAAAATACTGAACTTAGAGGAAGATCAAATGGGAAAGTCCATAATCACATGACAAAATCAAATAACAAAACGCATCAAAAACGAATGGACAAAAATGTCATATTCCTGACTTGGTACAGGCATTTTCAAATGTAGAAAATGGTGGATAAAACCTGGTTCTATAGCGCTAACCCTCTCACTTTAATGACAGTCTCATCAATTTCCGATATTTTTACATTGATGCGTTAAATAAACAGACACAATAAATATAATAGTCAAAATATGGGTACATCAGTCATCATCGTTTAACAATTTTAAAAGGAACAATTTAACAGAACACAAAAGGAACTTAATAGCCAAATGCTCTTATACATAAATGTGTACGCAATATATGTGTAACTACTTTGGGAGCTTTATCGCCGAATGATCATACCAGTGTATGTGTTTAATCTATGCTATGATCACACCAATCTATTCAAAACTACATCTTTGAAAACTAATCACAAAATGTTCACATAACCGAATGTGCAAACTGTTTGGCCATATTAAAAAACATAGGACCAAAATGATTAGTCTAAGCGTTTGCATTTTTGAATCAAGCACCTTTTTGTGGCTCCTGTAAGTTATGTACCTCATGACTTTTGTATCAAAGCGTCTTTGAAATCTCTTCTTTTTCTAATTGGGCGATCTGTATGGAGGTTTAACTAGAAAAAATGCTTTGGACGTATTAATATTATTAAGTATTATTTGTATTCCCTGTGTAACTAAACAATGTTTATATAGCTTTGTTGATACTGGACACTGACTTCATAAACAATCATCATACACATTGGACCATCATAGAAGCCTCATTAAAGGATAACACCAATTAAGGATATAACTCTACCAAGCCTAGTTTAGCTTTCGACGTTAACAAGAAGTTATGTCGTTTCACTCGTTATAAATTGGATGCAATTATTTTACAAGAAGTAGTTAGTGCGATCTTTGAATATTAACGACCTAGGAGGTTTCAATTGTGGCACCACGTGTTCATTCCATCATCAACAGGACGCGGAATTATATAAATGATAATAATTGTGTTGATTATTTCTGAATATCTAATGTTAACTGAATTGGACTATGTAACATCATATTTCCGACTGATGTTATTCACTTAATTAAGTAAATAAATTATATTCGTGTCATTGTCATCATTAGGTGAATTGTTTGTCATGATTTATTAGATCAATGCACTCCTAAGCATAGGTGCACCGCGTCTTACACTAACATGATACAACAGGTAGTATCAAGCCTAAAACGTAAACGATCTTGAAGACAATGCAAGCATTATTTAGTGTGCTTTTCTTATTTTGGACAAGTTTTGAATACATAAATTAATTTGTAGTTGTATTGTAGATGAAACAAAAACAGTTATTTTCAAACATTTTTCGTTGCAGATGTTGTCTTGTTTTAAGAACCTCAAGGATTTTGAAGTGGGTCAACCATTCAGTTTTTCCGATTTATATTGAAAATTGTTGCACTACTCTTGTCTTTTTTTTTTAAAACAAAATCATTTCAAAACTAATATACCCAAAAATTGAATATCACACAACACAATTACATTGTAACAGATAAACACAGAATTAAAGAGATACATTAAAATGGCAAAATACTGAAAGAGAGACAATGGGGACAAGACAATAGGAAAAAACAAAGCGCGAAATAAAACTCGAATACAGACAAATTAACACCATGGCACGAAGCGAAAGCGAGATCTGAAACACAACTTCTTAAAATTAAAATGAAACAAATGTAAATAAAACTTGGACAATCAAAACAGTTGGTTGCAAATGTACAGAGAGATCAGCAAGAAATAGAGATAAGACAAAATAATTTACTACAAGACAGGAAAATACAAAGAAAAGAGAAACAATGGACGAAAAGCGAATTAAAAATTTAGACCACAAGGACCGTCTAATAGACATAACAAAGTGCTTGAAGATCAATGAAAAATGAGAGAGAACAGTCAAAAAAACAGTAGATGAGCTAAAAAATAAATAATCAGTATAACCAAACTAAAAAGATATTACAACTATAGACCTAAAATTAAATAGTCACAGATGACAGAAGTAATAGTACCAAACAATTAACACACATTTACCTAACAAAAGACGAAAAAAAAAACAAAAGCATACAACAAAACAGTTTTACAGAAAACGAAATAGGAAACACATACAGACAACACAATAGCCAACCAATAGACGAAAAGAGACAAAGAAACAGACCAGACCAAATTAAATGAGAAACAAAATAGATATTAAAAAAGTTTTACAATTGACAGGCACATATAAAACAAATAGCCTGGCAATAAATGAAAAGAAAAACACAAAAGCCTTAAAACATATTTGACAGACCACAATGCCTCAACAAACGCCCAAAAACACAAAGACATATCCCGACACGACTTAAAAAAATCAGACGAAAAGGGGCACAGAAAAAATTCATGCATAGCCAGAAATTAGTAGTGCTTTTGCTAATTAATATTCATAATATGTAAATGAGAATTGTACCACGTGATAATAGTTTGAACTGGACTGGCTTGATATCGTTAAAATCTTTAAAACACGGATATTATAAGTTGCCCGTCACAGAGTCCTTATTTACAATCACTTTGATATTTCCGTAAAGTTGTCAGGCGGTCAAAATCAAAACAATGAACGCGAATTTATTGAATTTTTCGTCTTTTCGTGAGTTTATTCTTCTTGAAATAGGGGCATTTTAACTTTACGTGGGAACCTAGAGTTCAACGACTACACATACAAGGTTTGGACTTGCTTATTCTTTGGACATTCAAGTTTCAAATTTCACTCCGGCAACCTGATTTTCTAGTGACCTTGTAATCCAATTTTCAACACGAAGTTTGCAAATTCGACGTTTCAGCCATTTTAACCTGTGTTTTAAACTGCAATGTTAAAAGCCTCTCGCTTCAATTTTTAAAATAGCTCAGGAACCTTTATTTTTGCAACAACAGTCATATTGTGTATATTGTGGTGTATATTTATTTTCTGCCCCGGCAACCTGTCTATCACTTAAATTAAAATTAAAACAGACATATTTTCAAAATTCCCTTTCATTTTTATGTAATTTCCGTGACCCGTATCCGATTTCTTTAGTATAATATTCAAATAAGCAAAGTGGCGTTGATTTCTGGATATGGCCTAACAATAACAGAAAAGAGGAACAACAGTGCAAACAAAATAGCCATAAAACACCAAACTCACCTTAAAATGTTATATTCCAGGTCCATGTTACATCCTACTTGGAGTTGTTAGGGATTCTATGTCAAGTTTCATCTTTTAAATACTAGTAACTGTATTATGTCATATTTCATATCAAATTATATTATTTCCAAGTTATACTTCATGATCATATCAGCTCATTTCGATATCAATTATATTATTCAATAAAGGTGCTATAATTCTATTTAATCTCTATAAAACATTGAATGATATGGTATTAAAATGTAAGCGGATGACACAGTCAAGCCAAATTCGTTTGATAAATAACTAGCTGTCATGAAAGATCACGAAAATTATATTATTTCGTTTTATATAATTCATGTTAGCACATTAACTGAAGACAATATCATTGCTTTAACATGTTTCAATGATCGTGTATATCTTTTAAGAGGAAATATTTGCTCGTTGCTAAAACGCAACATTTGTGTTGTTGAGAGAAATGTACGTGACCTTTCGACAGCGGTATACTAATGTTGCCTTATATTTTTCACTTACATGTCAAGATCAGGTATATTCATCGGTTATCTCCCCTCTAGGGCCATATTGCATTGTGACATTGTCATGTTCAGCCCTCTGATGTATTGAAGCTGAGAATTGCTTTTATTTTACATTATCATATTTCATACTAGCGTATTTAATATCAATTATATTATTCAATAAAGGTGCAATTATTCTATTTAATCTCTATAAAACATACGATGACATGGTATTCAAATGTAAGCGGATGACACAGTCAAGCCAAATTCGTTTTATAAATAACTAGCTGTCATGATAGATCACGAAATTTTATAATATTTTGTTTAATATAATTCTAGTTAGCACATTAACTGCAGACAGTATCATTGCTTTAACATGGTTAAATGATCGTGTATATCTTTTTAGAGGAAACATTTGATCGATGCTAAAACTCAACATTTGTTGTGAAAAATGAACGTGACCTTTTTACAGCGGTATACTAATGTTGCCTTATATTTTTCACTTTCAAGTCAAGATCAGGTATGTTCATCGGTTATCTTCCCTCTAGGGCCATATTGCAAAGATAGACACATTTTGTAGTAATATAACTAGCGTATTTAATATCAATTATATTATTCAATAAAGGTGCAATAATTCTATTTAATCTCTTTAGAACATACGATGATATGGTATTAAAATGTAAGCGGATGACACAGTCAAGCTAATATAAAAAAGAAGATGTGGTTTGATTGCCAATGAGACAACTATCCACAAAAGACCAAAATGACACAGGCATTAACAACTATGGGTCACCGTACGGCCTTCAACAATGAACAAAGCCCAAACCACATAGTCAGCTATAAAAGGCCCCGATAAGACAATGTAAAACAATTCAAACTAGAAAACTAACGGTCTTATTTATGTAAAAAAAAATGAACAAAAAACAAATATGTAACACATAAACAAACGACAACCACTGAATTACAGGCTCCTGACTTGGGACAGGCACATACATAAACAATGTGGCAGGGTTAAACATATAAGCGGGGATCCCAACCCTCCTTCTAACCTGGGACAGTGGTATAACAGTACAACATAAGAACGAACTATAAAAATCAGTTGAAAAAGGCTTAACTCATCAGATGGCCAAAAATACAAGTGGACGTGGCCCGGTACTTCTACATCCCGACACGAAAAGACACAATGAACAGATCTGATAGTACTCGCAGTTATCTGACAGTTAGTTCAAAGCCACTAACAACTAATAAAAAAATCATGCATCTAAGACTAAACTATCAATCCGTACACATCCAACATCCAATGGATTAAGTGTAAAGACGTCATAACCAGCCAGAGAAAAACATAATATTGTGCAATGCCAAGTTATAGGTATCGACAGATTGTAAACTCGTCTGATAAATAACTAGCTGTCATGATAGATCATAAAAATGTATTTTGTTTAATATAATTTTAGTTAGCTCATTAACTGCAGACAATAGCTTTGCTTTACCATGGTTAAATTGTCGTGAATATCTTTTAAGAGGAAATATTTGATCGAAGCTTCAACTCAATATTTGTGTTGTTGTGAGAAATGTACATCACCTTTCGATCAGCGGTATACTAATGCTGCCTTATATTCTGCACTTTCATGTCTAGATCAGGTGTATTCATCGTTTACCCCCCTCTAGAGCCATATTGCACTGTAACACTGTCATGTTCAGCCCTCTGGTGTATTGCAGCTGATAACGGCTTTTATTTTATATCATGATATTTTATACCAGCGTATTTAAAATTAATTATATTATTTAATAAAGTTGCTATAATTTTATTTAATCTCTATAAAACATTCGATGATATGGTATTAAAATGTAAGCGGATGATTTAGAGTAGCCTAATACGTGTGTTACATACATGTAACTACCTGTCAAGATAGATCACGAAATTTTATAATATTTTGTTTCATATGATTCAAGTAAACTCATTATTTGCAGAGACTTTCGTTGATTTTAACTTGTTTTAGTAATCGTGTAAACTATATCTTTTAAGTCGAAATATTTGATCGAAGCTAAAACTCAACATTTGTGTTTTAATAACAAATTTACGTGACTTTTCTCAATTTCAGGTCAAGATTATCTGTATTCATCCGTTACACACAATCCCTAAAGTATGGCATGTTCAGCCCTCTGATAAAAAAGAGGGACGAAAGATACCAAAGGAACAGTCAAACTCATAAATCTAAAACAAACTGACAACGCCATGGCTAAAAATGAAAAAGACAAACAAACAACAGCACACACGACACAACTTAGAAAACTAAAGAATAAACAACACGAACCCCACCAAAAAACTAGGGGTGATCTCAGGTGCTCCGGAAGGGTAAGCAGATCCTGCTCCACATGCGGCACCTGTCGTGTTGCTTATGTGATAACAAATCCGGTAAATGGTCTAATTCGGTAGGTTACATTCATAAATTACATTCATAAATGTGTTTAACATCATGATATTTCATATCAACTTATTTAATGTCAGTTATATGATGATTTAATAAAGGTTTTATAATTCCTTGTATTGTCTATAAAACATCCGATTAGATAATGGTAAATGATGGTACAAAAAGAGAGTATAACACAGTTCAGTTAAATATAGTTTGGAAATATGTAGGTGTCCGGATAGATCACAAAGTCAAAGAGGAGCGAACAATTTCAGAAGGTCATTCAAACTCATAAATCGAAAATGAAATGACAACACAAGAGCCAAGAAAAACTGACAAACAGACAAATAATAGTACACAAGAAACAAAATAAAAAACTAAAGACTAAGCAACACGAACCCCACAATAACTGGGGTTATCTTAGGTGCTCCGGAAGGCTAACCAGGCTCTTACATGTACTCTATTTGAACTTAGGCGGATACTTGTCTCAATGGCAACCATACGAGAAAAAAAAATTTCATAAAGGCTACACTTCATGACTTTTGACATATATACGGTATGGTTAAAGATCTTTTGTGATATCTCAACCGTTTGTAAATGTCCAATAAAAAAACACCGTCTCACAAAAAAGGATACGCAAATTCAGGTCACGTTAACTCTGATAAATTTGTCGTGTGCTCAAGTGCATAGCTAATATATTTTTCATACTTATCAGTTTATAGTAATGAGGTTAATTAGATATTGAAAGATATTATTTAAATGTAATCTTTTTAAAACATTCAATAATATGGTGTTATAATTTAATCTTATTATACAGACTAGCTTATTACTTTTAACAAATAACTATCTTCACAATAAATCACGGAAATTTAACAGCGTAAATTAACCTAGAAATTCTACTTTTTATTTGAAAATTCAAATTTAAAAAAAAGGATGCATATGTTTTTTTTATAACTAAATGGTTAGTTTGTACAATAAAACTAATGTACATTTTACAAAGAAATTTCTAATTTGTATAAATCTAAGAGATTTGGTTTAATAGTTAGCTTCAAAACAACAATTCGCCGACTTGCTTTCCGTATATAGTTACCTCATCCTGATCTTTCCCGTAAAAATCTATAAATCACAATACACGAGTGCAAAAAGGAAAACCAAATTGGCAAAGAGAATCAAAAACATTAATATCGCTCCGTCGACGAAATAAACTGTATTTTATTGTTCATGTTATACTCGTGCTTTCCTGAATGTCCATGCTTCTTTGTTGATTGTTTACATGGTGACACTCGGTTAAATTTGCTTCAAAACACGACCATTAATTAGCTACCATATTTTCACAACAAAACTGACTAGTGAAATATGTTTTTGATGATTATACAAAATTGATGCATAAAAATGATACAATCGTGCTCAGAAGACTAATGTTGATGAAATATGCATGCATTGGTTCAAGAATTGGATTAACATAATTTCAACAGTCACTCATTTCATATGACATTTAAGAATTTACATTTCACGAAACCGTATAAAAACCGAATGTCACTTAACATGTTGCCATATAAAAAGAAACGCAAAGGAGATAAAACAAAAAGAATATTTGCTAAATCTTTAAGTTACACAAATGTAAAATCTCTTTTGTTAGATGATGATCAAACAAAAAACGGGAAAAGAGAAATTCAAACTTACATATGTCGGTTGAGAAATGCCTTTCGTCTCTTGCGACACAACACCGACCACATTTGTCTATTTAATTGTTAAACTAGTAAAACATCTAATGTTGTATTATATCATAAGTATTGTTAGGCATTTAATTGGTGGATTAAACCTTTATATCTAGCCAAACCTCTCACCTGCATGTCAGTTGCATAAAATTCAATTTTATTGTCAACGACGTGTGAACAGACATACTGACACAATAGATGTAAAATTTGACCTACTATTTAGGACAGTTAACTCGTATTCACGTAATGCAGACACAAAGTGGCAATCGATATCAGAGGGACAATCAAACTCAAAGATCGATAATAAACTGACAAAACCGTGGTTAAAAGAAAAAAAGACAAACAGACAAATAATATTACACTAGACACAAAACATAGAAATCTTAAAAGGAGTTTTCATGATGAGATTCAATAAATCTCTATGATTAAATAAAACGCTGTTTTATTCAATTTTCGAACAATGTGACATGTCTAGCATCGAAATGGAATCAGTAAAAATAATGTCAGACTGTTTCCTGTCTTCTTTTGATTGGCAAAAGGAAAAGAGGTCGTTTTATATTATATAACCTACGATATACTAAACGCATTATGAAATCAAGGATGCTATGTTCAATAGGTTATATGATATCTTTTACTTTGATTATTTTCTTAAGTAAAAGCGGAATAAAAGACGCAAGTTAGATACAAAACAGGATATAATCTATAACTAATTACATCCTTAAATTTAATTGATGGAATTGAATGTCACTGTCAAACAAAGAAAGGTGTAGCTAGATATAAGACAAGGTTTAATCTACCATTTTCCACATAAAAAATGCCTTAACCAAGTCAGGAATATGACAGTTGTTATCCATTCGTTTGGTATGTTTGCGCCTTTGATTTTGCAATTTGACCGCAGACTGTTTGTCTTGAATTTTCCTCGGAATTTAATTTGTTTGTGTGTTATTTTTCTTCTCACTTATAACAATCATTATCCATTGATGCGACGAAGAAAAAAGACTTTTATAGATAATATAATATTTTTATCTTGATATTTTTGAATGTAGTTTCCGAATAAAAAACGTCAGAATTTACAATGAAGATATGACATGCCTAAGCAAATAATTACAATGCATCAAGAAGATCAAACTAAAGTAAATTGTTTGAAAACCACAACTTCGAGAAAAGTGCCAAACAATGATAAGGTAAGGCACACATGTGAATAGAAACAGAAACATGACTTTCAGTAGTTGTCCTTTGTTGATGTGGTGCATCAGTGTTATTCGTTTTTCGTTTATATAGATAAGACCATTGGTTTCCTTCTTTTTGACTTGAAAAAGGCTGACATATGTTTGATACTTTAATTGTACAGGTGGTACAACAATGTTTTTCATTTCTAGTTTTTTAGATAGATTAGTCCGTTGGTTTTCCTGTTTGAATGGTTTTACACTAGTTATTTTTAGGGACCGTCATAGCTTGCCGTTCAGCCAATGAGACAACTCTCACTCCAAGTCACAAAGTGTAAAAGTAAACCATAATAGATCAAAGTATGGTCTTAAACACGGAGCCTTGACTCACACCAAACAGCAAGCTATAAAGGGTCCCCAAAATGACTAGTGTAAACCCATTCAAACGGGAAAACGGATTAATCTATCTAAAAACACTAGAAATGAGAAACACTTTTGAACCACCTGTACCATTAATGTATCAAACATATGTCAGCCTTTTTCAATTCTGATAGCATAGCATATCAACTTCAACTTATAACTACGTTGTTATATCAAAACATTCATTTAAGTTTTAGTTTATTTTAAACTTGGAAACCTTTTTCAGAAGGCTTCTGTACAGGGCATATATAAAAAGAGGATTTTGTCCTGCTCCTTTGTTTAACGGTAGACATCCAAATTCTTCCATACAAAACATTTATGTATGTAATAAACATTTTTTTTAAACTGTTTAAACTCTCACTGAACCTAATACACAAAAATAGATATAACGGATTTGCTATTTGTAGACTGTTGTCTGTTATTATATGGCTCAATTTGTAAATTACTTCTGATGATCTTGTTTTCTCTTAATTTTATAACTTTTATTTCCTATGAAGGAGCGTAATAAGATTTTAATAGTCCCAGCGGAAAAACGTTGACCTTTCTTTTCTTGAAAAATATGACTATATTTAAAATGAAAGACCCCGAAAACCTATGAAAACATGACTGATGCTTTTTCTTTTTGATTGCTATACTCTGATGGCTTTCATTCATGTATATTTATCTAATATATAATCCATTAACCTGAATAGTTGATATCTCCCTCAACTAAACATTAGATATATATCACAGGGATATTTAAATATCCTGAGATGAACTACCTGTTTAAATGATTTCTATAGTTTGTTTGTATGTTGTGCTGTTGCACCACCGTCACATGTTAATGTTACGTGGGTGCAAAGGGGTGGGGTTCAGCGCTGACAAACATGCTAAGCCCCAATAAATTCTTAATGTATATGTTTCAAGTCAGGAATCTGTTTTCTCAATGGAATTGTTTCATATTTTGTGTTCGACTATACGGTATGGGTTTATCTCTTTGTTGAAGGCCGTATATATACGTATGATTGCTAACATCCAGTTTGATAAAATCTTTGGGAGATAGTTGTTTCAATGGCAATAACACAAAATCTATATTTGTATTCTAATAAATATCATCATGGTCATTAAAATAAAGATTGTAAGTAAGTATGACAGATTAAAATCACATCTATTTAATATTTGATGGTAACTATCGATTGATACTAAAGCCTAACACAAAAAGCAAAAGCCGTCAGTTTTCTCATAATAAACAATGATAAATGTCGAAATATTATTACAAAATCTGGCCATTGATAAAAGTATTATATATTAGAAAATACAGATACGATGTATATAATTAAATAATGTTACATTACTGACAACTCTATCAAATTGAAAAGCTCTATTCAAATTGAATTCATTCTTTTATATATCTGTGGAATTCCAAATTTCCTAAGGGGCTTTACATATGATAGTCAGAGATGTATTATAATTTTTTAATTTTTCATCGCAATTTCTAAGGATGTAATACAAATTCCCATACGACAGTAACATGATGGACTAGCCTTCAAATTAAATGAATCAATGTTATATAGGTTTTGGTATTTTGAACGGAGTTTCATCTGCATCATATAAATACTCTTGTTTTACTATGAGGAATAAAAAGTTAGCATTGAACAAAATAGGTGCTATATATTGTATTCATTTAGGTATAAAAACATACTGCTGACCTTTGTCAAAAATATATTAAAGCATTCCGTATTTGACATTCGATTAGAGACGTTTCGGTTTTTAATTTTTCCTCCGAGTTCGGTGATTTTGTGATTTTACTTTTTCAATATTTGACTTCTGAGGTTTTTTGAGAATCATTTGTCAGATCCCTTTTCATTTATTTCCTTGGGTTAATGAAAACATTTTCGTTGAAATGTTATTTCCTGGTTTTGCCAAAGTCTACTTTTAGCCTAATAGATAGTTTGTTATTCGTTGAATATTTAATTTTGCGTTTAAACTCTACCCAAGAAATCAAAATACAATTTGAATTTGAATTTAACAACGTCAAAAATAACAAAAGCGGGATTTTCTGTTATGAATATTTCTCTACAACCAAAAACACGCGTTTTGAGTTAGCAGGACTAACTACAGTTACTGATGGAATGTTGCTACATGCAAAGTGAAATGTAAAAAAACCTGGAAAATTGAAGTTTCTTTATGACGTTAGGTCTTGGTCTCTGTGTTTATTGTCAGTAAAAGTCAGAAATAACACAATGTTCTTACGTCCATTCAGTGGTTGATACAATGGTTAAATCATTCATACGACCATTTCTGATTATAAGGACTTACCATTTTGTTTTTTAAATTTTTGCAAAAATATATTTCGTCAAATTTTTATTCTCAACCGATCTATAGGTCGGAATTTCGATGAGGTTCTACTAATAGCTATAAGGCTTTAGTTAAACAGCTAGAAGGAACGTATCACAGTTGGTTCTCATTCTGATCGAATTTTGACTGTCGTTTGTAAAACCAAGACCATAAATGCAACATATATATGGATCCTACCAACACCATAATTAAACATTTAAAAAACACCCACTTAAACGAGAAGCAAACGGCTTAGTTTGTATGAAAACAATACACGAACACTTATGATTAAGTATGAATTAAGAACAAATAAACAATCCAACAAACTATAAACCTGTTTGAGAAAGTGTATATCAATTTATAATTAGAGGAAACAGACATATTTTTGTCATTTTTTACCATCCAAAGTATTTTTAATCAGAAGTAAATGTCGGGTAATAATTATAAAGTAAAAAAATCAGAAAGGTGTACTTGATTGATCTTAAGGTCTATAGTCTTATTTCATATTGAAAGTAATTGGAAGCTATAATTTATTTATCACCTAACTTGTAGACTACAGAACTGTCACATTCGAAGTTTAACGTCTGAAAATCATGTGTAATACTGACAATTACAGTCATTCAAATGTACTGTTGACAACAAATCACGACGAATAACAAATAATATGATTACTGTTTACATTTTATGTCATACTAACTAACATCAAGGCTATAACAGTGATTGCTTTTTTAGCAAACATGTCGGTATTTGGCTGCAAATCTATAATTGTCTGTAAAATTTAAGTTCGCGTCTATTTGTTAAGTTGAGTGTTGTGTACTGTTATGTCTTAGCTATTCGTTGTTTGCTGTTGTCAGATTGTTATCGACGCTCATGAGTTAGAATAACGCTCTGGTATCTTTAGCATCTCTCATCTGATCAGGTTATTTCCGTTTGCTCTCGAAAATAAGATAAAAAGTATTCTTCATCTTTGATATTGCGTTTTAACCTTTTTAACGTTCATGATATATTTGAGCTTCTTGCATTCACAAAAATATTGCAAGCATTATTATAAGATTGTTTCGTTAAAAATAATAATAATAAAAAAATATATTCATCAAAGATGTCGGAATCATATAGTGAATGACAAACAGGGTCGATATATGGGAGCAAAAGTTCTGACATAATTTGCCAAATTCTGCTACGGAAATTGTTTTAGAGATCATCACATTCATACATTTTTTGGAACAACTCGATATTTGATCAATGACAATTCTGGTAAACGCAGAAGTTCTCACAAATTGGAAATGAACACACTATCTAGAATCCAGATAGAAGAATATAACTATCAATACAGGAGCTTTTGATATATGAAGATTGAGGTAATCGTTGTACAAGTTTGCATCAATTTGCCACATATAATGTCCTTCTTCATAAAGCTGTCGTCCCTTTTAATATTTATGTTTTCGAGAAATATTGTTGCAAAGTGAATCCATGAGGCAAAACGAAAATTGTCAGAACTGACTATCTGCTCAACACCATCGAATATACCAGTCTTATACATGCGTCAAAATGATCATTTTGTAAATTGTCTTGAACAGTGCTTAAATACAATACAATATAATTTAATTCGTTTTGTTCTCTATTTAAAAAAAAAACAACATCATAGATACAAAAATAAAAATTATGTATTCCGAACGCGCGTGTCGTCTCACCATGGAAGCTTGACTTAAATCTATATATATATCAATATTTGATACACGATGCAATATTTTTAATTCACGAATTATCAGATGTAAGTACATGGTATTTTGTAATATATGTCAATAAAACAATGAAAATACGACACAAACACAGAAGACATTAATCATTCTGTTTTAGCCAACAATTTGTTTAGGTCTGAAGAATGCTCATTTAATTACTTTTAAATGGCATTTGTCTTTGGGAAGTGACAATTTATCACATTGTATCGAAAAAGAGTTATACTGGTGTGATCGAACCGCTGTTAACATTAACTTAATCTATAAAAAGATTGCTTATATCATATCAATAATAACAAACACTAAATTTTAATAAAAGTCACTGTAAGACGGTCTGTTAATTGAATGATTGATTAATGATTTACAAGTCGTCAGTGCAAACAGGCTATATCGTAGTGTACTCCATACTTTTATTAAGGTCTAGATTAGCCATGCTCTATGCTCATTTTAACATGGGTAGGCATTATGTTTGTAAACATTTAATATCTCGCTAACACTCGGTATTCAGATAATAACAAATATAATGCCTATCCATGTTAAAATGAGCATAGAGCATGGCATGAAAGAATTATTTATCATGTCCTAATTCATAACAGGTGCACACATTGGTGAGATTAAGGTGGTACCCAACACTTTCACTAAAATTAATTTGGCTCGTTTAATTTTCATAAAATTTTGTCAAAGTATTTATTTTAACCGTTGAACAAAAATGTAAAAAATTCAAAAAATTTGAACCAACCGTTTTGTCAGAAAAATTACACTGGTTATATAGCAGTTTGACAAACACCAATTTTGATCATTGAGAAGCTTAATATTCCCTTTACAACACAACGTAATTCAAACGTTAAGATGACTTTACAGAGTTATCTCGCTGTAGTGTTAGGTACCACCTTAAACCAGTATAAAACTCAACAATTTATATCGAGTGGTAAAATGTAATATCACAAACATACTAAACTCCGGGGAAATTTCAAAACGGAAACTTTTTATAACTATGTAGACAGGAAGAATATTAACAATTTCATCTGAATATTACAATAACAAAGGAAATGGACTTTCGAAAAAGGACAGGGCGTCCTGAAAAAGGCACAGGGCGTCATAAATCGGACACAGGTTGGCACTCGGGAAATAGAATGTGGCATGCCCTATGAAAAATGCCAAGCTGGAACACTGTTTATACCATCTAGTCGTAGATTATGTTACCAACTTGTATAATTATTAAATATATTGTATATTACACAACTATTCGTAAATATTGTACAAAGCAGAATATTAATCGTGCAAAAGTTTTCTCGTGCAATTTCTTTTACATAGAGGATATATAACATTTACTGACACATGTATTGCGTCTCCATACTTTTAAATTGACAAAATTATAAGTATTGACATGATGATCCGGTCAAGTGTGGTGTTCAAAAGCAGCACATATTGCATGATAAAGTTTGTATACAGTGTAAGAGTATTTTATTGTGTTATACAACACATTCCGCATTTCAGCCCATTTGAAATTAAATATAACGAACGAGTCACGTCGCTTCTTATTAGCAGTCATCTGATTTATAATTTTTAAACAACACATATTGCAGTTTTTCCCATTTATGAGGATGCATTTTGACGCCTGTGTGCTTTTATAACACCAGAAAATAACTTATACTAATTAGGTATGACTGTAAAAGCACTTCACACTGCAATGATCAGGTAATTGGAAGTATTGTAGACACAAATAAATGTTGTCTGGAGTATAAATTTGTATCAATCAAATAAAATTTCTACTTTCCATATTTGACATGTTTTAATATTGTAAAAGAGATATTCTAAGCTTAATCATATAATGTTGATCTAGACGTGTGTTCGTCAACTTAGATAATTTTGATGAAAATACTAAAATAGTCAATTACCGATAATAATATTTTCTCAGTTACAAGTCTGCAGTGACAATTATTAAAGACTATTAAACATTATCAGTGATATAGTAATGATTATACATAAACTGTTTCGCTCATCTTTCGAAGGAATAGATTACCTGAGCATTAATTCGAATAACGTCGAAAAATACAGGCACTCAGTGCTCTTCAACTCTGTCCTGACTTATGTTTTTTCTAGCTTATTTAATTCAAGCATCACTCTTTTGAAGACGAAAAACGCGTACGGAATTTCAATTCTTGTATCTATTTTGATTTTATTTCAATACTGTTTCAAAATCGAATGTAGCTCTGTCTGTAATTTTATTTTCGAAAAAAAATGATAATTTCATGTTATTTCAATACACACTAGCAAACAAACAGTTGAATGTATTACCGTCAATGCTATCATGATATAAGTTATACATTGACAAAACTTTTGTGCCCTCAAAATCTCGTAACTTGGTCACACACGTTCACATAAAATGTTTTAATGACAGTCATACACGCTAACGTGTGTTTAGGTCCTACAAGAAACATCATACTTTATATATTTTATTGTGAACCAATTAATAAACATGCGTACTTTCAATCGCATTCAATTTAGTCATGCCGCTTCGAAGAAGTATATAATTTTATAATTATTTATAAGAATGCCATATTATAGTCTTTGAATGTTAATGAAACTGGAATCATGACGTTTTCGTGAACCTCATCAGTGAAAAGTACTTTTTTAAAGGTATGATAGAAATAGGATACTTTCATTATTCATAGTAATGAGATTCAGTTGAGGAACATATATATTTTTTTTCAAGGGGTTTTTTTCTGACTTTAATTGGTATGGAGTACATCCACATTTGTATTCAGCAAATTATTTTTTTTCAAAGGGGATTTTCCTGACTTATATTGTTATGGTGTACATCCACAATTGTATTTTTTAAAGAATCAAATGAAAGTTATAATCGTTCACTTAATATGTTTACAAAAGCTCTACATAATTCACACCTCAGAATTTATCGAATATTTCTTCATACAACACAATTATGATAATCCACTTCATCCTTCGTAATGATCATGAAATATTTAAATGTCTCTAATGTTATATTCACTCTAATTGTAACTAAACGTTATCATATCGCTTACGACTTCTAATAACATTTTATCACTACGATGTATACGTACGAGTTCAATTCATTTGTGTTTTATAGTTTAACCATATAAAAATGGCCAACCACATCATGTCTTTCTTGTCAAAATACTTAATTGCTTTATACGTTTCTGTATTATTTTTAAGATAATCTACTCAAAGATAGTCATGCTCTTAAGTATGTTTGATATGTTATGGCAATGTAAACTTTCGGTGAACTTTGTGTTACTAAAATAATATCATATAAATCATCCTTGGTGAAACTATTGAATATATATCAGTAATGTAGTACATTATATCTTATTAAGATTTTTTCATGTGATTTTAAGGGATAAAAATGATAATAACTCATCAATTACTCTAATTGGTTTAGGAGTAAGACGCTGATGAACATGTTAAAAGCCTTTGAAAAATCACACCTCTTATTATTTCGTTTAATCTTGACTTAATACATTGTGTCAGCAACTGAAGACGAAGACTTGTGTTTCTGTTACATTTTTAATAAAGACAACAGTAGTATACCACTGTTCAAAAGTCATAAATCGATTAAAAGAAAATAAAATCAGGTTACAAACTTAAACCGAGGGAAACACATCAACTATAATGGAAAAAAAAAAAAACGCTTACATACATAGAAATTGGTTATTTAATAACAATTGCCATATCCTAGACTTTGTACAGGACATTTTTAGGACAAAAATTGCGGGTTGAACCTTCTTTTATCATGTTTACTACTTGTCAAACATCCCGTGTATATGTTAAAACATAAGTTGGATTCACAATTCAGTCATATTCTTTATCAATTTCATAAATATAACTTGAAATCGTTTTTCATTGCAAGTAAAGAAACTGTTGACAACTATGCTGCTCTTTGGTCCAGTGTTTGTCTCTTTCACATATTCTACGTTTCCATTCTAATTTTCATGTTATCTTTTGGACTATGTTTTAGACATAGAATTGACAAAGGTCATTATAACATTTATCATGTTAAACCTTCTGTGTGTGGGCATCTATAATACTAGGTATAACTATGATGCTGTCGGTCATTGGAAAGTTGTGCACTGGACTCGCGCCTGCTTTATATTGCTTGGTCACATTATGTCAGTTTTCGTATTTTGCTATGGCATTGTCAAACTGTTTTCGATTTATGCATTTGAATATGTCTCTGTTAGCTTTCACCACTCGTCTACTAAATACCTCTGTTTACAATTTTTGTATCATGCTGTAATGGAACATATGACCTATCGCACTTGAAGTGAACACACTTCTACAAAAACAACAAATTATTGAGTAACCGAAGTAAAATAAAAGGATATCTAGGGAATCTATTGTTTTTTTTGTACTTTATGTATTTTTGTCTAACTTCAGCTATTCATTTACGGATAAATCATAAAGCAATTTGAATTCAGGGTCATTCTAGATCTATTCAGCTGTCGAGAGAAAACAGACGTCCTATCTAAATTCATTACTGTCTAAACGTTCAATTACCATCAAGTTTAAAAATCGCTATTCTTACAACAGTTTGAAGGAAGGAGGCAATCTTTCTACTCAATAAATAATTATTTTATACTTAGTCATCATTTATATTTGATCGTGTAAAAAGTTGATATACTCTTAAATGAATTTAATCTGTATGATTTGAAATGTCAGGTATATTATCTGTACTTTGAAAATATATTTTTTGTCCATCAGTTTTTAGTTCATTAGTTGCAATATGCAGTATAAATTAATTTGTTTTTTTTTAAATTTCGAAGTTTAGTATGGCGTCCATCAATGAACGAGTACAATTTTTGTTGACGGTCCAGCTAAAGCACGGCTCCGGGTACGATTTTCTCTCTCTGTATTGAAGACCCATTGGTGGCCTTCAGTTGTTTTCTGCTCATTGGTCGGGTTATTATATCTTTGAAGCATTCCACATTGCCATTCTCTCTTTTATACAGGTCAAATTTACATGGAATATTTTTGATCGAATTACGAGGCTTGTAAAAAATACTACCATGTAAACATGCCAAATTTAATATAAACATAGACAGATTTTGTACTTAGGTCAGGGTAATAGAGTTTAATCCTACAGCCCACTTGCACTTAATGCAGTTTCATTTATTTCTGTGTTTTTAGAAACTGAGTACTGATTTTAAGTATTTTATGAATACTTCCTTGCATGCATACCTTTTAATCATTACTCTTGTTCTCCTTTACTTTTCTTGGTCTTTTTCGTAAGGTTCTTCGTCTAATGTTATGTTTGGTTTTGGATTGCCAAATGTATCGGTCACTGGGAAAAAAATGTATACAACTTTTTTTTAATACTGAAATGAAATCTGAAGTGTGATTGAAATAGCAGAAAAAGATGACTTTTTATAAATTCATTGGTGCTTGTTTGACGTCGAGAAGCAAAACATTTATGTATTTTCAAGACGAGAAATGATACTGATACTTTTGACAATCAGAATCAAACTGGCATAAAAACTATATAATATATATCATTTATACTGCACCAGCTTTAAAAAATCTTATATGTAATTTGAATTCCGTTATCGGTGTTCAAATTGCTAATTAAGGATTCTAACTGATTTTCCTCGGTTAAAGATTAAAGTATGATACTTATAAAAAAACCAAGTCTAAAAATTTACAACAAAATGATGTAAATGCTTGCTAGCTATATATATATATATATAGATCTAGCTATAAAAGATTGCCTTCAGTAAAATAAAAGTTTACTGCATATTAAATTTTCCGATGTTAATTGATTTAGCGGTTGTGAATTTAAGATTTTGGTCGATATTTATAGAGAGTCAAGCACCAAACGTACCTAATTGTCCTTTGCAATACTTCATTCAAATATTCGTATTAGGTGTTGTTTTAATGCACTATACATCAATAACAGTCAACATATCTCTAACCAGTGAACCAGACGTTAACTTAATAATGATCAGTTAAAATGTCAAATTACCAACAAATAAAATAAAGTCGATGACTTCTTGTTTGTCAACATATAACCATAGTTCATTTCAGTCCATAGGGAATGACCATGATTACCTTATAGCGTCTACATGTATATGCTGGGTAACATTCTAACTACATTCTTGATATTTTTTACACGACGTGCGCCACATTTGGAGCAGAATCTGCTTACCCTACTAGGAAATTATTTTGTTTTCAATATTATTGTCGTATTACCCCAGCTAGAAGGACAACCTATAGTTTACACACAACACTAGGGTAAGGAGCGATGTTATTGATATGATCTTTAAAACAGAGACGTCCAACATGTCTGCTCATATACATGAAGAATTGGAGGATATCTTTGCAACAATTACAAAGTTATTGAACGTACACTATATTTTATGTTACCTAGGTGATCTGTTTTAAAGAGGCAGATCCTAAATGAAATTTGTATGCCGTCTGTAAAAGTATTAAATTAAATAAATGTTATTAACTTTTTGAAAAAAAGGAATTACTGGCATTATATCATGCTTGACAGCTAGAGTAAGGGATACACATAGACATAAATGGTTATATGTATTTAAATGGTATGTCACTTTATTTCAGAAATCTTTTATCCAAAGGGAAATCAAATTTCATAGTCTGTATGCATATATCAAATGTCTTTCAGGAAAACTGTATTTGATTGATACCCACTTTCAGTTGGCATTTGCAGATATATATTTATATGAATAATAACTATTCGACGTTCGATATTGTTATACTATATCTGATTGAAAATTAATGAAATTGAGTAGTTAGTGATGGAAATATGCAAACAATATATGACACTGTATGACAAATTTCAAGATTGAATGTAGTCAGAAAATGTATTAAAAATAGCGGAATACTTTAGATTCTGATATTCAAAACAAACTCATTTAACTTGTCTGTGTAAAATGTAATTTTTACAATAAAGGTCACACATGTTATTCCATGGTAAGTGCTATTGCAATTTAATATCACCAATAATGACATTTCCAATGTTTCTGCTGTCATAATAGTTCATATAATGCAATTGCTTTTTTAAACACATGTTATGAAATATCCTGTATATGTGATATGGATTAATTCAATTTATATTCAAATGTCAGATATTTCTAATATATTTTTAGTTGCACACACATTTGGACATACACATTTTATTTCTTCACTGGAAGAATCAGGATATCCCAATGAGATGTACTGCCTTTTAACGGAAGAAAACTGACTATTCTGCATGTCAATTAAGAATAGATTCAACCGGTCTTTCCACCAGGTAGGTTCGAATGCACATGTCATTGAGAACCATATACATAAATTTTACTAGGTTAAATGAGTTATGGAGAAACGCGCTAACAGGTGCCTTGGATAGTATAGTTTAATTTTACAGCGAATGACCGTAAGGGCATTCCGGTTTTATATTGCAACAGACACTTATTACTACATGACTTGTGATAACCGAGCGTATTTTGTATAATTACGCGGATAATAATGAGTGAAACATAACACTCGTGATCGCTTTTTATATGTTAATTTTATCAAATAATATTCATGAAAATAATTTTGAAGAACATAGATAAATGAATGAAAATGTTTTTTCGTGATAAATATATTTATCAATAACAAATTTAATCTATGTTTACGCATACGGAAGAATATGTAAAGAACATTTTGCAACAAACGCGGGTAAATATGAATGCCACTTGCACTGCACTATCATTTGAATAGTAGGATAGAATGATATACAAATGAATCAAAATTATACATATTTCTGTTATACAAATATGAATATATTAGATAAATACAAACCAGTGTAAACTGATATCAAATGTTTATATCACTACAATATAATAGTTATTACCATGAGGTTGGATTTTTTGTCATTTATTCATCATCAAAACCAAAACATGTCTTAGACAAAAATAGATATATGTGCCTTAACCTAACTTTTAAGTATACATATATGATTTTTTTCTGAGACAAGTGCGTCGCAAAAACTTGCGTTCATTCAAAGCTATGGACGTGGGTACATTACATGTGGTGTGTATTACTCTTTATTTCAGAGTAATAAGTCCATACCTCTTAAAACAGTCTTTAAAAAAAAAATAACATTATTAGCAGTTTTATTTTTGTTACTTTTTTCATTACCTTTGTTATGTTGAAGCGACATGGATGTGTTGTGGAAATGTAGGCGGACAATTAATTACTTCACAAAGGTCTTATTGTGTTATATAGTAAATAAAGGCAACAGTAGTATACCGCTGTTCAAAACTCATAAATCCATGGACAAAAAACAAAATCGGGGTAACAAACCAAAACCGAGCGAAACGCATTAAATATAAGAGGAGAACAACGACACAACATCGAAACGCAACACACACAGAAACAGACCAATCATCAGACAAAACACCACGAGAATAACAAATGTAACATGAAAACCAAATACATGAATTTGGGATAGACAAGTACCGTGCCACGTCTTATCTCAATATCTCAAAAATAAGAGAAAACACAAACGACTCAACGTTAAAATGCAACACAAAGAGAAACGAACAATATATAACAATGACCATCTTCCTGACTTGGTACAGGACACTTTTAAAGGGGAATAAAAGTGGTGGGTTGAACCTGGTTTTAAGGCATGCAAAACCTCGCACTTTAATGGCAAAGTTAAATATAACATTGAAATGACAACATAATATTACAGGACTACAATACAAATAAATAGGAGAACATATTAGACACAGAAAAACATGATTAATAGATAACAAAAAGCATCAGGTTTAAAATTCAATACGCCAAAAACGCGCCTTGCCCACACAAGACTCACCAGTGACGCCCAGATATAAAAGATCGAAAGTGAAAAAAGTACAAAGTTGTACAGCACTGAAGATCAAAAGTTGAAAAGGTTTCGCAAAATACGGCATTGTTTTTATGCCCGGGATAAGAACATTCTTATTATATAGAACAATTCATGCTATTGCAAACAGTAAATTTTATCAAATGAATATGAAAGAGATATACACAAAGAAACTAAAGTATTAACTAATTACAGAAAACTAAACCTGAATACATAACGCCTAGATATAAAAGATCGAACGTGAAAAAGGTACAAAGTTGTACAGCACTGAAGATTAAAAGTTGAAAAGGTTTTGACAAATACGGCATTGTTTTTATGCACGGGATAAGAACATCCTTATTATATAGAATACTTAATGCTATTGCAAACAGTAAATGTTAACAAATGAATATGAAAGAGATATACATAATAAAACTGAAATATTAACTAATTACAGAAAACTAAACCCAAGTTTATCACAAAATAGACACACATCCGAATCAGTCCAAGCGTCAACGTAATTAAAAAAATTGTGACGTCACATACGATGGCGAAAAGGCAGAAACGTTATGCCACATTTGAATTTATGAAATTTAGAAACAGCATGACGTCACATATGAAAAACTATCATTCAAAAATGAGATAGAATTAGGATTGATTTAGAACTAAATACTGATAATTCATTTAAACAAAATGCATATTGCAATACTTATTAATAGCAATTAACTGTAATATATATATGTCCAGTTTGTTATGAATCCAACTTCAAACGTAAATAATCGTACAAAATTTAATATAATTAATAAAGAGGAGGTGGTTAATTTTTCTATACGTAATACCTAAATATATAATAAGAAGACGTCAACACATTTGACAAAATCTGATGAGAATTACAAATATAACATTAAACATGTAAACTAAATACATGAATTTGGGATAAACAAGTACAGAAACACGTCTTATAGTAATGCGAATTCACATTCAGCAAAACGGTCACAATCGGGAATAAGTCACGTTTGGTAATTAAAAGATTAGACGACATAATGACAAACCACAATCTACCATGTGGTAAAAATGTCCTTAGCTAGTTTGGTTAAAGAGACATTATATGGATCAACCAATTCGTGATGGTGTCCATAAAATTTACGGAGTGTCAATTTTAATCTGTCCTCCTCATAACTTTGTTGGAGCAGTTTCTGCGTAAGGAGCACACTCCTGTATATGAAGTCCGTATAGTGTGAACAAGCACGTGAATAACGTATCAATTGTGATATGTAAACACCATACGAAGGGGCAGAGGGTATGTTACTGCTGAGAAATGGGAAATTGATAATTGGGAAGTTGAAATCGTCCCGTTTATCAGTAAGAGTTATATGTATCTCTCCATTTAAATAGTTTCTGGGATGAAACCTTCTTGTAATTCAGATAAACAAATATTGCATGCATGATACACAACATTTTTCTATAGCAGAAGCTGGTTTGAAATCAATTCTGAATGCAAATTGAAATTAGTGACTTAACAGATGCGAATGAGTCACCATTTGTTTGACATAAAACAATTAAAGTAAAATGATATGGCTTTCATCGCAACAAATAAAGCTACTTTGCATGTGACGATTCACATTTCTCAAACACATTAAACTAATCCGTCACATAAATGAAACTAGATGAGAGTACAGTTGGGTACAGACCAAGCATTACATGTAAACGGGCCTAAAAATTTAACGCGGCGTTTACTCGCGTGCACTTCATGTAAACGCCGCGTTAACTCTGCGTTAACTCTGAAATTTTAGTAGACATAAATAGTCAACGGGCGTTTACTTTCGCGTTTACCTCCGCGTTAACGCGAAAACCGCGCGTCTTCTAATTTTGTAAAGAGTAAACCGGCGTTTACTTTCGCGTTTACTTCGCGTTAACGCGAAAAAGGCGTGTCTTCTATTTTTGTGGAAAAAAAAGTAAACGCCCGTTTACTGTTTGTAGTAAACGCGCGTTAACGCAGATTGACCTCGTATCCTGGATACACTGACCTAATATATCACATGATAAGGTACATCAAAATATCCATCTGTCCATTTTCTATCAACATATTGACGATTGCATTTAATGAAATGACACCTCTTTAATTAATTTATTGAAAATTAATCATTGCATATAAGAACAAAATGGAAATTCGTCCTGGAGCTGCAAACCCATTCGTGAGAGGATATTAAGTATAAGAAGATCTGGCAAAAACATACTGAAGTTAGAGATGAGTTGATACGATCAGATAATGTTCAAGTTTCTAGACAGGGGATAAGTGCATTTCTACGACGTTTCCGTCAGGGTGGATCTGTTACTGACTTTAAAGTAAACACTAGACAGAAAATGTTACAGAAAGGACATCTAGAATTTATTGACGAAACAATTCGTAATGATCTAGAAATATCCGCTAGATAAATGTTTATATTTCTAATAAAAAGTGTTTTTGAATGTTAAGGTTCAAAACACATATACGTAAAATATTAAGTCATTTTAACAACATAAATAAATGTACAAATGCACACGACGATTATTTTATAAGATACACAATTAGTTAACGCGAAAAGTAAACGCGCGTTTTCTTTCAAGTGCACGTAAAAATACAATTGAGAAATCTGTAGTAAACGCCCGTTTACTTTTATGTGCACGTAAAATTAAACTTGTGAAATCTGAAGTGGACGGCCGTTTACTACTGACTAAACGGACACAGAGTAAACGCGCGTTTACTCGAGTAGACATTAGAAATTTCCATTTTGACCGCGTTAACGTTAATGAAGTAAACGGGCGTTTACTAGTAAACGCGAAATTTAAAGTTAACTAACGAAATATGTGCACACCGCGTTAACTTGCGTTTACTTTATGTAATGCTTGGTCTGCACCCAACTGTAGCTGCTCATTACAATCATCATCACTCACTGCATTCTGGTGACCTAGATTGGGTTTCATTGCTTGAAGTCGGAGAGCCTACAGAGAACTAGGTGCGGAACCATAGCTCCTACACCAGAGATCTTAGCTCTTAGGTCGTTAATATATTTCGACTATTTGCAGACAATACGGTTCCATGGCTTACAGAGAACAACAAATTCTTACCATTACCACAAGCAAAAGACCAAAAATAGCTAGGCTCACCACTGTCACAAACTACAAAGAATAACAACCAATACATGGAAGAAAAAGAACCATTTATCATCAAATACACACAAAATACAAGGAATATATACTACATATATACAAGCACAAGTTATCGATAAATCGCTATCTTGAATTCAGAAAACACCAAGCCCAACAATAGCTCACTACAAGTCTGAGCGTGGCTGTTGAAACCCCAAACGAAAAAAATGAAATAACTTTATTTAAACAGTTGTTTTTAAAATTTCAATCGAGCGAACATGCACTTTAAGATATTCAGAATGATACTTGACATCATTTTTACCATTAATACTGCAGGTGAAGTCATTGTTATTCTTTTACTTTTCTACATTGGCTAGAGGTATAGGGGGAGGGTTGAGATCTCATAAACATGTTTAACCCCGCCGCAATTTTGCGCCTGCCCCAAGTCAGGAGCCTCTGGCCTTTGTTAGTCTTGTATGATTTTAAATTTTAGTTTCTTGTGTATAATTCGGAGTTTAGTATGACGTCCATTATCACTGTACTATTATGCATATTTTAGGGGCCAGCTGAAGGACAGCTACGGGTGCGGGAATTCTCGCTACATTGAAGACCCATTGGTTGCCTTCGGCTGTTGTTTGCTCTATGGTCGGGTGGTTGTCGCTTTGACATATTCACCATTTCCTTTCTCAATTTTATATTGGTCCATGTTGACTTCTAAATGATAAATAACTTGATAAATAACTGAAATATTATAGTAAATTGGTTTCTTCCTCTTTCAATATCTTTAAATAATCTCAATTAAAGCAGGATAATACACTATATATCGAAATTTAAACTAAATCGAATGTAAAGACATCTGTCGACTCGATAAAATGAATAATATCCTTAATTTATTAAATTAATGTTGTTGATTAGATCTGAGTTTTATTATTACTTTTCAATATTAAAATTTTGTAATGACATTTACTGTTATCAAACTTGAATCGGGTTCCATTGTAATATGCTCCGCACGTGGCAAGTCCGTTCTTAGAGTGCGTTCGACTCCAATTGTCATTGATTAGGATTCTCTGTTTTTCTTCCAGAGGTCAGTGGCAATCTACGGCTTCCTAATTTGCCAATACAAACTGGTTGCCACGAAAAAGCAAATAGGCTAAAAGTGGCTTTTAACACCAAATGATCAATCAGTAAATGTAAAATAGATTATAAATTATATACATGTATATATAGAGGTGTTAGAGGGAAAATGAAATATACAGTAAAATGTTCTGGTCGATTATTTTTTTTGTAAATAAGCAAGAGACACCCTCCCCCCAAAAAATCAAATGGTAGCTCACTAAAATTTAAAAACTCATTTTGAAAATCTTAAGAAATAAGTGCCAATGTTTAAAAAAATGTATAAACATTTCTAGAGAAAATATTTCCCCGCAAAATTATAAATTTATTATATATCTCAAAGGCCTTGTAATTTCTGTTATTTATTTACCTTCAATTCATAACTTTTGTTTTTAAAGTTTGTTATTTTCACAGAGGAGCGGACCCCCTCAACTAACTATTTTTGACATTTTTACCAATGGTGTCCATCTTTGTCCACGCATCGTTGTCAATATAATGGAATTTGATGTGACTATCATACAAGTGAGTGAGAGATTTAGCTAGCTATAAAACAAGGTTCAATCCACCATTTTCTACATAAGAAAATGCCTGTACCAAATCAGGAATATGACAGTTGTTATCCATTCGTTTGATGTATTTGAGCTTCTGATTTTGCCATTTGATTAGGGATTTTACTTTTTGATTTTTCCTAGGAGTTCAGTATTTTTGTGATTTTACTTTTCAATTAACTGAAGTAGATGCAATAGACACACAATCTGTCATTTACACAACAACATTATTACACTGAAAATGTCAGTTAACGTAGAAATTAAGTACGTGACTCGAACAGACAAATAAAAGTTCATTTTAATGGTTAATAGAATATAACGATAACCGTATATGAACAATTTTAATGCGAAAGCAACAATGACTTGGATGACAAAGTAAAGTATGCTTGAAACAAAACGTGTGTGAAGACATACATCGTTTGTTAGAACACAAAATTTGTATACATTATATTCAAACTGGTTGATGCAGGAGAAATTTGAACTATATAAAAGTAAACACAACGCTGTCTGTCGATCGACAATAACAGTTTAAAGCGAACGGTAAAATGACAGTTTATTAAAACCAATCTAATGTCAGGAAATAAAAACCGGAAGTGAGTCAAGATAGTACATGTAAAAAGACTTCCAGTAGACCCCCCCTGTTTTGGAGGAATAATCATCAAGTTCTTTGGTGTTTGTATTTTGATTATTCCTTTTTCGTGAATCATTTGTCTTAAATCAGGTTATTGGTTTTTCCCTTTGAATTGTTTAACATTTCGCCATGTCGGAGCCTTGTTTTAGCTGACAAAACGTTATATGGTAAACCATACTTTATGTGTATGCCCATTGCTGAATGCCATATGGTGACCTAGGGCTTACGTCTACGTTGTTTGCAATTTGTTAAAAAGTTGTCAACCTGGCAATCATACCAAGACCTACAGAACTAAAATTTTCTAATTACGAATATAGTACTCAGATTAATCTTTATGTTGGATTTGGCGTTTTTACCACAAATAATACACACTTAGAACTGAGAAAAATTTGAAGACTTTAAAGACAGCTCTCCTGATTTCAAACAAAATCATTGGAATATAATAGGAATTCGTTTTCAACAGATGCCAAGAATAATACAAATCAGAATCTACAATCAAATTTGAAGGACTTCGATGTGTCGTTACGTTACGAATAACTATCCTGGAAGGCATGAACCTTGTCAATACCACGTTCAATGAGAGAATCTAAATTAAAATCAGTTGATAAATAGACATGCACTTGAAATATCAGAAATATCACTCCATTTAATTCATATGCAGATAAAACACTCATCAATCATCAATCTGTTATAGAATGAATAACAATAACTATGGTTCCGAACATGGTGAGTAGTAGTGATCAAAATGATATAAAAATGAGGATGCCTATTTCAAAATTGTAGAACAAGCTAAAGATATATTTAAGTGCATCCCATTACTGTTAAAGATAAAAAAAATGTAGAGTAGATAAAATTCGCTTTGAACAATACAAGTACAGGGCCCGTCTGCATGAAGCTACTTAAGTTGAAATTTGTTCCGAGCGGACAAAGGTTTCTACATGTCCTACGATAAATTAATATGAAGATTGGATATCTTTACTTAAGATGTTTTATCCATACGGGCCCTGCTTTATGATTTTAACCATATTTATTTTGGACTTTGTACACATGTCCACCAGGACGGTTCACAATTGTTGCCTTGACTGCAATCCGTGCTAAGTATTTGAGAGATTTTATTATTAGCATTTCTGTTCATTTTCGAGTATTTTGGATACGGTATTTGTGATATTGAAAATGAGAAGATATGGTTTCATTGCGAATGAGACTACAATCAGGGCCAATTATTTTAGAGATTTCATTACTAGGATTTGATAAGTACCATTCTGTTCATATTCAAGAATTGTGGATACAGTATCTGTAATATTAAAATAAGAGAATAGGGTATGATTGCGAATGAGACAATAAGCCGCCAGAGACCAAATGACGCGTATATCAGCAATCAATAATACGTTACCGTATAGTCATCCACAATGAAAAATCCTTTACCGTATAGAAAGCTAGAAAAAGACATGACAGAATTTGAAATTATTCAAAAAGATTATTTGAGCATATAGTATATAGTGTTCCATGTACCTGAGTTTTTGTTGTTTTTGTGTCTCTTGTATCGGTACGTTAAATAACAGTGCAAAATGTGTTTCGTTTTGCTGATTGTATACTTAATCCAATAAAAGAATAGAAGGGAAGGGGAGCCTTTTAAAAGTCCTATAAAACTCATTTATTTAATCCCAACATTTGACCGTATGCTAATCCGTTAGTATGACGTCCATTGACTATAATGTAAAGTTCATAAAAGGAATCTTGCAGAACTTTGATTAGCGCTGCTTAACTTATTTTCACCGACTATTTAGATACTTGTCTACTGTTGAACGCGCTGTACTTATAGTTTCTAAATGTACTTGAAGATGTGTGTGTTGATATCGCATTGACGTATACGCACATCTATTTTCGATTGTTTTCATTTTTTCATTTTTATAATTGTTCAAATGATCTTGATAGAACTTACAAATTCTTATTATCTTTATAGTAATCGTAATTTTTTTTTATTTCCTTTGCAAATTAATCAATTCATAACCGAAGAAAATTTGTCAAATGAACCTAGCGTTGAAACTAAGGCTCGTGTCTATTTTGTACCCCCTTACCATAATTTACAATTATGTATAATGAGACTTAAAACATGAATATTCATGATGGAAAGTTTAATGCTATCGAAGTTGTGTAATTCAAATCAACAAAAACGCACACATACAACATATGTTCAATCCCACAAAACAGGTAGTAACCAACACATTTCATAGAATAATACTTTTAAAATACATACGGGATATGTATGTTAGATTCAGCATACGGAAATTAAACATAATATGCATTGTTTGGACCACTAGTATTGTAATCAAATGTAAGCGAGATAAGATTGCCAGACAATAGTAACTGTAGTCGCTCAACGATGATAAGCCGTTAAAGCATTCGTAAAAATTTAGCAAACAGGCAACATCCCCCAACAGATAAAAAGAAATCACTACACTACACAGGAACTGATGACAAAGAACCCGACCAAAACCCTAAAATAGGATGTTAGAGTAGTTCGGGTCATTCATATATACAATTACTCATGTCTTAACTGTTGTTATTTTAAATTTTAAATTTCAGAATCTCTGATTAAAGGTTGGTTCCTTTACAAAGTATGTCGAAAAGCGAATGTATATCTGCACGCGTACGAGAAATGTACATATCCGCAGAGAAACATCCATGGAAACACGTGTAATTCATGTTCACTGCACGAGGGACGTATCATGAAATCTATTTTATTCGATACAATCAGTACTAAAGACTAAATTAAACACTACCAGATAAAACACTTAAAGTATAATACTGTAACTTCTTGTAAAATTCATTTTATTAAGGATTGTATTCTTCATATGTTTCAGTCTTATTGAAATCACGTTGTGGAATTATTACCAAAACCTGTGATACAAGTGTAAATATAAATGAATTTTAAAAATGTCAAAAATTCGTAGTTTTTGAGTAATATTTGTTTTCAATTTTATTACGAATCACGTAAGTCTTATAATTCAAACTTTTGAGAAAATGGGTGAGGGGTAACGCAATGATTTTACCAGGAACATGTACATCCCATATCACTTTTTTCTTTTGTAATGTCTTAGACATGTTTGTTTTTCAATCATTTATAACAATGAAGTTGAAATAATATGAATTCTGTTCTTAAAATAGAGAATAATCATAAATTTACCAAATTGACGTGTACAGCATGGTACTCAGAGGTTTAATTCCTTAACCAAAGTTTAGAAAGAATTCCAAATATGACTATGCCTGCAAACATTTTCCACTGCGCATTTTAAAACAGATTTGAAATAACGACGTCTTCGGTATGGTACTTTCGTATTACAAAACTATTAAATAACAACAATGCCAAGACAAAACCGTTTATAAAAAACGTATATTTTAAATGTTGAATGTACTTTAAAACGTCTGCAATCATGTCAAAATTATTACATTGAATCACTAAATGCATTTTCTTATAATTTAACTTTATGTAGAAAGTGATTTGGTTTATATTATTTTAAACGATTTATTCGATGGAGAACGCACTTTAATTTATAGTTTTATCATATTCAAATACTTTGTATCGTAAACATTTTTCCATGCACAAAAATAAGCGTAAAAGCAGAGGGTTGCGAAAAGATTATGGAACATTTATGATACAAGAACGAGATATTGGAGCAATCTAAATTATAGAGTCAGTTTATGTATTCGTTCTTCGTTCATGACTTCATATGAAAATTTAGCAAAATGCAAGATTTTCCATCACATAAATCGTTAAATAATCAAAAGTCACCATTATTCTAAAGCGACATAATATTAAGTTACATTTCGGTGGTCAGATTAAAACAGACTTTAGGTCATCAAAACAAGTCAAACTATTATTTTGCAAATCGTTTTTCAAACACGATTGTCTGTTGTTATTGACCTATAATTTCAATCACATGATCACTTAGAACGTTCCATTAGATGATTTTTCATGTATCTTTATTCTTTAGGATGCTGTAATTTTGTTGAGACAAAATGCTGATGGTATTTGTAGTTTACCACCTTAAGGTGGTTCGCTTCTCGGTTTCAAAATAACTAGCTTTTCATAACACCAGTATATATTGGTAGGAGATTGTTAAAGGAACCAAAAGAGCAAAAAAAAAATGTCAATGTGTTTGTTTTCGAGATATTAGCCATTGCAATTTTGGCGGGAAAATGTTCTCTCTTGATTTTTCTTAGCTTATCATTTGCATGATTAAGTGCTCAAAAACTGGTAACAAGGATTATATCAGACTTTTACAGATGAATGGTTTATAGTTATACAGGTTAAAGATTTATCAAAATACAAATATGGGTCAAGGGGCAATTTTTTAAGCCTTTCAAACGGATAAAAACCAGATAATTCCGAAAATTTGACAAAAATTCCAAAACATGACAGGCGAACATCCTTAATACAGACATTTCGGTTACCGCAATTTGCGTACATCCTGTTTTTTTTTGTTCTATGGTTGATTGATGTCTCTCTTTGACATTCATTTGCTTTTTTATATTATTTGTTAATGATTCATGTTGCTTATTGTATATATGATAACGTAGCTGTTTATCCTAGATGGCGCTATTACATGTATACAGTAAAAAAGCAATAGTTAATCAAGAAAGTGCTTTACATGGGAGCTGCCGCGCCCTTTCTTTTTTAGAATTGATAGAATTTTCAATTGTCTTTGATTGTGATATAACATGATAAAAGTTATCGCCAGATATCTACTTGTATGAATTTCTTGACTTGTACCATCATTGCAGCTGGAATAGCTTAGTAAATACCATTCTGAAGCACCCGAGTTCACTTCGAATTTTTGGTTGTTTTCCTGTTGCATAATCATTATTTTCTCTTTATTAAAAATGATTTGAAGATTGATTAAGGACTCATGACGAAAACGAGTTTATCCGTTATATTTATTCAATATTTCACACTAACAATTTATTATGTCTTTTTCCTGGAAAATAAATATTATTATATTGCTCATCTTACAGTGATATTAGAATTGCAGCAAATTTATATCTCAGGCGAGACGTCTAGACATGTTTAAATATCAAGTTTCAGTAATCAAGTCTTACCAATTACGTTTCGTCACATATACTGTTTCAAATAATATAATTGAATAATTTCCAAGAGAAATAAAAGCTGTTAGGCATATAATGCACTATATAAACTTAGTCTAGTATGCTGAAAGCAAAATCAAAATAATTTAGTATATGAGATAACACTTCTAACATGTTAGTCAGTTTCTAACCGCATTGATTAGGTACATGTGCAAAAGTGTGCTACGTGAAACCTCGTTTACATTATGAAAGTTCAGATGTGAAGCAGTTTTTTTAGTAACTACGTATGTTTACTTATACATGAATAAAGATTCCTAGGGCAATGGCATAAGAAGATTTTTTTTTATCTTATATAAAGGATTTTTTTTATTTCTATATATATCGCCTCAAAACGTTTGCTCTAGATTGAACTTGAATCACATCGTTTCAGTTTAAATTTTCATACTAGTATATATATATATATATATATCTATTCTAAAACATTGACGATTCAAAAAAAAAAAAAAACATTCAAAATTGAATTTCTTGATAGTTTATCAAATAAGATAATGTGGTATTGACGACAGATATTTAAAAACATGTTTAATTTGTTCAAAAATTGATCTAATTTGTCGATATGCATCTAGAATTAATGTAAATACATGTCTATAATTATCAAGTGCCGTCATCAGATCCCGAACATGTTCAGTGCAGAACCCTTTGTGTAATGTCGAGACAAAAACATAGGACCATATTAGTTATAGAGTATAATTACCAGAACTAACTTCAAGACATACAATGTAAAACACAGCACGCCACGTTATATAGATCATGCCTTCGAGCCATACTTAAACAGTTTTAGAGTATTTTGTACTTCTTATTTGCATTCTTCAATGAAATGCATGAAATATAGTATACAGCACAATAACATACTAAAAACGAAAACAGTTTTGAAGTATAATGAACACGTTCTCATCTAAAATTAGAAATTCTCAGTAACGGTAATTTGTCATAATTCGTACTCAAATAGGTCGAATTATTGCTCATAAGACAAACTTATGCAAAAACGAGAAAAATAAAGGAAAAAACACATTTTTATTTTATCAAGCACTTGGAAATCGTGAATTTGGCATATTTAACACCTGGTGTATGCTGAACTGAATTGTAATAAATTAACTTGCATTTCTCAGGCCTGTATGCTAGCATACGTACCTGGTGTATGCTAATGTCTACATTTAATTAATACATTGCATTTCTCAGGTATGTATGCTATCATACGCACCTGCTGTATGCAGAACAGCAAATATTGAATCAGATGCTGTATTTCACAGGTCTGTATGATAGCATACGAACCTGGGTGTTCAAAAAAATCTTTTACGTCAGTATAGTTGTGGTTTTACTTTATTGCCGATTTCGAGTTTTTTTTTTAAACTAAAAGCCTACCACTGACCTCTTTTATTTTCTCCCGTTGGTAAACAGAAAAGCTTTAATTTGCTAGGCAAACCGGTAAAGCGTTCACTGTTGTAAATCTATAAATGAAAACCAATTCCCAAGTTCCATGACTATATGATCGCTTTATTGACCTGACAGTTATCTGTTTTGTTTGCAAATTAAAATTACGGAAAAATGAGGCGATGATAATTTGTACAAGGTTCGAAGTTGTTGACAAAAATTTATATGACGTCAGGGACCTTCTGACGTAAGGCGGAGGGATATAGACGGATAGCCTTGACTTACACAATTAAGTTACTTTACCAGTACACTTAATTAAAATAATAGCAATTGATTACAAAACAACCTGTTTTGTTTATACTTGGTATTGGTAATTCTTAAAAAGTCAAAGAAAAAGGACTATTTATCTGCGGAGTCACGCACTCCATCTAGATGACGTCATTTATAAATGTAAACAATTTGAATGATCAATGAAGGAGTTCCCCTCACGGAGAAGAAAATGGACAAAAATACGCTCTATTATCTTGATTTGAATAAACTAGAAGCAAAACAGAATGTCGGATGTATTTATGGTACGTAAACCTAGCTGTTTTTGTACATTTTTCACGATTTCATTTAACACCCTTTTTTTTGGAGGTCGGCTTGAACATGTACACATACAAGACCCCCCCCCCCCCCCATACAAGAGGTAGAATATGAGGGGGTGCTATGCCAGTGCTTTGTGGAAAAACTTTACTATAGTTGATTTATTGAGGGAAACAGTACTGAAGCGTCCATCTCTAAAGTCTAAAGAAGTCATGCAGTGCCCTCCCTATCTCATCCCCCTTATGAAACTTCTGCACTTCTGTCTGGATATTCATGTCTTATTCTTACAACTTTTAGGGAAACAACTGTCCCAGATAAAAAAAAAGGGTGGGAAGCTGAGCGCTCACATGTTAAAACCGGCCACACTATATAGTCTTTATATGCCTGTCCCAAGTCAGGAGCCTGACTATGGAAGTTTTCATTGATTCATATTTTTCCGGTCTTTCTTTTTCGTAAATTGTTTTGCTATACATAATCATTTCTTATTCCCCCCCCCCGCCGCGCTTTTGTGGGAAACATTTGGTTGATTAATCCCTGAATCACTGAACCTTGGCTGGAACCCCCTTCCCCTTTATGAAAATATCTTAATCCGCCACTAGACTGTTTTAATCAATACTGTAACAGGGTAATTTATGAACATCTTTTTTTGAGATACTTCAGATACTTTATTTCACTAATAGTTGTGATAAAGCCCCTTAATGTTACAACAATAGCACTAAGATTCATCCCTGTATTGTTAATGACCAATAAAACAAGGAGATTTCATTGGCAAACTTTTTATAAATCTACATATATTATTACGTGTTAGTTACAATTTTAATAGCTGACTACTAGCATGTATACAATGAAAACGAAAACGTAGCTTTGACCGTCTTTTGTTTAGCTTTTTAGTTTTTTTTAGAAAAGATGTAATTCAAACAAATTATACATAAATTTATTGCAAAAGGATTAGAACAGCACATTTCAAGAGTGTTCAAATTGGAAAAATGAATGTAACTAAGGAAATGACATATTTCATTGATCTTCAATCAATCACATGCATGGCGACAATTTGTTTTTCAAGGGAACGAGTTCAATTCAACCACTGTAAAAAAAAACTTAGTTCATATAAACTTTAAAATCAGTAATTGTGATATAAATGTAACGCTAAACGGGTCTTTGTTCTGTGTATTTTTGACAGTCATTACTTTGGATATATGTATCTGGGATCTAATCCTTCTTGCCCGTTTACATAAGGAAATAGCTATTAAATATTTCACCATATATATATATATATAGGCTCACTACAGTCTATATACTAGTAACTAAGTCTGTTTAATGTAAAATATTTCACCATATATTATATATATAGGCTCACTACAGTCTATATACTAGTAACGAAGTCTGTTTAATGTTCACATGTTTAATCATATAAAAGTAAATGTATATATGATATATTTAAAAGGTTCACAACCCAGGTTCACAGTTATAAATTCCAATACAAAACGTTACTTAGTTCCAACTCTATAAAACAACATATTACTTCATTACAATCTAAATCGCAACTTAATTGTTACTTGAAGTTCAAGCTACTACACCAATATAAGTGATCAATACAAAAAGTTTCTTACAAAATCGTGCTATGAACCGCTGTCCTTAAATTAGATTAAACCTTGCTTTGATAAACGTCCAAATGTTATTACATTTCTACTGTGCAACTCATGTACCGTACAAACTGTCACATTCAATAATCAAGATGCAAGATCATTCAACAAATTAAGTATAATTGACCATCAAATCTTTGATGCAGTTGACCACGCCACATCAATGTTAAATTTGTGAAGTGTAAAATATTTACTCGCATATATATATGTATATAATATGTAGTTTCCATTTCTCGTTTCAGCATTTTTCAAACATTGGCTATACCTTTCATGTAATTATTTATGTGTTGCTTATGAATTTAATTGTAACACTTCTTAGTGACTGGATAGGTTAAACCAATGCCTTCCTAGAAAACTACGACACCAATGAACAACACCAGCATACAGACCTGACAAATACTAGGATGTGCATAGAGTGAGAGTTTAGCATTAACCAGGTCGGTATGCTAGCATACAGACCTGAAAAATGCTAGTATATGCATAGAGTGAGGTTTTAGCATACACCAGGGTGGTATATATATGCAGGCATACAGACCTGACAAATACAAGTAAGAGAAAAAAGACTTAATTTAGCATTCTTTTCATTGAAACATCTGAAATAAAGATGGGTAAATGCTATTTTATGTATATATTTCAAAAATGACATAAAAGTATAACAAAAATGCAGAATGAGTATCTTTTTAGGGTTTATTTACTTGAACTATTTCCTTGGTGTTAAAAAAGTTCATTCTAGCATCATATGAAAAAGGTTTATGATAAAATAATGAAAGTTTGGTTCGCATTTACAAAGAAAGATCACAAATTTTGCCAAAAGATGACAAACAAATATCATTAATGTTATACAGTGAGTTTTTAGCGCGAAATATATCAATAATCACAAATGTTGTAGCCTTTTCACACAAAAATAAGTTAAGTGGCATATGAGAATTTCTAATTTTAGATGAGAACGTGTTAATGTCACCTCTTTATTATTCAGGTACATTTTCAGTACTCTGAAGTAAAAGTATTAAAAAAGTACACCTGCCTAACATAGATTTGTATCTTTTTTATAACGTGAAATTGAACTATACAGTCAGTATCTTAATCATTATGATAAATTCAATATTAAATATTATAAAAGAAGCGTTTGTTTTTCATGTAGTTTGTTATTTAAAAGCCCTTTTGATTCAATACATTAAGTATCAGTGACATTTATAAATCTTTACTCTTACTCCCGCTTATAAAATATATAAGCTAAATACGGATAACCTTTCTAATTAGTTATCAAAGGTACCAAAATTATAATGTAATACGCCAGGCGCGCGTTTCGTCTATATAAGACTCATCAGTGACGCTCAGATCAAAATAGTTGTAAGGTCAAACAAGTACAAAGTTGAATAGCATTGAGGACCAAAAATTCAAAAAGTTGTGCCACATACGGCTAAAGTAATATTTTCTTGGCATAAGAAAATCCTTAGTTTTTTCGAAAAATTCAAAGATTGGTAACAGAAACTTTATAAAAATGACCATATAATTGATATTCATGTCAACACCAAAGTGCCGCCTACTGGGCTGGTGATACCCTCGGGAACGAAACGTCCACCAGCAGTGACATCGACCCAGTGGTGTAAATAGTTATCAAAGGTACCAGGATTGTAATTTAATACGCCAGACGCGCGTTTAGTCTACATAAGACTCATCATTGACGCTCAGAACAAAATAGTTGTAAAACCAAACAAAAACAAAGTTGAAGAGCATTGAGGACCAAAAATTCCAAAAAAGTTGTGCCAAATACGGCTAAGGTAATCAATTCCTGGGATAAGAAAATCCTTAGTTTTTCGAAAAAGTTTTATAACAGTAAATTTATAAAAATTACAATATAATTGATATTCATGTCAACAAGCATTTTAAAGCATTCTAAATCATTTCACAAGAAAATATAAAAATACAGAAACATAAATTGTTAGCTGAGACAAAGTGACAATATATCATAAAAGGAATCAGATATGATTTTCAGATTATAAACTGTTTTGTTTACAGATCTTAAGCGAACATTTAAAATAATAACAAAACAAGACGTCGCTTCATTCAATATGTTGAAGTTAATCCATGTTGTACGCAATAACCAATAGAACATATATAATTTGTCAAGCAAAGAAAAAAATAACAACACAAAAGGGATACGTTACAACATAAATCTCCAGGGGAGATAATACTATATTTAAGGGAGACAATAGTACATTGTACAATGTTGTATTCAGGATAGGTGGTTCAAATGGTTTAGATTGACTTTAATTGATTATCATCTAACAAAAACTAAGCTATTGCTAAATCATACTAAAATTATATTCAAGTCACGTTTATAATATTTTGATAATAAAGCCTACAAGTTTTCTACATAAAAATAAGTATCTATTATGTGTATGATGTCCGTGTAATCATATTGATTATCGTGACTATCCATTAATGTTGGCGGTCCTAGATACTAATCACGTTAAACGGTACCAAATTTATAGCACCATATGGGCTTTTTCGACAATTAATGTCTGTTCAGTGATGCTCGGGGCAAAATATGGAAAGCAAACACGTTTAAAGAGCTGGTATAATCGGAAAGGACTTACAGTATTGTCTAACCAGAGCTATGAGGTAGATTCATAATGATTACTTGATTTTAAGAATTTAAATGATACCTTCGATTAGCTTCTAACAGTATTGTAATGCCAATACCAAAGAACTGAGCTACTCAAGAATGCTGAAATAAATCAGAGCCATACATTCCCTAATTTCAAAATGATTTTTCAGATTAACTACAAATAGCAGTTTACGATGAAAAAATATAAGTACTTTACTGTCAGTATCAAATTATTGAGCTACTAAAGAAGACCAAGTTTGGCAAATAATGATGTACAGTGACATCAAAACTTTATAAATGAAAAAAAAAATACCAAGAAAAATTAACTTTACTAGTACATTGATTTAAGATGTAAAAGTAGTATTATAATTTGCATATAATGTTAAAGTGGAAACCACTTCTGTAAGATAATAGAGGAGATTTGTTTGCCCACCAAACATGCCTAATCGGGCTTGTCCAAAGTGAAGAGGGTAGTTGTTTGTCGCTGTATATAATAACTGTTTTTCGCTTCTTGTTTTGTTCTTAAATCAGGCCATCAACTTTCAGTTTGAATTGGTTTACCTTTGTCATTTCATGATCTTTTAGCTTGTTATATGGTATAGGTTTTGCTAAATGTTGAATACTGTGCGTTAAGCTATATTTGTTCTCCACTTCCTTTTTTGGATTCTGGCGGAGATTGGTCTCGTTGGAAATAGTACAATAGATCCTTATTCCCTTATTCGTAAGATGACTTATTTGGTGTCCTGTGTTTGGTTGCTGTCTCATTTGTGTTTGTCTCACCTCTCATGGTTTGTATATAAATACACATATACTAGTATATGAATGAAAGATGATTGAGGTACTGATTCAAAAAGACAACAAACACGCTGAAAATTCGAAGACAACAGGAGTTCAAAATACTCAGTGATAAACAAGTGCCCTTACCTTGTGTCAAAATTTATATCGGTATTGTAAAGAAGGTTTAGGTCAAAAGCTCAGTACTTAACACGTGCCTTGCCATGTGTCAAACTTTATTTCGCTCATTGTCTAGAAGGTCGAGTTCAAAATATTCAGAACTAAACAGGTGTATTAAGCACATGTCAAAATTTATATCGTTTATTGTTATGTAATCGATATCGAAATATTCAGAACGAAACAGGTGTTTAACCATGTGTCAAATTCTTTATCGTCCATTGTCTAAGTTAAACATTAAATAACAGAGAGTATAGGAAATCTGTAATCAACACAAAATTTCCCTCAAAATGACAAATGTCTAGCACTTACAAGGTTTCTTCATCATATTGTGAGTACCTAAACTTGAGAATGCAAATGAGGAATGTGTCAAAGACACAACAACCCGACCAAAGAGCAGAAACCAGCAGAAGGCCACCAATGAGTCTTTAATACAGAGAGAAAATCCCACACCTTGAGGCGTGCTTTAGCTGGCCCTTAAACACAAATGTATACTAGTTCAGTGATAATTCACTACAAAACTGCAAAATACATAAAAGAAACTAAAATTAAAAACCATACAAGTCTCACAAAGGCCAAAGGCTCCTGACTTCAGACATGCGCAAAAATGCGGCTGGGTTAAACATGCTTTTTGAGATCTCAACCCTCCCCCTATACCTCTAGACAGGCTGTTGATAAAACCAGAGGATCTTGAATATCTGACAGCAATTACAAAACCAGACAAGAAAACATTATAAAAAGATTGATTTTGTAGTCACCGTTTCAACAATATACTAAAGATACAAATATGCGACTTACGTTGAGGTGTGACCTAACCTCAATAACTGTGCTTACATAGAATTCGAACTTTTGATAATTTTTGTTTTAGAAAGTATGCTTAAAGAACACATCATTTGAATGTCTATATACATCACTCTAACAAACGATCAAGGCCATAAATAACAAACTAAAAGAACTCATACATGTCATAGTCAAAGAGAAATTTACAACGAAAAGGTTAGACGTTGTTTCTGTGTTTGAAATATTATATGTGTTTACATTTGAGATGAAAGGTGCTGTCTTTTTTCCTCGACATTATGATTTATTGAGTTCATCCGGGGACTAGGTTATATGTTTGCCGATTATAGCTTTATACTGACATGGCGTCGGCATTCTTAATATTATCTACCATAATACAATTGAAATTAACTTTTAGAAAGAAAAAAAACGAATATCTTTAATGTGTCATGCATTGATTTCTTCTTACACTACAATAACAACTACAAAGTCAGACATGTGTTTGTGAAGTAGTTTTTGTTTGTTTCTGTCTCAAATATTTGTTTATTGTTCATTGTTGTGTTCGGTTTTCTTATTCGAATCATTCCATAATTTCCTACCGCGACCTTTTTAGTTTTGTAAACGGTAAGGTTTACCATTTGTTGAATGCAGCAAGCCCTACAGTGACCTGTATTATGCACTTACCTAGTATTTTGTTTTGTCTTTATTGATATAGTTAACTTGATGTCAATCATTCCACCTCTCATTTTTTGTTGTTCTGAACATGCAAGTATTCAATTATTCTGTTAGCTGGTAAATTAGTAAGACTATAAGAACGCAAATAGATAATTAATTATCTAAATATAGAAGCGTAAAGACGATAACAATCTTAATCATTTAAGTTCTTTTTTCATTGAGCAAAAATGACAAACAACATTGTTAAGTAGTGTTAGGCTTATTACCATTTAAGTAACCAATCTTCAGAAACCCATGACATTTAGAATCCTGTAAAGATGGTTCTTACAGAAATTCAAAATCCAAACTGAAAAGTAAATAAAAAAGTAGTGAATTTAAAAAGTGAAAAGTGAAAAGTTAAAAGAATAGCTACAACCAATCAAATATCACAAAGAAGACAATTGATTCAGAGTCAGGAACAAAAAAATATAATTCTAGGCAAAACACAGATACTCAAATATAGTTGTTCGTGTTCCGTTTTTCGGATTTTTCGCGCTGTTCTAAAAGTTTACAAACGGTGTGTATATTTCACATGTAAAATTAAAATCACGCTTTTAAATTTAACAGACAGTATAGATAAATCAAATAAAGTTGTGTAGATCTAGCAATGCTTGGGGGATCATAAAACTTGCTATCGTCATGGACAACATCACGGGTGCCACTAGTGGACCAAGATTTACATTCTACTGCACATCAGTTCACTATCATGTTTTACTTTGTATGAGTTTCTAAATGAAGCATTTAGTTGAAATAATGCGGGTTTGAATAGAATATAAAATAAACGAAAAACATGCAGAATTAATGGCTTAAAATATAAACAAATTGAGAAAAGAAGGTCATGATAGTATAAAATAGTGAATAATGGAAGAAAAGTGCATAATTACAAATATAAGGGCTAAAATATAAAGAAAAGAGAAAAAAGTGGTCATCAACATACAAAATAGAGAATAATGGGGTGCAAAAATAGAAAAGAATAGAGATTAGTTGACAAAAAGTGCAGAGTAATGGCCAACAATATAAGGAGTAGAGAAAAAAGGCAAATAAAATATAGAATAATGTTATGTTGAAATTTGATGAAGAGAGACCAATAGGCAAAAATGAAAAAGAATCAAGAAAAATGGCATACACATTTTTTTTAAAGTAAAGTGAAAAATGGCATACAATTTTTTTTTAAAGAATAGAGAAAAATAGTTTAAAATTTAAAGTAAAATACATCATTGACGGATTTTCTTTCAGGAAATGAATTATAAAGGCATCATCCATGAAGGTATCTAAAATAGTGATCAGCCGTCTATTCTAAGTGCAATATTAATATGTAACAAACAGGCGGTAGAAATATTATCAATCTTGATAAACAATACCATATTCCTCACCACGATCACGACATTCTCGATAATAAGGATGTGGTGTTTTATAGATTGGTATAATTATCTTTAATTTGTAAGATATCTCTATGGAATTGTATTAAATGGCGTGTCATCCATTACGGTAGTCGGTTTCCTTTAAGCGAAATATGACAGTCATTAATGATAGAGTTATCAAAAAGCTTTGAAATAATATGTCATAAAATGAAAGGCCAACACATAGATAAAGTTATTATTTAAAAACAATATTCGGTTTATCTATCTAGAAGAATAAGTGTTGAATATTGTCATGCATTGGCTATTTTCTGTTAATAGTGAAATCACCAAAATACTGAACGCCGAGTAAAATTCAAAACGATAAGTCTCTAATCAAATGGCAAAATCAAAAGCTCAATCACATCAACCGAATGGATAACAACTGTCATATTCCTGACTTGGTACAGGCATTTACTTATGTAGAAAATTTTGATTGAACCTGTTTTTATTGGTAGCTGAAACTCTCACTCGCATCAAATCCCATTATATTGACAACGATGCGTGGACAAAACAAACATACATAATAGGTAAAAATGTAAAAAATACAGCAGTCAACATTGTCTAATAATCTTATTCACTTAAAAAACATACAAATATGTAGCAAAGAAGCACAAAATGGCATATATACCAAGCATATTAGCAAACATTAAAGAGAAGAATACACATTTACCATATTACAAAAACACAATGACTGAATGTATAAGTACAGAGCCACGACATATATGTAACAAAGAATCACAAAAAGGCATATAGACACAGCACATAGCAACAACGAAAGACATTGTAACCCGTGGTCGCACTGCTTTCTCTCTCTAAAAGACCACTCAAACACATAGAATAGGGTTCGTTTATTAAATGATTGCTTTATAGTCAAAGAATAACGAGAGGGATTGTGTTTGATTTTCATATAATGACGACATAAACACTCGTTCAGTTCAAAAACAGAAGAGAGGGACGAAAGATACCAAAGGGACAGTCAAACTCATAAATCTAAAACAAACTGACAACGCCATGGCTAAAAATAAAAAAGACAAACAGAAAAACAATAGTACACACGACACAACATAGAAAACTAAAGAATAAACAACACGAACCCCACCAAAAACTAGGGGTGATCTCAGGTGCTCCGGAAGGGTAAGCAGATCCTGCTCTACGCTTCACTTGAGATTTGAAGCTGGTAGGTTACTAACTGCTAATAGTCCTTTGTTAATTTATACTGACCCTTGTTATTATACTTAATTTCTTCCCTTACATATTCTTACATCGGAATCAGACTTCTTTTTTAATTGAATTCTATAGTGTATAATAGTGGGTTTTTGTTTTTTTACAAATATGCTTAGTGTATCGGGGAGGGTTAAGCTATCGTAAATCATGTTTAACCTCGTCTAATGTTTGCGCATGTACCAAACTAGGAACATCTATCATGTGTTTGTCTTGTTTTTATTTTAATTGTTTGTTCATTATTTATTTTTCGAAGTTAGTATGGCGTCCATTTCGCTGATTATAATAAATATACATTATTGTCTACGGGTCAGCTGAAGTCCGCATTCGACTGTGAGATGTGATCGTGTTGTTGTCTCATTGACACATTCCCCATTTCCATTCTCTTTTCTAGCACATTTCAGACAAGTACGTTTTATCATGTACAGACACATTAGATGCAGTTCACATGCAGACAAATACAGATTATTTCGAAACTGAATGAATTAGAAAGATATTTAAAAACAAACGTAAATGTTAACGTTTGCTTAAACTCTAAGGAATTTTTTTTTGTATCTAAACTGTTATAATTATTTAAGTGGACGTTTCATCTGGGTGAGGAAATTCCGCTTGTCTAATTGGTATAAGCTATGAAATGTCATAGTTTAAATGCCGCAATAATAAATTCTTCGTTTTCTGTTCAATTTCCTTCTCAGAAAACATGATACTTTCATTAATAATCAATTCCTTGGTATATTTTACGTTCTTTATATATAATGGTTAAGATTGTAGGAAAGATATCAAAAAGAAGAAGAGGGTGGTACAGGGTTATTGTCGTGCAACGCGTTTTGCCTTTTTTTTCACGTGCAGCCGTGAAAAAGGTTTTTATTCACCGTGTTTCGTGAATTCGATAAAAGATCAACGTGCATTTTTTTTTGTTCAATGGCAATTTTATTTCGCGTTCTTCGGTCCATACCCCTCTTTTTACGCCCCTACAATAATATAGCATCAATATACCTCAGAACTGACTTTCATAATAATCGGGCATAGAAATAATTAAAAAGTTTATAGTAATATAAATATATGGAGCTGTTCCATAGTAGAACTATTAGAATTACAAATAGTGTAGAACTACCAGAACAAGTCCTATGATTGAACTGTCCAAACAAGTTCTAGACTAAAAATGTCCAAAGAAGTTCTAGACTAAAACTGTCCAAACAAGTTCTAGACTAAAACTGTCCAAAGAAGTTCTAGACTAAAACTGTCCAAATAAGTCCTATGATTGAACTGTCCAAAGAAGTTTTAGACTAAAACTGTCCAAAGAAGTTTTAGACTAAAACTGTCCAAACAAGTTCTAGACTAAAACTGTCCAAAGAAGTTCTAGACTAAAACTGTCCAAAGAAGTTCTAGACTAAAACTGTCCAAACAAGTTCTAGACTAAAACTGTCCAAAGAAGTTCTAGACTAAAACTGTCCGAACAAGTTCTAGACTAAAACTGTCTAAAGAAGTTCTAGACTAAAACTGTCCAAACAAGTTCTAGACTAAAACTGTCCAAAGAAGTTCTAGACTAAAACTGTCCAAGAAGTTCTAGACTAAAACTGTCCAAAAAAGTCCTATGATTGAACTGTCCAAGAAGTTCTAGACTAAAACTGTCCAAATAAGTCCTATGATTGAACTGTCCAAAGAAGTTCTAGACTAAAACTGTCCAAAGAAGTTCTAGACTAAAACTGTCCAAAACTGTTCTAGTGCAGACAAAAATTGACGTCATTGTAAAAAAATCATTTTATTTTAAAGAACTATTCATGATATCGAAAGTTGAAATTAAGGGACACTTTCAAGTCTTGTAATGACCATGTTTGCCTAGGGGTAATTAAACAATTTATGTTTATCATTTTCAGTATAAATGAGGTTATTGAAATGTTTCACAGTTCATCATGCCGATTTCGTTAAAGGTTGCTACACGGTATTCGTTCCTTACATTGTTCAGGGCAATGCAATGCCATTTACTTCTTCACATAATGTACCAAAGATCTCTAGTACATACATCTAGTGTCGCACTTACAATTATTCAACATCTCCGTTATCATATTACCAGCGATTTTAACGTTTTATGAACGGCAATTTACAGATCAAAAACCATTTCAAAGAAACTTAAAAAAAGTGATGACACATTACTTGTGCACTTCTAATTAAGTACTCTCCTTTATATAGGGACCAATTGAAAGGAATGAGGTCAATGTCAATTGTTAATTAATGACGATAAAGTAACAAGCTTATTTGTTCGTTATAGGTGGCAATTCCAGAATTTTATTTGGCTTAAATTTATGGAGACATTTGAAATGCTTTCCTTAATCGTGTCCCAAGACAGAATGATATTAAGAAGATACATTAAGCCCTTTGTTATAGCTTTAGTGGTGACAGAACCAATTTATATGTTAAGCATAACATATAATAGGGCTTTATCAATCTGGAATGCAAAAGCTACCATCAGTCACTTTCCAATATTAAGATTCAATTCAATTTGCTGATACTGAAGTTTTTGCGTTTGTTATAAAGTGAAAGTCAAGTTGTTTTCTTTCATTTCACATGTTTTATATGTGCAAACAAGTAGGTATGGCATTCGATGCATGTGATCATTGATCTTTTATCTTATGTCCACATCTAAACATGCTTAATATACGATATGAATACTCACAGAAAAGATAACTGAAATCTAAGTTACACTGGCAACAAACCAAGAACTATTTGCAAAGAATTTTTTACATTCAGCGAGATTGTGCTTTAGGTTTCAAAGTGTAATTAAAGGTTTATAATATGTGCATGTGTTTGATTTTGCTTTATAAGATTAAACTTTTGAGAAATTAAAATATTTTTCTAGACTTACGTTTTAAAGATAAAACGTGATTCAGGATGAAAATTAAACTAATTGTAGTGCAATTGTTTTTTAAACCTATGATATCGAATGGCTTTTCTGTCCATCGTTTTAGACATCACGCATCGATCTTTGTGCTTTTGAAGTGTTGAATAGTGAGTACCATAACAATAAACACATCAATGTTATTATCGACAAATTATAGAAATAGCAACAAATAGATATATTGTTGTTGGTTTTCAATGCACAGCTCTACGTGTGACTTAATGTTCTTGTCTCTCCAGTAGACATTAAGTCCACACACATATATATATATATATATATATAAGATATGAATACTCACAAAAAATCAAGCAAAATATTACAAATAATTTTGGCCTTACAATTCATGATCTTCTTTGCGTTAGAAGGGGTTAACACGAAGATGTGAACTTATTTTGAATGATAATCCCATCTGTTGTATCTGGCTTTGTTGTCTTTTAAGAACTGACATTAATTTTTGAATCACAGCTTTCAGTTTTGAAAATTAGAATAGGGAAACTTTATTTATGAATATTGCACAGCTGCTAACATGGAATTCGATTGGAAACATCTGACAGGATCTGTGTGTATGCATTTTTTTTCAATCTCACCATTGTCTAAAGGTACAGTGTATTATCAAGTATGTATACACTTAACTTAATTTTTATCAAAAAGGGAACCGCTTTATTTTCTTAAAACATATTATGAAACCGAACTTTTCAAAATTCATTTAAAAATTCTATCTGATAGATTTTTGTTTCGTGATCATTCTAAGCAAATTTAGTCATTTTTTAACGACTCTCAGTTTGACAAATAGAACGGTGACCCATCCTTTTTAATATATTTTTTTAAAGAGAATAGTAAAATCTTCAATTTGACAAAGTATTAGAAATTTCTATCGGGCGAAACATATACTGATGATCTACCTTAACAAGTATGGATGCACTTAAGTTGAAATGTTTTTTTCAAAAAGTGAACAGCTTGACAGTTTAACAATTTACCTTTTAGATCTTTCAGAATGACTTAATGTCTTTTACATATTCATGCCATTGGATAACCCAATAATCTGTCATTCTCATATTTATTATTTTTTTGTCTTTATACTCATTTTGTATAGAAAATTTAAAACGGAAAGTCCCTAATTAAATGGCAAAATTAAAAGCTCAAACACATTAAACCAATGTCATATTCCTGATTTGGTAAACGCTATCATCTAGCGTCTTATGTATTGGTATGTTAAAATTGGTGTGCTCGAATTCTCAAAAGGAAATATAAATATATATATTTATATATGCCTTACTGGAAATAAACAAATATCAAGAAATGAAATTCAAAGGAAACTTATTGCTTTAAATATTTATTATCCATATATCAATGCATTTGAATTATTTAAGGAACAGTCATTTTTCTGAACAAATACAATTATCTATGAACTGCATTTAATACTTCCCAACAAACATTAAGATATAACTTTCCTAGACATGTTTGATAGATCAATCATTTAATATACAGTATGACGTTTTTGCATCACCCACAATTCAATATAAGACCCTCCAAATAAGTTTTCATTAAAAGAAAAACACAAGACATGTAATTTTACATTTAAGTAACCAGATATCTAGTGTCTTATGCTTTCCTGCAAAGTAATATGAAATGAAAACTTTATCGGAGGAAAATTAAAGTAATATCAGTCTTCCCGGGAGATATCTAGATTTTCCGATATGCTTTATCCGACACATGACCTTATTCTGAGATAAGATAAATTTATTTTACAACAATTTGTTTTATCTTGCTCTAAAAGTCATTGATGGAATATCTTGAAAAAAATCGAATGTCAGTCTGACTTCCTCTTTCAGGAACATGAGACTTTTAAATGTCATCCTTGACCTTAATCTGTAACAATCAATTGAATGTTACATACTTGAACGAATAAACACACAATACAAGGGATATTGGACGTGTTTTATGATTGCCAATCAAAAGACAATCCATTTAAAACACAGGATACGAATATTAACCACAACGGGTTAACGGGTTACTCTGCAGCCCTGAACAAGAAGCCAAATCATTCCTGAAAAAAAAAATGCCGTGAGAGCGCAAAAACATCAATTTAATAGCTGAAGTTCGGATGTCTTCATCTCTCTTGGACTGAAAACTGGCAGAAAAAACTTGATATGGATTCTTCATGGAATATCCATGCTTAAAAAAAGGAATGCAACTTATTTGCAAAGCTTTTCATTTAAACAAAAGGAAAGTATGCTTTACGACTGTTTTTATCACAACCGAAAAATGTCATTTTATTAGATCTATATGGAACTTCAATTTTTACATTTATTAAGGAGCATAACTCTAGAATTGTAAAAGTGACGCTACCTAAAGTTAAAACTGATCTGTGCTAGATGGTAATAAGCACATTTTACAAGTAACAATGCACGCAGGTTGTTGTGCAGTGTGTAGAATTGACCCCGAAACAAAGGTGTTTTTTTTTTATCTGCTGTAAGTTGCATTAAAAAATTCTATTGTCTTTTGGATGTCACCAAATCTTCCCTCTATTTAATTAGATGTTCTATACTTTTCTTTGTGATCCAGAACATATCAAATGGATAAGAACACGTGGGAATCTACATTGAGTACAATACACAACATTGAAAACGAAAGACTGAACAACGCAAACTAAATAAAAACCGTAGATGTTAATAGGTACCCCAAATGGGTAAGTCGATCTTATCCTAAATGTAACACCCGTCGTCACGTGATAATTAAGTAAATTCATCATTTGACAGAAAACCCACCTTAAACACATATTCAAATATGCATGTATTTTTTTCTCTATATTATGGATTCAATTAATGTGTTCTTAAAAAGATATCAAGATTACAGGGGACGTTATGAATATGCGTACCCTTTCTGATCACCTTGTTTGATTGGGTTCGAATCGCTTATTCTTTAGTTTTCTATATTGTGTTTTGCAATCTGTAATTTGTTTTCTATGGTGTGGTTTGCATACTATTAGCTGTTTTTTTTATCGTTTATCTTTTCTTGCTATGGCATTGCTAATTTGTTTTTGACTTTTAGTTTAAACATATTTATTTATAGTGAATTGGGAAACAAGTTTTGCAATTATATTAATCCCTTTCCACTTTGCGGGTGCGAGTGCTGGCTTGTAGCAGAATTAGCCTACTCTTTTTCGAAATCTACATAGGGTGTCATTAACGTGAAAGAGATATGGCTCTCTCTTAACACGGGGCAGCCATTTATCGCCCCCTTCCGACGGACTATCATCGTTTCATCAAGACCATACCCGCAGATGGTGTCAAGGGAGAACCGAAAATTGAGTTCCTGAAATTTTCATCCCAAACGGGAATCGAACCAGGAACCTTTATGTTAGTAGTCCGATGCACTAACCACTACACCACGACTCTCTCTCTCTTTTTGACTTTTGAATTTGAATTTGCCACTGTTACCTTTCACCTCTCTTATACTAAATAGATTGATTAACTGCAATTTTGTCATTAAATTAGACCTGGTTATAACAGATAAGTTAACTAATAAATCCCATTAGTGTTCCGATGTTAAATTAGAATAAATCCATTAAGAAGATACAAAATCAAAATTAATAAACTTTAAACTGAAGGCATTGAATTAACTATTACCCACTAATAACTTATATATTTTTTTAATCCTAGTATAGTTAGTTCTATTTGCATATCATCTCATGAATAGCAGCTGTAATCATTGCACTATGAAAGTACACGATTATTGAAATAAATTCAACATAGCAGTAACTCATCCGATTGCAATCTCTACGTTTCTAATATTTCAACAATGATTTTGACATGAAGCTATTTGCTGCGAACAAAAGATGCCAAAATCACGAGGTTTTTGACAGACATATAATGATGTATTGGTATTCTACGACAGCATTTAGGTTAATGTACAAGAATCCCGTAAAGCGATTGCTATTATTCAAACTCGACGAAAATAAGAAAACCAATTCAAGAAACCATTTCCTCATTTCAAAGTGTTTTAACGGATAATAGGATACAACAGAAAACGTATTAACGTCTAATCAAAAAATTCTATTTTCAGTATGCAAAATAAACAAAATGTAAATTTTAATTGTAAGAAACTTCCAATTATAAAAGGGACAAGACTACACTTTCAGAACGCATTAATTGAAAACTTTAACAGCCGATTTCATTGAGTGTGTAGACAAAGGTAATATCGTTGGATAACTTGCTTGTTAGCTGAACCGTGATTTCATTAATATGTCCGGCATACAACCCTCCTTTCGATGTAGTCTAGTCCAACAGACAAATAGATTAGTTATCTACTGGACTAGTCTACTCTTATTGGGGGTAGTTTACCTGAACTAACAATGACTTCACGGTTCAGCTAACAAGCAAGCTAACCAAAGATATTACCTTTGGCTTCACACTCAAGGAAGTCAGCGGTACGGGGTTCGTCATCAGCATCTTAACAATATTACGTTATAGGTAATGAAGAAGAGAACACACAGTGTTCAACAATGAATATTTCGATCTCTGAATTGTTAAAAGTCTAATCTAAATATACTGAAAGTAGAGTGTTTATTAAACAGATACCAAGTAAACACAACCAACGAGCCTCATTAAACATGTAAAATAGCTAATTAATTTATTTCATATTAAACATCAATGAAGTGCTATTCTCTGGGGAGAAATCAAAATACAATACACAATCCTAAAGGAAGTTCATTAATGGCTGGTTTTTTTTCTAATTCAGTTATGTAATTGCATAGCCTTTAAATTGATGCCATTGTCCTCTAAATTGATGGCCAGATATTGATAGTATAGACAATCAAATAAAACGTAGATCAACATCGATTCGAAACACAAATGGCTACTGACAATATACTTTTTATATCAGTTGAAAGCTCAGTTTTTATTTTTTCTAAACAATAAAAAGTAAAAAAACACAAAAATACTGAAGAATGGATACCAGCCGCCATATTCCTGACACAGGCATCTTCTTATTTGTACAGCTAGCTAAACTTCTCACTTGTATGACAATTAACAGAAGATTTAACGTTTGTTGCTTCCTGTACCAGTATAATATTAGGCAGTATTGTTTATCTTAAACACAGATATTTTGTGTTTTTCATCCTTCTAATCATCGTACCAACGTACATAATAGATAGCATTGTCAAAGTAAAGGTCCTACACTGAAGTCGTCAGTAACAAAGCATGATGAAACTGTTTTTGTTAGAGCATCATATGTGATATTTATTATAGAAAATTACAGAACTGAACTTGATGTTGTGTTACTAAAGAGGTGCGAAAGATACCAAAGGGACAATAAAACTCATAGATCGAAAATAAACTGAAAACGCTACTGCTGAAATAGAAAAATTATAGTACACTAGACACAACATAGACGACTATAGACTAACCAACACGAACACCATCGAAAACTGGTGGTGATATCAGGTGATTCGGAAGAATAAGCAGATCCTGCTCTACACGTGGTACCCGTCGTGTTGCTAATGTTAATACAAATCCTGTAAATTGTCTAATGTTACTTATGATGATGGATAGAGGAATAAGGACAATCAAATTATTTGTCACCTCCTATATTAGTATTGTTGCAGCTAACTTCAACACAGATATGTTGACTGTTAGCTTGCTAATCTTCGTATCATTATCAAAGATAAGATCATATATTGAAGTCGTCATTATCGTAAATACACCGTTTTTGTTAGAACAATATATGTGACATTAATTATGCAATAATACAGAGCTGACCGTGATGTTGTGTTTCTTATATTACTCATGAAGATGAAATGAAGACATTCAATTCACGAAATAAAGTTTGTGACCCTCTGTTTCTATACAGTTGGGGATAACTTTAACAAAGATCGGTTGACTTTAAACTTGCTAATTATTGTACATTGTATCAATATCAAAATCATAGGTCCTACACTGAAGTTGTAAATAACAAAGTAGGATGACATAATTATATATCTATGCCGTAGATTAATTTATTGTCGTTGGAACAAATGTTTGTGGTTTCAGGAAAACTTAGATATTCGTGGATATTTGATTTCGTGGTTTTTGCAAAGTATGCACTCTTACTATATAAAATTTGTAATTCGTTTAACATTTAAATTCGTTGTTCTCCTGTATGTACAAAATCCAACGAATATTAATGAATCAATATGCAACAGTATTTGGGATGTATTCTCTGAAATTACAGAAATGGCATCGATAGCTTGTTATAAATTTAGACATTGATTTTATACATGGCTCTCTGGTGCCTTAACATTGATGGCACTTAGTTTTTGGAAAAGTAAAAGTACTTTAATTCGTGGGTATCAATTTTCGTGGATTGAGCAATATTTACATGTTCGTGGGTTTTTAAATTCGTGGATTAAAGTTTTCTAAAAAAATAAATGAAAAACTAAAGCCTTTAGAAACGAAGGTTCCATGTCTTGATTTGGACAATAGCTGTTTTATTTCGTTGGACACTTAAATTCGTCGATAAAGTCATCCACGAAAACCACGAAAATCGGTACCCCACGAATAAAAGTACTTTCACAGTAATTGATTGTGTCCGTTTTATGGACTTCCCCTTTTTGAATTTGCCTTCAAGTTCGGGAATGTTGTTATACGTTTGTACTTAACAGGGTCTCGTAGTTCTACATTACAGTTCAGTACTAGGTGAATACCTATTTGAAGCACCTGTCTGATAACTAAGTAAACATCATAATTGTAAACTAGTGAGTTATTTGAAATTGTTTTATCACATTTTATATCAGTCATTAGAAATATATTGTTATTCCAATGTGTACAAAATTAAACGCAAAGGTCACATGCTAGTTTTTGATTAATACAAATTAAAGGTAAATACAATGTGAACATATATTTGCGTAAATATGCAAAACGCAATGAAAAACAAGTGAATAAAACGTATAAAGAAGGTGCGAAAAATACTAGAGGGACAGTCAAACTCATAAATCGAAATTAAACTGACAAAGCCATGGCTAAAAAGGAAAAAAGACAAGCAGACAGACAGTAGTACACATGAAACAATATAGAAAACTAAAGACTGAGTAAAACGAAACCTATCAAAAACTTACGCTGATCTCAGGTGCTCCTGAAGGGTAAGCATATTTTGCGCCACATGTGGCACCCGTCGTGTTGCTCGTGCTTATAAAGTCCTTTCCCAATTATGCACATTTCAATTCTAGTAGAATTCCAAATTTTGATCCTTGTCCTTGTAAGCAAAAGAGACACACGCTTCAAAAGCTCTTCACAAATAAAAACAACCGAACACAACTAAAGAAACAGAAGAACATACAAATAAACTCATCATAAATACCAGGATTACATTTTTGTATTCACGCCAGACGCTTATGTCGTCTACAAAAGACCAACCAGTGACGCTCGAATCCAAAAATGTTTAAATGTTTAAACAAAGTACTAAGTTGAATAGCATTGAGAACCAAAGTTCCTAAACGTTTAGTCGAAAGAGAAGAAAACACAAAACAGAAAAAGAAAAACATCACATGATTGAAATAATTAACGTTTAGTAATCGGTTAGTCATTTCACACGCTCAGAGTATTTTATTTAACATAGATGCATCAAATCATTGCACATCTATAAAAACCAATATTATTGTTAAATTCTGAGGAATTAAAAAGGTTAAGTATGAGAATAAGAAAAGATTATACGGGGTGTTTTTTTGTGAGCACTGACTAAAACCATTGTCATAATGATTCAAGGATAAAAGTACATTTAAGGTTGTCATCAATACTATGACGATGCATAATAAATCATTACTATAACGGAAGTTAAAAAATAGTTATAAAAACCTGAGCCAATCTGTTGATCTCGTTTTTAATGTTTGATATAATCGGTTAACGGAAGTACTTAAGTAATAATACTATAATCTTTAAATAAATCAACAGCAGAATTGATTAAACGCTTTAACATGTCAATATAAAAAACCGTTCAAATGCTCGAATGTCCGATATAGTGATATGATTATACAATTATTAGAAAACTGGAGAAAAGAAGAATTTTCAAACCGATTTCAAAATGAAAGAGAAAAGAGAAAACGTATAAGTTTATAACCTACTTATACGCCAATCGCAGATTTAGACATCGACAAAGTGTGTTAATAACCTGTCTATTGTGTTTGATTTTTAAGCAACCAATGGTTGTTTTTTGTTTTATTTTGTGGTTCGTTTGATTTCTCCTTGACATATACCACGCGAATAATTTTATCTATAACCATAAATATTTTATATGCGCATTATTTAGATAGTGAAATGATAAAATTGTGATTTTACTAATTGACTTTCAAAAACGCAAGTTGACCGTTCAAAACATCCTGCTTGGATCATAAATCAATAGAGTTCTTTTCATTTACTGAATACAAGACTACAATACCCGCCATTATGATTCAAGGATGACTCGTCAAATAAAACTATCGTTCAATTGACAATAATACACGATTGTATTACATTGTTAGTCTTAGTTATAACTGGTAAATAAACTCATCATAGATACCAGGACCAAAATTGTATGTTTACGCCAGATGAGCGTTTCTTCTACAAAAGACTCATCAGTGACGCTCGAATAAAAAAAAATGTTTAAAAGGCCAAATAAAGTAGGAAATTGAAGAGCATAAATTAACGCAATTGTCGACGCTTTTGTACACTCATGATTTTAAAGATACATTAACATTGTAAATTGTACGCAAACATAAAACAGTACTAAAACTAAGGTTTTTAGTTTCTAAGGGAAGGATGACGATTAAACTATTATGTTTAAACTATTCTAACATTGACTCTATATCTATTTATTTGATTGGCTCTCTATTCGGTAAAGCAATGTTTTTGTTCATTCTACGAAGAAAATCACAGCAGCGAGATGTGAGACCATACAATCAGTTGACGTCGTAGGTTGATTCTCTATATGACAGTTGTTGTCCATTTGTTGGATGTATTTGTGATTTTGATTAAGACATTTGATTAAGGACTTTCCGTTTTGATTTTTAATCAGTTCAGTATTTTTGTGATTTTACTTTTTACAGATAAAAATGAAAATAAGCCATCGGACATACTCCCAACACGTTTAAGGGTGGTGAAGGCAATTCCCAATGTAATACGTAATATGATTAAAAGTTTAAATATAATACACGAGTACTACTTAACCCTAAATAACTTACTTATATTTAAAAAGGATATTTTCGACAATACAAACAAATGCGGACAAATAAAGCTCGTTTGAATTATCATTGTCATATCACTGGGTGACTTAATAACATCCACGTGGATTACCAAGTTTCATTAAATACTTGAATGTTTTCTTGTGAAGGCGTACCAAATACACTTCAGTAAGGAAAGAGAAAACTACGAATGTAATATCAGCTGAATACATAAACCTAATGAAGGAATTTGCGTAAACCTCAATTAATTTTTCTAAGAGATAAAGTGAAAACTTGAATGAATAGAAACCCAAAGACAGAACCGAGATTTCATGTCACGTGTTCGGAGCTTTAATCTCATGTGTTACGTCAGATACATAAGAAATTAAATCCTATTTTGTGGACTATGGATGTTTGGACAAAAAGAAGGAATTAATAAAGATTAAAAATTTCCAGAAAAAAATCGCAATATTTTTATCTGATCAAAGTATGAGATTTAGCCATTAATTATATTTATTTTGAAGGCAATGCGCCTATTGCAAGGTACAAAACTATAAAGTGTTTATTGTTTTACACTATTATTAGCATTTGAAATTTTAAAACTAAATGCACTAAGTTTAAACATCTAAAAACTGCCATTAGATAAACTAAAACGTCGATAACATCACCCAACACATTTACGATGTCATTATTTCGCAAGGTCTTCTAAGCAATTAGTAAAAGAAATACTACGTTTTAAAAGAAGCTTTGGTAAAAAAACGAGATTAGTTCTTCTACAGACAACAATGAAGCTAAGTGCATTAGAACATGGATCTTAAAAAAGAACTATTTTATTTCAGAACATTATCAATTATTATGTTGTCATTGTTCATCTTATAATATTTGGTAAATGAGCTAATTTAACCGTTTCCCCAGTCATAACTAAGTAGTCACAACTTCGGTGCAGACACGATTTTATAACAAAACATTTCTAAATTAAAATTGTCCGTTTATAAATTTTGAAATTATAAAGAAACTACGTTTTCAACTCCCTCAGACAAAGTTGGCCTTAGTTTGATTTGGCTATTTTATTAGGGTATATTTGGTCATATACCTCATCAATTGTTTCAGTTCTTATAAATCTTCGGCTTTCATCTATTTTGCTTGAAGAGGTCCTGATAAACATGATAAAGGTAAATCAAGAAAAATCGCTTCGGACGCATGAAATTTAGATAATGTGTTGTTGTCACTGTTTAAAATTTTTTATTTAGATAATTTGTTAATCCGATTCTGATAAAAAAAAAAAATACACAATAGTTAAGAGAATTCGACTATCAGAATGCGTTTAACATTAGATACATTGTTAAATTTGGAAAACAAAGAAAACATTAATGACAATAAATCTCAAGAAATACTATTCTACAAATACGGAAATATGTCTTCGAATCAAAGACAAGCTTCTTGATTGAAATTTATTATGAATCAAGTTCAAAGGGATTATCTAAGAAATCACATTTTCGTCCATTAAATTATTGGTTGAAACAAGAAAGATAAAAGATGCCAGTTAAATACATTGATTGCAAGACACCGTTTTGATATTTATTTCTGATGAAAGACTTACTGAATCATATAACCATGAGCTTTCACACGTTTCATTCTTATAAGATTCATTAAACCTTTTTTTTTCTAAAGATCACAAAACTTAACCTTGATTTAATAAAACATATATTTCTTTTGTATGACTAAATATAATTATTGATATCGTGTTTTTAAGTCCGGAGACATGTAAAACATTGCATATCTTGTTTAATGGGCTTCCAATTTACTTGACTTACAATTCATGTAGATCTTGTTTAGTAGCAAATCGTGTCCTTCGAGAAAAAGGCTCGTTCACTTATACAAATATCTCCCTTTATTTATATTTACTACAATTTGGAGCCTTTTTGTTTGTTAGAAAGAAATCCCAAAACGTAAACACCGTTTTATTTTGCTATTAATAACCCGGTTCTATTTAATTGGAATAGGATTTGTATGGTGTTGGTCAATGTGAGATGTTATGAATGTCATTGAATTTATTTGCCTAGCAATCAATACCACGATATTTCAATAATTGTAGGTTAGAATAAACAATAAACTTTTTTTCCAATTATTGACTTAGATAATTGTGTTGTTGTCGCTTTTTGTCTGATAAACGTTTTGCACGAACAAATAAACAAACATTTGAAGCAACCAGTTTCAGCTCCTAATATATATCTATATAAAAAAAAAGGTTAAAATAATTCGAACAAGAAAGAAAAAAAAATGACAAGCACTGATTCACAGGCTTCGGACTAATACAGTTTTCGTCTGTTCAACATCACAGGCATAGTATCTTACCTTATTTTTCCAATTTCAATTTATTTGAGTTCGATTACTATGCATAATCAAGTAAAGTGATGCTAATGCTTTCATTGAAAATGATTCCAATGTACATGTAATAACGAAACCAAATAATGCTGTAACTGCATGTCTGCTGTTATATCAATCCTACATGTTAAGTTCGAATTGCGTTTCCGCAATCGTAATGACCAGAATTTTAAATATAAATTTTAATACAAGTAAGTTCGGTAAGGGTCATATTTGGCCCCAATTATAAAGTTCATTACTACAAGATAAAAAATGTTTTTAGTTGACCTAAGTACATATGAGAAAGTGTTATAGAACAATTTCTGTCATAGTTATATTCTAAAGCCTTGATTTTTACATCCAAGTTAGGTCAAAATAAGGGATTTTGGTGAAATATTACATAATCGGCAGGATTTTAGCCAAATTTAAGATCAGGAAACATAGAGCGCAGCCGTCGACAACCTTAATATTCAAGCTAGACATGTAAAATGTCTTTACAAACATTATTGTCAAAGATCTTTTTGTCGACGTATGCGCTCTTTGTTTCCTGTCCAAATATTCAATGGAAATTTACCCATTTTCCTTGTTTTTTAGTGGAAAATCAAAATGAGTACTATTTGTGACGTCATGAATAATACGCTGGAACATAATTTTGCAACAAAAAGACTTATTTTTTATCTTGTCACTATACTAGCTATTATTCATTGTGATATTGGTCAATAAATCCAAATTTGAAATTAAGCCTGAAAAAGGAGGCCAATTTAGGGCCTTATCGAACCCACTCTATCGTATCAATGTTCTCAGCTGGTACGTCAATGTCATAGAGCAATTATCATTAAATAGTTTCATACGAAAGCAAAACATGCACGTTATTAGTCGAACAACACAACGTAACTAACAAAGGATAAGTTTGTAATTAGTAATTTATTTGAATCTTAATTAACAAACGGAAGAAATTCAAAAGTCAATTTCTAACGACATAGCATATCACTATGAATTTTATTTGATTGTGTTGAATATCGGCAATATAATTTATTTTATTTGCCAAGCAATAGTTTAAATAAGATTTACAATAACTGCATATTAAAGTAGTTAATCGTTACTTTACTTGTTCCTGAATCATATTATGGATTTCGTAGTCGATATTAACAGATATAAACAGCTAAACGTTGCGCATTTCATATTTAACCGTAATGAAGATTGGTTTGTCATTTAATATAATAATATAAATATATAATTTATATAGCTGATCAACTTACAGTTTTAAAACTTGTTTTATCTTGTGCAATTAGTATACAATTTAAAAAAAAAAATCTTCTTCTTTCAAATAAATTATCGAACGTCTTTGTATATTACTCATATTTATTTATTCCATTTTTGCTTTATTTTTCTGTCAACCGTTGTAAGATATCTGATTGCTAAACTTCAGTTTTCAATTCCGTAATTACAAAAAGGGGGAGGAAAAGTCTAAAAAACCTGTACACTCTTCATAGATACTAGGACTTAATCCTTGCACATATGCCAGACGCACTCTTTGTTCTCAAAAGACTCATCAGTGACGCTCGAATTATAAAAAGCCAAAAAGGACAAACAAAGTATTGTCACACTCTTGCCTTGGTATAGACATTTTTAGAACTTGTAACAAAATATTAAATGTTTTATCTGTATATTTGCTCTATACGTCCTTTACTGTCTATTTGCCTATTTTCCCATTTTTATTTCTTTTACTCGACAACAACACGCAAAGTGCTAAAATTCCATTACTTTAACGATTTGCAATGCAATTCGATAAACAAATATGGTTTTAAATGCATGTCTACTTAAATTGCTTTCTTGTCAATCGTGCATGTTACCGTAGACGTTCATTTCCTGTATCTTATAAATGTTGCCATAAAAACAAGAACCAAAAACAATGATAACATTAGTCCATGTAGTCAATCTATGACAAATAAAAATGGTAACTAATATTCTAAAACACGTTATTCTGGATAATTTATTTACTGTTGAAAATAGTAACTGTTGTCGTCATCAATTTATTCTAAACAAACTAAATTTTAAAATGTTTGAGTCTACTATTAAGCAAGTAAATAGATAGTGTTTTCTATGTAAATGTTTTGAATTCGGCATTATTAATATTTCATTATTTCTTAAACATGGGTTCTGTTTTTTGTCTTTTTTTCGTAGTTTTCCATATGAGTAGGAACAATAATAAAAAAAGGAACATCAACCTACAGAACGGCTTCCACATAGTATGGAAACAACCAATATAAAATAAAAAGTAAAATCACAAAAATACTGAACTCTGAGTAAAATTCAAAACGGAAATTCCCGTATAAAATGGCTACATCAAATGATAAAACACATTAAACGAATGAACACAAATTGTCTTATTTCTGACTTGTTACAGGCATTTTTAAATGTAGAAAATGGTGGATTGAACCTTGTTACAAGTTTCCTTTTTTCGAAAATTATCTTCTATTGTTGTCTTTTTTTCTGAGACCAGTACTGTCAATCAGGAATAGAAAAGAATATAGCCTGCAGACCTGGACGTTTCTACTGTAATAATAATAATGGCAACAGCGATAATGACTTTTGAAAAATATAGAACGGGAATAATCTTTCTTATCGCGTATGAAAAGCTAAGACATGATTGAGTGGCGCTATTGTCCCTATAAGCAAAAGCGTATTAAGCTTGTTAATAATTTCGTTATATCTCATTATATCTCATTTCTATAGATACATTGTAGCTCAACAAGGAGTAGTGTAAGCTAGACAATTCGGAAGCAGTATCAAGCAAATATAATTAAAGCTATATTTTTTAACAATAGAGTCAAATTGAAATGGAACGCCTTATCATAGTATGGCTATGTACCAGTAATGAAAGAGCAACTGGGGTTTCATATATTTTATTTTAATCCGTAGAAGTTGAAAACACAGTTGATGCTAATTTAGTCTTAATGACCATCAAACTTTTCAATGCGTGATGTCTTTTAATAATACTAATGTCAACATTCGAAATTTAGGCATATCGACTATTTTTCAAGTTTATTTTTGTTTCATGCTCCCTAATAGTTGATATTTTGACTAATGAAGACATAGGTTCTGACTGTTCCTCTGGTATCTTTCGCCCCTCTTTTCTGAACTTTTATGTTTTATTCATTATGAAATATGTGTATTAAATACGAAAAGTATATACATATCCTCAAACGCTGGTACAAAATAGTAAAAAACAAAACAATACAAGCACAAGATGATTTGTTTTCTTGATGCTACTGTCTTGTAATGGTTTGTACTATACATGTAAAATTTGACAAATATTTTTTGCAGATTGATAACACAGTTGTATATGTATTCTTAGGTACTAGATTTTCATTAAACATTTGATGTTCTAAGGTTTCATTTTTGACATATTGTTCATTGGATAATCTTGCAGATGCGGTTTTATATCCAATACTTTTTTAATATTGTCTTATTGAGTGATATAACGAGTTCGGTTTATCTTCAATACTTTTTTTTCATATTTTCATATTTGGTAATTTAACGAGTTCGGTTTATATCCAATATATTTTTGGATGATCAAACAAGTCAGAATTATATTTTCACTTCCAGTTTCAACAATGTCACACGTCATGTTTATAACAACATTTTTCTTAGACTGTCATAATTGATAAGCCAACGATTCATGTTTACATCCAATACTTTGTGTATACTGTCACATTGTATGATCTTATTGGTCACGTTTGTATAATCGTACCAGTGAGATGATATACAGTGAAACCTGTCTAATCGAACCTCTCCGGGACTTTAGATTTAGTTCGGTTTGGGCAAATGTTCAGTTTTATCTAAATCACAACGCACAAAATTTGTTATGCATAGCCTTAAGAACATGTTTGGTTTAGCAAGGTTTTCGGTTTATGCAAGACCCATTTAAGTCAGGTGTCTCTGTATAAAATATTTCTTATAATGGCATATATAATAATCTTTCAAGTAAAGGTTATATACAATATTTTTCTTACAACGTCAAATTATCAAACGAGTCAGTTTTATTTTTTAAAATTATTTTCAATTCTCATCCGGGTAGTTTGCCATGTATAAGTTAGACAAATTCTTAAAAAGCAGGAGAAACAATTTGAATGCATACGTTACACACATGTTTTACCGTCGATATCCTAGTGATCATTGAAAATTATCAAAAAATAGGATGTGGTATGATGCAATCTATCAAATTAATCTATTTCCGTCAAAAGAGTAAACACCATCAGTTTGAGTTAAATATGTAAAATTGTACTCACGTGTGCCATCAAACTTGGTTGCTATGGTATCAAGAAGTGTATTTTGCTGTTGGGCTAAAAATCCTTTTCTTGTCGTCATAATCCCTGTTTAAGTAACTACTTTAATCCATCATATATTGACACAATTTTATAATTGTCCACAGAGAATTACACTGATATCCAGCTTTATAGTTGTCAATCACAAACACAGTGTTGATATCGCTTTAAAACACCACTACTCCTGATTTAATAAATTGTTCCCCATCTGAAAATAAAATGGTACAATAAACGAATGTCCATAAAATTAGATACAAAAGTAGTTATATAAAATTACGAAAGTTTTCATATGCATAGAATAATTAAGTACCAAATTATGACGACTTCGTTAAGAGTACTTGGGTTACCTTATGTGGTAAAGGCATTAGTAAATTCAGTTTTGTTTTGATACTTCTATAACTTAATTTTGGATGTAACGCGTCTTCTGATTGGCTGACGTTGTTTTGTTTATCATATCATAGACATAATTTTGTCATGTGACCATGACGTCATCAACGTATTTTCATGATTTTCGGCGGTTTAAAAAGGAATTAAGAATTGAATTATAAGAAATAACTGTAATATTTTGTCAGTCTATTCAAAATAACATAAAAAAAGAGGTAAACACTGTTAAATAAGCGTTATTCAGTTTGCACTATATTTTTTATGTTATTTCTTCATAGACAGAAAATAATATTAGTCATTCCTTAAATGGAGGAATTATATGATCATTGAAATAGTTCAAATAAGCAAACTAAAACAGGTCAACTCAAAATATAAGAATAGCCTTTGTGGGGTAGGAAAGATTTATTTTATTGCATCTTTCCTGGTGGCTTAGTTGACCCCTTCCTAGACCAAGCTATTGTATTCTGTATTATTTTATTATCGTTTTATGTTTTGCATTCATTATTATAAGAGACATATAATACATTATATGTCTCTGTTATTATCTTGTTGGAAAATGTATATGTATATATTATATATTGTTTATTTTTGTATGAGAAACATTTTTACTCTGAATAAGTAAAAATATTGCAATTCAACTTCTTGTTTCTCTTTTCATTTATGCATTGACTAAATGGTCCAATAAATGTTAAATACATGAGATACTCGCCGATTCATTCAAGTGAAAGGTCAACCTTTCGTTGTTTGTTTGGGTTGAAGGAGGAAAGCATAAAGGCAAGTTATTTTAATAACTTATTTTATGCAAACGACGAAAACCATTTATTCATTTTTTTTAATTATTTTCATAATCATTTGGGGAACCCCTGCATTAAGCTCTTTTGACTGGATACCCATTGGTTAGTTTCTTCACTATGTATCTTATTACACTTTCTTGCTTATCTACAGATCGATAGTTTTGTAAACAAGATTTTTATTTTGAGATTTTATAAACTTTCCCACCCTCCTTCTCCTTTTCAACACCTTTAGCTTTTTATTTAAGATATTGGTTAAATGTTCATATATATTTTTGGTCGATTACAAATGTATTTCGGTAATAACGCCAGTTTATTAAGTTTGTTGGCTATAATACATTATATGTCTCTGTTATTATCTTGTTGGAAAATGTATATGTATATATTATATATTGTTTATTTTTGTATGAGAAACATTTTTACTATGAATAAGTAAAAATATTGCAATTCAGCTTCTTGTTTCTCTTTTCATTTATGCATTGCCCAAATGGTCCAATAAATGTTAAATACATGAGATACTCGCCGATTCATTCAAGTGAAAGGTAAACCTCTCGTTGTTTGTTTGGGTTGAAGGAGGAAAGCATAAATAAGCGTTATTCAGTTTGCACTACATTTTTTTATGTTATGTCTTCATAGACAGAAAATAATATTAGTCATTCCTTAAATGGAGGAATTATATGATCATTGAAATAGTTCAAATAAGCAAACTAAAACAGGTCAACTCAAAATATAAGAATACACTCATCTTTGAAAACAAAAAATTAAGATTTTGTACTCAAAACAATCGTTTCGTCTTTAGCATTTAGTAGATTGAGTGAAATTCGGGACCAACAAGTTGAAAAACATTAAGACAACCGCCCCCCCCTATTCCAAAAATGTTTGCAAAATACAGCTTTGGTACGAGTTTCCTGGATAAGGAAATCCTTTTTATTCCGAAAAAAAAAAACCTTAGTTTTGTAAGATCAGCTTCATCAATAAGACATTTCATAACAATTAGTACAACGTAATCAGTAAGAAACAAAAATCTACACTCTTATATTTAAAACATTCCAAGAATTTTTTTTAAATAACTATTGTGTACATTCTGAACAATCAGTTTCAACTTTTCATTGTACCAGAGAACAAATGACGCAGATCTAAGCATGTATTACTCACTGCAAGGCCTTTATTAGTGAGACAATGCAATAGTACATTTTAAATGACCCTGGCTTGACAACAAGATTAACAGGACAACAAAAAAAGTACACTCTTGACTTCTAAACAAAAATACAGTATAACAGACAGCGACCGACCAACGACAGCCACTACATTTTAGTTTTTTCATAGATAGAAAGTTCACTCTCATAAAACCATGCAAGTTCAAAAGGTTACAGATCAATTAAAAAGTAGAAGTAGTCTTTTTCATGAATGTGGCAAAAATAAACATTTTACTGGGGATTCATTATTATTCGCTGGATGCCAATTCTAGTGGATTTCGCGGTAACAAGTCAACCAAAAATTCCCTCAATCTAGGAAAATTGGTACCAATGAAAGTACATGTAGACGAAACCCCAGTATAATCAGAAACTTCTGCTGGTAGACTTGAACACGACATTAGAAATAGTCAACTTTCATCGTGAAAAAGCAATCTTACGTTTTATATTTATACAAAATCATATACAAAATATTAAAGTCATAATATCTCTTTTAGTTCCTGCTGGTACTAGAGTATTTGATACTGATAAGATAAAGTAATACAGTGGTAATAATCTTTGCGTCTAGTTGAAGTAAAATTATACAAGAATTGAAAACATTACAACCAATGGCAACTATTTTGAAGAGCCAAAAGAATCAACGTCAGCCAATCAGAAGACGAGTTTCATCCAAAATTGAATTATATCAAATTAAACTACATGATAAAAGATGTAAGAATCCAAAAAATATAAAAAAAGTAATATAAACGTAAACATTGGTTAGCCAATGTTCATTTTTGAAAAAAGAAATCCCTTCAGGAAAAAGATCACAGCCTTAATCTTGTTCTGGCGAATCAATTTACTGCAAATACTTCACCAGGCGCGATCGAGATTATAAAGTTATATAATTGTATGTCATGTATTCATGAGACACAATCAATATCGATTAAAGGCATTTTGTGGGCCTTTTATAGTTACTTATATTTAGGGCCACACTGTAAGCCTTTAGTTGTCTCTGGTTGAGATTTAAGACATCCGCAAGTACATGTATACAGCATCTTCTTATTTCATAACGATACAGTTCATATTTTATTTAAGACTTCTTATAAATCTAAAAAAAAACTATGTTTTGCTATAATGTAATTAATACGTTATGAAAACATCAAATAATAACAGAGTAAAATAGCCAATCATTTAAGAAACCCTAATTAAGTGTAAACCATATTTGCCAACACCTATCAGTTGCTATTCCAGTGATAGTTTTATTGACTTTGATCAGCTATCCGTATTATCAATTTAACAGGTGAAATTGTTCTTTCCGCTAAACATTGTATGCACTATACATCATGTACATATTCTGTTATAACGTTTACTTCAAAAGATTCTTGATTTGTTTTTCAGGTTTATTTAAAATGTCATATGTTACGGACTCAAATTGTGAGTAAATGTGTCACAGAAAATATTGTAATCTGTATGAAGATAACATTCACTTTATATATCTACGCCTACATCAACAATTTGTTGACTTATTTATCTTCACTGTAATACGTTCTCCTATTTATTTGTATTGTAGTTCTGTAATATTATGTTGTCATTTCAATGTTATATTTAACATTGCCAGTAAAGTACGAGGTTTGGCATGCCACAAAACCAGGTTCAACCCATTATTTTTATCTTTAAAAATGTCCTGTACCAAGTCGGGAAAATGGCCATTGTTATATTATAGTTCGTTTCTGTGTGTGTAACATTTTAACGTTGTGTTTCCGTTGTGTCGTTTGTTTTCTCTTATATTTGAGTGTGAATTAACATTACTATAAGACGTGTCACGGTACTTTTCTATCCCAAATTCATGTATTTGGTTTTGATGTTATATTTGTTGTTCTCATCGGATTGAATCTAATGCTTAGTCCGTTTTTGTATATGTTACATTTCAATGTTGTGTCGTTGTTCTCCTCTTATATTTAATGTGTTTCCCTCAGTTTCAGTTTGTTACCCCAATTTTGTTTTTGTCCATATATTTACGAGTTTTGAACAGCGGTATACTACTGTTGCCTTTATTTATAAAACATTATATTTTATCCGTATTATCGGCTATGTAATAATTTGTTTCCTGTGTCATTACTTCAAAACTTACTATTTCTTATAATTCAAAAATTGATATAGAGAATTTTTCAAACGTTTGAAGCACTTACATAATAATTATATTTTTAATTAGTAACCTTTTCTAAAAAGTAAAAAAATATGTCATATTCATTTTGTCAGTGACTTTTTAGACCTATCGACTACAGTTAATTCAATATGGTACAGGTGTATCGTTTTCATCCAGTTACCAAAAAATATTTCAGATCAAAACTGGTCTAGAACTGATAGTTTATTTTGTAATAAGTTTTAAAATAAACCCATCTTTTTTTACTTAAAAGTTAATAACTTCAAAATTTATTTAATTTTATACGTAAATATGCATGATGACTTTTATGCTGCACATAAAAGGATCTCTTATCCAGAGATCTTTTGATAACCTTTATGAAAATTGTGTGGAAAAGTCAGTGACCGTATACCAAATTAATAGTCTAATCTATTTACTTTTAGTCAAATCTGGTATTTTAAAATTATAAAAAAAAAAACATAAGAAATTTAGAACCAAGAGAAGCAACATTTAAAACAAAATCTGGTATTTTGAAATTATAAAAAAAAGAAACTTTGTAAATTTTGAAAATATCTAACCTTTCACTAAAAGGGGATAATTTCCTCATATTGTCTTGTTAAGAGACTCCATGCAATCCTGGATAACATTGTACAATATCCTTGTTTCATTACATCTTTATATAATATATACGATCTAAATTCGTTCATCAATGCTTAATCAAGGCAGATTAAATTCAACGCTTCTTTTTATGTTTCATGCTGGACAACATTGTACAATATCCTTGTTTCATTACATCTTTATATAATATATACGATATAAATTCGTATACGCTTCTATTGATGTTTTCAAGTATTCTCTTAAATTAAACAATTTGTTGTCAAATCTACAATATTGTCCTCTAAACTTCTTTAGGTAAATATGTTCTCAACATGAATCATCATAAAATTTCTGTAACTTGAATAAAACAGATACACTGCATGCGATCAATAAGTAACAAAGATCATTTCCATTTTATGACTAAAACATCACTCTATTTCACACCAATATACCTTCAAAGACTCGATATAACACTTTTAATTAACAAATAATATTGTTCAAAACGATACAGTCCTTTAATTTTTATTCTTCAAACAACTTGATATAATACGCTGGAAGAGTTCAAAACACTAACACTATATATTATTATGATCATTTCCTGAACTCCGTTTATTGTGGAAGCAGATATTGTATGAATGCTATGACAGATTGTCTCTTTAATGGTCACTAAAAGTGAATGACACCTTGATTGCTTCCTTTTATCTACCGATATATTAACAGAAATCTCTTATTTCCGATTCTCGGTCATTTCTTTGGTACAATGTCTAATTGATAATTCGAAAATCGACACATAATTGCAAATTATTTTATTTTATGTCGGAACATCCCGTCTGTCCAATAACCTTTCAAGTAGGAATTGAAAACCAACCTTTTTGACTAATTTATACCTTAATAATTAGTCCATTTGCATATAACACGTTACGCATAGATTACAAATTATTCCTTCTTTATTATTATATATAATCCAATATGGCACCGTTTTATTCCAACGGAGAGTGTTCCATTTTAAGGAGAGTTTTCCATCTTAACGTGATACATTGTGATCCGTTATCCTCCTGACAGATTGTAACGACTAGCAATTAATGCATCTTCAACATCTATTTATCTGACAAATCACTGAAAACGACATCACATCATTACTGTGTTCATTTCAACATAACATGTTGACTCTATCGATTCGGATTTCAATTATTTGATTTTCTCTGTCGCTGTGTCGTTTTGATTCAATAAATGTAGAAGTGTGGCGGTGGTTACATAGCATTAGTCACAATTTTTATTGTAATGTAATAAATGTTATATGGCGTTTCATTTTACATCTTTTAATGCATATAAATTGCTTCCTAGATAATTGTATCAATGAGGGAATTATCTATTGTTTTGGTACATGTAAAAAAATAACATTAGTTTATAATACTATTTGTTTTCAAATTTGTGTATAATCGTTGAATTCATAAATAGAAAGTGACATACATTTACCTATTTTCAAAATCAATATTTAATTTATTTGAAATAAAGAAATCAACGCAAACGAATATCAATAGTAAACTAGTTGAATCAAGACGGGAAAAATATTTGCAACACTACCGAAATCCATGGTATAATAAAAAAAGAACAAAAATCTGACAAAACAAAAGGCTGGACTATTTTGACCAAAACAGTAAATGAAAAAAATTATCATGTTTCAGTTCAACTTTTCATATAAAAAAAGTTTAAGGTTAGTTAAAAATGGTGTTATAGTAATCAAACTGTACGTAGAGACAGCTTAAACATGGTGTTATAGTAATCAAACTGTACGTAGTGACATCTTAAACATGATGTTATAGTAATCAAACTGTACGTAGAGACAGCTTACACATGGTGTTATAGTAATCAAACTGTACGTAGAGACAGTTAAAACATGGTGTTATAGTAATCAAACTGTACGTAGAGACAGCTTAAACATGGTGTTATAGTAATCAAACTGTACGTAGAGACAGCTTAAACATGGTGTTATAGTATTCAAACTGTACGTAGAGACAGCTTAAACATGGTATTATAGTAATCAAACTGTACGTAGAGACAGCTTAAACATGGTGTTATAGTAATCAAACTGTACGTAGAGACAGGTTAAACATGGTGTTATAGTAATCAAACTGTACGTAGTGACAGCTTAAACATGGTGTTAAAGTAATAAAACTGTACGAAGTGACAGCTTAAACATGGTGTTATAATAATCAAACTGTACGTAGAGACAGCTTTAACATGGTGTTATAGTAATCAAACTGTACGTAGAGACAGCTTAAACATGGTGTTATAGTAATCAAACTGTACGTAGAGACAGCTTAAACATGGTATTATAGTAATCAAACTGTACGTAGAGACAGATTTAACATGGTGTTATAGTAATCAAACTGTACGTAGAGACAGCTTTAACATGGTGTTATAGTAATCAAACTGTACGTAGAGACAGCTCAAACATGGTGTTATAGTTATCAAACTGTATGTAGTGACAGCTTAAACATGGTGTTATAGTAATCAAACTTTACGTAGGGACAGCTTAAACATAGTGTTATAGTAATCAAACTGTACGTAGTGACAGCTTAACCATGGTGTTATAGTAATCAAACTGTACGTAGAGACAGCTTTAACATGGTGTTATAGTTATTAAACTGTACGTAGTGACAGCTTAAACATGGTGTTAAAGTAATCAAACTGTACGTAGTGACAGCTTTAACATGGTGTTATAGTAATCAAACTGTACGTAGTGACAGCTTAAACATAGTGTTATAGTTATCAAACTGTATGTAGTGACAGCTTAAACATGGTGTTATAGTAATCAAACTGTACGTAGAGACAGCTTAAACATGGTGTTATAGTAATCAAACTGTACGTAGTGACAGCTTAACAATAGTGGTATAGTAATCAAACTGTACGTAGAGACAGCTTTACCATCGTGTAATAGTAATCAAACTGTACGTTGTGACAGCTTAAACATGGTGTTATAGTAATCAAACTGTACGTAGTGACAGCTTAAACATGGTGTTATAGTAATCAAACCCTACGTAGTGACAGCTTAAACATGGTGTTATAGTAATCAAACTGTACGTAGAGACAGCTTAAACATGGTGTTATAGTAATCAAACTGTACGTAGAGACAGCTTAAACATGGTGTTATAGTATTCAAACTGTACGTAGAGACAGCTTAAACATGGTATTATAGTAATCAAACTGTACGTAGAGACAGCTTAAACATGGTGTTATAGTAATCAAACTGTACGTAGAGACAGGTTAAACATGGTGTTATAGTAATCAAACTGTACGTAGTGACAGCTTAAACATGGTGTTAAAGTAATAAAACTGTACGAAGTGACAGCTTAAACATGGTGTTATAATAATCAAACTGTACGTAGAGACAGCTTTAACATGGTGTTATAGTAATCAAACTGTACGTAGAGACAGCTTAAACATGGTGTTATAGTAATCAAACTGTACGTAGAGACAGCTTAAACATGGTATTATAGTAATCAAATTGTACGTAGAGACAGATTTAACATGGTGTTATAGTAATCAAACTGTACGTAGAGACAGCTTTAACATGGTGTTATAGTAATCAAACTGTACGTAGAGACAGCTCAAACATGGTGTTATAGTTATCAAACTGTATGTAGTGACAGCTTAAACATGGTGTTATAGTAATCAAACTTTACGTAGGGACAGCTTAAACATAGTGTTATAGTAATCAAACTGTACGTAGTGACAGCTTAACCATGGTGTTATAGTAATCAAACTGTACGTAGAGACAGCTTTAATATGGTGTTATAGTTATTAAACTGTACGTAGTGACAGCTTAAACATGGTGTTAAAGTAATCAAACTGTACGTAGTGACAGCTTTAACATGGTGTTATAGTAATCAAACTGTACGTAGTGACAGCTTAAACATAGTGTTATAGTTATCAAACTGTATGTAGTGACAGCTTAAACATGGTTTTATAGTAATCAAACTGTACGTAGAGACAGCTTAAACATGGTGTTATAGTAATCAAACTGTACGTAGTGACAGCTTAACAATAGTGGTATAGTAATCAAACTGTACGTAGAGACAGCTTTACCATGGTGTAATAGTAATCAAACTGTACGTTGTGACAGCTTAAACATGGTGTTATAGTAATCAAACTGTACGTAGTGACAGCTTAAACATGGTGTTATAGTAATCAAACCCTACGTAGTGACAGCTTAAACATGATGTTATAGTAATCAAACTGTACGTAGGGACAGCTTAAACATAGTGTTACTGTAATCAAACTGTACGTAGAGACAGCTTAAACATGGTGTTGTGATAAAACAGTATGTAGAGACAGCTTAAAGATAGTGTTATAGTAATCAAACTGTACGTAGTGACAGCTTACACATGGAGTTATAGTAATCAAACTGTACGTAGTGACAGCTTTACCATGGTGTTATAGTAATCAAACTGTACGTAGAGACAGCTTTAACATGGTGTTATAGTAATCAAACTGTACGTAGTGAAAGCTTAAACATAGTGTTATAGCAATCAAACTGTACGTAGTGACAGCTTAAACATGGTGTTATGGTAATCACACTGTACGTAGAGACAGCTTAAACATGGTGTTATAGTAATCAAACTGTACGTAGAGACAGCTTAAACATGGTGTTATATTAATCAAACTGTACGTAGTGACAGCTTAAACATGGTGTTATAGTAATCAAACTGTACGTAGTGACAGCTTAAACATGGAGTTATAGTAATCAAACTGTACGTAGTGACAGCTTTACCATGGTGTTATAGTAATCAAACTGTACGTAGAGACAGCTTAAACATGGTGTTATAGTTATCAAACTGTATGTAGTGACAGCTTAAACATGGTGTTATAGTAATCAAACTTTACGTAGGGACAGCTTAAACATAGTGTTATAGTAATCAAACTGTACGTAGTGACAGCTTAACCATGGTGTTATAGTAATCAAACTGTACGTAGAGACAGCTTTAACATGGTGTTATAGTTATTAAACTGTACGTAGTGACAGCTTAAACATGGTGTTAAAGTAATCAAACTGTACGTAGTGACAGCTTGAACATGGTGTTATAGTAATCAAACTGTACGTAGTGACAGCTTAAACATAGTGTTATAGTTATCAAACTGTATGTAGTGACAGCTTAAACATGGTGTTATAGTAATCAAACTGTACGTAGAGACAGCTTAAACATGGTGTTATAGTAATCAAACTGTACGTAGTGACAGCTTAACAATAGTGGTATAGTAATCAAACTGTACGTAGAGACAGCTTTACCATGGTGTAATAGTAATCAAACTGTACGTTGTGACAGCTTAAACATGGTGTTATAGTAATCAAACTGTACGTAGTGACAGCTTAAACATAGTGTTATAGTAATCAAACCCTACGTAGTGACAGCTTAAACATGATGTTATAGTAATCAAACTGTACGTAGGGACAGCTTAAACATAGTGTTACAGTAATCAAACTGTACGTAGAGACAGCTTAAACATGGTGTTGTAGTAATAAAACAGTATGTAGAGACAGCTTAAAGATAGTGTTATAGTAATCAAACTGTACGTAGTGACAGCTTACACATGGAGTTATAGTAATCAAACTGTACGTAGTGACAGCTTAAACATGGTGTTATAGTAATCAAACTGTACGTAGTGACAGCTTAAACATGGTGTTATAGTAATCAAACTGTACGTAGTGAAAGCTTAAACATAGTGTTATAGCAATCAAACTGTACGTAGTGACAGCTTAAACATAGTGTTATAGTTATCAAACTGTATGTAGTGACAGCTTTAACATGGTGTTATAGTAATTAAACTGTACGTAGTGACAGCTTAAACATAGTGTTATAGTTATCAAACTGTATGTAGTGACAGCTTAAACATGGTGTTATAGTAATCAAACTGTACGTAGAGACAGCTTAAACATGGTGTTATAGTAATCAAACTGTACGTAGTGACAGCTTAACAATAGTGGTATAGTAATCAAACTGTACGTAGAGACAGCTTTACCATGGTGTAATAGTAATCAAACTGTACGTTGTGACAGCTTAAACATGGTGTTATAGTAATCAAACTGTACGTAGTGACAGCTTAAACATGGTGTTATAGTAATCAAACCCTACGTAGTGACAGCTTAAACATGATGTTATAGTAATCAAACTGTACGTAGGGACAGCTTAAACATAGTGTTACTGTAATCAAACTGTACGTAGAGACAGCTTAAACATGGTGTTGTGATAAAACAGTATGTAGAGACAGCTTAAAGATAGTGTTATAGTAATCAAACTGTACGTAGTGACAGCTTACACATGGAGTTATAGTAATCAAACTGTACGTAGTGACAGCTTTACCATGGTGTTATAGTAATCAAACTGTACGTAGAGACAGCTTTAACATGGTGTTATAGTAATCAAACTGTACGTAGTGAAAGCTTAAACATAGTGTTATAGCAATCAAACTGTACGTAGTGACAGCTTAAACATGGTGTTATGGTAATCACACTGTACGTAGAGACAGCTTAAACATGGTGTTATAGTAATCAAACTGTACGTAGAGACAGCTTAAACATGGTGTTATATTAATCAAACTGTACGTAGTGACAGCTTAAACATGGTGTTATAGTAATCAAACTGTACGTAGTGACAGCTTAAACATGGAGTTATAGTAATCAAACTGTACGTAGTGACAGCTTTACCATGGTGTTATAGTAATCAAACTGTACGTAGAGACAGCTTAAACATGGTGTTATAGTTATCAAACTGTATGTAGTGACAGCTTAAACATGGTGTTATAGTAATCAAACTTTACGTAGGGACAGCTTAAACATAGTGTTATAGTAATCAAACTGTACGTAGTGACAGCTTAACCATGGTGTTATAGTAATCAAACTGTACGTAGAGACAGCTTTAACATGGTGTTATAGTTATTAAACTGTACGTAGTGACAGCTTAAACATGGTGTTAAAGTAATCAAACTGTACGTAGTGACAGCTTGAACATGGTGTTATAGTAATCAAACTGTACGTAGTGACAGCTTAAACATAGTGTTATAGTTATCAAACTGTATGTAGTGACAGCTTAAACATGGTGTTATAGTAATCAAACTGTACGTAGAGACAGCTTAAACATGGTGTTATAGTAATCAAACTGTACGTAGTGACAGCTTAACAATAGTGGTATAGTAATCAAACTGTACGTAGAGACAGCTTTACCATGGTGTAATAGTAATCAAACTGTACGTTGTGACAGCTTAAACATGGTGTTATAGTAATCAAACTGTACGTAGTGACAGCTTAAACATAGTGTTATAGTAATCAAACCCTACGTAGTGACAGCTTAAACATGATGTTATAGTAATCAAACTGTACGTAGGGACAGCTTAAACATAGTGTTACAGTAATCAAACTGTACGTAGAGACAGCTTAAACATGGTGTTGTAGTAATAAAACAGTATGTAGAGACAGCTTAAAGATAGTGTTATAGTAATCAAACTGTACGTAGTGACAGCTTACACATGGAGTTATAGTAATCAAACTGTACGTAGTGACAGCTTTACCATGGTGTTATAGTAATCAAACTGTACGTAGAGACAGCTTTAACATGGTGTTATAGTAATCAAACTGTACGTAGTGAAAGCTTAAACATAGTGTTATAGCAATCAAACTGTACGTAGTGACAGCTTAAACATGGTGTTATGGTAATCACACTGTACGTAGAGACAGCTTAAACATGGTGTTATAGTAATCAAACTGTACGTAGAGACAGCTTAAACATGGTGTTATATTAATCAAACTGTACGTAGTGACAGCTTAAACATGGTGTTATAGTAATCAAACTGTACGTAGTGACAGCTTAAACATGATGTTATAGTAATCAAACTGTACGTAGAGACAGCTTAAACATGATGTTATAGTAATCAAACTGTACGTAGTGACAGTTTAAACATGATTTGCGTGTCTTTCCTGTTTTATTCATAGTAATCGATCGTTTTTAATTTCCACTAATATATGAATATGAGGAGACTAAGATTTGTATGATTTATTAGTTAAAGATTTTTTCATTAATTACATTAAATCGACGGCTTACAGTACAGCTTTAAAGTTCTATCTTGTATCAGGTTGAGCGTTCTCTAGAAACTAAGTAATGCATACGCTTATATGCTTGTTTTTATTTAGGAGCTTTAAATATAATTACTAACTTATAGTTTGTCACTGTTGTTGTGGAACTATTAACGATGACTTAGAAACAATTTCGAATGCAACATTATGTTGATAATGTTTACATAAAAATTGCGATCTCATATCAAATAAATAATTTACGCCTTAATTGTCAAGCGTAGGAGTTTACTAATGTTGTTTAACTATGTCTACTCAGAATAATGAAATCACAAGGTCAAAACAAACAAAATACGTTTTTTAATACTAAAAATAAAATATAATAAATAGCATTAGATGAACACATAAGCGAGACAGTCTTTAACAATTAATAACATGCGTCGATAGATGTCGGAATGACATTCACTTATAAATCACGGGCAAATTGACAACGCCATATCAAATAAACGGATAACGACAAACACTATATAATAAGAGGTCCATGATCTTCAGTTTTCCGGAAGGACTTTATATATAGTTTACCTTAGCTGTATTTGACAACACGTTTAGGAATTTTGGTCCTCAATGCTCTTCAGCCGCTTTTTTTTTTCTTTAGCTTTTTTTGAAATTTAGCTTCACTGATGAGTCTTGTGTAGACGAAACGCGCGTCTGGCGTGAATACCAAATTTAATCCTGTATCTATGATGAGTAAACTTATCAATTTCTAATTGTAAATAAATAAAACACAAATATGAATATGTAACTAGAAAAAAGATAATAACCTTTTGAAATATGGCACACTGTTTGAATATACAAATATTAAATCAAATTTTAAATTTGTATTAGAATTATTAGTTTATATCTAATTCGGTAAAATAGCAATCTAAATTAAAATTTCAAACTATGTACTGCCATTTATAATTCATGCTTTGTACAGTGCCCTGCCTTTATGAGTTTCATGGATCAGCTATATTGAACTTTGCCCGATTACAGTAATTATAGAACATTAATATTTTAAATGGAATATAGGAGAACTTCCAATACATTATCAACAAGATAATTAGGACAATTACTAAATACTTAAATCATTAATATTTAGTCTGATTATGGTTACAGTCAGCGATGTTGCGTTTAAAATCAATTATAAAACAACCAATTAGAGACTGCTTATAGCACATGACTAATTTACATATTGTGCTTTCCATTTTATATTATCATGATTTAGACTGATAGATTGATGTTAGATTATATAAAGAGGGAAATATCATTATATATACATGTAATAGGGATAATGACGCAAAATATAATAGGAATCTTGACAGAATACCGTATAGCGGGTTATTTTTGCGGGTGTAACATTTCGAGATTTTCATTGAATAAGGTATACGAAACATTGTGGCGGTTATTATTTTGGCAGCTTCAAAATTTTTATCAATACCTTTGCATGTGCCCTTTTAGATTGACAGAATTTATTTTGGCGGTTTTATTTTGCCCGCGAAAATAAGCAAAAATTTACACCCCGCGAAACTAACCCGCTATACGGTATATAACTGGGATTATATGAGATGATATAACAAAGATAATAAAACAATGTCTTCATGGATACTTCTCTCGATAAGTTAAATATTTCAGAGAATACTTGAGGGTAGTTTTAAAGTTTCACACTACATAATTCCTTGCAGTTTCTATTTTTCAATACTATAGCATGTATCAACAACTTTTTCACTGACACCAACTTTAGGAAGAGTATTGCATACAATTCGTGTGTTTTTTAGTTCCCTAAATATATTATTCTATGCAGTGTTTAATCACGTTCCATTTTTTCATTACCATAGAGTGAACTGCATGCTTTTTCTAATAAGATAAATCAAGATTACCAAATATAGATACAATACTGTATAAATTGACCGATGTTCCACGTACATGCACCAACTTGGTCCTAAGTAAAAGAAAGTTAAATAAATAATTCAATGCATCGTATTTTAATTGCTTCTTCAAGCATTAATTTCATTCAAAAAGACAGTTGGTGTATTGATATATTGTGTAGGTAACAGTATATAAACTAACTTTGGGAAAATAGGAATATGCGGTTTGATTGCTGACGAGAAATCAATAAATCAATCATTTAATGACCGAAGGACGAAGATTTTAATTATTCCACAGCTGCAGTCATGTCTTTTTATGCAATAGAAGTGGTAAAAATATCGAAATTGCTAATTTTTTCTAGGCAAGTGAATCCGGATTTTGGGAACCTCATTTTTAACTAAAATGTAGATGTATCAACTATGTTGTAAATAAATACACCAACAAAAGAAAAAAAAATTAACACACTATTCTCTAACACTCTTTCAAATTTTTACAAAAAGCCATCGACAACAGACTGTACTCTTGAATTTTCAAAACAGTGCTATTAAATAAGTTGAATGTCTTTGTAATGGGTCGTTATAGCAGAGTATGTTTGTTTGAATAACAATAAAGAGCTTTGAGCTTACACTAATTTTAAAACTTGTAAGTGTATTTGATACTGTTTATTTTCAGTTTTGTTCACCAATTTTTCAATTGAAATGTTTTAACACTTAATTTTATTCAAGACTTATACTAAAGACGACTGACTTTCTTTTTTCTTTTTTCTTTTTTTTTCCAAATGCATTCTTTAATTTTGGATTATCAAAATAAGTAACTGAATAACAAATGTTATGTTTTGTCTAATATATCTTGGGAAATACGTGTTTGATCTGTGAATATATATCATCTACATGTTTTTTTCTTTTTTTAAAGTTTTAATGGATTTACGACATTATCCCCTGTCAACTGGTAATGCAATTATTCAAAGATGACAAAAGGACTAAAAGTACATTTAGGACTGTAATGATGCCATGCTCATATAATTATCGCCTTTTACGCTTTAAACAGTGTAGCATCACAAAACACAGATTCCATTTATGCAATTGAAACAAAATAGATGGCATAATTGAGAGGCTGTTTCGACACAGTAAACTTCTGACCACCAGTGGCGATTTGTACTTCTGAAATCCTATGAACATGATTAAGGCTCATAAAACAATTATCTTTGTTTACCACTCGGGAATTTCTCGAAGTACATACAAACCAGTTGAAAAGTATAGTTAAAAGACCTTGTTGCATAATTATTAAAGGCACTTTATGTTTTAGACAGGTCAAACCTGTTTTGATTTTTAGCTTAATATATTTTTTCACACCAAAGAAAGGTAAAATAGGCAAACATCATATATATACTGTCTACTCAGTTTCACTTTTACTTTCATTTCTGCTGAGTTAAACAGTTTTCGTTTATGAAGGCCATACATGAACATTGAAATTCCATAGCTGATACCAAGCTATTTAAACTCTAATATTCAAAGAGTATAATGGTTGACGAACATGTTATAACACGATAGCTTTTTATAATTTAGGGTTTGCTTTAGCAATTTAACTTTGTATAATAGTAAAGAATGGAATACGCGGGATATATTATTTCATTTAATAATATATAAATATATATACATTTACATATAAATACACCTGTGTTATGTATAGTACTGCTTTAAATGTCGAATAATAAAGGATTTGTATCATTATGATGATTTATATCATAAAGTACGGTCGTTAATTTGATTTTTGCGTTCGGATTTTTGTCTATGATCAATAACTAATGAATATTCTAGACTAATATGCAGACACAACTTTTTTTCAATGGAATAATTCAATATACAAAAGTTAAATTTTAAAGTTCGAATAAAATAGGAATACAAGCTGAACGTCATAGAACCAACAAAAAATCCAGTGAACTTGCAAATTATTATTTTTGAGATGAAAATCAAATTAAAATCATATGTTTGATGAGATTACAATTATATCGAATGAAGTTGTCAGTTTTTCAACATATTTATGCACTCCAATACATTTCGATAGTCCTTGAAAATTGGAAGATGCGTTAAATACAATTGAGAATGGAAATGGGGAAAATATACAAAAACACACTGGAATGTAAGATATCCAATTTATAGAGACACACTATGTTTCTTATTCTGGTAATACTATACAATTATAGACTTTGTATGAGTTCTATTCGAGCATCTATGGACCCAAAATAAGTATATGGAATGCGGACGACGTCTTATATCGATATATTTTTATAGGTCACTTTTTTGTACGAATCACCTTATCAAAGACTGTTCTTGTTATATTAGTATTGTCAATAAGTCAGAGGCAAATCAGCAATGCATTTTATTGTTTTTTTGTACAATTGTGTCAGGAATTCCAAAAAAATAAACGCGCAATATCACTTCTCTATTCGCTGTTTTCAGTTTATCTGAGAATTTTTAGTTCAAAATAAGTTAGAAAGTGACCTACCAAATTAGACTATTTACCGGGTTTGTAATAACATGAGCAACACGACGGGTGCAACATGTGGAGCGTTGAATATTTGACACAGATAATTAATAGGATAGTCATTAATAGTGTTATTTGCGGAAGAATATGTTTACTTTCAGTATTTAATGAGTTACCTTCAATTAAGTTAACAACCAACAGTGTGGGAAAAGAAATATGTGTAACTTCAGTGGGAGTATTTTAGACTGACCGTATCGGTTAATATGTCAATAAGAAATGTTTAAAAACATCAGTAGCTTGATCACTAAATGCTCTCATATTAAAACGTGTTCACCTTAATATTTATAACTACATTGGGACCTTTATTATATATTCCATACATAAACGATGCAACTTAGTGTGATAACTAAATATGTATAGAATGTATAGAATGTCGTTGGTCATCTCAACGAGATAGATTTTCTCGCTTAAGCTTGACCAATGATAATCTGTTTATCGCTATTTTACCTATGGCGACGTTGTTTATTTTATTGACAACGGCAGGTGTGCCTTTAGTTTCTAGCGATATTTTTTCTTATCACTCTACTGTGCTTAGAATGGAAATTGTCAGTCTAGTAAAATTAAAGGAAATTTAAAAAGAAAATTGCAATAAGTATAAAAACACGGTGAATGTTATCACAATATTATTAAATAGAACTCACTACTTACGGAACAATTTCACTATATCCTCACATAGCGTACTCGTAACATGTAAACCAAATATGTTTAATCACATGGTGAGCATTATGCCAAAAGATCAAATCAGTTAATGTGTAAATGAAATATGTATACATGTAACTCATATTGAGATTGTTAACTAAATATTCACCAGAATAAATGTATTAACTACAAGAATAGGTATATTGTACTATTTATCACTGAATACACACCTCGGTTATTGGTTAATGAAATATTATTTGTTACATAGTGTGCTCGTGACCTAATACTACATGTATATGTATGGGGTTTGTAAATACCAAATGGGTGAAAGCAAAGCACACTGTGTTCATAAGTTATTTTAACATGTGGTATTAGACCTGGCCTATCAAAGTGATTGAATTTTCAATAATTAGTATTAGGGACTTGCTTTCATTGTTTTATAAAAATAAAAAAACCAGCAGTGATAATTTTTAAGCTTTAAATGTGTTTCAAGAAGTTATTTCAATCGTTTATCATCAATTTCTTCGTTTATTAATACCTTTCAAATTCGTCCACAACTAAGTGATTGTTATACTAAGGGTCGTAACACCACTACTTACAGTGTTTTGAAATAAGTCCTCATATGAATTATACAAGTCTTCACGCGGTTGCTTCTAACTAATCATTTTCATTGAAATGTATAAGAGGCGAAATAAGTATAGTTTAAGGGCTTAAATCACTACATGTGTACACTACATATTTAAACCATTGTGGTGACGCCTATTGATTTACAGTGGATTCTTTTTCTAGAATCAACGCTTCCTAAATCCGTCGCTGAAATGGACTCACCAGATTATATTCTAGTGTTTCCTTTGTGTGCCTAATATCATTAAGTTTGAATTGACTAATTTCCTGATTTCTGTTCACTAATGGAATTATTTTTAAAAACTTACCTTTATTTTTTGTAATTTCTATATGCCTTCACTGGGAATCGAACCCGTCCATAAATTGTGTAACTTGTTACTGACATTAACATATCGATGAAAACTCTGGGCTACCAATCGGTTACGATTTAAAAGTATATTTTATATATATAAATGAATATATGATATACATCGGTACAACGGACACACATGGCTTCTACCTTTATATATACATAATTATAGGTAATCGTATAGTATGAGTTGGTAGCCACGAGGTTTAGTAGTTATGTTAAATGAGTTAAAGCTAAGGACTTGTCTGTTTAGGTTCGAATCCCTGAATTCTCTTTGTTGTTCCAATAGTCTGGATTTCCAGTTTTTGTTCTTGTTTTGAATGTTATTGTGGATAATTTGTGTAAAAAAAGCGTTTTGGTCGTTTCTTATCGGATAATGGTTGGCTATTCCATATGTTTCAAACAAAACAAAACTGGATTGCATAATATTGGTCCATTTTTGTTTTTTTAAATTTATATTATATGATTTCATCTGTTTTACTACATAATTTTACAAATTTTAATTCGCAAATTCCTATGCTAGAAAATCGTGATATGTCTTGAATTAGGCTTTTTGCTAAATAATTCGGAAACATACTTATCATATGCACTATATATAATGTTTTTGTCGGGTTGTTGTCCCTTTGACACATTCGCCATTTCAATTAAGATAAATTCAAATAGAAATAAGTTCGAATATGTCTTATTTTGTAAAAACAGATAACATTCGGATGCCTGATGATATGAAGATCTTTCAGGCCAGACGTGCTGTGTTATAATATATTTGTATTTTTTTAACCATTTAATTGTGATATCTTATTTATTGTAATAGTTCGTCTGACACGATTACATGGTTATTTCAACTCACTTATAATACCTTCTAATTAAGAATAGGCGTTAATTTTCAAAAGATATTATCACAATAGTTTAAGTGATAGATACAATGGATAAGCGTTGATTCATGAAAAACAAACCATTCGCCCTGCGGGCTCATGGTTTCTTTTTCAAGAATCAACGCTTATCCATTGTATCTATATCACGTAAAACTATATTTGGACCTTTATCCCTAAATAGTCACATCAGTAAATATATACACTATTTATGTTAAGCTACATTGTGACCTTAATCACCAAATTCACATCAGTAAATGTGTATACTACATAAGTATAACCACATATTGAGCTTGGATAACTAAATGTGTTCACTACATATGAATAATTTTAGTAAATGAAAGAACTATACATATAATCACATTTGGAGTAAATAGTTATCAAAGGTACCAGAATTATAGTTTAGTACGCCAGACGCGCGTTTCATCTACATAAGACTCATCAATGACGCTCATAACAAAATAGTTATAAAGCCAAACAAGTACAAACTTGAAGAGCATTGAGGATCCAAAATTCCAAAAAGTTGTGCCAAATAAAAAATAAAATCCTTAGTTTATAGAAAAATTCAAATTTTGTAAACAGAAAATTTATAAAAAAATTAATGTTCACATCAGTTCATTAGAAAACAAAATATTCATTACTAAAAATAGGGGGAACTTTATAGCCAAATTCTCATATACATAAATGTGTACGCAATATACGCACAACTACTTTAGGAGTTTTATCGCCGAATGTTCACCTAAGTTTATGTGTTAAATATATAAATAACTATATCTTCCATGTCTTTGAAAACTAATTACTATATGTTCACATAAGCAAATAAAGCTGATTTTTGGCCAGTTTGATGTGTTTGATTAAGTATGAGTGATTTTTTATTGCATATTTCTATTTGTGTACGTCTTCTTCCAAAGTTTCTGTTTGATAATTTGAAAATTTGAAAATCATAGGACCAAAAAAAAAAATAACCTTAAGTTAGCTTTTGCGTTTTGAGTAATACATTTCGTATCAAAGCGTATTTGAGAACTTTAACTGTCAAATGATTTAATTTGGCGTTCTAGTGGTAGTAAATCGAGACAATAAAATTGAGAATGGAAATGGGGAATGTGCCAAAGAGACAACAACCTGACCATAGAAAAAAAAACAGCAGAAGGTCACCAACAGGTCTTCAATGTAGCGAGAAATTCCCGCACCCGGAGGCGTCCTTCAACTGGCCCCTAAACAAATATATACTATATATAAACATGCTTTGGACGTAATAAATGTATCAAGTATTATTTGTATTTCCTTTATCACTACACGATGTTGATATAGCTTTGTTTTTACTGGACACTGACTCTACAAACAATTATCATACACATTGGACCATCATAGAAGCTGCATTAAAGGATACAACCAATTACAGATATAACTCTACCAAGCTTAGTTTAGCTTTCGACGTTAACACATCGGACCATCACAGAACCCTCCTTTAAGGATAAAACCAATTAAAGATATAACTTTACCAAGCCTAGTTTAGTTATCGACGTTAACAAGAAGTCATGGCGTTCCACTCGTTATAAATTCGATGCAATTATTTTACAAGAAGTAGTTAGTACGATCTTTGAATATTAACGACCTAGAAGGTTTCAATTTTGGCACCAAGTGCTCATTCCGTCATCAACAGGACGCGGAATTATATAAATGATAATAATTGTGTTGATTATTTCTGAATATGTAATGATAATTGAATTTGACTGTGTAACATCATATTTCCGACTGATGTTTTTCACTTAATAAAGTAAATAAATTATGTTTGTGTCACTGTCATCATTAGATAAATTGTTAGTCATGAGTCATTATTTCAATGTACTCCTAAATAAAGGCACACCGTTTCTGCAACTTACGTGATACAACAGGAAGTATTAAACCTGATACTTAAACAATCCTGAAGACAATGCAAGCATTATTTATTGCGCATTTTCCTATTTTGGACAAATCTTAAATAGATAACTGAATCTGTAGATGTATTGCAGAGGAAATAAGCACAATCATTTTAAACACTTTTCGTTGCAGATGTTGTCTTGTTTTTTATAACATTAGGGATTTTGAAGTGGGTCAACCAGACAGTCTTACCGATTTATATTGAAAATTGTAGCAGATCTCTTGTCCTTTATTTTAAAACAAATTCATCAGACAACACAATAACGTTGCTACATATAAACACAGCAATTAAGAGATACTTTAAAATGGCAAAATACTGAAAGAAAGACAATGGGGACAAGACAATAGGAAAAAACAAAGCGCGAAACAAAACTCGAATACAGACAAATTAATACCATGGCACTTAGCGTATGCGAGATGTGAAACACAATTTCTTTAAATTAAAATAAAACAAATGAAAATAAAACTTAGGCAATCAAAACATTTGGTTGAAAATGTACAGAGAGATCAGCAAGAAATAAAGGTAAGACAAAATAATTTACTACAAGACAGGAAAATACAACAAAAAAGAGAAACAATGAACGAAAAGCGAATTAAACATTTAGAACACAAGAACCGTCTAACAGACATAACAAAGTGCTTGAAGATCAATGAAAAATGAGAGATAACAGTCAACAAAACAGTAGATGAGCTAAGAAATAAGTAATCAGTATAACCAAACTAAAAAGATATTACAACTATAGACCTAAAATTAAATAGTCACAGATGACAGAACTACCAGTACCAAACAAGTAACACACATTTACCTAACAAAAGACGAAAAAGAAACAAATGCATACAACAAAACAGTTTTACAGAAAACGAAATGGGAAACACATATAAACAACACAATAGCCAACCAATAGACGAAAAGAGACAAAGAAACAGACAAAATTAAATGAGAAACAAAATAGATATTCAAGAAGTTTTACAATTGACAGGCACATATATAAACAACACAATAGCCTGGCAATCAATGAAAAGAAAAACACAAAAGCCTTAAAACAAATTTGACACACCACAATGTCTCAACAAACGCCCTGAATCAAAGACATATCCCAACACGACTTAAAAAAAACAGACAAAAAGGAGCACAGACAAAAGTTATGATGATATGGCCTAATAATATCCTAACAGAAAAGAGGAACAACAGTGCAAACACAATAGTCAAAAAACACCGAACTCACCTTAAAATGTTATATTCCAGGTCCATGTTACATCCAACTTGGAGTTGTAAGGGATTGTATGTAAAGTTTCATTTTTTGAATACTGGTAACTGTATTATGTCATATTTCATATCAAATTATATTATTCCAAGGTATACTTCATTATCATATCAGCTAATTTCGATATCATTATCTTATTCAATAAAGGTGCTATAATTCTATGTCATCTCTTTAAAACATTGGATGATATGGTATTAAAATGTAAGCGGATGATATAGTAAAGCCAAATTCGTTTGATAAATAACTAGCTGTCATGAAAGATCACGAAAATTATATTATTTCGTTTTATATAATTCATGTTAGCACATTAACTGAAGACAATATCATTGCTATAACATGTTTCAATGAGCGTGTATATCTTTTAAGAGAAAACAATGCTCGAAGCTAAAACTCAACATTTGTGTTGTTGAGAGAAATGTACGTGACCTTTCGACAGCGGTATACTACTGTTGCCTGATATTTTGCAATTTCATGTCTGGATCAGGTATATTCATAGGTTATCTCCCCTCTAGGGCCATATTGCATTGTGACATTGTCATGTTCAGCCCTCTGATGTATTGAAGCTGAGTATGGCTTTTATTTTACATTGTGATATTTCATACTAACGTATTTAATATCAATTATATAATTTAATAAAGGAGCAATAATTCTATTTAATCTCTAATAAAACATACGATGATATGGTATTAAAATGTAAGCAGATGACACAGTCAAGCTAAATTCGTTTGATAAATAACTAGCTGTCATGATAGAGCACGAAAATTATAGTATTTTGTTTAATATAATTCTAATTAGCTCATTAACTGCAGACAAAAGCATTGTTTTAACATGCTTAAATGATCGTGAATATCTTTTAAGAGGAAATATTTGATCGAAGCTAAAACTCAATATTTGTGTTGTTGTGAGAAATGTACACGACATTTCGAACAGCCATGTACTAATGCTGCCTTATATTTTGCACTTGCATGTCTATATCAGGTGTATTCATCGGTTAACCCCCCCCCCCCCCCCCCCCCCCCGTCTAGAGCCATATTGCATTGTAACACTGTCATGTTCAGCCTTCTGATGTATTCAAGCTGAGGCTTTTATTTTATATTATGATATTTTATACCAGCGTATTTAATATTAATTATTTTATTTAATAAAGTTGCTATATTTTTATTTAAACCCTATGAGACATTCGATGATATGGTATTGAAATGTAAGCGGATGATTTAGCCGATACAACCTGTAAATAACTAGCTGTCAAGATAGATCACGAAACTTTTTAATATTTGGTTTCATATGATTCAAGTAAACTCATTATTTGCAGAGACTTTCGTTGATTTTAACTTGTTTTAGTAATCGTGTAAACTATATCTTTTAAGAAGAAATATTTGATAGAAGCTTAAACTCAACATTTGTGTTGTTATGATAAATTTACATGATTTTTCTCAATTGCAGGTCAATATTAGGTGTATTCATTCGTTACATTCCCCCTAAAGTATGACATGTTCAGCCCTTTGATGAATGTGTTCAACATAATTTTAATTCATATCATTTTATATAATATCAATTATACATGTTATATCACCATTAAATAAAGGTGTAGTAATTCTTTGTAATGTCTATAAAACATCCAATTACATGAGGGAAAATAATGGTACTAAATGAGAGGATAACACAGTAAAGCTAAATTGATTTGGGAAATATGTAGGTGTCAGGATAGACCACAAAGACCGTTAAAAGAGGGATCATTCAAACTCATAGATCGAAAATAAAAAAACAAGCCAGAGCAAAAAAAAAAAACAGACAAAAAGACACATAATAATCTACAAGAAACAACATTGAAAATTAACGACTAAGCAATACGAACCCTACAAAAATTGGGGGTGATCTAAGGTGCTCCGGAAGGGTAATCAGACTCTACCATGTACTCTTTTTGAACTTAGGTGGATACCTTTCTCAATGGCACCCATACCACATTTCTTTGTTTTTAATAAAGGCTACACTTCTTGACTTCAGACTTATATACGGTAGGGGTAAATATCTTTTGTAATATCTCATGTATTTGGTTTTGATGTTATATTTATTATTCACGTGGGATTTTGTCTGATGCTTGTTTCATTTCTGTGTGTGTTACATTTTAGTGTTGTGTCGTTGTTCTCCTCTTATATTTGATGTGTTTCCCTCGGTTTTAGTTTGTTACCCCGATTTAGTTTTTTGTCCATGAATTTATGAGTTTTGAACAGCGGATAATACTGTTGCCTCTATTTGTCAATCTTTTGCGATGTCGAATAAAAAAACACATTAACGCAAAAAGGATACACAAATTCATCACAATAACTCTGATGAATTTATCGTGTACTGACGCGCATATACTGATATTTTTTATACTTATCAGTTTAAAGTACATGTAATGAGGTTAATTTGATATCAAAAGATATAACTTATATGTTATCTATTTGAAACATTCAATTATATGGTACTATAATTTAATCTTATTATACAGACTAGCTTATCAAATTTAACAAATAACTATCTTTCAAAATAAATCACGGAAAAAATTACTTCGTAAATTAATCTCTAGAAATTCTACTGTTCATAGGAAACTTCAAATTAAAAAAAAATGATGCATATGTTTTTATAACTAAATTGTTAGTTTGTACAATAAAACGTATGTACATTTTCCAAAGATAATTTTAATTTGTACAAATTTAAGAGATTTTGTTTTTTTCAACAATTCGCCGACATGCTTTCCGTATGCAGAAACTTCAGCCTGACCTTCTCCGTAAAAATCTAGTGATCACAAAACACAATTGCGAAAAGAGAAACCAAATTGGCAGAGAGAGTCAACAAACATTAACATCAATCCGTCGAAAAAATAAACTGTATTTTATTGTTCATGTTTACTCGTGCTTACCTGAATATCCATGCTTCTTTGTTAATTGTTTACATTGGTGACAATCGGTAAAATATGCATCAAAACACGACCATTAATAAGTTGCCATATTTTCACAACAACACTGACTAGTGAATAATGTTTTTGATAATTATACGAAATTGATACATTAAAATGATACAATCGTGAAAAAAAGACTATGTTTATGAAATATGCATTCATTGGTCCAAGAATTGGATCAACATAATTTCAGCGGTCAGTCATTGTATATCACATTGAAGATTTATCTGTTTGTCTCTTTCATTTTTAGCCATGGCGATGTCAGTTCATTTTCGATTTATGAGTTTGACTGTCCCTTTGGTATCTTTCGACCCTTTTCAACATAAGGAGTATTTTCACAAAACCTTATATAAAAACCGAATGTCACTAAATATGTTGCCATATCAAAAGAAACGCAAAGGAGATACAACAAAAGAAATATTTGCTTAATATTTCAGTTACACAAATTTAAAATCTCTTTTTGTCTTACTTCTCTTGTGACACAACACCGACACATCATTTTCCTGTTAAGTTTTTAAACTAGTAAAACATCTAATGTTGTATTTTATTATAAATATTGTTAGTCATTTTCTTAAAAAGGTGGATTAAACCTTGTTTTATATCTAGCGAAACCTTTTACCTGCATGACACTTGCATAAAATTACATTTTATTGTCAACGATGTGTGAACAGACATACTGACACAATAGGTAAAACTGTGAAATTTGACCTATTATTTAGGACAGTTAACTCATATTCACGTACGGCAGACACAATGCAGATACAACTGTAATTTCAAAGATCGATAATTAACTGACAAAACCGTGGTTTAAAAATAAAAGACAAACAGACAAATAATAGTGCATTAGACACAAAACATAGAAAATTAAAACAGAATTTGCATGATGAGAATCAATAACTCCCTGAGATTAAATATATCGCTGGTTTATTCAATTTTTCGAACAATGTGACATGTCTAGCATTGGCATGGGATCAGTTAAAATAATGTCAGACTGTTTCCTGTCTTCGTTTGATTTTCAAAGGGAAAGGAGTTCGTTTTACATTATATAACCACCGATATACTTAACACATTATGAAATCAAGGATGCTACGTTCAATAGGTAATATGATATATTTTACTTTGATTATTTTCTTAAGTAAAAGCGGAATAAAAGACGCAAGTAAGATACAAAACAGGATATAATTTATAACAAATAACATCCTTAAAGTTGAATTTCATGCTGAGATAAACTTTGTAAAGGAAAAATAACATAAATGTCCTTGAAAGTCAATTCAACATATTTACATGTTTAATCGTTTCTATAATCAGAAATATAAGATTTGTTGAGATCATAATACTCATTTCAGTATAGAATATATTCAAAAATTTCACCAAATTTAACCCCGCCACATTCTTTATGTATGTACCTGTCCCAAGTCAGGAGCCTTAATTCAGTGGATGTCGTTTGTTTATGGGTTACATATTTGTTTTTCCTTCCTCTTTATATAAATAAGGCCGTTAGTTTTCTCGTTTGGATTGTTTTACAATGTACATATCGGGGCCTTTTATAGCTGACTATGCGGTATGGGCTTTGCTGTTATAGCTGTTAATGTGTCATTTTTGTCTCTTGTGGACAGTTGTCTCATTAGCAATCATACCAAACTTTCTTTTGTTATATCAGTGTTGATGGTATCAAAATATTAGTCGTTTTTTTTAAATTTGTATTTATTATGTCAGTTTGTTTTTTGAAAATGCATCTTTATCAATATAATTAAATTGTACGTGACTGTCATACACGTTCGAGGTTTAGTTAGCTATAACATGATGTTTAATTCACCATTTTCTACATATCAAAATGCCTGTTCCAAGTTAGAAATATGACATTTGTTGTACATATGTTTGATGTGTTCGGATGTTTTATTTTGCCTTTTGATTGGGGATTCTTCGTTTTAAATTTCCTCGCAGTTCAGTATTTTTCATTCAAAACAGAGGTAGCATGTTTACATGTCATTGAGTGTAACCATGGTAACCTTTTATTTAAGACATGTAACTCGTATGAATGTAATGCAGAAGTTGCATGCTGACAATCATTAATTCTCTGAGATAAAATATATTACGGTTGTATGCAATGTTTCAAACAATGTGACATGTCTAGGATTAAAATGGTATCAGTAAAAACAATGTCAAACTGCTTCCTGTCTTCGTTTGTTTTTCAAAAGGAAAACATGTCGTTTGACATTATATAACATATGTGTTGGTCTCTTTATAATATACGATATACTTAACACGTTATGAAATCAAGGATGCTATGTTCAATCGGAAACTTGATATATTTTACTTTATTATTTTTCTCTGTAATCTCGGACTGAAAGGACGGAAATAAGCTATACTACTGGAGCTGATTTATAACAACTGATATCCTTCAAGATGATTAACATGAAGAGATATATATTGTTAAGGGGAATAAAAAAAGTAGTTGAAAGTTAATAAAATATATGTGTTTTTTTTGTTTTTTTTTGCTTTTTGGTCGGGTTTTTGATTCTTTGACACATGTCCATTTCACATTTCCCTTCTCAATTTTATTGCATGTTTAAACATGTTAAATGTTTTTGTGTTAAAAAATGTAAGAAGTATTTGACATCAAACGAATGTAACCGTATCAGTATTGGTGTTATTAGAATTACCGTCGTTTTTGATTTTTTTATCTAATATGTCTGTTTGTTTTGTCAATAAAATTGATTTAAATGTGACTGTCATACATTGAGAGGTTTAACTAGGTATAAAACCAGTTTGAATCCACTAATTTCTACATTAAAAAAGGCCTGTACCAAGTCAGGAATATGACAGTTGTTATAAATTCGTTTGGTGCGTTTCAGCTTTTGATTTTTCCATTTGATTATGCCTCTGAGTTCGTTATTTTGTTATTTTTCTACTCAATTATAACAATCATTATCCATTGATGCGACGAAGAGAAAGACTTTTATATATAATATAATATCTTTTATCTTGATGTTTTCGAATGTAGTATCCGAATAAAAAACGTCAGAATTTACAATGAAGATATGACAGGTCTAAGCAAATAATTGCAATGCATCAAAAAGATCAAACTGAAGTAAATTGTTTGAAAACCACAATTTTGAGAAAAGAATAGGTGAATAGAAACAGGAACATGATTTTCAGTAGTTGTCCTTTGTTGATGTGGTACATAAGTGTTTTCGTTTTTCGTTTATCTAGATGAGACCGTTTGTTTTCTTCTTTGAATGATTTTAAACTAGTCATTTTTGGGGACCTTTATAGCTTGCTGTTCAGCAATGTTCAGTGAGAGCCAATGCTCTTATATCTAGATCATAAGTATGCTTCCGGCGTTAAACGCAAAGACCGGGCATTTTCTTGCTTCTCGGCCGCTTCAGAATGTAATGACAGTTGATAAAAAGCAGATATTTAAGTGCAACATGTGAGGTTGTATTTGGACATCATTGTAGAACTTACTTGGCAATACATTCCGCAATTCAAAATTTCGGCTTCATTAGTAACAGACAAGGCGATAAAGAATGTTGAGCTTACTGTCATCCAACCAAAACCATTGATACAAATAATTGCATTAGAAGTAGAGATTGACTCATTGCATTGTATATTGTTGTAGACCACTTTATATATGCAAGAAGATGTGGTATGAGTGCCAATGAGACAACTCTCCATTCAAGTCACAATTTATAAAAGTAAACCAGTATAGGTCAAAGTACGGTCTTCAGCGCCTTACACCAAACAGCAAGCGATCAAGGGTCCCCATGATGACTAGTGTAAAACCATTCAAACGTGGAAACCAAAGGACAAAAACACTTATGTACCACCTGTATCATTAATGTATCAAACATGTGTCCGCCGTTTTTTCAATTCTTATAGCATATATAGCACTTCAACTTCAATTTATAACTACATTTTGTTATCAAAACATCCATTAAAGCTTTGTTTTTTTAAAACTTGGAATCTTCTCCAGGAGTCTTTTGTCCAGAGCATATACCTAAAGGGGATTTTGTCCTGCTCCCTTGTTCAATGTAAGCCATCCAAATTATTCAATAGAAAAATGTAATGTATGTAATTACCGTTTTTTTTATCATGTTTATAAACTCTCACTGAACCTAACACACACAACTAGATATAACTTATTGCTATTTGTATACTGTTATTATATAGCTCAATTTGTAAATTGCTTCTGATGATCTTGTTTTCTTTTAAGTTATAACGATTATTTCCAAAGAAGAAGCGTAATCAAATTTTAATAATCCCAGCGGACAAACGTTCACTTTTCTTTTGTTGAACAATATGACTATATTTTTAATGAAAGACCCCGAAAGACCCCGAAAACCTATAAAAACATGACTGATGTCTTTTCTATTTGATTGCTTTACTCTGATGGCTTTCATTCATGTATACTTATCTAATATATAATTCATTAACCTTAATAGTTGATATCTTCATCAACTAAACATAAGACATATACTACAGGGCATTCTAATATCGTACGATGAACAATTTTTTCAAATAATTTGTATAGTTTGTTTTTATATTGTGCTGTTGCACCGTCGGCACAGGTTATGGGGGTATAGGGAGGGTGGGAGTGAGCGCCCAAAAACATGCTAAGCCCTAACACTATCCCAATGTGCCTGTCCAAAGTTAGGAATCTGCAGGTTAGTGGTTGTTTCATATTTTTTATGTCCGGGCCTTTTAAGGCCGACTATATATGTGGCATGGGGTTATCTCATTGTTGTAGGCCATATGATTGATTATGATTGCTTATATCTATTTTGTATGATCTATGGTAGAAAATTGTTTCATTAACAATCATACCACATCTATATTTGTATTCTCCTAAATATCTTCATGGTCAACAAAAAAGAGACGAAATGACAAAAAATAGTCATAAAAACAAATATTACAAGTAAACATAATAAAATTATCCAATATATATTATTTATTTGATTAAGTTTAGAAGTACATGTAGTTTATTGCAATGGTAACTATCGATTGATACAAAAGCCAAATATAAAAAGCAAAAGCAGTCAGTTTTCTCATAATAAATGAAGAAATGTTATTACAAAATGTGTTCATTGTTAAGAGTATGATACATTGGTAAATACTGATACGATGTACATAATTTAATAATGTTAGATTACTGACAACTCTATCAAAATGAAATGCTCTATTTAAATTGGAATCATTCTTTTATATATCTGTTTAATTCAAAATTTCCTTAGGGTCTTCCAATATGATTGTCAAAGATATATTATGATTTATTAAAGGAGTAGGTCCAGTAAGACCCCATTTTGGCCCCAAAATATAGCAGTTTTCCAAATTGTTCAAATGTAAATTTTAGTAATTTATTGGACAGAAGAATGCTTCTGCTACATAAATATGGGCTGTTTTTGACATTACAATGAAAATATATCGGGTACTAGCACCACAAAGTAAAGCTAAATTACTGAAATCTTCACAATTCTATCATTTTAGTTGAATTTTAGACGGTTTTCGTGTAAAACGAAAGTGGCCGCATTCGTGTTCATCCTTAATATTAAAATGTAAGTTGTATTTTATGATAATACATAACATATATAAAGGTTGAGGATGAACACGGATGCGGCCACTTTCATTTTTGACAAAAACCATCTGAAAAGTGACATTTTTCGGCATATTTGGTAGATTTTTCATATTTCAGCTTGAATCGGTGCGTTTTTTATGATTAAATCAGTTAAAATCTTTCACATAAACTAATTGATTCAAATAAAATAGACACTTCAGTGTTTAAAAAGTGGTCAAAATCATTCGTCAGATGAACCTGAAATTTGAGGCCAAAATCGGTCCTTACCGGACCTTCTCCTTTTTCATCACAATTTCTAAAGATGTATTACAAATTCCCATACGACAATAAAATGATGGACTATCCTTCAAATAAAATGAATCAATGTTATGTAGTCTTTGGTATTTTAAAAAGAGTTTTCATCTGAATCATATAAATACTCTTGTTTTACTATGAGGAATAAAAGTTAGCATTTTAACATAATAAGTTCTTCAAATTGTATGCATTTAGCTATAAAAACCTATTGCTGAGTTTTTAAAAAAAAAAAACAATATCTATTACAGCATTCCGTATCATCCTTCAATAATAATGCGCGATGGCATTCAAGTATAGATTCTGGGTACTGACGTTGGTTAAATTATTCTTTTATATGTCTTTATGAAGATTACTTTCATTCTTTAGTCAGTTTTTGGTGATATCCATTTGACGTGACTCTGTACCTTTACATCCCGTCATTGTGTTATTGTGCTATTATTCTATGATATTTGTTTTGTATTCTTACCTTTCACTTGTGCTTTCTCTATTTGCCTTTTTGCGTTTTTTTTTTATTCATATGACGTCAATCCACGAAAATGGCAACACAAGAAAATAAATTAATCCAAAGAACCTCAAATTTAAAAGTGAAGGTGTATCATTAATTGAAAATCTATATCACCAAAAGGAATGTGAAGACATTAATCATTATGTTTCATAAAACAATTTGTGTAGGTCTGCGGAATGCTCAATTAATTACTTTTAGATGGCATTTGTCTTTGGGAAGTGGCATTTTATCACATTGTATCGAAAAACAGTTATACCGGTGTGATCGAACCGCTGTTACCATTTTAAGTACTAAATTAATAAAACTATTACTTTGATCATATCAGTTTTAACAAGCACTTAATTGTAGTATAAGTCATAGTAAAACTGTCTTTTTATTGATGATTGCTTTACAAGACATCAGTGCAAAAAGGCTATATCGCAGTGTTCTCCGTCTAGTAAGTCGCTTCTAGTTAGTGACTCTATAATTTTCAAACAACACCTACTGCAGTTTTCACCATTTATAAGGAATGAGTCATAACGCTTGTGAGCTTTTATATCAACAGAAAAAAATACCTTATGCTAATTAGGAATGACTGTAAAAGCAAGTATTTGGAAGCAGTAGAGAAACGAATAGATGTTATCTAAAATATCAATGTGTATCAATCAAACGAAATTTCTACTTTCCATTTTAATGTTTCTATAAAATATTGCATGAGACCTATTCTAACTTTCATCCTATAATGTTTTTAATATAGATGTGTGTTCAGCAACTAAGATAATTTTGATGAAAACAGTAAAATTATCATTTACTGATAAAAATATTTCCACCGTTACAAATCTGCGGTGATTTAAAAATATTATAGATTGTAATAAATTATCATTGATATGGTAATGATTATACATTAACTGTTTTTCCGAAGGAATAGATTACCTGAAGTGAGGTATTATTTGAATAACGTCTCGGAAATATAGTCCTAAATGCTCTTCAACTCTGTACAGAATTTTGTTTAATAGCTTATTTAATTAAAGCATCACTGATGAATGTTATGTAGACGAAACGCGAGTACACAAGTTCAATCCTTGTATCTATTTTGATTTAATTTGTATACTGTTTCAAAATCGAATTTAGCTGTGTCTGTCATCTTTATCTTTTATATTTTCAAAAAGCAAATTTATTATCCTAAGATATTTCAATAAACACTGGCAAACAGACAGTTGTATGTATGAGCGAGCATCAATGCTATCACGATATAAGTTATAAAATGACCAGACACATGTGCACTTACAAATCTCGAAACGTGGTCACACTCTTTCTAATAAAATGTTTTAATGACAATCATACACGCTAACGTGTGTTTACGTCCTACACGAACTATCATGCTTTATATTAGTAATTGTGGAGTACGACACTGATGGAAGCCTTTAAATTAAATCACACTGATTACTCTTTCGTTCAATCTTGACTTAATACGTTGTTTCAACAGCTGACGCCGAAAATTAAAACAACAGTAGTATACCGCTGTTTAAAAGTTATCAATCGATTGAAAGAAAACAAAATCCGGGTTACAAACTTAAACCGAGGCAAACACATCAATTATAATAGGAAAATAATAGAAACACTGTAGTGTGACACAAGAAACGCTAGCATACATAGACACGTGTTATTTGTTAACAACTGCCATAATTCTGACTTGGTACAGGACATTTTAAGGAGAATATCGTGGGTTAAATCGTCTTTTATGTGCTACATGTGGAGCAGGATCTGCTTACCCTTCCGGAGCACCTCAGATCATTCTTAGTTTTTAGTAGGAATCGTGTTGCTTATTCCTTAGTTTTCTATGTTGTGTCATGTGTTCTAGTGTGTGTCTGTTTGTCTTTTTAGCCATTGCGTTGTCAGTTTTTGTTTTCGATTTATGAGTTTGACTGTCCCATTGGTATCTGCCGTCCCTTTTTTATGAATAGCCAAACATTCGTTGTGTATGACAATGTTTAAACATAATTCTGATTTACAATTCAGTCATAATCTTTGTCAATTTCACAAATATAACTTGAAATCGTTTTTCATTGCAGGTAAAGAAATTGTTGAGAAGTATGCTGCTTTTTGTCCAGTGTTGTCTCTTTAACATATTCTACGTTTCCATTCTAATTTTCATGTTATCTTTTGGACTATGTTTTAGACTGTACACTTCTACAAAAACAACAAATTGTTGAGCTGACGAAGTGAAATGGAATTAAATCTAGGGGATCTATTGTTTTTTTGGCACTTAATGTATTTTTGTCCAATTTTAGATATTCGTTTACGGATAATTCATCAAGCTATTTGAATTCAGGGCATTCTTTTCAGCTGTCGAGACAACACAGACGTCCTATCTAAATTTATTACTGTGTAAACGTTCAATTACCATCCAGTATAAAAATCGCTATTCTTACAACAGTTTGCAGGAAGGAGGCAATGTTTCTACTCAATAAACAATTATTTTATACGTAGTCATCATTTATATTTGATTGTGTAAAAAGTTGATATACTCTTAAATGAATTTAATCTGTATGATTTAAAGCATATTAGACTTTGGTATACTTTGTTAGTTTTTCTCCGCTTCAAAATTGCCACCCCGTGTCAAACATAGCCGACACCCCGCATGTGTCGTTCTACACGGTGTGAAATGTCAAGTATATTATCTGTACTTTGAAAATAAAATTTGTGTTCATCAGTTTTTTCAGTTCATTAGTTGCAATATGCAATATAATTTTAGTATTGTTTTTTTAATCAAATTTCTGAGTTTAGTATGGCGTCCATCAATGAACTAATACATGAACATATTTTTGTTGAGGGTCCAGCTAAAGAACGGCTCCGGGTGCGAATTTTTCTTTCTGTATTGAAGACCCAATGGTGACCTTCAGCTGTTTTCTGCACATTGGTAGGGTTATTGTATTTTTGACACATTCCACATTTCCATTCTCTCTTTTATACAGGTCAAATTTACATTGAATATTTTTGATCGGATTCCGAAGCTTGTAAAACATACTAATATGTAAACATGCCAAATTTAATATAAACACAGACAGTTTTTGTACTTAGGTGAGGAGAGTAGAGTTTAATCCTTTCGCCCACTTGCACTTAATACAGTTTCATTTATCTCTGTTTTATAGAAACTGAGTACTACATTTAGGTATTTTATGAATACTTTCTTGCATGCAATGCATACCTTTTGATAATTGCTCTTGTTTTACTTTACTTTTCTTGGTCTTTTTCGTAAGGTTTTTCGTCTGCTGTTGTGTTTGGTTTTGGATTGCCAAATATATCGGTCACTGGGGAAAAAAATATAAAACTTTTTTTTAAATACTTAATTATAATCTGAAGTGTGTTTTAAATAACAGATAGAGGTGACTTTTATAAATTGATTGGTGCTTGTTTATCGTCGAGAAGCATATAAGTCATCTATTTTCAAGACGAGAAATGATAATGATACTTTTGACAATCAGAATCATACTGGCATAAAAACTTTAGAATATATATCATTTATACTAAATCAGTTTTATAAAATCTTAAATGTAATTTAAATTCCGTTATCGGTGTTCAAATTACTGTTGAGGGATTTTAACTGATTTTTTTTCAAATTTGATATTTTCAAAGAACAAGTGTGAAATCAACACCATAATGATGTTAATACTTGCTAGAGAACACTAGTACAAAAGACTGCTTTCATTAAAATTGAGGTTTGTTGCAGGTATGATTTTCCGATCTAAATATATTGTTTTATCGGTTGTGAATTTTAGATCTTGGTCGATATTTATAGAGAGTCAAGCAACAAACTAACCTAATTGTCCGTCGCAATACTTCATTTAAATATACGTATTATGTGTTTGTTTAATGCACTATACACCAATAGTAGTCAACATATCTCCTACAGTGAACCAGACGTTAACTTAACAATGATCTGTTAAAATGTCAAATTACCAACAAATACACTGAAGTCGATGATATTTTGTTTGTCAACACATAACAAGGTTAATTTCAGTCCAGAATGACCATGATTACCTCATAGCATCAACATATGCTGGTTAAAATTCTCACTACATTCTTGATATATTTTAACAAGCCGTGTGACACAATTGGAGCGGGATATGCTTACCCTTCTTGGGCAACCGAGATCATCCGTCAGCTGTTGTCCGTCGGAAATTGATTTTGGTTTCCATATTATTTTCATATTACCCTAACTAGGAGGGTAACATCCTATATAGTGTGCACACTTCACTGGGGTAACATCCTATATAGTGTGCACACTTCAATAGGGTAACATCCTATATAGTGTACACAATCCACTAGGGTAACATCCTATATAGTGTGCACACTTCACTAGGGTAACATCCTATATAGTGTGCACAATTCACTAGGGTAACATCCTATATAGGGTGCACTCTTCACTAGGGTAACATCCTGTATAGTGTGCACACTTCACTAGGGTAACATCCTATATAGTGTGCACACTTCACTAGGGTACCAACATCCTATATAGTGTGCACACTTCACTAGGGTAACATCCTATATAGTGTGCACACTTCAATAGGGTAACATCCTATATAGTGTGCACACTTCACTAGGGTAACATCATATATATAATGTGCACTCTTCAACAGGGTAACATCCTATATAGTGTGCATTCTTCACTAGGGTTACATCCTATAAAGTGTGCACACTTCACTAGGGTAATATCCTATATAGTGTGCACACTTCACTAGGGTAACATCCTATATAGTGTGCACACTTCACTAGGGTAACATCCTATATAGTGTGCACACTTCACTAGGGTAACATCCTATATAATGTGCACACTTCACTAGGGTAACATCATATATAGTGTGCACACTTCACTAGGGTAAGGAGCGAGGTTGTTTGATATGATCAGAGACCTGAAAAGTCCAAAATGTCTTCTCATATACATATAGTATTACAGGACAGCTTGGCAACGTTTACAAAATTATTGAACGTACACTGTATTCATGTTACCTATGTTTTAAAGTGTCTTATCCTAAATGAAATATTTATGTCGTCTATAAAAGTATCAAATAAAATGAATGTGATTCTCTTTTTGAAAAAAAAAAGAAATTTCTTGAAAATATAATGCCGCACAGCTAGAATAAAGATACTACACAGACATACATGGTTATACGTGTTTCATACTGTAATATGTTATGTCACTTTAGTTAAGAAATCTTTTATCCTTAGCATGTTTAGGGAAATCAAATTTAACAGTAGGAAAACTATATTTGATTGATGCCGACTATTAGTTGTCAGTTGCAGATATATATGAATGACAATTATTCGACGTTCGATATTGTTATATTATATCTAAATGAAATAAAATGAAATTGAGGAGTGAGTGATGGGAATAGGTAAACTATATGACTATGTATGAAAAATATCCAGTATGAATGCAGTCCGACTATGTATTACAAATAGCGAAATATTCTAGATTGTTATATTGCAAACAAATGTTTTCGGTATAATTTGTCTGTGTAAAGTGTCATTTTTACAATAAAGGTCATAAATGTTATTCCATGGTAAGTACTTATGCATTTCAATATAACCATCAATGACATAACCCATGTTTCTGCTGTCATATTAGTTTATATAAACCAATTGTTTTTTTCAACAAATATTATACAATATCCTGTATATGTGAAATGGATTAATTCATTTTATATTCAAATGTCATATATTTCTAATATATTTTTAGTTGCCTACGTATTTCGACATACACATTGTATTTCCTCACTGGAAAAACCCAGATATCCCGATAGGATTTGTTAACATTGGAGGGAAAACTAACTATCCGGCATGCCAATTAATAATTGATGCAATTGCGCTTGCCACGTGCAGTGTTTGACATCATAAAGACAGTGAACACCCTGCCATTATAGTACTATATGTAGTTATTTTTTCAGAACGATAGGTAATTCTTTCGAAGAATTCACCCAGACAATACCATGTTTCAATGGAAGATGATTCAAGGCATGCCATAATGACCAGTGTGAGGTCATTGTTTTCCTGGATAAAATGTACTATAATTTACTCCAAAACTCAATTTGTTTGATCAAGGTTTGATAGTTTGTTGTTGATTATTGGCAGTTAGTTTGATAGGTTTCAAACAAATCGTCATTGACTCTTTTATCTTAAGGATGTGAAGCTTACGCCATGGCTTAAAACAGACAAACAATAGTACACATGACACAACATTTAAATGCTATAAAAAAGCAACACGACCCCACCAAAAAAATGGGGGTGATCTCAGTTGCTCCGGAAGGATAAGCAGATCCTGCTCCACATGTGGCACCCTTCGTGTTCCTCATGTTATACAAATTCGGTAAATAGTCTAAGTAGGTATATCACATTCATGAAAGGTAAGGCGATGTAGTTACGTCGTAAAGAACATATCCGATATCATCTGCGAAACAGTTATTCCATAACGTTCAACCAACTCGTGATGGCGTCCGTAAACTTTACGAAGGGATGATTCCAACTTCACCATTTGGAACTCTTGGTTTAAAAACTTCCTTGTAAGCAGCTACCCTCTATCAAAAATATCATGATAGGAGATACAAGCTCGGGAATATCGTATAAATTGGGAGATATATACCCCGCAAGCAGGTGCTACTGGATTGTTGCTACTTAGAAATGGAAAGTTCACAATTGGAAAGCTGACTTCATCTCTTTTGTCGTAAAGTTTTGTTTTTAACCGACCCTCATTGTCAATGTTTTAGATGTAAGTCAAGATATGAGGCCAACGTAACTGTATCTGTTGTATATAGTTATCAAAGGTACCAGAATTATAACTCAATACGCTAGACGCGAGTTTCGTCTACATCACACTTATCAGTGACGCTCAGATCTAAATAGTTATAAAGTCTTTATCTCTAGTTCGATGGGATAAATGCGTTCAACATAATCACTAAATTTGAATTATTTAGAGAACATCATCTATATAGCGGAAAGTAAAGTTAAAGGATATTGCTAACTTCTTAACTTTTTATCTAACTTAGATTACAGTGATTTTTTTGTTTGATACAAATATCTTATTAAGTGTATGTTTCTCTTTTTAACTCACCTGGCCCGAAGGGCCAAGTGAGCTTTTCTAATCACTTGGCGTCCGGCGTCCGTCGTCGTCCGTCGTCGTCCTGCGTCCGGCGTTAACTTTTACAAAAATCTTCTCCTCTTAAACTACTAGGCCAAATAAAACCAAACTTGGCCACAATCATCATTGGGGTGTCTAGTTTAAAAAATGTGTCCGGTGACCTGGCAAATCAACAAAGATGGCCGCCATGGCTAAAAATAGAACATAGGGGTTAAATGCATTTTTTTGTTTTTAACTAAAAAAAAAGCAAATTATTTAGAGCAAATCTGACGTAGTAAAAATGTTTATCAGGTCAAGATCTATCTGCTCTGAAATTTTCAGATGAATCGGACATCCTGTTGTTGGGTTGCTGACCCTGAATTTGTAATTTTAAGGAAATTTTGCTGTTATTGGTTATTATCTTGAATACTATTATAGATAGAGATAAACTGTAAACAGCAATAATGTTTAGCACAGTAAGATTTACAAGTAAGTACGCGTGACCGAAATGGTCAGTTGACCCCTTTAGGAGTTATTGCCCTTTATAGTCAACTTTTAACCATTTTTCGTAATTTTAGTTATCTTTTACAAAAATCTTCTCCTCTGAAACTACTGAGCCAAATTGTTCCAAACTTGGCCACAATCATCTTTGGGGTATCTAGTTTTAAAAATGTGTCTGGTGACCCGACCATCAAATCAAGATGGCCGCCATGGGTAAAAATAGAACATAGGGGTAAAATACAGTTTTGGGCTTATAACTCAAAAACCAAAGCATATAGAGCAAATCTGACGTAGTAAAAATGTTTATCAGGTCAAGATCTATCTGCCCTGAAATTTGCAGATGAATCGGACATCCTGTTGTTTGGTTGCTGACCCTGAATTTGTAATTTTAAGGAAATTTTGCTGTTATTGGTTATTATCTTGAATACTATTATAGAAAGAGATAAACTGTAAACAGCAATAATGTTTAGCACAGTAAGATTTACAAATAAGTACGCGTGACCGAAATGGTTAGTTGACCCCTTTAGGAGTTATTGCCCTTTATAGTCAACTTTTAACCATTTTTCGTAAATCTTAGTTATCTTTTACAAAAATCTTCTCCTCTGAAACTACTGAGCCAAATTAATCCAAACTTGGCCACAATCATCTTTGGGGTATCTAGTTTTAAAAATGTGTCTGGTGACTCGGCCATCAATTTAAGATGGCCGCCATGGTTAAAAATAGAACATAGGGGTAAAATACAGTTTTTGGCTTATAACTCAAAAACCAAAGCATTTAGCGCATTTTTGTTTATAATGTCAAGATCTATTTGCCTTTAAATTTTCAGATAAATCGGACAACCTGTTGTTGGGTTGCTGCCCCTGATTCGGTAATTTTAAGGAAATTTTCCAGTTATTATCTCGAATATTATTATAGATAGAGATAAACTGTAAACAGTAATAATATTCAGCAAAGTCAGATTTACAAATAAGTCAACATAACGGAAATGGTCCATTGACGCCCTAAGGAGTTATTGTCCTTTATAGTCAATTTTTAACAATTTTCATAAAATTTGTAAATTTTTATTAACATTTTCAACTGAAACTACTGGGCCAAGTTCATTATAGAAAGAGATAATTGTAAGCAGCAAGACTGTTTAGTAAAGTAAAATGTACAAACACATCAACATCACCAAAACACAATTTTGTCATGAATCCATCTGTTAACAGCTTTATTTTTCATTACCTCTGGTATGCTGAAGAGACACTCATGCGCTGTAAAAATGTAGGCGGACAATCAGTTACTTCACAAAAGTATAATTGTGTTAAATAATAAGAGTTATATGATGTATCTCTCGATTTGAATAGTTTTTGTGATGAAATCCTAATGTGATACAAATAAATAAATCTTGACAATATAATATAAAAAAAACATTTGAAATCAATTTTAGATGCAAATTGAAATTAGGGATTGAACAGATGCAAATGATTCACCATTTGTTTGACATAAAACAATTAAAGTAAAGTGATATGTCTTTGATCGCAACAAATAAAGCTACTTTGCATGTGACGATTCACATTTCTCAAACAAATTAAACTATTTTGTCAAATAAATAAAAATAGATGAGAGTAGCTGCTCATTACAATTATCATCACTCACTGCATTGTGTTGACCTAGATTGTAGTTAGATTCAGAATTTAACGTGACCTTATCCCAGACTTGACATTCATTTTCATAAAAAAACGTTAGGAAAATACTTTTTGATAGAATAAACAGTTTATTGTATGAATATAACATACATTTATCCATCTTATTTGTTAATACTACATGATGAACCCTTTAATCACAATCGAGTTTTAAATGTCCATTTACATTGAATTTCTCCAATTCGATTTTCCTTATCCTTTTAAAGGCTTAAAACTTGTATACATTTAGCTAGACAGTCCTGATTTCTCAAAATTAAGTCAAACATTTGAAACATCTCAGATGAATTAGACTACTTTAGTTTTCTCGTTTGAATTGTTTTACATTGTCTCATCGGGGCCTATTATAGCTGACTATGCGGTATTGGCTTTGCTCATTGTTGAAGGCCGTACGGTGACCTATAGTTGTTAATGTCTGTGTCATTTTGGTCTTTTGTGGATAGTTGTCTCATTGGCAATCATACCACATCTTCTTTTTTATATTACTTTCAATTATTCGATTGGATACGTTCTGTGGAACTTTAAAATCGTGTCTAACTTACTTTAAGTTTGCTCAAACCACTTTTGTTTTTTGTATATAAGACTTGTTTATATATAAAATTGAAAACAAAACGTTAAATAATTTCTTCCGCCCGAAGCGCTTTTCTGGATTTTCCTTCATCAGGAACACTCAAAGCCAAACATTTGAATTCCGAAGATGTATAAGTACCGAAACCGTTGAAGAGCTATATGTCAAAAATACCTATAATATGAGTCATTTATTGCATATGGACTAAACTTGTCAGATACGCTCAACAATATATGCACATTGTTGTAAAACATGCAGAACAGATTTAGTTTTATTTGGACCAGTAAAACATTTGTTTATCACATAACTCAGATAAAAGCTTGTGTACCAGTTTAATAGCTTGATAAATAATTTACTACCTTCTGTTATAACTAGATAGGTTTGATCTGTGTGTATGATTGTTTCTGTAAACATTTTTTACCCGCCGATTATTCAATGTGAAGAGTCAAAAATTAATTTTATGGTTCAATAAATTCAAAATAAATAATAGCCATTCATTAAATAAAACAATACGTAAATTTATTCATTTCGGAATTATAGCTGTATACTTTTGTCCTCTTGTGGAGAGTAATCTCATTGGCAATTATACCACATCTTTTTTTTTTATACATTTAACAGACAAACAATCTGGTATTTACACAACAACATAATTACGTGTACACTGGAAATGTCAGTTAATGTTGAAATTAAGTACGTTACTCGAACAGACAAATAAAAGTTCATTTTAATGGTTAATAGAACAATCCGATAACCGTGTATGAACTATTTTAATGCGAAAACAACAATGTATTGGATAACCAATTAAAGTATGCTTGATCCAAAGTGTCTGTGAAGGCATAAAACGTTTGTTGAAACACAAAATATGTAGGTATTATATTTGAATATGTTGATGCAGGAGTAATTTGAACTATATAAAATTAAACACAACGCTAGCGCTGTCTGTCGGCAATAACAGTTAACAGCGAACACAGTCAATGGTAAAATGACAGTTAATAAAAAACAACCTAATGTCAGGAAATAAAACCCGAAGTGAGTCAAGATAGTACATATAGAACGACTTTCAGTTGAACCCCCCATTTTGGAGGAATAAGCATCAAGTTTTTGGTATATGTTTTTTTATTACTGGTATTGGGTTTTCTTAAATCGTTTGTCAATAATCAATAATCAAGTTGTTGTTTTTTCCTTTCGAATTGTTTTACATTTTTTCATGCCGGAGCATTTTTTTTTAGCTGAAAATATATGGTACGCCATACATTAAATACTATGTATGTATATATATGTATAAGTTGTAAACTTGGCAATCATGCCATGACTTACATTACTGAAAATTTAGAATGACGAATAAGGGTTCTCAGGTTTTCAAATCTTGATACCTGATTTAGTGTTTTTACCACATATTATACACTCGTAGAACTGAGTAAAGTTTGATGACTTTAAAGACAGCTCTCTTCATTTCACACACAAACATTTGAATATAATTAAAATTTGTTTGCAACAGATGCCCAGAATAATTCAAATCGGAAATTGCAATCAAATTTGAACGACTCGATGTGTCAAAGGTACGAATAACTATTCTGGAAGGCATGAACGTTGTCAATACCACGTACAATGAGAGAACCTTAATTAAAATCAGTTCATAAATTGACACGCACTTGAAATACTAATAATATCACTTGATATCATTTAATGCTTATGCAGATAAAACACTCATCAATCATCTATAGCTGTTATAGAATGAATAACAATTACTATGGTTCCAAACAGGATGAATTTTAGTGATCAAAATGATATAAAAGGGATGATTCATATCTAAAAATTGTTTTATCATTCTAATCATATTTATTTTGGACCTTGTATAAATTTTTGTTCCAGCACTGTTCATGGCTGCTGTCATGATTGCAATTAGTGCCAAGTATTTTGGAAATTTCATTATTAGCATTTATAATCTTTTTCGAATATTTTGGATACGGTATCTTTGCTATTGAAAATGAGAAGATGTGGTATGATTGCGAATGAGACTACAATCAGTGCCACGTATTTTAGAGATTTCACTATTTCATTTGATAAGTACCATTCTGTTCATGTTTGATAACTTTGGATACGGTATCTGTAATATTAAAATGAGAAGATATGATATGTTTGCGAATGAGACTACAATCAGTGCTAAGTATTTAAAAGATTTCATTATTAGCAGTTGATAAGACTCATTCTGTTCATATTCGGTAATTTTGGATAAGGTATCTGTAATATTAAAGTGATAAGATATGGTATGATTGCGAATGAGACAGCAAGCCGCCAGAGACCAAATGATGCGTAAATACGCAATCAATTATAGGTCACCATGTACAGTTATCAACAATGAAAACTTTACCGTTTAGCAAGCTAGAAAAAGACATGACAAAATTTGAAATTATTCAAAAAGATTAGTTGAGGATATAGTGTTCCATGTACCTGAGTTTTTTTTGTTGTTGTGTCTCTTGTATCGGTACGTTAAATAATAGTGCTAAATGTGTTTCTTTTTACTGATTGTATAATTAATCCAATAAAAGAATAGAAGGGAAGGGAAGGGAAGCCTTAAGTCCTATAAAACTCATTAATTTAATTGCACCATTTGACCATATGCTAATCTGTTGGTATGACGTCCGTTGCCTATAATGTAAAGTTCATCAAAGGAATCTTGCAGAACTTTGATTAGCGATGATTAATATATTTTCACCGACTATTTAGATACTTGTCTACTGTTGAACGCGCTGTGTGGCTTATAGTTTCTAAACGCATTGACGTATACTCACATCTATCATCAATTGTTTTCATTTTTTCATTTTTATAATTGTTCAAATAATCTGGATAGAACTTACAAATTCTCATTATGTTTATAGTAAGCATAAAAAAAACTATTTCCTTTGCAAATAAATTAATTAATAACCTAAGACAATTTGTCAAAGGAACCTAGCGTTGAAACTAGGGCTCGTTCCTTTTTTGTATTCCCTTACCATAACTTACAATTATGTATGTATAATGAGACATAAAACATGAATATTCATGATGGAAAGTTTAATGAGTAAAGATATCGAAGTTGTAGAATTCAAATCAATAAAAACGCACACATACAACAAATTTTCAATCCCACAAAACAGCTAGTAACTACAACATTTCATAACATAATACTTTTAAAGTACATACTTGATATGTATGTTAGATTCAGCATAAGGAAATTAAACATAATATGCATTGTATGGACCACTAGTATTTTAATTAAATGTAAGCAAGATAAGAGTGCCAGACAATAGTACTGTAGTCGCTCAACGATGATAAGCCGTTAAAGCATTCGTAAACATTTGAACAAACAGGCAACACCCCCACCCCCCCCCCCCAACAGATAAAAAGAAATCACTACACTACACAGAAACTGATGACAAAGAACCCGACCAAAACCCTAAAATAGAATGTTAGAGTAGTTCGGGTTATTCATATATACAATTACTCATGTCTTAACTGATGTTATTTTAAATTTTAGAGTCCTGATTAAAAGTTGGTTCTTTTACAAAGTACGTCGTGTAATTCATTTTCACTGCACGAGGGACGTACCATGAAATCCATTTTATTCGGTACAATCAGTACTAAAGACAAATTAAACACTACTAGATAAAACACTTAAAGTATAATACTTCTTGTACAATTTATTTTGTTAAGGATTGTATTCTTCATACATTTCAGTTTTATTGAAATCACCGTTCTTGAATTATTACCAAAACCTGTGATACAAGTGTAAATGTAAATGCATTCTAAAAATGTCAAAAATTCGTAGTTTTTGAGTGATATTTTTTTCATTTCTATTACGAATCAAGTAAGACTTATAATCCAAACTGTTGAGAAAATGGGTGAGGGGTAAACAAAATGATTTTAGCAGGAACATGTACATCCCATATCACTTTTTTCTTTTACAATTTCTTAGATATGTATTTTTTCAATAATTTATAACAATAAAGTTGAAATAATATGCATTCTGTTGTTTTAAAAAATGGAGAAAAATCACAAATTTACAAAATTGACGTGTACAGCAAGGTACACGTGGTGTACATTCTTAAACCAAAGTTTAGAAAGAATTTCAAATATGACTATGCCTACAAACATTTTCCACTGCGCATTTGAAAACAGATTTAAAATAACGACGTCTTCGGTATGGTACTTCCGTGTTACAAAACTATTAAGAAACAACAATGCCAAGACAAAATCGTTTATAAAAACCGTATATTTTAGATGTTGAATGTACTTGAAAACGTCTGCAAACATGGCAAAATTATTACATTGAATCACTAAATGCATTTTCTTATAATTTAACTTTATGTAGAATGTGATTTAGTGTATATTCTTTTAAACGATTTATTCGATGTAGAACGCACTTTAATTTATAGTTTTATTATTTTTAAATACTTCGTATCGTAAACATTTTTCCATGCACAAAACAAAGCGGAAAAGGAGAGAGGTGCGGGAAGATTATGTAACATTTATGATACAAGAACGTGATATTGGAGCAATCTAAATTATAGAGTCAGTTTATGTATTCGTTCTACGTTCATGACTTCATATGAGAATGTTGCAAAATGCAGGATTTTCCATCACATAAATCGTTAAGTAATCAAGAGTCATCATTCTTCTAAAGCGACATAATATAAAGTTACATTTCGGTGGTCAGATTAAAACAGATTTTAGGTCATCAAAACATGTCAAACTATTATTTTGCAAATCGTTTTTCAAACACGATTGTCTGTTGTTATTGACCTATTATTTCAATCACATGTTCACTTAATACGTTCCATTATAAAGATAATTCATTCATGTATCTTTTTTTCCTTGTGATGCTGTACTTTTGTTGAGACAAAGTACTGATGGTATTTGCAGTTTACCACCTTGAGGAGGTTTGCTACTCAGTTTCAAAATAACTAGCTTTTCATAATACCAGTATATATTGGTAGGAGATTATTAACGGAACCAAAGGAGCCAAAAACAAATGTCAATGTGTTTGTTTTCGAGCTATAAGCCATTGACATTTTGGCGGGGAAATGTTCTCTCTTGAATTTTTTTAGCGTATCAATAGCATGATTAAGTGCTCGAAAACTGTTTACAAGGACTATATTAGACTTTTACAGATGGCTTATAATTAAATAAAGTTTCAATTGATTTGAATGTGATATAACATGATAAGACTTATCGCCAGATATCTATTTGTATGAATTTCTGGACTTGTACCATCATTGCAGCTGGAATAGCTTAGTAAATACCATTCTGAAGCACCCGAGTTCACTTCCAATTTTTGGTTGTTTTCCAGTTGCACAATCATTATTTTCTGTTTATTCAAAATGTTTTGGAGATCGATAACAATTCATTCTAAGGACTCATAACGAAAACGAGTTTATCCGTTACTTTTATTCAATATTTCACACTAACAATTTATTATGTCTTTTTCATGGAAAAATTTATATGATTATATTGCTCATGTTACGGTGATATTAAAATTTCAGCAATTTCATATCTCAGGCGAGACGTCTAGACATGTTTAAATATCAAGTTTCAGTAATCAAGTGTTACCAATTACGTTTCGTCACATATACTGTTTCAAATAATAGAATTGAAAAATTTCCAAGAGAAATAAAAGCTTTTAGGCATGTAATGCACTGTATTAACTTAGTCTAGTATGCTGAAATCAAAATCAAAAAGATTAAGTATATAAGGGTCTTCATCACAGTAAAAAAACAGACCAAGGCTACCAATGGGTCTTCATCACAGTAAGAAAACAGACCAAGGCTACCAATGGGTCTTCATCACAGTAAGAAAACAGACCAAGGCTACCAATGGGTCTTCATCACAGTAAGAAAACAGACCAATGCTACCAATGGGTCTTCATCACAGTAAGAAAACAGACCAAGGCTACCAATGGGTCTTCATCACAGTAAGAAAACAGACCAAGGCTACCAATGGGTCTTCATCACAGTAAGAAAACAGACCAAGGCTACCAATGGGTCTTCATCACAGTAAGAAAATCCTGTACGGGAGGTTGCATTCAGTTGGCCGCCTTATAGAAAATATGCACTTGTTCAGTGAAAATAGACGTGACACTAAACTCCAATGCATTTATCTAAACTTATTTGACAGTATTTTGTACTTCGCTTTTTCTTATTTACATTCTTCAATGAAATGAATGAAATATTGTATACAGCACAATTATAATGATAAAACGGATATTGTTAACAAGTACAATATCACAACTACACGATTTAGGTATATTTTTAGTACTTTGAAGTTATAGGCACTTCAACAGTACACTTGCAAACATAGCTGTGCATCTATTTTCTGACGTGGAATTTAACTATACATTCAGTAACCTAATCATCATGATAAAGTCAATAGTACATGGTATATTGGAAGCGTTTGCTTTTTATGTAGTTTGTTATAAAAGACCTTTGAATTCACTACATCAAGTATCAGTGACATTTATAAATTTTTACTCCTACACCCGCTTATAAAATATATAAGTTTAATACGGACAATCTTTATAAATAATTCCACAAGAAAATATATGAATACAAACATATAGAATTAGAAATAAAAATGTGTACTTGCACTTTTATTTTCCATATTAAGAAGAGTGTCATGTTTGTTAAATGGAGTTGAAAGTCGATAAAATTAATAAAAAATAAAGTTAACGAAACAGAGAATGAAAAGGAGGGGTGTATACTGAAAGTATTAATCAGTTAAAGACATGAAAGATATGAGCAAACGATAAAACAACAAGTCCATAAAAAAATGATCACACAAATCAATGATGACAAATAAATAGTACTGTTCACAGTATATTATACATTTGTATATATATCAATGTTAAAAGGTACATATAAAGCAGAATAATAGGTCCCTCATTTATTTGTAATCATTTGGCGTTTTTGTAACAAAAAAATCTGGAAAAAAGCGACTATAAATAATTAATATAACTATGCCTCTGATTTTAAGGTTCAGATATAATTTTTTTAGCTTTAGTTAAAAACAAAACAAAAAACAAAACAGCAATAAAAGTCGTCACTTCGTACAATAAGTTGATGCATAAAGTTAATCCATATTGTACGCAATGACCAATATATTAATCATTCGACAAGAAACTTAGTTACTAAGGATAAGTTACAGCATAAATCTCCAGGGGAGAGAATACTATATTTTGGGGAGATAATATTATTTAGGATAGGTGTTTCAAAGGGATTTAGATTTACTCTAATTGAATATAAGATAAAAAAAAAAAAGGCTATTGCGAAATCATACTAAAATTATATTCAAGTCACGTTTATAATGTTTTGATAATAAAGCCTACAAGTTTTCTGCATCAAAATAAGTATCTATAATGTTTATGATGTCCATGTAATCATATTGATTTTCGTGACTATCCATTAATGATGGCAGTTCTATATACTAATCACATTAAACGGTACCAGATTTATAGCACCATATGGGCTTTTTCGACAACTAATTTCTCTTCAGAGAAGCTCGAGGCAAACTATTCAGAGTCAAGCCACGTGTAAGAGCTGGTATGATCGGAAAGAACTTGAGGAATTGTCTAAAAAGGACATATAATCAGAGCTATGCATGGGATAGATATATTCCTTGACTTTAAATTATCTCAAATATTTATTACAGCAATAAAACAATATCAGTATGTAAATGCCAGTACCGAAGTACAAGCTACCCAAGAATGATAAGAAAAGCATCGAATTGTACAGTGGCTTCACTTCCAATGAAAAAATTGATAAAAATGTACCTGGAAAAAATTACTCTATCAGTTCATTGATTATAGATGTATAATTAGCATTATTATTTTCATATACAGAATTGTTTTACTTTTGTCATTTCATGATCTTTTAGCTTACGATACGGGTTTTCCTCACTGTTGAAGACCGTAAGATGAGCTATAGTTGCTATTTTCTACACCATTTTGGATTTTGGCAGATATTTGTCTCACAAGACAACAAGAGGTAAAATACTCAATAATTAAACAGTGTCTCTTCCGTGTGTCAAAATCTTCATCGCTAATTGTAAAGAGGATCGAGTTCAAAATGCTCAGTAATAAACACGTGTCTTAACCAGATGTCAAAATATATTGTTAATTGTTATGAAGGTCGAGGTCAAAATACTCAGTAGGAAACAAGTGTATAACCAAGTGTCAAATTCTTTATCATCCGTTGAACATTCGATAACAGAGTGTAGGTTGCACTTTTTAAATACAGCTATTTCACATGCCACGCCTTTTTGGGGGGAGATGTATGATATTCAAAGATATATTAATTTGTTAACGCAAATGTGTTTCATTACATACTATAACTAGAGAATGGTACCAGTATAGAAAAACATGGTAGTGCCTATAATTTATTTCTTATGATGTCAAAAAGTCGAAAGTAAATATACAATGAAAAGGCCCAAAACGTTGTTTCTTTGTTTTAAATCATTTCATTTCACTGCGTATTGGTTTTGATAGCGAAATCAACATTTGATTGGTTGAAACTTTCGCACGTGACGTCGAACAAAACTTCATATTCAATTATGAGTATCATATTCCCCTCTGAAATGTCGGGAGTAAATCGTACGACGTTACGCGCGGTTTATGTTCATGACGTACTGAACTTCTTATTTTCTAAATAGCTTTAGCAATATTTCGAGTTCAAATTAATTTCAGATGTTAAAACAAAAAAAAACTAATTGAATAATTAATGTTTACCCGTACTGTTTATTTTAAATGTAAATGTGTAAATATAACAATTGATTAAATTAGGCAAAATTCAATGAATGGTCATTGCACATGGTTGTCATAAAGGTTTGAGAATCAAAACAGTATATAATAGTTAGGACCAGCAAATTGTCCTCAAGGCCACAAGGAAAATATGTTTTGAGAACCATAAAAAAAAAATCGATTATTCTGCCGTATACAAATAATAATCAGTTAGGTTTTTAAAAATAATAATAATAGACAAGCTGTCCTTTTCCACCATATACAATAGAAACATTGACAAATTCTTGCACAATTTAATGTAGATCGTTGGTATATTTTTCCTCAGATAGAACATGTAGAATGTGTATGCCCCCATCGTAGCAAAGGGGGCATTAAGGTGTACCCTTGTCCGTAAGTACGTCCGTTCCAGAGTTATACCATTATATAAATGGAAAAAAGTGCTGACTTTTTTGTTTCCGTTCTCTAACTTAAGTTCATGAAGTTTGCCACAACCAAATGTTTTGAAACTTATACACAATGCTTATTTCCATAAAATTCAGAACAGTTAGAATGTTATTGGTTTAACATGTACTGTCAATAAGTTATGCCCCTTATAAATTGGAAAAAATGCTGAATTTTCCGTTTCCGTTCTCTCTTTTTCGTCTGTCTGACATAGTTCATCTTACACTGACCTCATTTTCTTAGAACATTGATAATGTTAAGTTAATATGATACTTGTATTAAAATCTTTACATAACACTTACAGAGTTTCAAAAGTAATTCAATGATAAATAAAACCAACCAGACATTTCAGGGTGAACCTTCTTGCTTAACAGATCTTAGTCTAGGTTTAAAGTTTTTAAAGCATTAATCTGTTTCAAAAACCAACAATGAGTTGCATTAAATTGTTCCTGTAACTTTTTTATAGCCATTTTGAAAGACAAAGTATCCTGAGCTATTTTTTTTAAAATGTTCATTAAGATTTGTTTTTCTAGATAATCATGGTATGCTCATTGTTGAAGGATATACGGTGACCTGTGGTTGTTTATTTCTATGTCTTTGCTCTCTGGTGGAGAGTTAATTGTCTCATTGACAATTACAACACATCGTCTTATTTTTATACATAGACTTACTAGTAATTAAGTTTTGGATTCAACATTATTCTTTTTCACTGACAGCATCAGTCTTAGATACTACAACGGGTTAAGCGTATTACCAATTTTTTTTTAAACTTCTGAGAAATCTTATATATAAGTTTGAAGGGAGGGGGTACGTATGATGCCCTCAACTTTAGAAGTTGTGTTATGCTTAAATTCTTAAAATACTTAGTTCACAAGTAAACTAAATGAGATACCACGTTTTTTTTCAACAAATTTTATAATTTTGAAAAAAAAAAAAATCGAAAAAAGGGGGGTGGACCATACCCAGAGTGATGATTTTTCATTTTATACAAGTCTATCTTCATTTACTATATATTTTTGTTTAAAATTAACAAATGCGTGTCAGAATTGCACATATAAATGGAATATTTTAGCTTTTTAAGTTACTAAATGTTTGATTATGCATCTGATTGTTAATCTGAATTTTGGTGAAAATTGACAATTTTTGACTAAAATTTTTTTTTTAAAGAAAAAAAAACGCACGACTTTCTTTTTATTTTATGAATATCTAGAATGTGGTCTTTCAAAATTTGTCAATGACATTTCATGGTATTGTTGGTCTTGGGAGATAAACAGATTTAAAATTTAGGAGTTTTTGAAATTTTTCATTTTTGAATTTTAACACATTTTTAAATGGTTGCTATGGAAACAAACTATTTAGTAAATTCACAATTTTAATGTTGTTGTATAGTTTGGGGTTTTGTTTGTCAATACTGTAAATATACATATTGTTTGTATTGATTAACAATATTTCTATGGGACTTTAAATTCCGTTATTTTATATTTTCAAAAAGGGTCTTTTTTCACATATTCAAGCAAAATGTTGATTTGATGGTTACCATGGCAACGGGCATAATACAGGGAAAATAAAGACAGAATTTTACTCATCTACCAAAGTTCTTATGATATAGGGCAAAAAAAAATACTTCTGTGACATGTCATGAATCACCTTCTGCATGATTTTTACAAAGACAGGTACTTAATATGTATGTCGTGTTTAGTAATGAAACAAGCGGATAAGAAAAAAATCATGCCGGTATGCAAACTAATATTTGAAGTTTAGATAGTATATAAATCTTAGGCAGTGGAATAACACATTCATTTCCCTTGCCCTCGGGAGATATGAAGATTTGATCACCCTCGAAAAATCTTACTTCTTTCGGTCAGAGCCCTCGTGCAATATGAGTATTCTTGGGTTAACAAACCTTCATATCTCCCTCAGTCACGGGAAATAAATGTATAATGTTATATGACAGTTGTTGTGTTTATATTTGTCTTTTTCCATTCGACATTATGATTTATTATGTTCGACCGGGTACCTTGTTATTTGTTTGCCGATTTTACCTTTATACGGACTTGGCGTTCACCATCCTGATACTTATATGTAATGTGCCCTGCATTGATTTCTTTGTACACTATACTAACAACACAACAAAGTAAGACACACGTTTTCGCGTAGTTTTTGTTGGTTTCAGTCTCACATATTTGTTTATTGATTATTGTTTTATTCATCAGGAGTCCGGTTTTCTCTTTCGAATAATTTCATAATTTCTCATCGCGAATTTTATAGATTACTACACGTAATCGTTTAACGAATTATTTTTTTATACATCAGGAGTCCGGTTTTCTCTTTCAAATAATTTCATAATTTTGCATCGCGAATTTTATAGATTACTACACGTAATCGTTTAACGAATTATTGTTTTATTCATCAGGAGTCCTATTTTCTCTTTCAAATAATTTCATTATTTCGCATCGCGAATTTTATAGATTACTACACGTAATCGTTTAACGAATTATTGTTTTATTCATCAGGAGTCCTATTTTCTCTTTCGAAAAATTTCATAATTTTGCATCGCGAATTTTATTGATTACTACACGTAATCGTTTAACGAATTATTGTTTTATTCATCAGGAGTCCGGTTTTCTCTTTCAAATAATTTCATAATTTCGCATCGCGAATTTTATAGATTACTACACGTAATCGTTTAACGAATTATTGTTTCATTCATCAGGAGTCCGGTTTTCTCTTTCAAATAATTTCATAATTTCGCATCGCGAATTTTATAGATTACTACACGTAATCGTTTAACGAATTATTGTTTTATTCATCAGGAGTCCGGTTTTCTCTTTCAAATAATTTCATAATTTCGCATCGCGAATTTTATAGATTACTACACGTAATCGTTTAACGAATTATTGTTTTATTCATCAGGAGTCCGGTTTTCTCTTTCGAATTATTTCATAATTTCGCATCACGAATTTTATAGATTACTACACGTAATCGTTTAACGAATTGTTGAAAACAGAAAGCCCTAAAATGACCACTATTTTGTCATATGCCTGACATTTCTATGTTTGTCTTTATTGATAGTTGCCTTAATGTCAATCCTACCACCATCATATTATTTTGTTTTGTTCTAAACATGCAAGTATTCAATTAATCTGTTAGCTGATTAATTATTAAGACTATACAAACGCAAATAGATAGTTAATCATCTAAATATAGAAGCGTAAAGACGATAACAATCTTAATCATTTAAGTTCTTGTGTCATTGAACAAAAAAAGACAAACAACAATGTTTAGCAGCGTTAGGCTTAGTACCATCAAGTTACCAATCTTCAGAAACACGTACAATTTACGATCATGCAGTCCTGAAAAAGTGAGATGGTTCTTTCATAATATTCAAAATCAAAGGCTAAAGAATAATACAAGGCAATAGAAAAGTAGTGAAGTTAAAAAGCGAAAAGTGTAGAAAAAAGAGATGCCAAGCAATATCCTTCCATAGCTTAAACATAAGACAAATGATCAGAACCACGAACCAAATTAAAAATTCTTAGCAAAACACAGATACTTTAAAGTAATATCATGCTTTTATATATACAGAGAAAAGGCAATGTAATAAGAAGAGGGGGAGGGGTCATATAATTTGTTATCGTCACGAACAACATGACGGGTTACACTGGTAAAAAAGTACTTGATTAACCTCCTGATGCACAATGATTCACTACGACGTTTACGTTTGTATGCGTTTCATAAAGAACAATTAAGTTTGAAATAATGCGCGGGTCGGGATGGGAGTTAAAAAAATAGAGAAAAAGTGGCAAAGTGAGCACAAAAAAATGACTAACAATATAAAAAATAGAGAAACACAATACAACAAAATAAAGAATACAGTATAACTATAGGAAGTAGAAATATAAAGAATAGAGATTAAGAGACAAAAGTGCAGAATAAGGGCGAAAAATATAAAGAATTAAAAAAAAACAAAAAAACAAGCAAATAAAAAATGTACATAATCATTGATAATGTCGTGCTGAAATATACTAAAGAGAGAAAAAAAAATGGGATACAAATAGTATCTATAGTAGTTATCAACCGTCTTGTCTAAGTGCTATATCAAACTGTAACAAACTGGCGGTAGAATTATTATCAATCTTGAGAAACAATACCATATTTCTGGCCACGATCACGACATTCTCGATATAAAGGATGTGGTATTTTATAGATTGGGATAATTATCTTTTATTTGTAAGATACTGTTATGGTAGTTGTATTAAATGGCGTGGACTCAATTACGGTTTCCGTCAGGCGGAATATGACAGCCATTCATGATAGAGTTATCAAAAAGCTTTGAAATAAAATGTTATAAAATGAAACGCCAACACTCAGATAAAGCTATCATTTTAAAAGCCGTTGTCGGTCTATCTAGATGAATAAGACTTTAGTATTTATTATTGTCATGAATTGTCTACTTGCTGTTTTCTGTGGTTGCACGGCTTTCTGTTTTTAAGACACCCCTCAAACCAATATGATATATACTGTGTATTTATTTATTTTCGCGGATTGAGGAAAACTTGTATTTTTGAAAATATTTGATTTCGTGAATTTGCCAAAGTCTGCATAAAACCTAATATAAAAATCGAAATAAATTGAGCATTGAATTTCGTGGTTCACCTGTACACACGAAATCAACGAAAATTGGTATCAAAAGAATAATAATGAATCTTTAATAAATGAATAATATTTAATGATGGCATTATACTTTACAAGTGCTTAAAGTCTTAACATATTTTTATATCTTAACTGTTATAATGATTTAAGTGGACGTTTTTATCTGGGTGAGGAAATTCCGTTTGTCTAATTGGTATAAGCTACGAAATGTCATAGTTTATATGCCGCAATAATAAAATCTTCGTTTTCCGTTCAATTTCCTTTCCAGGAAACACACCGATACTTTCATCAATAATCAATTCCCTTGTATGGTCTACGTTCTTTAGACACGATAGTTAAGTTTGTAGGAAAGATATCAGAAAGAAACATATAGCATCAAGATACCTCAGAACCGTCCAAATAAATTGTTATAGAACTTTAGAAAACCTTTAAGTGATAGAAATGTTTGAATTTGTTCTATGTTAGAACTGTTAGAATTAGATACAGGTTTGAACTGCCAGAATCAGTCCTAAAATTGAACTGTCTAAAACAGTCTTAGGCTAAATCTGTCCAAAACCGTTCTATCGCAGATAAACTGAACACTATTATATTGAAAAAAAATGAACATTTTGTTTAAAGTGCTTTTCCAGATATTGAAAATTATTTAAACAAATTTTTCAATATTTTTGGGAAAATAGTACACGTTCCCAAATGCCACCACATTAAATGATAGCCCCATCATATTTGTTTTAACAAATAGCTTTTAAATTGAAGGACTGCTATTGTGTCCAAAATGGTCGGAAATTGTCAATTAGCTCTAATGATAATACACAGAGATACTTAGAAGTTGTTTACAGACATATGCGTTTGTCTTCTTCTGTGAGGTATTCGAACCAACATCACGTGATTCAGTAAGAACTCATCGACTATAGCATAACATGATTGTGCAAATGCTCATCAAATATACCAAGCTTACAATTAGTAACAGTAGAATGGCCGATAAAGGAGCATTGAAACCCAAATATTCCATAACATGTCTGTCAAATCGGTCTAAGCAATCCATATCGTTAGTTGTAAAATGAAGGCAATATCAGTATACCGCTGTTTAATAGTAATAAATCGATTTAACTGAAATAAATCCGGGTCACAAAAAAAAACAAGAGAGAACAACATCAAAAATAAGAGGAAAACAACGGAACAACAGAACCACCGAACTGCTATAAAAACAAACGCCAACATTTTTGTTTATAGTTTCAGCATAAAAAGACCCTTTGATTATTCTGTTAAATTGGTTTCCTAACTTATAATGCTGAGCCCTTTTGTAGCATACTACACTATATGATCATTGTTTAAGGCTGTGTGATGCCATATACTTGTTAACATAATGTACCGAAGTTTTCTGATGAATAATGTCGCACTTACAATTCTTCAACATCTCCTTTTTACTTATATTTCTAGCGATGTTAACGTTTTATGAACGGCAATTTTCAGATCAAAAACCATATCAATGATACAAAAAATAATTACTTGTGCACTTATAATCAAGTATTCTCCTTTATTTGAGGAGTATTTGAATGGATTTGGGTCAATGCCAATTGTACGGAGTTAATGAATAACGATAAAGTAACAAGCTTATTTGTTCGTTATAGGTGACAATTCCAGAAGTTTATTGGCTAAAATTTATGGTGACATTTGAAATGCTTTCCTTAATCGTTTCCCCGGACAGAATGACATTAAGAAGATATATTAAGCCCTTTGTTATAGCTTTAGCGCTGACAGAACCAATTTATATGTTAAGGCATAACATATCATAGGGCTTTATCGATCTGGTATGCAAAAGCTTCCATCAGTGACTTTCCAAATTTGGGTTAGATTCAATTTGATTGTTTATACTGAGTTTTTGCTTTGTTTTTTATGATATTAAAGGTTTTTCCCATTCAACATTTCTTATAATTATGCATGTGCTTTATTTTGCAAAATAGAATTAAACTTTTGACAAATTAAAATATCTTTCTAGACTTTACGTATAAAGATAAAACGGGATTCAGCTACCATCAGTGATTTTCTAATATTAGGATTGGGTTCAATTTGCTTATACCGAGTTTTTGCCATGGGTTTTACAGTTATATTAAAGGTTTTTTCTCATTCATTTCTTATTTGCATTTGATTTATTATGTAAAATAAAATCAAAGAGGGACGAAAGATACCAAAGGGACAGTCAAACTCATCTAAAACAAACTGACAACGCAATGGCTAAAAATGAAAAGACAAACAAACAACATCACACACGACACAACATAGAAAACTAAAGAATAAACAACACGAACCCCATGACAAACGTATGACAGAATATAATGTCTGTCTAGATTTTTCGTATATACAAGATAAAACGTGATTTAAGATGACAATTAAACTAATTGTAACGCAATAATTTTAACATAGTATGATATCGAATGCGCCGGGCTTTGCTGTCCGTCTTTTTGGCATCAAACATTATTCCTTGTTCTTGTGAAGTTTTATATTATCAGCACCATATTTGAAAACACACCCATGCTATTATCGGCAAATAATTTTAATAGCAACAATATATTCAGTATTGTGAGCATTATATGCACAGCTCTACATTTGACTAAATGTTCTTGTCTCTCTAGTATTGAATTTTAAGTCAACATCTATATACAATATATAAATACTCACAAAAAAAAAAAAAAAAAACTTGTTTCCAAGAATTTGTTATTGGACTCGTATTTGAAATAAACAAATCATGATCATGCGTTTTGATTTAGAAAGGGAAAAATGCAGATTTGAAGTTGTTTTGAATGATAATCTCATCTGTTGCATCTGCCTTTGTTGTCTTTTAAGTACTGGTATTAGTTGTTGCATCACAGCTTTATGTTTCAAAAATAGGAATAGAAAATATATTTATGAATATTTCACAGCTGCTAATATGAAATTCGATTGGAAATATCTGACAGAATCTGTGTGTATAAATTATTATTCAATCTCACTTTTGTATATAGGTGAAGTGTATTAACAAGTCTGTATGTACTTAAATTGCATATTTCAAAAACAGAACTGCTTGACAGTTTAACAATGTCCCTCTAAGATTTGTCAGATTGATTTATTTTAAAAATCTTTTTCAAATTTATTTCTCTGAATAAGCCGTTGTTATTCCATTTTGTATTCGTTAGTTTTTGGTCGTCTTTATCAATTATTTCTGTATGAGTATGTTATGCATGACTGGAGTCGTGCATATAACGTCTCACGTATTGATATGATAATTCAAAATGCTAAAAGCACATATAAAAATGCCTTGCTTGAAATAATTCAAATATCAGTAGAAATGCAATTCATCTTGAAATAATGATTATTTATGATTCAATGTATTTAAGTTATTCATAGAGCAGTCATTTTCTTAACAAATACAATTAACTACGTACTGCTTTGACACCTTTTCTATTATTACAGTTAATGTTTTAAAAAAACTTTTAGAGTAACTTTCCTTGGGATGTTTGACATATCAATCGTTAAATTTATATTATGCAGTTTTTTAAGGAAAAAACACAGCTTTCAATATTAGACCGTCCATCTTCTTTTTACATTAAAAGAAAACACAGAGAAATAAATCGCTTAGGTAAATAAATATCTAACATCAAATACTTTCATACCAAATGATATGAAATGTCATGAGTTGAGGTGACAATATAAAGTTTATCGGAGAAAAAGGAAAGTAATATCAGTCTACCTGAAAGGTATCTAGATTTTCTGATATGTTTTCTCCGACACATGACCTTATTCTGAGATAAATCATTATTTATTTTCCAACAATTTGTTTCATCATGCTTTCAAAGTCATTGAAGGAATATCTGGAAAAAAATCAAATGTCAGTCTGACTTCCTCTTCCAAGAACATGAGACTTTTAAATGCCCATCCTTGACCTTTATCTTAAACGATCAATTGAATGTAACATACGTGATCGAATAAACACACAATACAAGGAATATTTTTGTAAGTGTTTTATGATTGCCAATCATACAACAATCCATTAAAAAACACTAGATACGAATATTGACCATCACGGATTAACGGGTTACTGGGCAGCCCTCAACAATAAACACTGGATACGAATATTGACCACCACGGGTTAACGGGTTACTGTGGAGCCCTCAACAATAAACACTGGATACGAATATTGACCACCACGGGTTAACGGGTTACTGTGGAGCCATCAACAATAAACACAGGATACGAATATTGACCACCACGGGTTAACGGGTTACTGTGCAGCCCTCAACAATAAACACAGGATACAAATATTGACCACCACGAGTTCACGGGTTACTGTGGAGCCCTCAACAATAAACACAAACACATCAATAAAACACAGGATACGAATATTGACCACCACGGGTTTACGGGTTACTGTGCATCCCTTAACAATAAACACAGGATACAAATATTGACCACAACAGTTGAACGGTTACTGTGGATCCCTCAACATACACACAGGATACGAATATTGACCACCACGGGTTAACGGGTTACTGTGCAGCCATCAACAATAAACACAGGATACGAATATTGACCACCACGGGTTAACGGGTAACTGTGCAGCCCTCAACAATAAACACTGGATATGAATATTGACCACCACGGGTTAACGGGTAACTGTGCAGCCCTCAACAATAAACACTGGATATGAATATTGACCACCACGGGCTAACGGGTTACTGTGTAGCCCTCAACAATAAACACAGGATACGAATATTGACCACCACGGGTTAATGGGTTACTGTGCATCCCTTAACAATAAACACAAACACATCAATAAAACACAGGATACGAATATTGACCACCACAGGTTAACGGGTTACTGTGCAGCCCTAAAAAATAAACACAAACACATCAATAAAACACAGGATACGAATATTGACCACCACGGGTTAACCAGTTACTGTGCAGCACTCAACAATAAACACAAACACATCAATAAAACACAGGATACGAATATTGACCACCACGGGTTAACGGGTTACTGTGCAGCCCTCAACAATAAACACAAACACATCAAAATAATAACTAAAGGTCGGTCGGACGTTTTCCTCCATCATGGACTGAAAAATGGCAGAAAACAATTGATATGGATCCTTTATGGAACATGCTATCTTTAAGAAAGGAATGCAACCAATTTGCTAAATTTTTCATTTAAACGAAGAAAATTATGCATTACGACTGTTATTACCAAAACCGAAAAATGTCGTTTTTCAAATTTATATGCAACTTTAATTCATCCATTTGTCAAGGAGAATACCTCTAGCATGGTAAAAGTGACGCTACCCAAATTTAGTGTTCAGATGTAAAATATTTAAATCCATTAAGAAGATACAGATCAAAATAAATAAATTTTAAAACTGAAAGATTTTAATTAACTATAAACCACTTATAGCTTATCAAATATAGAAGAACAAACTACATTTATTTTTTAATTCCCTGTAGGGCTAGTTCTGTTTGCATATTATCTCATGAACATGATAAATAGCAACTGTAATCATTGTACTAGGAAAGTACACGATTATTGAAATAAATTCAATATATTAACTATTCCGATTGTAATCTCTCTGTTTCTATTATTTCAACAATGATTTTGACATGAGGTTATTTGCTGCGAACAAAGATGCCAAAATCATGAGGTTTTTGACGGACATGTAATGATATATTGGTATTCCACGGCATCATTTAGGTTAATATACAAGAATCCGGTAAAGCGATTGCTATTATTCAATAGTTATCAAAGGTACCAGGATTATAATTTAGTACGCCAGACGCGTGTTTCGTCTACATAAGACTCATCAGTGACGCTCATATCTAAATATTTATATAGCCAAACAAGTACACAGTTGAAGAGCATTGAGGATCAAAAATTCCAAAAAGTTGTGCCAAATACGGCTAAGGTAATCTATGCCTGGGATAAGAAAGTCCTTAGTTTTTCAAAAATTCAAAGTCGACGAAAATAAGAAAACCAATTAAAGAAACCATTTCCTCATTTGAAAGTGTTTTAACGGATAATAAGAAACAACAGAATACGTATTAACGTCTAATCAAGAAATTATATTTTCAGTATGCAAAATAAACAAAATGTAAATTTTAATTGTAAGAACTAAGACTAAACAAGATATTCAAAAAAACTTCTAATCAAAAAGGGATGAGACTAAACCTTCAAGTCTTAAGGCTTCGAAATCACAATGTAAAATAATTCAAGCGAGAAAACTAACGGCCTAATTTAAGTACAAACAATGAACGAAAAACAAATATGTAACATGTAAAAAAAAACCACAACTACTGAATTACAGGCTCCTGAGTGTTTATTAAACAGATACCAAGTAAACACAATCAACGAACCTCATTCAATGTTCAATAGCTAATTAATCTATTACATATTAAACATCAATAAAGTTCTATTCTTTGGGGAGAAATCAACATGCAATATACAATCATTAAGGAAGTTCATTAATGACTGTTTTTTTCTTATTCAGTTATGTCATTGCATGACCTTTAAATTGATGCGATTGCCCTCTAAATTGCTGTCCAGCTTTTTATAGTAAAGATAATTTGATACAACGCAGATCAACCTCGATTCGAACTAAAGAAGGAATCAACGAACCTCATTCAACATGTTCAATAGCTAATTAATTTATTACATATTAAACAGCAATAACGTTCTATTCTTTCGGGAGAAATCAACATACAATATACAATCATTAAGGAAGTTCATTAATGGCTGGGTTTTTTTCTTATTAAGTTATGTCATTGCATGACCTTTAAATGGATGCCATTGCCCTCTAAATAGCTGTCTAGCTTTTGATAGTATAGATAATTTGATACAACGCAGATCAACCTCGATTCGAAATAAAGAAGGAACTATCAGCTCAGTGTATTATTTTTTTTTAAACATGACAATTAAGGTGGTACCAAACACCTTCACCTAAATTAATTTGACTCGTTTATTTTTTTTATACAATTTTGACTAATTTTTTTTGTGTTCTGTTAAATTGTTCCTTTTAAAATTGTTAAACACTAAATTCTATATATAACTTTTGGACTATTTTCAATTTCGGTCTATTTCTGAAAGTTATTCTTACATACTTTTGATTTGCTATATGCTAACATTGCCCATGTAAATTTTAAAATTGTTTGTATGCACATTGAACGACAAATCTATGTGACGTATAAAATTTTCTGACGTCAGACACACAAATCAATGAATGTGTTTGTAGATAGATGTTTTTGTGTTCTGTTAAATTGTTCCTTTTAAAATTGTTATACGATAAGTTCTATATATAACTTTTGGACTATTTTCAATCTCGGTCTATATCTGAAATTTATTCTTACATACTTTTAATTTTTAACCCTGTATGCTAACATTGTCTATGTAAATTTTGAAATTGTTTGTGTACACATTGAACGACAAATTTGTGTGACGTATAGGGTTTTCTGACGTCAGACACACGAATCAATAAATGTGTTTGTAGATAGATGTGTTTGTGTTCTGTTAAATTGTTCCTTTTAAAAATTGTTATACGATGATGACTGATGTACCCATATGTTGACTATTTTATTTATTGTGTCTATTTAGTTAACGCATCAATGTAAATATAACGGAATTTGATGAGACTGTCATCAAAGTGAGAGGTTGAGCGCTATAAAACCAGGTTTAATCCACCATTTTCTACATTTGAAAATGCCTGTACCAAGTCAGGAATATGACAGTTCTTGTCCATTCGTTTCTGATGCGTTTTGTTATTTGATTTTGCCATGTGATTATGGACTTTTCGAATTGATTTTCCTTTAAGTTCAGTATTTTTGTGATTTTACTTTTTACCGTGACAATAGGACGAATATATATATATAAAAAAAAAAATAGAACCAAACTTTATAGGAAAATTTTCGTTGGACAAATAGCAGTCTGACTAACACTAATTTTGATGATTGAGACGCTTTATCGTTAAACAATAGAACGTAATTAGAACGTTCAGTTGATTTTTGCAGAGTTATCTCCCTGTAGTGTTATATACCACCTAAATAGAAGAATAACGTTTATTGCTTCCTGTGCCGGAATAAGAGCAACCACGAATTGTTATCTCAAACACAGACCTTATAGGTTTTATTATCTTGCTAATTATTGTACCATCGTTCTAATTATGCATCATTATCAAAGATAAGGTCCTACATTGAAGTCTTCATTAACGAATCATGATGCCACTGTTTTTGTTATAGCATTACTGTGGATTATTTCATTTTCGTGGGTAATAATTTTCGTGGATTGACGAAAAATTGCATTTTCGTGGATATTTGATTTCGTGCTTTGCCAATCTCTATTTACAAAGCAAATAGAAAAATTACAATTCGTTTAACGTATAAATTCGTGGTTAAACTTTACCCAAGAAATCTTCAAAAATTGGTATTCAACAAATATTAATGAATCCACAGTATATGAAATATTTGTTTCCGAAAATTACAGAACTGACATTGACGTTGATTTACTAATGTTACTTATGATTATGGAATGAGGAATTAGGATAATCAAAATGCTTGTGACCTTCTATATAAGAATCGTTTAAGCTAACTTCAACAAGAATATGTTGACTGCTAGTTTGCTTATCTTCGTATCATTATCAAAGATAAGTTCATATACTGAAGTTTTCATTAACGTAGCATGATGCCAACGTTTTGGTAAGAAAAATATATGGGATACTTATTATGCAAAAATACAGAGCTGACCTTGATGTTGAGTTACTTATGTTACTCACAAAGATAGAATGAAGACATTAAATACACGAAATATTGTATGTGACCCTCTGTATCAATACAGACACAGCTAACTTTATCAAAGACCGGTTACACTATTAGCTTGCTAATCAAGGTACCATAATATTCTGTATCAATATAACAAACAAGGTGGTCCGAGACCAAAGTTTTCATCCTTTGATTTTTATTGTCCACCAATATAATCCCTCGTGTGGACAGTGTAATACTTGCCATTTTTTGTATATTCCTTCCAAATTTATTTCTCCATGTTTACATTTGTAATGCCTAAAATAAAAATTAGGGGGGATGGGGGTGGGGGGGAGGGTTGATATAATACTTTAATAAAACATTTGGGTCGTGAATTTTAAAGTAAAATAGTGATCTGGTCAGGCTAAAGAAGGTTAATAATAAGTGCTTCGGAAGCTTTCAAAAAATTTCAAGACCCCGTTGACATAAAATTGTCCATATTTTGTTTTAGAGCTGGTGTTTTACAATATCTGGGATGTATTCTCTTTAATTACAGAGATGGAATTGATAGTTGGTTATAAATGTACACATTGATTTTATACATTGATCTCTGGTGTCTTAACATTGATGGCACTTAATTTATTGGACATGTGTCAATTACGAAAACAAATGTATAGCTTAACCTTAACATTGTGGTTTTTTTCCACCATTTTCTTCGTGAAATGTCTTTACCATATCAGGAATATGACAGTTAATCTTTATTTGTTTTTATATTGATAGTGTTTAATTTTGTCCGTGTTATGGACTTCCTCTTTTTTAAATTGCCTTCACGTTCGGTAATTTGTTATACATCTGTACTTAACTGGGTCTTGTCGTTCTGCATTACATTTCAGTACTAGGTGAATACCTTTTTAAAGCTCCTGTCTGGTAACGAAGTAAACATTATAATTGTAAACTACTGAATAAGACGTAATTGTTTTATCACATTCTATATCAGTTCTTAAAAGTAGGTTTTATTCCAATGTGTACAAAGTTAAATACAAGGGTGACATGTTAGGTTTTGATTAATCAAAATTGAAGGTAATAACATTGAGAATGGAAATGGGGAATGTGCCAAAGAGACAACAATCCGACCAACAAAGAGCAGATAACAGCCGAAAACCATCAATGGGTATTCAATACAGCGTGAAAATACCCCACCCGGAGGCGTGCTTCAGCTGGTCCCAATAAATAAATGTATACTAGTTTTAATTATTGATAATGGACCTCATACCAAACTTTGAAATATATAAAAGATACTAGAATAAAAAATACATTTTGAACATTATCTGCTTAAATATGCAAATGTACTGAAAGACAGATTAATCAAACTTATAAAGTCCTCTCCAAATTTGGCACACCTCAATTCTAGTAGAATTTGCATTAAGGTCCTTGTCCTTGTAAACTAAAGCGAAACACGCTTCCTAATGTTTTCACAAACAACAGAAAAACCGGACACAACTAAAGAAACAGAGGAACTCACTAAACAGAGGAAACAACATAACAGAAGAGGAAAAACTGACATAATTGAAATCATTAAAACACAACTCATATGTTTCGTAAACTTTTAGTCATTTCACACACTGAGAATTAATTATGTATCAAAGATGAATCAAATCATTGCACATCTAGAAAAAAAGTAGTTTATTATAAAAGTCTATCTTTTGATGAATTATGAAGAACTTGTAAGAGAAAAAAACCCAGAGAATACGGAGTGTCATTGCACCCACTCACAGTAAATTATTTAACACAGATGAATCAAATCATTGTACATTTGTAGAAACCAATTTTATGTAAAAGTCTAATGAATTATTAATTTAAAGATAAGTAAGAGAATAACAAAGTATTACACGGGGTGTTATTTTGTCTGTACTGACTAAGGCCTTTGTCATAGTGATTCAAGAATAAAAGTACATTTAAGATTGTCATCAATACTATGACGTTGCCCTTAAATCATTACCAAATCGGAAGTTCAAAAATAGATATAAAAACCTGAGCCAATCTGTTATTTTCGTTTTTAATGTTTGATATAATGATATATCGGTTTGCGGAAGTACTTAAGTAATAATACTATAATCTTGAAATAATTCAACAACAGAATTGATTAAAAGCTTTAACTTGTCAATATAACAAACCTTTCAAATGCTCGAATGTCCGATAAAGTGATATGAATATACCATTATTAGTAAACTATGATGGAGAAAAGAAGACATTTCAAACCGATTTCAAAATGAAAGAGAAAAGAGAAAACATATAAGTTTATAACCTACTTATACGCCAACCGAAGATTTAGAAATTGACAAAGTGTGTTAATAACTTGTCTATTGTTGGTGATTTAAACCAAACTTTTGTTGTCATTTGTTTTTATTTTGTCGTTCGACTGATTTCTCCTTGACATGTACCACACGAATAATTTTATCTATAACCATAAATATGTTATATGCGCATTATTTAGATAGTGAAATGATAAAATTGAAAAACGCAAGTTGACCGTTCAAAATATCGTGCTTGGAGCATAAATCAAAAGAGTTCTTTTGATTTACTGAATAACAGACAACAATAACCGACATAATGATTCAAGGATGACTCGTCAAATAAAACTGTCGTTCAATTGACAACAATACATGATTTTATTAACCAACTAAGTACATTATTGCCAAAAATGACTGGTTATTAAAAATAATGTATTTTCTGTAATGGCCCTGTTTTCTTCTGTAATGGCCCTGTTTTTTTCTGTAATGGCCCTGTTTTTCTGTAATGGCCCTGTTTTTTCTGTAATGGCCCTGTTTTTCTGTAATGGCCCTGCATTAATGCCCGGTTTGTCTGTATACAGCACCGTTTGGGTTTTTAATAAAGTTAAGAAAATTAAGTTGTAAAGAGTATAATATTTTTTTGTATTTTATTTAATTTAGTAACCAGCAACCAACATTAAAGAACCATATATGGGATCACTGTTCATCCTGTTTTTCAACACATAACTTCTGTCAACTTAATATGTTGGATATTTGGTATATTAACACATACACTTTTATTCAGTTGGTTAATAAATGTATTAAGAAATGGGTGTTTTTATAATGGCTCTGTTATATGTCCTCGGTCAGTAATAATGGCCTCGGATGTCTGCAATGGCCCTCGGCGTTGCCTCGGGCCATTACAGACTTCCTCGACCATTATTACAGACCTTGGACATATAACAGGGCCATTATAAAAACACCCATTCATTAATACTATAGTATTACAATGTTAGTTTAAGTTATAACTGGTAAATTAACGCTACTTTGTTTAAACTATTCTAACATTGACTCTATATCTTTTATATTATTTGATTGGCTCTCTGTCCGTTATAGCAATGTTTTTGTTCATTCTACGAGGAAAATCTCAGCAACGAGATGTGAGACCATACAATCAGTTCTTGTTGTCCATTTGTTTTATGTGTTTGTGCTGTTGATTTAGCCATTTTATTAAGGATTTTCCGTTTTGAATTTTCTTCAAAGTTCAGTATATTTGTGATTTTCCATTTTACAAATAAAAAAGGAAATAAGTCATTGGACATACTTCCAACACTTTTAAGAGTAGTAAAGGCAATTAATATATTCCCCAAAGTAATACGGAATGTGATTAAAAGTTTGAATATAATACACAAGTACTGCGTAACCCTTAATCACTTACTTAGATTTAAAAAAAAGGATATTCTCGACAATTCAAACAAATTCGAACAAATACAGCTCGTTTGAATTATCATTGTCATATCACTGGGTGATTTAATAACATCCACGTGGATTACCAACTATCATTAAATACTTGAATGTGTTCTTGCGAAGGCGTACCAAATACACTTCAATAAGGAAAGAGAAAACTAACGGATGTAACATCAGCTGTATGGATAAACCTAATGAATTAATTTGCGTAAACCTCAATTTATTCTTCTGAGAGATGAAGTTAAGATTTGAATGAATAGAAATACAAAGACAGAACCGAGCTTTCATGTCATGTGTTACGTTAGATACAAAAGAATTAAATCCCGATTCTGAGGACTATAGATGTTTTGACACAAAGAAGAAATTAATAAAGATTAAGAATTTCTAGAAGAAAATCGCAATATTTTTCTCTGATCAAAGAATAAGAATTAGTCATTAATTTGATTTATTTTGAAGGCAATGAACCTATCAGTTACATTTGCATATTATCTATTATTGCAAAGATAAAGACGTTTTATCATAATACCACAAAGAAGAAGACACAATAAGTTATATCGCATACTTTTGTTGTTTATGTTGTACACATTTTGTAATAGATTGTCTTATCACCACATGTCAAAATGTTTGTGATGCGAATACTGTTTACCTTTGCAGAGCTCTACCAATCTCTGACAAAAAGTAGCATTCAGAATGCAAATATCCATTGAACAATTAACGAACACATTTGATGTTTAGAAGTCATTTTATTCTTAGCTAAACAAATGAAAGGGAACGACTATGTATTTACATTAACATTTTTTTAATTTTTAAGGTAAAATTACAAAGGTTTGTTCTTTTACACCATTATTAGCATTTGAAATTTTAAGATTAGATGCAATAAGTTAAAACATTTTAAGAGCTACCATTAGATAAAAAAAAAAAACGTTGAACAACATCACGCAACACATTTACGATGTTATTATTTCGCAAGGTCTATTAAGTAATTAGGAAAAGAAACACTTTTTAAAAGAAGCTTTGGTAAACAAATGAGATAAGTTCTGCTACAGAAAACAATGAAACTGCGTGCATTAGAACACGGATCTTAAAAATGAACTATTTTATTTCAGAATATTGTCCATTAAATGAAATATTGCGTTTTGCTTTATGAACAAGAACATTTGCGGCTTTGCTTCATATTTTTGTTTATTATTTTGCACTATCTTTCAAAGTTGTCAGTTGTAATTGTTGAATTCGAATATCAAATCTTTTATCGTTAAGCTAATAAATATCTTCCTAATTCATAAATAATTACTAGACATTGTTGAAACCATCAATATCTGCAAAGCAAACACTATTAAATCATAATCGGGTTTTTGTACAGTACATAAAACAGTGACATATACATTCATAAACTCTGATTCGAAAAGTTGAAAATAAGTTGCTTTTTTCTGATCTACTTACAATGATAAAACATCTAGGAAAACAAATGTTATTCATAAGGACGGTTAACAATGTCTACATATTTATTTTACATTACGGACAAGTCTTGATACTAAAAAATATTAGGAAATTACATTATGTACTAGTGCCTTATGGCAACTTGAATGAGATACACCGCATCAATATATAAATGAAATGCATGTGACTTCATTCATACAACCAATATCACAACGGGTTATAAACGAGTATAACACTTCGGCGTTGACATGAATATCAATAATGTGGTCATATTTTTTTTATAAATTTCCTGTTTACAAAACATTGAATTTTTCAAAAAACTAAGGATTTCCTTATCCAAGGCATAGATTACATTAGCCGTATTTGGCACAGCGTTTTGGAATTTTGGATCCTCAATGCTCTTCAACTTTGTACTTGTTTGACTTTATAAATATTTTGATATGAGCGTCACAAATGAGTCTTATGTAGACGAATCGCGCGTCTGGTGTATTAAATTATAATCCTGGTACCTTTGATAACTATTTACACCACTAGGTCGAAGCCACTGCTGGTGGGCGTTTCGTCCCGAAGGTATCACCAGGCCAGTAGTCAACACTTCGGTGTTGACATGAATATCAATAATGTGGTCCTTTTTTTATATAAATTTCCTGTTAACAAAATATTGAATTTTTCAAAAAAAAATAAGGATTTTCCTATCCCAGGCATAGATTGCCTTATCCGTATTTGGCACAACTTTTTGGAATTTTGGATCCTCAATGCTCTTCAATTGTACTTGTTTGGCATTATAAATATTTTGATATGAGCGTCACTAATAAGTCTTATGTAGACGAAACGTGCGTCTGGCGTACTAAATTATAATCCTGGTACCTTTGATAACTATAAATTAAAATTCATTTTTATAATTTTTACATTTACTTCAAATTCACAACAACAAAAAAACCTATACCATTGAAACACATTGCTGATAAAAAGAATAATGGAATATAAATTATGCTAATCTGTCAATCGTCTTCGATCAATAGTTCGGATATGTACCAAACTGATAATTTGATAATCCAGATGCGCGTTGTGTCTTCATCAGACTCGTGAATGACGCTCAGATCAAAATAGTTATAAAGCATACAATGTATAAAGTCGAAAAGTTCAATACCAATTATGAATCAGTTCAACAGAAAAGATCTGACATCAAAAAAGTGTTCTTTTGTAAACAAGAACCATTTTAGTATGTTTTGGGCCATGATTGATGTCAGATGTTGTTATTTTCATTTTATAGTATTTGGTAAATAAGCTAATTTAACAATATTCATAGTCTTAACTTAGTAGTCAGAACTTCGGTGCAGACATGATTTTAGAACAATCTTTTGTAAGATTATCCGTTTATAAATTTTGAAATATAAGAAAACTGAGATTTCAACTCCTTCAGGCAATGTTGGTCTTAAGTGGATTCGGATATTCTATAAGTTATTTTTGATCATACAGCTCTACAATTGTTTCAGTTCTTATAAATCGTCGGCTTTCATATATTTGGCTTTAAGAGTTCCTGATAAAGGTCAATCCTGAAAAATCGCTTCGAACGCATAACATTTAAATAACGTGTTGTTTTCACTTTTAAAGATTTCTTATAAGATGTTTCAAAAATATGATTCTGAGAAAAAAAAACAATAGTAAAGGATATTCTATTGTGAGATCATGTGAGTTGTTAGATACGCATATAGATCAATTTGAAAAACGAATAAAACATTACTTACAATAATTCTTAATACATGCTATTCTTGTAATACGGATATGTCTTCGAATCAAAGACAGGCGTCTTGATTGAAAATTTAAAAGGACTTCAGATCAAAGGGATTATCTTAGATATCACAGTTTCATCCATTAATGGTGGAAACAAGAAAGATAAAAGAATCCAGTTCCATATATTGTTATAAAGACACCGTTTTGATATTTATTTCTTATTAAAGACTAATAGAACCCTTTAATCGTAAGCTTTCACACGATTTTGCTTTTTTGATATACTGAATTAATTGTTATATGCAACAGCTACATTTTGTAGCTATTAAACCAGGTTGGGTTTAATCCCCCTTTTTCTATCTAAAGAAAATTCATGTACCAATTCGTGAGAGACATGACAGTTGTTATCCATTCGAGTGATGTGTTTAAGCTTTAGATTTTGCCGTTTGATAAGAGACTTTCCGTTTTGAATTTTCATCGGAGTCTTGTATTTTTGTGATGTCACATTTTTTTTTAAGATCACAAAACTCCACCTTCATTAAAAAAATGTTAAACCAATCTTAACCTTTTTTTATTTCTAGTTATCCTTGTTTTCCCGTAATCGAACATTTTCCAATGTTCTTATAATGTAATCACTTTGTATGAAAATGTAATTGGTAATATAGTGTTTAAAATTCCGGAGACATGTACAGACATTGCATATCTTGTAATTGGTTCCAGTTTTACTTGACTTCCAATTTATGTAGATCTTGTTAGGTGACAAATCGTGTTTTCAAGGAAAAGTCTCATTCACTTAATATATAAACATCTTCTTTTATTCATATTTGCTATTATTGGAGCCTTTTTTTGTTTTTGGAAGAAATCCCAAAGTGTACACACCACTCTATTTTCTATTAATAACCCGGATCTGTTTAATTAGAAAATTATTTGTATTGTGTTGGATGTTATAAATGTCATTAAATTTATTTGCTCAGCCATCAATAACACGATATTTCAATAACTGCAGGTCTGAATAAACAATAGACTTTTTTCCAATTATTGACTTAGATAATTGTGTTGTTGTCGATTTTTGTCTGATAAACGTTTTGCACGTAAAACTTAACTTATTTGAAATAACCAGTTTAGTTTAGGACTCATTAAAAATGGTTTGCAATACCACCACAGACTGAATACTTTAATCGAAACAAGAATAGGTCACCGTTTTGCTCCAATTTTGAACAAAATCATGTAACACATGTTTAAGTATGGTTAGCTATAAACGGCACAAATATGTAAAAGTCTAAATTATTGGAATGAAAAAACAAATCACCTGAGTAATGCGCAAAAATTAAAAAAAATTAAAATTAAATATGATAGACGGCAACCAATGACAAGCACAGATAGATAGGGTCCGGACCATTACCGTTTACGCCTGTTCAACATTACGTATACAGGCATATTATCTTACCTCTTTTTTCTTATTTCAATTTATTTCATTTAAAATGTGCAAAGTCAAATACAGTGATGTTAATGCTATTTATTGAAAATGATTCCAATGCAATCACGAAAACAAATAGTGCGGTAACTTCATGTCTGCTGTTATGTCAATCTTACATGCTAAATTCAACTTTCATTTCCCTAATCGTAATGACCAGAAATAATAGTACTATATTTAAGACATTACATATACATGTAGTCTTAAAGCCATTTTACTCGATTTTGTTTTTATACAATCAGATTGCTTGTTATTGAAATTGTTAACTGAACAACTTTTGTTCATCAAACTGATCTATTATGGATTTGTGTCGCCTTCCTATAGCTATATATACTTCTTGTATTTCAGAAAATAACTTTTCAACATGGAATATGTAATTTAAAATATTGAAGTAGATAAACATGATTCGAACCTTATATGCATATTTTTGTTATCTGGTAAGCGTATTGGAACTTTTGATAAATACAATCACAAATTAAATATTACAGTTCTTAAAAAAAAATTAAATCTTCTGTTATAGGTTACTGTTTCCACGAACGTGACATGTACAGCATTAGTCTTATCAGCGGGTTCGTCCTTGAATACGACAGGTGCCACATGTGAAGTAGGATGTAGGTACCCTTTGGGAAAACACGAGAACATACCCATTAGTGATGTGCTTCGTTGATCAGTCTTTAGTTTTCCATTTGTGTTTTGTGTACTGTTGGGTTTTAAGGTTTTTTATTTGGCATGGTGATGTCAGTTTATTTTCGACTTATAAGTTTGAATGGGTTTTTTTTTATTTCTTTTGCCTCTTATTAATGAATATACATGATAGCATGATCAAATCTGAATTGTTTTGACTTCTCATAATATAAAAAAAAGTCTTTATTCATTGTATTTAAACTTTGTTGTAATCAAATATAAGAAATGTATATGGAAATTGTAGATTTAAAAAGAAGATGTGGTATGATTGCAAATGAGACAACTCTCTACAAGAGACAAAAATGACACAGACATCAACAACTATAGATCACCGTACGGCCTTCAACAATGTGGACATACTATGGATTCAATATTATTCGTTGAACATTTTTGTTGAGTGCGTATGTAGAGGTCAACCACACATTTATCAGTTAAACGAAATACAAATTTCCTACGGGTATGTTAATAGGTTTACGTGAAACTACGAAATCAAGTTTCCATGAAAATAAAATTATTCCTCAATGCAGTAAAATTGGTTCCAACGAAAATAAACGAATCTACAGTAGCTAATGTATCATTGTTCTTATCTATTACGTCAATAATATAGAGTATTAATTATTAAATAGTTTCAATGTATAAAATTGTGAAACAAAAGCAAATTATGCACGTTATTAGTCGAACAACACAACGTAACTAACAAAGGATAAGTTTGTAATTAGTAATTTATTTGAATGTTAATTAACACACGGAAGCAATTCAAAAGTCCATTTCTAACGACATAGCATATCACTATGAACTTAATTTGATTGTGTTGAATATCGGTAATACAATTTATGTTATTTGCTTAGCAATCGGTGAAATAGGATTTACAATAACTGCATATTAAAGTAGATAATCGCTATTTTACTTGTTCTTGAATCATTTAATGGATGTTTTAGTCGATATTAACAGATATAAACAGCTAATCGTTTTGCATTTCCTATTTAATCATAATGAATATTGTTTTGTAATTAAATATAACGTTGATCATATAAAAATAATAAAACTTACATAAGGGTTCTTAATGCTCTTCAACTTTGTACTTGATTTGTACTTTTAACTTTTTGTATTCGAAAAGTACAGGTGGGTTATTTAAGAGATGAATCGCGCATCTGGCGTACACAATTGCAAGCCTGAAATCTTCAAGGAGTTTGTGTTTAACATTCGAGCAATAAAATGTAAAACCATAAAAATAATTATTAAGCTAGAAAAAAGGTGACTACATGTATATTGATTTTTATTATCGAATTTTTTTATCTAAAAAAAAAACTCTCTAAAAGTCCAGATAAATCTCAGTATCATTATCATTAAGATGAAAGACTTTAAGTTTAAACATATTGTAATGCATACACACAATTTGGATTACGCATTTGTTTACGATCATTTTTTGTTCATCAAACTTCTACATTTATCATATTTTATAATTCAATATAAACAACAGACATAAAATATGACACTGGGGTGAAACATATCTGATCAACTTACAGTTTTAAAACTTGTTTTATCTTGTGCAATTAGTATACAATTTCAAAAAAAAAATCTTCTTTCAAATAAATTAATGGACGTCTTAGTGTATTACTCATATTTATTTTATTTCAATTTTTCCCTCATATTTCTGTCAACTGCTGTTAGATATCTTTTTGATAAACTTCTGTTTTCAATTCCTTAATTAAAAAATATCAACTAAAAGGTAAATCAAAGAAAAAAGGGAGGAGGTGAAGTTTACAAAACCTGTAAAAAAAAACACGGAACGAATGGAAAACAAATAAACTAAGCATAGATATCAGGACCTAATTCTTGCACCTACAGCAGACAAGCTCTTCGTCCTCAAAAGACTCACCAGTGACGCTCAAATAAAAAAAAGCCCAAACAAAGTACTGTCATATTCTTATCTTGGTTCAGACATTTTCTGAACTTGTAACAACATATAAATGTTTTTATCTGTATAAATTTGCACTATATCTCCTTTACTGAAATCTATTTGCCTATTTTTCCATTTTTCCCAGTTTTATTTCTATTACCATGATTACTCGGCAACAACACGCAAAGTGCTAAAATTCCATTACTTTAAACTATTTGAAATGAAATTAGATAAACAAATATGGTTTTGAATGCATGTCTACTTAAATTGCTTTCTTGTCAATCTTGCATGTTACCGTAGACGTTCATTTCCTGTATCTTATAAATATTGCCGTAATAACAAGAACCTAAACAATCATTACATTAGTCTATGTAGTCACTCTGTGACAAACGAAAACGAAAACTAATATTCTAAAACATGTAATTCTAGATATTATATTTACTTCTATTTCAACTATTGAAAATAGTAACTGTTGTCGTCATCAATTTATTCTAGACAAACTAAATTTCAAAATGTTTGAGTCTACCATTAAGTAAGTAATAAGTAAATGGATAGTGTTTACTATGTAAATGTTTTTGATTTGGCATTATCAATATTGTATTATCTCTTAAGAATTGAAACTGTTTTCTGTCGTATTTTTCGAGGTTAACTTGTCCCTGATATAAGTAACTCGAATCCAATGGTACCCACTAAGAAAATATTTTGTAAATTGCATGGTAAAAAATAGAAAAATAAGGATATGGTGTTGAAACCTCCATGTTCACTTTCATTTGAACAAAAAAACGTACCGAATTTATTTTCGGGTTAACAATGTAGCATTCCTGCAGACTATCTAATTTCACAGGATACAAAAATTCAATAAGAATTAAATGAGTGATATACAAATACCCCAAGGCCGTACTGATATAACATGCATACAGACAATAGTTATATACCGCTGTTCAATGGGTATAAATCGGTTAACTGCCACACATCCGGGTAACAAACCAAAACCAAAGGAAACACGTCAACTAAAAATGTAAACTACGGATAAAACATCACACTTTAATTCTAAAAAAACAAACAGACGTCAACTGTAATAAAAACGGACTATTTAATTACAACTGCCACATTTCATACTTTGTTACAGGAAACTTTAAGAATAAAAAATGGTCCCTACGACCTCGGCTACGTAGGTATTTATATATCAGGAAATTATTGAATACAAATATTTGTTATTGTTTACAATAAAGGAAATTAAAAAATGGTGGGTTATGGTATTATGGTTTTATGGTTAAATATAATCACAAATAGAATTGTTTATATTAAACTTGTAGTTCCCTGTACGACGAGTATTTGGTAGACAACCAGATGTAAACACAAACATGGCGAACTGTATCATACACTTGTTTATGTGTGATAATAGATAAAAAATTTTAGACCTTTTCCAATTAAATGCGATTAACATTTTTTTTTTTTGAAATCATTAAACCACGAAATTATGCCACACTACAATAAAAAACTGTTGTAAACTAAAAAGTCATTTTTTCCTATTTGAGCCATTTTGAAAGTTTAATTGGTGTAATGATTGCCTATTTTAGCATTCCTTATTGAATTAAACATTTGTCATATAATACATAAGTTATAAGTAATCCATTGTTGTTTTCGTCGAACTAATATAGAAATAAACGTTTGTAATGTTTTTGTATTTAAGTAAAAAAAAACATATGTGTTAATACACGACCTATTTACTGAAATGGTTTACATCGTTAGCGTCTTTTTTACAGGATGCACTTCATTGGTAGAAAGACATATAAGTTTACACTAGTAATGTTTGGGCCCTTTATAGCTTGCTGTTCGGTGTGAGCCAAGACTCTGTTTTAGAGACCGTACCTTACCTATAATGGTTTACTTTATAAATCGTGACTTGGATGGATAGTTGCCTCATTGGCACTCATACAACATCTTCCTATATTTCTATAGAATAATATTTGTTAATGTTAAATCAAAGACAGCTTAGTGCGACAAACACATGAAAAATTACACACACGTGCGTGCTGTTCAGAGGAAATTATTCCAAACGTTAATTCTGAATTAAAAAAATAATTTAACTTGATGCAAATCTAGACTTTTAAAACCATTGACTAGTTACTACGTAGAAAGTTTCTGTGAATTGTTTAGTTGAGATTGTGTATAGTATACAGACTCCACTTTCACTTGTTACATATTTTGTCAATTGATTAAAAACTTCAAACAGCGAAGAAAACATGATTAACTCGTACCAGCCATAGCTATCGATACAGATGTAGACAAAGATAAACAACAGCTCAAACTTATCAAGTGTACAATCATATTATACATAATTAAGTTGAATACAATCCATAAACATCACTCTATTAATTAATGTCAACAAACAGATTTACAAGGACCAACTCGATAAGAACAAATCACAGAAGAGAAAAATCAAAACTATACTATTGCACACTTTTGTTACAATTGGGAGGTTTAGCTAGATAGCGAACCAAGCTAAATCGACCATTTCCGTATTAACAAAATAACATGTGTCAAAGCAGGCATTTGATAGTTGTTATCCATTTGTTTGATGTGTTTGAGCTTTTGATTTGGCCATTTGATTAGGGACTGTCCGTTTTAAATATTCCTTGGAGTGCAGTATTTTTGTGATTTTACTTTTGTGTATGTCAAAATTATTGAGCTTAAAGAGAGCAATAAGAATTCGTAAGAGTAGTGACACTAATAACACAAAACTTAGTCAACCTACAGAACGGCTTCCTAATAGTATAGAAAAAAATGAAATCACAAAAATATTGAACTTCGAGGAAAATTCTAAACGGAAAGTCTCCAATCAAATGGCAAAACCATATAATGAAACACATTAAAACGAATGGACAATTTTCCTGACTTGGTAAAGGCATTTTCAAATGTCTAAACTGAGGGATTGAACCTAGTTAAAAGTTTTCTTTTTTCCAGAATAATCATCTATTGTTGACTATTTGTTTTGAGACCAGTACTGTCAATCAGAAATAGAAAAGAATATAGCCTACAGACCTTGACGTTTCTACTGTAATAATAATAATGGCAACATGATTGAGTGACATTATTTTCTTTATAAGCAAAAGCGTATTATGCCTATTAATAATTTCGTTATATCTCGTTATATCTCATATCTATAGATAGCTCAGCAAGGTATTTGAAATGGAAGATGTGGTATAATTACCAATGAGACAACGCTAAACAAGAGACCAAAATGACACCGCAATTAACAACTATAGGTTATGGAACTGTCTCGAACAATGAGCAAAAGCTTATACCGCATAGTCTGTTTATACAAAGAACAACTGAGGTTTCATATATATTTGATGCAATATAGTCTTAGTGATCTTTAATATGTGTCATTTTAGTTAGTCTTATTTAATTTTATCATCAATAGAGCGGTTAAACTTGCCTTACTAATTTACGTTTAATACCCCCCCCCCCCTCTTGTTTTTCCTCTTACAAAAGATAAAAGATAACAAACCCCACGTAAAACAATATATTTCAGAGAACCCTTGTTTTATTTTGATTTTATGGGAGCTAAATTGATCCTTTTCAATGTGTTATAAATTTTAGTCATAATAATGTTCAAAATTCTAAATTTAAGCTTGTCGACTATTGTTTTAAAGTTTTTTGGGGTTTTATCCTCCCTAATAGTTGATACTTTTGACAAATGAACACAAACGTTCTAAACTTTGTTGTTTTGTTCAATGTGGAATACGGGTATTCAATATGAAAATTATATACATTTCCTCATCCGCAAGTATAAAACGCTGGTAAAAATAATGTTTTCTTAAGTTTAAAAGTATAGCGCAAAACGATATTTTTTTTTCTGAATGCTTCTTTCTTGTAGTGTTAGGCACTGTACATGTTAAATTAGACAAACTATTGTTGCAGATTGAGAACTCAGTCGTATATACCCTCTTATGTACTAGTATATTTTTGATGCAGATGCAGGTTTTTATATAATACTTTTATTATATTGTCATATTAGATGATCTAACGAGTTCGGTTTCTATCCAATACCTTTTTTAATGTTGTCATATTGGGTGATATAACGAATCCGTTTATCTTCAATACTTTTTTCTATGGTCATATTGGATTATCTAACAAGTCAGAATTTTGTCGAACGTTTTTCTTTTACTTCCACAATGTAACACGTCATGTTTATATCAACATTTTTCTTATATAATTGATAGACCGAATTTAGTTCGGTTCGGGAAGAGGTTCGATTTTATCAGGATCACAACGCAAACTATTTGATATGCATGGCCTTAAGAACATGTTTTGTTCGGCAAGGTTTTCGGTTTATGCAAAATTCGGATTAGCCAGGTTTTACTGTACAACATTTTTCTTACAATGGCATATATGATAATCTTTCACGTTAAGGTTATATACAATACTTTACTTATAACGTCAAATTATCTAACGATTCAGTTTTATTGATTTAATTATTTTCAATTGTCATCCGGGCAGTTTGCTATATATAAGTTAGACAAATTCTTTAAAAGCAGGAGATACAATTTTAATGCATACGTTACACACAAGTATTACCGTCGCTACCTATTGAACATTTAAGATTATTAAAACTAGAGGCTCTAAAGAGCCTGTATCGCTCACCTGATTCTACTTGGGTTTTTGAAATCATATAAGTAACAACATTTGGCCAGCACCTCATAAGGAAAGGAACATTTATGTTAGGCTTGATTTCATTCAATTCAGTGGTTCTTTAGAAGAAGACTTTTGTATGCATTTCCGATAGAGTTATATGTTAAACTAAGTCCCCCCACTGGCGGCCATCTTGAATGTTGCAATGGGGACAAAGTAACAACACTTGGTCAGTATCTCATTAAGAACATCCATGCTATGTTTGGTTTCATTCCATTTAGTGTTTCACTAAAAGAAAACATTTGTATGTAATTCCTGTAGGGTCCTATGTTGCCATCTTGGATGATGGATCGGTTACAAAGTAACAACACTTAGTCAGCACCTCATAAAGAACATGAATGCTATGTTTTGTTTTATTCCATTCAGTGGTTCTCTAAAAGAAAGCATTTGTATGCATTTCCCATAGGGTCCTATGTTAAACTAAGTCCCCATGCTGGCGGTCATCTTGGATGTTGGATCGGCTACAAAGTAACAACACTTGGTCAGCACATCATACGGAACATTCAAACCATGTTTGGTTTCATTCCATTCAGTGGTTCTCTAAAAAAAGACATTTGGATATATTTCCCATAGGGTCCTAAGTTAAACTAAGTCTCCTGCTGGCGGTAATCTTGGATGATGGATCGGCTACAAAGTAACAACACTTGGTCAGCACCTCATAAGAAACATTCAGGCCATGTTTGGTTTCATACCATTCTGTGGTTCTCTAGAAGAAGTTCAAAATGTAAAAAGTTAACGACGACGACGGACGACGACGGACGACGGACGCCAAGTGATGAGAAAAGCTCACTTGGACCTTCGGGCCAGGTGAGCTAAAAAAAGGATGTCGTATGATCCAATCTATCAAATTAACCTATTTCCGTCAAAAGAGTAAACAACATCAGTTTCAGTTAAATATGTAAAATTGTACTCACGTGTGCCATCAAACTTGGTTGCTATGGTATCAAGACATGTAGTTTGCTGTTGGGCTACAAATCCAAGTTTAAGTAACTGCTTTAATCCATCATATATTGACACAATATTATAACTGTCCACAGAGAATTACAATAATATTCTGTTAAATAGTTGTCAATCAAAACCAGTGTTGATGTCTCTTTAACACACTATTATAACTACTTCTGATTTAATAGATTGTTTTCAGTTCGCAATCTGAAAAATATGGTAAAATAAATGAATGACCTTAAAATAAGATACAAAGTAGATATAAAAATTATGGAAATTTTCAAATTCATTATATTCGTAAGTATCAAATCAGACGACTACGTTGAGAGTAGGATTACTTTATATGGTAAAGGCATTAGTAAACTCAGGTTTATTTTGATAAATTTTATGAAGCAATTACATGATTATTGAAATTATTCAAATAAGCAAACTAAAACAGGTCAACTCAAAATATATGAATTCACTCATCTTTAAAAGCAAAACTTTTAACATAACAACCAATTGCAACTATTTGGAAGAGCCAAAAGAACTTGCAACAATAGTTATATATCAAATCAAACTACATGTTAACAGAAAAGTTGTATCATTCAAAACGATGTAAGAATTGATGCATTTAATATCAGGCAATAGAGACCATCGGCTAAAAAAATATCAAAAAAAGTAATATAACGTAAACATTGGTTAGCCGATGTTTATATCTGAAATATATCTTCGGCAAAATATCAAAAACTAATTCTTGTTCTTGCAAATCATTTAACTGGAAATATTTCACCAAGAGCGATCGAGGTAATACAGTTTATAATTGAATGTCATTTATTCATGAGACAGAGTCAATATCGATTAAAGGCATTTGGGGGGCCTTTTACAGTTAATTATATATAGGGCCATACTGTTACCCTTTGGTTTTAACTTGGGGTTTCTGGTTGAGATTTAAGACATCCACAATTACATGACTAATACAGCATCTTCTTATTTCATAATAATATAGTTCATATCTTATTCAAGACTTCCTATAAATCTTCAAAATTTTACTGCAATGTATATTTATGCTTGCTTAGTATGTATGGTATCAGGCAACGATTGGTGCGTTATGAACATATCTAATAATAACATAGTAAAATTACCAATCATTTAACGAAAACCTAATAAAGTGTGAACCGTATTTGCCAACAAATACCAACGGCTATTCCAGTGATGGTTTTATTGACTTTAATCAGAAATCCTTATTATCAATTTTACAGGTAAAATGGTTCTTTCCGCTAACATTGTTTACAATAAACATATTCTGTTATAACGTTTACTTCAAAAGATTCCTTGATTTGTTTCTCGTGTATGTTTAAAATTTCATATGTTATGGACTTAAGGTGGTAGACCTTGGTTCAGGGAGATAACTCTTTAAATCAGTTAAGCGTTTGTAAAAGTCAAGTTCATCAATGTATTTTAAGCATTTACCTGAAACAGATTGAAAATAATCTATGTAACCTAGAAGCTTAGAGTATATTTTTGAAAATGGTTGACACAAACGTACTGATGATTTAAGAGTTATTTCCCTAGGTCTACCTCCTTAAATTGTGAGTAAAAGTGTCACATACAATATTGTAATCTGTAGAAAGATAACATTCACTTGATATATCAACGCCTACATCAGTAATGTTTATATTTGATTATCTTCACTGTGAAACATTATATTTTATCCGTTTTATCGGCTATGTATTAATCTGTTCCCTGTGTTATTTCTTCAGAAATTACTTTTTTTATAATTCAAAAATTAGTATAGATAATTGTTCAAATGTTTGCAGGACATTCATAATAATTCTATTCTACAACAGAAAAAGTAAAAAATATGTCAAGTTGATTTTGCCAGTGAATTTTTAGACCTACCTAATACAGTAAATACAGTATTGTACAGGTGTATCGCTTACATTAAGTTACAGAAAATGACGAAAGAATGTATTGGTTTTATTACAGCTCAAAATCAATATTTTAGATCAAACTTGTCTAGTACTGAGAGTTTATAATGTAATAAGTTTTAAAATGAACCCATCTCTTTTTACTTAAAAGTTAATAACTTCAAAATTTATTTGATTTTATACGTAATCATGCATGATGACTTTTATGCTGCACATAAAAGGATCTCTTATCCAGAGATCTTTTAGTGACCTTTCTGAAAATTGTGTGGACAAAATCAGTGACCGTTCACCAAATTATTAGTCTATATAAAAAAGAAGATAAGGTATGATTGACAATAAAACAAACTCATCAAATGACACAAATGACACAAATATTACAAAATATTTGTTACCGTAAGACCTTCAACAATGAGCAAAGCCAATACCGCATAGTCAGCCATAAAATGCCCCGAACTGACAATTTAAAACAATTAAAACTAGAAAACTAACGGCCTAATCTATTTAGTTTTCGTCTTGAGCTCTCTTCATGATTGTGACACTCTGACTAAACATGTATTCCTTATTAAAGGGAGGTAATGTTAAATGGTGCGCTTTCCCTACCAAATCCGTCCAGTCTCGTGTCTGTTGTACTTCGTGTCATTTCCCTAAGGATTTGGTTTGTTATTTTAAATTGTCTTTGTATTTGATTTTAGAAATTAAATGGTTTAAACATTGAAAAACTTATGTAGCTTTTTACAAAACACGTGTATCAGGAATGATGTACTGTTGATTCATAACCACGAAATTAAATGTTCAACGAATGACAAATTTCCTACAGGCTTTGATGCAGACCCAGGCAAAACCACGAAATTAAATATCCACGAACATTCCAGTTTTCCTTTATCAACGAAAATTTGTACCCACAAAAATAAATATATCAGGTGTATTTGTTATAGACCTATCGTGTAAACATACAGTAAATACCAAGATCAACATAAAGATAATAACATTTCAGTCATCAGAAAAAGAGGCATTTTTATAAATATTGAACCTTCATTCCATCATAATGATATCAAATTGTACTCTTTTTGTTATTAGCAGGAAAAGCAAACCATAAATAACATTAAGATGAAAACGGGTATTTTGAAATTATCAAAAAAAGAACTTTATAAATTTAGAAACAGGACAGCAAACATTTAAGCAACATTAAAATATAAACTAGTATTGTGAAATTATAAAAAAAAAATACTTAGTAAATTCAGAAAATGCCTAACCGTTCACTAAAAGGAGTTAACTTTCTTACATTGTCTTGTTTAAAAACTCCATGCCATGCTGGAAACATTGTATTGTACAAATATACGATCTAAATTCGTTCATCAATGCTTGTTCAAGCCAGACAAATTTCAACGCTTCTTTTTAGATTTCATGCTTGATAACAATGTACTATATCCTTGTTTCATTACATTTTTATATATTACATACGATCTAAATTCGTAACTTCAAAGACTCTATATAACACTTTTATTTAAAAAATCATATTGTTCAAAACGAGACAGTCCTTTATTTTGTATTCTTCAAACAAGTTAATATAATACGTTAAAGCACTAATACTATATATTATTATGATAATTTCCCTGAACTCCGTCTATTGTATGAATGCTATGACAGTTTGTCTCCTCAACGGCCACAAAAAGTGAATGACACCTTGATTGCTTCATATTATCTACCGATATCACCGTAATCTCTTATATCCGATTCTCTGTCATTTCTTTAGTACAATGTCGAACTGATCATTCGAAAATCGACACATAATCGCAAATAATTTTCAATTATATCGGGGCATCCCGTCCGTCCAATAACCTTTCAAGCAGGCATCGAAAACTAACCTTTTTGACTGTTTTATACCTTAATTATTAGTTCATTTGCATATAACACGTTACGCATAGATTACAAATTATTCCTACTGTATTGTTATATATAATCCAATATGACATCGTTTTATTCCCACCGAGAGTGTTCCATTTTAAGGAGAGTTTTCCATCTTAACGCGATACGATGTGATCCGTTATCCTCCTGACAAATTGTGACGACTATCAATTAATGCATCTTCAACATTTATTTCTCTAACAAATCACTGAAAACGACATCACATCATTACCGTGTTCATTTCAACATAACATGTTGACTCTATCGATTCGGATTTCATTTATTTGATTTTCTCTGTCGCTGTGTCGTTTTGATTCAATAAATGTAGAACTGTGCCGGTGGTTATATAGCATTAGTATCAATGAGGGAATTATCTATTGTTTTTGGTAGACAAATACCGTTAGTCTATAATACTTTTTGTTTCCAAATTTGAATATAAATCGTGGAGGTAATACATAAATTGTGACATAAATTTACCGATTTTTAAACTCGTTATCAAATTAATTTGAAATATAGAATACAACGTAGACAAATATCAATAGTAAATAGTAAATCATAAATTACTTAAAACTTTTACTAAACTTTTTCATACATACAAAGATTTTAGCTAAATTTAGCTATATCTGTAGAAAACTTATTAAAAATGGTATTTCACATCCTAAATTTTATGGTAATATGGTACTTAAAGCGAGGAAATCACTATGTGATCCGTGTAAACATATCGAACCTTTAAACAAACTTATAAGAAAAGTTATCGTACCAATATTGTTATTAGATCTCTGAATATAGTTTACATTGGCACTAATATCGATTTTGTCATTATGCTATTGTTTCAGAAAAAGGGAGACGGTTTTGATCCATTAAATATGTTAAATCCCGCTGCAAATGTTTGTACCTGTCCTAAGTCAGGAATCTGATGTACAGTAGTTGTCGTTTGTTTATGTAATTTATACGTGATTCACGTTTCTCTTTTTTTTTATTTAATATAGATTAGACCGTTGGGTTTCCCGTTTGAATGGTTTTACACTAGTAATTTTGGGGTCCATTATAGCTGATTGTTCTGTGTGAGCCAAGGATCCGTGTTGAAGGCCGTACATTGACCAATAATGGTTTACTTTTTTTTAAATTGTTATTTGGATGAAGAGTTTTCTCATTGGCACTCACACTACATCTTCCTATATCTATAAACTAGTTGAATCAAGACGGGAAAAAAGTATTTGCAAAAGTACCGACATCCAAGGTAAATTAAAAAATATATAATCTGACAATAGAAACGAACGGAAAACAATTGTCATGTTTCAGTACAATGTTACTAAGATAAAGTTTAAGGTTAGTTAAACCTAGTTTAATAACAACCAAACTGTATGTAGAGATAGCTTTTACATGATTTGTGTGGTATTCCAGTTTTATAATGCATTTCAATCGATAGTTTTAGATTTCATCTTACATATATGAGGGGACTACATGGACTACGATTTGTATAAAATATTAATTCAAGAATTTCTCATTTGTCAAATTAAATCGACGGCTTACAGTACAAGGTTAAAGGTTCTACCTTGTATCGATTTTAGCGTTCTCTCTAAACTAAGTAATGCATAGGCTTACATATATATCATTGTTTTTAATATAATAATTAATTCATATTCTGTCAAGTAATGTTGAAAACGAGGCTAATTTAAATATAACTTATATAAGTTATTTTTCTGAATATTATTTTTATAGGTGTCACGGTTGTTTTTGGAACTATCAAGTTTTTGTGAAACTATGAACGATGGCTTAGAAACAATTTCGAATGCAATATTATGTTGATAATGTTTACATAAAAATTGCAATCTCATATCTCATAAATAATTTACGCCTTAATTGTCAATCGTAAGAGTTTTATTGTAATGTGTTTTATTTGTTCAATGCATACTTATGTTGTTTAAATATGTCTAATCAGATTAATGAAATTGAAAATTCAAAACAAACAAAACACTTTTTTTAATCAGGTAATGCTAACAAAAACAAAAAAACTAAGTAGCATTAGATGAACACATAATCGAGACAGTCTTGAACAATTAATAACATGCGTCGATAGATGTCGGAATGCTATTTACTTATAATTCAAGGGCAAACTGACAACGCGATAGCAAACAAACGAATAACGAAAAAAAAATAATAGAAGAGCCATGATCTTTAGTTTTCCAAAGGGACTTTATATATCGTTTACCAGTCTCTGGTTAATAACAAATAAAACACAGTGATGTATATGTAAAAAGAAAAATGATAAGAATCTTTAAAAGTTGGTAAGCTCTATGAAGTTAATTAACAATAGCCCGAAATATCAGTTGCAAAAGTGTTATTTGAATATCACAATCTTAACTGCAATTGTAAATTTGTATAAGAATTATTAGTTTATATCTAATTCGATTAAATAGCAATCTAAATTAAAATTTGAAATGTTGTACTGCCATTTATATTTCATGCTTAGTACCAGTGCCATGATTTTATGAATTTCATAGATCATCTGTATTGAACTTTACCCGGATTATTGTCATTATGGTTCATTAATATTTACACGGAATATAGGAAAGCCTCCATTACATTCTCAACAAGATAATTAGGACAATTACTAAATACTTAAATTATTAATATTTAGTCTCATTGTGGTTATAGTCAATGATGTTGCATTTAAAATCAATTATACAACAACCAGTTAGAGACTGCATACAGCATATGACTAACTTACACATTGTGCTACCCATTCTGTTTTATTATAATCTAAAATTATATGTTGATGAAAGATTATATAAACAGGGTAATATCATAAATGATAATAGGGATAATGACGCAATATATAATAAGAATCTTGACATAATACCGTATAGCGGGTTATTTTTCGCGGGTGTAAAATTAAGCGATTTTCATTGAATAAGGTTTACGAAATATTTTGGCGGATTCATAGCTTTTATCAATACTTTTGCATGTGCCCTTTTAAATTGGCAGAAATTATTTAGGTGATTTTGTTCTACCTGCGACAAAAAGCGAAAATTTACACCCCGCGAAAGTAACCCGCTATACGGTACATAACTAGGATTATATCAGATAATATAACAAAGATACTTAAATAATATCTTCATGGATACTTATCACGATAAGTGAAATATTTCAGAGAATACTTGAGGTTAGTTTGAAAGTTTCACATTACATAATTCCATACAGTTTCTTTTCCCAATACCATAGCATGCATCAACAACTTTTTTTCAAATAAAAAGTTGATTGGCACCAACTATGGGTAAAGTATTGCATACAATACGTGGCTTATTAAGTTTCCCAAAATATATTATTCCATGCAGTGTTTTATCACGTTTTTATTTATTACCATAGCGTGTATTGCATGCTTTATTTCTTATAACATTAATCAAAGTTCCCAAATATAGATACAATACTGTATAAATTGACTGGTGTTCCACTAACATGCACCATTTTGGTCATCAGTTGAGGAAAGGTCAATAAATATTTTAATGCAGTGTCTGTTAACTGATTCATTGCTTTACTTCTTTCAAAACCATATATATTTATGGTATATTGATATGTTTAGGTAGATATAGGAAGATGTGGTGTGAGTGCCAATGAGACAACTTCCATCCAAATAAAAATTTATAAAAGTAAACCATTATAGGTCAATGTACGTCAAACTGTTTATAATTTGACTTATGGGAAATACAGATATGCATTTTAAATGGTCACGAGAAATTAATAATTTAAAGACATAAGGACGAACACATTTTCATCATTTAGGACAGTCGTGTTTTATTGATTGTCTTGATACTTTGTTATATGATGATGGAAGTGTTGAACGACCTTGACTGGATTGACATCCCTTGCCCAGTTGGTAGAGTGTCTTTTGTAAATGTCTTGATAATTTGATATTGAACCTTTATGAACTGCACTTGTCATTAACCATGTAAATAGCCAATTGTCATAGTGTGTATAAAACAAATTAACGGTTAGATCAATGTTTATCTAGAAGTGTTGTCGATTTATTACCGACTAGTTCCTTACATTTCATGTGCAATTTATTGTAAGTGTTTAATTATAAATATTAACGATCGTCAAAGTTATTACTGTTTTGACTTATTGTATTGATAACATCCGGATAAAATGTCCCGGATTAAAATTGTGATGATGAAATTGAACGATGAACGTACATTTGTGACTTGGTGTTAATTCCTTTACTTATAAGGTGAATAGATATTAACCATCTGAAATGATATGACTATGTTGTCTTATTGTATAAATCACATCCGTATCAGATGTCCGAGTGATCCAGTGCTAATTTAATTGTACGATTAACGTACATTTGTGTTATGTCCTTTAGATTATAAAATTAATACATATTAACGATCTACAATGTTATATCGATGTTGTCTTATTGTATTAATAACAATCGGATAAGATGTCCTAGACAATAATTGTTATGAACAAATGATAAATTAATTGTGCGATGAACGTACATTTGTGACTTGGTGTTGAGTCCTTTAAGTTATAAGATTAATATACATGATCGATCTACAATATTATTACTTTGTTGGCTTATTGTATTAATAACACCCGGATAAGATGTCCCGTATAATCATTGTTATGACCCAATGATAACGAAATTGAACGATGACGTATATTTGTGACTGGTGTTAATTCCTAAAACTGATATTATAGATTCCCTATTGGATCAACTGAACATAAATTCCGACATCTAACGACGCATGTTATTAATTTTGTTCTACGAATTTCTATAATTTTACCCATAATTTCATAAAAAGGTGTAAATCTTTAAAACATTTCATCAATACAAGATCTACAAAAAAAGAAATAAAATAAGACATACAAAAACCAACATAATGAGATATACAAAAAAGCAACATAATAATTCTCTCTTCCCCATGTTTTAATGTTAAATAAAACGTATAACATTATCCTCTCTCCACCGAAAATGCAACTGTTTTGAATTGACAAGAGGCCTAAAAGTATATTAAATGATGCCTAATATTATTGTTACATAATTTTCATATTTATGTAAGAATCGTAATGATGTCATGTGCATATAATTATCAAAATAGCATTCACTTATGCAATTGAAACAAAATAGCTGGTATAATTGAGAGGTTGTTTATACAAAGTAAACTTCTGACCAAAAGTGGCGATTTGTACGTATGAAATCCTATTAACATGTTTTACGCTAATCAAAACAATTATCTGTGTTTACCACTTCATAATATCTCGAAGTACATACAAACCAGTTCAATGGTATAGTTAAAACAACTTGAGTTCCTTCATTACATAATTGCTAAACGCACTTTATGTTTCAGACAGGTCAAACCTGTTTTGAATCTAGCTTATATAACAAACCAAAAAAGGGGAAAATAGCCAAACATCATATGTATCCTTGCTACTCAGTTTCACTGTTTAGGTCATTTAAGATGAGTATTTATCAATTTTTTTATCAATCAATCCAATAAATAAAATACTTTACAATTATAGCCTTTGCATGATTTCGAAACAAGGATATATTGACCTCATAAACAGGCTATAACTGTTATATTATTAATTTCCGCCCAAATTTGTATTAAAATCGTCATTTGATTTTGTTGGAATGTTATAGATATCATATTGTCTCCTAGACAATAACAATATATTAACGATATGTGGATTTTTCAAAATTCTCAAGAATTTCTGGAAAATTTAATATTTCGGTCTATTTCGGAAATTAATTCTAACATAACTTTTGACTTTTGAACCCTGTATACCACAATTCCTTGCTTCTTTATTATTATGAGGCTGACTTCATGCAGGAACTTCTTAGGAAGAAAGATAAGAAGTTAGCACTATCCTTTAACTCTACCTTTCGCTATATAGATGATGTTCTTTCACTAAATAATTCGAAATTTGGTGACTATGTGGAACGCATCTATCCAATCGAGCTAGAGATAAAGGATACTACAGATACAGTTAAGTCAGCCTCATATCTTGACTTACATCTAGAAATTGACAATGAGGGTCGGTTGAAAACAAAACTTTACGACAAAAGAGATGATTTCAGCTTTCCAATTGTGAACTTTCCATTTCTAAGTAGCAACATTCCAGCAGCACCTGCATACGGGGTATATATATCCCAATTGATACGATATTCCCGTGCTTGCATTTCCTATCATGATTTTCTTGATAGAAGGTTGCTGCTCACAAGGAAGCTATTAAACCAAGAGTTCCAAATGGTGAAGTTGAAATCATCCCTTCGTAAATTTTACGGACGCCATCACGAGTTGGTTGACCGTTATGGAATAACCGTATCACAAATGATATCGGATATGTTCCTTACGTCGTAACTATAATCCCCTTCCCTTTCCTGAATGTGACCTACCGAATTAGACTATTTACCTGATTTGTTATCACATAAGCAACACGACGGGTGTCGCATGTGGAGCAGGATCTGCTTACCCTTCCGGAGCACCTGAGATCACCCCTAGTTTTTTGGTGGGGTTCGTGTTGTTTATTCTTTAGTTATCTATGCTGTGTCGTGTGTGCTGTTGTTTGTTTGTCTTTTTCATTTTTAGCCATGGCGTTGTCAGTTTGTTTTAGATTTATGAGTTTGACTGTCCCTTTGGTATCTTTCGTCCCTCTTTTGTAATTGTTTGGAATAAACATTGAACGACATTTTTTCCCTATGTGACGTTGACATTTTCTGACGTCAAGCACGCAAAGCAATGAAAGTGTTCTTTAATTAAATGATGCCTTTGAGCCTTTTTGTAAATTATTGTTTGTTTTGAGAGTGTAACAGAGTGATGATATATGTACCCATTTTTTGACTTTTGTTTATTATGTCTGTTTTGTTCACGCATCGTTGTAAATATAATGGAATTTGATGCGACTGTCATACAATTGAGATGTTTAGCGATATAAAACCAGGTTCAATCCACCATTTTCTACATTTGGAAATGCCTGTCACAAGTCAGGAATATGACAGTCGTTGTCCATTCATTTCATGTGTTTTGTCATTTGATTAGGGACTTCACTATTGAATTTTCCTAGGAGTTTTTTTTTTTTTTTTGTGATTTTACTTTTTAGTTGTTATTTCATTTACTTTTTTTTGTCGTTTTTTTTTACATTTTATGTATTTGAAAAAAAAAGCTTCAAATATAATTCATACATGTATTTAACAATATCATGAAATTCATTAAATGACGTCCCAACGTAAATCGGTTTTAGATATTCTAAACATAACCGTGCAATATGCGTTCTGCTATGCAAGAAACTTTTAGCTATTTTTCTATCTACCTTCGAAAATATACTTTAACATGTGATTAACCCTAAAACGAATCAAATTAGTTAAAATATAGGAATCAATAATATAATACAGTACCATACACTTTAAAAAATTCATATATCTTCAGCTCTTTATGGGTTCACTTTGATCAGGAACGTTTAGAGCCAAATATTTGAAAGCCATGTATTTTCCCTATGAGAGGTGTACAAATAGTTTACTTAAACAAGTTAATTGTAACCCATACATTGCCGAAAATGTACTCAACAATATCTGAAAACTTATTTAACTTTCTGCAGAAAAATAACTGCATTCAATTTGTATCCATTTTTGTGAAAGTAGAATCTACCACTTTTTATTTTTTTTTTTTACTTAAAGGAGGTTGTATGAATCAAACGGCCAGTTTTTACAAAGATATTTCTTATTATAATGGGAAGTCCTCTTATCGTCAACCAGTATAATCACAATATATCTACCTTTAGCTCAAACGCAGTAACACACAAAAACAATTGTTCCGCGTGACGACCAACTTATATATACTGCCAGATATTCTCAATTTTCGTAATCAAAATCCCCAGTTTACAAAGGCCAAGATTCAGTTACAATATATTTATCTTTTTTCTACGGCAAAATGAACAAACCAGTCTATTTCAATTTATTTTTCATGGTAAAATTTCATAAAACGAAATTTCGCGAAATGATATTATTGTCTTGGCATGGCAACCAACCAAGGTGACGTCACACATATGTTTCCGTAAACAAAACTCAAATTTAATTACCCTGCGTTTGAAAGCTACTTGTACGCATCAGAACGAATAAAATCACATTAGGAGAAAATATATACTTAGTGAAAAATGCAATTAATAAATAAAATCCTTGGATTATATAATATTACTAATACTATCAAAATTGGGTAAAACGGAACAGCCAAAACAGTTTCGTATGTATAGAGCCTTCACGGTTTACAAAATTACCAAATTTGTCCTATCAGAATCTGAATAATTCATGGAAGCCGTAGATTTGTTTTCATTATACGAAAATAAACTGACAACGCCATGGCTAGAACAGAAAGAGAGAAACACACAAATAATATTACACAAACGACAACATAGAAAACTGAAAAAAATATGCCACACAAACCCTAACAAAAACTGGGGGGATCTCAAATGCACCGGAAGGATAAGCAGATCCAGCTCCAAATATGGCACCCGTCGTTTCACTCATGTTACTGCAAATCCGGTAAATATGCGTCTTCAGTAGGTCACATTCGTGAAAAGGGAAGGGAATCGTAGTTACGACATATATGTAAGGACTAACTATCTCAAAGATCATTGTCAATTTTTTTAAACACAAAACAGAAAACATGAGGACAGAAATCATACAACATAACATCTCTTTTAAACCAATTTTTACGGGAAAGGTTCTTTCAATCTGAACAGTTCTGAAAAAAACGAATAATAACGTCATTTTCCGTGATTCAGTCGATATTACACGTATCCTCTGCGATAAATTTAGTACAGTTTGACAGTTCGATGACAGTTATTGAAGACATGTTTGGTCATACTGTTAAGGCGTTATGTATTAATAGGTAATTTTACCGGTTTTGGAGTTTGTACTTATAGTTAAAAATTATCCGTTTAATATGTTGATATAAGAAGATGTGGTGTGAATGTCAATGAAACAACTCTCCATTCAAATCATAATTTTAAAAGTGAACCATTATAGGTCAAAGTACGGGCTTTATCGCGAAGACTCGGCTCACACCGGTCCCAAGATTTATGTAGTACATTTTTCGAAATTAAACTAAATGTATTGATATTTTTTATACCGTGTTAGTATTTACTTAAGATCAGTTTACTGTTTATGAAGGCCATACATGATCATTGCCATTTCTTACCTTATACATATTTGGCATCTACTGGATACTTTTCAAGAAATGTACCACATATAATTTTTTTTTATATTCGAAAATCTTTAGTTTCCGGTCTTTTATAAATCACGAAAATCTGCCTCCAATATCGATGGAATCCGTATGTACTGTTAGCATTTGGTATTCACAAGGATATAATAATGGTTAATGAATATGTTGTAAAACGATAGCTTTAGCAATTTTACTTTGTTTAATAGTAAAGAATTGAATACAAGGGATATATTATTTCATTTAATAATATATTAGTATATATACATTTACATATGAAGATACCTTTGTTATGTATAGTACTGGTTTGAATATCGAAAAATAAAAGATTTGTATCAACATAATGATTTAAATGATAAAGTACGGTTCTTTATTTATTTGTTTTCGTTCGAATTATGGTCTATCTTAAATAAATAATGAATAGTCTAGACTCATATGCAGACGTACCTTTTTTCAATGGAATACTTTACTATACAAAAGTTTAGTTTTATGCATGGTAATGTAAGCTGAACGTCACAGAATATCCAGCAAATTGTTATTTCTGAGATGGAAATTCGAATTTAAATGATATGTTTGATGTGAATGCAGTAAGCTCGATTGAATTTGTTATTTTTTAAATATGTGTTTACATTCAGAATTGGAAGATACGTTAAATAGAATTGAGAAAAGAAATTGGGAGTATGTACAAAATAAACCCACATTGGAATAGTCCATTCAAACTAAGATTTAACCTCAAACTAATTGCAACAGTAAATGTTTTAGTTCTAATCTATAGCATTAAGCCCTAAATATACACAGAAAAAAGTCCCATAAATCTAACTTGAGTAAACCCAAAATCAGCATTTTTAATTTCCTATGGAAATTAACAATGGAAGGGGAGATAACTCCACAAAATGAGTCTTATTTTTGTCAGTTATTTTATGATTTTTTTCTAAATTGATGTAAAGTATGATACTTTTGTGGGGTTATAAGTTTGTATTTGACTAAATTATATGATCTTCTGCTCATGAAATGTACAAAACAGAAGTATTATGAGTAGTTTTATTTTTTTGTGCAATTTTCATTAAGGAAATTGCAAATTTGTGGCTTTGTGACCATTTTGAAAAAATAATGTGAAAATTTGGTATTGTTTATTTATAGATATAGAAAGATGTGATGCCAATGAGACAACTTTCCACCCAAGTCACAATTTGTAAAAAGTAAACCGTTATAGGTCAATGTACGGCTTCAACACGGAGCCTTGGCTCACACGGAACAACTAGCTATAAGGGCCCCAAAATTACTAGTGTTAAACCATTCAAACGGGAAAACCAACGGTCTAACATATCATATTTTTTCAGCATCTTACTTGTCTAAAGAAACTTTCAACCACAAAAAAGAAGAATACATGCTTAATCTTTTTTATTAAATTTGTGATCTTAACTTTGACACGTCGAAAAACTAATGAATTACGAAATCTAGATTATTGCTTGATAAAAGATATGAAAACCCCTTTAGAGTTGTTTGTTAAAGACCGCTAAAAATCAAGAATCAATACATTCTGATGAATAGAAGCGGTAAAATTATAATTTTGTATCAATTTTTATTGATATTTCTGCCTTTTTTGCAACAGTTTTCAATGCAAATCTCCATAGGAATTTTAAATTGTGATTTTTTATGTCTTCCTCAAGTTAGATTTTATGGGACTTTTTCTGTGTAAATTTGGGGTGTAATGCTAAAGATTAAAACTTTAAAATCTTTTGTTGCAATTATTTTCAGGTAAGGGTCTTTATGCAAGATTGACTGGACTAGAATGTAAAACATTCAATTGATATTCCTCTGGTATCTTTCGCCCCTCTTTTATAGGGACCCTTTATTTTTCTTATGATAGTATTTTTATACAATAACAGACTTTGTATGAGTACTGTACGAGGATTTAGTTACCTAAAATAGCTATATTGGATGAGGACGAAGTCTGAGAACGATATAATGTTGTAGATCAATATATCCACGTAACTTTTGTATATGAAATTATTCCTGTAGAAAAGGCTGTTATTGTATATTGTCAATACAACAGAGAAAGAGCAACAATGCATTTGATGGGTTTTTACAATGTCAGGAATTCCAAAAAAATAAACGTTCAATACCACTTTTCTAATTGCTGTTTTCAGTTTACCTTTGAATTTATAGTTGAACAAGTAACTAACAGAAAAAAAAAGTTCAATTATACACAATAATCCTATTTAGAAATACTAACGTACGTGTTTAGAATTACATGTATAGATTGCAAGCCAGGAAACCTAATACACCAATTTTCAATTTATAATTGTTATCTATCGTGATGAATATGTTAGGTCACGTTCATATGCAATTGTTATTGTTACCTAAATCTGTATAATATCGCTAACTAAAAAAGTTAGACTTTACATTATTGAGTAACACCGAACCAACATAAAAGAAAAGGAAGATATCAATTAAGACATTCTAGTAACCCTAATAAATCTGTGTTTCACTAATAACATGGACAGCAATATAGTAATACACACGCAAGTTAGCTGCGATAGCATTGGTCAGGTTGTGTTGCTTTGACACAGGGTAACAGTCGGATAAAAAGAAATTCAAATAGTTTGTAATTTGTCGTTACATAAGCAATTGACTTCCTGCCTTGCAAGCTAACAATTCGTGTTGACAGTCCTTTAAATTTTGTGCATGCTATAAAGTTATCAAAGCTACCAGGATTATAATTTGATACGCCAGACGCGCGTTTCGTTTTCATTGGAATCATCAGCGACGCTCAGATCAAAATAGTTATAAAGCCAAACAAGTACAAAGTTGAATAGCATTGAGAACCCAAAATTCCAAAAAAAAAAAGTTGTGCAAATTACGTCTTAGGTATATATTTCAATTGTATAGCATATTGTTTTATATTTTTATTTTATTAATTTGCTCTTTTTTCTAATATTTTTTAAACCTGTTATTCGCTTTTTGTTAAATTCAAGCACAACAATATTGTAATGAAACTAAATGCCTGGATTGTCCTGTTTTAATTTCTAAATGTAAGATATCAAGATTAATTGTAACTGAATTTATATATGATGTAGGTCGTCTGCAGGTTAATTATATTAGCATATTCATTAAGTACTCGTTATTAACCGTCTGATTCGATATAAGACTCATTAATGGAAAAACGTGCATCTGTTGTATTTTAATTACACACAAAATATAAAAAAAGACTGGGTTTGTAAGTTCAATTTAATAAGTAACATTACATAAAAATCAGTATACCAGCAATATTTCACTCATAAGCGAAAGACGGGAGAACTATTTGATTAGGGACTTTCAGATTTGAAATTCCATTGACGTTCATTTTTTTAAATTTTTTACCATTGGAACAATGAAAATCTTAACTTGATGAAAATTAGTTTCAATTTGAAAATCAAAGGGACACCACATATTGATGCACCTGGTGTTTACTATAGAGTAATGTCAAATTCACCTGATGTACCCTATGTTTTGAATTTGGTCAGCTTCAACACTGGTTTCCCACAAAGATCGAACAACTCATGATGACATTCGGAACTACTTTGAACAATAACTACAACTGCAAAGCATTTTTGTCGGGTTGGTATAGTATTGAATGTATAAGCTGAAATAAGCATGAAGACTCATGTGGGGAAATATATGTAGTTTTGGTTACTTTTGTCAGTTTCCATGGAAAAAATAAATTAAATTAATGAACAACCATGCTGCTACAATTATCCAACCTGTTCAACTGTTCACCGTGCTTATTAACGTGGTGCCATACTTAATTGTTCTGTCTGTGTTAGAGAATAGATAATTATGGTGATTATTATTTGTCAATAATTGTAAGTTAATACCCTCATTATTTCTCATTTCTTTATTCTTTCTTTTTTTCTATTATAAATTGTTAAAAGAGGGACGATAGATACCAAAGGGACAGTTAAACTCATAAATCTAAATCAAACTGACAACACCATGGCTAAAAATGAAAAAGACAAACAAACAACAGCACACATGACACAACATAGAAAACAAAAGAATAAATAACACGTATATTAATTACTCATTTTCAGCATTCATGTCGGTTTTAAAAAGCCTTGATCATAAATTTATAAATATCAAATAAGTGACTGCATTGGATATTTGACGCAGTCACTTAATAGGATAGTCGTAAATAGTGTAATTCATGGAAGAAAATTTTTACTTTTAACATTTAATGAATTACCTTCCATCAAAACGCCCAACCACCAACTGTGTGGGAAAAGAAATATGTGTAACATCAGTGGGAGTATTTTGGAATGGCCGTATCGGTTAATATGTAAATAAGAAATGTATAAACATATCGGTAGCTTGATAAATAAATGATCTCATATAAAAACGTGTTCAACTGAATATTTATAACTACATTGGGACCTTTATTGTGTATTACTCACACAAATCATTTAACTTAGTGTGACAACTTAATATGTATAGATCATCCTTGGTCATCTCAACGAGAATTTCTCACTTAAGGTTGACCAATGATTATGTGTTTATCGCTATTTTACATATGGCGACGTTGTTTATCTCATTGACAACGGCACGTGTGTTTTTATTTTCTAGCGAATTGTTTTCTTATCACTCTACTGTGCGGAGAATGGAAATTGTCAGGCAGTAAAATCAAAGGAAATTTTCAAAAAATGGCGATAAGTATAAAAACACGGTGAGAGTTTTCACCAAATTCCAATATTATTAAATAAAACTAACATAAGGAACAATATCACTAAATCCTAAAAATGTGTTAATCAAATATGTTTAACATTATTTAGCCTAAATGATCACATCAGTTAATGTGTACATGAAATATATATATATATATATATATACAACTCGTCTAAACATCAACCCAACAATGTTAGATCTATAAATTTGCTTTCGCAAATTTTTGGTTCTTCTCTCGCCGGGATTCGAACCCATGCTACTGTGATATCGTGACACCAAATCGCCTGCACTTCAGCCGTCCCGCTAGACCACACGACCACCTGGGCTCTCAATCAAAGAGCTTTCGCTGGCCGTGCGTTACCTTTCCTCGTCAGTTTTAATCTAGCGGCGTACTACAGTACATGATATATAAGGCATGAAGATGTTATTGTTACAGATCAGCTAAATTATCTATAGTAAAGGATCCTACAAATTAATGTAATATACAGTCACAGAAAACAATTATATTTATAAGTACGTCTGACTCAGTGACAGCTCTACAACAGATGTATCCATCGGATCGCCATCAATGATGGTGATACATGGCTGTGTACATAATGTATATACAACTCGTCTAAACATCAACCCAACAATGTCAGATCTGTAAATTTGCTTTCGCAATTTTTTTGTTCTTCCCTCGCCGGGATTCCAACCCATGCTACTGAGATATCGTAACACAAAATCGCCTGCACTGTATATATATATATATATTTACATTGTACATATAAACCAGTGTGCGTTTTTTTCTCTAGTTGTTTACCACAATAAATGTGTATACTTCATTATGTATATCTATATTGTGATCGCTATCACTAGATATGCAACTCAGTTATTAGTGAATGAATCGTTATTGATTACATAGTGTCCTACGGACCTAATACAATATTTATGGGGTCAGTTAATAATATATAGGTGAGAGCCAAGCAACTGTTCAGAAATTATTTAAACCTTTTGTAATTAACCACTTACACATCAAAAAATTGAAAACTACACGTTTTATTATTTTGAATGCGTCCGAAGCGCTCTTCTGGATTTACCAGGAACGCTAAAGGCAAACATTTGAAATACGAGGATGTATAAGTACCGAAGCCGTTCAAGAGCTATATGACCAAAATACCTAAAGTTGATAGCCAAACATGACTAAGTTATCAATATTTGTTATTAAGTACTTACTTCCTTTGTTTAAATTAAAACAAATGTCAATATGAAGAATTTGTTTTAAAGGTGTTTTATGCATTTATTTCAATCGTTCATCATCAATTGCTTCTTCCTTTCATATTCGTCATCAACACAGGTTTTTTTCTTAAGGTCCGTGATAGCATTACTAACTGTGTATTGAAATAAGCCCCGCCTACTAACCTCTTTAGAAATCTACACGGTCTCCACGCGTTTGCCTTTAATTAATCATTTTACTAGAAATGTTACATATGTTCAAATGTTCATATCAGTTAATGAGATAACCTATGCATGTATATTAATACACAATGGAATTTTGTAGGCAAATACTCATATTTATAAATGTGTACGCAATATACGCATACCTACTTTGGGAGGTTTATCGCCGAATGATCAGGTTATGTGTGAAACCTATACATGACTTCATCTTTGAAAGCTAATTACTAAATTACTAAATGTTCACTTAAGCAAATGTGCAAACTGTTTGGACAAATTGACATGTTTGGTTAAGTTGAGTGAATTTTTTTATTACATATTTTATGTTGTGTTAGTTTTTCTTCCAGGTTTGCTATTTGATAATTTGAAGATTTGAAAACATAGGACCAAAACAATTAGTATAAGCAATTGTGTTTTAGAATCAATCACTTTTTCGTGGCACATTTAAGTTATGTGTCTCATAACATTCGTCTCAAAGCGTATTTTATATCTCTTTACTTTCAAATATCTTTAGTTGGGCGTTCCTAATGGAAGTTAATCCAGAAAAAATGCTATGAACGTATTAAATGTATCAAGTATTATTTGTATTCCCTGTTTCACATTACAATGTTTATATATCTTTGTTGTTACTAGACATTGACAGCACAAACAATCATCATACACTTTCTTAGAAGCTTCATTAAAGGATAAAACCAATTAAAGATAGAACTCTACCAAGCCTAGTTTAGCTTTCGACGTTAACAAGAAGTCGTGGCGTTTCACTTGTAATACATTCGATGCAATTATTTTACAAGAAGTAGTTAGTGCGATCTTTGAATATTAACGACCTGGGAGGTTTCAATTTTGGCACCAAGTCTTCTTGTCATCATCAACAGGACGCAGAATTATATAAATGATAGTAATTTTGTTGATTATTTCTGAATATGTAATGATAATCGAATTGGACTGTGTAACATCATATTTCCGACTGATGTTATTCACTTAATGAAGTAAATAAATTATATTTGTGTCACTGTCATCATTAGGTTAATTGTTAGTCATGAGTCATTATATCAATGCACTCCTAAGCATAGGTGCACCGCTTCTTACATTAACGTGATACAACAGGAAGTATCAATAGTTATCAAAGGTACCAATATTATAATTTAGTACACCAGACGCGCGTTTCGTCTACATAAGACTCATCAGTGACGCTCATATCAAAATATTTACAAAGCCAAACAAATACAAAGTTGAAGAGCATTGAGGATCCAAAATTCCAAAAAGTTGTGCCAAATACGGCTAAGGTAATCTATGCCTGGGATAAGAAAATCCTTAGTTTTTCGAAAAATTCAAACTTTTGTAAACAGGAAATTTATAAAAATGACCACATTATTGATATTCATGTCAACACCGAAGTGTTGACTACTGGGCTGATGAAGCAAACACAATAATTTACAAGCACTTTAATTTGCAAATGTTTTCTTGTTTTTATAACCTCAAGGATTTTGAAGTGAGTCAACCATACAGTTTTACCGAATTTATATTGCAAATTGTTGCAATACTCTTGTATTTTACTATACAACAAAATCATTTCAAACTAATATACACAAACATAAAATATCAGACAACACACTTACATTTCTACAGATAAAAACAAAAGTAAAACAAAAATCACATTGTCAAATACTGAATGAAGGACGATGGGGTCAAGACAATAACCAACAAAAATAAAGAAGCACAAAACAAGACACGAATACAGAAAACTTGATTCTTGAAAGTGAGATGTAAAACACAATTTCTAAAAACTAAAACGAAAAAAAAAAACACACTATGACTGACAAAACAGTTGGTTAAAAATGAACAGAAAGAGCAGCATGAAATAGAGGTAAAACAAAATAATTTTACTACAAGACAGGCAAACACAGAAAGAAGAGAAAAAATAGACGAAAAGAGAATAAAAAATTGAGAAGACAAGGACCGACTAACAGACAAAACAAAGAGCTTGTAGATCATTGAAAAATGAGGTAGAATAGTCAACCAAACAGTAGATGAACTGAGAAATAAATAATCAGTTTAACCAAACTGAAAACAAATTACAACAATAGACATAAAGTTAGATAGTCACAGAAAACACAACTACTAGTACCAAACAATTAACACATATCTACAGAACAATAGACGAAAAAGAAACAAATTCATACAACAAAACAGTATTACAGAAACCGAATAGAGAAACACATGCAGAAACCACAATAGCCAATCAATAGACGACAAGAGACACCACAATAGCCAATCAATAGACGACAAGAGACACCACAATAGCCAATCAATACACGACAAGAGACACAGAAACAGACAGAAGTAAATGAGGAACAAAACAGATATTCAAGAAGTTCCACTAAAGACAGGCACATGTTTAGACAACACAATAGCCTGGCAATAAATGAAAAGAAAAAAACACACATTAGCCTTAAAAACAAAATAGATACAAATGACTACACCACAATGCCTCAACAAACGACATGAAACACAAATACATATCCCAACAGGACTTCAAATCAGACGAACACGGGTACAGACAAAATTCATGATTATATGGCCTAACAATAACAGAAAAGAGGAACAACAGTGCAAACAAAATAGTCATAAAACACCGAACTCACCTTAAAATGTTGTATGCAATGTCCATGTTACATCCAACTTGGAGTTGTAAGGGATTCTATGTCAAGTTTAACCCACTCATTTTTTAAATACTGGTAACTGTATTATACCATATTTCATATCAAATCATATTATTTTCCTGTTTTATTTCATATCAACTCATTTCAATATCAATTATATTATTGATAAAGTTGTTAAAATTCTAATTAATCTCTATGAAACATTCAATGATATGGTATTCAAAGATAAGCGGATGACACAGTCAAGCCGAATTAGTTTGATAAATAACTAGCTGTCATGATAGATCACGAAAATTATATTACTTTGTTTTATATTATTCAAGTTAGCTCATTAATTGCAAAACAAAAACTAAAAACATGTGTTGTCATGAGAAATGTACTCGACCTATGTAAGTTCAGGTTAAGATCATGTGGTGTATTATTTCGTTACTTACCCCTAGGGGTATATGGAGAAATTATGTCATGTACAACACTCTGATGTATAGAAGCTGATAAGGCTTTTTTTACATTATGATATTTCATATCAGCTTATGTAACATCGATTATGTCATTAAATAAAGGTGTTATTATTCTATGTTATCTCTATAATAATGGTATTATAATATGAGAGGATGACACAGTCAAGTTTAATTCGTTTGATAAATAATAAGTTGTCAGGATAGATCACGAGGCTTATTAAAAAATATGTAATTCTGTTAGTTTGAGGACAATATCTTATACAAGTGAAAACATTATACTAAAATCAAGAAATATAGAAACAAATTGAAGAAAACTTGAAAAATGTCTGATTTTCTTATCGTTTTAACCATGCACTGTATTATCTTACATTCTAAAAAAAAGAATTACATTTGCAGCAGCGTTATTATCATCATACTGCTGATGGACGTTTTGTCCCCGAGGGTATCACCAGCCCAGTAGTCAACATTTCGGTGTTGACATGATTATCAATAATGTGGTCATTTTTATAAATTTCCTGTTTACAAAACTTTGAATTTTTCGAAAAACTAAGGATTTTCTTATTCCAGGCATAGATTACCTTAGCCGTATTTGGCACAACTTTTTGGAATTTTGGATCCTCAATGCTCTTCAACTTTGTACATGTTTGGCTGTATCAATATTTCGATTTGAGCGTCACTGATGAGTCTTATGTAGACGAAACGCGCGTCTGGCGTACTAAATTATAATCCTGGTACTTTTGATAATAATTCAATAGCATCTTTAAACTCTATCTTTTAACATGAGATTTTTCTATTAAACCAGAGATCATCCCTGGTTTTTTATTAGGTTCGTTATGCTCCGTATCTAGTTTTTTAGAACTGTTTTTTGTAGTTTTTCTTTTTATTGTCAAGGCTTTTTCTGTTTGTTTTCGACTTATGGGTATAAAGTTCTTTTTGGCATAAAAATATTACAAAGTTCCTTGCTAAATTCAAATATCGGAAGTCTATACAAACTGACCAAATCAAACGCTATAAACGGAACAAGTGAAAAACAACTGGAATTGTCCTGACTTGGTACATGCATTTCCGACGAAAAACCTGGCATATAACTAGCTATACTCACTACTTGTATGACAGTTGATTATAGTTCCATTGTAATGATAAAATGATACAGACGTAATAGATTAATATGACAATGATTGGAATCCAGCAGCCATAACTGTAAAAACATACATCACAGACGTACAACACAACTGACTAAAATCTTTTGCTCCTGCTTTACTGATTTGGATCCAGCAGCCTTAACTGTCAAAACATACATCGCAGACGTACAACACAACTGAATAAAATTTCAAACAGTTATGGTATAGTTCATCTGTTACCCTACTATGAACCTGCAGCGCTTTTCTAGATTAATCATCACCATGACCGCTCAAACCATAAGCGGTGATAGCCAAGGATGAATTATTTCTTGTATATATTAAAATGACCAGGATTAGCATAAAAAGGATGCACAAATTCATCTCAGGTAAACGTTGATCAATTTATAGTGTAATGATACGCATAACTGATATTTTTGACAGATACGATATTTCATCAGTTTATGGTTATGAGATTAATTTTATTTCAAAAGGTACTAACCATATAAAAAATTTATAAAACATTCAATAAGATGGTATCATAACTTAATCTGATTATACAGACTAGCTTATTGCATTTAAGAAATGACTATCTTTCAAGATGAATCACGGAAAATATAACTCTGTTCATCAGTTCCGAGAAATGCTACTGTTTTCTAATATTTCTTATTAAGAGTATTTTCTCTAAACCTTATCAAAACTGATACGCAAGAACTATGTTGCCATGTGAAAAGATAAACAAAGGAAATACAACAAAAGGAATATCTGTTTTATCTTTCAATTACCTAAAATCTCTTTTTGCAGATAAAAATCAAACAAAAAAGGGGAAAAATAAATCAGGAGCAACATTATCCTTTCAAAAAATGCCTCTATTTGCTATTCAACCTTGACAAACGAGATCAACTATAAACTGCATAACTAATAACTTATATACTGATACATTTTATTATAATTATGTATATATACATGTTCTCATTTCCACTAATTGAACTACATATTTCTGAGTTCACTTTTTATAACCGGTTTCTGTTGCTTTTGGGTTAGTGGAACATTGTGGTATTATTTTCATTGTCTGTGCATTCTTGTCTTATACGTCATGGTAATGTTTATCCTTTGTGTTAGAATTGTTTCCATTTCAAATTTTAACATTTAGCTATGACAGATAGTTTATAACTTTACATCTTCTAATAAATTACGTAATGTCTTCGGATAAAACAAGTGAAATCCAATCCGTTGCAGAATTCCTTATTGTTGACTGTTGCTCTATTTTTAAATTTATATGTTATGTTTTAGTTAAATTTTGAAATCTTTTTTTATGCATTGTATCGTCTGTCTTTCTCCTTCTTATAAATCGTGATGATCTTTTTCATATGTTACATTTAACCACGTTTTCTCTATGACTATTCAATGTAGTTAAATAGAAGTTCTGCAATGAATCGTCTTTTTAAGATAAGAGCTGCAAACCTTTCAATAACACTTTTTGGGGTAGGGTGTGAATTGTTTTATAATCCTTAGTTTTCTGTTGTTTTTTTAGTTCCAATGAATACCAAACCACAAATGACATATTTAAATGATTTTATGAAACTTTCTCATTAAAGAATACATGTAATCATATTGAAAGTATTTGATTCCATGATTTATTTTTATTATATTTGCCTCGAGCTTCAATGAAAAGACATTTGTTATCGCGTTCATTATAACTGAAGTAGTATATATTTGTTTAGGGGCCAGCTGGAGGACGCCTCCGGGTGCGGGAATTTCTCATTGCATTGAAGACCTGTTGGTGACCTTCTGCTGTTGTCTGCTCTATGGTCGGATTGTTGTCTCTTTGGCACATTCCCAACTTCCATTCTCAGTTTTATTCTAGTGTAGTAACTAAAGGCAACAGTAGTATACCGCTGTTCACTAGTCATAAATTGATTAAGCAAAAACAAATCCGGCTCGCAAACCAAACCTGAGGGGAACGCATCATCAATAAGAGGAAAACAACGGAATAACAGAAACACTGAACTGCTACAACTGTAAAATTGGTACCGTTCATGTGACTATACTCTTTTCAATATAATGTACTCGTAGTATTAACTCATGTAAATACATGGGAAAAATATTAATGTCCTTTTATTTTGTTATTTTCTTAAGTATAATCGGAATTAAACTACAATACAGGAGAGAATTTATAACTAATTACATCCTTTAAGATGATTACCATGTTAAAATATATTGTGTTAAGGGAAATTTACCAAAGTGCAAACGATAGAGTGTTTACCCTACGGTGATTTTTTTAACGAAAATTTGCATTTAAACTATTTGTCACTTAGTCAATTCAAATTTGAAATGAAAAAAAAAACCGTCATGTGCAAAATTAATAAATAAATAGTGTCGAAATTTTAGACATTTACCTAAAAATTCGGTTTCTTTGACATTTCTGTCCTTTACATGATTTAATGCTTTAATGTTCTGAAATTTTGATAGATTTCAAATCAAACTGGCCGTTTCAGTATCAAATATGTCCATGAATGTCACCATTGGAATTGGATGTTGTTCTCACTCGTTACAAATCTAGTCATTCAATGCAACTGAGAGAAAGACTTCTATTTATAACACAATATCTTTCACCTTGATTATTTTCGTATGTTATATCAGAATAAAAAGACGTAAGTAACGACAATGTAAAGATAAAAGACTTAAGCTTACAATTGCAATGCAACAAAAACATCAAACTTTCGAAAATTATTTGAAAATCACAACACCGAGAAAATGGCAATATGACATAGTTAGCGCATGTGTGAGCAGATGACAAACATGTAAAAGCCAGATCAAATAAAGGCAACAGAAGTATACCACTGTTCAATAGTCATAGATTGTTTGAGAGAAAACAAATCCTGGTTACAAACTAAAACCGAGGAAACATATCAACTATAAGAGGAACGCAAAGAAACTACAGAAACACCGATGTGCAACAAACAACAAACGACAATAAAAACGAATTATTAGATAACAACTGCCATATTCCTGACTTAATACAGGAATTAAAACTTGTATCAAAAATGTTAAACTGAGAATATTTCAAAGGATTGATTTATTAATTAAAGTTGTTTTTAACGCCACTTTCCTTACGTAAGTATCCTACTACATTGTTTAGTTTAATGACGGAAGTGGCCTCTGTGATTAGTGTTGCTGTAATGAGTACATGTGATTAACCAAATCATAACCTCAAAGCCACACAACTAAACAGAACCATCCCCATATCACCTAAAGCATTTTTTATGAAATCAAATACATACTCTTTATTTACTATAATTAATGTCATCAAAGATAGATACCAGTCTTATTATTGTACATGTGTACGCCAGGAAAAAAAAATATTAACAATTTCAACAGAATGGTTTTATATGATATGTCTTCATATATCGACAAATAATTAGATTTAGAAATTCCGCTTAGGTTTTGAAAGAAAATAATACCAATGTTACATGATACATATCATGTTAGTTCCGCATCAGCATTGCATCTTTATTCTAGCAAGCACGTGTATCCCAATTAGAAATCCCGAGACAAAATCGGTAAGTATTGTGAATGGGATTTATTAGTAACATTACGTTACTGTCGTGCTTCTATAATCTGTGGAATTTAGTTCAGAAAAGATTACTGAAGTTTTTTTTTCAGTTACTAGAGAAGTGTTAACTAACTCGGCCTTTTTAGAATTTAGAAAAGTACTGAAGACAACAGGTATTACAAAAAAAGAACATGATAGTTGGATAGTGGTTAGTGTGTAACCAATACATAATATGTGTATTTAATTTTATCTGTTTTATACATTAATGGCTAGGACAGAATCATCCCTTCTAATCATCTTTCAATTATAGAATATATTATGAAAGTAAAATTGTAATATTAAGAAAGAAAACTTGTCCTTTTTATAAGAGTGTTTGTGTTCAGTGATATTTAAAGTTTTGTTTTTTGTTTCTTTTAAGCAATTTATTTTGGTGGCATATCGTGAACAGTCTCTGTTAAATTCATTTATTTTTCTCATTGTTAAAGGCTGTATGGTTGCCCACTCCATTTAAACTTTGGTGGATAATTGGCTCATTTGCAATCGTACCACATCTCCTTGTATTTGTATTACCAGAGTTTGTTTCTCTTCTGATTATTATTCACTTTCCGGATCACCTGAGATCTACCCGGCTTTTGTGAGGTTCGTTGTTTTCTTTGGTTTCAATGATGTGTTTATTTAGGCTGTTGTTCGTCTATTTTTTATTTTTGACAAGGCAATTAAACTTTGTATTAGTCTTATGACTATGACTATCCTTGTATTAATATCTGCCTCGCTTTTACTGTTCGTATCTGATAAATCATTCAAAATACTATTGTTTTTCTGTCGATTTCCATAGTTAATTTGGCACAACAGGTTTTGTAGAGAGCTTAAATATACTCCAAAGGGACATTCAATACTAATGAGTAAAAAAAATAACAATGCCATGGCAAAAAAAAACGAAAAACAACGAAAAGACAAACAACAATACAATGAACACAACTTAGAAAACTAAAGACTGAGTAACTCAAACGCCACCAAAAACCGGCGGTCCTCTTAGATGATCCGGGAGTGAAGCAGGTCTGGCTCAACATGTTTAAGATATGAATTAAAGGAGATATGCAGCATTTATCTGTGAACCCGCAACCCATGTATGAAAATAATCAAAGACATCCAGAAGGTAACATACCGGTTAAAACAATAGAAGTATTTGTATGAAAAATGCCAAGGTTCAGATCGTCCCAATAACATTCCAATACTGAAATATTCCATGAGACAACCATCAACGATGTTCTAGAGGCAGGCACCTGCATATTGAAACGGATTCTTTTTTTTTTAATCCCAAACTTAGTAAACTGAGCTATAGTTGTGAATAACTGTGAGCCTCCGACAACTTACAGCAACATAGGACCAACGAGACATAATTGCATAATTGCCACTAACTTGTCAACAAGCGATAAAGAATAAAGGTGACGTTAGTATATTGATTTTCAAATCTCTTAAATCGATTAAGGGCATACGATACAGTTACCGGGGAGGTAAGGACGTAGCTAATGTCAATTGTTATTTTCGCGACTTATTTTTAAAGGCTGTATGGATGCCCAATCCATTTAAACTTTGGTGGATATGTTTGGTGGATATGTTTCGGCACGAAACGGGAAAATGCTCGATAGAACCTCGCATGTTCCCGTTTATAAGCCTCATACAAATAAATTTCATATTTCAAGACACTATGCGTATATTGTCTAACTATCTCTGTTTAAAAAAACCATTTGATTTGATTACGTAAGAAGATAGTGTGTGCCAATATTCATGCAAACGTAAACAGTGCATTTTTTTTATTACATATTTGATTAAATCAGGCAAAAATGGCCTATATGCAAATTGTCAGCAAAATTTCAATGTGGGATCAAAACTGTATCGCATGTTCTTTAGAAGAGACCAATGAAGGTAGCAAACAAAAAATGAGTAAATTGAATAAATTCAAAGAAGGGCGAGACTGAATGCGTCGACAAATAAAGTGCCTCCTGTTGTGCAGCTAGGAGTCTGTTGTGCAGTGGTTGTCGTTTGTTGGTGTAGTTCATAGGTGTTTCTCGTATTTCGGTATTAATATCGATTAGACCGTTGGATTTCCTGTGTGAACTGTTATACACTAGTCATTTGGGGCCCTTTATAGCTTGCTGTTCGGTGTAGGCCAAGACTCCATTTTTGAGGCCGTACCTTAACCTATAATGATTAACTTTTTATACATTTTGACTTGGATGCAGAGTTGTTTTATTGGAACTCAGACCACATCTCCTTAGTTATATCATCCGTTAGGATACATTTTTTAGCAGTATGTTATATTTCTGTTTATGTTTAGTGCAATCGACTTGCTGTATCATGATCAGTTTCTTATATTAATATGATTTTAACAGCAGTTGAATCAATTACTGTACAAATTGACTTGTTGTTTTAAATTATATGTGTGTTTTTGTTTGCTAACAAAATAATTGAAAGAAAATACTTACCTACTCGAAGATTAGGATACTCACTAGTATAAACGTCAATTGTATTGTATATTACTCAAAAATTCGTTAATATTGTTTAAAGCAGAATCTGTATTTGCAATATTCTTCGCGTACAATCTCTATTACATAAAGGATATATTACATTTATTGATTCATTTATCGCGTCTCCATACTTTTTACTTTTACAAGATTATTATATTGCCTTAAAAAGTAAAATCACAAAAATACTGAACTCACAGGAAAATCAATTCGGAAAGTCCATAATCACATGGCAAAATCAAATAACAAAACGCATCAAAAACGAATGGACAAGAACTGTCATATTCCTGACTTGGTACAGGCATTTTCAAATGTAGAAAATGGTGGATTGAACCTGGTTTTATAGCTAGCTATACCTCTCACTTGTATGACAGTCGCATCAAATTCCATTATAAAGTCACCGATGCGTGAACAAAACAAACAGACATAATAGGTAAAAATGTCAAAAATAGGGGTACAGCAGTCAACATTGTGTTATCATCTTAATCACACAAAGGATCCGGTCAAGAGCTGTGTTCCAAACTAACAAATGTTGCATAACAAAGTTTGATTGCAGTTTAAGAGGAATATATTGTGTAATACAAAAAAACAATTCTCACTTCAGCATAAGAATTTAATATAACGAACCAGTCACGTCGCTTCTAATTAGCAATTAGTTGCTTTATAATTTTCGAACATCTCCTACTGCATTTTTCACCATTAATGAAGCATGAATTTTGACGCTAATTTTCTATTATATCACTAGAAAAAAAAATATGCTAATTAGATATGACTGTAATAATATTTTACACACTTATCAGGTAATTGGAAACAGTAGAGAAACAAATAGATGTGATCTGAAATATTTATTTGTATCAATGAAATGAAATTTCTACTTTCCATTTTCAAACTTATAAATATTGTTAGAGAGTTATTTTAATTTTCATCTTATAATATCAATCTTGACGTGTGTCCATCAACCTAGAATTTTGATGAAAATTGTTAATGATCGTGAACCGTTAATAATGTTTTCGAAGGAATATATAACGTTAGCTGTATTTGGAATAACCTCTCTGTAATTTAAAACTTTTTTTCAATTCGAACGTCACTGATGAGTATTTTGTAGACGAAACATACGTTCACGATTTCAATCCTTGTATATTTGATGAGTTTATTAGTACACTGTTTAGTACAGCTGTCTCTGTCATCTTTTTTATATTTTCAAATAGCAAATGATTAGACTATGATTTTGCAATAGACACTTACAAGAAGATTGTATGTATGAGCATCAATACTATTATGACATAAGTTATATAATGACCAGACTCATGTGCATTTACAAATCTTGTCACGTGGTCACGCTCTTTCAAACAAAATGTTTTAACGACCATAAAACACGCTCACTTGTGTTTACGTTCTACATGAAATATAACGCTTTATATAATTAAGTGTGAACCAGATGAAAGACAAGAGTCCTTTGTATATCATTCTATCTTGACTCTTAATTAAGAGTCATGCCGCTTCGAAATAGTATAAGTCACTTTACAATTATTTATGAGAATGACATATGATATTGTTAAGATTTTAATGAGACTGGAATCGTGACGCTTTCGCACTGTGAATCTCATCAGTGAAAAGTACTTTTTATAAGGTATGTTTGAAATGATATCTTTTCATTATATTTATAGTAATTGGATTCAGCTGAGGAACATATATTTTTTTAATTATTTGTCCAAATGAATCTTTTACAATTTTTTTGTATTCGTTATTATATTTAGGGGAATCAGTATGAATTTTAATGTAATATATCCATCCAGATTTGTATTCAGCAGTTTTGATAAATAAATTATTTTCACTGCAAGGAAATTTAAGTTATTTACCGTTAGGAATGTTTCCAGATAGAAAAAAACTATGAGGGAACGAAATAATTATCTTAACTTTTTTGTGATTACTTTTTAATGAATGAAAGATAATTCATCCTCTCAGATGATCCGGGAGTGAAGCAGGTCTGGCTCAACTTGTTTAAGATATGAATTAAAGGAGATATGCAGCATTTATCTGTGAAACAGCAACTCATGTATGAAAATAATCAAAGACATCCAGAAGGTAACATACCGGTTAAAACAATAGAAGTATTTGTATGAAAAATGCCAAGGTTCAGATCGTCCCAATAACATTCCAATACTGAAATATTCAATGAGACAACCATCAACGATGTTCTAGAGAGGAAGGCACCTGCATATTGAGATGGATTCTTTTTTTTTTTAATCCCAAACTTAGTAAACTGAGCTATAGTTGTGAATAACTGTGAGCCTCTGACAACTTACAGCAACATAGGACCAACGAGACATAATTGCATAATTGCCACTAACTTGTCAACAAGCGATAAAGAATAAAGGTGACGTTAGTATATTGATTTTCAAACCTCTTAAATCGATTAAGGGCATACGATACAGTTACCGGGGAGGTAAGGACGTAGCTAATGTCAATTGTTATTTTCGCGACTTATTTTTAAAGGCTGTATGGTTGCCCAATCCATTTAAACTTTGGTGGATATGTTTCGGCACGAAACGGGAAAATGCTCGATAGAACCTCGCATTTTCCCGTGTTTCTAAGCCTCATACAAATAAATTTCATTTTTCAAGACACTATGCGTATATTGTCTAACTATCTCTGTTTAAAAATAAACATTTGATTTGATTACGTAAGAAGATAGTGTGTGCCAATTTTCATGCAAACGTAAACAGTGCATTTTTTTTTAATTTGATAAATATGCAGCAAAAAATGACGTTCTTTTACTACATTCGTGTACATTTTATAAATATGAGTTATTTGAAGAAAAAAAAAGGCACAAATTTAAAGGACATTTACATAAAACAGAATTTTACAAATAATTTTATAAAAAACAGCTTTTGTTTATCTTTTAAAACAAAAAAGTTATGTATTTCTCTCGAAAGGAAAAATGCGTCAACAAATACGAATGATGAGCAAATATATGAAATTTGGACCTCATTTTACAAAAAAAAAAGTAGCACATCAAGGTATATTTTTTATTACATATTTGATTAAATCAGGCAAAAATAGCCTATATGCAAATTTTCAGCAAAATTTCAATGTGGAATCAAAACTGTAAGAGACCAATGAAGGTAGCAAACAAAAAATGAGTAAATTCAATAAATTCTAAGAAGGGCGAGACTGAATGCGTCGACAAATAAAGTGCCTCCTGTTGAGCAGCTAGGAGTCTGTTGTGCAGTGGTTGTCGTTTGTTGGTGTAGTTCATAGGTGTTTCTCGTATTTCGGTATTAATATAGATTAGACCGTTGGATTTCCTGTGTGAACTGTTATACACTAGTCATTTGGGGCCCTTTATAGCTTGCTGTTCGGTGTGAGCCAAGGCTCCATTTTTGAGGCCGTACCTTAACTTATAATGATTAACTTTTTATACATTTTGACTTGAATGCAGAGTTGTTTTATTGGAACTCAGACCACATCTCCTTAGTTATATCATCCGTTAGGATACATTTTTTAGCAGTATGTTATATTTCTATTTATGTTTAGTGCAATTGTCTTGCTGTATCTTGATCAGTTTCTGATATTAATATGATTTTAACAGCAGATGAATCAATTACTGTACAAATTGACTTGTTGTTTCAATTTATATGTGTGTTTTTGTTTGCTAACAAAATATTTAAAAGAAAATACTTACCTACTCGAAGATTAGGATACACACTAGTATACACTTCAATTGTATTGTATATTACTCAAAAATTCGTTAATATTGTTTAAAGCAGAATATTTATTTGCAATATTCTTCGCGTACAATCTCTATTACATAAAGGATATATTACATTTATTGATTCATTTATTGCGTCTCCAAACTTTTTACTTTCGCAAGATTATTATATTGCCTTAAGGATCCGGTCAAGATCTGTGTTCCAAAGTAACAAATGTTGCATAATAAAGTTTGATTGCAGTTTAAGAGGAATATATTGTGTAATACAAAAATAAATCCTTTCTTCAGCATAAGAATTTAATATAACGAAAGAGTCACTTCGCTTCTAATTAGCAATTAGTTGCTTTATAATTTTCGAGCAACACCTACTGCATTTTTCACCATTAATGAAGCATGAATTTTGACGCTAATTTTCTATTATATCACCAGAAAAAAATATGCTAATTAGATATGACTGTAATAATATTTTACACATTTATCAGGTAATTGGAAACAGTAGAGAAACAAATAGAGGTGATCTGAAATATTTATTTGTATCAATGAAATGAAATTTCTACTTTCCATTTTCAAAATTTTATAAATATTGTTAGAGTTATTTTAATTTTCATTTTATAATATCAATCTTGACGTGTGTCCATCAACTTAGAAAATTTTGATGAAAATTGTTAATGATTGTAAATCGGTAATAATGTTTTCGAAGGAACATATAACGTTAGCTGTATTTGGAATAACCTCTCTGTAATTTAAAACTTTTTTTCAATTCGAACGTCACTGATGAGTATTTTGTAGACGAAACGTACGTTCACGATTTCAATCCTTGTATATTTGATGAGTTTATTAGTACACTGTTTAGTACAGCTGTCTCTGTCATCTTTTTTATATTTTCAAATAGCAAATGATTAGACTAGGATTTTGCAGTAGACACTTACAAAAAAAGAAGATTGTATGTATGAGCATCAATACTATTATGACATAAGTTATATAATGACCAGACTCATGTGCATTTACAAATCTCGTCACGTGGTCACGCTCTTTCAAACAAAATGTTTTAACGACCATAAAACACGCTAACTTGTGTTTATGTTCTACATGAAATATAATGCTTTATATAATAAAGTGTGAACCAGATGAAAGACACGAGTCTTTTCTATATCATTCTATCTTGACTCTTAATTAAGAGTCATGCCGCTTCGAAGTAGTATAAGTCACTTCACAATTATTTATAAGAATGACATATAATATTATTTAGATTTTACTGAGACTGGAATCGTGACGCTTTCGTACTGTGAATCTCATCAGTGAAAAGTACTTTTTATAAGGTATGTTTTACATGATATCTTTTCATTATATTTATAGTAATTGGATTCAGCTGAGGAACATATATGTTTTTAATTATTTGTTCAAATGAATCTTTTAGATTTGTTTTTGTATTCGTTATCATATTTAAGGGAATAAGTATGAATTTTTATGTTATATATCCATCCAGATTTGTATTCAGCAATTTTGATAAATATATTATCTTCATTGCAAGGAAATTTAAGTTATTTACTGTTAGGAATGTTTCTAGATAGAAACAAAAACTATGAGGGAACGGAAGAATTATCTTAACTTTTTGTGATCACTTTTTAATGAATGAAAGATAATTCAGCTGTATCTGTTTCAAATATATATATATATATATATATATATATATACAACTCGTCTAAACATCAACCCAACAATGTTAGATCTGTAAATTTGCTTTCGCAAATTTTTGGTTCTTCCTTCGCTGGGATTCGAACCCATGCTACTGTGATATCGTGACACCAAATCGCCTGCACTGCAGCCGTCCCGCTAGACCACACGACCACCTGGGCTCTCAAAAAAAGAGCTTTCGCTGGCCGTGTGTTACCTTTCCTCGTCAGTTTTAATCTAGCGGCGTACTACAGTACATGATATATAAGGCATGAAGATGTTATTGTTACAGAACAGCTAAATTATCTATAGTAAAGGATCCTACAAATTAATGTAATATACAGTCACAGAAAATAATTATATTTATAAGTACGTCTGAGTCAGTGACAACTCTACAACAGATGTATCCATCGTATACACAAGTATTGGGTATAACTCAACAGTATATATAAACAAGAGCACACAGGCGGATTCCACTCAGTCTTGCAGAACAGGAATTGCCGACCCTTTTTGAGCACCTAAGTGCAACTCCTGTCTAAGTGTTGTTCGTGTTGCATATTCACTTTAGATATCTGTTCAGTGATTTGTTGACTGTACATGTAGTCATCCTTTTATAGTTTTTACTTTAGATATCTGTTCAGTGATTTGTTGACTAAACATGTAGTTAGTCTTTTGTAGTTTTCACTTTAGATATCTGTTCAGTGATTTGTTGACTAAACATGTAGTTAGTCTTTTGTAGTTTTCACTTTAGATATCTGTTCAGTGATTTGCTGACTGTACATGTAGTTAGTCTTTTGTAGTTTTCACTTTAGATATCTGTTCAGTGATTTGTTGACTGTACATGTAGTTAGCCTTTTATAGTTTTCACTTTAGATATCTGTTCAGTGATTTGTTGACTGTACATGTAGTTAGCCTTTTATAGTTTTCACTTTAGATATCTGTTCAGTGATTTGTTGACTGTACATGTAGTTAGCCTTTTATAGTTTTCACTTTAGATATCTGTTCAGTGATTTGTTGACTGTACATGTAGTTAGTCTTTTGTAGTTTTCACTTTAGATATCTGTTCAGTGATTTGTTGACTGTACATGTAGTTAGCCTTTTATAGTTTTCACTTTAGATATCTGTTCAGTGATTTGTTGACTGTACATGTAGTTAGTCTTTTGTAGTTTTCACTTTAGATATCTGTTCAGTGATTTGTTGACTGTACAAGTAGTTAGTCTTTTATAGTTTTCACTTTAGATATCTGTTCAGTGATTTGTTGACTGTACATGTAGTTAGTCTTTTGTAGTTTTCACTTTAGATATCTGTTCAGTGATTTGTTGACTGTACATGTAGTTAGCCTTTTATAGTTTTCACTTTAGATATCTGTTCAGTGATTTGTTGACTGTACATGTAGTTAGTCTTTTGTAGTTTTCACTTTAGATATCTGTTCAGTGATTTGTTGACTGTACATGTAGTTAGCCTTTTATAGTTTTCACTTTAGATATCTGTTCAGTGATTTGTTGACTGTACATGTAGTTAGTCTTTTGTAGTTTTCACTTTAGATATCTGTTCAGTGATTTGTTGACTGTACATGTAGTTAGCCTTTTATAGTTTTCACTTTAGATATCTGTTCAGTGATTTGTTGACTGTACATGTAGTTAGTCTTTTGTAGTTTTCACTTTAGATATCTGTTCAGTGATTTGTTGACTGTACATGTAGTTAGTCTTTTGTAGTTTTCACTTTAGATATCTGTTCAGTGATTTGCTGACTGTACATGTAGTTAGTCTTTTGTAGTTTTCACTTTAGATATCTGTTCAGTGATTTGTTGACTGTACATGTAGTTAGCCTTTTGTAGTTTTCACTTTAGATATCTGTTCAGTGATTTGTTGACTGTACATGTAGTTAGTCTTTTGTAGTTTTCACTTTAGATATCTGTTCAGTGATTTGTTGACTGTACATATAGTTAGCCTTTTATAGTTTACACTTTAGATATCTGTTCAGTGATTTGTTGACTGTACATGTAGTTAACCTTTTATAGTTTACACTTTAGATATCTGTTCAGTGATTTGTTGACTGTACATGTAGTTAGCCTTTTGTAGTTTTCTTCCGTAGTGGTGTCTGTTTTTATTGAACTCTTCAGCATCTTCTCCATCTTTTGTATCAAGTTTTAAATACCAGCTATTTCTGCTTCGGCAGTTTTCAAATGTATCAGATCGACAGTACATTTATTCTTTGTCACTCCGACCACATTTATACAGTAGTGTACAAAACAAAACTGCCCTCACGCATTTGCACTTTCAATTTAATCTGAACAGATGTTTGAGACGGAAACGAATAAATTTATTTTCAACATATTGGCTTGATTTTAGTGTTATCTGAGTTCATTCTATCAATATCAGTGTTTTTCAGATACTTATCTTGCTGTCGATTAAGCTGTGTTTGGTTTATTTTAAGAAGGATGCTCTACCCCAGGGAAAGATAACCTTAGCTGTATTTTGCAAAACCTTTCTGAATTTGTGGTTCTCTTCAACTTATTACTTTATTTAGCCGTTTAAACTTCTTTAATTCGATGAGTTGGCAAATAAAATAATTTAAAATTTAAAAAACCTTGATATTTTAGAATTTATCTTTCTTCATGTTCATGAAATAACAAAATGTATGTTATGGCATGTTAATTTGAGGATGTTGGCTTGTCATGTTTTGGAATTTTTGTCAGATTTTCAGAATCGTCTGCTTGTATCCATTTGAATGCAATAACAAATTTTGCCCATTGACCCCATTTTTTCTTTTAGAAATCTTTCACATGTATAATTATAAGCCATCTTTAAAAGTCTTATAAAGTCGTTGTTATTTTTTATTAGTTTTTGAGATCTTAAACTTGTCAATGATAAAGCTGTGAAAAATCAAGAGAGAACATTTTCCCTCCAACATTTCAATAGCTAATATCTCGAAAACAAGCACATTGACCTGTATATTTTTTTTTTCTATTCTGGTTCCTTTATTATCCCCTATCAATATATACTAGTCCTATGAAAAGATTGTTATTTTGAAACTGAGTAGCGAACTTCCTTAAATGTAACTAGAAATTTAAATTATCTCTTACGACTTCCTAACACATCTTTATAACTACGATGAATATATACGGAGTTCTATACATATGTTTTGTAGGTTAACCGTAACAATAACAATGACAAATCAGATCATTTCTTACTTGTCAAAATACTTAATTGCTTTATACGTTTCTGTATCATTTTTAAGATAATCTACTCAAAGATAGTCATGCTCTGAAGCATACTAGATATCTTTCATGGCACTGTAAACTTTCGGTGAACTTTGTGTTACAAAAATAATATCATATAATGCATCCTTGGTTATACTATTGAATTTATATCAGTCATGTAGTACATTATATCTTATTAAGATTTTTCCAAATGATTTTAATGGAAAAATGATAATTAGTCATCAATTAATCCAATTGATGTATGAGGACGACGCTGATGCAAGCCTTTGAAAAAATCACATTGATTCTTCTTTCATTTAATCTCGACACACTGTTTTGCTCAGTAGTTGACGACGTGTGGGTTTTTTTTACAGTTTCTATTTCATCTGAAGTCTGATTTACAATTCAGTCCCAATCTTTATCAATTTCTATATTATAACTTGAAAATGTTTTTCGATGGAAGTAAAGGTATAAACATTTAATGACGACCATTCTGGTCTTTGGTCGGGTTGTTGTCTCTTTGACACATTCCCCATTTACATTCTCAAATTCATGTTATCATTTTAACTATGTTTTAGACATTGCATTGACATAAGACATTATAAATTTATTGACGATACACTCTCTGTATGTATAGTATAAAGATGTGTCATTATGGTATAGAGATCTGTCAGAATAGCAAGGTGTGTTGATAGTATGAAGAGGTGACTTCATATTATATCAAGATGTCTTTGTAATATACGACATTATTGTCATAAGATAGAAGTATGATATAATAGTTTAGTAAAGTGACAAACCAGTATGAAAAGGTAGCTCTATGTTAAAACAAGATGTCTTCATAGTATAAAAAAATATTTGCATGATGTAGTTAAATGACAGAATAGTTTGAAAAGGTAAGTCCTTGTTATATCAAAACGTCTTTATAGTATATAAATTGATCTTAGTGATATTGCAAATTGACAGAGAAGAAAGGTCAAATGTCGTAATAGTATAGAAAATTTGCTTAATGTTATATCTTCAACGCCTAATGATACGAGTATCGTTATCATATGGCAGCTGCGGCGTTGAGTTAAGAAATTATACTGATCTTCTATAACACTAGTACAGCCAGTAATGTATTTTGGCGCTTTGTGGTGCATCTCCGTTCTGTCTGAGTACATTCAATTCGTTATACGGTCATGTGCAATAACCGTAGCAACCTTGTTTTTTACAAATTCCATAAATTAGCTAAATATATTAGTTAAAAAGTATAAAAGTTTAAAGTGTTAAAGCTTTGCAGAAGTAGGATGTTTTAACTTCTTATAATATGCATTCTGAATTGTACACCACTTATTTCCTGGATTTAAAATAACACAGTCTAGAACGAATAACTGAGTATTGTAACTCCCAATCCAATAAGTTTTTTTAACATTCTGGTACATATATATGCTCGTCGGAGAAACCCTAAATACACATTGTGTTTTGTATTTTGCTATGGCATTGTCAGTTTGTTTTCGATTAATAAACTTGAATATCCATTTGGTATCTTTTACCTCTCTTTTAAATGATTTATCATGCTTTAATAGAACATTATATGACCTATCGCACTTGAAGCGAGCACACTTCTACAAAAACAACACATTATTGAGTTGATGAAGTAAAATAGAAGGAAATCTAGGGAATCTTTTGGTTTCCGGTATTCAATGTATTTTTTTCCAAATACAGATATTCATTTACGGATAAATCATAAAGCAATTTCAATTCAGGGTCAATCTATTCAGCTGTCGGTTAAGTAAAATATTCGTTATTGAGAAAACAGACGTCCTATCTAAATTCATTACTGTCTAAACGTTTAATACCATCCAGTTTGAAATCACTATTCTTACAACTGTTTGAAGAAAGGAGGCAATCTTTCTACTCAATAAACAATTATTTCAAATGTATTCATCCTTTATTGTGGTGGTGTTTAAACAGTTGATGTACTCTAAAAAGAATTTAATCTGTATGATTTGAAATGTCAAGTATATAATCCGTACTTTGAAAATAAAAATTTTATTCATCAGTTTTTTAGTTCATTAGTTGCAATATGCAAATATTTTTATTTTTTTTTTATTATTAGATTTCGGAGTTTAGTATGGCGTCCATCAATGAACTAGTTCACATTTTTGTTGAGGGTCCAGATAAAGCACGGCTCCGGATGCGAATTTTTCTCTCTGTATTGAAGACCTATTGGTGGCCTTCGGCTTTTTTCAACTGCCAAATTTAATATAAACACAGACAGTTGTTGTACTTAGGTGAGGGGTGTAGAGTTTAATTCTACAGCCCACTTGCACTTAAAGTAGTTTCATGTATCTCTGTTTTTTATAAACTGAGTACTGCATTTCGGTCTTTTATGAATACTTCCTTGCATGCATAGCTTCCAATCATTACTCTTGTTTTCCATTAATTTTCTTAGTCTTTTTCGTAAGTTTCTTCGCCTAATGTTGTGTTTGGTTTTGGATTGTCAATATATCGGTCACTGGGAAAAAAATGTATAAAACTTTTTTTTTTAATACTGAATTGAAATCTGAAGTGTGTTTTAAATAGCAGAAAGATATGACTTTTTATAAATTGATTGGTACTTCTGTAACGTCGAGAAGCAAATAATTCATCTATTTTCAAGATGAGAAATAATAAGGATACTGTTGACAATCAGAATCAAATTGAAATAAAACTTTCGAATATATATCATTTATACTACAGCAGCTTTATAAAATTTTTAATTTAATTTGAATTCCGTTATTGGTGTTCAAATTACTCTTGAGGAATTTTAACTGATTTTTCTTCTAATTTGATATTTTCAAAGAACAAAGGTGAAATTAACACCAAAATTATGTTAATGCTTACTAACAAACACTGGATTAAAAGACTGCATTTAGTAAAATGAAGGTTTACTGCAGGTTTAGTTTTCCGATCGAAAGAATTTTACCGGTTGTGGATTTTAGATGTTGGTCGATATTTATAAAGAGACAAGCACCGAACATACATAATTGTCCTTTGCCATACTTCACTCAAATATACGTATTATGTGTTGTTTTAATGCACTATGCATCAATAACAGTCAACATATATCCTACAGTGAACCAGACGTTAACTTAATAATGATCAGTTGAAAAGTCAAATTACCAACAAATAATTTGAAGTCGATGACATCTTGTTTTTCAACATATAACCATAGTTCATTTCAGTCCAAAAGGAATGACCATGTTTACACCATAGCATCAGAATATGCGGTAAACAATCTCATTATATTTTTGTTATTATTTACACGACATGTGCCAAATTGATAGCAGTATCTACTTACTTACCATTTGGACCACCTGATATCATCCACAGTTTTTGATGGAGATCATGCTGCTTATTCTAGTTTTTATCAAAACTTTATAGTACAAGTGGTACAGTTTTAACTGTAAAAGGAGTTCCTATGAAAAATTGCATTGTCAATATTCACAGAAATGCAACCTATAACTAGAAGCCAGCAAAGAAGCTTTGAAAAATATATTTGCAAATGAAGCATATATTGATTATTTTCAGTTTGAATACAAATGCTTATATATAAAATATACTCGCGATTCAAACAAGTATCGTCAGTGCGTATCAAAAACATTTCTGTTTAATTGGTTAACTAGGATGTTAATTTCAATCATTTGGTCTCTTGTGGAGAGTTCTCATATTGGCAATCAAACCACATCTTCTTTTTTTCATAGATATATGCAATAGGAGACAACATTTTGGAGTACAATAAAGGTATAACTTCCAAAACCTTGCTGTATGTTACAATGTGTTAGGTGTCTTCATTTGCCATATATATTTGGTATAGAGGGAGTGTTTAGATCTCACAAAACAACCCTGCCGCTTTTATGCGCCTCTCCAATGTCATGTGCCTCTGGCCGTTGCTAGTCTGTGTGTGGTTTTTTTATTTTTAGTTCATTATATATTTCGGAGTTTAATAGGACGCCCATTATCAATGAACTAGTACACATATTTGTTTAGGGACGATCTTAAGCACGCCTCCGGTCGTGGGATTTTCTCGCTGTTTTAAAACCCAATTGGTGCCTTCAACTGTGTTCTGCTCTTTTGTCGGGTTGTTGTCTATTTGACACATTTCCCATTTTCATTCTCAATTTAAATGACGGAGAATCACCCCGAAATTGATTTTTTCTTCCATATTATTCACATATAATACCCCAACTAGAAAGACAACAACCTAAATAGTTTGCACACTGCATTAAGGTACGGAGTGATGTTGTTCAGTCCGATATTTAAGACAGAGACCTGAAAAGACCATCATGTCTGTTCATATACATGTAGTATTGGAGAAAAAAATTGGCAACGATATCAAAGTTATTGAACAAACACTATTGTAATGTTACCTAGGTGATCTGTTTTAAAGAGGCATATATTTAATGAAATTTCAACTAGAATAAAAGTAGCACACATACATAATTGGTAAAATGTATTTGATATTTCTATATATTACATCATTTTAATTCAGAAAACTGTTATCCTTAGGGAAATCAAATTTCGCAGTCTGTATGCATATATCAAATGTCTTTTAGGAAAACTATATTTGATTGATGCCGACTTTTATTTGGCAGTTGCACATATGAACAAAAATTATTGGACTTTCGATATTGTTATATTACATCTGAATGAAAATTAATAAAATTGAGAAGTCAGTGATGGGAATAGGCAAACAATATATGACAATGTATGACAAATTTCAAGTGTGAATGTAGTCAGACAATGTTTTACAAATAGCGGAATACTCTAGATTGTGATATCCCAAACAAATGTTTTCAGTATAATTTGTCTGTGTAAAATGTCATTTTTACTATAAAGGTCACAAATGTTGTTCCATGGTAAGTGCTTACGTAATTTGATTTCACCAATAATGACATTTCCCATGTTTCTGCTGTCATAATAGTTTATATAATGCAATTGTTTTTTAAACAAATGTTATACAATATACTGTATATGTTATATGATAGATTAATTCAATTCATATTTAAATGTCAGATATTTTTAATAGATTATTATTTTCATACATATTTGGACATACGTGTACAAATTGTATTTTTTCACTGGAAGAACCCGAATATGCCGATGACATTCAGTGACCTTCGCCAGAAAAAAAACTGACTATCCTGCATATCAATTCATAATGGATTCAAACGGGCTTTAAACGTGTTCGAACGTACAACGTCAGTGAGAACCCTATACATAAGAGACAAGGGCTAACAGGAGTCTTGCATAGTATAGTAATTTGTGTTACAGCGGATGACCGCGAGGGCATTCCGATGTTATATTGACACAGACATTAATATCCACGTTACCTTTGATAACCGAGCGGGTTGCGGATAATATCGAGTGCACCATTACATTCGTTCTCGCTTCTTGTATATTAATTTTATCAATCCATGAAAATAATTTTGAAGAACATAGATAAATGAATAAAACTGTTTTGTCGTGATAATTATATATATATTTATCAATAACAAATACAAAAATATGTGTGTTCAAACTCGGGAAATATATGAATGCCTACTTATATCAAATGTATTAGAAAAATGCGTAATTCCAGAAGAGTGTCCTCCACGCACTTGCTCTGCACTATCATTGCAGTAGGATAGAATGATAATCAAATTGATAAACATTATACATATAACTGTTATAGATATGAGATGTGGTGTGAGTGCCAATGAGACAACTCTCCATCAAAATAACAATTTATTAAAGTATGAATATATTTAAGAAATAATTCATGGAAGCCATAGATTTGTTGGAAATTTACACATGGCCTGGGCCGTGATATTCGAATTTTATCCTGAGCGTTAGCGAGGGATAAAATTAACGAATATCACGGCCCAGGCCATGTGTAAATTTACAACAAATCTATGGCTTCCATGAATTATTTCGATTCTAATAGGACAAATACGATCATTAAAAAACTGAAGCGATGATGGGTACACCGTGTGTGTGGCTGTTCTATTTTACCCACTGTTCGATAAATGTAAAACAAATCTAATAAACCTGCATGAATGATTTCTTAACTAACCGCTAGAAAAAAATGTGATTACTTTTTTTTTACTTCTCAGTAAACCCAACATTTGCAATTTTAAATTTACATTTTTTATCGTAAGCTTCCGTCAAATTCACTGTTGACATGTTATAACCAAGGAGCCGCCATGTTGACTTGCTGAAATCAGTAAATGTGCGAATAATGCAATAGAACAGAAAACTAGCAACACGTCCTACCTCAATACTTTATTTTAATGCAATTGTATCCGAGTTTAGAAGGTAAACGCAATAGAAAAACCTTCAGCTTTGACGTTTTCATTCGTATGACGTCATGTTTTGAAATGACGTTAATGCGCAAAAATCATTACTGGAATTTCGCGGAATTTTAATTTATTTTGTTTTTGTCCATTTTTGCGTTCTCTAATGTGTAAATTCTTTTTGTTATGCATCAGAATCAGAATAAATGTTCTGTAGGGTTTTATTCAATTGTAATTGTTAACACAGCGAAATCCACAACCGTTTACACATAGGTTACGATAAATGTGGATTTACGTGGGAGGCATATTTAAACAGCCATTTGTGTACTTCTTGGAGTCTGCGCTAAGTATAGATATATCGAGAATTTTATCACGGTGTTGTTTACAAAGCGAAAGAAGCACGTCATATTAGAATAAATAACAACAAACCAGAGTATACGGATTACGAATGTTTATATCACTGCAATATTATGGTTAATACGAAGATGTTGGATTCCTTGTCATTTATTTATCATCAAATCAGAAACATGTCTCAGACAAAAATAAATATATGTACCTTAACCTAACTTTCAAGTATATGTATATGATTGATTTCTGAGACCATCCGCCAAACAAAACTTGCGGTCATCCATTGTTATGGACTTGAGTACTTTGAATTTTTTTGATAACAACATTAAATTTAGTGTGTTCTACTCTTGATTGCAGATCAATAAGTCCATAACTCTTAAAACAGTCTTTAAAAAGTTAACATTGTTCAAAGCTTTATTTTAGTTTCGTTTGTATCACCTCAGTTATACTGAAAATACTTTCAAATACACCAATGTGCTGTTAAATGTAGGCGGACAATCAATAACTTCACAAAAGTCTAATTGTGTTAAATAGTAAAAGTTATATGTTTCTCTTGATGAAACCCTCTTGTAATACAAATAAATAAATATCGCATGCATTATATAGACAAAAACATTTGTCTTTAGCAGAAACAGGTTTGAAATCTATTTAAGATGCAAATTTGAATTAGGGATTTAACAGATGCGAATGATTCACCATTTGTTTGACATAAAACAATTAAAGTAAAGTAATATGGCTTTGATCGCAACAAATAAAGCTAAATTAGCATTTGACTATTCACATTTCTCAAACCAATTAAATTTGTTAGTCAAATAAATAAAACTAGTTGAGAGTATCTTGTCATTAAATTTATCATCACTCATGTCATTATGTTGACCTACATCGTAGTTAGCCCCAATATTTAACGTGACCTTACCACAAACTTGAGATTCATTTTCAAAAGCAACGTTAGGGAAATCCTTTTTTATATAATAAATAGTTTATTCTATAAATAGAATATTTATTTATCCATCCTATTTTTAACACTACATGATTTAGCAATAAATCACAATCGAATTATAAATGTCCATTCACATCATTCTATACATTGCATTCACCCTAATTCTAAATTTCTTAACTCTATAAAATACTTAAAATTTGATTTTTTGATAGGCTCTTAACTATATATATATACATTAAGCTAGACATTCCTGATTTCTCAAAATGGAGTCAATCATATGAATTATCTCAGATGAATTTCTTTTTGTTATTCGATTAGATATGTTCCGTGGAACTTTAAAATCGGTTATAACTTACTTAAATTTTGCTCAAACCAATTTATATAATATGAGTCATTAAGTGTATATGGACTAAACTTTGTCAGATATGCTCAACAATATAAGCATATTGTTGTAATACATGCAGAACAGTAAAACAATTGTTTATCATATAACTTTGATAAAAAAAAAAGTTTGTATGTAATTTACTACGTTCTATTATAAATAAAAAGGTTTGATCTGGGTGTATGATTGTTTCTGTAGACATTTTTTAAACCAGATATTACATCATATTGTTAATGATTATTGTTAATACGTTAAGCTTTTAAAATCTAACAAAATATGTACACTTAATTATCAATTGATTCAACCTATTCTTAACGTTCATCAATTTTACACTGTAGAATTTTATTTCAATATAATATTCGTTTCTTATATAAAGTGTAGAGAACATAATTAAACACGTTTTACTTAGCATTTGTTAATATGTATGTTCCTAACGCCAGTTGATAATCATATTTTGGCATGCACAATGTCATGCTTTTGTCTGACTGTCCTTGTATATAATTGTATGTATTGACTGTAATACAATACTCTACAAAATATCCAAATAATCTAAGTTAGAATTTCTTGTATAACAAAAGAAAATGGGTTGAGCTGGATCAAAAAATGAGTTTGTACTACTGGTTCTATACTAGTGTGTCAATGTTGTCGTTACATGCTTTTAAGTCAAAAGATATACGATAGTACAACGTTACAAATAATGAGTACTTGCATACACATTCCAGATTACTGAATAAGTACCAGAACTAAAAGCTGCACTTGCCACAGGCACGTCTTTATGCAGAAAACTTTGGACTAGACCGGGTTTTATAACAAGCTTAACATCTCGCTTGTATGACAGTCGTATAAAATTCCGCTTTTGTAAGCATGCCATACAAGTTTCGACTATTAAGCTTTAGGGCGAACACGGAATAACATGGTCATCTCATACCAAAATCATTAACAAAATACATGAACAACGTTTAACTATTATGCATCAACGAACTACGAAATATTTTCTAGTTCTCTCTGCATTTATCCTTCAATTCATATGAAGCAGGTATTAATTTGCAATCAAAGTCATGCAATGGGAAATGAAACACATTTATACAGTTTTGTATGATGCATTCACTCCTTAGCTGAGTCTTTTGTACAACAACGCGCGTCTGGCGTAATAACAACATTTAATCCTGGTATAAATAATGAGTTTATTTCTTTAATAAATTATTTGATTACAAATCAAATGACTTTTGTCAAATTTCTCCGCATTAGTAAAATTCTTAAATATATGAAATATAGATCATTAGCACAAAAGCAGCCTCATTCGTCATGATTACATTTATAAGTAGAATTGTGTCATTCTTTTTAATAAGGATTAATTCAAGTGAATTGACTCATTGGCAGTTATCTTCTTATACTTGTATCTGTATACAACATGCATTATTATCCTGACTTTTTTCATTACCTTATAACACCAATATGAAAATAGATTTTAGATATCTTTTCCTTCGGGTTGAGACCAAAATAACACCAATGCAAAAATAAGGTAAAAAATCTAGCCAGTCTTTTGTCGCCATTGTTTGAAAATTAGATATCGCGAAAAAAAAAACATAACGTATTAATATGTGTAGCTTATTTGTTCCTAAACTAATGGTTGTCTGGCTAATAGTATGAATTTTAAATTCTAGATTTTTTAATTTCACTTATTACGTCCTTAAGTGTCTAAGATAACAAAAAATCAAATTTACCAATTGATATTACTCTTGACCATTTGTTCAATTTGTTGTGATAAAAACGTGAGTTACGTTTCCTGTCTATATATTACAAAATTTCTTATCGACGTGTTTCATCACAGATCAAGTTTATATCATGCTAATCATCAAATGACAATAATTTTACAGCTTTTAATATATTATCATCAATGTTTAAATAACTTATCTTTAATGGACATCACTGTTCATATTCTTTTTTACATCCTTCTGAAAATGATTATTCTCACCACTTATATTGGATTAAACAAATTATGACCGCGAGGGCATTCCGATGTTATATTGACACAGACATTAATATCCACGTTACCTTTGATAACCGAGCGTGTTGCGGATAATATCGAGTGCAACATTACATTCGTTATCGCTTTTTGTATATTAATTTTATCAATCCATGAAAATAATTTTGAACAACATAGATAAATGAAAAAGAATTGTTTTGTCGTGATAATTATATATATATTTATCAATAACAAATTAGAAAATATGTGTGTTCAAACTCGGGAAATATATGAATGCCTATTTATATCAAATGTATTAGAAAAATGCGTAATTCCAGAAGAGTGTACTCCACGCACTTGCTCTGCAATATATATCATTGCAGTAGGATAGAATGATTATCAAATTGATGAACATTATACATATAAATGTTATAGATATACGAAGATGTGGTGTGAGTGCCAATGAGACAACTCTCCATCCAAAAAACATTTTATAAAAGTATGAATATATTAAATAACAACAAACCAGAGTATACTGATTACAAATGTTTATATCACTGCAATATTATGGTTAATACGGTGAGGTTGGATTCCCTGTCATCTATTTATCATCAAATCAGAAACATGTTTCAGACAAAAATAGATATATGTACCTTAACCTAACTTTCAAGTATATATATATATATATATATATATGATTGTTTTCTGAGACAAGTTCGTGTGACCATCCGCTTAACAAAACTTGCGGTCATCCAATGTTATTGACTTGAGTACTTTGAATTTGTTTGATAACAACATTTTTAGTGTGATTTACTCTTGATTGTAGATCAATAAGTTCATACCTTTTCAAACAGTCTTTAAAAGATAACAATGTTCAAAGCTATTTTTTAGTTTCGTTTTTATTACCTCAGTTATGCTGAAAGACTTTCAAATACACCAATGTGCTGTAAAATGTAAGCGGACAATCAATAACTTCACAAAAGTCTTATTGTGTTAAATAGTAAGAGTTATATGTTTCTCTTGATTAAACCCTCTTGTAATACAAATACATAAATATCGCATGCATTATATAAAAAAAAAACATTTGTCTTTAGCAGAAACAGGTTTGAAATCAATTTAACATGCAAATTGAAATTAGGGATTTAACAGATGCGAATGATTCACCATTTGTTTGACATAAAACAATTAAAGTAAAGTGATATGGCTTTGATCGCAACAAATAAAGCTAATTTGTATTTGTCTATTCACATTTCTCAAACCAATTAAACTTTTTAGTCACATAAATGAAACTAGTTTAGAGTATCTGCTCATTACATTTATCATCACTCACGTCATTATGTTGACCTAGATCGTACCGTGGAACTTTAAAATCGTTTATAACTTACTTAAATTTTGCTCAAACCAATTTATATAATATGAGTCATTAAGGGCATATGGACTAAACTTTGTCAGATATGCTCAACAAAAGCATATTGTTGTAATACATGCAGCACAGTAAATCATTTATTTTTCATATAACTTTGATAAAAACGTTTGAATGTAATTTACTACGTTCTATTATAAATAAAAAGGTTTGATCTGGTTGTATGATTGTTTCTGTAGACATTTTTTAAACCAGATATTACATCATATTGTTAATGATTATTGTTTATACGTTAAGCTTTTAAAATCTGACAAGATATGTACACTCAATTATTAATTGATTCAACCTTTTCGTAACGTTCATCAATTTTACACTGTAGAAAACTATTTCAATATTATATTCGTTTCTTATATGAAGTGCAGAGAACATAATTAAACACGTTTTACTTAGCATTTGTTAATATGTATGTTCCTAACGCCAGTTGATAATCATATTTTGGAATGCACAATGTCATGCTTTTGTCTGACTGTTCTTGTATATAACTTTATGTATTGACTGTAATACAATACTCTACAAAATATCCACATAAACTAAGTTAGAATTTCTTGTATAACAAAAGAAAACGGGTTGAGCTGGATCAAAAAGGAGTTTGTAATACTGGTTCTATACCAGCATGAGTCACTTGTGTGACAATGTTGTCGTTACATGCTTTTAAGTCGAAAGGATTACGATAGTACAACGTTACAAATAATGAGTACTTGCATACACATTCCAGGATTACTTAATAAGTACCAGAACTAAAAGCTGAAAGGCAATGTGGATATGTCCTAAAAAGAATTTGCATACAAAATACCAAACTCCAAGGAAATTAAAACGGTAAATCCCTCAACAAATTGAAAAATCAACAGATCCAAAACCTCAAACGAATAAAAGACGATTGTCATATTCTGCACTTGCCACAGGTTTTATAACAAGCTTAACATCTCGCTTGTATGACAGTCGTATAAAATTCCGCTTTTGTTATCATGCCATACAAGTTTCGACTATTAAGCTTTAGGGCGAGCGCGGAATAATATGGTCATCTCATACCAAAATCATTAACAAAATACATAAACAACGTTTAACTATTATGCATCAACGAACTACGAACTATTATTTTCTATTTCTCTCTGCATTTATCCTACGAGTCATATGAAGCAGGTATTAATTTGCAATCAAAGTCATGCAATGTAAAGCTGCTTAAATTTAATATTTCTCTCCAGGAAATGAAACACATTGATACAGTTTTGTATGATGCATTCACTCCTTAGCTGAGTCTTTTGTAGACCAACGCGCGTCTGGCGTAATAACAAAATTTAATCCTGTTATATATGATGAGTTTATTTCTTTAATAAATTATTTGATTAAAAATCAAATGACTGTTGTCATATTTCTCCGCATTAGTAAAATTCTTAATATATGAAATATAGATCATTAGCACAAAAGCAGCCTCATTTGTCTTGATTACATTTATAAGTAGAATTGTGTCATTCTTTTTAATGAGGATTAACTCAAGTCAATTGATTCATTGGCAATCTTCTTATTTTTGTATCTGTATACAACATGCATTATTATCCTGACTTTTTTCATTAACTTATAACACCAATATGTAAATAGATTTAAGATATATTTTCCTTCGGGTTGAGACCAAAATAACACCAATGCAAAAATAAGGTAAAAGTTCTAGCCAGTCTTTTGCCGCCATTGTTTGAAAATTAGATATCGCGAAAAGAACCCCATAACGTATTAATATGTGTAGCTTATTTGTTCCTTAACTAATGGTTTTCTGGCTTATAGTATGAATTATAAATTCTATATTTTTTAATTTCACTTATTACGTCCTTAAGTGTCTTATATAACAAAAAATCAAATTTACCAATTGATATTACTCTTGACCATTTGTTCAATTTATTGTGATAAAAACGTGATTTACGTTTCCTGTCTATATATGATAAAATTTCTGATCGACGTGTTTAATCACGGATCAAGTGTATATCATGCTAATCATCAAATGACAATAATTGTACAGCTTTTAATATATTATCATCAATGTTTAAATAACTTATCTTTAATGGACATCACTGTTCATATTCTTTTTTATATCCTTCTGAAAATGATTATTCTCACCACATATATTGGATTAAACAAATTATGAATAAAGGCAACAGTAGTATACCGCTGTTCAAAACTCATAAATCCATGGACAAAAAACAAATCGGGGTAACAAACTAAAACCGAGGGAAACGCATTAAATATTAGAGGAGAACAACGACATAACACCTAAATGTAACACACATAGACAAATTCCCACTAGAATAACAAATATAACATTTATATAACATCATAACAGACGTGCAAATAACAGTGCAATGATTGCTCTTACGAAGTATGAAGGAAAACATTAAATGTAATATTTTTAAGATGCTTCAATTTTACAACTATTTAAAAAAAAAAATACACACCTTACTCATTCGGAATGTAAATATTCATTGTCTGTAACATTCAACATCATACACTAAACATACCAAAACGTACCAAATTGTTGTCATCTGTTCATATAGTCATAAACCATTGATGCATATTAGTCAACGGTACAACTTACAAGTGATTACAAGTGCAGATGGTTACTATGTTTTTTTTCTGTGGTGTTTACCCTTGTATTTATATTATACTTGATTTTGCATTTGATCGAGAGAATGTACACTATATATGGTATGTGTTATTAACTGCAAAACATTTTTGTTGATTTCTTTGTCAAATTTACTATCAACTACAATTGTTTGTATAAATCTATGCAATATTTATTTATATTTCTATTTGATTTTTTCAGTGAGATGTGTTGTATGTTGATATTTATGTTTTAACTGCTATGGCTGCTACATCCCAATGATCGCCACAGTATCCTTTTATGTCTTTTAAACAATATAAACGACCTATACACAAATGTTTTACAATTGGGAGTTTAAGAATGCTATGCTACTAGGTTTAACCGAATAATTTCTGCTAGATATACCTGTACCACGACAGATATAGACATGTGTTCGAACAGCGGATTATTTTCTAGGGTGTAAAATTTCGCAATTTTTATTGAATAAGATAATACTATACGAACTATTTTTGGCGGTTGTGGTTTTGTCGTATCAAAGATTTTATCAATACCTTTGCATGTGCATTTTGAGTTAGCGGAATTAATTTTGGCTATTTTGTTCTATCCGCGAAAAAGAGCGAAAATTTACACCCGCGAAGATAACCAGTTATACGGTATGCCTTACATTCTGAGATTTTTAGTAAGTCTTTTTTCATTACCTATAGTTCTTTTGATTCGAAAACACACCACTTGAAACTAAGAGGACAATAACAAGTCAGTCGTGAACACACCAAACATCACCCTGGATCAAAAAAGATTTTACAAACTTACAAACATATGTCTTCCCAATACCATACATAAATCTAAACTTTGAGCACCATTAATCGCAAATAAATAAGATAAAATTGAGAATGAAAAAAGGGAATGTGTCAAAGACACAACAACCCGACCTCAGGGTAAAAACAGCTGAATGACACCAATTGGTGTACAACGCAGGTAAAAAGTCCAGCAACCGGAGGTAAGCTTCATGTGGGCCTAACAAAACGGGTACTTGTTCAGTAAAAACGGACGTCACACTTAACTCATAAATAAATAAATGTCACTAAATTTTTTTAAAATCACACACACTAGACTTACAAAGGCCAGATCCAAAAGAATGCGGCGGTGTTAAGAAATATTTTGTGAGATCTGAACCCTCCCTTATACCCATAGCCAATGTAGAATTAAAAAACTGACATACAATAATACGCACAATAAAACTCAGTTCATCATACCAACAGAGACTATCTCAGGCACCAATCCAGATAGAAACACAGAGCCGCATGGATTCATTAGTTGATGTATGCAGGTCTTCTATGTTGCAATGACTCTCTGTACATTTTTGTTATAAATTCTATTTTATTAGATCTTTCACAGTGACAACCGGAAACTACATTTTGGAATTTAAGATGAACAGTCTTTAACATGTTTAAGGACTTCTCTTGAACTGTATGTTAATGTGCGTATTGTTATGCGTTTACTTTTCTACATTGGCTAGATGTATAGGGGGAGGGTTGAGATCTTATAAACATTTTAACCCTGTCCAAAGTCAGAAGCCTCTGACCTTTGTTAGTCTTGTATAATTTTAATTTTAGTTTCTTGTGTACAATATGGAGTTTAGTATGGCGTTCATTATCACTGAATTAGTATATATATACTTGTTAAGCGGCCAGCTGACGTATATTTTCGGGTGCTGTAATTTCTCACTACATTGAAGACCTGTTGGTGACCTTCTGCTGTTGTCTGTTCTATGGTCGGGTTGTTGCCACTAGTTTTTGATGGGGTTCGTGTTGTTTATTCTTTAGTTTTCTATGTTGTGTCATGTGTACTATTGTTTTTCTGTTTGTCTTTTTCATTTTTAGCCATGGCGTTGTCAGTTTGTTTTAGATTAACGAGTTTGACTGTCCCTTTGGTGTCTTTCGTCCCTCTTTTTTTTGACACATTCCCCATTTCCATTCTCAATTTTATTTAATAATTTAAAATATAAGTTGTTACCTGCATTTTATGGTTATTTAGATAGCATCTACATCAAACATTGATATAACAAATGAATTACAATTTATATAAGATAATAGTGGTCATTGTATAACCGTGGCATTTGTTTTATTATTGCATCGGTATCACGTGATCAATAAATCAGTTATGTTGCTGTTATGTGTAATCATTTTAAATGTAATGTACTATTTTATAGATGTTTCATGATGTTTCAATGTTTCAAGGAACTAAAGATTGAATCTAGTTAAAAGGTGTATATTTAATGAAATGGATTTTATTGCTTGCCATCCATGTGTTTTGATTTTGCTCTAATCTCAAAACTTGTTATAAGGAAACTGAAAAGCAACAATACTGAACTTATCAAATGTAATCATATCATGGTAAAATGTATAATTTAACACGAATATGTTTTTGATTGTCCGTTGTATTTTAAACATCGATGTATTACAATGATGTGCATTGTTATTAAGAAGGACCCAAACATCCGTTTTATTTGCATCTTTTGGCAACAGCAACATGAATAAAATCCTTGCAAAAGAAGGGCGTACGTATGGTTATGCTGGATGTACAAGTTTGCAGCCGCATTTGGTTAGATGGCAGACACGTAAGCAGATGCCTTGAAAAGAAAAAGAAAATGTTTCACGCTCTTCGCACATTTAAAACCCTTGTAACAACTCTTCCATGGATCGTAAGGGAACTTGTTCCATGCTAGATTTGTCTCCATATCAAATTATTACAAAGTTTCATGTGACAGTCTCAATTTATAACCCTTCATCCCTGTTTGCCATTATCACAGTACCTATCTAGATCTTTTGTACGCATCAGTTATGTGTTTTTCCTTTGACAGGCATGAAATGTTTGCAACTGCACGTTACGCAAACATCAATCATTATGCTAGGATTGATATTAGTTTAAGCATCATTGACTCAGATATTATCGTATGACTCTCTGGACCTTCTTGTTTCTTGATAGTTCTTTACATATACAGAACTCTTGGAAAAAAGAAAAAAAAATATCTGATTGAAGTATTTATCTTCACATATTTATTTCTCTTTATACAATTTCACTTTGATATAATCTGATGTCATTGTTTAATCATTGTTAAACTTTCTTTAATGTTTGCGAATCGTTTTGTTTCGAATATCTCTTGAATATGAGTCTTTTGATAAGATATAGTAGCATTTGCAGGAGAAGGATTCGAAATTGTCTTCATATAAAAAGCAATGAGTTACATTTGTCAAAAGGACCATATATCATGCACATCAGTAATGCAAATTTCTTTAAACATTTTTCTCGTGTTTCATGATGATCTGTTTCATTTATAGAATGAGAAATAATTTTCCAATACTGCAGCAAAATGGGCTATTCAAACATACAATAGAGGAACTTGGAAACAAATAGAAAATCACAGAGTGAAAAAAGGTAAAGAGGATTTTCTGTAGTGCATTTTGATATTTTTGCAATTTACAAAACAAAAACTGTAAATAGTAAACTAATTCCATTGGTCAGAAAATATGTTTAATGTGTTATAATAATATCTGTGAATGCTAAAATAAATTTAACAATCTCGAAAAAAATGTCTAAAATTATCATTTCTCTATTACAAAATGTATATATGTAATTTGGATTATCATATATCTTATTTTATGGAAATATTTCTCAATTGGTCAAATCTATGCTACAGCCACTGTATCTTGAAATTTTTGAACGAACAAATGGCAGCTTTTAATTTTAATTTTTTTTTAAAGTTTGACCAACACCAAAATATTCAGTTCAACTCATCTAACCAGTGGGAATGCATTTGTTTCTAGTTAAAACAATCTACATATCTTTAGAACATTTAACAAGTGAAATGATCTTGATGCCTGTTTTATATTAGATATACTATTATATGTCATAAAATTCACATTTTACCTGAAATATTGTGAACTCTATATGAAATTACAAAAACCTTCATTTGATATTTTCAAGAATGTCATAACTTAGATTTTTTTTCAGTTTATATTTATAAAAAAATCATGAGTTTATCGGAAAGGTTTTTACTCCAGAGCCAATTTTTTATACTCTATTTGATAATAAATAGCTGGGTTTTTTTCCTTATTGAGAAGCATGTAATGATCCCTAGATTTTAATTAACCAATTACCCATTAGTACTGTAGTTCAAGGTCAAAACTTTCAACCTATCCAAACAATAGAATAAAAGTACGATGAAAAAGTTGGTGCATCCTAGTGTTTATTATTTTTCAAATTTCAAATTGTACAGTGCAACATAGATTTCCTTAGCAGTATTTAGCACAACTTTTTGAAATTTTGGGTCTCCAGTGCTCTTCAATTTTATACTTGTTTGGCCTTCTACCTAATTTTAGCTGAGGATCACAATGACGGGTCTTATGTAGACGACACGCGCACCTCGCGTATAAAAGAGGGACGAAAGATACCAGAGGGACAGTCCAACTCAAATGATAAGCTTGGTACTTTCAAGATTATTTTAGCATCAATAAATTATTTTTAATAAAAGTTATCATGACCCATTCCTTCTTCAAATGTACATAGTGTATCTCCCTTTGACAATATGTGATTAGTCTTATTTATTACAGATTTTAAATAAAATAATTTCAATTCTTTGAAACCTTCTCTGCGTTTTAAAATTGCATATCCATTGTATGTGTATCCTTTTCCACGTAAATTTTCGTTATTTTTTTTTTATCTTAACAATCTTTAAATATTACGGATCGTACACTTTACTTCTACAATCCTCTTCTTCTCTAAAATGGGACAAGTTATGTATTTGATGTAACTAAAAGAATGATAAGCATTCGAAAAGTACACTAAATCTAGAACTGTTCCTTTTATCACAATCGGTACAGTGTTTGCAAATAAAATTAAATACCTTAAGAGCACACATTGTCTGATTTAATTCAAAGCACTACCACATAACATCAAGGTACAGGCATTTAATATAATTTATCTGTTTATTCCTGATATGGTGTCTTTTATTGTGTAAAACAATACTTAATGAATACATTAAACTATCAAATAACAACATGTTCAACCATATAAACTAGACACATGTAAAACTTAATGGAAAAACTTGTAGAAATGTAAAATGAAATGAATAAAAGAAATACAACCAGAACGAAAAACAAAATCCAAAGGCTGATAACAAAACCATTTCATCAAAGTGTCAAACGTTCGTCTATACTTGATTTTTTAAACTGGTTTTAGCAAGTGGCGTCTTTCGTTGATGGAAGATTTACAATGTTCTGCAGTTTACATGTTTTGTCGACTGTTTATTATTTGTTTGTGCGTTTTTCTGTGTTGTCACTTTCGATCTATAATGTAGGAGTTTGATTGTCTCTCTTAAATTTTTATTTTATCTTTGACGACAAAATGAATGCAATGTATTTGTGTCTTGAAAAAGCAGAAAACAACGTCAGAAACATGCCATTTATAACGGTTCCTTTTTTTTATCGTTTTTATTACTCGTTTGATTTTTCTATAAAAAAGAAGATATATTTGATTGTTTATACCTTACGTATTATTATCAAAAAAAGGTTATGTCTAACAATATTTCTTTCCGTTTTAATACTTTATTACGTTTGAAAAACAGTTCTACGTGACTGTTGAATTTGTAGAAAAGTGAATTACGCTAAATCACGCAGTTTCAAGTTCATCAAACTATAATGTTTCGAGTTGATTGTTCCTGTCAAAACCATGTATTTGAATTCACTTTATACTTCAGTAAAGATGAATAATTTGGATGTTAAACTAGAAAGCTAAATGAACACAATCAATTCCAAAAAACAATTTAAAAAAATAAAAGAAGTTGGTCAATCAAATTATTTAAAATCTGCTTCTATATTATATGGTTACGATACTGTTATCAGGTCATTAAATATTTCATATTTCGGCTTTAATATTGATTCACTTATAGGGTCTTTGCATCAGAACGAAAGACATTTAGTTAAAAATCAGTTATTGGCATGCCACGGGTTATGTTATTCTCATATCTGTTATGATGGTATGATACTTAATCCCTATGGGTAGGGATTTTACTTGATATGCATATACCTGATAAAGACTTAATATTTCAATCGGTTAAATTGAAGTCTGGAGCTGGTATGTCAGTTAACTGCTAGTAGTCTGTTGTTATTGTTGTATTATTGTCATTTTATTTCTTTTCTTTTGTTACATCTTCAGACATCAGACTCGGACTTCTCTTGAACTGAATTTTAATGTGCGTATTTTTATGCGTTTACTTTTCTACATCGACTAGAGGTATAGGGGAGGGTTGAGATCTCATAAATATGCTTAACTCCGCCGCTTTTTTGCGCATATATTTAAATTAGATAAAGAAGGTAAACAACAACTAAAGCTACTACAATTTTCTTTGTTTTAAAAAAAAAAATGTTTCGAATATAACAAGATAACAAAAAGGTAAGCAATAAGTAAAGCTTCTACAACTGCTTTTGTATTTCTGTACCACATTACTTGAAAGTTTAAGAAAAACTCTATGCATACCATACATGTAAAGACAAATATTTGAAATTTCGTAGATTAAAAGACATATCCCATGAACGTAAATGCGATGTCTTGTAATTTGTAACTTCTTGTTTACTAAATATACTCTGTGTACATGTTATGAGATTTCCAAACAGTTCATCTTATTTCAACAAAAATGTAATTTTCCATTTAAAATATGTTTTAAAACATTTTAATGTAAACAATGCGACAAGAATGATAACTCCATTCTCATATTATAAACATGTTTCTATTCGGTGGATACTGTACCACAATTCTGTTAAACGCACATAATACCAATACCAATTATTAATGTGATTTTCTGGAGTACTTTAAGACTTTAAGACGATTTTGCTTTGTTATTTCAAATGATTTGTGGATGATTTTTTTTTATTTTTGTACAATATATCATTCGTTATTGGTAGTTTTGATACGGTAAGTCAAACGAATAAACATTAAATGATTAATTTATAAAATTCTCATTATATGTAATGTATGTTGTAGAACTATAACTATTATACTGATTATATACCGGTGTAGAGTCTTCAGAGAGAAAACCGGTCAAGGAAATACAGAGGTCACATGATTGACAAATCAATGTTGCGTTACTATTTTTCCGGACTAATGGTTTACCTTGTTTAATCAATTAACTTTAATGAAACAAAACAGCGCCTCACCCAAAACATACAACCAATATAACTATGTAATAATGGAAATATTTAATATAAGTCAACCAGACAGGAACCTTTCGAGACATTTAACAAATATGACTATGGATTGACATGTGGAGTATAATTTCATGAGACAGTAACCTTTTAAATTCTTAACAATTTGAAGTGTAGTTTAGGTATAAGTCAACGAGACAGCCATCTATCAAAAATATCAACAAATATGTTTATGAATGAAGGTATGAGGCATAAGACAATGCATCAGATACAAGTTATCCCCTACAAAAATCGCAGATAAATATAATTATGAATGGCCTCATGTATAAACAGACATTTGCGGAAACTAGGTCTCTACTTAGGGTTTACACTTAGACTTACAGATGACGTAAAAAAGGGGTCACCTTAAAATAAAAACAAATAAACGAGAAACTTAGTAAAACCAAATGATTTTGTGTTTGTATTGTTAATAGCTCTTTTCGACGTCAAACTAACGCAGCGCATGTGTTCACAACAGTTTCAAAACTCTATATTGAATGTCTCTAAATAATCCCCATAACTTTGTTTTTGTTTTTACCATATATTCCGATTTCTAAATTCTTTGGCACACTGGTACTTTGAATCAACATGAAATAGAAAATGGCGGTTACCATTTTTTGTTTCTTGTAATTTAAAAAAAAACGTTAACTTTTGCGACAAATTTAAATAGACATATGGAAAATGCCCTTTTTAATTTAGACTTTTAGATTTTTCAATGAATGGAAACGTTCTGATATAAAGAGGAATACAAAATACCAAGGTGTGTACACTAAATTTATACATGTATAGGAAAAAACGTCCCCATTCTTTTTTTTTTAATACATTGGTTCTAAGTTGACAAATTAATACGTATCGAGTTTGACAGAAACATTGGTGGATGCAGAATAACGTTGTTGTTTTTTTATTTAGAGAACTTTTGTTTTCATCCCATTATCGTAAATGTCAACTTTCTCAAACGAGCACATATCTTTATGGTGGGCCTTGTACTTTTACACATCCCGTCATTATGTTTTTGTTCTATTAAAATGCGATTATCTGAATTTGCTATAATTATAATTTTAAAATACTTTGAACTACAACATTATTTGATATCAATGTTATATCTTTCATTTTTGCTGGTGTTTGTACGTGCTACTTTTTGTATATCTTTGGTAAATATGACGTATGTTTGTACTTACCTATCATATATGTTACTCTATACTCGAGTTGTTGTGAACTTCACATGCAGTCATTTGGGTTGACTTTGAATACAAATATAAGTAGCAATGCATATTTCCTTTTTTGTGTATCTTTCTCATATATTTGTTTGTTTTGTTCTAATCGAGATTGTGACACGATGCTAATTGCTTTATCCCTATTTTGACAATTTAACCTAGTATGTCTGTTTTGTTAACGCATCGTTATAAATATATAGAAATATATGTTATAAGCTTAGCACTTTTAAACTAGGTTCAATCCACAATGTTCTACATTTTAGAATGCATGTACCAATTAATGACAAATTGCACTTTCTGCTGTTAACAATGTACTTCACTAGTCCAGCATTCCTTTTATCATTTGACTTTGCCATTTGATTCGAGACTTTTCGTTTTGAATTTTCCTCGGAGTTAATGTTTTTTGTTATAATTTTACTTTTCACAACAGTGTATTAACAACTTAAATTAAAAGCAGATTTAACAGTTTTGTCAACTATCGAAATGTTTAAAAAACATATTTTCTATAACTTTTTGGTCCATACACCTCTGAACATTTGAATAAATACACGACGAATACAACAAATAATTTGTATTCAAACTCACCATGACGACAAATGAAAATTGAATGGTTTATGTAAAAAGTGTCTAATTTCAACTAACACCAAATTGTCTTTTAAATCAGAGTGAGTGGTTTCAACCTCGTTTAATATCTGTTCTAATATCGATAATTCACAAGATTTCATAATCACTTATTGTATCCTTAATATAACATAAGAATAGATTTTTGCGATATTGATATAAGGTCTGTTTATTTCATATAATTAATTATCAAAGGTACCAAGATTATAATTGAGTACGCCAGACGCGCGTTTCGTCTACATAAGACTCATTAATGACGCTCATATCAAAATATTTATAAAGCCAAAAAAGTACAAAGGTGAAGAGCATTGAGGATCAAAAATTCCAAAAAGTTGTGCGAAATACAGCTAGGGTAATCTAATTCTGGGATAAGATAATCCTTAGTTTTTCGAAAAATTCAAAGTTTTCTAAACGTTTAATTTATAAAAATGACCACATTATTGATTTTCATGTCAACCCCGAAATGTTGACTACTGGCATGGGCTGGTGATACCCTCGGGGACGAAACGTCAACCAGTAGTGGCATCGAACCAGTGGTGTAAATAATTATCAAAGCTTAAGGTATCGTATCAATTGGGAGATATGTACCCCGTAGGCAGGTGCTGCTGGAATGTTGCTACTTAGAAATTGAAAGTTCATAATTTGAAAGCTGAAATCATCTCTTTTGTCGTAATGTTATGATTTCAACAGACCTTTTTTGTCAATTTCTAGATGTAAGTCAAGATATGAGTCAGACTTAACTGTATTTGTTGTATCTTTTTATCTCTAGTTCGATGGGAGAGAAGCGTTCAATATAGTCACCAAATTTTGAATTATTTAGTGAAAGAACGTCATATAGCGGAAAGTAGAGTTAAAGTATATTGCTAACTTCTTATCTTTAATCCTAAGAAGTTCCTGTATGAAGTCAGCCTCATAATAATAAACAAACAAGTCGGCAAGAAGAGGGGCACAATTGGTTCCTGTTGGAATGCCGACAGTCTGTTGAAAAACACGTCCTCCGAACGTTACAAATATGTTGTCAAAAACAAATCAAGCATCTTGATTGAATCAGTTTCAGAGAAGTATTTGTTTGAATAAGAGTGATCCTTTACAAAGTAGGATGTATCCCTACCTAATACAAGATACTTGTATCTACGTTGGCCATTGTTTTTTATGAAACAAAGCAATACCAACTCTTTCGATTTGTTTTTTAGTTTGGAATGTGGACTACTTGTGTAAAGTGTAGAAAAGTCAAATGTTTTGATACTTTTACAAGATGAACGAGAGTTAGATTGTATGTACTCTTAGAGATCTTTGTAATTTTTAGTAATACCAAAGCAACATAAGAATCTATTGTGTTTTGGCAAATTTTGTCCCAAAATCATACCCGCCCCTAATTACAAGACATAAAAATATACTTTACTGCAAAATTATAAGTAATGCAATACTAGACTTATAAACAAGAAACTGTGAAATGCCATAGGTTTAGATTGATATGTTTCCTTGTACAATTGACTCTTGGTTTTATTTTTGTATTGTAAGTAATTTCTTCGGTTTCATAAATATAAATTTTCGATTTTTTTGTTATACATTAAAGGCATGTGAAGGTCAAAGAGACTTCATGTTATGATAAATTATTAAATGACAATTATAGATTTCACGGAACAAACGTATTATATGTATACAGATAGTGATCTTATCAATTACGTCCAGAAACGGCAATTTCTTTCCAATTCTTATACATTTCAGATTTCACCATGGATTCTGCTTTTTCGTCGTCGATATTTTCACAAGATGACATAGAGGCTTATTACAACCGAAAGTATTCAGCTATAAATAATCAGAACATGGGCCCAACCTATACAGTAGAAAATATCCAAAGAAAGTCCATAATGGCTTTGTTTAACCCAGAATAAACAGCCGGTACAGTTGAAGGATAACAGCGAGGTCAAGGGTCAGCGAGGAGAAAAGACATTATATGGTTCTTAATAGATTTCAATATCTGAATAGCATTTTTCAATTTTAATAAAAAAAAAACATACTGTTGTTATCGCGAAAAATAGAAAAAATGTACCATGAAAAACGTATACTCGAAGAAGATGGACGCACAAATCAAAAATTATTTTAAAATAAATATTACTTTAATCCATGTATTTAAATTCACATTCCCATTTTGTTGACAATTGTATGCTTTATGTACGTAAAAGAAGTATCACAATACCTTTGAAAATGTCCTATTGTAATACAAACGTTTTGGGTTTGTACTTTCCAAAGTTGTTCGTCAACAACAGATATCATGCCAGTGATATGTTGTTTAATTTTATGTATTCCTAAATATGCATCAAACATTCGCAACAAATCATTTATTTTATCTTACCTCCTATACCTTTCTAGGAATGTGATTGGTTAAAAGCGTCCTCATGGAGACCGTGTATATTTCATATTAGGTTAGAAGGGAAGCGGGGCTTATCTCATACACGGTAAGAAGTGGTGTGACGTCCCTCTATATACCATATAAGGTAGTAAGAAAGCAGGGCTTATTTTATACACGATTAGTAGTGGTGTTCCGTCCCTTTATAAAACAAAGACGGTACTGGGAAAAAAATCGAAAAGGTTTCAACAGACGACGAAATTGATGATTAAGATTGAAATAAATTCATAAAACACATTTAAACCTAACAAGTTGTTATTATTGGTATCTGTTTTAGTATGATCAATGCAAGAAGTTTCTTAATGCTAACAGTATTCAGTGAAGACTTGCTAACTTTGATAGGTCACTAGTCTAAATTTCACACTTTAAGAAAGTCGGTAAGATAACTTCGTTACATAGTGTGCTAGTGACCGAATACGGTATATATAGGGTCAGTAAATAACATATGGTGCTTCAAACTTCGATCTCACCCCATATGGAACTAACTGACCCCATATATACCATATTAGGTCACTAGCACACTATGTGATATTTGTTTGCTTCAAAATAAATAATGTCATACTGTAAATTCAGAATTTATTGTAATGTTTTGTTATTGCGTACAATGCAACAAAGTTATAAATGCAATAATTTAAACTCCCATTTTGAAATGTTTAAATTATAATCCTGGTACCTTTGATAATTATTTACACCACTGGGTCGATGCCACTGCTGGTGGACGTTTCGTCCCCGAGGGTTACCAGCCCAGTAGTCAACATTTCGGAGTTGACATGAATATCAATAATGTGGTCATTTTTATAAATTTCCTTTTTACAAAACTTTGAATTTTTAGAAAAACTAAGGATTTTCTTATCCCAGACATACCTTAGCTGTATTTGGCACAACTTTTGGAAATTTTGATCCTCAATGCTCTTCACCTTTGTACTATTTTGACTTTATAAATATTTTGATATGAGCATCCCTGATAAATCTGACATGTCTTATGTAGACGAAACGCGCGTCTGGCGTACTAAATTATAATCCTGGTACATTTGATAATTATTAACACCACTGGGTCGATTCCACTGCTGGTGGACTTTTCGTCACTAGCCAAGTAGTCAACATTTCGGAGTTGACATAAATATCAATAACTAGAGGTGGTCATTTTTATAAATTTCCTGTTTAAAAAACTTTAATTTTTCGAAAAACTATGGATTTGTTTATCCCAGACATAGATTACCTAATTAGCTGTATTTGGCACAGCCTTTTGGAATTTTGGATCATCAATGCTCTTAACCTTTGTACTTTTTTGGCTTTATAAATATTTTGATATGAGTGTCACTGATGAGTCTTATGTAGACGAAACGCCCGTCTGGCGTACTCAATTATAATCCTGGTACTTTTGATAATTAATTATATGAAATAAACAGACCTTTTCTTCATATCACAAAAATCTATTCTAATATTATATTAAGGATACAATAAGTGATTATGAAATCTTGTGAATTATGGATATTAGAAAAGATATTTAAAGAGGTTTAAAGCACTCACCCTGATTTAAAAGACAATTTGGTGTTAGTTAAAATTAGACGGATTGTACAGACACTTTTTACATTATAACAAAAATACTGAATTCCGAGGAAAATTCAAAACGGAAAGTCCCGAATCAAATGGCAAAATCAAATGATAAAAGGAATGCTGGACATTGTTAACAGCAGAAAGTGCAATTTGTTATTAATTAAAAATAAAATAAAAAATAATCAAATGATAAAACACATCAAACGATGGGAAAACCACTGTCATATTCCTGACTTGGTACAGGCATTCAAACATGTAGAACATTGTGTATTGAACCTTGTTTAAAAGTGTGAAACTTATTACATATATGACAATCGCATCAAATTTCTTTATATTTATAACAGTGCGTGAACAAAACAGACATAATAGGTGAAATTGTCAAAATAGGGATAGAGCCATTATTATCGTGTCACAATCTCAATCAGAACAAAACAAACAAATATATGAGAAAGATACACAAAAAAGGAAATATAACCATATGCATTGCTACTTATATATGTATTCAAAGTCAACCCAAATGACTGCATGTGAGGTTCACAACAACTCGAGAAGAGAGTAACATATATGATAGGTAAGTACAAACATACGTCATATTTACCAAAGATATACAAAAAGTAGCACGTACAAACACCAGCAAAAATGAAAGATATAACAAACAACACATTGATATCAAATAATGTTGTAGTTCAAAGTATTTCAAAATCATAATTATAGCAAATCAAGATAATCGCATTTTGATAGAACAAAAACATAATGACGGGATGTTTAAAAGTACAAAGCCCACCAGAAAGGTCTGTGCTCGTTTGAGAAAGTTGACATTTACGATAATGGGATGAAAACAAAAGTTCTCTTAATAAAAAAAAAACGTTAATCTGTATCCAACAATGTCACACGTTTCTGTCAAACTCGAAACGTATTGGTCAACTTTGAAGCAATGTATAAAAAAAAGGATGGTGTCGTTTTTTTTCTAAACATGTATAAATATAGTGTACAATCCTTTGTACTTTATATTCCTCTGTATATCAAAACATTTCCATTCATTGAAAAATCTAAAAATCTAAATTAAAAAGGGGCATTTTCCATATGTCTATGTAAATTTGTCTCAAAAATTAACGTTTTCTTTGAAAAATTACAATAAACAAAAATGGTGACCCCCATTTTCTATTTCATATTCCAATTAAATTTGATTCAAAGTACCAGTGTGCCCAATAATTTAGAAATCGGAATAAATGTCATTCGGTATAGTGTTTACTTTAACGATGGTTAACAAAGCTTTGACGAATGACGATAATAAAATTAAGTCCCAAAAACCAGAAACTCCTGGTAGACTGTCAAAACAGGCAGAACCGGAAGTAACAGATGACGACTACAATGGTAATAGTTTCAATTGCAATTTTGTTTTATATTACTAAATCCACAAGAGATAAATAAGAATCAGAACTATAAATTTCAAAGACTATAAAACTCTATACAATATGCAGACTTCTTAAAACAGATATATTTCCCAACCATTTTAAGTTATTTACTCATAGTATAAATAGAAAAAAGGAGTAGATACGATTTGGAGCTGTGTTGGCACTGTAAGTAACACGAAAAAAATATTAAGATCGATTATTTTATGCCAATTTTGCCACAAATCATACCTGTCCCTTTATAACTGGTCTTCAATGATTTTCAAGTTTTCGTGGCAACAGTTAAAATCTGCATACTTCTGTAATATGTATATGCACCAAACTTGTCATATTACAATCTGCTGTTACTACGATGTTTAATGGTGTTTTTATCCAAACTACACGCAACACAGAGTAAAAGACTAACTGAAATTATCTCTACCTTCCATACAAAAATCTTCCTCCCCAAAAAAACACACAAAACAAAAAAGTTACTTCAAATTGGAGACAACTGCTCTATCAACACAACTGATTTCGCTCCTATTGCAATAAGCGAGATTCACTAAGATTAAGTAGGTTTCCTTTATTCATGTTATTTGTATCTTCATAATAACATTTTTGAAATTTGAACTCAGACAGACTGCTATTGTTACTAATTTGCTAACACCACAGCCAAAATATTCCAATGCTTTTGTTTAAAATGATTTGCATAAAAGATAAGTTTGCGCTTTTTTTTAGCTAGTTTTAAAACCATGGTTAATCGATCTTCTATTTCCTGCATAAGGAAATGCCGTACGTTCTGTTAGTTCCTAGATTTATAATAAAGATAAATGCTCTATAAAAACATAACCTAGCTTTATAAATGTAAACAGTCACCGGAATTAAGAAGAACTGGGCACTCGTTAACAAGATTACCGCCGCCACATTATGAATATGCCTGTCAAAGGCCAGGAGACTGTAATGTATTGGTTGTCGTTTGTTGCTGTGTTATATATATTTTTTCGTTCATTATTCTATACATGAATTAGGCTGTTAGTTTTCTCGTTTTAATTGTGTTACATTTGTCATATTCGGGCCCTTTACTGAATACAATGTGGTATGACTTAGTAAATTGTTGAAGGCTGTGTGGAAGCCTATAGTTGTTAATTGCTGTGTCTCATTGGCAATCATACCAAAACTTCTTTTTATATCTATATAAATATGTCCTAGCTTTATGAATGAAACAAAAAGATAGTCATATCCTCGCTTTTTTACTAAACATGTATACACTGCGTCACTTAACATCCCTAGCCTAATAAATGTTAACGATATATAAACACATGAAGTTGCTTCACACACCTAGCATTATAACTGCAAACGCTCTATATAAACTTGTAGATGATTTGGCAAATCAAGTTGAGCTATTTTACTCTTAATAGCACAACCTTTGTTCGCATTTATAAGGGTATATCGAATACAAATCCTACTGATTGAAGACAGGGATAATGTTTCAAATTTCCGCTTCTGAATATGTTCAAATAGTTTCATGTCTTCCGGTGTTTTGTCCTTTGGTTCATCGTATTCGGTGATAGGAAATCCGTCTGCTATAAACATGTCGCATAAAACGATCTTATTGTTGATATGAATGTTTCTGTTACCCACTATAAATCGAAAGATATCCTGCAAAGAAAAACATTTTGATTTATAGCCATACAGTTTTTTATAAGGATTCTTTACATTCTCTCTTATTGTTGAATTTTGTCTACCTATATTCCAATAACATAGTAACCAGATAATCAAGTGTTTCTTTGTCCGTTATTTTGTCTTTCGTTCATTCTAGAAGTCAAAAGTAAACCCGTTTTCTAAACGTTTGCATTACTGATTGTATGTATTGAACTGATTTAATATCCGTTCCCGTATCGGTGGCATGCCAATGAAAAGAGGAACTACAGTATAGAAATAACAAAATGAGGGTTTGCTTGCTAGTAATTGTTGATTTACATGTAAGCGCATATAGATCGTCAAACTGTCTTCACCAAAAGCCACATAAACTCATCATAGAAAACAGGATTATTTTTTGTATTTACGCCAGACGCGAGTTTCGTCTACCAAAAAAATCAAAAGTTAAGCTCGAATTCAAAACATTTTAATCGGCCAAGTAAATTACGACACCAGTTCTGCTTAATACGCTTTTGAAGGTTCCGAAATGCCAAATTGGAAAACAGTTCAAACGAATAAACTTATAATGATTGATTGCAAAACAATAAACATAAAACAAAGATAGCAAATATACCATGATAACTACTGCATAACAGGATACTGACTTCAGACTGACACATAATGAATGTAGGAGGTGAGGGAAGAGTAAACATGTTTGTGAGGTTTCAACTTAACATAGTATAGCACTGTAGCAAGATCTTCACAAATATGTTGGCAAGGGCTTTACTCGACATGTGCAATTTGTCAATAAACACAATATCGATATTGTTGTAAAATTGAAATGCGAAATATTAACCCGGAATGTTTTTACGAAGCCTTCTCATGTAAAAATGGGTCTGATATAAGTGTAACCTACGATTAAGATGAAAAGCAAACCTTCAAATAAAGTGGTATAGCCAAGAACCCCCAAGAAACGGCCCTGTAAAATAAAGACAACAGTAGTAAACTGCTTTTCGAAAGTCATAAATCAATTGAGAGAAATCAAATTCAGGTTTCAAACTAAAACTGAGGGAAATACCGAAAGAGGATAACAAAGAAACAACAGAAACACTGAAGTGCAAAAAACGACAATGCAACCCAAATATAATCGAATTGAATAACAATTGCCTTATTTCAAAACCTCGCCCTTTTTTGCAATGTTGAATATACCGCTAAAATGACAACATAACATGACATGAAAACAGTACAAATAAATAATAAGAACATTCAAGACAGGGAAATACAGAAATAAATAGTATAATAGTAAATTTTAACATGTTGACCACCGAATAGGAACGAACACGTAAAATGATTTAGGACAGTAGACAACAAGCAGCATAAAAGAATTACGAATGTGCGTCACACAAATGTATCAACACTCCGAAAAGTTACGTCACAGGTAAATTTCCCAAAATTTGATAAAATCGAGATTATGTTAATAATAATCTATTTTTGGTGTGTTTTGTAACAATTCCAAGATTGTTAATATAGAATTGTGGTAGTAGGTTTGTAATTAAGGGTATTATCTATCTCGGTTGGACATCGCTCGTACGAGTACACTCTACTTCAATCTGTACTGGCTAAGATTGTCAGTTTAACCATTGAAGGTATGTGGTTTTCTCAGTGCACTCCGACTTCCTCCACCTTTAAAAAAATGACCGATACGAAATGGCCAAAATGGTGTGTTCCACAGAAGGCGAAAGATATCAGAGGGACAGTTAAACTCAAATTTATTGACAACCTAAAAGTGGCGTTCAAACACCAATGATATAAATGAACTGGGTGATTAGTTATCTATACTTTTATATACGAATACACAGTAAAAATAGAATTAAAATTAGAAACGATCAGACACAAACCTGTAAAGTTTAGTTTTTTCTAATTTCCACTATTAAGATAAATCTGATGGGTATGCATTGCATAATGTACTACATTTAAAAGCATAGAAGGAAATTGTATATCTGTTTCATATTAATAAATATATTAACCCCTTCTTCTCTTCCCGAAAATGGTTTCCATAAGAAAGAAATAATTGATGCAAGCCATACTTTATTGTAGTTTTAACATGGGTAGGAATTATATTTGTGATAATTTATGTCCGAGCGAAACGGAGGGCTAAAATAACACGAAAATATTGCCTATCCATGTTAAATCTACAGTAGCTTGCATCAATCATTCCGGTTCTGAATAAGACAATTGAGGTTATTATTATGTCCGATAAGTATAAGCGTAAAAGCGTTTTTGTAGGCTCTTCCATAAACCTCCCTTTTTTGTTTGGATCCCCAATGCTCTTCAACTTTGTTTTTGTTTGGCTTTATACCTATTTTGATATGCGCGTCGCTCTTGTGTAGATGAAACGCGCGTCTTAGCATGTGTTCGAATATAGTGATAATGCAAATACAAACCTTGGTAAACATAGCGCCACCAATTAATAAAGTTTTTGCCATTTCAACAAAGCCTTCTTCTAAAACTGTCCAAAGTAGTCTTTTCGTCGGGATAACAGACCTTTCCAAAAACTGTAGAAAAAGAAACTGATTGAAAGAGGTTGTAGACATTACACAAATAAGACACAAACACTATTCAAATAATGTGTGTTCTGTATAAAATCTGATAAATAAAAAAACAATTTGTGTTTTGTTGTTGTTTATGAACCTAAGACGTTTGTGGATTACATTGATGTTAAGCCTTTTGAACAGATATACAGAAGTCTACCCATATTCGATAACATTATTGAAGCAAAGTTAACAAGCAATTGAGTTTGGCAATTTTGTCACAAGTCTTATTTAGGTATCAAAGTATCAAAGATTGCCTTCCGCTAAGTCGATTTGTGTTAAAAAATAGTCATGTACAACAACTTGTGTATTTCAAGAGATATCTTTATTTAACAAAATGTATCTTGTTTATTTTAAAAGTTATCTTGTTTATTACTAAAGACGTCTTATAAACTATATAAAATATCTTATATATTGTTTAATCTAAATTATATTTAATCAACTTACAAAGATATGTTAACAACTAAAACAAATATATCATGAACTGAATAAGATGTGTTGTATATAAAATAAGAAATCGTATATATCAAATACGAAATATTATTAACAAAATAAGATATCTCATTAACTTTTTGAGATATTTTATAAACTAAAAATATAAATAACTAAATACGATAGCATATACTTATTGAGATAGTTATAAACTCAATAAAATATATAAATTCAATAAAATGTCATATAAACTAAATGTGATGTCTTCAAACTAACTACGATATCTTATAAAATAAAATAAAAAGATATATGACGAATCAATCATAATAGGAACGGCTTTGGAATTTTAGACGGACTTTGTACTTGTTTCAGCTTTCAAACGTTTGTATCTGGGCGTCACTAGTAAGTCTTGTGTGGACAAAATGAACTTCTGGTCTATTCAAATTTAAAACTTGTTGCCTTTTGTTAGCTATTATTCGTGTGTTTCTTTGTCAATTGTGTTCTCCTATTTATTTATATTGTAGTCCTGTAATGTTGTGTTGTCATTTTAATGTTGTAGTTCACATGGCCATTAAGGAGGGAGGTTTGGCATGCCACAAAACCAGGTTCAACCCACAATTTTTCATTAAAATAGGTCCTGTACCAAGTCAGAAATATGGCCATTGTTATATTATAGTTCGTTTCTATGTGTGTTACATTTTAACGTTGTGTTTCCGTTGTGTTTGTTTTCTCTTATTTTTGAGTGTAAATTCACATTACTATAAGACGTGTAACGGTACTTATCTATCCAAAATTCATGTATTTGGTTTTGATGTTATATTTGTTATTAGGTCTTTCCTCTTTTCTGTGGAAAGACCTATTGTTTTTCTTCTGATTTTTTTTTCCGCCTAATTTTGTTCTTGCGATAAACATTTGTTTTGCAATATGTCGCTTAGATATTTGGTATATGATATTGAACAGTTTATGCGCTTTTGAAATTTACCCTGCGTAACCAAATACTTTTCTTTGTAGGAGTTATCTCCCCAAACACTGTTTTCCTTGTGTGCACTTCTTCTTCGCAACCGTAAAAGATTACAACAAATTTATTTTATAAAATTGCTCGTTATATCCTTCGCATGATTTGTTCAATTTTGACCGAAGCAATATGAACGCTCCATATGAGAGTTATTTCTCCTTATGCATTTGATATAAGTGATATGCATTTCTAACTGGTAAACCATAAGAGCTAGAGACCTAGGATCTTTTGATTTGAGGTCCTTGGTCCAAAAAAATAAAGTTAGGTCAAGGTCAAAGGTCAACGTCATATTCTTATATTGGAATTTGGCGTATTTTCACTTATTCCCAAAAACCTTAAAAGATATCAACAAATTAATTTTACTATATTGTTAGTTGCGACATGTTGTAACACATAAATTTTGATCCCAAGGGTACACTGAAGGTAAAAGGGATTTTTACACCAGCAACGAAAACCTTCTTTCCTTTACGGGTAGACTTTATATACATAAACTAAGTGGTACAAGAAAAGCAAAATGAGTATGTTAAATTTGATGTATGCCTTTTTGTGATTCTTCGTTACATTTGTTGTTTTTATAGTGATGTTAAGATGATAACACAATATTGACTGCTGTACCCCTATTTTTGACATTTTTACTCTTTGAGTATATTTGTTTTGTTCATACATCGTGACAATGTAATGGAATTTGATACGACTGTCATACAAGTGAGAGGTTTAGCTTGCTATAAAACCAGGTTCAATTCACCATTTTCTACATTAGAAAATGCCTGTACCAAGTCAGGAATATGACAGTTGTTATCCATTCGTTTGATGTGTTTGGACTTTTGATTTTGCCTTTTGATTTTGGATTTTCCTTTTTGAATTTTCCTCGGAGTTCAGTATTTTTGTGTTTTTACTTTTTTCTCCCCATTGGTATTTAAAAATACGCGTATGGTGATATAATTCATTTACCAAACATAATTAAGACCTATGGTCTTTTGATTTGAGGTTCTTGGTTAATGACCTTGAAATTGATCTCAAGGTCATAGCTTAATTTGACGTTTTAGATTTAAACCTTTGCTTTTACCTCATATGTATACATGATAAAGCCATGAGACTTTTGGCAAACGGTATCAAACCATTTAACCTCGAAAAACCAACCGGAAGTAACCTTGTGTAAACCGGAAGTAGCTATTTATTGTACTTTATTAATATAAAAGTATATAAAACAAGATATTTTTAGAATCAGTGTCAAGTAAATAGTCAAATATTATCGGAAATAGCATTTTTCAAACCGGAAGTAAGAATAATCTCCCTTATTAAAAAAATATTGTATAGAAATCATATATTTTGGAATCAGCATACAATAAGCTATCAATTGAGAATTGAAATGACATTTTAAACTCAATTTTACACCTTTCATATCAAAATACTGTGTTTTTTGTGAAAAGACCTTCAATTGTTCTCTGAACAATTGGTTTTCAATTCTCATAAGATTTGTTATAATGCTTAGTCCGTTTCTATGTGTGTCACATTTTAATGTTGTGTCGGTGTTCTACTCTTATCTTTGATGCGTTTCCCTCGATTTAAGTTTGTTTTACCAATTTTGTTTTTTGTCCATGGATTTATAAGATTTGAACAGCGGTATACTACTGTTGCCTTTATTTATATAATATCGTAAAATATTGTCAACCACTAAGTTTCTTTCAAAAATGTTTCTCAAGTTAGATCAAACGAATTTGTTTAGGAAAATGTCCGTAGTTTTTTTCAAAAACTTTCACACTGTTTGTGCTCTATTTCCATTGAAATTCCTGTAAATATGATTCTTATAATTCTCTTCGGTATTCTTTTTATTTTTTGAGTTTTATTCTTCATATTTTTATCTTTAAATCTTCATTGGTGAGAATATCAATATTGATATGATATATATTTTAATACGGGTAAGTAAATAACTTCTTGTCCAATCACTATACTTCAATTGGAAATTGAAAATACAAATTTATAGTAGATACTTTTCATACATGTGAGAGGTTTAGCTAGCTATAAAACTTGGTCTAATCCACTATTTTCTACATGAGGAAATGTATGTACAAAGTCAAAAATATGAAAGTTGTTTTCCATTTATTTGATGTGTTTAAGTTTTTGATTTTGCAATTTGATAAGGGACTTTATAATTTCTATTTTCCTTGTGGTTCTGTATTTTAGATATTTCACTTTTTCCCATGTTAACTATCCAAGAATGTAAAAGAGGAAAAATACAGGAGGTCAAACTTCTATACTATTAAACGAGAAGACCTCATTTTGGGTGTCGCTTCTCTTCTTTCCACAATAAATTATTCATCATGCCTCTGTGTCCTATGGGTACAGTGCATAATCGCATTTGTCATCCATTCATATGATTATTCAGATTAAGTTATTTTGGGTGAAAAACAAGAAAAAAGACTTCCGGATATGTTTCCGTCATTGGGCGAAATTTTAAGTCAGATTAGGCTTCCGGTTTGCGTTTTTCTGTAATTGAACATACAGTAATACTACGAGTACAGTGTATTTCTGTCTTATATCCGTCATTGGACGAAATTTAAGTCAGATTAGACCTCCGGTTTGCGTTTTTCCTTTTACTTTGAAACAAATACATATACTATGAATAAAGTGTATTTTCTGTCTGATATCATTTTCACGTTTACTATCCACGGCAATCACAGGGTTTATTCAATAGAGAGGGTCTAAATAATATATCAATGACCGCTGTGGATCAATAATTAAACTGGGAATTGACTGTAAAAAGAAAATGCCCCTTCGGGACGTCTGGAACGGGTGTTTTCAAGATTGAAATTTCAGGATTGACCATTTCGAGTTCCGGGATTTCTTTTTTTGGAATTTTGCGATGTCGAGATATTTAATTTGTATAATTAATTCAGAACCTCGGGATTTCATGTTTTTATGCCTGGGATATTGGGATCAGGGCTCCTCCGTAGTGGCGGATCCAGAAATTATCATACGCAGGGGCCTGTTGACTGCCTAAGAGGGGCCCGCTCCGGTCATGCTTCAGTGATTCCCTTTATAAGCAACCAATTATTTTCCAGAAAAAGGGGGGGGGCTCCCATAATCCGCCTCTGCCCCGATCCCCCCCCCTTTAATGAATGTTCATAATATACAGATAAGCGCTAAAATTATCCACGTGTCATTAAAATAAATAGAGATCAAACAAACAAAAAAAAGATTTGTTTGTGGAAAAAGGAGGAGCCGGTGCTCCGGAAGGGTAAGAAGATCCTATTCCATATGTGGCACCCATCGCCCGATCCTGTTTTTCAAAATGCTAATTATCTTTTGTGATTTTATTTTTCATGACAATATAGGAGATATCTAAGTATCTAAACATGCATACCTACTGCTACAAGCGTAAGCTATTTTATAACGAACTTAAATTTCTTTGGAAACACCAACTTGTATGTTTAAATAGCATAAATATTCGAAAGATTCAAAAATAAACGTCGGTAGAAGTACCAAAAACTAAAATATGATGAATCATTGTCCACCATCAAAAACGGAAAAATGATTCAAGTAGGTAGATATTACAATATCGAAACTTCCTTAAATTTACTGAAATCTTAGCCTGTTTCAGTCCGATTAAACTACAGAAGCAAAGATCTACTAGATTGTGAATATGAGTTAAACAGATAGTTAACAGAAAGAAATATGCCATGAAATGAAAGGGTTTAAATATCGTTAAAGTATTAACACTTATTGCAAATTCAATAACATCAGTTGATTATTGATTACGTTGAATCTGACTGAAACATGCTTTGTTTAAACATTGAATTCGATTCCCTTATACTAGTACCATATATGGCATGTAAACACTCGCTCCATGTTCCAGCAAAAGGTCAAGAATATCCAAGTTACGTCTTTCCATTGCTGAAATATTCAAGGCTGTCCCGTTACTCTAAAATAAAATATCAAATATACACTTATTGAAATTGTCAATAAAGGGCAAGTGCATGTTCTCAAACAAATTAACAGCATGAACGGCGTAAATTAGAGTTGTTCTGTTCAGCGGAGAAATTACAATTGGATGTGTAAATGAATTTTCAATGATTAGTCGCAAATTAGTCCTTTAAAAGGGTAATTGTGCAGACTAGTACTATAATGCAAAGAAGACATAAATTTCAGCGGACAGTAACCGACAAACTTGGAACAAGGACAGCTTATCCACCTGCATCACATGAGTTCATCCCCGATTGTTTGCGGGATTTATGTTATTACGTTAGTTTTCTGTGTTCTATATGTTCAAAAATTGTGTTCAAGAGTTTTTATGCATTCCATACGGTAGTGCTAATGTATCCTGTCTAGAGAATGTTTTATGTTATCGAAATCGCGTTCTCCTTTAAAACATACTGTACCATTTATTGCAACCCTTAGCTTGAGGACATTCGATACTAATGGGCCTTGCTGTTTTCAAAATTACATGAACACATTGACGGTCCATATACCTGCGATGTTAGCAAGCCCCTTTGTGTTTACTCAGTACATGTCCGAAACACTTTTCTGGATTAACCTGAATGAGGAACTCTCAAGGTCGAATATTTGAAAGCCAAGATTGTATAATAAACTTAATAATTGAAGAACAAGTTGACTAAAAAGGATCTAAATAATAGCAAACTTTATCTATAAATTTTTGTCACGGCGGGGCCAGTTTTACGGAATAGCGAATGTCGTACGTTAAAATTTATAGTAACTGACATCAATTTTATTTAGTCTCTGATATTTTTTGTCTGATTGAAAGTAATCTAATTTATTAAAATACCATCTCTTCCTTCCTATACTCAAAAGCAAACCCCATGTTAATCCTGAATAATGGTACATTAAAAAGACCATCAATTAAGACAAAATTGTTTTATTACATATTAATATTAACATTAAATGAAGATCACCAAATACATTTTCACTTACATCCGGTTGTCTGATTACCCGACAGCACTAATTACTGACTTTGATTAAATTTCAAATACCGTTTTAGTACCAGAAAAATATAACAAACATATCGAGCTCCAAGGGAAACAAAAAGTCACGAGGTCCATATAAACTATATCAAACGTTATCAACCGAATGAAGGAGCGGAAAACAAACGTCATATTTACTACTTTGAACAGACATAGTTTAACCATGATATGCTTTCCCACAAAACATGCACAGCCAAAGTTATAAAATATTGAGAAAAAAATGTCTTTTGATGCACTTTACATATTAAAATATTGTCAGCCGCTCATATTTTTGAGACATGTCTGTTAAATTTGACCAAACGAACAATTCTGTGGAAAGTGTTTGTATTTCTTTCTGAAACTTTCACGCTATTTTGTTTCATCTCTATTGAATGGTCTGTCAAAAAAAATCAACTATTTTCTCCTCGATTTCAGATTTATTATTTGAGCGTAGTTCTTTATATGAGTTTTTTCAAATATTCATCACAAGAATAGTAATAAAAATTCATATGATTTGAAACCCTTGTGTTACGATCAGGTAACTTGAATTTAAAATCTTAGATTTAAAGTAGATAGTTTTCTATGATAAATTAAAATAAAACATAAATTACGCCAAATCTAGCAGTACAAAAATTCTGGATGTATGGATATCTATGTTGCTGAACAAACATACTTCTCCTGCGGGGGTCAGATCTTTTACTGTTTCCAATAGTTATCAGAGCAAAATAGTTATAAAGCCAAACAAGTACAAAGTCCAAAATACGGCTTAGGTAATATATGTCTGGGGTATAAAAATCCTAAGTATTTCGAAAAATTCACACTTTAGTAAACATGAAAGTTATCTTTAACTCAGTTATGAACGATCTGACAATTGGAAGAGTATGAGATATATGTCAGCACCAAATTCCTTTAGCAGTGAAATAAACGTAGCATTTGGTAGATCATTGCCTTATATCATGAACCAGAATTAATAAAATTAAGTAGATATTACAACCAAAATACTACATTAAATTTACTGAAATCTTATCACACTGGTCATGTAAGGCTATAGTGAGCAAAGATCATTTGACCAACAATATATCACCTGAATTGTGAATATGCGTTAAACTGTTAAGTTAACAGAAAGACAGACACTATGAAGCTACACAGTAAAAGCTAAATAAAATGTTTTCTTTGTTAATTTATGCTTGTGTAGAATCTGATTTTAGCATGTTTTGTATAAAATCTAAATCGAATTTCTTATACCTCGTCGTGCAAGTTATCATAGGCTCCATGTTCTAGAAATCTGTCAGTAAAAGGCCAGATATTTCTTTTTTTTCTCTTCCCTGTTATAATACTTAAAGCTGTCTGGTAATCCTACAAAATATTAAATATAATTACTTTGTCGAGAAGAGTTAGTTCATGTTCATAGACCAACGAACACCACGAACGGCGTCATGTAGAGCTGTTATGTTCATTTTAATAATTGCAGCTAGATATGTATAAGAATTTCCAAAGATACATCACTAGTTAGCTCTGTTAAAATCAATTGTGCAGATGTGTATACATACACATGCAATGTAGGTTTTGACATCATACTACGGATTTAACAAAAAAATGGAGCACGATCTTGAATATATTTATGTGCACCTGAGGTCAACCTACGTTTTGATGGGGGATTGGATGTGCACAATTTGAAGTTGTCTGTGTTGTGTTTGTTGACTGTTGTTTGTCTGTTCGCCTGATCGTCGGTGTGTTTTTTTCCATTCGTATCTTCTGCTCATTTTGTTTGGCACGTGAAGTTTTTGTTTTTTATTGAATGCATGGTTATTTATTTTCAAGGAGCATTCAATCAATTCAATTCAATATTTTTTTTTAAGTCTCATCTCTCAAAAAGTGCAATCAATCTTTATACATTGTCCAGTTACTCTAAATGAAAAATAGTCATTGCATATAGAATTATAAGAGACTATTAAATGCTTAGATATAATACATTAAACAGTAACAAAATAAAAATATGACAAAAAGGGCATGGCGTCATTTAAAAGGGGGATGGTGTCTTTCCTTGCTAAACATGCTTGGAGGAAACTCTAGTTGTAATTATACGAATTCAGTCATTATTGAAGTCTGTTAGCACATTTTAATATTGGAATTGTGCATGGAACAAATTACTTTAATGAACTGATATTATAGTGTTATAGTTATTATGTTAAACCACATACTCGATCTTGTACGTTGACAGTGGCTCCATGGTCTAGTAACAATTTAACGATATTTACATTCCAAACGGCTCCATGTAAAGCTGTTCTGTTCATCTAAATAATGTTAATAATATATATATATATATATATATATATATATAATATGATACAATATATCTTTTAACGAACTGTTATTATTTGATGTGAAATGTAGTTTGTGAATTTGAAAATTTTAATGTATATATATTCTTTACAACGTATTTATTTACTTTTGCTATATGCATGATATATATATATATAAATATACATATAAAACGTCTGAATAGTAGTCAACGATTTTCCCCACGAGGGCACTGGATCGTTGCGTGTAACGATATGTGTAAACAATAAATAAATTATATAAACGCATAAAAAGTGTACACAACAACATCAAATACAAAACAAGGTAACTATAAATGTAATTATTTATAAATATTTCGGATAACATATATCCTTCCTCAGTAAAATTCTGATGTTAAATGAATTATCTTTAAGTCTTCTTAGATTACACTATTACAATATTGAAATTTAAACAATAAATAAATATATATATATATATATATATATATATATATATATATATCAGTCTAAAGATTTGCACAACGGTACTGATATAAGGTGTTATTAAACGAAAATGTTGTTATAAAATCGTGTTGACAAATATGTCGGCTCAACAAATGGCCTTCTTCTTGTGTCACAAGTTTTAACAATACTGATACAAAATGTATAAGGTGTGATTGATTTTGATCCTGAATATCATAATATAAACAAAACACTATAATTCAATATACGTGACTGTGTATATTCACAATAAAAATGAGTGAAAAACAAAACTGTTAGTATTTCTTATTGATTCCGTTTGGGTGATGAACATTAAGTTCCTTTATTCAAAAGCTTTCCAGAGCCTGTCGCTGTGCATCACTCCAGTGAATGTTCTGTTCAATTACTAAAATTTGCATGCGGTTAAAGTCATCAAATTTGTGATCCGACTGTCTGAATGCTGAGAGACTGGAAGAAGTGGCTTCTTAGAGATATCACTCATATGGCCATTGAGGCGTTTGTGGAAAGGCTGCTTTGACTCACCAACATATTGGAGGCCACACACCGAACATTCTAGTATGTAAATAACATTCATTCTTTTGCAGGTAACATTGCAAAATATCTTATAGTTATTTTCGGTTGCCTTACTGTGAAATGTTGATGAATGCTGCATCTGTAGGCAGCATTTGCAGCGTTTTTCTCCACACGAACGACATTCTCCAGAAGTACTTCTATTATCAGACACTTCAGCCCGCACTAGTAGGTTCCGCAGATATATATATATACCAAAATTGGGACTCCGAAATGAGAAAAAAGAGAGAAAGGTTTTGGATGCATCAGCTACGTACTCTTGAAACTGATGGACTTAATGAGCGGGATAAAAAACAGTTTAATCCGAAACCAAAGGAATAACTCATCAATTTTACTTCTATTTAACTAAAACAACTATTTGTTTTAATTTAAAAAAAAAGTTTATGTACAAAAAACGGCAAAAATGTGTTTTATACAGATCATCAATCAATGTGTTGAACTTTTGTGTAGCTCAAGCTACAAAGATATTTTTTGTTATGCATCCGATCACCTAGATAGATGCACAGGCCCGATGAAGCTAATTTGTTTAGCGAAATATTGCGTGAATAATATATAAAATATAACACCTTATAATTTTATGACACTCATTAGTGTGTTAAAGTTACATTCTTAGACACTTATATAATTCCATTCAGTAACTGCATCAGTTTATTTACAAACTCATCCACACCTAGATAGATTGAATGTTGATAGTTGCTATTTTTAGACACTATATATATGCGAAAGCAAATTTACAGATCTAACATTGTTGGGTTGATGTTTAGACGAGTTGTATATACATTATGTACACAGCCATGTATAACCATCATTAATGGCGATCCGATGGATACATCTGTTGTAGGGTTGTCACTGACTCCGAAGTACTTATGAATATAATTATTTTCTGTGACTGTATCTTACATTAATTTGTAGGGTCCTTTACTATAGATAATTTAGCTGATCTGTAACAATAACATCTTCATGCCTTTCATATCATGTACTGTAGTACGCCACTAGATTAAAACTGACGTGGAAAGGTAACACATGGCCAGCGAAAGTTCTTTTTTTTTAGAACACAGGTGGTCGTGTGGTCTAGCAGGACGGCTGCAGTGCAGGCGATTTGGTGTCACGTTATCACAGTAGCATGGGTTCGAATCCCGGCGAGGGAAGAACCAAAAATTTGCGAAAGCAAATTTACATATCTTACATTGTTGGGTTGATGTTTAGACGAGTTGTATATACATTATGTACACAGCCATGTATCACCATCATCGATGGCGATCCGATGGATACATCTGTTGTAGGATTATCACTGACTCAGAATGTACTTATGAATATAATTATTTTCTGTGACTATCTTACATTAATTTGTAGGATCCTTTACTATAGATAATTTAACTGATCTGTAACAATAACATCTTCATGCCTTATATATCATGTACTGTAGTACGCCGCTAGATTAAAACTGACGTTGAAAGGTAACACATGGCCAGCGAAAGCTCTTTTTCTAGAGCCCAGGTGGTCGTGTGGTCTAGCCGGACGGCTGCAGTGCAGGCGATTTGGTGTCACGATATCACAGTAGCATGGGTTCGAAAAATTTACAGATCTTACATTGTTGGGTTGATGTTTAGACGAGTTGTATATATTATATGTTATTCAGGTCTCAGACAGGGTATATACTGTGACATTCCCGGCTTAGAGTTTATATTCCCTGAGCCGAAGGCGAAGGGGATATAAGCCCTTAGCCGGGAATGTCACAGTATATACCCTTTCTGAGACCTGAATTACACATATATTACGGATTACCCCTGTTATTTTCCAGTTCAGGTATTTGTTGACAAACACATATATATTGAAAAACCCAACCTGATATGTTCGGCATACGTGAAGGATTTTCTTATTTGCTGTGAACATAATTTTATCGTGTATGTTATTATTTATAATAACACTTTTAACATGAAATTTAAGAATTAAAAGTGTAAATTGCGAGATTTTGTTTCAAAAATGTATTATTGACTGTAGCACGTCATTATTTTCCCTCTGTGAGCCTCTGACAGTATGATAGCTCTTGACTACGTCACATAGTAACCGGTGTTATGATGACGTTTTTGAGGTTCCAATTGGGGATAAAAACGTCGTATATAGCCCGGCAGTTTCCTGAATATATGCTGACATCTCTGTGTTGTTATCAAATCACAAACCTCGACACATTTGTAATCCGTAATATAAATATATATATATATATATATCAGTTAGGAAAGGTAAGTCACAAGTTTGGTTGATAGCAATTGAGCAGATTTTTAGACGAATGAAAAGTAGGTGTTGACATCATCTTACAGTAACTGATAAAATTAGAGTAGAAACTGTCTACCCTTCTGGTGCACATGAGTTTACTAGTTTTTGATGTGTTTGGATTGCTCAGTTCTTAATTTTCTATGTATCTTCTGCCGCTTTTTGTCGCACGTTAATCCTAATCAATTAATAGGTGTCAATCATTAGGTTAAAAGGGTCTTGTTTACGGTATCGTCTGAGTACATTTTTAAACGAAAGCATTCGGTAATCCTACTCTATAATGCCAACTTGGTTGACTGACAAACTAATGTTTACAAGTTGCCATAGTTTAAAAAAATAAAGTTATTATTTTTACAATACACTAATGTTTATGTCTTAGAGACATTTCCAAAGAAAATGTTTAATTTTGTCGAAATCTTGTCTGCCTATTCAGTGTATTGCACTGGTCGTTTATTTCTGCACGATTTCAGTCAAAAGTAACAACATGATTTTGAAACTTCCTCTTCATAAGATATTTCAATACGTCAAGTTGTAATTCTTAGCTTAAGGACATTCGACAGTTAGAGGACTGGATGTTTATATGAATCAAACACACATATTCAGTAAAACTGGTAACTTCATAGAACTATGAAATTAAGGAGTCGAGACATATTGATAAAGTCTTAAGCTTTAAGGTTCCGTGACCTAACCTTATTATCAACGTACAATCTGATTGATCATGTTTTGTTTAAAGATTGAATTTAATTGCTATATACCTTATCTTGCAAGTTAACATTGGCTCCATGCTCTAGCAAAAGTCCAGTAATCTCTTCAGTATTCTTGACAATTTCATCCGCTGTGACAATATGTAAGGCTGTCCGGCTGCACTACAAAATATGAAATATTTTCTGAATGAATTTGGCATTAAGAGCTAGTTTATGTTCAAAGACCAGCGGACATTATAAACGGCGGCATTGACATGGATCATCCTTTTGATTTTATATATGAAATCCAATTTGTTGACAACATCAATTTACTTGCTTAAAAACATTTACCTTTAGAGTGAATATTGTTTCCCAGATTAAAACAGCCCACCTGGTCTTTGATTAATAAATTTACGATCAACTCAACTATTAGAAATCGACGAGCCGTGTCGTTTAAGTTTGTGTTCATTTCATGTCTCCATATTAATATATTCTATGATGTTATTTACATGTACGTGTATTTTATTTTGATCAGTTATTTATAACTTGTATGTCATAGATAAGACGTTTGTTGTTGCAAAACTTCTGTTTGATTCTATTGCCAATGATTTTGGACAATATAATATGTACGCACTATGAACAGCATCATGCAGATCTGTTCTGGTTATATGAATAGTTGGAAAAAGACAAAACTAATAAGCAAAGATGAGACACTTATTCGTCATGTTTCTAACCATTATATTTCAGACACTGATTTTTTTGTTTGCTGGTACGGTTTTAATTATGTTCGCACGGAAGCTTAAGTATCACTCTCTCTTTAATAAATAGTGCCTGCATATTTTTTTTTGACAGAATACAGATATTTATGTTCATTCTGTTATGAGCAAACTTTTTTTTAAAACTAGAAGGCTAAAATGTTCATTTCTCAAATCATCGAAGTAAATCTCCTCCCTCAGATTATTAAGTTGTCATCCCATGCCTTGTTTGTTTCTGTTCTTATTTGATATTTATTTGATCCAGTCTTCATACCTTCATCGGTTGACGGAACATCCAAATATACAATGCAAACTAGCCACACTTGGATCGAATTCCCTTAAACACATATTGTGAAATATTGCTCACTGGACCTCAGTTCGGTATAACAACTTTGGATCTCCCAATTATTGTACACTCAATATTTAAATCGTCATCAAATTTATATTGACTAACACATAATTTTGTTGTATAATGTATGTTATTGCTAATTAAATTGTATTTACTAAATTAATGTTGCCATGACTTTTCATTAACCCAACAAGTAATTAATGTTAAATACTAGCTATAGTTTTCAGTCTTTTATAGGAGTCTTTATTACATTTGAATATTGACAGTGTACATGGAACGAATTACTTTGATGAACTGATATTATAGTGCTATAGTGATGTATATTAAGATACATACTTTATCCTGTAAGTTGACATTAGCTCCATGGTCTAGTAACAATTTAACGATATCTATTTTCAAAACGGCTCCATGTAAAGCTGTTTTGTTCTCCTGAAAACAATATATATTCAGCTGATCTGTAAAAATAACATCTTCATGCCTTATATATCATGTACTGTAGTACGACGCAAGATTAAAACTGACGTGGAAAGGTAACACCCGGCCACCGAAAGCTTCATTTTATGAAGCCGAGGTGGTCGTGTGGTCTAGCGGGACGGCTAGAGTGCACGCGATTTGGTGTCACGATATCTCAGTAGCATTGGTTTGAATCCCGGCGAGGGAAGAACAAACAATCTGCGAAAGCGAATTTAAAGATCTAACATTGTTGGGTTGATGTTTAGACGAGTTGTATATACAAAATGAACACAGCCATGTATCATCATCACTGCTGGTGATCCAATTGATAAATCTGTTGTAGAGTTGTCACTGGCTCAGACGTACTTATAAATATAATTATTTTCTGTGACTGTATCTTACATTAATTTGTAGGATCCTTTACTATATATAATTTAGCTGATCTGTAAGAATAACAACTTCATGCCTTATATATCATGTACTGTAGTACGACGATAGATTAACACTGACGTGGAAAGGTAACAACCGGCCACCGAAAGCTTCATTTTATGAAGCCCAGGTGGTCGTGTGGTCTAGCGGGACGGCTACAGTGCAGGCGATTTGGTGTCACGATTTCTCAGTAGCATGGGTCCGAATCCCGGCGAGGGAAGAACAAAAAATTTGCGAAAGCAAATTAACAGATCTTACATTGTTGGGTTGATGTTAAGACGAGTTGTATATATATATATATATATATAAACATTTACTTTTGTATATGTAAGACTCTCAAGTGCGATGGTACTCTAAAGTGCGATGGTCACTCTGAAATGAGTGGTCTACGCTAAAGTACGATGGTGTCTCACGCTAAAGTGTTGTTTGTTTGCTAAAGTGCGAAGGAACAATAGGATAGTGTTTCAGGGCTAAAAAATTCAAGTACACAGATGTTAAAAACAGGTCTTTTAGAAAAAGCTAGTATGCTAAGGTATAGCATATAATGTGATAAGCTTTATAATTTACTGTTAGGCTTAATTGTATCTAAATTAAGATGGATTGACCACGTAATAAAGGTAAATAATGTAATCTTTTAAACTTTAATTTAAGTGCGAGAAACGCCAGGCTTTACCCTTTTTCGTAGAGAGAAAATATACATATTATAATTTCCTACAATGAGCAAACTGATGTTTTCGGCCTCAATGTATACATGTAAGTTATGCTTACGCGTACTTTAGCGTCCCCATCGCACTTTAGAGTCCTACATTTATATTTACAACTCGTCTAAACATCAACCCAACAATGTTAGATCTGTAAATTTGCTTTCGCAAATTGTTTGTTCTTCCCTCGCCGGGATTTGAACCCATACTTCTGAGATATCGTGACACAAAATCGCCTGCACTGTAACCGGCTCACTAGACCACACGGCCACCTGGGCTTCAAAATGAAGCTTTCGATGACCGGGTGTTACCTTTCCACGTCAGTTTTAATCTAGCGTCGTACTACAGTCCACGATATATAAGGCATGAAGATGTTTTTTTCACAGATCAGCTCAACTACCTATTGTAAAGGACCCTACAAATTAATTTAAGATACAACCACAGAAATAAATATATTTATCAGTACGTCTGAACCAGTGACAAATCTACAACAGATTTATCAATCGGTTCACATATATATAAGTTAGGAAAGCAAGTCACAAGTTTGATTGATAGCAACTGAGCAGATTTATAGACGAATGAAAATATTCGACATAACCCTACAGTAACTGACAAACTTGGAGCAGAAATTGCCTACCCTTCTGGTGCACATGAGTCGACCAATCTATGGTGTGTTTTGGTTGCTCAGATCTTGTGTTTAATTGATTTTCCCTATGTATCTTATGTCGCTTTTTGTTGCACGTTAATGCCAATCAATTGATCTGTCAAGCATTATGTTCAACGGGTTTACGTATTGTCTAGTAAGTGCATTTAAGAAACCGTGCATCCGGTACGCTTACTATTTAAAGGCAATTAGGTCACACTGACAAACTAATGTTAACCAGATAACATATTTAAAAACTTTTCAAGTTATTATTAAAACCATATGATAATGTTTGTGTCTGAGAGACCTTTCAAAAGAGAAAGTTTATTTTTTTCCAAATCGTGTCTGCCTGTTTTGTTTATTGCACTTTTATATTTTTATATTCAAAAAGTAGCAACATGATTTTGAAACTTCATCTTCATTATATATAAATTACAATATGTCAAGTCGTAACTCTAAGGTTAAGGGCATTCGACACTAAGAGGACTTATACTCAATAAAACTGGTAACTTCATAGAACTATGAAATTAAGGAGTCGAGACATATTGATAAAATCTAGATCTCTAACGTGAAAATTAAATAAGGTTTCATGATCTAACCTTATAGTCAACGTAGAATCTGATTGATCATGGGTTTTTTTAAAGATTGAATTTAATTGCTATATACCTCATCTTGTAAGTTAACATTGGCTCCATGCTCTAGCAAAATTCTAGTAGCCTCTTCAAATCCTCTCGATGTGGTAATATGAAAGGCTGTCCGGCTACACTAAAAAAAATATTTGGACGAAATGTACCATTTGTAAGTATGAGGTATGCGCATTTTCAAATTTCTCTCGGGTCATTGGGATATCAAAGGGAAAAACCAGTCTGTTATGTTAACCTTTTTTTATATTCGAGTGTCACTGATCAGTCTTTTGAAGACAAAACGTATGTCTGTCTCAAATACAAAATTGTAATCCTAGTATCTATGACGAGTTTGTTTAAGGTAAGTTGATCTTATTTGATATCTTGTCTTTCTGATATTTGCTATTTGGATCTGCGAATCTATTACAGTTTCACGATAAAAATAATTAATGCACAGAATTGTAAAAATTGTCTATCAAGGGAACTACTGTTAATATGAATAAAAAGCAAATTTTTGATTACTAATGTCAAGTTAAATAAAATCTTGTAAATCCAAGCGGGGACCGGCAAAAAGTTAAATCACAATAAAATACTGAACTCAGAGGAAAATCTAATCGGAAAGTCCATAATCACATGGCAAAATCAAATAATAAAACACATCAAAAACGAATGGTCAAGAACTGTCATATTCCTGACTTGGTAGAGGCATTTTCAAATGTAGAAAATAGTGGATTAAGCCTGGTTTATAGCACTAAACTTCTAACTTTGTTGACAGTCTCATCAAATTCCGTTATATTTACAATGATGCATGAACTAAACAGACATAATAAATAAAATAGTCAAAAAATGAATACAGCAGTCATCATTGTGTAACAATTTTAAAAGGAACAATTTAACAGAACACCAAAACATCTCTCTACAAACACATTCATGGATTCGCGTGTATGATGTCAGAAAATTTTATACGTCACACATTTTTGTCGTTCAATGTTTATACAAAGACCTGAACAGCAACGAAATGGCCAAAATAACAAGATAAACGACTGAGCAACACGAATACAGCGGGTTGATATCAAGTGTAATCATACCGTTATATATATATGACGCCCGACAAGCAAAAACGACCCTTATGGCAAAAAATATGAATTATCAGATTTTGCGTTAATTAAACAGAAAATACTTATGCCAACACAATGTAAAAAATTTGAAAACGATCGGTGAAAAATTAGTTTAGAAATTTCAATTTTGGTAACACATTAACACATGAAATGTGTTTTTACGTAAAATTCAACGTAACGTTGAAATCATACACTTTGACGTCAATTTAAGTTTGATGCAATTTACTACTTTACTCTTCTCCTGGTGCTTGACAAAATGTAACCTGATATCCCTTCCTAGCATATGGACGATTTTTTAATACATGTATAGATGTTCCTACCTAACACGTGCAGTTCTGGCTGTATGAATATCCACAGGACGAGCCAACTTGTCAAACTATTATCAAGGACAATGCAGAGCATCTATTTCATTTTATTTTGTGCTTTTTTTTTGGCAAAATTAATTTCTGATTTATCATGAGCAACGACGAAATAATGGTACTTTCTGATACCATAGAATAGGTTTAATCTAAACAGATAAAAATTGGTTTCTAATCTATCCATTTTCTAAGTAGTTTCATCGTTCTCTTGCTTACAATGTTAACCGACTTAACTTATTGATGATGATTTTTGGAAGAATTCTGTCACATGCGATACAGTATCACAGTTTGATCGTCATTAAAAAAATTTAGCTTGACAAAATTTACCAAACGTTTAGTATGACCAAAGGCTTTTTTTTACTAATATTGTCCAGTTACGTGAAGCACACACAAAGCAAGATAGTCAGTCATATACCGATTTTTTTTCTCCTACAATAACAGAACAATAAAGACTTTCATTTGTTGGATTTCAAATATAAAAGAATTATTTTTATTTTGGTAGAAATTTCAGTGTTATCAAAATAGTAATAAAAAAAACACTGAAGTGTAAACTCCTGATTCTCACAGGGCACTATCTGTTTTTCATGGGGTTCATGTTGCTCAAACTTTAATTTTTAGTGTTATTTTTTGTATCACTCGTTTGATTTTAAGACATGGTCATCTGAGTTTTCTGTTTATGATTTATGATTTAACGCGTGATGTCTGTTTGTATTTATTTGATATTAAGGATCAACTTGACCAATTTTTACTCATACATTTGTACGATCTTTCTCAGGTTCAGATTGAATCAATTCATATTGCCAGTTAAAACAGTTTGGCCATTCAAAATCAAATTGATAATAAAATTAGAAATGAAATATAGATTAAAGGAGCTAAATGTGGGAATTTGTCGTGGAAGGTCAGTGTTTTGAGAATTTAATCTAAAGGAGTGGAATGTATTTTTCCAATAGGGCGTTTCATACTGGTATTAATTTACAGCCGATTCTATTGAGTGTGAAGGCAAAGGTAATATATTTGGTTAGCTTGATTCGCGACTAGCTTAACCGTGAAGTAATTTTTAGTTCAGGTAAACTTCACTCCTTTAAATGTAAACTCATCCGACAGATAACCAATCTATCTGTCTGTTATAAGACCAGGCTACTCCGAAAGGATGGCCATATACCAAAGTTATTAACCTTGCCTACACACTCAATGGAATCGGATGTAATTAATTTAATTGTTTCATATTTTTCATATCGGGGTCTTTTATAGCCAACGAAACGGTATGTTTTATCTCAATGTTGAAGGCATATACGTACGACATGGGACTATTATACTAGTATAAAAGTCCCACCTACGACATAACAATATATAGATGCAAATAGTATGTGCGAACAGCAGGGCGACCAGACATTTGTTCATTCTGTTCAGTTGACATATCTAGTCTATGCTCCGTGTTGAAGACCGTACTTTGACCTATAAGGGTTTACCTTTTTAAATTATGACATGCATGGTGAGTTGTTTCATCGAAACTCATACTCATCTTCTTATATTTACACCCAGTTCCATTTGTCTGAAATGCTGGTACATATGTGTCAAAACCCGACTGTTTTGTTTTACAAGAAGATAACACAATCTGAGGTTCAGAGTCATGTCTGTTATGAGGTACTGTTTGTGGTAAACCATGCAGACTAGCCTAATTTTTCAAATATTCTACGATATTTGAAAATTCCCTCAAACGTTTATTAAAATTTTGATATTTTCTTTGTATTTCTATTACTGTTGATGTGTTTATCAAAGATTTTAAACGGGACTCTCAAATACTATAGTTAATAGAAATACACCTCGATTAACTTACCTGTCGCCAAAAGTTTATGTAAAATTTTGTTCGCTTTCGCTCTCCGTATCTAGAACGGGATTTATCTACGCCATTTTATTTTGATTTACCCAATAAATACGTATCTTTGCCTTCTTTGGATAGTTCATTTCTACATGTATTATCTTCAATGTTATCGTTAAATGAGAACTGCAGCTGCGTGTGCAATTTCGTCCGTTTCAGATATATTTCTTGCAATAAATATATACGCATGTAAATGTTTACAAAACAAACTAAAACGCACGTAAAACTAAAAGTGATTTCAACGAAAAATAACATTTAAAAAATTTATTAAATAACATTAAAAATATATCTCGAGTGCGAAATTTCAATCTGTCCGTCTTCGTAATAAATATTAACTATTTTTTATGTATTACTATAATTATAATAAGTTTCGCTGGATATCCCTTGTGAGAAAAATTCGATTCGAAGTGAACTTGAAAATTTCAATATTATGCAAAAGTAAAATAGATCGTTTTTTAACATCTAAAGTATGACATTTCAAGATTGAAAAAAATATGAAGAACAACAAGATTATTTGATGTGATCTAATTATATGTTGTTTTTTTAAGCTTGTGCTGCCTCAATTAGTCCTTGCTTCATGTTTACAGACCAATGTAATATATCCAGCATCACCTTTTTTGAAAATTAACGCAACATTGCAAAATTGCATTTGTACCTGTTTCTGATTTTTACATGACGTTTAAAAATTCCATTGAAAGTTTATTAACGGATTGTTAACCTTATCTATCCGTGAATTTAGAGATTTACACGACGAGTGGTACAGTCAGTGACTCTTGATCATTAAGTCAAAAACATCAATTTAAAATTGTCTTCTCGTCGTTGTATAACCTTTCGTACTGAAAGTTCCATATTTATTTCAACAAAGTAAACAACTCAATTTAAGTCAAACAATATCCCGCCTCTCGTTTTATTTACAATCAAAGAAAATTAAGACAAATGAAATTGAACTACGACCATTAAATAGTATACATATATTTGACAACATTGTAACAATGATTAACCAGCTTAAGCAATCTCGTGTATGCATCCAAAATTGTGAATCATTTTTCGAATAAGCTCAAGCCTCTAGCATCTTTTATTTTCTAATGAGTACTTTTGTTTTTTCTTCCTTTCTTTGTTGTTTTGTTTCTTCGTGGCCTCCCACACAGACCATTTAAGATTAAAAGATTAAAAGAATATTTTTCGAAAGGAAGCTGAACACCTATATTTTGTTCACTTTTAGAAAATGTAAAATAACAATAACGATAAAACTTGTCCTGAATAGAATTGAGAAAGGAAAATTAATGCAGAATCTGTCAAAAAGACAACATCCTAGCCAAAGAATCGAATTGTAGGTTTATTATAGTTTGCTGTGCCGTATGAGCCGAGTATTTCAATCCCCTTTCCACTTAGAAGATGAGTGGTCGGGACCTCTAAAGCCGATTTTGGCGATTCTAGTAGGAGATTTAAGTAAACTTTAAAGCATTTAAAACAAGTGAAACTTTTGAGTTACTGCTTACTGATAATATTTCGGTAAACAGGAAGTTGTTGGGTGATGAATCTGAAAACGCATTGCACGATATAACTGAATTATATAAATCCTGAAACCAAATTCCATAAATCCATGTAATGCGACGAAAATATTCATGGGACAAACGGACGGACATAAAGGATGAATTGAATAAAGGACAGACAGAGTCAAAACAGTATACCCCCACTTTTTTTGAGTGAGTTATATAACTATGAACTGATATTTGTTTCATACTTACAGTTTTATACGCATTGCAAACTGTTATGCCCCACCTACGATAGTAGAGGGTCATTAAGTTTTCTGGTCTGTGAGTGCGCCGTTCGTTCGTTCGTCGTACAGTTCGTTCGTCCCAGTTCAGGTTAAAGTTTTTGGTCAAGGTAGTTTTTGATGAAGTTGAAGTCCGATCAACTTGAAACTTAGTACACAGTCATGTTCCCTATGATATAATCGTTCTAATTTCAAAGCCAAATAAGATTTTTTACCCCATTTTCACGGTCCACTGAACATGGAAAATTATAGTGCGAGTGGAGCATCCGTGTACTGGGACACATTCTTGTTTGACTGATATATTTTCTGATGAAATACTCATAGAATGTTTTCATTTGAACAAATTGGTTTATTGTTTTATGTACAGTAGTAAATATTGCGGATTAAAGCGTGGCAAAATAAAAGACGAAAAATTTCAGACAGACTTTCTTCTCTTTCGTACTTAATTTCTTGTAAGCAAACTCTCTCGATCGTGTGATTAACCATGCAAGATTTTCCGCATTTGGCATGCATAGCCACAATGATGTTGTGCCAAATATTAAATTATTTTCTTGGGTTCTTCATACACTAACTTACCGTATTAAAAGTATAAAAGAAATCTAGCTGCGGAAAAAAACTTTGTGTTTTTTTAGAAAATACTTAAGTGAGATTTTTTTTTCAAACAACATTGGTATTATTTATATATTTCATTGTAGAAGGTTAATACGTAAATCATCACATATCGTGGTACTATGTCATAATGAAACTTGCTGATGTGTGGGATTTTATTATATTGTTGATAAATCATTCCTCTCCAGACAGTAAGAATATAACAAGTGAAGAATATACAGCGTGTCAAAACAAGCATTTGAAAAGTTTTAACAGAAATTTATCACAATATTAAATTTTAAATCGTAAAACGGCATTATTTTACAGAAGTATTTAAATGTATTAATATAATAGATATAGGAAGATGTGGTGTGAGTGCCAATGAGACAACTCTCTATCCAAATAACAATTTAAAAAGTAAACCAGTATAGGTTAAAGTACGGCCTTCAACACAGAGCCTTGGCTCACACCGAACAACAAGCTATAAAGGGCCCCAAAATTACTAGTGTAAAACCATTCAAACGGGAAAACCAACGGTCTAATCTATATAAACAAAACGAGAAACGAGAAACACGTATATATTACATAAACAAACGACAACTACTGTACATCAGATTCCTATTAGAATATATTATTCAGTTCACATGGATAACGCTATGTTTAGAAAAAAATATCTCAATTTCAACGTGCAATTTATCGGTTTGTTCTACGTTACATTCTAGCGTTGACTACCGATAACGACGTCAATTGTGATAAGGGTGGTTTTTGCTTGACGGGCGTCATATATATATGCGGCTATGGCTATTTCGATGTGAACTAGGCTATGTAAGGAGAACGCTGGTTCAAATGTTGTTTTTTATTTTTTAAAAAGGAAAGAGTATACAATCGTATTTATATTGCGTGTCGGAAGGAATCAATATAAACTTTTTAGCATAATTATAGGGCACATATCACAAGACCTGTTTTGTAAGCCTTTAAAGGTGGTATGGGTGTCTTTCGCCATTTTGAATTGTAAATAACAGAGAACCTTAGGTCCAGATTTTTTATCAAGTTAGCAAAATATGATGCAGGAATGCAGATATTTAATGTAAATTTTCATTTAAAACAACCAATTTATAAGAATATAACTTATTAACATTAGTATTTCAACAAGTTTGGTGGTTTTTACCTGTTTTTGAATTGGCATTTAAAGGGGACATAACATTTTCTGAAGGAATCTACATGAAATTTTCCTATTTTGTATTTTAGCAAGAAAAAACGTACAGTTACTCTATCTTTTCTTTTGATATTCTCAAAGCATTGTCTGAAAGCTATATTTTCATAATTTGTTTTTCAATTTTATCATTTTGTTTAGTTGTTAATCACAAAATGGTGTATTTTCCTTTAAATCCATACAAAATGTGTCATTTTGTTACAACCTGTAGCTTGAAAAAATGCGCGGTGACCTATCATTTTTTATTATATTTTTGATCATTAATCAATAGATACTACGTTTTGGCAAAGTATGAACTAATTCTCTCATTTTTTATATTCTATCCCATACCACCTTAACTTAGAGTATGCCACAAAAAGTCCGGCATTACTTAAAATCATTATCGGCGACGTTTTTTTACCCTTTCGCTGCCAAACAGATTGTAAACAAACTCCTTCAGTGCCAAGGCTTTTTTTAATTGTCTCGACGTTCACGTCGACGTCATAGTAAAGCTTTGATAGCTCAAAAAGATTTCAATTGAAAAATGGCGGGATTTCTTGAGATTTTTATATTTCGAAAGATTTACATGTACCTACATTGTTGTAGGAAATTCTGGTCCACGTTTTTAAGTAAGAGCAACTAGATAAAGTAAAATCAAGCTACAATTGGTTAAACAAATGAAATTAATTGTTTTATGTTTTATGTTCTCTATATATTTATATTTATACGTGATCAAATACAATTGCAACAATTTATAAGCTTGACATTTACTTCTCTCTCTTGAACAGGGACCCGAATGTCCTTCCACAGAGAAAGTAACATGTTAGAAAATCATTTTCGCACAAATCAAAAGTCGATTATATGAAAAAAAAGAACTATTGCAAATGGATTTGCCACTTCTCATTAAAAAAAGCTTGTGATTATAATTATTAATTCTTTATAAATAATTTCATTATATGAGCTTAGTATGATCATACAACATTCAAGACACATGTATAAAGAAAGATATTTTATTCATCAGCATAACATCGCCTGCTGTGTTTCTTATAACACAATTTATGAACACCTTTATGACACAGAACACATATATATTTCGACCTCTTTCTACCACCAGGAACATTTCGAACCGAACATACACAACAATCTTTTTCTTTTCTTTCCGGCAATTTTCTCAAATTTTGATTGTTTATTACTTCATTTAAGACCCCAAGATTGACACGGTTCCTTGTCATATGATCTTCGGAAAGGTCATCAATAAGCAGTTGAATAAAATGAAGGCGAGATTTAGTATTGTCGGAGTTCTGTTGATATAAAATATATGCGTTTATTACCATCCTGTGTATAATGTTAAACACGATCTTCTTCCACATTTTTGTCGATTTTCGCCCGTCTTCGTAAAAGCTAGTCAGCATGTCGTTCAGGTCAACTCCTCCCATATATTTGTTGTACTCAGTTATCATCTTATGTTTTCGGTTGGCAACTAGTTCTGCATTGTACCGGGTAGTCAACATTTTGACATTTTTTCGCTTTTCTTTTTCCTTAAACGCACATACCAAAATTGCTTGTTGCCGCATGAACATACTCTGGGAACCCCTTAACTTAGCCGATTTGATAAGGTTTGGTAACGGGCGATTACTACGCACAGTACCAGTTGTATATGTGTGTAAGTTTAACAATCATTTCGCTAAAGCTAAAGAGGTGAAAAACGAGTCGCAAAACACATGGTACCATTTATTCAGTAAACCAGCAGCGCGAAGTAAGGATACAACATATGAACCTTGGGTATCTCCTGCTGGAGTGGGATCATATTTTTTTCCTTTATAAACATTAAAATGAAAACAATATCCAGTTATTGCTTCTGTCAACATCCATAGTTTTACACCAAATTTCGCGTGCTTTGTCGGAATGTACTGTCTCAAAACGGTACGCGATTTGGTCCCGATTAAGGATTCATCAATGGAAAGGTTTTGAGACGGGGAATAATGTGTTTTGGATTTAAGGTTAAAATGGTCAACAATAGGTTTAAATTTTGCGGTAGGGTCATAACTTGGTGAATTTCTAGGCGCTATCTTTCTATTGTCAACAAGATGTAGGAATTTCAACAACAATTGGAACCGATTTCTGGTAAAAACTTTCCGGAACCAAGGAGTTGACTGACTAGAATGTTTTCTGTTCCAGTACTCCGATATTGTCGCCTTCTTAATTAAGCCCATATTTAGAATAACCGCAACGAAGGCTTTAAACTTTGTTAATGTTAACTTTCCTTTCTTGTGCCAATCATGAACCCTGGATTTATTGCTGATATTGTGTTGATTTCTTGTTAGAAAATTTCTAGCGTACCTGGATATAAAAAATAATGAGTTTTTTTTATATTCTTGACAATCGCATAATAATTATTAAATGTATTAAATTGTAGTTTAAAATTTCACACTTGTTTAAAAAGAAATAAGTTTTGTGTTTTTTCCCCCAGTTCTATTATGAAATCGAGTGCATATATATAGCACTATAGCTCCGTCTCGTGTGTTTTGGTTCTTTTTATCTTCTTCTTGTTGTCCTCTTGTATGTCAAAATGACCCCTTGATTTATCTGTTCGACCTTTTCTAACATATGCCGCATTGATCTTGAACATAAGAAACAGTTTTTCAGTTTTTGCTTTGAAATTTATTCCGTGCATTGCGTCATTTTCAAAGGAACAAGCCTTCGGGCTTTTGGATTGAGAGTTGTCTCATTGGCACTCATACCACATCTTCCTATATCTACTTACACAAACATACCTGTTTGTTTCTAGGACAAACTTCTTCATTAAATCCATTGTAAAAATCAGCATAAAATATGCAATGGGTCTGGAATTTCGTGGCGGCATTCTTTTAGGTCCAACATTTTGATCAAATTCTGTGTGATTCCGAATTTCAGGAGGATATATTCGAAACCAGGGATTAGTATCAGCCATTATTCGAAAGATGTGTTAATGGATGACGTCATAAGATCAATAACGTCATTTATTGAATATCGTACTTTTTGGCGTATTTTTCATTTTTTTGCATCTCTAGAAAAATCTATTATAATTCAAATAAACCTTTCTTTTTTGTTAAGGTATTTTGTTCCTATTTGATTAATTTTTACATTTTATATCTAATATATTTACATTTTTAAATATAGAAAATAATCCGCAACTTGAAAGGTATATACATATATTTTAAGTACACTCCCTTGATGATAACTTTAGGAAAGAAAGATTAAAATGCATACCGCAAAAGTGCTGGGGAAAAAAAAGAGTGACTTTAAGACTCAATTCATATAAAACTTATTTCCATAATGTTTATAAAGGAATCCACCTGATTTTATTTTTATAATTTTCAAGAAAAAAGGCTCGATTTCCGTACTTTTCAATATTAGAAAAAAACGCGCGAAAATTTAGAGACGATAGACTTAAGGGCATACGATACAGTTACAGGGAAGGTAATGACGTTGCTAACGTAATTTGTTATTTTCGCGACGTCAAACTGTGACATATCGGGAAAAGATGCATTTTTCGACCGATTTTTATCATTCAAACTGATTTAATTTAAAAACGAGTTCATGGACCCCTATTTTTCCAAACGGCATTTTGTTTCATTTTGCAGGGAGATTATGTGACCCAAATTTTATAAAACTGTAAATAGAGGATTTTTTTTAATTTTGATAAACATGCAGTAAAAAATGACGTGTTTTCCTCAATGCATGAACATTTGATAAATATAAGTTATTTCTGAATAAAAAATTGCACATTTTTTTAGAATATTTATAAAATACAGAAATTTCCGATTATTTAACAAAAAACAAGTTGTGTTTATCTTTTATAACAAAAAAGCTATGTCTTTCTTTCGAAAAAGAAATTACGGCCACAAATCTGAATTTTGAGCAAATATACAAAATGTCGACCTCATTTTACTCAAAAAGTAGCACATGAAGGTATATTTTTTATTACATATTTGATTTAATCAGGTGAAAAATAGCCTATATGCAAATTTTCATGAACTTGTAAATACAGGATCAAAACTGTATCGTATGCCCTTAATTGAAGCGCAAAAACGGCGACGTCATAGTACATTACGTATTTCATAACACCATTTGAATCGGCCGATGAATCGGCCCTTTGGCACTGAAAGAAGTACGACTTTGGGCCGATGATCGGCCCTGTGGCACAGAACTCGTTAAGAATGCATCATTTACAAAAATCCACAATATGTAAAAGAGAAAGAAGCGGATAAACCATTTAACTTCAGGCTGATAACAAGTACGCTAGGTTTATACAAGATATTTTAGAGTTAAAGTTTTTTGTGGTGTTTGTGCTGCTTAGTATTTCATTTTCTATATTGTGTTTTGTTTACTAGTCTTTGCCAGCTGGTCTTTTATTTTAGCCATGGCTTTGTCATTTTTTTTACTGTCCTTTTTGGTAAAGTTCGCTTCTCTTTTATATCGCATGCTCCAAATCATTCATTTACCTTCGATAGAGATTAAATGGTATATAGATTTTTCGTCGTTTTCCGTAAAAAGCTGTTATTGTATTTGTGTAATGTGTATATTTTAATTGATTTAGGATGTTTTGGTGTATACAAATAAGTTAAATCCCGACTCATGCTGAATTAAAAGTGCTAAGATAGAAACCAAGAAAATACTTTTCTTCAGTCTAATCGGAAAGGTTTTCGTCAATTGTTGTGTTTGGCCAATCTTTAATTAGGTCCTCCAAATTTTCCGTGGAAAGACCTATTTAAAGACCTATATAAATATAATATTTATATCCATTTCGGCAACAAGGTTTATCGACAGTTGTAGGTATCTCCATGTGCACTAAGTGTGCCCCTTTAATAGCAGACTTGTTTTTGTACTGTTACGAATCACAGTTTATGACTAAACTCAGTAAAGACCCGTCGAAATTGCATTTAATTGATAAATTCAACAACACTTACCGTTATCTTGATGATATATTTTCGTTAAATAATCAAGAATTTTCTCAATATACTGCTGAAATTTACCCTAAGGAACTTACTTTAAATAAATCAAATTTATTCGGTTATAACTGTCCTTTTCCTGGATTTAGATATTTCGGTTTTAAACGGGAAACTCCACACTAAAATATACGACAAAAGAGACGATTTTTCGTTCACTATTTTAATTTTTTCATTTTTTTATGGTGATGTTCCTTTGGCACCATCTTACGGTGTTTATATTTCACAGCTCGTTCGTTATGCCCGTGTCTGTTGTGACGTTTTTGATTTTAACGAACGCAATCTATTATAACTGGTAAATTATTAAACCACGGATATCGTTACCATAAATTACTTAAAACCTTACTAAATTTTTCCATAGATATACAGATTTGGTTTTGAAGTTTGGTTGTACCTGTAGAAGACTTATTTCAAACGGGATAGCACATCCTCATTTTTACGGAAATGTTGTTAACCGTGCCCGGAAATTTAGAAATGATTCATGTAAACATGTCGCTCCATTAAATAAACTTATTCTAAAAGGCTACCTATTCAACACTGTAATAAGATCATTGAATATTATTTTTATTGGTATAAATATTGATTTTGTTATCAGTAAATTTAAAGGTATCTAAATATTACTAGTATTTTCAATACATTAATACATTTTATCGTAAATGTAACCGTATGATGTAGAAATTGTGTTTTTTCTTCAAATTTCCATCAAATTGTAATATGTTTATAGTATCCTTATTGCCTCTCTATTTGAATGAAAATAAAATGTTAAGAAGAATCTGTTTCTTGTTTTGTTTTTGATAATTGTTTGTTTACTTCGTGCAAATAAATCATTATATTTATTTATCTAATCTGTATAGATTTGTATTCATGTCTCCATCTCTTTATCATTGGTAACTGTATAGACAAATAAGAAATAAATATAGTTGCTAAACATGTATATTTGCAACATGATAACTTAATTATTAAAAAATTGCATACACTTACAATAGTACTGCATGGCTTATTAAGCATTATGAAAGTCATATTTCTAGAAAACTTTTTAAAAGACTCAAACAGTGTAAAATGTTTTGCTATCTTTAGCTAAAACAATAAAATCTCATATACTGACATAGACAGTTCTCATCCCCAAAGTTTTAATAGGAACTAAACAGACTGGGATTTTTGTGACAGTTATCTCACCGAACACTATTTGTCTTGTGTTCACTATTCTTCCGCAACCAGAAAAGATAAAGACAATTTTTTTACCAATTAGCTCGTTATATCTTGAGGATATCGATACTTTATTCACTTCATTTCACTATCTTAGCGTGTTAGTTGCACGTACATAAGGAATAATATAAGACACTGATTATTTATTGACCGAAGCTAACCAGACACTCCTTAGGTCAACGTCATTATCTATAATTAGTCTTACTTCTTTGTGAATATATACGATAATCATTAGTTGCACCATGTCGAAAAACATACATTTTGGCTGAAAGGGAACGCTGACAACATTAAATGAGACCCCCCCCCCCCCCCCTTTACTTTCTCATGGTATGCGTACGGTGATAAGATCATAAATCATATATTATAACCATATGACTTTGCAAAATATCGTTCCGGGTGGAAATACCTTCAACTGTTCTCTGAGCAATTTGTTTTAAATTTCGTAGTTATATCTTTTCAAAAACCTGATCTTGTAAGATGTTTATTTATTAAATGCATCACATAGACGGTTTCCAAATGTTTTCGTCTTAAACTGTCTCGTGCTCTAGTGTTGTTGGAGTCATTGCTGTCTGTAAATCATGTTTTATCTGCGATGGATCCTTATCATTAACAATTATTTGCAACTATTATTAATAAAAAGACAAAACTACTATCCTGATTTTTATTATCTTACTAAGCAGGGTAGCGACTTGTTCGTAGCTCTAATGATTCGTAGCTAAGTTACGAAATCATTGTGATACAATAACTAACTTGTTTGGTCCCATAATAGTTATTAGGAATACTATACAATGTCCTCTTTAGAGGATAGTAATTTCCTTCCCCACGTGTCGTTTAGAATTTGAAACTAGCAACTTTAGGACGTCAATGGATTTGTCATACATATTACTAAAGGCATCAGATTTGTATATTTGGGTCTTTGAAGTAGAAGTCGCTTCAGATTTTAGTTTTTCGATGATATATAAACAAAGGTATGATATGAGTGGGGAAAATAATTGACATACCTTGTTCTTCAAATCTGGATCAATGTCGGTGTGAAGTAATAAAAAGCGAATCGTTCCTAGATCACCTCTTCTGGCAGCTAAATGCAAGGAAGCATCCCCAGACTTAAAAAAAATTATCAAAGTGTTATATCAAATGTCTTTTTTATTTTATTTCATTGTATATTATCGTTCTCAAATAGATGTCCCAATCATTTATCTATTTATTGCAGTGTAACTTCCAAACATCGGATATATGTATTGTTTAATATGGAATATAATGTAATAGAAAAAAACAAATCTTGTAAGACTCCAAATGAGAAAACTCTTCAACAAAGTTAATAACATAGCTGATCTGTAAGAATAACACCTTCATGCCTTATATATCATGTACTGTAATACGACGCTTGATTAAAACTGACGTAGAAAGGTAACACCCGGCCACCGAAAGCTTCATTTTATGAAGCTTAGGTGGTCGATTGGTCTAGCGGGAAGGCTACAGTGCAGGCAATTAGGTGTCACGATATCTCAGTAGAATTAGTTCGAAACCCGGCGAGGGAAGAACAAAACATTTGCGAAAGCAAATTTATAGATCTAACATTGTTGGCTAGATGTTTAGACGAGTTGTAGAGTTCTCACTGACTAAGACGTACATATATATATATATATATATATATATATATATATATATATATATATATATATATATATATATATATATATATATATATATATATCGCCAATGGCAGTCAGCAGGGTTAAAGAACATCAGTTGTTCGACCTGTTAGTCAAATGCGTTTTGTTTAAATATACTTTTTCACTTTTTTTGTCTTTTGGAAAATGTTGTTTGTGCTGTTTGTAGACCCTTCTACATGAAATTTGTTTGACATGCACACGTATAAAAATTGCGGTTTTTATCAACGCAATCATAGGTTTGAACGTAGTTTTCAATTTAGACTCGTTTATATTTTTTGTTTGGGCATGTATCATATTTTCCCTCCGGTTTATATGCTCCGTTCATCCTATATTGACTCTTAAATTCAAGAGTCAATCTTAAATTGAGAGTAAATTATATGGCCTTCCAAATACCGTTTCGATCCCTAACATCACTGAAGAGACATATATTGTCGAAATCTAGATCTGGTGTACTAAAGAAATATTGACACCGAATGTTTGTTGCACAACATCGTGGCCACAAGTTAACAATTTTTTTTTCTGTGACGTATTAAATTTATATTAAGATCCATTTTGTTACATCTTGTGATCAATTTTATTTGGCAATCGTCATTGGCAGTCAGCAGGGTTTAAAAACATCAGTTGTTCGACCTGTTAGTCAAATGCGTTTTGTTTAAATATACTTTTTCACTTATTGGTCTTTTGGAAAATGTTGTTTGTGCTGTTTTTAGACCCTTCTACAACGAAATTTGTTTGATATGTAAAATTCACATATGAAATCTCTGACTCTAAGATCACATTTCTTGACACTACAACGAGATTGATGGATGGAAACATATTTACAGATCTGTATTGCAAGCCCACAGACAAACATCAATATCTGTCTCCTTTGAGTTGTCACCCTAAACATTGCACCAAGAGCATTTCCTACAGCCAGGCCATACGAATAAAAAGGATTTGCTCCACCAACGATGTTGCCAAAAAACGACTACAAGAACTTCGCGGTCACCTAAAACATCGGGGCTACAAAAGAAAAGACATTGATAAAGGTTTTTCTCGTGCTAACAATATAAGCCGAGATGAACTTATACAATATAAAGTAAAAAAGGTTAACAGGAGGGTGCCTTTTGTGTTACTTACCATCCAAAATTTGACAACTTATCTCACCTTATCCGCGAAAGTTGGAAAGATATCGAAAACATCCTCAACTATCCAAGATCTTTCCCGAGCCACCTGTACTGGCTTTCCGTAGGCCCAACAGCCTTAAAGACTTGCTGGTGAGCGCTGAGTAATCCTCTCCAGCAAGCTCTTCGTCAGTGGGCTCTTGTAAGGGTTGTGGAAACAAACAATGTCTGACTTGCAAACAAATACTGATTACCCAGACTTTTAACAGTCACTCCACTGGTACAAAATACACCATATTTTGCAATGTTAATTGCAAGACTACAAATGTTGTGTATCTCCTACAGTGTAAATGTGGTAAACAGTATGTTGGCGAGTCAGAACAGCCGTTTAACAAACGAATGAACGGTCATCGTAGCGACTATCAATGCAAGCCAGACCTCCCTCTTAGTCGATCCGAGACCACAATTAATTCCTCTATCATTTCTTTATAACGTTGTGTCGCATTAAAAAAAATTGGCCTATTCTTTTTGTCTTTTTTTTTGTGTGTAATGTACAGTACAAGTCCAAAAATATATGTAATTTTCAGAAAAATTGCATCATTACATCATACAAATTTTGCCAATACACATCCATACCCTATAGGCAAGTCAAGAGATGTGACGAAAAGTGTAAATATAACCTTTTTGCACCTGGTCTAATCACACTTTCCTTATTAAAATCAGTTAAAATAAAAACATCCAAAAGTTTATGTCAGCTCTCTTCTTTCATTTCCACCCCAGAAAAGCTAAGAAATGAATGAGAAAGGGAAAGAAAAAAAATAAAGAAAAAATAAACTGTAATTAAAGGGAACTTTATTCGTGAACAACGAAAAGCGGGGTCATTAATTGTGGTCTTGGGCCTATTAGGGGCCAAAAACTTTACCACTTCCAATAAAACTTGGCTTATTTTAAGCTTAGTGTATATTTAGTCAGTTTACAAAGTTTCAAAGCAATATGATATATATTATAGAAAATGTGGCCTTTTTTATATCTCAACTTTGGTTGCCGAATTGTGACGTTGAAATAGAAAAATTTCAACTTTCAAATTTTGGCTTCAAAAATCCCCCAAAAACACCAAATTGCCTTTTTTATGTCTCAATGTATACGATATTATCTATTCAAAGTAAATGATAGTATACTTAATGTATGAGACTTATAAAAAATTGACAAAAGTTAATTTTATATGTGCCTATGCCAAAAAATAGAGGTTTTCAATTGAAGCGAGGCCTTATGAAATGTAATATTTTCCACTTACAACAATTTTCTGAAGTTTTTAAGTTAAAACAAAACATTTAACATATCATAAATGTTCTTTTCATGTAAATATAAGTTTCAAATAGCATAACACATGAGTTTTACATGTTCTTAAGCTATGTTAAGCTTAAAATAACAAGTTATCAATTTAGGCCCTATATTTCCATATTTAATTGCATATAAATGATATTGGAGATCGAAATATGCTTCTTTTTGCCCAAATCCTTGCTGAGATATGATCAAATGTGAAGCCTGGATATAACAAGACTGTTGCTTTTAACTATATATGTAGACAGTATGGTCTGATGCAAAGTTTTTTCAATTTACTGTTTAAAACCTGCATGAAATGTCAGTCTTAAAATGCCAATATTTTAACCACCAGCCATCCAACAGAAGAAGATAAAGATATTCTGTGAAACAGACAAGTTTAAACAACCAGTAATAAGTGCTTTTAATATAGATTCAGTGCAATATGTTTAAAGAAATACAATTTTTAAGTGCATAGAACTTCATATTTCACTTGCTTCGTACGGAACGCTAGACCTAGACTATTTAAACAGCACATTTTGCACTTTTTTTATGCTTCTATCCACTTTTCTTTATGTTCAGAGTTCACAAATAAGTGAAACATATTGTTTGTTTTATTGTGTTTTTGGTGATGTACCCTTTTAGACTTGTTATATAGCCCCGGCGCCGGGGAGGAAGTCACGAATCAAATCTACTCTAACATCGTTAGGTTGATTTTCTAGGCACTTTATATATATGTAGGACTCTAAAGTGCGATGGTCACTCTGTAGTGCGATGGTCTACGCTAAAGTATGACGGTGTCTCACGCTAAAGTATGATGGTATCTCACGCTAAAGTATGATGGTGTCTCACGCTAAAGTATGATTGTGACTCACGCTAAAGTATGATGGTGTCTCACGCTAAAGTGTGATGGTTGTTTGTTTGCTAAAGTGCGATAGTATAGCACGTTAAAGTGCGATGGAACAATAAGATAGTGTTTGAGGGCTTAAACATTAAAGTACACAGATGTTAAAAACAAGTCTTTTTGCAAAAGCTAGTATGCTAAGGTATAACATATAATGTGATAAGCTTAATTATTTACCGTTAGGCCTAATTGTATCTAAATTAAGATGGTTTGACCACTTAATAAAGGTAAATAATGTAATATTTTAAACTTAAATTTAAGTGCGAGAACGTCGGTGTTCGCCAGGCTTTATCCTTTTCGTAGCGAGAACAAATACATGTTATGATTTCCTACAATGAACAAACTGATGTTGTCGTCCTCAATTTACAATTTATTCTTACGCACTTTAGCGTATACGATGGGACTTTAGCGTGACCATATTACTTTAGCGTACTCATCGCACTTAAGAGTCCTACACAGCTACTTTTGCATAGGTACTATTTCAGTACTATTTTGCTACTTTAAAATTATTATAATATTTAGGTACCTGTATTTTACAGTACTTAATTTGTACTTTGAAATTTAGTTACTACAGATTTATGGTTACTACCGTTACATTTTCAGCTTTTTGAAAGTTTTCTATTTCAAATCTCTTAAAATCATGATTTTCAAACAATGAATATTTTATTATTTCTGTACCAAAATATTTAGCACAAATCAGGCACTGTAAAATACAAGTACCTAAATATTACTATAATTTTAAAGTAAAGAAATAGTACTGAATATTAAAAGTAAATTTCCAGTACTACATATTTAATTACAGAAATAGTACCTATGCAAAAGTAGCTGTGTACATATATATATACATCTCGTTTTTAACATCAACCCAACAATGTTAGATCTGTAAATTTGCTTTCGCAAATTGTTTGTTCTTCCCTCGCCGGGATTTGAACCCATGCTTCTGAGATATCGTGACATCAAATCGCCTGCACTGTAACCGGCGCACTAGACCACACGCCACCTTGGCTTCAAAATGAACATTTCGATGGCCTTTCCACGTCAGTTTTAATCTAGCGTCGTACTACAGTACATGATATATAAGGCATGAAGATGTTATGTTTACAGATCGGCTTAATTATCTATAGTAAAGGATCTTACAAATTAATGTAAGATCAAGTCACAGAAACAATCATATTTATAAGTACGTCTGAACCAGTGACAACTCTACAACAGATTTATCCATCGCATGACCATATATATCAGCTAAAAAAGCAAGTCACAAGTTTAATTGATAGCAATTGAGCAGATTTATAGGCGAATGAAAATGTATCGACATAACCCTACACTTACTGACAAACTTGGAGCAGAAATTGCCTACACTTCTGGTGCACATGAGTTCACCAATCTATGGTGTGTTTTGGTTGCTCAGATCTAAATGTTCTATGTTGTGTTTAATTGATTTTCCCCTATGTTTGTTGCACGTTAATCCCAATCAATTGATGTGGTAATTATTAGGTTCAACGGGTTAACGTATTGTCTGAGTGCATTTAAGAAATCGTGCATCGGGTACGCCTACTATTTAAAGGCAACTAGGTAAGACTGACAAACTAATGTTAACAAGACTACATATTTAAAAACTTTTCAAGTTATTATTAAAACCATACGATAATGTTTGAGCCTGACAGACCTTCCTAAAGAGAAAGTTTAATTTTGTCCAAATCATGTCTGCCTGTTTTGTTCATTGCACTGGTCGTTCATTCCGGGACGATTTCAGTCAAAAAGTATCAACATGATTTTGAAACTTCTTCTTCATAATATATAAATTAAATCATGTCAAGTCGTAATTCTAAGCTTAAGGGCATTCGACACTAAGAGGACTTAAACTTAATAAAACTGGTAACTTCATAGAACTATGAAATTAAGGAGTCGAGACATATTGATAAAATCTAGATCTCTAACGTGAAAATTACATAAGGTTTCGTGATCTTACCTTATAGTCTCTAAATGATCATGTTTTGTTTAAAGATTGAATTTAATTGTTATATACCCCATCTTGTAAGTTAACATTGGCTCCATGCTCTAGCAAAAGTCTAGCAATCTCCTCTCCAAATCCTCTGAATGTGGCAATATGTAAGGCTGTCCAGCTACACTAAAAAAAACATTTGGACGAAAGTATGAGGTATGCGCATTTTCAAATTTCACTCGGGTCATTGGGATAACAAATGTAAAAACCAGTCTGTTATGTTAACCTATTTTATATTCAAGTGTCACTGATCAGTCTTTTGTAGACAAAACGTATGTCTGGCCCAAATACAAAATTTTAATCCTAGTATCTATGACGAGTTTGTTTAAGGTAAGTTGAACTTATTTGAGATCCTGTCTTTCTGATCTTTGCTATTTGGATCTGCGAATCTATTCCAGTTTTTACGATATTAATAATTAATGCACAAAATTGTAAAAATTGTCTCTCAAGAGAACTACTGTTAATATGAGTCGTCAAAACACCACTATTAACTTAATTGCAGATCCTGTAATGCTGATAATTTAAGCTATTGAAAGTTTCTATCTTACTACATAATAACTAGAAGAACTCCAATGAGGGGTCGACTCATGATTTCGGCATGCTAACTTATTTCAAGATCTTGTCTTGCTGATCATTGCATTTCCAAGTATTTATCTATCAATTATGAATATGATATAAAATAAAACATACTTTTTTAAAATTCACTATTGATGAGTTAAGCACGTTTTTATTAACTAATATCTCGAAGTTAAATCAAATCTTGTAATTCCAAGCGGGAACGTGCAAAAAGTAAAATCACAAAAAAATACTGAACTCAGATGAAAATCTTATCGGAAAGTCCATAATCACATGACAAAATCAAATGACAAAACACATCAAAAACGAATGGTCAAGAACTGTCATATTCCTGACTTGGTACATTTTAAATGTAGAAAATAGTGGATTAAACCTGGTTTATAGCGCTAAACCTCTATCTTTGTTGACAGTCTCATCAAATTCCGTTATATTTACAATGATGCATGAACTAAACAGACATAATAAATAAAATAGTCAAAATATGAGTACAGCAGTCATCATCGTGTAACAATTTAAAAAGGAACAATTTAACAGAACACAAAAACATCTATCTACAAACACATTCATTGATTCGCGTGTCTGACGTCAGAAAATTTTGTACGTCACATATTTTTGTCGTTCAATGTTTATACAAAGACCTGAAAAGCAACGAAATGGCCAACAAAACAAGATTAACGACTGAGCAAAACGAATACCGCGAGTTGATATCAAGTATTATCATACCCTTATATATATATATGTGGCTATGGCTATTTCGATGTGAACTAGGCTATGTAAGGAGAACGCTGGTTCAAATGTTGTTTCTTTATTTTTTAAAAAGGAAAGAGTATACAATCGTATTTATGTTGCGTGTCGGAAGGAATCAACATACACTTTTTATCATAATTATAGGGCACATATCACAAGACCTGTTTTGTAAAACTTTTCAGGTGGTATGGGTGTCTTTCGCCATTTTGGATTGTGAATAACAGAGAACCTGAGTTCCAGATTTTTTATCAAGTTAGCAAAATATGATGCAGGAATGCAGATAGCTAATGTGAATTTCATTTAAAAGAACCAATTTATAAGAATATAACTTATTAATATTAGTATTTTTACAAGGGTCAATTTTATTTGGTTTATGGGGAGTTAACTCTAAAACAGTGCATTTTCTGAGGGAATCTTCATGAAATTTTCCTTTTTTGTATTTTAGCTAGAAAAAAAAACGTACGGTGACCCTATCTTTTCGTTTGATATTCTCAAAGCATTGTCTGAAAGCTATCTTTTCATAATTTGATTTTCAATTTTATCATTTTGTTAAGTTGTAAATCAGAAAATGGTGTATTTTCCTGTATAATCCATACCAAAATGCGTCATTTTGTTACAACCTGTAGCTTAAAAAAATGCGCGGTGACCTATCATTTTTATTATATTTTTGATCATTAATCAATAGAAACAACGTTTTGGCAAAGTATGAACTAATTCTATCACTTTTATATTCTATCCCATACCACCTTAACTTAGAGTATGCCACAAAAAGTCCGGCATTACTTAAAATCATTATCGGCGACGTTATTTAAGCATGCATCATTAAAAAAAAGCCACAATATGTAAAGGAGAAGATAAGATTCGAACGCACCTTTGAATAACAAGGACGTAAATTTCAACAAAGAAAACAAATCTCCAATATATGTAGGATTCTTTGGATTTCCAGAATTCGTATCCATGTTTGGATGAAGGACTTACTCGTTTAAAGTAAGTAATGTTTCGTTGTTGAAAACTGTATTCTCCCTGTTTGAAAAAGACACGTTTAAAGCTGAATGTTAACAACTTTGCCATCGACCTAGATATTAACCTAGATCATCATTATCGAAAATGGATAAATTACCTGTTTATTTAGTGAATTCAATAGAAAATGCTTGTAACATATTTAACAATATATCATTCACAATACACGGGGGTGAAAGTAAAGCAAGAATATCTATAATGTTTGGACAAAGTGAGAGTAAACAAAGTAGACGTAAGTCAAAATCTACGGAACGCCGAAATAACAAAAGAATGGAAAATTATATAGAAAAATTTACAAATGCACATGACAATCTTAAAATAAATAAAAGGATTGTTCAAGGAACTGTTGAAATTTTAGATGATCAATTAATGGAGATCGAAACTACAAATGTAAGGAGCACAGAAACAGACACTGTAATAGATAAATGTACACTTGAATTACAGGAGAGCAAAACACAATTTTCAAACACTCATTCCAAAAAAGTTAATGTTGAGAAAATAAAAAAAGTTACATAATGTGCTAAATTAACAGAAACTAATGAACACCGGTTAGTTGAAACTATGAACACAGAGGAAAGTAACACAATAATGTCAACTCAAAATGATAAACAAGAGCAGTCTGATGAATCGGAAGATGATAGTGATGATGATAGTGATGAGGATATTGATGATGATAGTGAAGATGATGAGGATGATGATGATGATGATGATGATGATGATGATGAAAAACGAGTTACACTGTTGATGAAATCATTTCGAAAGCGGTGATAAAGAAAAGTAGAATGTCGCCCGATAAATTTATTGCGAAAATAAAAGGGAACGAGAAACTTATAAAATATGACCGGGGACGTGACAAAGTAGAATACCAACTGATTCTGACTATTACACATTTAAGCAAAACGTCGAACATGATTTTCAAGATGTAAGAAACTATGAATTTCGTCCGGATGATACCGATGAGAAACTTTTATTGATTGCTAGTTTTGCAATTGATAATAGGCTGTATGTCCATAAGAAATGATTTATTTTGTATATGAGAATATTTTTTTTATTGTTTTTAAAATTTGATTATTCCAAGACTTGAAAAAATGATTTTATGTTCAATTTTGACAAACAAGTCTTTGAGTTAATAACTTTCAATGCTAAAATAGAGTTGAATGTGTGAAGGCATTGGAATCCATCCACATACATGCAATTTTTGTTTTCATATAAGCATATTTTGTTTTAACTGTTAGGGATGTTGTATAAAATATGAATAAGAATTATTATTTTTTTGATTCGATTTAGACATTCTAACAATTCAGATTTTAAAATTTATGAAAAAAAAACCTAATAAAATCAAAAACAAAAGGAAATTTTAAAAATTCTCCAATATTTAAAGTACGAATATATCTATATATGGTATTGTAGGGAATATCTTCAAACTGTGATATTATAGTAGATGAATACATGAAATAATTGTACAGTGTGTAAATATGATTCAATAAAATAAAAAAAAAAAAGAATATAACTTTAAAAAAAAAAAAAGAAAAAAAAAAAAGAAGCGGATAAATCATTTAACTTCAGGCTGATAACAAGTACGCTAGGATTATACAAGATATTTTAGAGTTAAAGTTTTTGGTGGTGTTTGTGCTGCTTAGTATTTCATTTTCTATATTGTGTTTTGTTTACTAGTCTTTGTCAGCTGGTCTTTTATTTTAGCCATGGCTTTGTCATTTTTTTTTTACTGTCCTTTTTGGTATCGTTCGCTTCTCTTTTATATCGTATGCTCCAAATCATTCATTAACCTTCGATAGAGATTAAATGATATATAGAGTTTTCGTCGTTTTCCGTACAAGCTGTTAATATATTTGTGTAATGTGTATATTTTAATTGATTTAGGATGTTTTGGTGTATACAAATAAGTTAAATCCCGACTCATGCTGAATTAAAAGTGCTAAGATAGAAACTAAGAAAATACTTTTCTTAAGTCGAATCGGAAAGGTTTTCGTCAATCGATGTTTTTGGCCAATCTTTAATTAGGTCCTCCCATTTTTCCGTGAAAAGACCTATTTAAAGACCTATATAAAGATAATATTTATGTACGTTTCGGCAACAAGGTTTATCGACAGGTTGTAGGTATCCCCATGTGCACTAATTGTGCCCCTTTAATAGCAGACTTGTTTTTGTACTGTTACGAATCACAGTTTATGACTAAACTCAGTAAAGACCCGTCGAAATTGCATTTAATTGACAAATTCAACAACCCTTACCGTTATCTTGATGATATATTTTCGTTAAATAATCAAGAATTTTCTCAATATACTGCTGAAATTTACCCTATGAAACTTACTTTAAATAAATCAAATTGATTCGGTAATAACTGTCCTTTCCTGGATTTAGATATTTCGGTTTTAAACGGGAAACTCCACACTAAATTTCTCGACACAGAGACGATTTTGCGTTCCCTATTGTTAATTTTCCATTTTTAGATGGTGATGTTCCTTTGGCGCCATCTTACGATGTTTATATTTCACAGCTCGTTCGCTATGCCCGTGTCTGTTGTGACGTTTTTAATTTTAACGAACGCAATCTATGTATTACTGGTAAGTTATTAAACCAAGGATATCGTTACCATAAATTACTTAAAACCTTTACTAAATTTTTCCATTGATATAAAGATTTGGTTTTGAAGTTTGGTTGTACCTGTAAAATACTTATTTCAAACGGGATAGCACATCCTCATTTTTACAGAAATGTTGTTAACCGTGCCCGGAAATTTAGAAATGATCCATGTAAACTTGTCGCTCCTTTAAATAAACTTATTCTAAAAGGTTACCTATTCAACACTGTAATAAGATCATTGAATATTATTTTTATTGGTAGAAATATTGATTTTGTTATCAGTAAATTAAAAGGTGCCTACATATTACTAGTATGTTAAATAAATATACACATTCATGGATCTACAATCTTTCGATACCTGTAACTAGGCATTGCACAAGGTCATGTTTTTCTCTGGCTGTTTATGACGTCTTTACACTAAATCCATTGGATGTTGGATGTGTACAGATTGATAGTTTAGTCTTAGAGGCATAAGTCTTAGAGGCATGAGTTTTTTATAAGTTGTAAGTGGCTTTGAACTAGCTGTCAGATAATTGCGAGTACTCTCAGATCTGTTCATTTTGTCGGGATGTATAAGTACCCGGCCACGTCCACTTGTATTTTTGTCCATCTGATGAGTTAAGCCTTTTTCAACTGATTTGTATAGTTCGTTCTTATATTGTACTGTTATACCAATGTCCCACGTAAGGGAAGGGTTGGGATCCCGCTAACATGGTAAACCTCGCCATATTATTTATGTATGTGCCTGTCCCAAGTCAGGAGCCTGTCCTTCAGTGGTTGTTGTTTGTTTATGTGTTACACATTTGTTTTTCGTTCATTTTTTTTATTTTCTATACATTATGCCGCTAGTTTTCTCGTTTGAATTGTTTTACATTGTCTTATCGGGGCCTTTTATAGCTGACTATGGGGTTTGGGCCTTGCTCATTGTTGACGGCCGTACGGTGACCTATAGTTGATAATGTCTGTGTCATTTTGGTCTCTTGTGGACAGTTGTCTCATTGGCAATCATATCACATCATCTTTTTTTCTATTTATTTTGTTCTGAATATTAGGTCTTTCCACTTTTCCGCGGAAAGACATATTGTTTTTTTTTCTTTTTTTCTGATTATTACTTTTTTGTCCGCCTAATTTTTTTCTTGCTTCGTGTTGGTTTTTTTTAAGATGTCGCTTATATGTTTTGAATGTAATATCGTACAGTTGACCCGCTTTTGAAACTGACACTGCCTAACAGAACGTACGAGTTATTTCCCCAAACAATTTTTTTTTGTTTCCACTTCTCCTTCGCAACTGTAAAAGATTACGTTAAATTTTTTTTACCAAATTGCTGTTACGTTATCAGGATTAGGAAGACAATTTAAACCGAAACTATCTTGAGACTCTATAAGATTGTCATTCCGCCTTATGCATTTGATATAAGTGATATGTATTCTTAACTGGTTAACCATGAGTTAGAGAGTCCTATTGTATTTTGATTTGATGTCATTGTTTAAAAAAAAGAAAATTAGTTCAAGGTCAAAGGTCAAGGTCATTTCTAAACTTTGATTTTGGCTTATAATCACTTCTTTTCATTAATTGTGCACATTATTAAAAAAATGGTCATTTGCGGCATGTCGTAACTCGTAAATTTTGCTTAAACAGTGCGTAGACATTGAAAATGAGGTTTGTCCCTCTTTTATATAGACTAATGCGTATATGAGTATAACTCATTAACCATACATGTTAAATACCTATGTTCTTTTGATTTGAGGTCCTTGTTAAAGTATATATATATATATATATATTTAAGAACATCAGTTGTTCGACCTGTTAGTCAAATGCGTTTTGTTTAAATACACTTTCTCACTTTTTTGGTCTTTTGGAAAATGTTGTTTGTGCTGTATTTAGACCCTTCTACAACGAAATTTGTTTTACATGCACACGTTTAAATATATCGGTTTTTATCAACGCAATCATAGGTTTGAACGTAGTTTTCAATTTAGACTCGTATATATATATATATATATATATATATACAACTCGTCTAAACATCAACCCAACAATGTTAGATCTGTAAATTTGCTTTCGCAAATTTTTGGTTCTTCCCTCGCCGGGATTCGAACCCATGCTACTGTGATATCGTGACACCAAATCGCCTGCACTGCAGTCGTCCCGCTAGACCACACGACCACCTGGGCTCTCATAAAAGAGCTTTCGGTGGTATATACGATTCTAAATTGAAAACTATGCACACGTATAAAAAATTTATCCAACGTAGGTTTCAATTTAGTTTTCAAAAAAAAAACCAGATCCGGATTTCGACAATAAATGTCTCTTCAGTGATGTTAGGGATCGAAACGGTATTTGGAAGGCCATATAAAAAATACCCTCATTTTTAGAAAAAGTACCCTCATTTTTAGATAGACTCTTGAATTTTAAGAGTCAATATAGGATGAACGGATCATGTAAATCGGAGAGAAAATATGATACAAGCCCAAACGAAAAAATATAAACGAGTCTAATTTAAAAACTACGTTCAAACCTATGATTGCGTTGGATAAAAACCGCAATTTTTATACGTGTGCATGTAAAACAAATTTCGTTGTAGAAGGGTCTCAATATAGCACAAACAACATTTTCCAATAGAGCAAAACAGTGAAAAAGTATATTTAAACAAAATGCATTTGACTAACAGGTCGAACAACTGATGTTCTTTAACCCTGCTGACTGCTATTGGCGATTGCCACATAAAATTGATCACAAGATGTAACAAAATGGATCTTAATATAAATTTATTACTAAATATAAAACAATTAACTTGTTGCCACGATGTTATGCCACACACATAAGGTGTCAATATTTTTTTGGTACACCAGATCCGGATTTCGACAATAAATGTCTCTTCAGTGATGTTATTTTATTAGGGATCGAAACGGTATTTGAAAGGCCATATAAAAAGTCCCCTAATTTTTAGAAAAAGTACCCTCATTTTATGATACACTCTCAAATTTTTAGAGTCAATATAGGAAGAACGGATCATATAAACCGGAAGGAAAATATGATACAAGCCCAAACGAAAAAATATATAATAAAAACTATAACACAAATTCCAATACGTTTCGGCCATTACGGCCTTCTTCATAGGAATAAATTACAACATTCAAACAACAATTACATCGTATGGATCGCCGAGATATAGCCTTTTTGTGCTCATGCGGCCGACAGCAACCAACAATCAATCAATCATTGCTTGGATACATTACGTTATAATAACTTCTATGACATTCATTTGCCGCTTTTTCGCTTTTTTAATATAAATATTTTTATTATCGTTCATACATTGTGTTGAGTCCTTCAGGTTCTAAAGTTTTTAATTTTTTTTTATCCAAAAGGCTTCTTTAGTTTTTCTGTAAATTTCTGTCCCGAATACTCTTTCTATGGCGGTAACTTTTAAATTTGTCATTGAATGATTGTTCTGAATGAAATTGTTGGCTACTGGGTCTTCTGTTTTCTTTGTTCGTATTTTTGGAAAGTTCAATAGCATCCGTTGATATAGTGTATCACCCGTTTGTCCTACATATATAACTTTTTCATATTTTGTACAATTAATTGCATATACCACGCCTACGGTTTTACAATTAATTTGTCCCTGAATGGTATATTCTTTGCCTGTGTTGTCACAAAATCCCTTGGTTTTATTTATATGTGAGCATAATGCACAATGTTTACCACATGGTCCACATCCATAAGTTTGTTTATAAAATAGTGAATTATGCTTTTTGTGCACTAATATGTCTTATATGTTGTAATCATGTTTAAATGCTACGGTGGGCGGATCGGGGAATATTTTCTTTAGCCTGTTGGATTGATGGTGAATTTTAAGATTTTTTCTAAGAATTGAATGTACATTTGGAAGCGGTTTGGAAAGAGTAATTACTAAAGGTACCCTGTTGTTTTCTTTCTTCGGTTTGTACTGTAATAGATCTTCTCGGTTTAAATTGTCGACTTTTTTCAATTGAACTTCATTAGACGAGTTATTGTATGCACGTTTTCTTAGGTGCGTTTTTATTTCTTCTCTTCTTGTTTTGTAATTTTCTTCTGTTGAGCAAATTCTTTTGACACGAATACCGAGTCCACATGGTATAGCATTTTTTACAGAATTTGGATGGCTTGACGACACATGTAAGTACTGGTGTTTATCTGTTGATTTGTGTAAAGATCTGTTTTAAGTTTTCCGTTTTCTATGTGTACAAACACATCACGGAATTCATTTTTTTCAGTTGAGTAACGCATTTCTGTTTAAATTCGCGGATGCAAACTGTTTGACATTTCGTGATTTTTTTTTAATTCATCTAAAATATGTTCCCATATCTCCCAGATGTCATTAACATATCTCCAATATGAAAATGGTTGTAAATTGCTGTTTTGAAATAAACTTTCTTCCCATTGTCCGAGGTAGGTGCAAGCATAATTCATGCCTAGATGGGAACCAATAGCTGTTTCTTCCGTTTGTAAACAGTGCTTATTGAAGCTAAAATTATTGTTTTCTATGACTTAGTCCATCATTTTAAGAACATCTTCAGTTGGGATTGATGTGTCAGTTCGATTTTCTAGTGCTGTTGTGCATGCGTCTCGTGCTTCTTTTCTTGGTACGCTTGGATATAATTTAGTTACATCTAAACAGAACATTATTGCGTTGTCTGGTAATGGCTGTTGCATTGCATTTATTTTGTTTAAAAAATCTGTTGTGTCTTTGATATATGTTGGCAAGTTTCGAACATTTTTCGAAAGCTCGTTTTCTACTATTTCCGCGATTTTTTCTGTGGGATGGTTCCGCCCATTAATAATTGTTCTAACTGGGTGATTTTTTTGTGTAATTTTGGATTGACTTGTACCTTTCCGGAACATGTTCCTTTCGGTAAGAGATATTTTTTCATGTCTTTGTCTATTATTTCTCTTTTATATAAATTTTCAATGAGTTCTTTTACTTTATTTTCATTTTTCTGTGTTAGATCCTTATCTATTGCTTTGTACGTATCGTTGTTATCTAATTCTTTTTCTACCTCTAGTTTATAATCTTCTGTGTTATTCTGGTCGTATCACAATGATCGTATCATACAAAAGTTCCCGCATTGCTTTTACTTCTACAATAGTTATATTCATTTTGAATTTTCGACTTAATCTACGTAAAATTTCATCTTTTACGGTTTGAATATACTCATCTAACCATCTTTCTTTTCCTGGGGAGGGTGGGAATGTACTTGATTTTTTTAATTTAGTATACTCGTTTTGGCAATTTTCTTTTTTCTCGTTTTCCTAGAAAAAATGATCGCGAAGACGCATTCTTCTTTCCAATGTTTTTAGATCAGCTATAAATTTCTCCATGTCTACTTTTCTTCTAGTTGGTACAAACTTAAAACCTTTTGACAATAATGTTTTCTGTACGCTCGTTAATTCTTTCGAAGATTTATTAATAACCTCACATTTAGGGTCGCGTTTCATTTTTATTAAAATTATCTATTGACTCTTCTGATTTATCTTTATCTTTTGAATTTGTTTCTTTTGCTAAATAAGGTTTGATAACTATTTTATGACACTAGAAATGCCATTTTAAACATAACTGCGATATTTTCATAACAAAATAAATCCTTAAAAGTTGAAAGACCTTCAAGTGTTCTCTATACAATTGGTTTTAAATTATTTTTGTTTTATTTCGCATAATAACTTTCTTGCCCGGTATAATAACTTCAAAAGATGTTGCTTAGATTTTTTTTTATATAATATTGAACAGTGTATGCGCTTTGTAAACATGCCTTATTTAACTGCACAGTTTTCATTGTGACGGTTATCTCACCGAACACTATTTGTCTTGTGTTAACTATTCTTCCGCAACCGGAAAAGGTAAAGACAATTTTTTTTAACAATTGGCTCGTTATATCTTGAGGATGTCGATACTATTTTCACTTCTTTTCACTATCTTACCGTGTCAGTTGCACTTACATAAGAAATAATATTACACACTGATTATTTATTGACCGAAGCTAACCAGACACTCCTTAGGTCAGAGTCATTATCTAAATTTATTCCTACTTTTTTGTGAATATATACGATAATCATTAGTTGCACCATGTCGAAAAACATACATTTTGGCTGAAAGGGAACGCTGACAACATTAAATGAGACCCCCCCCCCCCCCTTTACTTTCTGATGGTATGCGTATGGTGATAAGATCATTAATCATATATAATAACCATATGACTTTGCAAAATATCGTTCCGGGTGGAAATACCTTCAACTGTTCTCTGAACAATTTGTTTTAAAATTTCGTAGTTATATCTTTTCAAAAACCTGATCTTGTAAGATGTTTATATATTAAATGCAACACATAGACGGTTTCCAAATGTTTTCGTCTTAAACTGTCTCGTGCTCTAGTGTTGTTGGAGTCATTGCTGTCTGTAAACCATGTTTTATCTGCGATGGATCCTTATTATAAACAATTGTTTGGCACTATTATTAATAAAAAGACAAAACTACTATGAATCTTGATTTTTATGATCTTATTAAGCAGGGTAGCGACTTGTTCGTAGCTCTAATGATTCGTTGCTAAGTTACGAAATCATTGTAATACAATAACTAACTTGTCTGGTCCCATAATAGTTATTAGGAATATTATACAATGTCCTCTTTTGAGGATATTCCTTTCCTTCCCCGCGTGTCATTTCGAATTTGAAATTAGCAACTTCATGACGTCAATGGATTTGTCATACATATTACTAAAGGCATCAGTTTCGTATAGTTGGGTCTTTGAAGTAGAAGTCGCTTCAAATTTTAGTTTTTCGATGATATATAAACAAAGGTATGATATGAGAGGGGAAAATAATTGACATACCTTGTTCTTCATATCTGGATTAATGTCGGTGTGAAGTAATAAGAAGCGAATCGTTCCTAGATCACCTCTTCTGGCAGCAGAATGCAATGAACAATCGCCATCCTTAAATAAAATATCAAAGGGTTATATCAAATTTCTTTTTTTTTATTTCATTGTATATTGTCGTTCTCAAATAGATGTCCCAATCATTAATCTATGTATTGCAGTGTAACCTCCAAACTTCCGATACATGTATTGTTTAAAATGGAATATAATGTAATAGAAAAATAGAAAATGTTGTATGACTCCAAATAAGAAAACTCATATATATATAGCTGATCTGTAAGAATAACATCTTCGTGACTTATATATCATGTACGTAATACGACGCTAGATTAAAACTGACGTGGAAAGGTAACACCTGGCCACCGAAAGTTTCATTTTTATGAAGCCCAGGTGGTCGAATGGTCTAGCGGGACGGCTAGCCTACAGTGCATGCGATTTGGTGTCACGATATCTCAGTAGCATGGGCTCAAATCCCGGCGAGGGAAGAATAAAACATTTGCGAAAGCAAATTAACAGATCTAACATCGTTGGGTTGGTGTTTAGACGAGTTGTAGAGTTGTCACTGATTAAGACGTACTTATATATATATATTAATTTTCTGTTTAGTATTAAATTTATCTTAAGATCCATTTTGTTATGGATTTTACGATGGATCATATAAACATGATGCAGTACACTACATAATATAATATATCACAAGTCTAAAAGAATACAACATCACCAAAACAATAAAACGAACAATATGTTAGATATTTCGGATAACAGATATCCTTCTTCGGTAATTGCACGATGACAAATGAATCATGTCAATTCAAATAAGACTCTATCAAATCTTGATTTAACCAATTTTAGCGAACGCTGGAACAATTTCAAAATTTCCTAACACACCGCAAAGACTACAAAAATATGGCAAAAATAAAAAAAAGTTATTTACGATGGGAACTGGCACAACTCTAAATTCCCAAAGGTGTTGACAGTTGAGATGTTAAACAACTTCGTGGAAATACAGTCTCAAAAAACAGTCCTGACCGATCTAAACTGGTATGATATTTAAAATATGAAAACGGTAGGGCAGTTGCATCAGAGACTGTGTATTTAAACATCCCAAAAATATAGTAATTTGATGATAAGAAAATTGAGTAATAAAAGGTTAAGTAATAGAACGTGGCTGCGTACTTACACATTCTTGACAACTGTAATCAAAACTAATATAATAAAAACTTCCTGAAAAGTGTGAGAGTCCATTTCGGAAGCCGTAGTAACTGGCCACAAGTGATGGCAGGAAATTAGTGATGGTAGGGAAAATGAGTGACTCTTTAAATATACTTTTTCACTTTTTTTGGTCTTTTGGAAAATGTTGTTTGTGCTGTTTTTAGACCCTTCTACAACGAAATTTGTTTAACATGCACACGTATAAAAATTGCGGTTTTTATCCAACGCAATCATAGGTTTGAACGTAGTTTTCAATTTAGACTCGTTTATATTTTTTTGTTTGGGATTTGTATCATATTTCCCTCCGGTTTATATGATCCGTTCATCCTATATTTACTCTTTAAATTCAAGAGTTTATCTAAAAATGAGGGTACTTTTTTTCTAAAAATGAGGATACTCTTTATATTGCCTTCAAAATACCGTTTCGATCCCAAACATCACTGAAGAGACATTTATTGTCGAAATCCGGATCTGGTGTACTAAAATATATTGACACCGTATGTTTGTGGCATAACATCGCGGCCACAAGTTATTTTTTTTCTGTTTAGTATTAAATGTATATTAAGTATCCATTTAGTTACATCTTGTGATCAATTTTATTTAGCAACCGCCAATGGCAGCAGGGTTAAAGAACATCAGTTGTTCGACCTGTTAGTCAAATGTGTTTTGTTTAAATATACTTTTTCACTTTTTTGGTCTTTTGGAAAATGTTGTTTGTGCTGTGTTTAGACCCTTCTACAACCAAATTTGTTTAACATGCACACGTATAAAAATTGCGGTTTTTATCCAACGCAATCATAGGTTTGAACGTAGTTTTCAATTTAGACTAGTATATATATATATATATATATATATATATGTCGTGTACATGTTATTATTATGTACAGATTATTACCTGTACAAAATTTTCATACAAGTAAATATATAATGAATATAATTGTACAAGTAATAACCAGTACAAATTTTGTGGAGAAAAAGATAATACCTGTACAACTCATTATTTTACCTTGGCCTATTGAAGCTCACAACAAATTGTTTACCTTTTTACATATAATTCATTACTTTGCCTAAAGGTATAAAAACTCAATATTTACACGTGAAAGATACAGAGAGACTATTCACAGTGTAGATACTATTCTGTACGCTATCCGGAAGTCGCGATTATCGAAGCGAGGATTTCAAACTGGCTAACAGAACGGTTTTGTTTTGGTGCTTTTTCTCATCATTTGTATACTCCTATATCTATAAAGTGCTTTGCACATCTTAAATGTATGTATAACATCATAAATATGAGTAACTGTAACAAAAACATGCAGTATAATATAAAATATTCGCGTGCATCACACCAACTTCATAGAAAAAATGAAATCGATTGACAATTTTGCTCTCGTAGTACAAAGCAAATAATCTTTCAATATTCCTACCGTATTTAAGTAGAATGTTCGTATTTCAAATAAAAAAATATGCTTTCCTTGAGGATCCCAAAATAAATTACTGTACGATCAGTCTTAAACTGACTGTATTCTAGTAGCGATTTCAGATTTTTTGTCTGTATGACCAGTCGTGATTTTGAAGAAGAAAAAAAAACAACAAATGGAAGTTTTTAACGACCTTGACTGAAAAACAACGGCAATTTGAAGTTATATACGTGTCTATGTGATATTATGATTGTGTATATGGAACTATAACGTGTAATTTCTTTCATCAGACAATACAAATATATTTCTGATGATTTTGGTAGACGGCAAATTAACTTTTGTTCTGTCAGTCTTACTTAAAATCAAATGCCTAAAAGGCAATACATGATTCGCTTGTGGACTTTGTATTAGTGTGTCGTTGCAGTTATCTGTTTAACTATTACATTTTGAAAGACTATTTACACCGTCTACCGTTGATCAATTGGTGAGTACATAGATCAAGCCTGTCTCTTTTAAAATGACAAAAAATAGATAGAGAAAGCTTTGTTAAAAAACTTTAGGTATTGAGGAAAGAATTAACGAAATTATACCCCGACACTTCTGTAGTCCATGTTTTGGAAAAAAATAAAACACCAGAAAAACTAAATTATAGGTGCACAGGGGCATCATTTAATAACGAATATGAGAAAGTTTTAGTAATACTAGTATATGGTAAGTTTTTGAAAGTTGCGTATAGTAAGCGGGTACCACCCAATAAGGTAATGGAAAAGTCCATATCATGGAAATAAAAAACTGCTGATTTTTCGAAAACCAAAATAAGAGGTACACAATTGAATTAAATGATAAGGAATCTGAAAAAAAAGATTCATTAAGTTATGACAAGTGTCTGAAGGAAGTTGAGGATATAAAATAGGTACGCCCAATATAAGGTTATGACAAAGTCCGTATTTACGATAGAGAAACATCAAAAATATTTTTACAAAATATTCGAAATAGAAGGTCCATAGTACATTAATAGATTACAAATGAAGCAATTTTAGAAAAGTTTAACAATTGGTTTTTGGAGGTCACGGTTGGAAATATCTGATGGGTGCTCCCATATAATGCAATGTTCAAGTCCGTATCTTATATAAAGAGACCCCATTAAATATTTTTAATAAAATAAGAAATACATTCCTTTTTTTATATAAATAAGGCCGTTAATTTTCTCGTTTGAATTGTTTTACATTGTCATTTCGGGTTTTTTTATAGCCGACTCTGTGGTATTGGCTTTGCTTATTGTTGAAGGCCATACGGTGACCTATATTTGTTAATATCTGTGCCATTTTGATCTCTTGTGAACGGTTGTCTCATTGGCAATCATACCGCATCTTTTTTTTAATATTTTTTATATTTATGATACGGAATCCGAGAAAAAAATAATTAATAGTTATACCAGTGACGGATTCAAGAAAATTGGGATCCGGCGGTTTGAAACTCTTTTTTTTTTAACTTTCAATGCATTTGTATGGGAACATATATTTGGAATCCTCTTTTCTCCTGGATTGGACCCCCTCTCCATTTAAAAATGTCTGGAAACCCCAATGTATATTAAGTGGTTTATGAGATGATGCGCTTGCAAAACCGGAGAAACATGTTGTACCGGTCCAACGGACGAACGGAAAGACGGACTTCATTATCACTGTAAACCATCGCTTTACAAAGTGGTGTACAATTGAGTGTGAAAGAGACAGATCTACATCCAAAACAAAGTGAAGGAACTGTGATCAATTATAGGCTACAGTACGGCCTCGAATGTTTGTAAATTCATGCATTTTTATAAAGTAACGATTAAATCTTTGTGTTTGTACAATTTTAAGTATAACGGAGGACATTTCTGAAACTTCTATAAACAAACAAACCTTCTTCTTATTTCAGCCACATTCAAACATCCTTATACTTAATGTAGTAAGTCGAGTACACCCTATCAAGCTAAAACATGTTTGAAAAGTTTACAGGATGTGAATTTATTAAAATATATTTGTGTTATTTAGAAAAATGCCATCTTCTAATGTATCGTAAATAACTTTGAAATCACTACTAGAATACAGTGAAATAACGACTGATCATACAGTTTCCAAATATACAAGCGAGACTGATCGTACAGTGAGAAATTCAAACAAGTGTAATTTTCTTATTTCTGGCTTCAAAGATCTGGCTGAAACTTGTACCACCACTTTAAATACACTTTATCTAGTAAATTAAGTCTGGATTTTACGTTAATTTTTACAGTAAGAGTGCAAAAAGATTGTTTTAGGTTCACCAACTGATTTTCCTTAGTGATGCACTTGAAAATCTCTTAATTAAGGCAAAGATACGAATAATGAATGTGCTAAATTTACTTATAAACCATTTGTGAGTATCGATGTCAGCTTAATTAATCATTAAGCAATGTAAAGATGAACATCTAACCGTTTTATATAGTATATCCGACAAATTTAAAATGTGATCCAAAAAGTTCTCGCTTCGAAAATCGCGACTTCCGGAAAGCGTACAGAATAGTATCTACACTGTGCTATTGGGAATGTAAAGGAAGCAAAATTAAGTTCCAAAAAGACTGCTCTTCAAAGATATTTCTTGAGGCAATATGATGTTTTGAGTATAGCAGGCATTAAAAAACTCATTCACAAAGGTGACGAAATATTTTACTATTGTACAGTAGATGAACTTTATCCGTTGATTAGAACTGCACATTCTGGAGTTGGTCATGGAGGCATCCACACGACATATACGGAGTTAAAAAAACAATTTGCCAATATCAGCAGAGAAATTATCAGAATTTTCATTCAGATGTGTGAACAGTGTATTTTGAAGAAAAGTCGTACTGAAACCACAAAATTAGTTGTTCGTCCTTTCACTTCTACAGACTTTAATTCCCGTTGTCAAGTAGACCTTGTTGACTATCAGTCATGTCCAGATGGAGAATACAAGTGGATCATGCACTACCAAGACCACTTAACCAAATTCAGTGTACTGCGCCCTTTAAAGACAAAAAGAGTAGCCGAAGTGGCTTACCAACTCACTGACATTTTTCTACTTTTGGGAGCTACACATATACTGCAAAGTGATATTGGAAGGGAATTTACGGCTAATGTTATTACAGAACTTAAACTCCGTTGGACAGAGCTGAAATTAGTGCATGGTAGACCACGTCACCCTCAAAGTCAGGGGTCTGTCGACAGAGCAAACGCTGACATAAAGAGTATGATGATTTCTTGGACACACGAAAACAACAACAGACACTGGTCAGAGGGATTGAGATTTGTGCAATTCAATAAAAACATGTATATATTTTTTAAAAGTTAAATTTTTGTTTAATCATGTAAAATAAAATGAGCAACAAAAAAAAACCCCCCAAAAACAAACAGTTTTAAAAATAATATAGATCAGGCTATTATTTGAACTTGGAATTTTGTTTAATTATGGAATTTGCATAATTTCTTGTGTTTAAATTTTTTGATAAATTCCATGTTTATTTGGTATTATGATCTTTTGAGTGGTTAATAACACTTTCCATACAATGTATTTTGGTTAGATAGTGTTGTGCGCGACACAGTACATTCTATTGAAAATATACTATTTTCTTTGTAATAGAAAGTGTTGTGCGCAGCACAGAACATTTCAGTACAGAATAAGCATGGAATTTATTAAAAATTTCAATCACAAGAAATCAAGCAAATTCCATAATTGAAAATAATTCCAAGTTCAAATAATAGCCTGTTATAGATTATTTCTAAATAAATTGTTTTACACAGAGGTAAGATAAGATAAGATAAGATAATTTTTATGTGATATTATGTATGCAATTTTTTGTCGTGATGTATGTTTGAAAATAAATGAATGGAGGGTACCAATTTATTTTTGCTTTTAATGACCATGTCACTTTGTACCAGAAGTCCATATTTACGCAGCATCTACCTGTTTAGCTTAATTTGCACAAGGTGTCGCGTTAGCTTATAGTATTACTTTACGTCCTTCTTTCATCTTCAAACTTCTAACATTTCAAAATCAATACTGATAAACACTTGAAAATAAGAACAGAAAAACAAACATAATATAAATTTCAAAAAAAATAAGAAAGATAGTGAGTTGTACAAGTTATTATCTTTTTCTCCACAAAATGTGTACAGGTTATTACTTGTACAATTATATTCATACAAGTAATAACCTGATTTTGTACAAGTAATAACCTGTACAAATAATAAAATGTACACGACATATATATATATATAATGACTGAATAAATAGTCAACGATTAATCTTACAGGGCGATGGCCATGTAATATGATTCTGTACACTACAAATATAATATATAACAAGTCAAAAAGGGTACAACATCACCATTAAATAACTATAAAATAAACAAATATTAGATATTTCGGATAACAGATATCCTTTTTCAATAAAAGCACGATGTCAAATGAAACATGTCACTATCAAAATCTTGAAATTTATACAATTTAAGCGAACACCACAGACGCTGGTACTATTTTAAAATTTCAAAACACGGCACAAAGATTACAAAGATGTGCCAAATAAAAATAGTTATTTGCAATGTGAACTGGCACAACTTCCCAAACGAATAGCAGTTTAATATTGATAAGAAAAATAAGTTTTATCTAATAAGGTAAAATAATTGAACGTGGCTCCGTACTTATACATCCATCCCAAATGAATAGAGCCCTGTAATTTAAACTGTCAGTTTTAATCTAGCGGTGTACTACAGTACATGATATATAAGGCATGGAGATGTTATTGTTACAGATCAGCTCAATTATCTATAGTAAAGGATCCTACAAATTAATGCCAGATACAGTCACAGAAAATAATTATATTTACGTCTGAGTCAGTGACAACTCTACAACAGATGTATCCATCGGATCACCAGCAATGATGGTGATACATGGCTGTGTACATTATGTATATACAACTCGTCTAAACATCAACCCAACAATGTTAGATCATCGCGTTTCAGAGTCACCATCGCACTTTAGAGTACCATCGCATTTTAGAGTTTTACATATACATAATTAAATGTTTATATATATATATATATATATATATATATATATATATATATATATATATATATATATATATATAACTCGTCTAAACCCAACAATGTAAGATCTGTAAATTTGCTTTCGCAAATTTTTTTCTCTTCCCTCGCCGTGATTCGAACCCATACTACTGAGATATCGTGACATCTAATCGTTTATATATATATATATATAAACGAGTCTAAATTGAAAACTACGTTCAAACCTATGATTGCGTTGGATAAAAACCGCAATTTTTATACGTGTGCATGTTAAACAAATTTCGTTGTAGAAGGGTCTAAAAACAGCACAAACAACAGTTTCCAAAAAACCAAAAGAGTGAAAAAGTATATTTAAACAAAACGCATTTGACTAACAGGTCGAACAACTGATGTTCTTTAACCCTGGTGACTGCTATTGGCGATTGCCAAATAAAATTGATCACAAGATGTAACAAAATGGATCTTAAAATAAGTTTAATACTAAACAGAAAAACTTTTTAAACTTGTGGCCGCGATGTTATGCCACAAACATACGGTGTCAATATATTTTAGTACACCATATCCGCATTTCGACAATAAATGTCTCTTCAGTGATGTTAAGGATCGAAACGGTATTTGGAAGGCCATATAAAGAGTATCCTCATTTTTAGAAAAAGTACACTCATTTTTAGATAAACACTTGAATTTAAAGAGTCAATATAGGATGAACGGATCATATAAACCGGAGGGAAAATATGATACAAAGCCCAAACAAAAAAATATAAACCAGTCTATATATATATATATATATATGTAGGACTCTAAAGTGCGTTGGTACTCTAAAGTGCGATGGTCAGTCTGAAGTGCGATGGACTGCGCTAAAGTACATTTTTGTACGATGGCGTCTCACGCTAAAGTGTTATGGTTGTTTTTTTAGCTAAAGTGCGATTGTATAGCAAGTTAAAGTGCGATGGAACAATAGGGTAGTGTTTGATGGCTAAAATATTAAAGTACATAGATGTTAAAAACAAGTCTTTTTGCAAAAGCTAGTAGGCTAAGGTATAACATATAATGTGATAAGCTTTATTATTTACCGTTAGGCTAAATGGTATCTAAATTAAGATGGTTTGACCACGTAATAAAGGTAAATAATGTAATATTTTAAACTTTAATTTAAGTGCGGGAACGGCGGTGTTCGCCAGGATTTATCCCTTTTCGTAGCGAGAACAAATACATATTATGATTTCCTACAATGAACAAACTGATGTTTTCGTCCTCAATTTATAATGTATGCTTACGCACTTTAGCGTATACCATCGCACTTTAGCGTGACCATAATACTTTAGCGTTCCCATCGCACTTTAGAGTCCTACACAGCTACTTTTGCATAGGTACTATTTCTGTACTATAAATCTGTAGTACTGGAAATCTGTTTTTAATATTCAGTACTATTTTGTAACTTTAAAATTATTGCAATATTTAGGTACCTGAGTTTTACAGTATTTAATTTGTACTTGAAAATTAGTAACTACAGATTTTTGGAAAACTACGGTTACATTTTTAGCTTTTTGAAAGTTTTTCTATTTCAAATCTCTTAAAATCATGATCTTCAAATATGGAATACTGTATTATTTCTGTACCAAAATATTTAGTACAAATCAAGTACTGTAAAAAACAAGTACCTAAATATAACAATAATTTTAAAGTAAAGAAATAGTACTGAATATTGAATATAAATTTCCAGTACTTCATATTTTTAGTACAGAAATAGTACCTATGCAAAAGTAGCTGTGTACATACATATATATATATACAACTCGTCTAAACATCAACCCAACAATGTTAGATCTGTAAATTTGCTTTCGTAAATTGTTTGTTCTTCCTTCGCCGGGATTAGAACCCATGCTTCTGAGATATCGTGACACAAAATCGCCTGCACTGTAACCGGCGCACTGGACCACACGGCCACCTGGGCTTCAAAAAAAAGCTATCGATGGCCTTTCTACGTCAGTTTTAATCTAGCGTCGTACTACAGTACATGCTATATAAGGCATGAAGATGTTATTTTTACAGATCAGCTTAATTATCTATAGTAAAGGATCCTACAAATTAATGTAAGATACAGTCACAGAAATAATTATATTTATCAGTACGTCTGAACCAGTGACAACTCTACAACAGATTTATCCATCGGATCACATATATGTCAGTTAGGAAAGCAAGTCACAAGTTTGATTGATAGCAATTAAGCAGTTTTATGGATGTATGAAAATGTATCGACATAACCCTACAGTAACTGACAAACTTGGAGCAGAAATTGCCTACACTTCTGGTGCACATGAGTTCACCAATCTATGTTGTGTTTTGGTTGCTCAGATCTTGTGTTTAATTGATTTTTCCCTATGTATCTTCTGTCGCTTTTTGTTGCACGTTAATCCCAATCAATTGATGTGGTAATTATTAGGTTCAACGGGTTAACGTATTGACTGAGTGCATTTAAGAAATCGTGCATCGGGTACGCCTACTATTTAAAGGCAACTAGGTAAGACTGACAAACTAATGTTAACAAGACAACATATTTAAAAACTTTTCAAGTTATTATTAAAACCATCCGATATTGTTTGGGCCTGACAGACCTTTCTAAAGAGAAAGTTTAATTTTGTCCAAACCGTGTCTGCCTGTTTAGTTTATTGTACTGGTCGTTCATTCCAGGACGATTTCAGTCAAAACGTAACAACATGATTTCGAAAGTTCTTCTTCATAATATATAAATTAAATCATGTCAAGTCGTAATTCTTAGCTTAAGGGCATTCGACACTAAGAGGACTTATACTCAATAAAACTTGTAACTTCATAGAACTATGAAATTAAGGAGTCGAGACATATTGAGAAAATCTAGAGCTCTAACGTGATATTAAATAAGGTTTCGTGATCAAACGTTATTATCAACGTAGAATCTGATTGATCATGTTTTGTTTTACGATTGAATTTAATTGATATATACCTCATTTTGTAAGTTAACATTGGCTCCATGCTCTAGCAAAACTCTAGTAATCTCACCAAATCCTCTCGATTCGGCAATATGTAAGGCTGTCCAACTACACTAAAAAAAACATTGTTGGACGAAATGTATCATTTGTAAGTATGAGGTATGCGCATTTTCAAATTTCTCTCCGGTCATTGGGGTAACAAATGTTAAAACCAGTGTGTTATGTTAACCTTTTTTATATTCAAGTGTCGCTGATCAGTCTTTTGTAGACAAAACGTATGTCTGGCTCAAATGCAAAATTTTAATCCTAGTATCTATGACGAGTTTGTCTTTCTGATCTTTACTATTTGGATCTGCGAATCTATTACAGTTTTCACGATAAAAATAATTTATGCACAAAATTGTAAAAATTGTCTCTCAAGGGAACTACTGTTAATATGAGTCGACAAAACAACATTATTAACGTAATTGCAGATCCTGTCTTGCTGATAATGTAAGCTATTGAAAGTTTCTATCTTACTACATAATAACTAGAATAACTCCAATAAGGGGTCGACTCGTGATTTCGGCATGCTTATTTATTTCAAAATCTTGTCTTGCTGATCACTGTTGCATTTCGAAGTATCTATCTATCAATAATGAATATGATATAAAATAAAACATACTTTTTTTTAAAATTCACTATTGATGAGTTAAGCAAGTTTTGATTAAATAATGTCTAGATGTTAAACCAAATCTTGTTATTCCGAGCGGGGACCGGCAAAAAGTAAAATCACAAAAAAATACTGAACTCAGAGGAAAATCTAATCGGGAAGTCCATCATCACATGTCAAATCAGATGAAAAACACATCAAAAACGAATGGTCAAGAACTGTCATATTCCTGACTTGGTACAGGCCAGCGCTAAACCTCTAACTTTGTTGACAGTCTCATCAAATTCCGTTATATTTACAAGAATGCATGAGCTTAACAGACATAATAAATAAAATAGTCAAAACATGAGTACATCCGTCATCATCGTGTAACAATTTTAAAAGGAACCATTTAACAGAACACAAACACATCTCTCTACAAACACATTCATTGATTCGCGTGTCTGACGTGAGAAAATTTTATGCGTCACATATTTTTGTCGTTCAATGTTTATACAAAGACCTGAACAGCAACGAAACGGCCAACAAAACAAGATTAACGACTGAGCAACACGAATACCGCGAGTTGACATCAGGTGTTATCATACCCTTATATATATGTGTGGCTATGGCTATTTCGATGTGAACTAGGTTATGTAAGGAGAACGCTGGTTCAAATGTTGTTGTTGTTTATTTTAGAAAAAGGAAAGAGTATACAATCGTATTTATATTGTGTGTCGGAAGGAATAAATATACACTTTTTAGCATAATTATAGGGCACATATCACAACAACTTTTAAGGTGGTATGGGTGTCTTTCGCCATTTTGGATTGTAAATAACAGAGAACCTGAGGTCCAGATTTTTAATCAAGTTAGCAAAATATGATGCAGGAATGCAGATAGCTAATGTGAATTTTCATTTAAAAGAACCAATTTATAAGAATATAACTGATTAATATTAGTATTTTTACAAGTGTAAATTATAATTGGTTGTTTTTAAATGTTTTTGAATTGGCATTTTAAGGGGAGATAACTCTAAAACAGTGCATTTTCTGGAGGAATCTACATGAAATTTTCCTATTTTGCATTTTAGCCAGAAAAACGTACGATGACCCTATCTTTTCTTTTGATATTCTCAAAGAATTGTCGGAAAGCTATCTTTTCTTAATTTGTTTTTCAATTTTATCATTTTGTTTAGTTGTAAATCACAAAATGGTGTATTTTCCTGTATAATCCATACAAAATGAGCCATTTTGTCACAACCTGTAGCTAAAAATGTGCGTTGACCTATTATTTTTATGATATTTTTGACCATATATCAAAATATACTACGTTTTGGCAAAGAATGAACAAATTCTATCAAATTTTATATTCTATCTCATACCACCTTAACTTAGAGTATGCCATAAAAAGTCCGGCATTACTGAAAATCATTATCGGCGGCGTTATTTAAGCATGCATCATTAACAAAAAGCCACAATATGTAAAAGAGAAAGAAGCAGATAAATCATTTAACTTCAGGCTGATAACAAGTACGCTAGGATTATACAAGATATTTTAGAGTTAAAGTTTTTGGTGGTGTTTGTGCTGCTTAGTATTTCATTTTCTATATTGTGTTTTGTTTACTAGTCTTTGCCAGCTGGTCTTTTATTTTAGCCATGCATGGCTTTGTCATTTTTTTATTAATTGTCCTTTTTGGTATCGTTCGCTTATCTTTTATATCGCATGCTCCAAATCATTCATTAACCTTCGATAGAGATTAAATGGTATATATAGTTTTCGTCGTTTCCCGTTCAAGCTGTTAATGTATTTGTGTAATGTGTATATTTTAATTGATTAAGGATGTTTTGGTGTAAACAAATAAGTTAAATACCGACTCATGCTGCATCATAAGTGCTAAGATGGAAACCAAGAAAATACTTTTCTTAAGTCGAATCGGAAAGGTTTTCGTCAATTAATGTTTTTGGCCAATCTTTAATAAGGTCCTCCAATTTTCTGTGGAAAGACCTATCTGAAGACCTATATAAAGATAATATTTATGTCCGTTTCGGCAACAAGATTTATCGACAGGTTGTAGGTATCCCCATGGGCACTAATTGTGTCCCTTTAATAGCAGACTTGTTTTTGTACTGTTACGAATCACAGTTTATGACTAAACTCAGTAAAGACCCGTCGAAATTGCATTTAATTGATAAATTCAACAACACTTACCGTTATCTTGATGATATATTTTCGTTAATTAATCAAGAATTTTCTCAACATACTGTTGAAATTGACCCGAAGGAACTTACTTTAAAGAAATCAAATGTATTCTGTAATAACTGTCCTTTCCTGGATTTAGATATTTCGGTTTAAAACGGGAAACTTCACACTAAATTGTACGACAAAAGAGACGATTTTTCGTTCCCCATTGCTAATTTGCCATTTTTAGATGGTGATGTTCCTTTGGCACCATCTTACGGTGTTTATATTTCACAACTAGTTCGCTATGCCCGTATCTGTTGGGACGTTTTTGATTTTAACGAACGCAATCTATGTATTACTGGTAAATTATTAAACCAAGGATACCGTTACCATAAATTACTTAAATCTTTATCAATTTTTTCCATAGATATAAAGATTTGGTTTTAAAGTTTGGTTGTACCTTATTTCAAACGGGATAGCACATCCTCATGTTTACGGAAACGTTGTTAACCGTGCCCGGAAATTTAGAAATGACACATGTAAACTGGTCGCTCCCTAAATAAACTTATAGTAAAAAGATACCTATTCAACACAGTGTAATAAGATCATTGAATTTGTTTTTATTGGTATAAATAAAAAAAAAAATATCAGTAAATGAAAAGGTAACTAAACATTACAAGTATGTTATATACATATACACCTTCATGGATCTACAATCTGTCGATACCTGTAACTTGGCATTGTACAAGTTTTTCTTTGGCTGTTTATGACGTCTTTACACTAAATCCATTGGATGATGGATGTGTACAGATTGATAGTTTAGTCTTAGATGCATGATTTTTTTATTAGTTGTTAGTGGCTTTGAACTAGCTGTCACATTTCACATAACTGCGAGTTCTCTCAGATCTGTTCATTGTGTCTTTTTGTATCGGGATGTATAAGTACCGGCCACATTCACTTGCATTTTTGTCCATCTGATGAGTCACGCCTTTTTCAACTGATTTTTATAGTTCGTTCTTATGTTGTACTGTTATATCACTGTCCCAGGTCAAGGGAGGGTTGGGATCCCGCTAATATGTTAAACCTCGTCACATTATTTATGTATGTGTCTGTCAGGAGCTTGTAATTCAGTGGTTGTCGTTTGTTTATGTGTTACATATTTGTTTTTCGTTCATTTTTCTTATATAGATAAGGCCGTTAGTTTTCTCGTTTCAATTGTTTTACAATGCTTATCGGAGCCTTTTAAAGCTGACTATGCGGTATGGGCTTTGCTCATTGTTGAAGGTCGTATGGTGACCTATAGTTGTAAATGTCTGTGTAATTTTGGTCTCTTGAGGACAGTTGTCTCAATGGCAATCATACCTTATCTCCTTTTTTTTATTTATTTTGTTCTGAATATTAGGTCTTTCCACTTTTCCTCGGAAAGACATATTGGTTTTTTTTTCTGATTATTACTTTTTTGTCTGCCAAATTTATGTCTTGCTTTGTGTTGTTGTTTTATAAGATTTCACATATATATTTGGGATGTAATATCGTACACTTGAAACGCTTTTGAAACTGACACTGCCTAACATAACGTACGATTTATTAACCCAAAAAATGTTTTTTTTTGTGTGTCCACTTTTTCTTCGCTTACTTAAACAAAAATTACCAAATTGCTGTTATGTTATCAGGATTAGGAAGACCATTTGAACCGAAACTATCCGGAGACTCCATAAGAGAGTTATTCCTCCTGATGCATTGGATATAAGTGATATGTATTCTGAACTGGTTAACCATGAGTGATAGAGTCCTTATGTATTTTGATTTGATGGCATTGGTTAAAAAAAGAAAATTAGGCCAAGGTGAAAGGTCAAGGTAATTTCTAAACTTTGGTTTTTGCTTATAATCAATTTTTTTCATTGACTGTGCACAATATTAAGAAATGATCATTTGCGACATGTCGTAACTCGTAAATTTCACTTAAACAGTGCATAGACATTGAAAAGGAGGTTTGTCCCTTTTTTATATAGAGTTATGCGTATAGTCGAATAACTCATAAACCATACATGTTAAATACCTATTGCCTTTTGATTTGAGGCCCTTCTTAAAGTGGTCGTGTGTCAACCGGAAGTGGACAATGTTAGATCTGTAACTTTGTTTTCGCAATTTTTTGTTCTTCCCTCGCCGGGATTCAAACCCATGCTTCTGAGATATCGTGACACAAAATCGCCTGCACTGTAGACGTCCCGCTAGAACAAAACGACCACCTAGGCTTCACAAAAATAAAGATTTCAGTGGCCGTGTGTTACCTTTCCACGTCAGTTTTAATATAGCATCGTACTGCAGTACATGATATATAAGGCATGAAGATGTTATTGTTACAGATCGACTCAATTATCTATAGTAAAGGATTTTACAAATTAATGTAAGATACAGTCACAGAAAATAATTATATTTATAAGTACGTCTGAGTCAGTGACAACTCTACAACAGATTTGTCCATCGGATCACCAGTAATGATGGTGATAAATGGCTGGGTACAAAATGGATCTCAATATAAGTTTAATACTAAACAGATTTTTTTTATTTATTTTTTTAACTTGTGGCCACGTATCTATATACATAATGTATATACAACTCGTCTGAACATCAAGCCAACAATGTTAGATCTGTAAATTTGCTTTCGCAAATTTTTGGTTCTTCCCTCGCCGGGATTCGAACCCATGCTACTGTGATATCGTGACGTCCCGCTAGACCAAACGACCACATGGGCTCTCAAAAAAGAGCTTCCGGTGGGCATGTGTTACCTTTCCACGTCAGTTTTAATCTAGCGGCGTACTACAGTACATGATATATATGGCATGAAGATGTTATTGTTACAGATCAGCTTAATTATCTATAGTAAAGGATCCTACAAATTAATGTAAGATACAGTCACAGAAAATAATTATATTCATAAATACGTCTGAGTCAGTGACAACCCTACAACAGATGTATCCATCGGATCGCCATCAATGAAGGTGATACATGGCTGTGTACATAATGTATATACAACTCGTCTAAACATCAACCCAACAATGTTAGATCTGTAAATTTGCTTTCGCAAATTTTTGGTTCTTCCTTCGCCGGGATTCGAACCCATGCTACTGTGATATCGTGACACAAAATCGCCTGCACTGCAGCCGTCCCGCTAGACCACACGACCACCTGGGCTATATATAGCAATAATTTTTTCCGTGCTGTGTCAAAAAAACTATACATTAATATCGGAAGTGACATTTTATAGATCGGAACTAACAAATAACTTACCTTATTTCCAAAAAAAAAAAAAATGAAAACCTTATTTTTTGGGGAAATAAGCAAACATTTAATATAATTATTTTTAGACACTAGAAATGCCATTTTAAACAGATTTGCGATATTTTCATAACAAAATATATCCTTTAAAGTTGTAAGACCTATAATTGTTCTCTGAACAATTGGTTTTAAATTATTTTTGTTTTATTTCGCATTATAACTTTCTTGCCCGGTATGATAACTTCATAAGATGATGCTTAAAAAATTTTGTAATATAATATTGAACAGTGTATGCGCTTTTTAAACATGCCTTATTTAACTGAACAGTTTTCATTGTGACAGTTTTCTCACTTAATGCTATTTGTCTTGTGTTCACTATTCTTCCGCAACCGGAAAAGATAAAGACATTTTTTTTTACCAATTGGCTCGTTATATTTTGAGGATTTCGATACTATTTTCACTTCTTTTCACTATCTTAGCGTGTCAGTTGCATGACATAAGAAATAATATAAAACACTGATTATTTATTGACCGAAGCTAACCAGACACTCCTTAGGTCATCATCATTATATACATTTATTCTTACTTGTTTGTGAATATAAACGATATTTATTAGCTGCAACATGTCAAAAACATACATTTATCTGAACGGAAACGCTGACATTAAATGAGACCCCCCCCCCCCCTTTACTATCTCATGGTATGCGTATATTAATTAGATCATTACTCATATATAATAACCATATGACTTTGCAAAATATCGTTCCGGGTGATAATACCTTCAATTGTTCTCTGAACAATTTGTTTTAAATTTCATTGTATACCTTTTCAACAACCTGATCTTGTAAGATGTTAATTTATTAAATGCATCACATAGACGGTTTCAAAATGTTTTTGTCTTAAACTTTCCCGTGCTCTAGTGTTGTTGGAGTCATTGCTGTCTGAAAATCATGTTTTATCTGCGATCGATCCTTATTATAAACAATTGTGTGCCACTATAATTAAGAAAACGACATAACTACTATTTTGATTTTAATGATCTTATTAAGCAGGGTAGCGACTTGTTCGTAGCTCTCATGATTCGTAGCTAAGTAACGAAATCATTGTGCTACAATAACTAACGTGTCTGGTCCCATAATAATCATTAGGAATACTATACAATGTCCTTTTTTTAGGATAATTCTTTCCTTCCCCGCGTGTCGTTTCGAATATGAAATTAGCAACTTCAGGACGTCAATGGATTTGTCATACATAACTAAAGGCATCAGTTCCGAATAGTTGGGTCTTTGAAGTAGCAGTCGCTTCAAATTTTATTTTATTTGATGATATATAAACATAGGTATGATATGAGTGGGGAAAATAATTGACATACCTTGTTCTTCATATCTGGATTAATGTCGGTGTGAAGTAATATGAAGCGAATCGTTTCTAGATCACCATTTCTGGCAGCTAAGTGCAATGCAGAATTGCCATCCTTAAAAAAAAATATAACAAAGATAAAATAATGTAGATGTAATGAACTATGGGTTACATGCCGGGAAAAAATCATGTGGAAGGTTATTAAAAACCACGACATAACAACATATCAAACAATTTATACGGATAAACAAACAGAGGAATACATAAAACAATAATCAAAATAACAAATAAGATAGACGACAACCAACGGTAATCATTTTATAACATGTACTGAATTTTGACATGCACATTGATAATTTGGCGGTGTAAAATATGTTTGCGAACACATTCTTTTGGACAGTATTGTTATAAAAAAAAGTTTACTGAATAAACAAGTTGAAAAAGCTTATCTCATCACGTCGACACGCATCTTTCATCGGTTTGTAATTACCTACCCTTGTGAAATTAGAATATTTGAAATAAAAAAAAATGTATCTCAATGTTGTTCCCTTTAGGAAATATTATAGGATAATACCTATTTAAATGATAATCCTTAGAATGGTTGAGCTCCGAGTAAATCGATCAAAACTGTCACACAACAGCTATAAAAAAAATATTCAAAAACATTAAAAACCCAGTCACTGTTTCCAGAAAAATTTGACATGTACCTTTTTGATACACAGTATTACCTGCCTGAAAGTTATAAAGCCAGAGTCCTTATAAAAATCCAAATACATTTATCTCAATGCATGTTCAATATATTATTAATTGTACAAGCGCTTGCGAGTTTACTGTACAATCACTTGAGCCTATCCTTTACAATCGCTTATCCAACTTCAAAACTTTTGTTAAACACAAACTGAAAGGACGTATAAAAAATTATCTAGTTTCATTTGTTTGACTCTAAATTCAAGATTAGAAAGAGTTTAAATATACAACTTTCTTATCACTGATATTTTCGATTGCAGGTTTAAAAATTTATTAAATTTATTTTCAATCTCAACAGAAAGAAGTTAAGGAAAAGACTGCTATTCAAATTATAAAAAAAATCTTGGTGCATCAGGCTGTATTCCACAAATCCAAGATTAAGATGACGCCAAAGTAGGCTAAAAATGATTTGCTACTTTTATGTTAACATGTGAACACGTATGACAACAAAGTAGGAAATATTTACTGCTATCTACTCTGTCACATATAAATGTATGTTTTTTTAATTTCCGTGAGCTTTCTATCAAATATATATTCATTTAAACTACTGTTATCTAACATTTGTCTAATGCAACTTATGCCTGATACGAGTTGGTTTTTTTCGATTAGAGAAGACTACTACAAGTTATATGGTTCGCTACTATCCCCTACGGATCCATAGAAGGGTTAGTAAAATCCATAGGGGTGATGCCGCAGGCCGAATCCCCTATGGATTTTATTCGCCCTCTATGGTCCGTAGGTGGGTATTTGACGTCTAAATCACCAGCCGATATTGGACGTCGATTTAAGGTACGGACTTCGATTAGAAGGCGGACGTCGATTAGAAGGCGGACGTCGATAAGAGGCCGGACGTCGATTAGAGGCCGGACGTCGATTAGAGGCCGGACGTCGATCTGAGTCTTACATATCTATGATACTTTTGTGGCTAGGACATTATATTCACATAACCATAAAAAAAATGAAAAAACAGCAGTAATCATTTATAGTCTATTGGGCTATTCAAATGTGCATTTCAGCTTTCGACAACAGAAGCTGGTCACACATGGAAAGACAGCTACTTTAGTGGGGCGGGTTACTACCGAAATTAGACAAAATCATGCAAATTGTGATACAAGCATAGGATTTGGCACAGACGTTATTTAGGGTGTACTTTGTCATATTAGAGAGGTAGCCAACAGTTTTTGAATTTTTTTTTACGGAGGCCATCTTGAAGTAAAAATTGGCATCATTTTGCTGAATAGTGGAGATTGAAGAATTATCCTTGCAATTTTCAATGTGAATTATATTAAGTCATGACAACTTTTTGAAATACAATAAAATCACATGACAATATGAAAAACAGACAGCAATTGTTTAAATGAAGCGCCACTTCTGTAAGGGTCGTAAAAGTTCATACACTAGAGAGAAATAAGAGTTGTTAGGATATGCGATAAAAATGTCCGTTTGCTATCTTGGTGATTATGTAAGACATGCTGGAGGATTGATCAATGTTATAATCTACCATATTTTTCGATGTATCCCGTATAACATCCCTGCTCTTTTGTTCTAACAGGGGCGATCTGAGCCGGATCAACCCTACCAGATCACCCCAGTGGGAAAGTCAAATCACCTTTAAAACTTATGATTAATTATAATGAAAAGACTATCTATCAAAATTCACGTAGAAAAAAATCCAGTGTATATGCTACGATTCGAACTCAAGACCTTTAGCATGTCAAGCCACGACACATACCACTAAACCAGGATGACTGGATACGAACTAATAGTAATTTTACATACTAAAAGGAAGCAAGATCTTTTTATAAGTGGGGCGAGTTGTCAGACCTTTATTCAGTGGGTTTAAATCATTTTCGTTAATAAGTGAGTTTTCAGACTGATTGTTCAATTTGATTTAACACTTTTTTCAAAAGTAGGGCGAGTCGGTAAACAAGAGTGGGGCGATTGTTTTATAAAGTGGCGATATGGTATGGGGCCGATTGGCAAATGGGGCGAGTTTTCATCATTTGATATCTACTCATCGTGTTTGGGGGTCATAAAGGGTATACATCATTTAGTAATAAATAAAGTATATTGTAATGATTGTGTTGTGTTCTTAACTAGATTTTTATGAATTGTAAATGGTTTTTCGTCTATTCTAAAAGAGATGGGATGTAAAATAGTTATCCCACTCGGACTTGGTGTGTCAGTGTTAGATCACCCTCTGGCCTCCGGCCATCGGGGTGATCTTACACTGACACACCGCGTCCTCATGGGATAACTTTTAATTAAAACCTGTAGGAACACAATGGTGAACATGTCAAGCTAGCTTTGTAACACTAACATCTACCAGAACAAGTTTTCTTGCAGCCACTTTTGAGAAATTCCTGGCAAGATGCAGCAATTGATGCCAAGTGTGTTTAATGAGAAACCACAACCCATCTTCGTTCTCCTTAATCCATCCATAATTACCAGAGCTAGGTAGATATTGTTCATGTGTGACTGTCTGTCCCCATAAATGGCTACATTGGTATGCAGCTCGTTTGGTATACTCAAACAGTGCATCTCTGGTGGATGGAATTGTATTTTACTGTCTTTGTTTGCGTGCAAATGTTGTAGTTCTGTCGTACATAACCACAAAAAAAGTTTCTATAAACTCCAATTCAAGTTCACTGACCAATACAGCTTTTCTTACTCGATCGCCCTCTGAGCCTACCGAGCTTAATATATCATCATGATATTAGTCGGAGATTGGCGGAATATAACGACTGACACTATTCGGGTTATAAAAACAGTCATATTCGAAATATCTATTAAACCGCAAGTGAGTTATTTTGATGTTTGTGGTAAGCTGCCAAACTACTTGTATAATATAATAATTTGTGAGTAAAGAATGCATTCATTTTGATCTCACGATTAGGAAAGTAATACATTCTGAACACCTTGAACACAAATCGATTAAAACACTTTATTCGCCCAATTATTATTTTTTTATAGTTCACGAACAATCAGATATATGTTATATCATGAAAGTTATACGTTTATAAATTAGGAAAATAAATTACTGAATACCTTAAAAGATATATTTAAAAACTTAATAATTTTCATTCATTTGCACTGGTTCTAATAATAATACTAGTATCAATATCAATGCGCCGGATTCGTATTTCGATAACTAATGCGTTTACTCTTGCCTTTATATGCGCAAAAACAATCAATAAGATAAATTTTATGTTTACAGCAATTTTGATGCATAAAAAAAAAACATTATACTTTTGCATTAGTTTCAGATATATAAGCCAAACTCTGCATGTTACCCCTCTGTTTGTTGTTTAGCCGTGTCGGCCATGTTGGTTGGCAGGCGGGATCACCGGACACATTAGTTTAAAACAGTAGTTTCAGAGGAGAAAATATTTGTAAAAGACTACAAACATTTATAAAAAAAATGTTAAAAATTGACTGAAAAGGACCGTAACTGCGAAAGGGGTCATTAACGTTTGGTCATATTGACTTATTTGTAGATCTTATTTTGATGCTTTTACAGTTTTTTTCTATCTATAATGATATTCATAGATAATAACCAAAAACTGAAAACATCATAAAAATCACCAATTCAGGGACAACAACACAACAGGTAGTCGGATTGTCTATACATTTTAAGATGTCTTCTAAATGCTTGAATTTCAGAGATATAAGCCAAAAACTGCATGTTACCCCTATGTTCTATGTTTAGCCATGTCGGGCATGTTGGTTGACAGGGGTGGTCATCGGACACATCTTTGTAAATTATATGCCCTAGTGATGAGAAAAGCTCACTTGACCTTTAAGGTCAGGTGAGCTAAAAAAAAATTGGAGATGAACATTCACCTGCTAAATACAGTCCAATATACATGAATTCAATTTTTGTTGAAATACTCCTTTGTTAAATCTTTTCTGTTTTCAGGAAAATAAAAAAGATATGATTTAACCCTAGACTATAAAAATAGATATGATGTTATGTTTTATGTTTATGTTGAAATTGTAATCAAATATAATCAATAGTTTTCAAATAAATCTGTTATTCTAATGATTGATATTAAACAGATGGTGTGTGTTTTCTAGATAAAATTAAAAATGAAAACCATTTTAGAACACTCAGTGTAACCAAAATATATACTCAACCTATATTGACTTTAACTTGTTCACTTATAAAACATATAGTATTATCTAATGAATTTGCAAATCTTGAACCCCAAACAGGATAAAGTATAATAAAAATTAACACCAAAAATAGTATATAGAGCACTCAGAAATTTAATTTATACAGAAAAAGTAAACACATTCTTTAAACAATCGACCAAAGATCTATTATTATAAAATGTGTAATAATGAACAGTTAATTTATAACTAATAGTATACACATATATGTACAAATCATCAACACTAAGTAAACAGAAATATATCAAATAAACCTGTCAATCTAATTATAATTGTAGGATAAGACATTAACCATATGGCTTCGTGTAAACTTTATGTATATATTTAAACATTTCTGACTAAAGAACAATAACTCAATTACATTATAAATACCACTTTTGGATATCAAAACGGTGATAACTAAACAATGAGAAGAGCTGAAAATTGTTACAGGAAACAGCATTTTGAAAAATAAATCGTCAAAGGTTTTCCTGTTATTGTAGAGACACTGTTTGGCAGCCGACCGCCAAAACGCCATCCGCCTGCGGTACAGCCCTAAATCACTAACCGATTCTCACTTCGAAAATCCGGTTAAAAACTTTTTTTTTTTAAATTACCAATTCAGGGACTGCAACCCAACAACGTATTTTCTGGTTCATCTGAGAATTACCGGGCAGATAGACATTAACATGCTGAAATATTTTCCCTTTTTTCAGTTATTAGCATAAAACTGCATTTTATCCATATGTTCCATTTTAAACCATGGCCGCTATATAAAATGGCATGAGGAGTCATTGAACTTTCTGAGGAAACGATTTTTGTAAAAAATAACAAAACTGTACGAGAAATTATAAAAATTTGACTTAAATATAATTCGACCTTAAGGAGTCAATTGATCATTTTTATCATGTTGACTTATTTTAAGATCTTACGTTATTGAACATTATTGCTGTGTACATCCCTTACTTTAATAATATTCAAGATAATAACCAAAACCTGCAAAATTTCCTTGAAATTACTAAATCCTGGCAGCAACTCAACAAGGTATTTCTGATTCATCTGAAAATTTTAGGGCAGATAGATCTTACCCTATGTAACATATTAACCCAGTTTCATATTTGCAATAAATACTTTTATTTCAGAGATAAAAGCCAAATCAACATTTACCCCGTTGTTGTTTATTTTAGCCATGTCGATCATCTTTATTTGCAGCTGGGGTCACCTGATACTTTTTGAAACTAAATACCGTAGTGATGATTTTCGTCAAGTTTGCCTAAATTTAGCCTTGAAATTTCAGAGAGGTGAATATTTGAAAAAGTTAACGGACGACGGACGACGGGAGACAGACGACGGACGACAATTGATGAGAAAAGCCCATTGGGCCCTTCGGGCAAGGTGAGCTAATAAGCTAATAAAAAGAAATCTTTCAATTATGTCCTACTTTTGTTTGTATTCTTGGGTCACTTCCTGAATCAAGTAGCAATTGCACCATTTCACCAGAACTTTCTTCAATAGCTACATGTAGTGGTGTAACGCCATCCTGTTTAAAAGATAAACATCTGAAGATTAAAAACGCAGACGACGTGATGATTTCATTAGTGATTAGAATATTGATAATATAGTATAGTAAAAAATTTCTATAGCGCCCTATATAACAATAAAATCACTCTAAGGCGCTTTACATATATATATATATACATGATAAAAATATAATAAGTTAACCACAAAACAAAATGAAATAAAAAATGTTATGTTTAAAAGAACTAAAAACGTATATATGAAAGATATATGAACATAAATAATTATATTGATAGAAAAATAATAGAATTAAAATAAATAATAATTACAAAAAAATAAATAAAATTAAAACATAGAAAGCGAAAATATATTAAAAATTTAGCAGAAAGATTATAATAAATAATTGAAATGGTCATGAAAACTTTTGCTAGAATAAAAATTGAACGAAGAAAACAAAAAACAAAAATCACAGCACATTTTCAAATAAAAGGAATAAGAATTAAGATAACAGCTTATTAAACGCAAGTCTGTAAAAATATGTCTTCAATTGTTTTTTAAAACACTGAACAGATTTAGAGTGACGAATTTGTACAGGTAGGTTGTTCCATAGGGTAGCGGCAGCACGATTAAATTGTCTTTCACCGTACGTTTTTGTTCGGACATGTGGCAGTTCGAGTCTAAGGCTGCCCTCTGATCGTAGTGCCCTAGTTGTTGTTTGGAGATGTAATAGTTCCTGTATATAGTCCGGGGCAGTTCCTTGTAGTGCCGTGTACGTATAGACAAGGATTTTGAACTTTGGCCGGAATTCAACAGGGAGCCAGTGCAGTCCAGCGAGAATAGGTGTAATGTGTTCTCTTTTCCTAGTTTTCGTAACAAGACGGGCTCCAATGTTCTGAACTCTCTGTAACCTTTCAATTTGACACTTGTTAACGCCGAAGAGTTGACTATTTGCGTAGTCAAGTCTGGAAGTTACAAGGGAATTAACCAGAGTTTTACAAGCATCCGTAGAGATGAAATGTCGGATTCGTCTAAAGTTGCACAGATGGTAATTACACGATTTTACGATAGACGCAACTTGTTTTTCCATGGTAAGACGGCTGTCAAAATAAACACCAAGATTACGTACCGATGTGACACTATTGATGGCATTTTCACCTACTTTAAGTTGGAAATCAGGCATGTTCTTCGACTGATGTTTCGATGAAAAGACGATCAGTTCCGTTTTATCCTGGTTTAGTATAAGAGGTTTGTATTTTTGATTTTTTGTATTTTGGAGATTGTGTTTTTTTTTCTTCATGTTTCTTTTTTTTATTTCTGTTTTAATCCAACATTAAGCTCTTTTTATGTCTTACTGATTGCTAATTGTTTCTATTTTCCGTATTTTTTCACACTACATTTCTCTATTTTGATGATCCCTTCAATTCCGCCAGTTAACACACCAATGTATAAAGGCATAAGTGGTTACACAAAAGACAACACATATAATGGCTCTTAAAACGCCATAACGAGAAACGAAAAAAGACAAAATATACACAACAGAAAATAACACATATCATAAAACAAACTCGGCATTTCAGGTGCTCTTCAAGGGTAAGCAGATCATGGTGCCACATGTGGCACCCGTCGTATTGTCGTATAAAGGACAAACATGGTTATATTCTTATTCGATAGGTTTTATTCGGGGGAATAGGACGTTATTCGGGTTACGACAATTGTCATCTGTTAAGGTGGTATCTAACATCACAGGGATATAACGTTTTAATCCTGTTCTATTGTGAAGGAAATATTAAGATTCTCAAGGATCAAAATGAGTGTTTGGCAAACTGCTATGTATCTAGCCATTTTTTTCCGAGAAAGTGATTGGTTCATCTTTTTTTGATTTTTTATATTTTTTTCAAAGTGAATATTTTGTCAAAATTTTATGAAAATTAAACGAGTTAAACTAATTTTAGTGAATGTGTTGGGTACCACCTTAAACAGATATTCAATCAACTAGTAATGGTGTCCGTAACATTTTCGAGGGATGATTTCAACTTCATCAATTTGTTTAATAGCTTTATAAACATGTGAGCAGCAATCCTTTTTCAAGGTAGCCATGATACGAAATGCAAGCCCTTAAATATCGTGTCAAACAGAATATACATATTTAATAAGTCATGCTTGGAAATTCCTTCAAATATAATAGGAAATGAACGGTTCACAATTGTGAAGTTGCAATTATCTCTTTTGTCGTATAATTTTGTTCTCAACCGATCATTATTGTCACTTTCTACAAGTAAGTCAAGATATAAGGCAGACTTAACTGTATCTGGTGTGGGTTTTTTTCAAATTCGAAGGAATAGAAGTGTTCAAGATAGTCACCATACTTTTGAATATTTAGTCGAAGGATATCGTCTCCTAGTAAACCTAATGCTGACTATTTTCATTGTTTCTGTAGTGTCTGTATGAGTCACCCTCATATGAATGAAAGAATAAGTCTGTAAAATGAGGAGCACAACAGTTGATTTCCATTGGAGTGCTGATAGATTGTTGTAAGAAACGTCACTTAACATCTCAAATATTTTTTTTCAATCCAGCATCTTCATAGTTTCAGGCCTAGGTTGTGTTACACACTTAAACGATGTTGTTTTGAGTGTTCTGTTGGAACAGCAACGATTTTGTCAAGGAGGAAGGACTTTGCTTTGCAACATTTTGGTCTTAAAAGATTGATGAAGTACGTGCATTCATAGACCCATTCAAATTTAAGATTCTGAATTGTATCAACATCCTTACAGCCTCATTCAATTTAGAAAAAAGTACCTTCGTTTTTTCTCGTGTTTAACCAATTGTTTGGTATAAACCTCCGACTGAAAACAAAACGCGAAAACGAAAAACGACCTAAAAGCAAACAACTACGGAAGGGTTTTAGCGCCACACATTTCTTTTTAAATGTTTTTCTTCCTATCTTTGTAAAATAACGCAAACCTTTGCGTTATAACGCAAATATCTTGATTTCAATTTTTCATTTTGTATATATGTCCGTCTGTCATTCATTTCGGTTGTGTTTTACAAGAAGATAAAAATAAGAAACATACATACAAGGCCAAATCATTATACTAAATATGTATAGGAATAATGGAATACTTGAAGTGCAATTATACATAAATAAAGACTGATTCGCGCATAAGAAATACCATATACTTTAACACTTAAATTGATATGTTATATAAAAAAATTGAAAGATAGAAAATAATGTCATACAATTGTGATACTTCAGAGTCAAAAAGACAAAATGATATTTCTGCTTTCAAATGAATTATAAATAAGGAAACATTTTTATTTTAATTTTGATGCAAGAAATTCTTTTTTTACAAATTTCCGAATATAATAATGATTCTTTGATAGAAAGTCATTGAGTTTTCATTTCAATATAGTGAAGTATTTTTTAAGATGCCTGGGTATCAATTTGAATGGAGAGAACATAGTTTTATTTCGCAAGGGTTTTCGTTATAGCGAAAAAGGTTTGCGTTAAAACGCAAACATAGGAAGAAAATAAAAAAAGAATATGTCGCGCTAATGCGCTTCCGTAAACAACTGTATACAAAAGACAACACTTTTAGACAACTGCAGATTGAACAACACGATCCCCTACAAAAAAAACTGGGTATGATCTCCTGCACTCCGGCATGTTGCACCTGTGATATTGTTTATGGAAATAAACTCACAAACAAATGCATGGCTTATATCTTAAACGTCATACGACAATAAGTACAAATCCTAGTCTAATTTGAATGATCACATTCAAGAAAAAAAGGGCGGGATTTAACTTCAATTGACACTTATCTATCGACATCTGTGAAACAAATATTCAACAACAGTCAACCAACTAATAATAGCGTATGTGAATTTTTCGTACTGATGATTTCAATTTTCCACTTGGAACTCTGTGTTTAATAGATATCTTGTAAGCAGCACCCTGTATGAAGGCAATCATGAATGGGAATACAAGTTATGGGATATCGTATTAACAGTAAGATCTATACATCATAAGTATACACGCCGCGCTACTGGGATGTTGCTACATTAAAACATTGAAAGTTAACAATTATGAGGACGCAATCATCTCTTTCTTACGTAATGTAATGTCCTGAACCGACCTTCATTGTCGAATAGTCGATGTTCAGATGTAAGTTAGGATAAGAGGCAAACGTCAGTAGTAAGTTAGGATAAGAAGCAAACGTTATTGTATACTGTATTTCTATTTCTAAAGTGATGGATCGAGAATAGATATATTCAACATAGTAAACACGCCTTAAATTATTTAGAGAAAGGACATCACGCGTAATGAGATTACAGGATAATGCTAGCTTCTTTTTATTTTTCCTAAAACGCTCTTGTATAAGGTCTGTATTTTATGAATATATAAACAAGAGGGGAGGCACACTTCGTTTAAATTGAAATGTCGATTTTTTATTTAAACACATGTCGTCCAAACGGACAAATTTATATGTCGTCAATCAAGAAATCAAACTCCTTGATAGTTCAACGAATGTTCCTCTTCAAATCACAGTGTGTTTTTTTACAAAGTACGATTCATCCTTCTTTCGACCATATACTAGTACCTTCGTAGTCATTTCATTTTCTTATAAATATAGTTACTGTATTTACTTTTCGCAGATTACTCAATTTGGAGAGTCAGAATTTAATTTAATGGTTCAATAAATTCAAAATAAATCTAGCCATTCATTAAATGAATAAGAGCATGACCCATTCTTACAATATTCTTACAATATGTCTTTTAACGTTAAAAGGAACAAATCTTTGATTGATAGTACTCTAACAGATCTTGGAATTTTAGCATCCTCGTCAAATTTACGCCAACCCGTGAATAGAATCTTTATGAAAATTTACAAACTTTAAAGAAAATGTTTAAACATGATCCTAAAATAGTATCCAGAGCAAAGTTTTGAAAAAAAATTATTTCTTTTTTCGCATTTTACTTTAGATGGACTTTTGTCGTTCAAACCAGTCTGAATAGCAGCTGCAAGCTCTTGAATATCAAACAGGTTGTGAAATGTATATACCGTATGCAGGTGTAGTTAGTATATTGCTACTTAGGTAGAGGAAATTGATAATTTCAAAGGTATGTTTGTCATAGATTCTTGTACATCCATGAATGTGTATGTCATATTTGAGGTATAAGTAAAAAAAATAGGCTGAAGAATCAGTGTATGTATGTGTTTCTTTAAATTCTAGTTCGGGGGGATATATTGATGGACCCAAATCAAAATATTTTGAAATGAATACGGAAACAACATCATCAATATTTCTATGGAAAATATGAATAGGAATGCAAGAATAGGCTCACAGTTTATTTCCATAGGAATGCCGGCAATGTTTTGAAAAAAGTCTACCTTTTTGTTCACTATTATCAAAATATGCCGTATGGTATCTAAAAACCATCTTTCACTGCGGGCAGAAGTTTTGTAGATCTAATACTTCAGTTTAACATGCAGAAGAGCTGGCAATATAGCGTTGTTTGTACACAACTATGTGGTATACAACTAAAACAAGGTAAGTCCTCTGTTTTGTTCATCAGTGAAGCTCATAACAAAATATTTATAAAGCCAAACAAGTTCAAAGTTGAAGAGCATTCAGGATCCAAAATTCCATAAAGTGATGCCAAATACGGCTAAGGTTATCTATGCCTGGGATAAAACAATCCTTAGTTTTTCGAAAATTTCAAAGTTTGGTCAACCGGAAATTCATAAAAATGACCACATTATTGATATTCTTGTCAACACCGAAATGTTTACTACTGGGCTGGTGATACCCTCGGAGACGAAACGTCCACCAGCAGTGGCATCGACCCAGTGGTTTAAATAGTTATGAAAGGTACCAGGATTATAATTTAATGCGCCAGACGCGCGTTTTGTCTACAAAAGACTCATCAGTGACGCTTATATCAAAATATTTATAAAGCCAAACAAATACAAAGTTGAAGAGCATTGATGATCCACAATTCCAAAAAGGAGTGCCAGGTAATATATACCTGGGATAGGAAAATCCTTAGTTTTTCGAAAAATTAAAAGTGTTGTAAACAGGGTATTTAACACATGTTTCCTATGGTATGATCTTACTAATGATATTGCCAAATTAGAGTATTGACCCTAATTTCCCAATACACTGAACATAGAAAACGATAGTGTGAGTGAGACATTGGTGTACTATGACCACGTTCTTGTTCAGAACAGTATATATTAAACAAACATAAAAGTATTTGTTGCCTATTATTTTTAAAACTACTAAGCAATCACTCTTTTGAATAGAAGCTTATGAAACATATTTAAACAATGAAAACAAACCATTATTAGAATATGTTAAAATAATTTTGCTTGTACCATCATGACAATATAATTATTTAGTTTTTGCAAAATTAAACATTTGAACATTTTATTATCAATATTATCGATATACAAGTAAGGGTGGTGGCACTTTATACATGTCTGATCACTACATATGTCCTGTTCTAAGGGGGAAAAAATGCTGTATACAAACATTGAACCTTGCATATTTACATATTGAGGTAGAAAAGGGCCCACAGACACCTTTTTATCTTTATTTTACTGCTTGTTCCGCTGAGCAAATATTTTGCAGGATTACCTGTTTTCACATCTTAGATTAGACAAAATCAGTGTGGGAGACACAAAACATAATAATAGTTGGCTAAAATTTCTTCACTAAAGAGGGGTGTGAGATATGGATCAATGTATTGAGAAAATTATTTGGTTCTCAGAAATCAAATCCTTCATTTATATCAATTCAGATCCCATTGATGCTTGCAAGGTAACAACGCAATTATTGTGGACTTTGGCTCATTAATAATGTAAATCATAACTTTTTTCCCTTGGAAATAGTTTAAGTGACCCTCCTCCCCAATCTTACACAAACTCAAAATGCAGAAAATTAAGCCTTTAAACCTTGGAATAGGAATTGGCATGACATATATAATTAGTGAATATTTCACTAAAATTGTATTAACATGGGGCGTAAAAAATAATAAATAACATAAACATATAACTCTATATAAAATATATTTAAAGAATTTTATTTTCAAATTCTAATACATACCGTCTAGAATATGAAATTTGATCAATTTGCCAACATGGGCTTATCAATGTTTGCCTGATTCTTCTGGACCTGTACTTAACTATTTTTTGACACTAGAAATGCCATTTTAAACAGAATTGCGATATTTTCATAACAAAATAAATCCTTAAAAGTGGAAAGACCTTGAATTGTTCTCTGATCAATTGGTTTTAAATTATTTTTTGCTTTATTTCGCATAATAACTTTCTTGCCCGGTATAATAACTTCAAAAGATGATGCTTACATTTTTTTCATATAATATTGAACAGTGTATGCGCTTTGTAAACGTGCCTTATTTAACTGCACAGTTTTCATTGTGACAGTTATCTCACCGAACACTATTTATCTTATGTTCACTTTTCGGCTGCAACCGGAAAAGATAAAGATATTTTTTTACCAATTGGCTCGTTATATCTTGAGGATGTAGATACTATTTTCACTTCTTTTCACAATCTTAGCGTGTCAGTTGCACGTACATAAGAAATAATATAAAACACTGATTAATCATTGATCGAAGCTAACCAGACACTCCTTAGTTCAACGTCATTATCTAAATTTATTTTTACTTCTTTGTGAATATATACGATAATTATTAGTTGCAGCATGTCGAAAAACATACATTTTGGCTGAAAGGGAACGCTGACATTAAATGGTAACACCATACCCCCCCCCCCCCCCCAAACCCATTACTATCTCACAGTGTGCGTACGGTGATAAGATCATAAATCATATATTATAACCATATGACTTTGCAAAATATCGTTTCGGGTGGAAATACCTTCAATTGTTCTCTGAACAATTTGTTTTTTAATTTCATAGTTATGTCTTTTCAACAACCTGATCTTGTAAGATGTTTATTTATTAAATGCATCACATATACGGTTTCCTAATGATTTCGGCTTAAACTGTCTCGTGCTCTAGTGTTGTTGGAGTCATTTCTGTCTGTAAATCATGTTTTATCTGCGATGGATCCTTATCACAAACAATTGTGTGCCACTATTATTAATAAATAGACAAAACTACTATCTTGTTTTTGTATGATCTTATTAAGCAGGGTAGCGACTTGTTCGTAGCTCTTATGATTCGTAGCCAAGTTACGATATCATTATGATACAATAACTAACTTGTCTGGTCCCATAATAATCATTAGAAATACTATACAATGTCCTTTTTTGAGGACATGTCTTTCCTTCCCCTAGTGGCGTTTCGAATTTGAAATTAGCAAATTCAGGACGTCAATGGATTTGTCATACATACTACTAAAGATATCAGTTTCGTATAGTTTGGTCTTTGAAGTAGAAGTCGTTTCAAAGTCTAGTTTTTTCGATGTTATATAAACATAGTTATCATATGAGAGGGGAAAAAAATTGAAATACCTTGTCTTGTATATCTGGATTGATGTCGGTGTGAAGTAATAAGATGCGAACCATTTCTAGATCCTCTCTTCTGAGAGCTAAATGCAATGAAGAATTGCCATCCTTAAAAAAATATCAAAGGGTTATATCAAATGTCTTTTTTTTTTTATTTCATTGTATATTGTCGTTCTCAAATAGACGTCCCAATCATTAATTTATTTATTGCAGTTTAACCTCCACACATCCGATACATGCATGTATAGTTTAATATGGAATATAATGTAATAGAAAAATAGAAAATGTTGTATGACTCCAAACAAGAAAACTTTTCAACAAAGATAAAAAAAAATGTAGATGTAATTAACTATGGGTTACATGCCGGGAAAATGCTGAAATATTTTCCCTTTTTTCAGATATGAGCCTTAAATTGCATTTTATCCATATGTTCTATTTTTAGCCATGGCCGCTATATAACATTGCAGTCGGAGTCATTGAACTTTCTGAATAGACAATTTTAGATAACAAAACTGTATGAAAAATTTGACTATAAAATAATTCGACCTTAAAGAGTCAATTGACCATTTTTATCATGTTGATTTATTTGAAGATCTTACTTTGCTGAACATTATTGCTGGGTACATCCCTAAATTTAATAATATTCAAGATAATAACCAAAACCTGCAAAATTTCCTAGAAATTACCAAATCATGGGCAGCAACTGAACAAGGACTTGTCTGATTCATCAGAAAATTTTTGGGCTGATAGATCTTAAACCAGCTTCATATTTGCATTAAATACTTTAATTTCAGAGATAAAAGCCAAATCAATATTTATCCCGTTGTTTCATTTTTAGCCATGTCGATCATCTTTTTTTGCACTTTTTGGAAACTAAATACCTCAGTGATGATTTTGGTCAAGTTTGGTTAAATTTAGCGTTGTAGTTTCAGAGAGGTGAATATTTGTAAAAGTCAACGGACGACGGACGCTAATTGATGAGAAAAGCACCAGGCCAGATGAGCTAATAAGCTAGTAAAAAGAAATCTTCCAATTATGTCCTACTTTTGTTTGTATGTTTGGGTCACTCCCTGAATCAAGTAGCAATCGAACCATTTCATATTGTTCTTCATGTATAGCTTCATGTAGTGGTGTAACGCCATCCTGTTTAAAAGATAAACATCTGAAGATTAAAAACGCAGACAACGTGATGATTTCATTAGTGATTAAGATATTGATGAGAGGTTTGTATTTTTGATTTTTTTGTATTTTGGGGATTGTGTTTTTTTGTCATTTTTCTTATTTATTTCTGTTTTAATCCATCATTAAGCTCTTTTTTATGTCTTCCTATTTGCTAATAGACCACTTTCGAGTTCATCCGTCACCGTAAAAAACTCGTCAATTATACGCGCCTTTATCACCGTCATTTGTGCGTTTAGGGGCGTCGTAACTTCCTTACAATGTTGAGCTAGTGGTTGGAAAACTATAATTCTATATTGTACGAATTATTCGGCAAATTGAATTCTAAAAATTGACAATCAACACTGCTGTCATTAGGGAATTGTCAGTAAGTACCTACAGACATCCTGCACAAAGACGATCACTAAGACGCTTGATAAACGTAAATAGTGCAGGGATACAGGCGACCCCCTCTATCTGGTAAATGACGTCATAAAGGCGTGCATAATTGACGAGTTTTTGCCGGTGACGGATGAACTCGAAAGTGGTCTCTTGTTTCTATTTTCCGTCTTTTTGCACACTACATTTTCCTATTTTGATGATCCCTTCGATTCTGCCAGTTAACACATCAATGTATAAAGGTATCAGTGGTTACACAAAAGACAACACATGTAGTGGCTCTTAAAACGCCATAGCGAGAAAAGAAAAAAAGACAACAGATATACTACAGAAAATAATACATATCATAAAAAAAACTCGGCATTTCAGGTGCTCTGGAAGGGTTAGCAGATCATGGTGACAAATGTGGCACACTTCGTATTGTCGTATAAAGTACAAACATGGTAATATTCTTATTCGATATGTTACATTCGGGGGAATAGGACGTTATTCAGGTTACGACAATTGTCATCTGTTAAGTTGGTACCTAACACCACAGGGATATAAAGTTTTAATCCTGTTCTATTGTGAAGGAAATATTAGGATTCTCAATGATAAAAATGAGTGATTGGCAAACTGCTATGTATCTCGCCATTTTTTTTCGAGAAAGTGATTGGTTCATCTATTTTTCATTTTTTTATTTTTTTTCAAAGTGAATATTTTGTCAAAATTTTATGAAAATTAAACGAGCCAAACTAATTTTAGTCAATGTGTTAGGTACCACCTTAAACAGATATTCAATCAACTAGTAATGGTGTCCGTAACATGTTCGAGGGATGATTTCAACTTCATCAATTTGTTAAATAGCTTTATAAACATGTGAGCAGCAATCCTTTTTCAAGGTAGTCATGATACGAAATGCAAGCCATTAAATATCGTGTCAAACAGGATATACATATTTAATGTGCAAGTCATGCTGGGAAAATCCTTCAAATATAATAAGTAATGAAAGGTTCACAATTGGGAAGTTGTAATTATCTCTTTTGTCGTATAATTTTGTTCTCAACCAATCATTATTGTCCCTTTCTACAGGTAAGTCAAGATATGAGGCAAACTTAACTGTATCTGGTGTGGGTTTTTTTTTAAATTCGAAGGAATAGAAGTGTTCAAGATAGTCACCATACTTTTGAATATTTAGTCGAAGGATATCATCTCCTAGTAAACCTAATGCTGACTATTTTCATTGTTTCTGTAGTGTCTGTATGAGTAAGCCTCATATGAATGAAAGAATATCATGAAGAGCACAACAATTGATTTCCATTGGAGTGCTGATAGTTTGTTGTAAAAAACGTCACTTAACATCTCAAATATTTTTTTCAATCAAGCATCTTCATAGTTTCAGGCCCAGGGTGTTTTTACACACTAAACCGATGTTGTTTTGAGTTTTCTGCGGGAACAGCAACGATTTTGTCAAGGAGGAAGGACTTTGCTTTGCAACATTTTGGTCTTAAAAAATTGATGTAGTACGTGCATTCATAGACCCATTCAAATTTAAAATTCTGAATTGTATCAACATCCTTACAGCCTCATTCAATTCAGAAAAAGTACCTACGTTTTTTCTCGTGTTTAACCAATTGTTTGGTATAAACCTCCGACTGAAAACAAAACGCGAAAACGAAAAACGACCAAAAAGCAAACAACTACAATTTTATTTTTCTTCCAATCTTTGTAAAATAACGCAAACCTTTGCGTTATAACGCAAATATCTTGATTTCAATTTTTCATTTTGTAAGTATGTCCGTCTGTCATTCATTTCGGTTGTGATTTACTAGAAGATAAAAAAAGAAACATAAATACAAGGCCAAATCATTACACTAAAGATGTATAGGAATAATGGAATACTTGAAGTGCAATTATACATAAATAAAGACTGATTCGCGCATCAGAAATACCATATACTTTAATACTTAAATTGATATGTTATATACAAAAATTGAAAGATTTAAAATAATGTCATACAATTGTGAAACTTCTGAGTCAAATAGACAAAATGATATTTCTGCTTAAAATTAATTATTAATAAGGAAACATTTTTATTTTTATTTTGATGCAAGAAATTCTTTTTTTTACAAATTTCAGAATATGATAAAGATTCTTTGATAGAAAGTCATTGAGTTTTCATTTCAAAATAGTGAAGTATTTTAAAGATGCTTGGGTCTCAATTTCAATGGAGAGAACATAGTTTTATTTCGCAAAGGTTGCGTTATAACGAAAAAGGTTTGCGTTATATCGCAAAGGTTTGCGTTATAACGCAAAGGTTTATTAAAACGCAAACATAGGAAGAAAATTTTTTAAAAAAGATATGTGGCGCTAATGCGCTTCCGTAAACAAATATACAAAAGAAAACACTTTTAGACAACTGCAGATTGAACAACACGATCCCCTACAAAAAAACTGGGTATGATCTCCTGTACTCCGGCATGTTGCACCCTTAATATTGTTTATGGAAATAAACTCACAAACAAATGCATGGCTTATATCTTAAACGTCATACGACAATAAGTACAAACCCTAGTTTAATTCGAATGATCACATTCAAGAAAAAAAGGGCGGGATTTAACTTCAATTGACACTTATCTATCGACATTTGTGAAACAAATATTCAACAACAGTCAATCAACTAATAATAGCGTATGTGAATTTTTTGTACTGATGATTTCAATTTTCCACTTGGAACTCTGTGTTTAATAGCTATCTTGTTAGCAGCACCCTATATGAAGGCAATCATGAATGGGAATACAAGTTATGGGATATCGTATTAACAGTAAGATCTATACATCATAAATATACACGCCGCGCTACTGGGATGTTGCTACATTAAAACATTGAAAGTTCACAATTATGAGTACACAATCATCTCTTTTTACGTAATGTAATGTCCTGAACCGACCTTCATTGTCGAATAGTCGATTTTCAGATGTAAGTTAGGATAAGAAGCAAACGTTAGTAGTAAGTTAGTATAAGAAGCAAACGTTATTGTATACTGTATTTCTATTTCTATAGTGATGGATCGAGAATAGATATATTCAACATAGTAAACACGCCTTAAATTATTTAGAGAAAGGACACCACGCGTAATGAGATTACAGGATAATGCTAGCTTCTTTTTATTTTTCCTAAAACGCTCTTGTATTAGGTCTTTTTTATATGAATCTATGAACAAGTAGGAGAAAGGGGAAGCACACTTCGTTTAAATTGAAATGTCGATTTTTTATTTTAACACATGTCGTCCAAACGGACAAATATATATGTCGTCAATCAAGAAATCAAACTCCTTGATAATTCAACGAATGTTCCTCTTCAAATCACAGTGTGTTTTTTACCAAGTACGATTCATCCTTCTAGTCATTTTATTTTGTTATAAATATAGTTGGTGTATTTACTTTTCGCAGATTATTTAATGTGGAGAGTTAGAATTAATTTTAATGGTTCAATAAATTCAAAATAAATCTTAGCCATTCATTAAACGAGTAATAGCATGAGCCATTTTTACAATATTCTTACAATATGTCTTTTAACGTTAAAGGGAAAAATTCTTAGATTAATAGTACTCTAACAGATCTTGGAATTTTAGCATCCTCATCAAATTTACGCCAACCTGTGAATAAATATGTAAAATCTTAATGGAAATTTACAAACTTCTAAGAAAATGTTTAAACATTATCCAAAAATAGTATCCAGAGCAAAGTTTTGAAAAAAAAATTCTTTTTTCGCATTTTACTTTAGATGGACTTATCTCTTTTGTCGTCCAAACAAGTCTGAATAGCAGCTGCAAGCTCTTGAATAGCAAACAGGTTGTGAAATGTATATACCGCATGCAGGTGTAGTTAGTAAATTGCTACTTAGGTAGAGGAAATTGACAATTTCAAAGGTAAATCGTCTTGTTTGTCATATATTCTTGTACATCCATGAATGTGTATGCCATATTTGAGGTATAAGTAAAACAATTAGGCGGAAGAAACAGTGAATGTATGTGTTTCTTAAATTTCTACTTCGGGGGGGATATATATTGATGGACCTAAATCAAAATATTTTGGAATGATTACGGAAAGAACATCATCAATATTTCTATGGAAAATATGAATAGGAATGCAAGAAGAGGCTCACAGTTTATTTCCATAGGAATGCCGGCAATGTTTTGAAAAAAGTTTATTTTTTTGTTCACTATTAACAAAATATGCCGTATGGTATCTGAAAACCATCTTTCACTGCGGGCAGAAGTTTTGTAGATCTAATTCTTCAGTTTAAAATGCAGATGAGCTAGCAATATACCGTTGTTTGTACACAACTATGTATTATACAACTAAAACAAGATAAGTCCTCTGTTTTGCTCATCAGTGACGCTCATAACAAAATATTTATAAAGCCAAACAAGTACAAAGTTGAAGAGCATTGAGGATCCAAAATTCCCTAAAGTTGTGCCAAATACAGCTAAGGTTATCTAAGCCTGGGATAAAACAATCCTTAGTTTTTCGAAAATTTCTAAGTTTTGTAAACCGGAAATTTATAAAAATTACCACATTATTAATATTCTTGTCAACACCGAAATGTTTACTACTTGGCCTGTGATACCCTCGGAGACGAAATGTCCACCAGCAGTGGCATCGACCCAGTGGTTTAAATAGTTATGAAAGGTAGCAGGATTATAATTTAGTGCGAAAGACGCGCGTTTCGTCTACAAAAGACTCATCAGTGACGGTAATATCAGAATATGTATAAAGCCAAACAAATACAAAATTGAAGAGCATTGAGGATCCACAATTCCAAAAAGGAGTGCAAAATACGGCTAAGGTAATATATGCTTGGGATAAGAAAATCCTTAGTTTTTCGAAAGTTAAAAGTGTTGTAAACTGGGTATTTAACACATGTTTCCTATGGTATGATCTTACTAATGATATTGCCAAATTAGAGTATTGACCCTAATTTCCCAATACACTGAACATAGAAAACGACAGTGTGAGTTGGGCATTGGTGTTCTATGACCACATTCTTGTTCAGAACAGTATATATTAAACAAACATAAAAGTAGTTGTCGCCTATTATTTTTAAAAGTACTAAGCAATCACTCTTTTGAATAGAAGCTTATGAAACATATTTAAACAATGAAAACAAAGCATTATTAGAATATGTTAAAATAATTGTGCTTGTACCATCATGACCATATCATTATTTAGTTTTTGACAAATTAAACATTTGAACAACTTATTATTAATATTATCGATATACAAATAAGGGTGGTGTCACTTTTTACATGTTAGATCACTACATATGTCCTGTTCAAAAGGAAAAAATTGCTGTATACAAACATTGAACCTTGCATATTTACATACTGAGGTAGAAAAGGGCCCACAGACACCTTTTTATTTTGTTATTTTACTGCTTGTTCCGCTGAACAAATATTTTGCAGGATTACTTGTTTATCACATCTTAAATTCAAAAAATCAGTTTGGGACACACAAAACATAATAATCTTCATAATTTCTTCACTAAAGTGGGGTGTGAGATATGGATCAATGTATTGAGAAAATTATTTGGTTCTCAGAAATCAAATCCTTCATTTATATCAATTCAGATCCCGATGATGCTTGCAAGGTAATAACACAATTATTGTGGACTTTGGCTCTTTAATGATGTAAATCATAACATTTTTTTCCCTTGGAAATAGTTTAAGTGACCCTCCTCCCCAATCATACACAAACACGCTAAATATTGTTTCACTCAAAATGCAGAAAATTAAGCCTTTAAACCCTGGTATATCATATGTATAGGAATTGGCATGACATATATAATTAGTGAATATTTCACTAAAATTGTGTCAACATGGGACGTAAAAATCATAAATAACATAAACATATAACTCTACATAAAATATATTTAAAGAATTTCATTTTCAAATTCTAATACGGTATGTTCACATCTAGAATATGAAATTTAATCAATTTGTCAACATGGGCTTATCAATGTTTGCCTGATTCTTACATGGACCTGTACTTAACTATTTTTTGACACTAGAAATGCCATTTTAAACAGAATTGCGATATTTTCATAACACAATAAATCCTTAAAAGTGGAAAGACCTTGAATTGTTCTCTGAACAATTGGTTTTAAATTATTTTTTGTTTTATTTCGCATAATAACTTTCTTGCCCGGTATAATAACTTCAAAATATGTTGCTTAGATTTTTTTAAATATAACATTGAACAGTGTATGCGCTTTGTAAACATGTCTTATTTAACTGAACAGTTTTCATTGTGACAGTTATCTCACTGAACACTATTTATCTTGTGTTCACTATTCTTCTGCAACCGGAAAAGATAAAGATAAATTTTTTTACCAATTGGCTCGTTATATCTTGAGGATGTGGATACTATTTTCACTTCTTTTCACTATCATAGCGTGTCAGTTGCACGTACATAAGAAATAATATAAAACACTGATCAATTGTTGACCGAAGCTAACCAGACACTCCTTAGTTGAACGTCATAATTGATTTTTTTTTACTTCTTTGTGAATATATCCGATAATTATTAGTTGCAGCATGTCAAAAAACATATATTTTGGTTAAAAGGGAACGCTGACATAAATTAAGCAGGGTAGCGACTTGTTCGTAGCTCTTATGATTCGTAGCTCAGTTACGAAATCATTGTGATACAATAACTAACTTGTCTGGTCCCATAATAATCATTAGGAATACTATACAATGTCCTCTTTTGAGGATAGTTCTTTCCTTCCCCACGTGGCGTTTCGAATTTGAAATTAGCAACTTTAGGACGTCAATGGATTTGTCATACATATAACTAAAGATATCAGTTTCGTATAGTTTGGTCTTTGAAGTAGAACTCGTTTCAAATTCTAGCTTTTTCGATGGTATATAATCATAGTTATGATATGAGAGGGGGAATAATTGACATACCTTGTTTTTCATATCTGGATTAATGTCAGTGTGAAGAAATAAGATGCGAACCATTTCTAGATCATCTCTTCTGGCAGCTAAATGCAATGAAGAATTGCCATCCTTAAAAAAATATCAAAGGGTTATATCAAATGTTTTTTTTTTTATTTCATTTTATATTGTCGTTCTCAAATAGACGTCCCAATCATTAATGTATTTATTGCAGTTTAACCTCCACACATCCGATACATGCATGTATAGTTTAATATGGAATATAATGTAATAGAAAAATAGAAAATGTTGTATGACTCCAAACGAGAAAACTTTTCAACAAAGATAAAATGATGTAGATGTAATCAACTATGGGTTATATGCCGGGAAAATAGCATGTGGAAGGTTATTAAAAACCACGACATAACAACATATCAAACAATGTATACGGATAAACAAACAGAGGAATACATAAAACAATAATCAAAATAATAAATAAGATAGACGACAACCAACGATAATCATTTTATAACATGTACTGAATTTTGACATGCACATTGATAACGTGGCGGTGTAAATATGTTTGCGAACACATTCTTTTGGACAGTACTGTTATAAAAAAAAGGTTAACTGAATAAAAAGTTGAAAAAGCTTATCTCATCACGTCGACACGCATCTTTCATCTGTTTGTATAGACCTACCCTTGTGAAACTAAAATATTTGAAATCTAAGTGAGAACAGTTATTGCTGTTTATATAATATGTATCTCAATGTTGTTCCCTTTAGGAACTATTATAGGATAACACATATTTAAATGTTCCTTAGAATGGTTAGCTCCGAATAAATCGATCAAAACTGTCACACAACAACTATAAGAAAAAAAATCAAAAAACATTAAAAACCTAGTCATTGCTACCAGAAAAAATTCACATGTTCCTTTTTGATACACAGTATTACCTGCCTGAAAGTTATAAAGCCAGTGTCCTTATAAAAATCCAAATACATTTATCTCAATGCATGTTCTATATATTATTAACTGCACAAGCGCTGCGAGTTTACTGTACAATCACTTTAGCCTATCCTTTACAATCGCTTATCCAACTTCAAAACTTTTGTTAAACACGAACTGAAAGGACGTATAAAAAATTATCTAATTTTATTTGTTTGACTCTAAATTCAGTGATTAGAAAGATTTTAAATATACAACTTTCTTATCACTGATATTTTCGATTGCGGGTTAAGTTATATAACAAAAAATATATTAAAATTATTTTCAATCTCAACAGAAAGAAGTTAAGGAAAAGACTGCTATTCAAATTATAAACAAAATCTTGGTGTGTCAGACTGTATTCCACAAATCCAAGATAAAGATGACGCCAAAATAGGCAAAAAGTGATTTGCTACTTTAATGTAACAACATGTACACAGTTTCTGTGAACATGTGAACACTTATGACAACAAAGTAGGAAATGTTTACTACTATCTACTCTGTCACATATAAATGTATGTTTTTTTTTAATATCCGTGAGCTTTCTATCAAATATATATTCATTTAAATTACTGTAATCGAATGCAGCATATGCCTGACACGATTTTTTATTCGATTAGAGAAGACTACTATAAGTTATATGGTTCGCTTCTAACCCCCTATGGATCCATAGAGGGTTAGTAAAATTAATAGGGGGTGAGGCCGGATTTTATTCACCCTCTATGTACCGTAGGTGGGAATTGGATGTCTTAATCACCAGCCGATATTGGACGTAGATTTGAGGTACAGACGTTGATTAGACGCCGGACGTCGATCTGAGTCTAACATATCTATAATACTTTTGTGGCTAGGAAATTATATCCACATAACCATCAAAAACATGAAAATTCAGTAATTATTTATAGTCTTTTGGACTATTCAAATGTGCATTTCAGATTTCGACAGTAGGGAGGTCACCAATGCGATTATCGTAACGTAATAATTTCCTTGCGACGGCAAAAAGGTCGGATTTTACCCAACTTCAGTTGCTTTGAAAAAGGTGAAAAATATATTGTATGGGCAAACAATTGATATGCAAATGAAGTTCAGACATTTGTCTTTCTAAATATATAAGATTTATAGGTATTGCAGTGAGTTTGTACGATGAAAAAAAAAGTTTGAAGTGGAAAAGTTTTGAAAAAAAATGGCCGCCGTAAAAACTATGTGTCAAAAGTACTACTGATTTTGAAATTAATTCTGCAAGCTGTTACAAGTCCAATTTTCTGGATTGATGGCTTAAAATTTTGGAAATATATTTAAGTTTCATGATCCGGTTGTCAGTCATACCTAGGTATCGATTTTCAGAATAGAAAAAAAGGTGTAAAAAAGATGTAAAAACAAAATTGTTTTCGCCTTTGTAAACACCACTGACACTCGGATTCGTAAATTAAAGAATTTTTTTCGTCCATACGTATCCATGGTTTGACATTGAAAACAATAGCGGCTTGCGGAGTTGATTGGATATTTTTATGATCAGGGCGTGGTTTAGACAAAAAATTTAGCGCGAACAGTTATCTGTTCTTGCTTACCGGAAATTACAAATCCGCCACATTGGTTGTACGTAGTTTTTTACCTTGAGAAAAAATGCCTTTTGCCGACTCGTTTTTGGAAGAAATGCTGACTGAGGGTGTAGACAACGATGGACAAAGACCACGGAGGTCAATCGCGTATGGATGTATGGTAAGTACATATATTGTATCATAAAAAAATTAATTGATCCGATTTCAGCGAGGGGAATTTCTTATTCGATAAAATTTCAAAGAAAAATCTTTAAACTGTTGCCAAATTGTGTTTTTTTTTTGCCAAATTGTTAATCAATAAAATGAAAGGGACTTTCTACCAGCATTTTTTTTTTAATGCTCCCAATTGCCCATTTTAAAAAATATGAATATGTAATGAGGTAAATTCTCCGAACGTTGGAATGTCATCCGTTCGGAATATCTGGGGTTTTATGCATTCATAATTTTCGAAATTTTCGGTGCTTTACATTGCACAGTCCACAGTATATTTCTATTTTTCATTTAAGCCAAAAATATGTTTTTCCACCCATAGAATAATAAGTAAGTAAGTATATATGTGTTCCTTACTTGTGGACCAGGCATAATGAACAATATTTTTATTTTTCAAAGAAGTTTGCAGTCAAAATTGGCTATAATAGTTTTGGAGAATTTGCACACATTACATTATGTTTTTGATAACTCTACAGTATGGTAAAATTGTTATTAAAACTATATGATAATATCATACAAATGTTTTATTTTGAAAACTTGTGTACTGGTCATAATACATATTTATTTTCTATAAATATGATCACGGTTTGAAATGTGTGACACATTTTAGACAAGAACATTGAATCTTGTTTAATTTAAAATTGTGACTTATACAATGTCTAAACATATTGTTATCTCATTTTCATTTCAGTTTAATTTATTTTGTTTGTTTTGTTTTATCTTTATTTCATTTATTTTATATTTACTTAAGACTTTTAGTTGATGTTTACAGGTTTTATTTTTTGCCTTCAGTTTGGAGTTTTATGTCACTTTTATCTGTTAATTTGTTTTGTAATTTAATATTTTTGCCTTTTCACCGGCACATTAATGTTTAAACAGGATTACAAATGATGTGTTTTCTCATAACTTATCTACTATTACTACTTAAATATATGATTAGGATTAAATATCATATTTTTCCTTTACACACTGTCTGTAATAAAAATTCAGATCATTGGGATGAGGTCCTGATCCTGAAATCCCGGGCTTAAAAACATTAATCCCAAATCTAAATAAAATTAAACCCTAACATCCAGAAAGTATCAATACCGAAGATCACCCCCCTCCCCAATATCATTGGAATAACCATGATAGCAGTTTAAAGGTAATTTATAGTATCATCCATATCTATCTTTCTGTAGTGTGTACATTTCTTATGAAACCCTATTTGCATTTTAATTTCAGAATAGTTTTTTTATCATTCTAAGATTTATTTCAGAATGAAGTAAATTAATATACTACATGTACTAGTATGCAGACTGACAAGAATTAGATATTCATTTTAAAGTACTAGTGTACATGTATTTTGTTATCTTTAGTTTTATTAAACTTACTTTATTTTTGCATTTATTTTGATTTGTTTTTCATCATTTTAGTTGATTTTATTGAGTTCTGGAGATCCAACAGCAACAAGAGGTAGGTAGAGGTGCAGAGTGAAGATTTCAGGAGATGTCCAACATCATCACAGAACTGCAGCGGGAAAAGGTTAACCTAAAGTAACAGGTCAGGTACTATAAAGGTATTAATAATGAGAGAATTTTTTCCTCAGACGAATTGATGAGTTGGAAGAGGAGGTAGCATTTTGGCAAGGTCGGTATTTGGATTGTCAAGAGCAGATGGAAGTCTTTTTCAACCAGCGAGAAATTGTAACCTTTCATGATGGTAGGTATACAGACATCATACGAGAGGTCTACATGGAGCTGATGTGTATGAGAGTTGGAGCAAAGAATCTCCAAAAGATCATAAAGACTGTAAAGGAGCAGATTACTGGTATGACGCCGCAACGACTACCTGGATCGACATTTGCCAAGTACATGTTGTTGGAAGCTAGGAGTGTAGCTCTCGTTCACTTGAAGGAAGAGATACAGGCCTCTGAAGGTAATATTACTGTAGGGCCTGATTGTACCTCGGAATTTAGACATCATTAAGGTGTAATTTCAATTTCTCTATCAGGTAAAATCATGTGCATGGGAATGCGTGATATGGCAGGTGGAGATGCAGAGGCATATCGAAAGTTACTGCAGGGCATCATTACAGAGATGACAGGTGATGATATTGACAGGTAAAACAGGTAGCAGTAAAGATAAAGAACACAGTTAGCTACCAGGCCAGTGTCAACAAGAAGTTCGTTACTTTACTGTCAGAATGGTGAGAGAAAGCCTTACCACATGTCGTTGAGAACTGGGACACCCTTACTGTAGTACAGAGAGAGAGGTATATTACCAACAATTATTTCTTTTGTGGTCTTCCTTTTTTAGTATGTCTGTCAGAGCAGGCGAACAAGACGCTTTCATTGTGGGAGAGTCTTGTTCACTCTGGTGAGAAGGTTGGAGCCCTTACCTTACCAAGAGGATATAGTATACCAGGTGAATCAGGTACAACGATACTGGTACGGACAGTATGTAAGGCAGGCAGGACCGTGGATGAGAAAAAGCAGGGAAACCAGTACAGTTCCGAGACTTTTCACACACTCAAGGGCAGGTAAAGGAAATGTTACTAGCTTCCGTCAAAGGTAACAGATTCAACATTTTATTTCACAATGCTGCAGGAGTTTATTATCTACTTAATGATTTTCTGGCCTTTGCTGGAGAGCATAAAGCAGATAATATAATCTTTACAGCAGTGAACGCTGGTCTCTCTATTTTGTTTTTTCCAGCAGAAGCCAGAGCACTAGGTATAGTATAAAAAATGGTGACAGGGCCAATGTGTAGATTTATGGAGGAGAATGGACATGTGAGCGAGTTGACCCCATTGTATCAGCAGCTGTATGACGCCTTCACGAGATTGTCCACTGACGCTTCAACCTTGATGAAACAAGAGGAATTCATCTTTGGTGAGGAGGCAGTCAAAAAGGATAAGGTATTTGATAAATTGGTAAGTCCTTCCCCACAGTTAAACAATCTTACACAACAGATTTTAGAGCTTCTGTTTTCATCTTTCAAGGTTTTTTGTAGCAGGCAATTGAAAGATCACATTGAGGGTGGTAAGTATGCTACAGGTTGGTCGCCCGAGCTTCTCCAGGATTCGGTGACAGTTCCCAGGACGAATGTTGGACCCGAAAGGATCTTCTCGCAGTTGGACAGCCTTATAATAGTCATGCCGAAGGCCACCAACAACGCCATGGAGGGGATCACGATGTGGACACAGAACCAAACAGCAAAATTGTTAGGAAGTTTGGATGAATCACATCGTGAACCGGTAATAGAATTTGTATGATGAAAATTATCATTGCTTGATTAATTGTTGGTTGCTTAAAGTCCAGTGGCAAATGTTTCATGCATGTTTTTGAAAAGCAAATTCAGTTATGCAATGCTAAAAGTTAGTGCTATAATACTACAATTAAAGCAGTAATTTGAAGTAAAATAAAGGGTCAAATTCCCTATAGCTTATCACAGTAAAAGCATCTTTAAAATTGGATTAACAATGCATAGAAAAGAATCAGTATAATACAGAAAACATGAATAAATTACAATGTTAAAATGAGCAAGAATCGATATCTCCTTAAAAAAACTTAGTATAAATATTAAGAAGGTGTGGTTTGCTTGCCAATGAGACAACTCTCAATAACAGACCACACTGAAAAAGACATTTACAACTATAGGTCACTGTATGGCATTCAACAATGAGCATACCACATAGTAATGGCACTCACATGTATATGACCATAATCAGAACATTCAAATAAAATAATTCATGTGTTTTTAGCTTTAAAACCTGCTTTAAACAGTCTAGGTTTGTTTTGATTTTCTAAAGGTTCTCCGACAGGCCAGGGAAGATGCTAGGGAACAACGCCAGAGGTATGTTGAGAGGTTAGCAGACATTCGCCAGCAACGACAGGAAGCACTCGCCATGAAGAGGGAGAAGAACGAGGCTAAGGGACAGCGTGATAGAGAAAAGAAAAAGGAACTCACACAGAAGCTACAGGAAGTAGGGGGCTTGTGGAAGACACCAAGTGAGATCGATACACAGTTGCGTTCCCTAGAGAGCGAGCAGCGAGTTAAAGCCTTACAAACTCAGTTGACATTTAGGCGGTATGTATTGAGTACTCCTAACACAGTTAAGATGCTTAATGCGAATGCCGGCAGCAAGTATCTGAGTGCAGTGAAACTGACAGCCGATTTGAAGTGTGTATACGACAGGCAGAGGATGACAGGGAAGAAAGACAAGCAGTTCATCAAGTAAGTGGTCAGGCTAACCCCCTTTCTAGAAGAAGTTCGAGAAACTGGCAGGAGAAGAAAGGCAGAGACATACAGAGGCTCGGAGGAAAAGGCAAAAGACGCAAGGTGGTGCACGTAGTAGTAGGGCAGTTCCGAACACACCAGCACCTGACAAACCTGAAGAGTTGATTGGTAAGAGAGTTCAGCACTTGATGGAAGAATTCGATGGATCCAGCAGATGGTACATATATGGTATAATTAAGGGTCTGAAAGTAAGGCTTGGGAAGTATATGTACAGTTTATTTTATGATGGTGAATCAGAGACTTTTATCTTCCTTTTGCTAGATGACATGGAGAAGGACGAGTTGAGGAGTGTAACTCTGGATCCAGCATTTTTAGTAGTTAGGTGAGTGGAACACAGATTTCGTCGAGAGGCTGATGTGGAGGAGTTTTGGTACAAAGGGACTGTCACCGGGCATGATACAGATACAGGGTTGTCGACTATTGTGTACGACTTTGAGGATGCTGATGATGACGACGGTGATGGTGACACCAACAGCAATGTTTTTGAGGAGCCTGTTATAGAGGATTACCAGAATGGAGATGTGAGGATTTTATTGTAGGAAACCTTTTTTCAGCTTTTTATTTTATTTTAGGTTTTCAACCCATTTTTCTTCATTCCTGATGAAGGTAAATCCAGAAAAGCGCTTCGGACGCAAGCAATCAATAACGTGTTGTTTTTAATATTTTATATCACTGGGTCGATACCTCTGCTGGTGGACTATCAGTCCCCGAGGGTATCATCAGCTCAGTAGTTAGTATTTCGGTACTGACATGATTTAACAAACTTTACTAAAATTTGTCCGTTTATAAATTTAGAAATTATTTAGAAACTAAGGTTTCAACTCCCTCAGGCAAAGTTGGCTTTAGATGAATTTGGCTATTTATTTAAGGTATTTTTGACATACAGCTCTTCAACGGTTTCGGTACTTATACATCTTCGGATTTCAAATGTTTGGCTTTGAGCGTTCCTGATGAAGGTAAATCCAGAAAAGTGCTTCGGACGCAAGAAATCAATAACGTGTTGTTTTCAATATTTTTCTTCTTTTGTAGACTGTTATCAAGGGATTTTATTTTTTTTCCAGGTACTACTTTTCATTTACTTGTAGATTGGTTGCAGCAAAGTGTTTCGAACGCAGAAAAAATATTTAAATTGAACTATATCGAGTTGTATTTAAAAATATGGCCATTATAAAAAATGAAGAAATAATCAACTGTCAGTTACCAAATGGTCCTCAACAATGAGCAAAGCCCATACCGTATAGTCAGCTAGAACATATATAAAAGGCCCCGAAACGGCAATGTATGCTTAAATTTTGTCATCAAGCGTTCCTGATGAAGATTAATCCAGAAAACCAATTTGTCAGGAGCCAATCTCAAATAAAGTAGTCTTTTTTTTTCAGATTCACAAATGTAAACCAGCTATCATATGACTTGTAAGAAACTGCAGGTACTCCAAGGTAAGTGAAGATATATGCAAAATATTTGATTTGTTTAATGATAAATATATTTTCTTTTGTAGATCATGGTTAATTTTGGTGAATGTTGATAAACAAACAGCTCTGACCTGAAAAGAAAAACTTAAGAAGCATTCAATAAATTTAATCAAATGATAAATAGATTGTTTATCATTTAACCAATATAAAAAAAAGAACATTTGGTATGATTGCCTATGAGACAACTGTCCATAATAGACCAACATGACACAGACATTAACAACTATAGGTCACCGTACGGCCTTCAACAATGAGCAAATCTTATATCGCATAGTCCGCTATATAATTGCATGCATCCAAAACAGTTCAGGAAGTCACTGCTGCAAATACCATTTGATTATAACATGTAAAAGACTTAAATACTACATTTAAAAGCTCACTCAAGGCCATTTTTTATTAGAGAAACAGTTTTTTCGTAAAACTTTATAGCTATTTTGTTTAGAAATAATTATATCTAATCCAAGAGAAAACATCATTATAGCAATGTCTGACTAAGTAATGACCTAACTCTTTCAGTTTAAATGGATTTTTTTTATGTTTTCGTTAAAAATTTTGTTATTTCAAAATTATAGATTTTTTGACATGCAGGTATAGGCCTAACCAAATTACATCTAGAATAGGTATCAGTCAGCCAAATAGAATGAAATTAGATTCATTTTAAGGCTCATTATTTAAGCTTTAATATGAATCCTAACATATTAAAGGAATATCCAATTTCCCATGAAATTTTTGCGTAATTAGGCAAATATTTGAAAAAGTCCGTGATTTTCCAAATTGTCGAAACATTTCTTTTTTTTTTACCATTTTTTTAATTTTAATTGCATTAAACTCTATTGATATATGCCAAAAAGGCGCTTTGACATGTAAAGTCACAGTAACAGTCAAAGAATTTTATGAAAAATTACTGTCAACTTAAAAATTATAAGATTTTCTATCAATTTCACTGTATATTTGGCGAAAAAAATTAACGTAAAAATGCTGATTTTCTTATTCAATATTTTTTTTTCAGCTAAAAGAGCTTATTTTATTTGTGAAATAACTTAATACCAATACAAAACAAGAAGTAGAAAAAAATAGGGATTTTTTTCCAGCATTGCCTTACCAAAAAATGTTTTGCCTAAAAAAGCTACCTTAAAAAAGGGGGGCCTGCCTGCATGGTTTTGATTCACCGAAAAAAAAAATCAGAAATGTTGGCAATATGTCAGTTAATATATTTCTGTTGACTGGTTGGGTCTTTACATAACTGCATAAAACCAGACCTCTATCTGCTTTTCATTTGAAGATACGAATGTCTAAGCATAGCAGTGTATTCAAAGACGTCCCTGACACATAGTAAAAATAAAAGTCCAAAGGTTTTTTTTTACCAAGTTTGAGATATTGTAGTTTCCCTAATACTGATGTTCCAGAGGATTTTAGTGGCTTAAATCAAAGCATAAAAAGGCCTTATTGCAATTATGCAGATAGATTGCTTGCATTTTTTAACACTTTTGATATATTTGGCCTCACACATAGCCCAAAATATTTTATTTTTGCCTTCGCAAGGAAAAAGGCCAATTTATTTTATTTCTACATGATCATAACTTTTGAACCGCTTGACCGATTTCAAAAATTTCTTTTTTTGAGCTCATTCATAATAATGAAAATGTGCACTTTCACTATACTTTTTATTTTCACTGACCTCCCTATTAGTTGGTCACACAGGGAAAGACAGCTACTGAAGTGGGGCGGCTTACTACCGAAATTTGACAAAATCATGCAAAAGGTGACACAAGCATAGGATTTGGCACAGACGTTCTTTATGGTGTACGTTGTCATATTAGAGGGGTAGCTAACATGTTTTTCATTTATTTCACGGAGGCCATCTTGAAGTCAAAATTGGCATCAGTTTGCTGAATAGTGGAGATTGAAAAAATATCCTTGCAATTTTCAATGTGATATAAGTCATGACAAATATTTGAAATACAATAAATTGACATGACAATATGCAAACCAGACAGCAATTGTAAAAATGAAGCACCACTTCTGTAAGGGTCGTAAAAGTTCATACACTCGAGAGAATTAATAGTTGTAAGGATGTGCGATACAAATGTCCGTTTGATATACTAGTATTGGCAATTATGTAAGACATGCTGAAGGATTGATCAATGCTATAATCTTCCATATTTTTCGATGTATCCCGTATTAAAACCTTTAGGAACAAAATGGTGTACATGTAAAGCTAGCTTTGTAACTAACACTTACATCTACCAGAATAAGTTTTCTTGCAGCCACTTTTGTGAAACTCCTGGGAAGATGCAGCAATTGATGCTAAGTGTGTCCAATGAGAAACCACAACCCATCTTCGTTCTCCTTAATCCATCCAAAATCACAAGTGCTAGGTAGATATTGTTCATGTGTGACTGTCTGTTCCCATACATGGCCACATTGGTATGCAGCTCGTTTGGTATACTCAAGCAGTTCATCGCTGGTGGATGGAATTGTATTTCACTGTCTTTGTTTGCGTGCAAATGTTGTAGTTCTGTCGTACATATATAAGTTTCTATCAACTCCATATCAGCTTCACTGACCAATACAGATTGTCTTACTCGATCGTCCTCCGTTACATCATTAAATATTTCCCACGTCTGCCATGCCGATTTCTTTCCCTTTCCAGGAAAAGCGGAGACAATGTCACATTCAGTGAAAGCATGAAAAATGGCAAAGCGTCTGGTTTAGGACTAAGAGCATGATTAATTTCGGAAATCGGAAGCCCTCGCAGGTCTTTTCTATTTCCTAATGCAACCTTAAGTTTTCTACTTGTAGTGTTTTGAAAAGAGACACCGTCAAAACCACCACATAAGTGTCTGAACTGATTATCAATGATGATTTTCACGACATTTTAGCTGCACTTTTGATAAGAACAAACATCATTGTGTCTGCTTCCTCGTGATTCCAAGGACTAAGATCATTATGATCATCATCAGACTTTGTCATAACATTTTCGTCTTTTGTCACAAAACCCATTATGTCAGATCGAGTCTAGCAAATTGTGTCGGCAATAAATTAAACAACTCTGTCTTGTTTTCGTCCACTCGAAAAAAAAAGTTTATCCATGCTATCGGAGTCTTACTAGTGCCGACAATTTTCCGCCTGGTTCCAGAATCCCTTCAATATCATATTTCATTGGATGTTGAAAATTGGGATTGATGTCCCATCAAATGATGATTATGGTGTTGTTGAACTTGGGTTGTGGTCTATGTTGTCGACTGCTGCTTTGATAAACACTGTGTCCTTTAATAAAGTGGGTATACCACACATTCATTTAAATAACGTTCAAAACAGCTTCACCTAGTTGATATTTCCAGTACCCAATCGTAAGAGATACATAACCCGTGTTGAAATAATGTATCTAATAGCTGTATCTTCCTAGTTTTTGCAAAGAGTAGCAGTCCCAAGATACACACAAAATGGTGTCTCACGATCAGCTGCGTGTTGTAGTTATACTGTAACATTGTGGCTGATCGGATGATAATTAAACATTAAAAAATGAGCAGGAGCTAAGTCAGACTTATTAGAAACATTGTGTAACTGCAATTTAATATCAGATCCATGCTCTTATCATTTCCACCAACTGTAACAAAGGACGGCAAATGCTATCATCGATATCTTTAGAGACCAGGGATCCAGAAAATCTTGTCTTCTTAGTAGCTTACTGGCAGCGAATCATTTTGGCCGTCTTTGCCATATGTATGGTTTCATTATAATCACAATCAATTGCGATAGCTGGTCCTATATCTTTTACAAACATCAATCTGGCCTTCGTATGTGCCTCTAGTTCTGGTATCTTCTGCAAAAGCTTTTCCTTCGGGGTAGTGGAACGTACATGTCCAGAAGAAGAACCAAGCTTCTGGCATCCTCTGCAAAATCTTGTCCTTCGGGGTAGTGGAACGTACATGTCCAGAAGAAGAACCAAGCTTCTGGCATCTTCTGCAAAAGCTTGTCCTACGGGGTAGTGGAACGTACCTGTCCAGAAGAAGAACCAAGCTTCTGGCATCTTCTGCAAAAGCTTGTCCTTCGGGGTAGTGGAACGTACCTGTCCAGAAGAAGAACCAAGCTTCTGGCATCTTCTGCAAAAGCTTGTCCTTCGGGGTAGTGGAACGTACCTGTGCAGAAGAAGAACCAAGCTTCTGGCATCTTCTGCAAAAGCTTGTCCTTCGGGGTAGTGGAACGTACCTGTGCAGAAGAAGAACCAAGCTTCTGGCATCTTCTGCAAAAGCTTGTCCTTCGGGGTAGTGGAACGTACCTGTGCAGAAGAAGAACCAAGCTTCTGGCATCTTCTGCAAAAGCTTGTCCTTCGGGGTAGTGGAACGTACCTGTGTAGAAGAAGAACCAAGCTGTGTCAATCTTCCTTCGTATGGGTTTGCCAGCTCTGCTAATCGAAACATCACCGACTCTTCTTCAAAATTTCTATGAGTTTCAAAGATTTAGGTAACAAGCTCAACTGATGCAGTTTCTTTCATTATACATGTTACATTTTCCTCCTGTGTACAACTGCTTTCTATCTTTTTTTTTTTTTTAAAATGTTTAAATATGTTATTTGAATTTTACATTTGTTAGAGATACATGAAGTACCGGTACCTTATCCCGGCCTCGTTAACGTTAGTATATAGCATTTTATTGATAAGTTAGTACTTGTTAGTGCACAATATGTATATATAGTAATAATGACATGTATGTAACTGAATAGAAATATGATAACAAGATGTATAATAAATTCTAATTTATGAAATTAATTTAATTTTTTCTGCAACCAGATTATGGAATTTTTCATATTTGCCTTCTTTATTTATCAATATTTCATGATATTGAAGAAATTCTTTTTTGAAAATTTCAAACATATTAATTTGTTTTGTTTTTTGTTCGGATGTATAGTATCCTTTGTATACAGTAAAAATAATAATTGTAATTAAATCATTTATACTGTAGTAACTTGTATCGTTTATTTTGTATCCGTACAAAAGTGATTTAATTGATATGATGTGATGTCCTATTTTAAGTTTATCAAGTAAAAGTTTTATTTTATCCCAAAATGATTTCAGAAATTTGCATGTTAAAAAGTAGTGCTCATAATCTTCGATGACATCACAAATATTACATAGCGGAGTTTTAGTTATTTTCCAAGAGAAAAGTAATTGTTTGGTTGGTAAAATGTAGTGCAGAAATTTCCATCTTAACATTTTGAATTTATTATCTTGTATATAATAAAAGATATAATTTAGCATTTGTTGTCTTTTGTTTGTGTTGTTTTCCAAGATAAATATGTTGTCCCATTTTTGAAATCCTATTGGTTTTTCATAATATCTATTTAAGAGGGAGATGTAAATGTCTTTGGAAGAAATGTTTTTAAGTGATACCATTTTTCTTTTTTTATCTTTAAATTTATATTCGGAGTCAGTGGCAACTTTTGTTTTTAATGATTCTTCTTTAGTTAGCTCTTGTAACCACTGTTTTGGTATTGCTTTCATTAATTTAGAATATTCTGAAAACCAGTTAGCATGACAGGAAAGTTTATCTAAGATCATGTTTTGATTAAATTTTCCTTTATTATCAATAATGTCATTTAAAAAAAGAATTTTGCTGTTTATCCAGTTTTTGAAGATGAGACATTTACCGTTTAATTTGATATTTTTATTGCCCCATATAAGCTGCTGTCTTATTTGTTTATATGATAGGTGATCCAATTCCTTTTCAGATATTGTATTTATCCATGATTTGATTATTCTTAAGTAAAATTGTGGAATTAGTTCTTTCAGTTTATAGACCAAATTAATATTGTTGAAATTCATTTTAAATATAAGGAATTCTTGTCCAAATTTATCAAAATAAAATCTTGGTAATACTTTCCAATTGGGTGATAGATCTTCGTTTTCGATGAGTTTTTTTACCCAACTAATATTTATCGCTTCTAGATATTTATCTATGTTTATCATTTTAAGCCCGCCAGCATGGTAATTTTTACTTATTATATCCCTTTTAACCTTTTCAGATTTATTATTCCATATAAAACTGTATATTATTTTTTTTAATTTTGCTAGGTATTCGTTATCAATTTCGGTTACAGATGCAACATAAGTAATATTCGGTAAGATTAATGATTTAACAAGAGTTATCTTACCTAACATAGTTAAATTTCTTTTATTCCAATCTTTAATTATTTTTTCAGATTTTTCGTATTGTCGTTGCAAGTTTAATTTTTTACACTCATTTTTATTAAGTCCAAAGTATATTCCTAAAACTTTTATAGGTTTTTGTGTAAAATTAATGTTTTCAACTTTATCTTTGCAGGCTTTTAAATTGCCGAGCCATATTCCTTCTGTTTTATTTCGGTTAAGCTTTAGGCCTGAAAGTGATCCAAAAATTTCTATAATATTCAGAGTTAATGACACTTCTTGTTTTGAATTTAAAAATAAAGTGGTGTCGTCTGCAAGCTGGCTTAATTTTAATGTATGGGTTTTATTATCTAGTTTAATTTGAAAGCCTTTAAAATTTTTATTTTGTCTTAATCTACTAGCTAAAATTTCAACAGCAATTACGAAAATTATAGAACTCGCGGGACACCCTTGACGGATACCGCGCTCAATGTTGAAGGGTCTTGAAATCCAGCCATTATTTAATATGCAACCCTTTATATCTGTGTATAAAGTATTTATCCACCTCAAAAGAGATTCCTGGAAGCCAAATTTCTTTAAAGAACAATACATAAATTCCCATTCTAGCGAGTCAAATGCCTTTGTGAAGTCTAAAAATAAGATAGCTCCATCTACATTGAATTTTTCCGAATAATCTATAATATCCTGGATTTGTCTAATATTAAATCCTATATATCTGTTTTTTACATAACCGTTTTGATCACTATGAATGATTTTATGCAATATTGGTTTCAGTCTTTGTGCAAGAGAGTATGCTATAATTTTGGTATCTACATTTAGTAAGGTAATTGGTCTATAATTATCTAAATTTAATGGGTCATTTTTCTTGTATATAAGGGTAATCAATCCAAGTTTCTGAGAATTTGTTAATTCTTTTTTTTCATAGCAATTATTAAAAACATCTACAGCAAAGGTTTGTAAATTTGACCAGAAAGCTCTATAAAATTCAATTGAGAGACCATCGATACCTGGTGTTTTATTAAGTTTCATTTTAAAAACAGATTGTGTACATTCCTCTATTGTCAGGTTGCCGTCAATTTCATTACCTTCTTTTGTACTTAATTTGTAATTTATTTTAGTTTTTTCAATATAATTTTCAATTTCTGTTAGATCAGGATTAGTTGACTTATATAAATTGACATAATAATTTCTCCCCGTTTCTAATATTTTGCCTTGATCTTCTGTTAATTCTCCTTTACTGTCTTTTATAGCAGTAATGTTTTTCCTTGTTTGTCTTGATTTTTCTAATCCCAAAAAATATTTTGTATTTTTTTCGCCCTCTTCTATCCATTTAATTCGTGATCTTATTTGTGCCCCTTTTATTTTATCTGAATATAAAGTTTGTAGTGTTTCTTCTGTTTTATTTATTGAATCTATTATATTTGGCAAATTATTATTTTTTTCATCTATGTAGTTATCGTGAATTTCATTCAAAAGTTTAAGTTCTTGTTCTAGTTTTGTAATTTCATCTCTTTTATGTTTAGCTTTTATTTTACAATGTTCTATAGTTTTCTCTCTAACTTCTATTTTAAAAAGATCCCACACGATTGCTAGACTTTTTTTATTTCTTAATTTTTCATATTTATCTATCAAAGTATTTATTTTTAGTTTGTATGATTCGTCGTTAAGGATATTATTGTTTAATTTGAAGTATCCCTTTCCTTTGTTCCCTTGACAATGATTAATTTTAAGTGAAATCGCTAAGTGATCTGTATATTGAATTGTTGCAGGTCGTATATCAGTGCTGAGTACTCTTGGTCTCACATCTTCACTTACTAGAAAATAATCAATTCTACTAGCTACTTCATTATTTTTTCTTTTCCAGGTATATTGCGTTTTATTTGGATTTATAGCTCTCCATATATCTATAACTTTTAGTTTTTTTATCAGAGTTTTTAGCCCATTTGTCTTATTTTTTATTTTTTGTTGATCTTTTCTATTACTTTTTCTATCTTTTATATTAAGCGTTTCATTCATATCACCGCCTATGATAATTATACCAAGACTATATTTTTCAATGACACTTAAAGCTTTTTTAAAGAATATATTTCTATCTTTACTTGTGTTTGGGGCATAAAGGTTTACAAAAGTAAATATATTTTTGTCGATTTCTATGTTGATTAAAACAATTCTTCCGTGTTGATCTACATATTTATCTATGATTTCATACTTAATTTTTTGGTTAATATAAATCGAAACACCTCTTGATTGTGTGCTTCCAAAACTATGATATAAATCGCCCGTAAATTCTTTATCTATTAAATTGTTCGAAAAATGTGTTTCTTGTAAAAATATTATGTTGCATTTTTGTTGTTTTATCCATTCTTTTAGTCTAATTCTTTTTTCATATTTTCCTAACCCCTGACAATTTAAAGAACATATATGCAATGGATTAAGTGACATCTTGATTTTGTTTTTAAAAAAGTATTTGATACATGTATTTCAAATATAAAAAGCATAATATACATACAAATATATACAGAATTTAGAGATAAAAATACAATCATATGTGCATCTCTAGTGACAGTTTTAGCTTTGACTGTACATGTGTGAGTTGCTAGACGAAATATAATTACATGTACACACATACATTTAATTTCATATTGACCGACTTTAATAGGTTTCCACCTATTTCTATATTTAGAATTGTTAGCTGGTAAAATATATTGACCTTCACATGTAAAACGATTAATTCGCACGAGGATTAACTTTAATAGACTAATATACCGTACATAGAAATATATAAATGTGATGGATGTAATATAGATCTTTCTGAATTGGTGAGTATTGAATTTATTTTTCGTTAATTGTATATTTTTAAAACACTTTTCAGAAATAAAGACATTAATAACCAAGTAGCAAAAATAACGGGAGAATATTATCAAATACTTTCGTATGCTTGTGATAACAGTACAGATAATATTACAACTATTTTGTTTAAGGGGCTTGACTTTAATTATACAGATATTTAGCAGGACACGGAGATTCTGATGCAAATAATTAAAAAAAAGAAGACATAATACATGAATGAAAACTTTTGAGGCTACAACTAAAAAAGGATAATTATCTGCATATAAAAACAGGTATAAATAGGTCAAACTGATTTGTTTACATTTTGTATACAGGTGTGTGGAAATGGCGATGGAATTAATTTGCATATCTATATAAATATAGTAGAGTGCTATTGCTTTTCTGTTTACATGATTATATGACATAGCGCACATATTGATATTGTGGTACATTGAAGCACAAATTATTACATATATATATATAACTATACTAGTTGTTTCATATGAAAAAAAAAGAATTAGTTTCATTGATCTATACATATTATATTGACAACAATCTATATATAGAGTTTATTGTTTTATTTTGTTTTGTGCAGAGTATATACAATCTAATGTTATTGTATCATACACTGCCACATATTTTTTTAATTGTTTTTTATGAATATATATAAAATAGGAGTATATACAGATATTTGTACAAGTACAAATTATTATGTCCATTGACTTAGGCATTGTTGTATGGATAATATATTTTGAAAGGAAATGGTATATGGTAACTGTTCTTGTACCTATGTCTTTGATGATTTACTGGAATCAGTTTGTCTTTTGTGATATTCATCTGTAGGGGTTGTTGCTGGTCTTTTCCCCTGTTTTTGTACTGGTGTTGTTGATTCAGGGTTTACAATGAATTTGTCTATTGGTCCTTTTGATTCAACTTTTGGCTTGTTTTTTGTTTTGTCTTTGTTTTTCTTTTTTCTTGTTTTTTTCTCCTGTGAATCAGGATCAATTTCTGTAACGACTTTACTGATAGCTGTTGTTGTTGCTGTTATTGCTTCTGTAGGTAGCAATATGGACTGTGAAGGTGGGGTTTCACTGTGATCAACATGATCACCAATGCTTTCTATCTCTGTTTCTCTTTGTTGTATAGCTGCGAGACCAGACGGATGGCACTTCATCACTTGTGCTATAACATCACCACTATTTTACTTTTGCCACAGTGATTTATCCTGACAAACTGTTACACAATCCACTAGTCGTTGGTACAGTTTCATTGTCATTGCCTCTCTTAAGACAGATAAAGGCGACTCTTTGTCACAAATGAAACATTTATGCACATTTTCAACTAGATCTGGTTGTTGGTCTTTAGAATACCTAAAAAAGTTTAGGAGACTTACATTATCTCGAATTTCCAGATGGCACTAGTGACATATGGCGTTTATGGGCTCTCTCTAAAGTTTTGTATTGTTTAACATAATTCTGCACAAATTATGGTACTTGGCATTTTCCTTTTTCATTGTGCTTTCAATACCTTCTCCTTGGTTTAATCGCCGAATATTTAGAGGGATAGGGTCGGCATTTAATTCATTAAACAGGCGGATATGTTTGCCCAACATCGTTTATCCTTCATCTGACAATTTCAGAAGGGCTGTTGTGACTTCCAGACACAGATATCATTTTGTCCAATTAATTTCACAACTACTAGTATCTGCTGAGGAACCTGAAAAGCGAATTCTTTTCGCCATTCAGTGAAATACTAAATAACTTGTATATAGATAAACAAAGCATTCAACAATACAATAAAAGAGCAATAACGCAAATATTATCTGAGTAATAAATAAATGCAACAGTATTCATCCGCTGGTTACAAACTAAGACCGAGAGAAACACATCAACTATAAGAGAAGTACACTAAGTGTGTTTCTGTAAGATTTATGAATCTACGCAACAAGGAAACTCGAATAATTCTGCGCCCTTTAGCGGCCTATAGTCTACCGAGCTTAATATATCATCATGATATTAGTCGTAGATTGGCAGAATATAACGACTGACACTATTCGGGTTATAAAACAGTCATATTCGAAATATCTATTAAACCGCAAGTGAGTTGTTTTGATGTTTGTGGTAAGCTGCCCAACTACTTGTATAATATAATATTTTGTGAGTTAAGAATGCATTCATTTTGATCTCACGATTAGGAAAGTAAAACATTTTGAACACCTTGAACACAAACCGATTAAAACACTTTATTCGTCCAATTATTATTTTTTGATAGCTCACGAACAGTCAGATATCTGTTATATCATGAAAGTTATACGTTTATAAATTAAGAAAATAAATTACTGAATACCTTAAAAAATATATTTGAAAACTAAATTATTTTCATTCATTTGCACTTGTTTTAATAATAATACTGGTAGCAATATCAACGCGCCCGATTTGTATAACGTTTACTCTTGCCTTTATGTGCGCGAAAACACTCAATAAGATCAAATTTATGTTCACAGCAATTTTATATATTATCAATTCCCGAAATTATACCAGATTATGTCTTTCACCTGATATTTTTGTTTATAATTGATGCATAAAAAAACAACATTATACTTTTGCATTCGTTTCAGATATATAAGCCAAACTCTGCATTTCACCCCTATGCTCGTTGTTCAGCCATGTCGGCTATGTTGGTTGGCAGGCGGGATCACCGGACACATAAGTTTAAACTAGATATTCTTATGATGATTTGGGCCTTTTCTCAGTAGTTTCAGAGGAGAAAATATTTGTAAAAGATTACAAACATTTATAAAAAATGTTAAAAATTGACTTAAGATAGCACTACAGTCTAACAATGATTTTTTGAAGATAATTTTTTTTATCACATAATTTAGAAGTAAGCATTATTCTGCACAGTTTGTAAAAATCCCAAAGTCATTATCATATCACAACAGGGAGTAAATTAATAATAAACTTATGTAAATAAAAGCACATGGTTATTAATCTAAATATACAGGCATTTGGGAGGGACTAATATGTCAATCATCTGTTGATACCAGTGTCCAGCTGTTAATCCCTGACCACAAGATAAATATTGTAGTCTTATTTCCTTTTTTTGCAACAAAAATTAATTATGTAACATTGAAGTGATCAAAGAAAAAGAAAAAACTAAAGGGAAAAAAATCTACCAAAAATGAAAAAAAATACTATGGAAAAGAGTGGGAAAGTATTTTTGAAAGCCTCTTTGATCTTCTTCATTTAAATACAGTTTTATGCATTTTACCCAATTTTCAGTTTATGCGTAACTTGTCAGTTCCAAAACAATTTAAAAAAATCATGTGGTACGTCTTCTTCTTTTAAATACAGTTTTATGCATTTTAACCAATTTTCAGTTTATGTGTAATTTTTCAGCTCCATAAAATTGAAAAATCATGTGGGAAAGTGTATTTTCAAGAAAAGGGTAGTCTTGATTTTTTTATGAACATGTTCTTTGATGCACACTTTTAATGTTCTAGCTAATTTCAGACCTAGTTTATTTTTTTTTTTAAATTCAAATGAAAATTATTTTTTATATATAGTGAATAGTGATGTTAAACATTGATTAATGCAGCTGGTCAATCATGTTACTCTCTTATCTGATACTGTCTGGAAAGAGGAGGAGCTTTGTCTATATTCGATTACTACATCACAAATGTTGGTTAAATCTGTGACGTCAAACTCCCGCCAAATGCCAAGTTGGTGTTGGACAGTTCACATATAATGCAAAATTTACCACATTCGAGCATCAAAGACACAAAATGTGTGGTTCTATTGATATATTAATGGTATCAGAACACTCCTGGGGTGTTCCCAGTGGAATGTTTGTATTTATATTGACTTTATAGGGGTTCTAAGGGGAAAATTCATTTTTTATGTCATTTCTCAGAACAATTTTTCATGAGAATTGTAAGGAAAAAATGTAAATTGAAACTTTATGGGTACCCCCTTTGGCTGACCTTGATATATATGATAAAAGGGTGTATTTTCTACAATACCGTGTCCCAGTTTTTTGATAATTTGTTTCTCAATGAATTTAAAGGTCTCCAAAGATGAAAGGTGAAATGAGGTTTGGCACCCAGCAGTTAAATCAATATATCTTCTTACTTGAGGCATAAATCAAAAATCTAAGACACGGTTTTGGAGATTGTGTATGGTTGATTAAAGGGATTAAAACAAATTTTTACTACCATTTGACATGAGTGTGCCATTTTCATCGAAGTTAGAAGATCACATGTTTGGCAATTAAAGAGCTTTATTTTGAGATTAATCAAACCAAAAATAAATTTATATATAAATGAAGAAAGAGTTATATTTCAGCTTTAAAATGAATTAAAGATTTAAAAAAAACAACATTGAGTACTTTTTGAGAAATTAATCTTTAAAGACTGTTGATTGGAGTCAGAAAATTCTGACTGTAGTGCTACCTCAAAAGGACCATAACTGCGAAAGGGACCATTACCGTTTTGGTCATGTTGACTTATTTGTAGATCTTATTTTGATGTTTTTACAGTTTATCTCTATCTATAATAATATTTATAGATAATAACCAATAACTAAAAACATTCCTAAAATTCACCAATGCAGGGGCAACAACACTACAGGTCGTCGGATTCGTCTATAAATTTCAAGATTTTCTCTAAATGCTTGAATTTCAGAGATATAAGCCAAACACTGCATGTTACCCCTATGTTATGTGTTTAGCCATGTCGGGCATGTTGGTTGACAGGCGTGGTCATCGGACACATCTTTGTAAATTATATGCCCTAGTGATGAGAAAAGCTTACTTGACCTTTCAGGTCAGGTGAGCTCAAAAAAATTTGAGTTCAACATTCACCTATTTAATACAGACCAATATACAAGAATTCAATTTTTGTTGAAATACTCATTTGTTAAATCTTTTCTGTTTTCAGGAAAATAATAAAGATATGATTAAACCCTAGACTATAAAAATAGATATGATGTTATGTTTTATGTTTATGTTAAAATTGTAATCAAATATAATCAATAGTTTTCAAATAAATCTGTTACTCTAATTATTACACAGATGTTGTCTGTTTTCTAGGTAAAATTAAAGATGAAAACCATTTTAAAACACTCAGTGTAACCAAAATATATATTCAACTTATATTGACTTTAACTTCTTCACTTATAAAAAAATATTATTATCTAACGAATTTGCCAATCTTGAACCCCAAACAGGATGAAGTAAAAATAAAAATTAACACCAACAAGAGTATATAGAGCACTCAGGAAATTAATTTATACAGAAAAAATAAACACATTCTTTAAACAATCGACCACAGATATAATATTATCTTCAAAATGTCTAATAATGAACAGATAATTTATAACTAATAGTATACACATATATGTACAAATCCAATATAGCTTTTAATCATCAACACTAAGAAAACAGAAAATATCAAATAAACCTGTCAATCTAATTATAATTGTAGGATAATCCATTCACCATATGGCTTAGTGTAATCAAACTTTATGGATATATTTAAACATTTCTGACTGAAGAGAAATAACTCAATTACATTATAAATACCACTTTTGGATATCAAAACGGTGATAACTCAACAATGAGAAGAGCTGAAAATTGTTGCAGGAAAAAGCATTTTGAAAAATAAATCGTCAAAGGTTTTCCTGTTATTGTAGAGACACTGTTCCACAGTCGACCGCCAATACGCCATCCGCCTGCGGTACATTCCTAAATCACTTACTGATAATTCGGTTAAAAACTTCAAAATTTTCTTAAAATTACCAATTCAGGGACAGCAACCCAACAACGTATTTTCTGATTCGTCTGAGAATTACCGGGCAGATACACATTAACATGCTGAAATATTTTCCCTTTTTTCAGATATAAGCCTTAAACTGCATTTTATCCATATGTTCAATTTTAAGCCATGGCCGCTATATAAAATGGGAGGCGGAGTCATTGAACTTTTTGAGGAGACGATTTTTGTAAAAGATAACAAAACTGTACGAAAAATTATAAAAATTGGACTATAAAATAATTCGACCTTCAGGAGTCAATTGACCATTTTTATTATGTTGACTTATTTAAAAATCTTACGTTATTGAACAATATTGATGTGTACAACCCTTACTTTAATAATATTCAAGATAATAACCAAAACCTGCAAAAAATTTCTTGAAATTACCAAATCATGAGCAGCTTCATATTTGCAATAAATAGTTTAATTTCAGAGATAAAAGCCAAATCAACATTTACCCCGTTGTTTTATTTTAAGCAATGTCGATCATCTTTTTTTTTGCAAGTGGGGTCACCTGACACTTTTTGGAAACTAAATACCTAAGTGATGATTTTCATCAGTTTGCCTAAATTAAGCCTTATAGTTTCAGAGATGTGAATATTTGTAAAAGTAAACGGACGACGGACGCCAATTGATGGGAAAAGCACATTGGCCCTTCGGGCCAGGTGAGCTAATAAGCTAATAAAAAGAAATCTTTCAATTATGTCCTACTTTTGTTTGTATGTTTGGGTCACTTCCTGAATAAAGTAGCAATCGAACCATTTCATGTCCAGAACTGTCTTCTACAGCTACATGTAGTGGTGTAACGCCATACTGTTTAAAAGATAAACATCTGCAGATTAAAAACGCAGACGACGTGATGATATCATTAGTGATTAAGATATTGATAAGAGATTTGTATTTTTAATTTTTTGTATTTTGGGGATTTTTTTTTTTTTTCTTTTTTCTTCATTTTTCTCTTTTTTATTTCTGTTTTAATCCATCATTAAGCTCTTTTTATGTTTTCCTAATTGCTAATTGTTTCTATTTTCCGTCTTTTTGCACACTACATTTCTCTATTTTGATGATCCCTTCGATTCCGCCAGTTAACACACCAATGTATATATAAAGGCATAAGTGGTTACACAAAAGACAACACATGTAAAACAGAAAATAACACATATCATAAAAAATGGTGTCCGTTACAATTTCGAGGGATGATTTCAATTTCATGAATTTGTTTAATAGCTTTATAACATTGAGCATCAATCCGTTTTCAAGGTAGTCATGATACGATATGCAAGCCATTAAATATCGTGTCAAACAGGATATACATATTTAATGTGCAAGTCATGCTGGGAAAATCCTTCAAATATAATAAGAAATGAAAAGTTCACAATTGGGAAGTTGCAGTTATCTCTGTTGTCGTATAATTTTGTTCTCAACCGATCATTATAGTCACTTTCTACACGTAAGTCAAGATATGAGGCAGACTTAACTGTATCTGGTGTGGGTTTTTTTTCAAATTCGAAGGAATAGAAGTGTTCAAGATAGTCACCATACTTTCAAATATTTAGTCGAAGGATATCGTCTCCTAGTAAACCTAATTCTGACTATTTTCATTGTTTCTGTAGTGTATGTATGAGTCACCCTCATATGCATAAAAGAATAAGTCTGTAAAATGAGGAGCACAACAGTTGATTTCCATTGGAGTGCTGATAGATTGTTGAAAAACACGTCACTCAACATTTCAACATAGTTTCAGGCCCAAGGTGTTTTACACACTAAAACGATGTTGTTTTGAGTTTTCTGCGGGAACAGCAACGATTTTGTTAAGGAGGAAGGACAGTTGCTTTGCAACATTTTAGTCTTAAAAGTTTGATGTAGTACGTGCATTCATAGACCCATTCAAATTTTTAAATTCTGAATTGTGTCAACATTCTTACAGCCTCATACAATTCAGAAAAAGTACATCGGTTTTTTCCTAGTGTTTAACCAGTTTGGTATATTCCTCCGACTGAAAAAAAAAACGCAAAAAAACAACAACCAAAAAGCAAACAACTACGGAAGCGTATTAGCGCCACACATTTTTTTTTCTTCCTATCTTTGCGTAAAACGCAAACCTTTGCGAAATAATGAAAGCATTTGCGTTATAACTCAAACCATTGCGTTGTAACGCAAACATCTTGTGCCAATTTTTCATTTTGTATATATGTCCGTCTGTCATTCATTTCGGTTAAGATTTACTAGTAGATAAAACAGAAACATACATACAAGGCCAAATTATTATACTAAATATGCATAGAAATAATGGAATACTTGAAGTGCAATTATACATAAATTAAGACTGATTCGCGCATCAGAAATTCCATATACTTTAACAAGTAAACTGATATGGTATATACAAAAATTGAAAGATAAAAAATAAGGTCATACAATTGTGAAATTTCCGAGTCAAATAGAGCAAAATGATATTTCTTCTTTAAAATGAATTAATAATAAGGAAACATTTTTATTTTAATTTTGATGCAAGACATTGTTTTTTACAAATTTCAGAATATAATAAAGATTCTTTGAAAGAAAGTCATTGAGTTTTCATTTCAATATAGTGAAGTATTTTTAAGATGATTGAGTATCAATTTTAATGAAGGGAACATAGTTTTATTAATACATTTTCATTCTATACATTTATTGGCAAAGGCTAGCTTGTTTGAATCTAACCAACTTGATACAGTTCTCAAACGAGAGCTTACTTTGGAAGTATACTTGTATTCGGATATAGCTATTTTGGCAGGGTTGATTTTTTTTCTTTTAACAACAATTTACTCAATTTTCTTTGTAATATATATATTAGTAGTAACATGGATATCGTTTTCGGGGGTGTTTATAGTTTGCTGTACGTTGTGAGCCAATGATCCGTGTTGAAGACCGTACTTTGGCCTATGATGGATATAGGAAGATGTGGTGTGAGTGCCAATGAGACAACTCTCCATACAAATAACAATTTAAAAAGTAAACCATTATAGGTTAAAGTACGGCCTTCAACACGGAGCCTTAGCTCACACCGAACAACAAGCTATAAAGGGCCCCAAAATTACTAGTGTAAAACCATTCAAACGGGAAAACCAACGGTCTAATCTATATAAACAAAACGAGAAACGAGAAACACTTATATATTACATAAACAAACGACAACTACTGTACATCAGATTCCTGACTTAGGACAGGTGCAAACATTTGCAGCGGGATTAAACGTTTTAATGGATCCAAACCTTCTCCCTTTTTCTGAAACAATAGCATAACATCACAACAAAGAAAAACATACGATAAAATATCAATTGGCAGACTTAACTCAATCAAAAAACGTATGATTAAACAATGAACGAATAAATTTGATCTGCGATATCTGAATACAAATGCACAGTTAATTGAATATTAGAGACAAACATTCATGACCAAAAAGCTAACAAACAAATTCAAAAACAGGACATGACTGAGAAATATTTAACCAATCAATGTTCACTTTAGAAAAAAACCGGTTTTTTTATAATCTTGAAGTTTATACAAATGTTGTAAGAATAAGTGAAGATATTACAAATAATCAAAGCTGGTGTACAGACAAGATCCGTATAAATAAAAAATGACAAAAAAGCATTATAAACAGTATCAACAGGTCGAATTAACAAGAAAATACGATTTGAGAGTACTCGCAGTTACTGACAGCTAGTTAAAAGCCAAAACCAATTAATAATAAAAAATCATGCATCAGAGACTAAAATCGACTAAAACACATCACTGGGATTTAGTATTTTAACGTCATTAATAGTCAAAGAAGACATGACTTGTGCAATGCCAAAAATAAATTTATCGACAGGTAGTAGTATAGTGAAGAGCGACTTCTATAGAAATAAAAGTTAACGTGTCTGTGTCTCTATACATCTCGCCTCAAAAGATAATGAAATTTAGTTATGTTTTAATTTGCTAATGACAATATCAATATTAGTGCCAATGTGAACTATATTCAGAGATCTTATTACAATATCGGTACGATAACCCTTACTTATAAGTTTGTTTAAAGGTTCGATGAGTTTACAAGGATCACATAGTGATTTCCTCGCTTTAAGTACAATATTACCATAAAATTTAGGATGTGAAATACCATTTTTAATAAGCTTTCTACAGGTATAGCCAAATTTACTAATCAAATCTTTGTATCTATGAAAGAATTTAGTAAAAGTTTTAAGTAATTTATGGTATCGAAATCCCTGACACAACAATTTACCAGTGATGCATTGATTACGTTCGTTAAAATCTATGACATCAGAACACACACGGGCAAACCGAACGAGTTGCGATATATAAACACCGTATGATGGAGCCAAAGGCACATCGCCGTCTAAAAAAGGAAAATTAACAATAGGAAATGAAAAATCGTCTCTTTTGTCGTAAATTTTAGTGTGAAGTTTCCCGTTTGAAATTGAAATGTCTAAATCTAGAAAAGGACAACTGCTGCTGTTTATGTTAGATTTAGTTAAAGTAAGTTCGTTTGGGTAAATTTCTGAAGTATATTTAGAGAACTCTGGATTATTCAACGAAAAAATATCATCCAGATAACGGTAGGTATTTTTGAATGTATCAACCAAATGTAACAATGATGGGTCTTTACTGATTTTGGTCATAAACTGAGATTCATAGCAATATAGAAATAAATCTGCTATTAAAGGGGCACAGTTGGTTCCCATAGGAATACCTACTACCTGACGATACACTTTATCGCCGAAACGTACATAAATGTTATCAAGCAGAAAGTTTAAAGCTTCAATCATATCCTCACATTTCCAGTAAGTGTATCTAGCATACTTTCCCTTTTCGTTACAGAAAAAGGCCTTAAACGAGTTACAGCAAATAAAATTACAATGAGATTTTTCGAAAGACCATTTTATCAAATACAAAAACTTTTTCTTTATAAGATTGTGTGGAAGTGTAGTGTACAGAGTAGAAAAATCATAACTGTCAACAGAATTGTAAGGACCATTGAAAGCATGTATTTTATCTAAAACCTCTAAAGAATTTTTAACACTCCAAAAATAATTAATACCATTATTTTCATAAGCTTTATTACAAAAGTTAATAACCAGTTCTTTGATAGTAGTAAGGGAGGTGGTTAGAAGCACTGATAGATTAGTAGTAGAACACTTACTGGAAGCGGAGATGAAACGGAATTTAAATGGTTTTTTGTGTAATTTCGGTAACCAGTACATGGTAGGGACTTTCAAATGTTCGGAAGATGCTTTAAGCTGGGCAGTGGCAGTGGTATGCTTGTTAACGATTTGACTCTCTGTGGTGCGCACTGACCTGAATGTAGAGGAATTGATAATTTCGTTTTGAAGAACTTTCGTGTAGTATATGCGTCACACCACCACTACATTATTTGCTGCCTTGTCTGCCGGTACGAACACAAACCGCTCTGCGAGTACCTTGAGTTTGTTTTTTATTCTAGAAATGGGTATATCATGGTTCCTATTATTAATTTCAGAATTGTTTTCTAAATGAGATATTCGAATATCAACCGTATTCATAATTTTATTCAAATAACTGTCTAAAGATTTTTTATCGGATTTTTCACGTTTGCACCAATTTTTACAATAGGCGGACAGAGCGTCTTTAATGACCTGACGACACTGTTTCCAATCTATTGTAGATGGAGGACGGTATTTCGGTCCTTTCTTTAGAAAAGTTATGACTTCACGGTCATCGACGATGTTGAGGTCTCCTGTGATAACATGACCATAGGGAACATATTTAAAACTAGATGTTTCGCAATCTCAAGTGGAAGGAACATTATTTTCTATATTGACGTCTGTTGTAATTGACGTATAATTGAAAATCAAATTTCTGCTTGGTTTTTTATAAGAATACGAAATAATGGGTTGTTCTATATTATCAAAATATGGAGGTATTAAGCTATAGACAGAAGAGTCATTGAATATGCTAGACAAATTAATAAAATCAATACCTCTATTTATATATTTTAATTTGAGAAAATGTCGTTTATGATTTTCAGGTTTATCAATAATAGGAAAAAGCCTATGATGACAAAAGGCTGTAATAATACGGGTGTATTCATAAAATGGGCTAAAAAAAGAAATTTTATCACACTCCAGAAAAATAGCATATAATTTACTTATAGGTATCTGACCCAGTTTGCATAATACTTGATGTCTGCCATTATTCTTTATTATAGATAACAGATCAGCAAGTGTATAATTTATACGATGTTTAATACGTTGATTACGGTTCTTGCGTTTACCATGAGACCTATTATTTCTAAGTCGTTTATCAACAATATTAATGACATCGATATGAGTTTTAGATATGTTCCCCTGCCCTAATATTTTATCATTTAGACCGAGAGGATAAGCTGTTTGAAGTCTTTTTATCCAAAACAATTCGCGAACTTCGCGTGATTTTTCAAATTGCTTGTGCGATTCTCCTGGTTGTTTTTGAACGGTTTCGAGCGGTTGGAATTTTATATATGTTTACTTTTACGAATATTGACTTAGATGGAGAGTTTTCTTATTGGCACTCATACCACATCTTCTTATATTATTCTGTTCATTTTTAGTCAATAATAATAAGATAAAATAAATGTTTGCGTTTAACGCAAATGTTTGCGATGTTTCGCAAGAGTTTGCGTAATAAAGAAAAAGGTTTGCGTTATATAGCAGGTTTGCGTTGTAACGCAAAGGTTTGTTATAACGCAAACATAGGAAGAAGAAAAATGTGGTGTTAATGCGCTTCCGTAAACAACAGTATACAAAAGACAACACTTTTAGACAAATCCAGATTGAACAGCACGATCCTCTGCCCAAAACTAGATATGATCTCCTGTACTCCGGCATGTTGCACCCGTAATATTGTTTATGGAAATAAACTCACAAACAAATGCATGGCTTATATTTTTAACGTCATACGACAATAAGTACAAATCCTAGTCTAATTCGAAAGATCACATTCAAGAAAAAAAAGGACGGGATTGAACTTCAATTGACACTTATCCGTCGCCATCTGTGAAACAAATATTCAACAACAGTCAACCAACTAATAATAGCGTATGTGAATTTTTCGTACTGATGATTTCAATTTTCCACTTGGAACTCTGTGTTTAATAGCTACCTTGTTAGCAGCACCCTGTATCAAGGCAATCATGAATGGGAATAAAAGTTATGGGATATCGTATTAACAGTAAGAGCTATACATCATAAGTGTACAAGCGCTACTGGGATGTTGCTTCATTAAAAAATTGAAAGTTCACAATTACGAGGACGCAATCATCTCTTGAATTATTTAGAGAAAGGACATCAGGCGTATAGCTGGTAATGAGATTACAGGATAATGCTTACTTATTTTTATTTTTTCAAAAACGCTCTTGTATTAGGTCTGTATTGTATGAATATAGAAACAAGTCGGAGAGTGGGGAAGCACACTTCGTTTAAATAAAAATGCCGATTTTTTAATTAAACACATGTCGTCCAAATGGACAAATATATATGTCGTCAATCAAGAAATCAAGCTCCTTGATAATTCAACGATTGTTCCTCTTTAAATCCCAGTGTGGGTTTTTTTTGTGATTGTGGACTTTCCAAATTGATTTTCCTCTGAGTTCGGTATTTTTGTGATTTTACTTTTTTTTTACCAAGTACGACATGAATGTACTATTCATCCTTCTTTCGACCATATACTAGTACCTTCGTAGTCATTTCATTTTGTTATCAATAAATTTGGTGTATTTACTTTTCGCAGATTTTTCAATGTGAAGAGTCAAAATTTAATTTTATGGTTCAATAAATTCAAAATAAATCTTAGCCATTCATTAAATGAATAAAAGCATGACCCATTCTTACAATATTCTTGCAATATGTCTTTTAATGTTAAAAGTAAAACTTCTAAGACTGTAACTACTCTAACAGATTTTGGAAATTTTAGCATCCTCATTAGATTCACGCAAACCCTTAAATAGATAAATTATGTAAAATCTTTATGGAATTTTACAAACTTTGAACAAAATGTTTAAACATGATCCTAAAATAGTATCCAGAGCAAAGTTTTGAAAACAAATTATTTCTTTTTTCCGCATTTTACTTTAGATGGACTTATCTCTTTTGTCGTTCAAACAAGTGTGAATAGCAGCTGCAAGCTCTTGAATATCAAACAGGTTGTGAAATGTATATACCGTATGCAGGTGTAAAACTGAGAATGGAAATGGGGAATGTGTCAAAGAGACAACAACCCGACCAAAAATTAAAAAAAAAAAAACAAAAAAAAAAACAACAACAGCAGAAGGTCACCAACAGGTCTTCAATGTAGCGAGAAATTCCCGCACCCGGAGGCGTCCTTCAGCTGGCCCCTAAACAAATATATACTAGTTCAGTGATAATGAACGCCATAATAATTTCTAAATTGTACACAAGAAACTAAAATTAAAATAATACAAGACTAACAAAGGCCAGAGGCTCCTGACTTGGGACAGGCGCAAAAATGCGGCGATGTTAAACATGTTTGTGAGATCTCAACCCTCCCCCTATACCTCTAACCAATGTAGAAAAGTAAACGCATAACAATACGCACATTAAAATTCAGTTCAAGAGAAGTCCGAGTCTGATGTCAGAAGATGTAACCAAAGAAAATAAACAAAATGACATTAATACATAAATAACAACAGACTACTAGCAGTTAACTGACATGCCAGCTCCAGACTTCAATTAAACTGACTGAAAGATTATGATTTCATCATATGAACATCAGGCACAATCCTTTCCGTTATGGGTTTAGTATCATACCATCATAACATATATGAGAAGAACATAACCCGTGTCATGTCAACAACTGTTTTTAGAACAAATGTGTTTAGTTCCGACGCAAAGACCTTATAAGTGACTCAATATTAACGCCAAAATATGCAATCTTTAATGACTTGACAACAGTATCGTAATTATATCCCTTCTTAATAAGTCTATTCAAAGGTTTTGTAAGTTTATGAGGTGAATACTGACACATTTGTGCTTTATAAAGAATATTTCCATAAAAAATTGGATGTGAAATACCTGAACGTATAAGAAGTCTGCATGTTGAGCTATATTTTCGAATGATGTCTTTATACCGATGATAAAATTTAGTAAATGTTTTGACTAGTTTGTGATATCGAAAACCCTGGTGTAATAATTTTTCAGTAATACATAAATTTCTCTCGTTAAAATCTAAAACATTGTTACATACACGAGCGAATCGTACAAGTTGAGATATATAAACACCGTAAGATGGTGACAAGGGAACATCACCATCTAAAAACGGATAATTAACGATAGGAAATGAAAAATCATCCCTTTTACCATAAATTTTAGTATTCAACTTTCCGTTAGTGATATAGATATCAAGATCGAGGAAAGGGCAGTGGTCATTGTTAGTATTAGCTTTATTTAAAGTAAGTTCACCAGGATAAATTTCATTAATATACATACTGAAGTCGTCATTATTGAGAGCCAAAATATCATCCAAATATCTAAAAGTATTATTAAATTTGTTTATCAGATGTTGTTTTGATGGGTCTTTGCTTATTTTTGTCATAAATTGTAACTCATAACAATACAAAAAGAGGTCCGCGATAAGTGGTGCACAGTTAGTCCCCATTGGAATTCCGATAATCTGACGATATACGGAATCCCCTAAGCGAACAAAAATGTTATCTAGTAAAATTTCAAGGGCATATATAGTATTAAAGCATGTCCAATTAACATAGTTTTTTTGTTTATTGCTACTAAAAAATGACCTAAAAGAGTTTGAACATATATATTCACATTCTGATTTTTTAAATGCCCATTTAATTAGGTGTTTGAATTTTTTCTTAATGAGAATGTGAGGCAATGTGGTATACAATAGTTACTATATTGCTACTAAGGTAGAGGAAATTTACAATTTCAAAGGTAAATCGTCTTGTTTGTCATAGATTCTTGTACATCCATGAATGTGTATGCCATATTTGAGGTATAAGTAAAACAATTAGGCAGAAGAAGCAGTGTATGTCTGTGTTTTTTTAATTTCTAGTTCGAGGGGATATATTGCTGTAACCAAATCAAAATATTTTGGAATGAAAATGGAAAGAACATCATCAATATTTCTTTGGAAAATATGAATAGAAATGCAAGAAGAGGCTCACAGTTTATTTCCATAGGAATGCCAGCAATGTTTTGAAAAAAAAGTCTACCTTTTTGTTCACTATTAACAAAATGTGCCGTATGGTGTGTGAAGACCATCCTTCACTGAGGGCAGAAGTTTTGTAGATCTAATTCTTCAGTTTAACATGCAGATGAGCCGGAAAAATACCGTTTTTGTACAAAATTATGTGGTATCCAATAAAAACAAGGTAAGTTCTCGGTTTTGCTCATCCGTGACGCTTATATCAAAATATTTATAAAGCCAAACAATTACAAAGTTGAAGAGCATTGAGGATTCAAAATTCCAAAAAGTTGTGCTAAATACGGCGAAGGTAATATATGCCTGTGATGAGAAAGTCCTTAGTTTTTCGAAAAGTTCAAAGTTTTGTAAACAGGGTATTTATAAAAATGACTACATTATTGATATTCATGTCAACACTGACATGCTGACTACTGGGCTGATGATACCCTCGGGGACGAAACGTCCACAAATAGTGGCATCGACCCAGTGGTTTAAATAGTTATCAAAGGTACAATGATTATTTAGGACGCCAGACGCGCGTTTCGTCTACATAAGACTCATCAGTTATCCTCATATCAAAATATTGATAAAGCCAAACAAGTACAAATGTACAAAGTTGAAGAGCATTGAAGATCCAAAATTCCAAAAAAAGTTGTGACAAAGACGTCTTATCTATGCCTGGGATAAGAAAATCCTTAGTTTTTCGAAAAATTCAAACATGAATTATAAACATCACCACATTATTGATATTCAGTTCAACACCGAAATGTTGACTACTGGGCTGGTGATACCCTCGTGGACGAAACGTCCACCAGCAGTGGAAAACACACTTTAGTCGATCATTCAACTTGAATGCGACGTTTTGATCCATTCTGACAAAATGTCCAGTTTAAGTACTTTTTATTTAGCCATTGATATGTCGTAGTCATCAATATATATATGAAATCCATAATTAAGCAATTTGACGCGTGAAAAAGGGATTATTTTCAGTAATGGAATACAAAACATTGGTAATAAATTTCAATGATAAGTGCTACATGTACTTTGCGCAAGTTTAATAGGCGAATCTGGATGGTGTTATTTGAATTCAACATCAACGTCAAATAAATCAAACACTTTGCTCTCTTGTCCTTATCTTATCATATAAAATACCAATGTATTAGAACTATAACAATATTATTAAAGCAATAAGCAATGAGATCTATCGGATGTTAAAAGTACATACACTTCATACAAAGAATGGGGATACCGTAACCCATCAACTGCTTTCTTGCTTGACAGTTAAATAAAATAAACAATAATAAGAATAAAACTTCAATGAATACATACTTCGTTCGGTATATTTGGATTCTCTCCATCTCTTAAGAGTGTGTTGGCAAGTGATAAGTTTCGACAATATACGGCAGAGAATAGTGAGTCGTTGTCGGGCTGTAATGCAAAATATATATTTTTTTCAGAAATGATTATAATATAGTATCTTAAGATATATTGTGCTAATTCAAAAATAAAAATATTCATATAATATTTTCAAACGAGTATATGCTACTGTTTCAGAAAAAGGGAGAAGGTTTGGGTCCATTAAAACGTTTAATCCCGCTGCAAATGTTTGCACCTGCCCTAAGTCAGGAATCTGATGTACAGTAGTTGTCGTTTGTTTATGTAATATATACGTGTTTCTCGTTTCTCGTTTTGTTTATATAGATTAGACCGTTGGTTTTCCCGTGTGAATGGTTTTACACTAGTAATTTTGGGGCCCTTTATAGCGTGTTGTTCGGTGTGAGCCAAGGCTCCGTGTTGAAGGCCGTACTTTTACCTATAATGGTTTAATTTTTAAATTGTTATTTGGATGGAGAGTTGTCTCATTGGCACTCACACCACATCTTCCTATATCTATATGTAGTACACTTAACATGATAACTAATTATCTATTGCGAACAACAAACTAAAACTATACACTGTCGAATGCTGGTAACGATTCCGATTTATATTTATTATAAGTATAGATGATTTAACACATGCAAAGAACACAAGATGGTACCCGGAGCCTGAATACCTAACGTGGAATATATTTGACAATTTGATATTCACGTTTACCATTGTCCTCAATTGACTGGGTATAACCTTCTAATTATACAACTTGAACAGAAATACACCAAAAGTGACAACACCGATTTTTTTTTATTTTCTAAATATCGTTCTGGAGTGGCAGTAGCAATATGATCTATTGTTTGAATGAATGCTTCGTTTTGTAAATTCATTGGGGTTTAAAAGCGTTGACCGAAGTACATTTTGTATGAAGGCGGGACGCTAAATTATTAAATGTGCGCACGGTCAACACTTTTACAACCCTATTAATTTATAAAAGAAGCATTCAATACCAAAAAATCATTTTTTCGCTATGATCATAAAAACACTATTACTATCAAGTTTTTTTTTATATACATGTGCACATCATTGCAAAAGCTCGTGTCAACATGAATTTTACAAATCATTTTAAAATGAAGTTGATTAAGGAATGACGTGAGAATGCAGTTATCAATATATATTAATCACAATAACGCATCATAATGAAACACACATCTAATGTAATTATTCTATATAATCAGAGAAAACTTATTGGTGCTGCTTTCTGATTCATGTGCTGTTTTTCATTTTCTTCTTAATTTGAAACAAGAGTACCGAACATATACATTGTTTTCTTTAAAATTTCAAAATTTATAAACATCGAGTAAGGATATTGTTTTCTTTCGTTACAAAACGTCATTTTTTTAATTTAAGTTTAATTTTCTTTCAAGCACGTAAATTTCTTTACCATTTGTTAACAAAAACATATTCAACATTTGAGAAAACGTGGCGTGACATTACCCATTTTTTCATTCTTTATGCACCCTAAAACATAGTTTAGATGAGGTACCAATCGAAAGCATATCATATGCATATACCTTTACCGGTTGTCAAATATTGGAGTGGTGCAATTTCCGTCAAACCAAGGTCAAGGACGATCAATTTATCTTTTATAAGTGTTAGCTTTATTGCATATTATGTCTTCTGGATAATTAAAATATTATCGAAAAACGACGAAACAATTCTCCACCAGACAACAATCTTCCAAATTACAGATAAAAACAAAGATAGGATGGGATTTAAAAACCATGGGTGTACTATGTATATGTGAACAAATGCGTGGTAAAATCAGAAACAAAGACATCATCTCTTGCCATGTTTTGGGATTTAGTAGATGACTTTAATAACTTATTAGAATAATGAAATATACTGTATACATTTCCTAAACATAGTAATACAGCTAAAATGTATACTTTGTACAACGCCAATTTCATCATGAACCATTTTTTCAACAAAACAGAGTTCATTAAGGGGAAAATAAGTTTGAAATTTGTGTTTCAATTTAAATAGCTATCGATGTTTTAGTTGCAGTATAAAAAAACAATCTGAGGTCAAGGTCATGAAAATATTAAACTTTTTTGTATTCGGTACAAAAATGGCGAAGGGCTCGGAAAACCTCACTCCCCAGTTTATCAGACTCATACAAAAAAGTTTATATTTTTCTGACATTGACATGATTGACCTTTCATTGTATATATATCTGACAAGAGCTACAATGTATGATGACGTTCGTTTAATTTTAGATGCCGTTAAACAGTGTTTAATCATTTTAGGTTACAATTCCTGGCCAATGGGCATTATTAGGTCATTACTATGCAAGTGTAGAAAGATCTTTTTGTGTGTTTTCTATGAATAAAGTATGCTTACATGTTCTCTTGTCTCCATCTCCGACCTTCAAAATAAACAATCTAACAAGATATCACATATTAAAGGAATTGCACATAAGACTTATTCTTTAAAAGCTTGAGAAAGTAAGTGATTTTCTTACATGAGCTTAAAATTAATATTTGTTTTGAGATCTCTGTCTGTTGTTTATCAGTTGATATGAAAAATACGGGAATAGAACAGCAAAGAAACGAAAATTAACAGATAGACATCTAAAGTCAAGACTACAGCGGTCATAAATGAAATAATGGTTGCTTTTAAATCGAGTATGTCATATTTCGAAATCCTTTAATATACAAGTTCCTGTTTGGATATCTACATAGAATTTGAATTTGTGAAGCAATTACTGAAAACCATTATATATCTCAGTTTTCGTGAATATAAAAATAAGCTATTAGTGAATAATGCTTGTTTTTACTTACAATACAATGTAAAAGTCAAATAAGTCCTTAATGTTTAATGAGAGATACAAATAATATAGACATCAAAATATTCTACTGAGTGTGTGTATCGAGATAAAAAAAAACACCCACACGATATAAACGTTTGTCGTATACTTAGACTATATAACATATGATTTTTACCGTATGATAATAGCATTAAATTTACGTAAATTTAATATTTTTTGAATTGGTGCTTAGCAGGCTGATATGAAACGTTTACCACATGCTTCGATTTTTATCACATGCCCTTCCTTTTACGTTCCTTTCACGTTATCGCATGGCATTCAGGTGATACTCGGCAAATTCGGGAAAATACACCTCAATGGTACGTTTTCAGTGAAAAACATTACAAAAGTAGGGCACAAAACCTTGATTTGGATACTGGAAATTGTATTGTGTAAAATGAAAAAAAAAACAATTTAGAAAGCTGCTTTAAAAATGTTGACTTTTCCAAACAGTATTCATTATATATCTTGTTGAATTAATTGTCTATCGTCCATATTAAAATATATCATTATGCTGCTTTTCTTCTCTGTTGAGGCATAAGATAGAAAGATTCCATATCGCATGAATTACAGTTTGGGTCCGACTTTCGAGAACTTTTCACTCTCTGAACTTCTATTTGAGGACCACGTAAAAGGATCAATATATTGATCTATTATTTTTCTTCGTTTCCGGAAAATACACCTTAATGCTACGTTTTCAGTGAAAAATATTACAAAGTAGTGAACAAAACAATTATTTGGATACTGGAAAGTTTATTACGTAAAAAAACAAAAACACAAATAAATTATTATATAAATGCATTTTTTTAAAGTTTCAAACATAATTTAGAAAGTAAGAAAGATTCGTCCATGTTAAAAAATGTTCCTTTCTGTTGAGGCATTTGATAGGAAGATTTCATATCGAATGAACTAAATTTGGGGTCCGACGTCCGTGAGCTTTTCACTCTTTGAACTTCTTTTTGGGAACCACGTAAAAGGATCAATAAATGAATCTGGTTTTTGTTCTCCATTGTTGAAGCAGATGATAGAAAGATCATAACATGCGGCTCTATGGCTGATATTGAACCTATGGCTAATAATGCGTGCGATATGAAACATGCCATGTAATAATCTGATAATATGCGTCATGACATGTACACGAAGGGTAATACACAAGCATGCAATACAAATGTTAAAAAAAAATTAGAAAAAGTAATTGCAATAACTTTCTTTATAAAGCAGAATACATTATCAATAGAAAAAAGTGCAATTAGCAAAGAGCAATGCAGTGACATGTTTTGCCGTTTCCTGAGTGCTAAATACTTACAAAAGACAGATATCAAAGAGACATTTAAACATAAAAAGTAAAAAAAAAACGTGTCTCTTTTTAACATGATTTGGCAGATCATATAATTTGCATGTTTTAGCAACATTTGTACAAAGGATAGTTTTATTTATACCTGGATAAAATATGTGCTTCCTCTTTACGCTGTGTGGATTGTTAATACCTAAAAGAATATATGCTTAATTCGAATTAGTTAATAATTAAGGTGAACCATTTTTCAAGAAAATTTGATAATTTTTATCTAATGATTATTTTTTTTTGTAAATAACAGCAGCTTAGAATTTTTTCAAAATCTCTGATATGCACTGTTTTGATTGTCATAAATATTTTTAGCTCTTGCAATATATACAAGAAGATGTGGTATGAGTGCAAATGAGACAAATCTCCATCCACATGATCCAAGACACAATTTATAAAAGTAAATTATTATAGGTCAAAGTACGGAAACTTAGCTCACAACGAACAGCAAGCTATAAATAGCCCCAAACATTACTAGTGTAAAACCATTCAATCAAGAGAAGTAACTGTCTTATCTATATAAAATACGAGAAATAAGAAACACATCTGAACCAAATGGACAAACGGCAACTTATGAACATCAGATTAAAACTTTGGACAGGTGCAAACATTTGCAGTGGTTTTAAACGTTTTTATGCTACCAAACCTTCATCCTTATCTGAAACAATAATGTTATTATCAACATAGGGAGACACACTATAAAATATTAACTGAAATGGCTAAACGCAATCAAAAGATATATTAACACAAAAGAACATACAATGAACGAGCAATGATACAATGTAAACACAAAATCAATAGAATTAGGGATGACTAATTAAAGTAATAGTATAATACCGCTGTGAAATGTTAACAATTTCAGAGAAATAACAATGAGCTTGAACAAAATTAACTATTTAAAAAAATATTGAAAATAATTGTGTTGTTTAGTCCACATGTAAAGTTCAAATGGAGAAAAAAAATGTTTACCAGATAAATAGTTTTGATGTTTAGAGTACGAAGAATTGAGCATATATAGTAATACCAAACTCATATAAAAGCTGGAATATACACAAGATATAAATAAAGGCAACAGTAGTATACCGCTGTTCAAAACTCATAAATCCATGGACAAAAAACAAAATCGGGGTAACAAACCAAAACCGAGCGAAACGCATTAAATATAAGAGGAGAACAACGACACAACACCGAAACGCAACACACACAGAAACGGACCAATCATCAGACAAAACACCACGAGAATAACAAATATAACATGAAAACCAAATACATGAATTTGGGATAGACAAGTACCGTGCCACGTCTTATCTCAATATCTCAAAAATAAGAGAAAACACAAACGAAAGATATAACCGTGTATAAGTAAACCATGGAAGCATTATATTGACAGGAACTACAACGATTAATTAGCATTTATTTATAACCCGGGTAGCCCTGTAGAAAAGATATGGAAACTGTTTAATTAGTACGTTGTCGTTAATTTCTTTTGTGACTATCTGCGATGCCGCGGTCATAAATTGACCAGAGATACTTCTTATCAATCACGTGGTTTTAATCGAGACAGCTTAACAATATTACCTGTCGGAAAACACTTTTACTTAATTCAATCGCGTCGGTAGACCTTTATTCGTGATCAACTTATTTAAACAAATCGACTGATGCATAAAACATGAAAATCGGCCCATAACTAATTATTCTACAACGATTTAAAATAGTGAGTGACATTATTTTATTAGTTTGTGGGTGAAGTTTAAATTGCGATTAAAGTGTTCCGGTTACCGCCGGTTAACAATAAATTTATTTGATAAATGTTAAAACTGTGAAGTTTAGAGTAATATATATGGTTAAGTTACTGGATACATTGTAATCCTGGAAAGTAGAAATTTCCAGTTTACAATACGAAAATTAATCGAGCAAGTACCCGGCAATCAACAAAATACAGCAGAAGAAAACAGAGATCTAACTACGTTATATAGATATTTATATAATACATTTCTGTCCCCTAAAATATGTTATCACTATCCGACCAAATGAAACCGTCCAAATAATACTTGTACAAGAATTTGTATAATGTCACTATACAAATCCTTTAGTCGCAGTTCTACAAGAAAATTCAACACATCGGGGTTCAGCTGAACATTCGTATATACCAACGAATGATCTTACACTGGATTTAGAGCGAAGCTTAAAATTCCTACATTTATTTTAACTCTCTTTGATCTTTTGATTTTATCAGAACAATCATTTACAATCGTCTTAATTATGCAGGAAATGTGTGCCACTCAATGGAGTAAACAGCAGTTATTATATAATCACAACTTGCGGTTATATTACATATAGTGCAATTTCTACCGAAAAAATAAATCAATTAAAATGGGCATTTATTCAATAAATTTGGTACAAATTTCCATCGTCAATGCGTTTTTTCTATAGAATTAATGATGACTCGCATTAATCCAGCAATCACTCAATCGGCACAGTTAGGTAACGGAATCTGCCGAGGTTTGCCGATTGCTGTTTCCTTAGAATTTATCACAACTTTCGATTTCTTCGTTTATTTCCGTAATCCCGAAAGCAACCGAGAATGACAATATTGTAGGGCACCATACGCTGGTATGTAAATAACGTGCCATGTTTCAAGCTAATTAACATGTCATTAAAGTGGGCGTGGCATCGCAGATGAAACGTTTGAAGTCGGGTCGTAGTAGTTCCTGTCAATATAATATTTCCATGACACAACGTACAGAACAAACTTGCATTATAAATGGCATCAACAGGTCAAATAAAAATGAAAGTGAAATTTGAGAGTACACGCAGATACTGATAGCTAGTGAAAAGCTAAACATAATAAATTATAATCAGCTGAAACTGAAATCCACTGAAACACATCCCAGGGAATTAGTATTAAGGATGTTTGCTGTTCAGTTTCATAATAAATAACTTTCCTTACAACTAGTATATATTGATAGGGGATTATTTGAAGAATCAAAAAAGCAAAAATAATATTGGGGTCAATGTGCTTGTTTTTCAGATATTAGCCATTGAAATTTTGGCGGGAAAATGTTCTCTCTTGGTTTTTCATAGCTTTATCATTGACCAGTTAAAGTTCACCAAAAACTATTAAACAATAAATATTTTTTTATAGGACTTTTACAAATGGCTTATAATTATACATGGAAAAGATTTATAAAAAGAAATATAGGGGTTCATGGACAAAAAAATTTTAGACATTTAAATGGGTAAAACCAGAGGATTTCGAAAATCTGACAAAAAGTCCAAAACATGACAAGCAAACATCCTTAAGTATAAAAGTTTACTATTAAAATGAAACGTCATATATTTGCAAGGTGAGGGATTCAGGCTCCCGGGAGCTTCTCGCTTCATATGATATATACATAAATCATTTACCTATATTTGAAAAAAATACTAAAGTTCATGAATTCTTTTACAATGAAAAACAAAGTACAGTTAACGGAATGACGACAATGGTTAATTAATTGATTGTAGTTTATGTAGGATATGATATTGCATTTCTCATTGCATGTTTTTAATGTATGAGTTAAATTGTTTCTACCACAAATGTAGACCTAGTGGTTTTTGTTTAGACTCACCTCGAAGAGTCCATTTCAATATATTTTGTTTACGACCATTTTTATATTTTAATCTTCTGTACACTGATTAAAAGATTTGTGTAAACATTAACATTAATAAATGCAGTTACGAAGATTTAAATATAAAGTTTAAAAGCCCACTTATAGACATTCATACAGTTACAAGGATAGGTACCCTGGAATGTTATGGTTTTAGGTCGGGTTTTCTATTTCGTTATCAAAAAATTTATACGTTATATATTTTAAGATAGTGATCGTACAGACCAACATAATGATAACTTCATATATTGGAAATCTCTTCAACAAAACTATTTAGCAGTGTCAACAATAAAATGTTGTGTATGTATACTTGTTCCTCTAATAAGTTAGTTGTTCAGGATTTTTTGCACGCTACAATTTTACCTTGATGCTTCATTGAATTTATGAAATACAGTGTTGATGTAGGCTTGTTTCTTGTTTTATTGAATCACAGTTTATGACGAAATACAGTAAAAATCCTTTTAAATACCACTAATAGAAAAAGTAAGTGATACATCCCGTATTTTTTTATACTACTTGATAAACAAACGTAGTGCAGAAATTTACGAAAGACCACAGGCAAATTGTGTACTTTATACCTTCATATAACACAGTCTAAAGATTTTTAAGGACAATAACCTGTACCCAAGACGCCTGAACTCATACAAACAAATAAAAATGTCCTTTTCTAGATTTGAATATTTCAATATCACAGTAAAAATTATATAAAACCATTAACGATAAAAGGGATAATCTGTAATTCCTTGTTGTAAGTATTCCCTGTGTTTTATAGGTTCCATATATTATGTCGAATGTGTGCTAATTTTTCCAATATTTATCAAAGGTACCATGATTATAATTTAATACGCCAGACGCTTGTTTCGTCTACATAAGACTCATCAGTGACGCTCAGATCAAAATAGTTATATAAAGCCAAACAATTACAACGTTGAAGAGCAAAGAGTATCCAAAATTCCAAAATGTTGTGCCAAATACAGCTAAGATAATCTATTCCTGGGATAAAAAAAATCCTTAGTTTTGCGAAAAAATCTAAGTTTTGTAACAGGAAATTTATAAAAATGACCATATAATTGATATTCATGTCAACACCGAAGTGCTGACTACTGGGCTGGCGAAACCCTCGGGGACGAAACGTCCACCAGCAGTGATATCGACCCAGTGGTGTTAATATTTATCAAAGGTACCAGGATTATAATTTAATACGTCAGACGCGCGTTTCGTCTACATAAGACTCACCAGTGACGCTCAGATCAAAATAGTTATATAAAGCCAAATAAGAACAAAGTTGAAGAGCATTGAGTATCTAAAATTACAAAAAATTGTGCCAAATACAGCTAAGGTAATCTATTCCTGGGATAAGAAAATCCTTAGTTTTTCGAAAAATTCTAAGTTGTGTAACAGTAAATTTATAAAAAATGACCATATAATTGATATTCATGTCAACACTGAAGTGCTGACTACTGGGCTGGTGATACTCTCGGAGACGAAACGTCCACTAGCAGTGGCATCGACCCAGTGGTGTAAATATTTATCAGGTACAAAGATTATAATTTAATACGCCAGACGCGCGTTTCGTCTACATAAGACTCATCAGTGACGCTCAGATCATATCCATAATTATCCACTATTCCCATGTCTGAAGCGAAGCTTTACAGGTTGCATCCCTTGCAGAAGAGAATGGCAAAAAGTAATAATAAAACACATTGAATGTGCATTTTACTGTATTTGGTACATTGTGTCACTATCTGTACATTGAACACTTTGAAATAATAGATCTTGTAAATTGGTTCATCTTTGTTCTTCAATTTCACCTTTTCTATCATGAATACAAAATAGGACTTTGCATAAAAAGTTACACCGACGTCTGCCTTGTTCAATTCGTTTCTGAATTAAAAAGAGAAAACAAGTACTTACTGAAATATCTGTTTATATTGTCTAACAGTGTAAATCCTCGTGTACAATTTTCCAAAAAAGTTTACAAAAGATAATATTGCTACCTCACAGAGGAAATGGTTTTATCGATTCGGAATTTTCATTCACCTTTTATTTACCTGTCCTGTTCTTTCTTCTCTACTTTATCTGATTATCAACTTTAAGTACAAATCGTACCGGTGATATTTATAATAACAAAATACATTTGAAGTCAAGGATCTGAAAGTTGTTATCCCATTACAGGTAAATTGAATCAAATTTTCTGTAAAATCGCCTTCATTCCAACTAGCAATCAATTACATTTACAAAGGAGCTCTTTTTATCTTCATGTTCGGTGTTAGCCAACCTTACCTTTTATAAATTGTGACATGGATGAGAGTGATGTCTCATAGGCACTCATACCACATATACTTATATCATATACATAGTCAATAGAGATATGAAAAACATAGAACAGCATTAAAAGTAAGTACATTTTGGAATTGACAGATTCCTGCTATCAATCGCCGTGATGTATGCATTAAAGGCTATTGGCATATCGAAGTTGTGAGAGGAAAATTGTTTATATTGAAAAAAAGGTTTTTAAAACATTATACAAAAGGAGTAACCAGAGAAAGTTATGACCCCGTAGAAAAATTTCGGCACAGAATGATACAGTACTAGCTATATATCGAGATAATATATTCGAACTTTTTATGGACGCTTTACCCTTTTGTTTTCATGGGTAGCATATGTGTGTATTGTAAACAAATAGCGCGTCAGCGTATATTTAAAATAATGTGGAAACTATACGATACTATCTTTAACCTCAACAAAAATGTTCGTAATCACCATTTCTAAAGATTAGGCGAGCATACAACATGTGTATTTATCTACCCTTATGTTCACATAAGATGCATCTTAAACAATAGACATCTGTTTGTACCAGGCAATATGTCAAGCTCTAGAAAACTGATTGATTTGAGTCCACACCAGTCCTTTTTCCAATATGATACAAATGATACAGCAAATCAGAAAATATTCATAATCACATAAAAAATAAATTACTATTTTAACAAAGACACAAAAATGACATACAGACATTCTAGCGCCGAAATTTATGAGCAAAACTAAAATAAATTTAGGTTGCAAAACCCTTCAACAAATGTTTTTTTCCAAACGGCTGGTCTCGATGGTAACTGATTGAAATAAAGATTTAAAAAACACGTTTATTGCGCGAACATTAGTATGGTACGTTTGCCATTACCTACCGTTTATTAACGCCCCTGGAGAGCTATCACTCCACCGTGATTAGGCAATAAATCATATAAATTAGTTTCTTTCCCTTTTGAAGCACCTAAGTTTTTTTTAGTGATGGTAGGACCTGGTGTTTAGTTTTTAGATTATGGTTGAAATTTTTATCCTGGTACCTATGATAACTATTTTGTCTCTGTGTAGTCTTTCTGTTTTAGTCAGTTTAAATTCGACTTATGGTTTTTAAAATTACCAATTGATATTTTCCACTTCTTATCAACGGATATACTTTTTTTATATCAGTTAAAAAGTTTTTATTGTTCTGTCCACAAAGTCTTTATTGTTCTGTCCACAAAGTCTGTATTGTTCTGTCCACAAAGTCTTTATTGTTCTGTCCACAAAGTTTTTATTGTTCTGTCCACAAAGTCTTTATTGTTCTGTCCACAAAGTCTTTATTGTTCTGTCCACAAAGTCTTTATTGTTCTGTCCACAAAGTCTTTATTGTTCTGTCCACAAAGTCTTTATTGTTCTGTCCACAAAGTCTTTATTGTTCTGTCCACAAAGTCTTTATTGTTCTGTCCACAAAGTCTTTATTGTTCTGTCCACAAAGTTTTTATTGTTCTGTCCACAAAGTCTTTATTGTTCTGTCCACAAAGTCTTTATTGTTCTGTCCACAAAGTCTTTATTGTTCTGTCCACAAAGTTTTTATTGTTCTGTCCACAAAGTCTTTATTGTTCTGTCCACAAAGTCTTTATTGTTCTGTCCACAAAGTCTTTATTGTTCTGTCCACAAAGTCTTTATTGTTCTGTCCACAAAGTTTTTATTGTTCTGTCCACAAAGTCTTTATTGTTCTGTCCACAAAGTTTTTATTGTTCTGTCCACAAAGTCTTTATTGTTCTGTCCACAAAGTTTTTATTGTTCTGTCCACAAAGTCTTTATTGTTCTGTCCACAAAGTTTTTATTGTTCTGTCCACAAAGTCTTTATTGTTCTGTCCACAAAGTCTTTATTGTTCTGTCCACAAAGTCTTTATTGTTCTGTCCACAAAGTCTTTATTGTTCTGTCCACAAAGTTTTTATTGTTCTGTCCACAAAGTCTTTATTGTTCTGTCCACAAAGTTTTTATTGTTCTGTCCACAAAGTCTTTATTGTTCTGTCCACAAAGTCTTTATTGTTCTGTCCACAAAGTCTTTATTGTTCTGTCCACAAAGTCTTTATTGTTCTGTCCACAAAGTTTTTATTGTTCTGTCCACAAAGTTTTTATTGTTCTGTCCACAAAGTCTTTATTGTTCTGTCCACAAAGTCTTTATTGTTCTGTCCACAAAGTTTTTATTGTTCTGTCCACAAAGTTTTTATTGTTCTGTCCACAAAGTCTTTATTGTTCTGTCCACAAAGTTTTTATTGTTCTGTCCACAAAGTCTTTATTGTTCTGTCCACAAAGTTTTTATTGTTCTGTCCACAAAGTCTTTATTGTTCTGTCCACAAAGTTTTTATTGTTCTGTCCACAAAGTCTTTATTGTTCTGTCCACAAAGTCTTTATTGTTCTGTCCACAAAGTCTTTATTGTTCTGTCCACAAAGTCTTTATTGTTATGTCCACAAAGTCTTTATTGTTCTGTCCACAAAGTTTTTATTGTTCTGTCTACAAAGTCTTTATTGTTCTGTCCACAAAGTCTTTATTGTTCTGTCCACAAAGTTTTTATTGTTCTGTCCACAAAGTCTTTATTGTTCTGTCCACAAAGTCTTTATTGTTCTGTCCACAAAGTCTTTATTGTTCTGTCCACAAAGTCTTTATTGTTCTGTCCACAAAGTCTTTATTGTTCTGTCCACAAAGTCTTTATTGTTCTGTCCACAAAGTCTTTATTGTTCTGTCCACAAAGTCTTTATTGTTCTGTCCACAAAGTTTTTATTGTTCTGTCCACAAAGTCTTTATTGTTCTGTCCACAAAGTTTTTATTGTTCTGTCCACAAAGTTTTTATTGTTCTGTCCACAAAGTCTTTATTGTTCTGTCCACAAAGTCTTTATTGTTCTGTCCACAAAGTCTTTATTGTTCTGTCCACAAAGTTTTTATTGTTCTGTCCACAAAGTCTTTATTGTTCTGTCCACAAAGTTTTTATTGTTCTGTCCACAAAGTCTTTATTGTTCTGTCCACAAAGTTTTTATTGTTCTGTCCACAAAGTTTTTATTGTTCTGTCCACAAAGTCTTTATTGTTCTGTCCACAAAGTCTTTATTGTTCTGTCCACAAAGTCTTTATTGTTCTGTCCACAAAGTTTTTATTGTTCTGTCCACAAAGTCTTTATTGTTCTGTCCACAAAGTTTTTATTGTTCTGTCCACAAAGTCTTTATTGTTCTGTCCACAAAGTCTTTATTGTTCTGTCCACAAAGTCTTTATTGTTCTGTCCACAAAGTCTTTATTGTTCTGTCCACAAAGTTTTTATTGTTCTGTCCACAAAGTCTTTATTGTTCTGTCCACAAAGTTTTTATTGTTCTGTCCACAAAGTCTTTATTGTTCTGTCCACAAAGTCTTTATTGTTCTGTCCACAAAGTCTTTATTGTTCTGTCCACAAAGTCTTTATTGTTCTGTCCACAAAGTTTTTATTGTTCTGTCCACAAAGTTTTTATTGTTCTGTCCACAAAGTCTTTATTGTTCTGTCCACAAAGTCTTTATTGTTCTGTCCACAAAGTTTTTATTGTTCTGTCCACAAAGTTTTTATTGTTCTGTCCACAAAGTCTTTATTGTTCTGTCCACAAAGTTTTTATTGTTCTGTCCACAAAGTCTTTATTGTTCTGTCCACAAAGTTTTTATTGTTCTGTCCACAAAGTCTTTATTGTTCTGTCCACAAAGTTTTTATTGTTCTGTCCACAAAGTCTTTATTGTTCTGTCCACAAAGTCTTTATTGTTCTGTCCACAAAGTCTTTATTGTTCTGTCCACAAAGTCTTTATTGTTATGTCCACAAAGTCTTTATTGTTCTGTCCACAAAGTTTTTATTGTTCTGTCTACAAAGTCTTTATTGTTCTGTCCACAAAGTCTTTATTGTTCTGTCCACAAAGTTTTTATTGTTCTGTCCACAAAGTCTTTATTGTTCTGTCCACAAAGTCTTTATTGTTCTGTCCACAAAGTCTTTATTGTTCTGTCCACAAAGTCTTTATTGTTCTGTCCACAAAGTCTTTATTGTTCTGTCCACAAAGTCTTTATTGTTCTGTCCACAAAGTCTTTATTGTTCTGTCCACAAAGTTTTTATTGTTCTGTCCACAAAGTCTTTATTGTTCTGTCCACAAAGTTTTTATTGTTCTGTCCACAAAGTTTTTATTGTTCTGTCCACAAAGTCTTTATTGTTCTGTCCACAAAGTCTTTATTGTTCTGTCCACAAAGTCTTTATTGTTCTGTCCACAAAGTTTTTATTGTTCTGTCCACAAAGTCTTTATTGTTCTGTCCACAAAGTTTTTATTGTTCTGTCCACAAAGTCTTTATTGTTCTGTCCACAAAGTTTTTATTGTTCTGTCCACAAAGTCTTTATTGTTCTGTCCACAAAGTCTTTATTGTTCTGTCCACAAAGTCTTTATTGTTCTGTCCACAAAGTCTTTATTGTTCTGTCCACAAAGTCTTAATTGTTCTGTCCACAAAGTCTTTATTGTTCTGTCCACAAAGTCTTTATTGTTCTGTCCACAAAGTCTTTATTGTTCTGTCCACAAAGTCTTTATTGTTCTGTCCACAAAGTCTTTATTGTTCTGTCCACAAAGTCTTAATTGTTCTGTCCACAAAGTCTTTATTGTTCTGTCCACAAAGTTTTTATTGTTCTGTCCACAAAGTCTTAATTGTTCTGTCCACAAAGTCTTTATTGTTCTGTCCACAAAGTCTTTATTGTTCTGTCCACAAAGTTTTTATTGTTCTATCCACAAAGTCTTTATTGTTCTGTCCACAAAGTCTTTATTGTTCTGTCCACAAAGTCTTTATTGTTCTGTCCACAAAGTTTTTATTGTTCTGTCCACAAAGTCTTTATTGTTCTGTCCACAAAGTTTTTATTGTTCTGTCCACAAAGTCTTAATTGTTCTGTCCACAAAGTCTTTATTGTTCTGTCCACAAAGTCTTTATTGTTCTGTCCACAAAGTCTTTATTGTTCTGTCCACAAAGTCTTAATTGTTCTGTCCACAAAGTTTTTATTGTTCTGTCCACAAAGTCTTAATTGTTCTGTCCACAAAGTCTTTATTGTTCTGTCCACAAAGTCTTTATTGTTCTGTCCACAAAGTCTTTATTGTTCTGTCGACAAAGTCTTTATTGTTCTGTCCACAAAGTCTTTATTGTTCTGTCCACAAAGTCTTTATTGTTCTGTCCACAAAGTCTTTATTGTTCTGTCCACAAAGTCTTTATTGTTCTGTCCACAAAGTCTTTATTGTTCTGTCCACAAAGTCTTTATTGTTCTGTCCACAAAGTCTTTATTGTTCTGTCCACAAAGTTTTTATTGTTCTGTCCACAAAGTCTTTATCCATCACTACTTTCAACATGTGATGTTGGGTTTTGAACGGGCGTTCCATACGAAGCATTTCCTGAAATATGTCTACTTTAGCCCATAAAGCACGTAAAAGTAATCTTGATGTTTTTAAAAAAACATCTTTCAAGGCTAAACTAGTACTCAGCTGTCTAGAAATGAATTCAGTTTCACAATTACTTTAATGTTTGAAATAGTCCAAATGCAAAACCAAACTCCTAACTGTGTATTACTATCGTATGTAGAGGTGAAAGGACAGGAAAGTTAGAAAAACAGTCTATGGAAATTTCGAATCCATAAATCTGTTTTGTCTGCAGGGTAGAGATATTATCTTTTGTAAGCAATTTGGATTATGTTGAAAAAATGTAGACGAGTGTTAACATTTGTTAGACAAAAAGGGGTAAGTATTTTTTATCAAATAGAAGCGTTTTGACCAATACCGACGCCTGTATAACGTTCCATACATTGTGAAACTCTGATACAAAGCATTCTTTTTTTTACTAGTATACAAGGTGCAAATGGATTATAAAAAAAAACATTTACACAATCTATTATTTTAATGTGTACAATGTACAGATATAGTAACACTCATACTTAAATACAGTAAAATGCTCATTCAATGTGTTCTTTACATTTCTGCCATTCTGTAATAGAATGTAAAACGTCACTTTAGACATGGGTAAAGCGGAGGAGTTCGAGATATACATACACCTTGGGAATCGGTCGAAAAAATTTCAGACACGGGAATAGAGGACCAGTTGGGATAATAAACTCATCATCGGCAAAAGACAAATAACCTTCCAATAAAAGAAATACAAGGATGGTGTTATAGAATGTTCACTGTGTAATTGAAATATTAAATCTAGAAATGGACATTTGTGTTTGTTTGAATGTGATCAGGCGTCTTGGGTACAAACAATTGTTCCAAAAAAAATCGTTAAACCATGTAATATTAAGGTATAAAGGGAAAAAAATCAGATACAAGTGCCTGTGGTCTTGTGTAAAGGAGTAGGTTCAGTAAGATTCCTTTTTGACCCCAAAATATAGCAGTTTTACAAAATTGTGAAAATGTAATCTTTTTATATCTATTTACTGGAAAGAAGAATGCTTCTGCTACATAAATATGGGCTATTTTTTGGCAATACAATGCACGTATATCGGGTACTAGCATCATTAAGTATTGCTAACTTACTGAAATCTTCACAATTTGAGCATTCTATTTGAATTTTAGACGGTTTCCGTCTTAAATGAAAGTGGCCACATTCGTGTTAATTCTTAGTATTGAAATGTAAGTTGTATTTTATGATAATCCATAACATATATAAAGGTTGAGGATGAACACGGGTGCGGCCACTTTAATTTTTGACAAACACCATCTGAAAACAGACGTTTTTTTGCATAATTGATAGATTTGTCATATTTTGACTTAAATCGGAACGTTTTTAATAACTAAATCAGTTAACATCTTTCACCGCAACTAATTGATTTAATTGAAATTGACACTTAAAAGTGTTTAAAAAGTGTTCAAAATCTTTCGTTAGATGAACCTGAAATTTGAGGCATAAATCGGCCCTTACCGGACCTATTACTTTCTGCAGTAACATTAAAGTTTTATAATTATTTATCAAGTTATCAAGTACAATGTATTATGAAAAATACGGGATGTATCATTTAATCTTTCCATATCACGGTGGGTTGTCCTGTGAGAGAACGTTCTGTGCTGGTGATTCGGTCCTGACAGGTGCTGGTGATCATTGAAAAAATGTAAACAAAGACAAAATGATGGTTTTGGACAATTTCTCTAATAAAAAATGGAAGGAATCCGTTGAGATTTCTCAGTTTTGTTTCTTTTGGGTTCATAGGCAAACCATTAAAAATTTGACCCTCTAAACTGTTTCAGTAAGCGTAACACAAAAGTGCTCGTGTTCAGAAAATCTAAAACTAAAAAAATAAAACAGAAATGCTCATGTAGTCCGCTTTCTATACCCAAATCCAAAAGACAAGATTATTTTGTGAAAAACCAGTGCAATTTAATAAAATTTAGCATTTTCTCAGTTTTTTTATGTCCTGATACTGTGCTGGTGGGTCCTGTCATTGTGCTGGTGGGTCCTGATACGGTGCTGGTGATTTTGTGGAAAAAAATTGTCATATTTGAAACAACTGTTATAAAATCAATAAAATTTGGCTGATAATTGTATTCAATCGGATCTGTGATTCCTATTTTAACTTTTGTGCATCCATTTGGCTGTTTTATAAGGTTTTTTTTAAATAATCGTAACTTGTATTCTATAAGTTGTATTGCTTACGAAAAAAAGATTATTATTACAAATGGACAACATCTTCCGCTCGATATCAGATGAACATATATCTAATTAGAATAGTTTTATTTAAAATTTTAAATGCCCTTGAATTGACGATTCTTTACATGATATGTTAACTTAAACAGTTTTAAAAGGTGCTTAAAGTAAAGCGACATTTATAAGTGGGGGTCTTATATTGACATTAAGGTTTGACTGGTTTGTTTCAGTTAAATATGCGTTCCAATACACCTCGCAACTCCATCCAACCAACCACTCCTTCTTTCCTCATTCATTGGTACAGTGGTGTAACAACACAACAAATTATCACATAAAATAATAACAATTAGACACAAATTATTGAACAACGCAAACTCGCAGCTACTGAAAGCTAGTTCTTAGCCGTATTTTCAACTAATACTGGTAGATAAACCAATTTCTCCTAGATAAAAATCTCAATCGTACCGGTCATAAAGTTCATTTGTTAATGTTTGATAAAGCAGAGCTTTCAAAGTGTGCAGTGGATCTTATGCTCACAACAGTTATTTCATATGTTTAAATCAGACATTATATAGGCATTAAGAAGATACCAAGAAGTATTTTACAGCTACTGATCACGAAGGGGTGGAGATTGCATGGAATTTAACATAGGATAAGAAAAAAATGAAAGTTTGTTTGTCGAAAAACTTTCTTTGCATTAAATTCTAAATAGTTTTCTTCTTGTCGTAAAGGTTAAATTCTCAACAAAAACTTAATAACTTTGTTGGAACGAACAGAACAAAGCGGACCTATAGTTGTTAACTTTTGTGTCATTTTTGGTCTCTTGCTGAGAATTATTACATTGGCAATTATAAGCATATCTGCTTTTTTATATTTAAATCAAATTTTCATGGAGTTCGATTTACTTTTTAAGTTTCAACCCTGGTGAGCCGTGCTTATTGTTGGTATGATGTTGCACCCATCGCATGTAAATTTTCATATTTCAATCTTTTTTTCTGATTTATTTTACCCAATTCATACGTGACAGGATTATTATCCTAGTAACTGGTGTTACCCATGTATACATTGAACATAAGTTTTAAAAAAATCAACAATACTATATGTATGTGTGTGTTAGTTTGTTTACGTAAAACAAAACTACAAAAACGTACACGAAGACAAAATATTGATTTTAATTTGCACATTTGACCCCTCCCCCTCCACATCCGGCAACAACTCTTTTATTTAATTTTGTTGGGAGGGTATACATGGGCAATCATTGCATTTTATTTCCAAGGCGTGTTTTAATTGACTGTTTTGTCCTGAAAACACATATTAAATGTAAAACTGATATATCTGGCTTTAGATTCGACTTTTTAAAAATATATATATGAAAAGGCTACATGTTTATGTTATAATACTAAGAATTCACTGTATAAAAAAATGAAATAAATGCGTGAAGTGAAATACCTCAGTAACGAGTCATTACTACAGAGAAGGTGTGTTTGGCACACAAAACTTAAAAGCCTCGTGATATTACCAATATTTAAATAAAATTGTATTGCTTAGTCTGGTATTTTTTTCCGTCCACTCGTTTTTCACTCGTTTTCAATCAAAATTAAGGCATATTCTTATTTTTAGTCATGAAATATATTTAAATATAGAAAATCATTCACTTCCCCCTTAATTCTTTATCATAAAATCTTTGACAATAGACTTTCTTTTGTAATTTTAAAACGCAAAACTTAAAAAAAAAAATATTTCTGTAAATGTTATCTAGCTTATCTCGTCTTCATTCTCTGACAAATTCTAGTCCGGCCTTCCATAGAATAGTGATATATTTTTTAAGTGTTCTATTGAACTTTCCAAAATAACTGAAATAAGACATAAAATGAAGTTGAAAAAAAACACCTAAAATACATCAATGATAGAATTTCTAAACTTATCCTAGCTTGAATAATTTCACTGTGACCTCCCTCTTCCATATCCCCACCCCCCGCAATGAAAAACACGTAATAAACACAATACTATAGACTAGTCATTCTTTTACTTAGAAATCCGATTTTAACTGCTGAAACCATATGATTCTAACGCGCAGAAACAAGGCTGATCTTAGTTTCGTGTTGTCGAATAAAAAGAAAGAAAAGTATCTACAGTATCGTACTTTGTCAGAGAAACAATATTCAGGATGCTTAGATTACACTGAATTCATTATTTAAACTCATCTAAGACGTGTTCAGACTGACTTACATCTGAGCGTTTGCCTTGATCAACTTTGTTTGTATTGTATGTTTTGTTCAGTTCATTAATATATTAATATCCGATATTATTTCATTTCATTTTAAATGAGAAAACAAAAAACAGTCAATAAAAAAAAATACGGCCTTATTTTGTTTATAATTGCAGTAAACAGATTCACAGTAAATTTATGATTATAAACAATAAGAAAACAGATAACAGCTTATTATTCAAATACAGTTAAGCATCAATGATCTTGAATATTTGACTCTTTTGACTAAAATATAAAGGCACAGAACCAGGACAGAGGAGCACAGAACCAGGACCGTTTTTTTTTAATCACCAGCACGGCGTCAGGACAATTTCGTTTAGCAAACTTCCACGACTTTTGAAATAAAATATTGTTGTAATATGCTTTGCATGGTACTTATGACGTATCAGAAAATTTTAGCAACAAACCAGTTGTTTTATTGCCGTTCTGAAACAATGTAAACAAACCCACCAGCACAGAATCAGGACCTACCAGCACCCGTCAGGACCGAATCACCAGCACAGAACGTTTCCTCGCAGGACAACCTTACCCACCGTGTATAAGATAACAACTGCCATGTTCCTGACTTGGTAGTTTTAAAATAGGTAATCCTGCCATTGAATATGTTTAATTTCATTTTTGGAGATCTATCTAAAGTTCGATTAGGTGACACACATACATTTTTTTGTAATTTTATTTTTATTATTAGATTATGTTTATGATTTTATTTGCTATTTATGTTTTACAAAGACTTATTGTCAAAAGTAGCATTAAATATTATAACATAATTTATCATGTTCGAATTCCAGGATGTTAACAACAGTTGTAACCATTTCTTTTTATATCAAAACTTTACCCCTTGCATATGGTAAATAAACATTTCACTCAACTTATCTTTCCGTAATTATCTTCTCTTTTCATATAAAATAACACAACCCTTCTCCCGCTTGAAGCTAAATAGTCGGTGCATATCTGTATTGTTTTCCAGTATACGGACATTAATAGTTTTCCGGATATTGCTAAAATTAAAGAAATACAAACAATTATATTTTATCGAAACATAAGACCCGTATCAACTCAACAATGCAATATTGCTCCTAAAAAAAGGAAGCGGCCGTTTAATACATGTTCAAAAATATTTACCTCATGTCATCAACTTTGGAAGGGAAGCTGCAATTGCATCATAAAGTGTCACGTATTTGATCATAAGCAACACCATCACTAACACAAATAATCTATAAGCATGAAAAAATGCAATTGAAAAACCTAATGAAAATAGGAAATACTTATTTTAATACATTTATTCTGTTATTAAATTCATATGTATTGAGTTCATATATTCGGCAGCAGCAAAGGATCAATTTTTATGATTTTCTAATGTGGAATGGGAAGATGGGATTGCACATTCTGCATTTTGTCAACAACAAAAGAATGCAGCCTGTTCATTTCAAGTTTATAATACCCCTCCCCTTTTTTCATGTTCCACAATAAAAATGAAATGTTACCTTGCTTACCTCTGAAATCTTTTTCATACACTACTTTCTTCCGAAGTTGCATTTTGAAAAATTTAAAAGGTGTAAAAGATTCATCTTTTACTTGAAATTTTTTTTTTTTTTAAATAATTAGATTCTTGAATGTTTTGAAGAAAAAAACTATCGATTGAAGGGAGGTGAAAAAATGTGTTAAATTTTATTTCCGTTTCTAATATGTTTAGTTTTGCTATCTTTTTCTTAATTCAAAAATATTTGATGAAACGTCGTACACGAACTAGTCAGATACAAAACAAAGGTTTAATAAAAACAGTTCGATAATAACCGCCTCGGACCTTAACATGAATATTCCTTTACAAAAACTATACGGTAACGGTTGTCACCGGCCAATTTCTGTGTTACCTGTCGTTTGTATATAATACTTGATTTAAAAGAATTATTGATTCTTTTCTATGCATATTAAAAAGTGATACATCTTTACATCATTGGTTCACCTTTTAACTATGTCCTTTTCGATAAGAAGAATTGACGTACAGTTACGTTTTTAAAATTAATAAGGCCTTCAATAATTGATGTTAAAACTAGGATACATAATCATGGATAAAAACTTTGATTTGTTTCTGACTTATACATACCAAATTATACGTTTTTTAACAAGGAATATATTGCGTGTGTAATTTCAATAGCTCTCAATGCTTTTGTCCCATAAACAATACCTTGGCCTCGTTTTCTTTTGTATGCATTCAACATTGTAATGTTTAAATTATATTTGAAGTTAAATTCTTTTGTTAATAGTTAAACGTGTATTATGAAAATGAATCGATATGGAAATAGACGGATTACAATACCGCTGTCGTAAGTGAGAAAAACAAGGCACATGATAGATATATACTAACTCTAAGTATGTTTTGTGGTAAGTGTTTTGTTCTTAATATTGTGAACCATAATGTTCAATGTCTAAAAGTTATTCTATAAAAGACGGGTTTGAAACGAATATTGCTAAACGCTGGATTCGGAGACGAAATCAACAGTTGGCAGTGAATTAAAAAAACAAGTGTAGAATGACATATGTTTTAGACAAAATAGATAATTTTTTTTGTATTCATAACATATTTGAGAACGACATTTAAAATCAATTGTTTTAGAAAAAGAGACAAAATACTGCTACGAAGGAAACGAAAAGATTATCTATCGACACCAAAGGGGGAGTAACTGATTCGTGGAGACAACTTTTACTACTGTATTGAACGTTATTTGTGCATTTTAACTTAGCATTTATTGCAACACAGACCAAGCATTTCGTTACCATAAACGTTTACGTTTTGACAACAGCCACAATTTCCATATACTGATATTTTTGTTATTTTTTTTTTAAATTGCATATAAATTGCACTAAAGCTGTTATCAATGACCTTACCGCTACAGCTTTAACTGTAAGGTACTCTGAAATTGTAAGTATCTATAAGAACAGGGTTTCATATAGACAAGTATTACCAATGTTATTTAAACTGATCGGGCAGAGCTTACGTTTTTATTTGCATAAGGACAATCTATGTGAAGATGTGTGTGATAAGGATGATAACCGTTATAATTATTACTGATTTCTAATCACCTATCAGTGTCATCAAAGGAATTTACAAAACAATGACTGGACACTTCATTTTTGAGTTTATCCTTAAACCCCTAACTATAAATGGACTGGTTTATTATGAGCGAACCGGTTAAACTCCGCCCAGTCAAGTGAAATAAATTGAGTAATATAATTTTCTTATATTTCATATAAGAAAAGTACAATTAAATAAAATGTTCAATAATAATATAATACAATTCAATACACTGATCTGAAATTAATTATATACTTTTTTCAATTAAATACAATGTTCAATACATATAATAATATAATACACTTATCCGAAATTGAATATCTTGTGTCAATTCGACTCGTTTAAAAGTTACATGATTCAAGTGTGTGGAATATCGATTTTCTTGATCGGTTGATTTACCTTATTTAAAGGTGATAGGATGCTTTTTGAAGTCTATATATTGTTGAATTTGGCGATTTTGTATCTTATTCTACTTGGATTTTAAACTTATTAGGTGAGTTTTGTATTTATATATATTAGTTGAGGTGTCTTAGAAAAATAATTAATAAAGTGCTTTACTTTTTGGAGAAATTAGAGTTTGAAACACTAGGACTGTAGTATATTCTTGTAGATTGTAGGATCTTACGCATTCGTCAAATTCAGCTTTAAAGATAATGAATACCTTAGTATATTCATTTCCTTGATTGGATACATAAAATGGAAAATGGAAAAGGGGAATGTGTCAAAGTGACAACAACCCGACCACAGAAAAAACAACAGCAGAAGGTCACCAACAGGTCTTCAATGTAGCGAGAAATTCCCGCACCCGGAGGCGTCCTTCAGCTGGCCCCTAAACAAATATATACTAGTTCAGTGATAATAAACAGTATGATTTGTAGATAGCAAATTCTATAATTGTCAGAAATACATTGAGTCCGATATACTTGCTATCTGTTATTTTGTAGCCTATTACGATATCTTTTAAGTTGATTTCTTTTAATAAAATTCATTTGAAATAAGATTTTATTGATGATTTCTCAAAATTCTTTTAGAAATTTACATTCGATAAAAAAGTGTTGATACGTGTTTTTAAGTTGACAAAGTTGACAAAACGGACTATTGTCGATTTTTCATTTGTAGAGATTTTCTCTATTCGGTAAAATGCAACTTATTAATTTCCATCTATACATTTTAAGTTTATTCAGTTTTAAATGTTGGTGTATAAACTTAACCATATATTTGGTAAAATTATAATTTATTTCTAGTTCTTTTTTCCATTTATATATGACAATGATTGGAGAATGTTTTTTGAATTAATTTGTTAAGATAGATTTTGTTGTTGTTATAGCATTGCATTTTAAAATGCAGTAATTACTTACTAAAGAATCAAATGACAATTGTATTATTATAGAAAATTTTCGACAAATATAGTAAAAAATCTAATAAACACTTTATTAACTACGCATTGGGTTTAATTAAAGGACAAGGTATGATAAGGCCTGTTTAGGCCCTATCCCTCTTTTTTCGGATTTTTCAAATTTTGTCTTGGAAAGCTACTTGTTCCCTTGGGTTTAAAGTTTGTTTGGATGAACTTCAAAACCATTAATTTTTATTTTTTACCATTTTCTTAACATTCAATAGCTTGAGCCTACGTGACTCGGAGACAATAATGGCAATTTAGACAGTAAAAACAGTTCTACTGACTTTGGAATAAAAACCAAAAACTAAGTCACTTTGACACAGGCACTTAAAAACTAAAAATTAGTTGTACTGAACCCCTGCAAAGTGAATAGTAATTGCCTTTATCATAAAAAAAATGTGTCAAAGAGACAACAACCCAAGTATAGAGCAGACACCATACAGACTGTTGAGCTATTGGGTTTTACCAGTACATCTCAACATCATATTGATTTGTCTACACAGCTATTGATCAGTACACAGTTGAATACAAGCAATTTGCCAAACCAGTACGGAGATATTTTGAAAATGTATTGTAAGACAAGTCCTGACCTAGTATTGTATTGTTTATACTTTTCAGATGTTGAATGGATGATATGATTTCAAATCAATTATGCAGATGAGTTTAATATACCAGATAGACTCATCGACAGAATGCGCTATTCCATTTATAGAGTATTTCAAAGCTTTTTGAACACCCAGGGATTACTGCTTTCTTTATTTCCTTATTAGAATATTTTTGTAATACTTCACCTTGAATACGATTGTAATTAGCTTTATGTTTAACAATATGATTATATTATATTATATCAGATGTTACATAGCAATTGATTTTAGTTTGTGGTCATCACTGTTGTATGGGTTATGTCAAATAAGTGCTTGCAGTTTATCAGGATAAAAATACCATTTATTTTTTATTTATATCAATTCTTATCAATGAAATTTCTTACTAGATACCATTACATTCCATTATAGTCTTTATGTAAAAAAAGAGAAAAGTTCTTACTACAATCTCAAATAAACATTGATATTTTTTACAGTAATTCCAAAATGAGTTCTGCCAAAAGAAATAAACAGATTGGGGAGGTAAACGAATTTTAGGGTTATTTTAACAAAGTAGACATTTCTTTTTCAAGAATTTATTTGCTTTCTTTTAAATAAATTAAATGATCAAGAAAGTTAAATTATTATATCAAGAACTGCCTTTTACTGTAAAATACAAAATATTAAATGGATTAATCGGAGAAAATATATATGTTACGTATCGTTTCTCTAATATTTTTACCTTTAGGCTATCGCATTTTTGATAATTAAAATGCGTCTTACATTGTAAATATGATCATGCATTGCATAAGTGCACTGAACGAAAAATGAAAAAAAAATATTACACCTTAATAAGTCATTCGCGCGAAGTTCAAAAGATAGTAGCAGTCATTCATACAAATTAAGATGAGCTATTCCGTTTGAAATGGCAGCCACAGCGTCAAATCTAAACAATTTGTTGAAGCAATTGAATATGTTAGTAAATTTTTAAAGTAATGGGTGGGTAATGTTTTAACTCACTCAAATATCTTCCAGTAGTAAAAACGAATGATCAGTTATTCATTCGTTTGATATTTTTGAGCTTTTGATCTCGCTATTTGATTATCGAGTTTCCGTTTTGAATTTTTCCAAATTGTTCGGTATTTAATCATATTTGCTTTTTTAACGTACTAGGTTTTAAATTCGATGTCTACTGATTTATAAAGTTTCTATGTATATTGTCTTCTAATGAAAAAAACATAAAACAATAGATTGTGGGAAATGAAAACTATCAAATTATTACCAGAGATATTCCTACTTTTATAACTGCATCCGTAGTGTTACTTGCCCATTGGTATATTTCGTAACTGAACACGATCCCTACTATCATGTTGTTCATTCAGTGTTCAATACATGTATTAAAGTTAAAGCAAATGTAAGGTCAATGATCAATCTGTGTAAGGTCGTTTTGCTTGAATGAAATATTTAGTTTAAATACAGCATGTATGATTTCTTTGTATAATGTTGTATAGGATCTACTGAAAGCTGCAAAGAAAGGATTTAGAAATAAAATTGAAAGATATTTAAAAAGAGGAGCAAATATAAATTATCAAAATAGGGTGAGTAATTTCAACACTGTAAGTTTACAATTTACAAGAATATAGACTGGTATATATGTAGGATTCTAAAGTTTGATTGGACTCTAAAGTGCGATGGTCACGCTAAAGTGCGATGGTCTACGCTAAAGTGCGATGGTCTACGCTAAAGTGTGATGGTCTACGCTAAAGTGCGATGGTCTACGCTAAAGTGCGATGGTCTACGCTAAAGTGCGATGGTCTACGCTAAAGTGTGGTGGTGTAGGCTAAAGTGTGATGGAGCAAAAGGATATCGTTAAAGTGCTCATAACGTTAAAGTTAATGTGTGTTAAAAAATAGTATTTCAGAATCTGCAAAAACTAGTATGCTAAGGTATAAGATATAAGATAGGCCTTAAAATTTACCGAAAGGCTTAAGTGATTGTTTATAAATTTGGAAAACCGAACACGTAATAATTGCTAAAAGGTTATTAGGGTGTCACAAAAAACAACTTTTCCTGTAAATGATTTTTAACAATTCGTGCGTATTAAATATTTTGATAGTTGGTGTAGTTCGCCGTTCACGCAGTCTATCATTAATGTGAACGCCTCCCTTACAGTCGTCATTGTAAATTACTACTTCAATATTCGTTCATTTTGTTTCAGTTATTTGTTTACGCTAACATAATTTAAATGGAAGAGAACATGCAATGTTCTTATAGTTGTTTCCTTTTTTCTAGAGAGTACAAATACATGTTTTATTTCCTACAATGTACACACTATTTTTTAACCGAAAAATTATAACTTATAAACATGTACCTTTTTTTTTTAACCGACGTTCACTAAAATCTTCAATATTTTAACGGGGACCGCAAACAAATGTATCCGTTAGATTCCAATTGAAGCAGGATACAGGATACAGGATACTTACGGGTATACTTCTGAATCTATGTATCAAAATGGTCCCCCTGCAGGATACAAGTCCTTTTCCAGCACCATAACAACTCACATTTGCTTCCACCGATAACGCACGTTTGGATTTTAATTAAGCAAAACACTTTGTAAATCAAATATTCTTATTTCAGCGTGTTCATTTTCGGTTTGTATAAACTATTGTTAACGTCATAATTCAACTACGTCTCTCACGTGTATACTTTCGCGGACACTCGCACTTTATCGTGCCCATCGTACTTTAGCCCAGATCATCGCACTTTAGCGTTACCGTTGTACTTGAAATACGAAAATAGTTCACTAGGGTAAACATTGTGTAATCCTTTCTAGATTGTCTTGAAATTTCTTACAAACTTCTACCTTTTGTAAGAGCTCTAACATCCAAGTCGAATAAGATCTGACTCGAACGCACCGAATACTTGCTGTATAAGAACGTAAAACGGCGGTGTCTAATTTCTAGTCGTTTTTTTAATATTGGACACTTAACCAAAGCAAAATATGTTGTCGATCTTTCAGAGTTTTATAAATACCACAAATTTCTATTTTAAATTGGTATTTACACTTTATTGTCATTAATATTATTCATAAAAAGTACTTCAAAATGGCAAGCAAGTCAAGTGTAACTGGGCTCACTTATAATCTGTATTGTTCGTCTGTATTTGTTGGTCGCAATTTAATGTCAAAATGTCCACAATCTAAGGTTTGTCCACAACATCATATATGAGGGCCGTATAAATGATGTCACAAAAGGGGCGAACAATTCCAAAGGAACATTCAAATTTATATACAAAAATAAACTGACAACGTCATGGCTAAAAAGAACAAGACAAACAGATAAACAAAAGTACCCTAAACACAACATATTTGTGGGCTCTCTTTTAAAATTTTCATTTAAAAGAAATAAATACATAATTTTGAAACGATTCGTCCAGATGTTTTTATCAAATTTACCTATAGGTTGCATTTCTGTTAATATTGGCAATGCAATTTCCCAAGGGAACTCCTTTTACGGCTTAAACTGTACCTATTTTACTATGATGTTTTGAAAAAAAACTTATCCTAGAATTGAAAGTTCATTTGCACCACAATTATTTTCAAAGGTCAAAATATAGGGCTGAGCGGCATATTTTCAACGTATATATGCCCTGAACTTCTCAGAGTTTAAACTTACACTAATTTTCTGAACTACCCCTACCTCGAATGAAAGGTTACCACATATTTCAATGTAAACAATATGCACGTGTTTATTTACTGGTAACATTTCAAAGTTCTGTCTCTGCGATATGGAACACAGATAGCATAACTGGGAACCAGTATGTTAACAAAATTAATTTTCTATGAATATTCAATTTCTCTCCAAAAGAGGAGGGTTTTCAGAAACAGCTGTATTTACAAAGTGCAACCTATAAAAGAGGGACAAAAGATACCAGAGAGTCAGTCAAAATCATAGATTTAAAATAAACTGACAAAGCCATGGCTTAAAATAAAAAGATAAACAGACGAATAATAGTACCGAAGACACAACATAGAAAACTAAAGACTAAGCAAAACGAACCTAACCAAAAACTGGGGTTGATCTGATGTGCTTCGGAAAGATAAGCATATCCTTCTACACATTCGTCACCCGTCTTGTTGCTCATGTTAGTACTAACCTAGATAATCTTACTAGTTTTTCAAGCTTCGTTTCCCGGCTATCATAATGGTAATCCCTTATTAAAGAAGCTCGCGTGTACAAAAATCAGCAACAATTTCAATAATTTGTTTTTTCGTTACAAATTTTATTTATGATGTTTATTACACTAGAAGTTTTTACTTTCTGATATGGCGCAAAAAGCAACCAAAAAAAAATCAATTCGTATTCGCCCTAGATGACTTTTAAAATGTTTATATCATTGAAAAAGCTACGAACTATCTAACCTTTAAAAAATGCCATTACAATTGAAATACTTTTTTTTATAACTCATAGATGACCTATATTATTATTTTTTTCAGATAAGATGTACTTAATCTAAACAATTGTAAAATATAAGCGATTTCTGTAATTTAGTTCGTTTTTTTTTCGATATTACCTTTATGTCCCTTATAAGTTTAACGGGAAAAAGTACCTTAACAAAAATGCATTTTTTAATGCATCTGTGAGCTAAAATGAACGTGACCCAATATATTTTTTTTTCTTTTCTAGGTTAGGATAAATTTATGTATAGAAAAAAATAATGAAATCCTATATTTCAAAAAAGAAATAGAATTTACCCTCGAGCCCCCTTAAACTAAATTCGGATATATGAATATAAACATTTGCAAGATAAGGCTACAAATACCGTCTATCTTCATAAATAATCATCTGTTGAAAAAAGTGATTGTCAATAACACAACCTCGAAATAAGAAGAATGTAAGAAAAAATACTATACTATGTTTTGCGGCCTTTAATTTTGATAAAAACACCAACTTTTTAATTGACTATAAAGTCCTTTACATGAAAAGTATAACAAATTCGATTAAAAAAAGTAATAGTCTAATTTTATCAAATCAGTTTAAGAAAATCGAATGTGACATATAAAATAATTATGTTAACTTTAAATATGTTGGCATTGGTATAATGATTTGTTTCGACAAAATACGTCTGTCGTAAATTTATAAAGTTCCATCAAAATTTTTTTTTCAAATAATATGAGAATAAAGTTTAACCAAAGACTTAACCACAATGTTACCACATGTAAAATATACTGAAAAAAAACTTGTCTGTCTCTCGTCTTAAATTTCCGAATCATTCTGAAATCTTGGCAATCTGTATCTGTTGTTTGTCGAATGAATATAAACTTGTACAGATTTCCACGTAAAAAAGGCTCAAATAAAAGGTAAAATGAAGCACGAAGAGGAGTATCCACATTAAGAACAGTGGTTGCCAAATGCATCGAAGGTATTGAGTAAGAATTGACATAATACATGATTCATTACATAACCACCATTTGCAACACGAATTCCAAATCGAAAAGAAGCTATTTACTTGTAAATTCTATGACCAAGGTTGGTTTTTTTTAATTCACAATCTACAGTTTTCATGATTTTCTTTAAAATAAAACTTATTTCAAATTCATACTGTAAATAAAACTTTTCCATAACATACACACATGCTAATAAAAAAAAACATGTTTTGTTTTTGTCAGAATGGTAAAACTGCACTACATCTGGCTGCTTCTGTTTCGTACGGAAACACGGACAGCGTCCAGTTGCTAATTGACGGTGGTATTGATCTTAATTTACAAGACAAGGTCAGTCAATGATAAATGTAGTATTCATTTATTTGTTAACGTTTAGCTTAATTCAATGTCAAATTCATAAAGCAATATTGACCATAATTTTATCATCGATTTTTGTTTTCATGCATCGGATATCGGACCGTTGGCTATCACCGAACAACAAGCCATAAAATGCACCAAAATTACTAACGTAAAACCATCTAAACGGGAAAACCGACGATCTTATCTATATAAAAACGAGAAACGAGAAACACGTATGAATTAAATTACATAAACAAACGAAAGCTACTGAACATCAGATTCCTGACTTAGGACAGGTGCAAACATTTGCAACGGGATTAAACGTTTCAATGGTACCAAACCTTCTCCATTTTTCTTCAAAAATAGTATAACATCACAACATAGACAAACACACAATAAAGTATCAATTGGAAGGCTTAACTCAATCAAAAAACACACTACGAAGGAATAAATGTTATCTGCGATACCTAAATACAGATTCATAGTTAACATGTTATGAACAAACATTCAAGGTCAAAAAAGCAAACTAACAAGTCCAAACAAAGCCATGACAAGCGCCACCACAAAATATTAAACAACTATTAGAAAATAATCACTTTTGAAAAAACAAAGGTGTTCATAATATATGCAGGTAAATGAAAAACACATAAAATCTTCCAATAATTAAGAATACCTAATTTAACGCTGGAATCAAATGGGATAATATCAACAATTTAACTTTACAATAAGAGCTAGGTAAAACTTCCCTGTACAAATGTAAGGAGAATAATCTTGATGTGCATACAAATGTAGTACGAAGAAGTGAACATTAGTAGATATTCCAAATAATCAAAGCTGGTATATAGACAAGATCAATATTAATATAAAATAACAACAAAAACTTAACAAATAGTTTCAACAGGTAAAATTAACAAGAAAGTACGATTTGAGAGTACTCGCAGTTACTGACAGCTAGTTAAAAGCAAACAAAAAAAACAATTAATTATAAAAAAATATGTTTAAAATCAACTTAAGCATATCCCAGGAATTTAGTATTTTAACGTCACGAACAGTCAGAGAAGACATGACTTGTGCAATGTCAAAAAATAAATGTATCGACAGGTAGTAGCATTGTGTAGATTCTCTTAATTTTTGACACTGCAACACAAATCTACAAACTAATCAGTTAAAAAGGCGAAACATGATTTACTGTATTCAAAACGAATAAAAACATGTGTAAAGGGTAATGATACTATTTCTTGGATTGTATTTATTGAATACTTGAATACATATGTTTCATTCATGTTAATTTTATGTTATACTAACATTGAGAATGAGAATTATGTCAAAGAGACAACAACCTGACCGAAGGGCAGACGGAAGCCGAAGGCCACCAATGGGTGTTCAACACAGCGAGAAAATCCGCACTCTGAGGTTGTTTCAGCTGACCGTTTAATAAAATTGTGTACAAATCCAATACAGGACGTCACACTAAACTACAAAACATATAAATGAACCAAAAGTTAAAATCAAAACAACATACAAGACTTACAAACGCCAGAAGTTTCATACTTGGGACAGGCGCAAAAAATGCGACAGGGTTAAACATATTTTGTGACATCTCAGTCATTAACTAATCAAATGAATGTAAAATAAAGAAATATATAGCAAAACCTATAATTAAACTCAGTTGAAAAGAAGTCGGAGTCTGATGTCAGAATAGGTAACAAAATTAAACGAACTTAAGCAAAATGACAATGATACATACATTAATTAAAGACTCCTAGCAGTAACTGAAATGCCAGCTCTAAATCTCAATTCAACTGATTGAAAGATTATGTCTTCATCATATAAAACTCAAGTACATACCCTCCCGTTAGGTCCGTTGTGTACCTTTTCAAGTGAAGTCTATACATACATTAACGGAATGTAATAATTGTGATAGGTAAACGTTACATCTTTGCATTAAAAAGTACGGCCTTCAACACGGAACCTTCTCTTACACAACAACAAGCTATAAAGTGTCCCAAAATTACTAGTGTAAAACCACTCAAAAAACATAAGGGAGTAGGTCCGGTAAGGGCCGATTTTGGCCTCAAATTTCAGGTTCATTAATTTCAGTGAAAGGAATCATAAAAAACAACACAGACACATATTTTGGAACATGTGTTTAATGAAATTGCTTTTTTCTGTTTTGTGAATAATGAACAGAAAACACACATATTTAAAAGCAAAAAAAGAATTAAATAAAAGCGACACAAAGCTACGTCAATTTTGCTGTTTCTTTAACTTTTTATTCATATTTAACATGACTGGTTTTTTTCTTCTATTTAGGATGGGTTGACCGCATTAAATCATGCTATAGATAAGGGCAACAAAGATATACTCTTTTTGCTTATTGACAATGGTATTGATATCAACATACAAGATGTGGTACGTTGTTTGAATGGTATTTAGAAATTTAAATGTAAAGATAGAGAGTAATTGAATGTTTTTGATGAAACTGACTGCATATTCATCGGAAACATTTCATGTTCGCAGTGTAAAAGTTTAACCTTGAGAAGACAACACACTAAATGTTATACTCAAACCAAGTCATTCAGATTAAAACTTTTAAAACAGTTGGGTGAACATGAACTTATTGCTTTGACACTGACCATAATGTTATATCTCATAAACTAATTTTGTCAAACTGTTTTTTTTACACTTTGTGTTGTGAATTACAATTAGACAACTCTCCATCCAAATACCAATTTTTAAAAGTAAACCATTATAGTTCAAAGTACGGCCTTCAACACGGAGCCTTCTCTTACACCGAACAACAAGCTATAAAGGGTCCCAAATTTACCAGTGTAAAACCACTCAAAATTTTTAAACACTTATGTGTCTATTTAAATTGACTCGATTCATTTCAGTGAAAGGTTTTAACTAATCTAGTCATTCAAATGCTCTGATTCAAGCTCAAATATAAAACATCTATCAAATCTGCCAAAAATGTCACTTTTTAGATGGGTTTTTTTCAAAAATGAAAGTGGCCGCATCCGTGTTCATCCTCAACCTTTGTATATGTTATGTAATATCATCAAATACAACTTACATTCCAATATTATGAAAGAACACGAATGCGGCCACTTTCATTTCGGTAGAAAACCGCATAGAATTTAACAAAAAATGCTAAAATTGTGAAGATTTCGGTAATTTAGCGTGACTTATTGATACTAGTACCTGATATATGTGCATTTTATTATCAAAATCAGATCATATTAATGTGGCAGAAGCGTTTTAATTTCCAATAAATAGCTTAAAGATAACATTTTCACATTTTTTGTAAAACTGCTATATTTTGGGACCGACAAGGAGTTTTACTGACGTACTCCTTTGGTTTTATTTTGAATTAACTATGTGTTTTTTGTATCAAAGGTTGGTTCGTCCGTACTGTATCATGCTGCAAGGAAACTAGATACTGAAATGTTCCGATTGCTTATTGATATTGGTATAGATATCAATTTACAGGACAAGGTTAGTTGACAATATATCTTATATAACAACCTCACATCTGTAATGAAAATAAAGATTATTCACTTGTGTATCTCTCCCATGGCAAATATGACTGTCTACAAAAAGACGAGTGTCTTCTTTACTCACCACCAATGCAAAATAAAGATGCACGAAAGAAGAGCAATCAGACATTCAAGTTAACGTATGACTGGTCTACTCAACATCAAGTTAATCTGTAAGTAGGACCGCTCTACATCGATGTTTATAAAACAATTTTCAGTATCATTGTTTCTTGGTATACATGTATTGAAACATCTAAAACAAAGTGAAATCAATACTTTTGTGATACAAACAAGATAAAATACCTATATTTGTAAATAAAGTACGCATAAAACGTAACTTGTTATACAAATTTAATCCTGATCTGCCTTCCTATAAATTTAAAAAATGATCTTGGTTCAAATGCTAACGGACATTGAATATATATGCTAATACCTATAAAATTCCACCATATTTGTACTGTATTATGTATATCTATATAGCCGCATACTATGTCTTTTTCAGCAATAGTTTAATGTCAAATTAGAATTTACAAAAATACAAAATGAAAACCAAATTGAAACATATGACCACAAAATGTTGCCTCAATAAATTTAAGGTGCCAACATGTCCTCCTTTGATACGTAACAACATTTTAGTAGTTTAAATACCTCAGGCTGACTTGTATAACAAAATTATTAGACCGCATCAACCAAATTTGTATTTTTTTTGTAAATCTACATAGCCACATAGTGAATCAGTCACATTTCAGAATTCAATGTATAATACAAATGACAGCAATTTTAGTATACAATAAATGCAAATGACAGCAATATTGGTAAACAATAAAAACAAATGCTTGTTCGCATAAATTTAGGATGTCAGCATGTCCTACCTTTTATCATTGGATGTAATACCCAGTAATTACATCTATGCTTTAATCAAAGTATTAATACGTAACAAATTTCATCAGTTTTGAAACCTCATGCTGACTTGAACAACACAATTATTTGACTGCATCAACCAAAACTTACCGTATGTGTACTCTGATTTGTAAATCTATAGACCCGCATAACAAATGTTGTCATGTTTTTATGTCAAAGCTCAATGCAGATGTATTCTGTATTCTGTTATTTGACTTTGTATTTTATAATTTTATAATTTATAACAAGGATGGTTAACTATATGTTTAGGATTTATAGCAGAATAATTTGTTTGTACATCTTTATTTGTAGATGAGATTTGAAAATGATATGAAAAGAATAAAATATATATTACAAAAAAAAATATTTTTATGTCAGGATTCATTGTATACTACAAATGACAGCAATATTGGAATACAATAAATACAAATTTATGGTCGCATATATTAAGGGTGCCAGTAAGTTCTCCTTTAATTCAAATATTAATAAGAAACAAAATTTTAGCACTTTCGATGCTTCTTGACTTGTACAACAAAATTTTTGACCGCATCAACCAAAACTGACCATATTTGCACTTTATTTTGTAAATCTATATACCCACATAACACATCTGCCATACTTTTTTTATGCCAGGATTCAATGTGTAACACAAATGACTTCAATATTCATGATATTGGAATACAATCAATACAAAGATTTGGTCGCATAAATTATGATGCCAGAATGTTCTCCTTTCATTCAAAACATTGGTTATGTAACACAATTTCAGTAGTTTTGATACCTCATGCTAACTTGTACAACAAAACTATTTGACCGCATATACCACTTTATTCTATATAAAAGAAGGACGAAAGATACCGGAGGGATAGTCAAACTCATGGATTGAAAATAAACTGACAACGCCATGGCTTAAAATAAAAGAGACAAACAGACAAATAATAGTATAGAGAATACAACATAGAAAACTAAAGACTAAATAACACGAAACCAAACAACAACTGGGGATGATTTCATGTGCCCTGGAAAGGTAAACAGATCCTGCTCCACATGTGGCACCCGTCGTGTTGCGTATGTTATTACAAATCCAATATATCGTCTAATTCGATAGGTCACATCGTGGAAAGGGAAGGGTACTTTAGTAACGACATAAGGAACGTATTCGATATCATCTTTGAAACGGTTATAACATAACGGTGTCTACCAACGCGTGATGGCGAAGGGATGATTTCAACTTCACCATATGGAACGCTTGTCTTTATAGCTTATGATTAAATGTAACCAAATTTCAAATACATTTCAGTATAGTGATATCAATACATCGAAAGAAGTATATTGTATTCTATTCATTATTCAAACAATATGCATGTTTACAGTCAAATTTAGTAAGAAGTACAAAACAAATGAACATTTCGAAATACAATTGCAATCTCAAACATTTATATGAAATAAAAGTATGTATTTGATTTCACCGTAAAGTATTTCTCTATCAAGGAAGGTTCGACGGTACTGCACCACGCTGCAAGAGGTGGCGATACAGAACTTATCAATTTGCTTATTGATAATGATATCGAAGTCAATTTACAGGACAAGGTAATTTGTTTATATGCTATAAAACAAACTGACAACTTAGTTCTTTGCAAATATTGTAGCTTATAACACATGTTTTGTGTCAACCCAACCATATGATATATAGCTGTATAAAGGAAAAGCAGTCTGAATTTATGATTCTTATCCCCTGACTTCCATTTGCCATTTGTTGCTTAACGTCCTCTAAATCATGGCCTCACATGAATCGACAAACCTTAAAGGGGGACCACGAAAAGTACCCAAAAATACTGGTACGGAAAAGGAAATATGCACATTACCGTTTGCTGAAAAAGGAAGCAGGAGAACAGGAAACTTTATTTAAATAAGTACAAAAAAAAATCTAGAACTTATTTGTGAACCTGTTATTTGTACATTAGACGGTTATTTGCAGGTTAAAATTATTTACATATATATTGAGCGATGAAAATACAACACTTTCCAGGAAGAAGTTTTAATATTAAGAGGTGTAAATGATATATCTGCTTCGGCAAAATAATGATTACTTTTGAAGAATTGGCTCATTGGTAATCATACTCCCATTTTCTTTTTATATGTATTTTTTTATCATACAGCATATATGCATTATGCATAATTACAGTCAGATCGAGTACGAAAAGAAAAGACACACTTTTTGTCAATCAAACTTTTGAAAACACATTTCAGACAATCTGTCCTTGTAATTCATTTCAGTTTTTCAAGATAAATGTCTGAAATGAAATACATTTGTATTATAATATTTCACTCACATTTGCACAACTAAGTAACCTTTGAAAAATCAATCAAATTTTAAGGATATCAGAAAATGAATAATAATTGAATTAGTTACGTAAATGGTGCGTCTAACAATTCGATCGATTTCAAAGTTTTTAGAGGGGTTTAAAAACATGCATACTTATTTCGTATATTTATCTAGTATGATTCGTTTAAATATTCTTTCCCATTTAGTGTGGGCACTTTGTTCTTACGTCTATGTATATGTCGTGTACAAGTTGCGATTTTGTACAGGTTATAACATGTACAAAAATGTTGTACATGTTATAACTTGTATAATGCAAAAATACAAGTTATAACATGTTCAAAAGTACCTCATACATGTTATAACCTGTACAAAATGTTGCTTAAAAATGGTTTTAACTTGTACAAAATTTAAGATTAATCTTAATGAAGTCAAAAATACATTTAAATTTACCAATGCATAAAGAACAACTAAAATATTTTTTTCTGTAGAGGACAACGATCACAAAATTTTAGAAATATATGTTTCATGACTTATGTTGTCAAAATGTGTTTTTATGTAATTGTATGTTTTATGCGTTCCATCATGGCTTAAATAAGTGTGACACTATTTACTAAAAGCTTGCATTTCCCCAATGACAATTACATTATATACTACTAACTAAATTCATCCAAAAAATATCCAAGAACAATGACTTATTATTTTGGGTAATACTCCTCCCTCTCCAAATATAGCATACAAAGACTCAAACAATTTCCCATATGCTTACTCTGTAAAGGCAAGAGAAAGCTGAAATAGTTTAATTGGACCACGCTTCATTGTAAATATATTTGGATTTACTCTTCAACATTTTTGGCCTTCAGCATGACTTATGTAAATTTGTTACTAAATTTTTATTTTATAAACTATGAGATCATTGCTTGAGGCGAATGTCATTTTGATTGTTTTAAATATATATCCTCTACTTTGAAAGCATTTATTTCTGGCCTTTGGATATTGTCTGCTCCATCGGCGTTGTTTTTTTAGACACATACCCCATTTCCATTCTCAATTAAATTTTATTTGTAAACACATCTGTCCTGGCTATCCTCAGACATATATATCTTATGACAGGTCTGAGCAATGCTTCAAAATACCGACCCCTGGACATTAACTGTATCATAAAAAGGACAAAACACACTAGCATGAAGGAATAATAAAAAAGTTATGAAAATATTATTGAGGTTAATAACATCTGTTGCAATAATAGAAACATATCCTTATTTTTCAATTTCGTACAAGTTTAAACCATTTTTCAGCAATATTTTGTACAGGTTATAACATGTACGATGTACTTTTGTACATGTTATAACTTGTATTTTTGCATTATACAAGTTATAACATGTACATTATTTTTGTACATGTTATAACCTGTACAAAATCGCAACTTGTACACGACATATATATTATATTTAAATCTAAACAACACATGATTTTTTAACTATAGTTACAAAAAATATCACCATAACTTTAGCGCTAAAAGGCACACAAATGTCATCAATTATAATCTAACATTTGAAAGAAACAATCAACTGTGTAAGCCATTTAATCCCCAACAACATAAAATATTTTTATATGTAGTGCACAAAAAGTACGGTGTTCTTGTTGTTAAAGTAACATTTAGATAAATACAGATAACAGTCGTAGAATAATTTGGAAGACGGATTTCTGGTTATAATCAAAGGTATAGAACAAATATAAAAATGAAGGTATGGTAAACTTGTCAATAAGACAACTCTCCACAAGAGACAAAAAGACAAAAAAAATAAACCGCTATAGGTCCCCAAACGGCCTTCCCCAACGATCAAACCAATATCGCAAATTAAAGTAAATTACACTATGCACATTAAAAACTGTTTCCAATATATTACAGGAAGATAAACTCAATACGTTATTGTTACTTTATGAAAACTGTACATATGTTTTTGTTCATTTTAATCTTTATTTACAAGTGTTTTTTTCTTCATCTTAGTAGACAATTAAAATTTGTAAAAGAAATGCAAATATTTTTTAAACAGAATATACTGAATCGTATGGCAAAATCAAAAGCTCCAACACATCAAACAAATCGATAACAACTGTCATATTCCTGACTCGGTTCAGGCATTTTCTTATGTAGAACCTGGTTTTATAGCTAGCTTAACATCTCACCTGTTTGACAGCCCCATCAAATGTAATTATATTGACAAAGATGTGTGAATAAAACAAAGACTTATAATAAGTAACAATGTGAAAAAAGAGTTAAAGCAACTTACATTGTGTAATAATCTTTATCGTTCATAATAAATTAGTAAAAGTCTGGAATATGCAGTACTTGTACTCGACTGTTTCGATTTTTACTCGTCCATTATGAAAAAGTAAGAATAATATCAGAAATAACTTGAACTTCGTGTAATTAGCAATACTCATCTGTACCGATTTGGTCTTGACCTTATTCTGAACTATACTGATAAATACTAGTACTCGATAAAGATGAATTAGTATCAATCTATTCTTTATCTTTATTTAACTTGTACTTATACTGACTGCAATTTCGGAACCAAAGGTGACCTCATGTATAGGCTTTACCCTTGAAATGTTTTTATCATACTATCTACCAGCATATGTCTGCTTTACCAATTTGTGGGCTCTTTTTTCAAATTTTCATTCTTATATAAAAATTTGTAAAAAGAAATAAATACATAATTTTAAAACGTTTCGTCCAGATGTTTTTATCAAATATACCTATAAAGGAGGGGCGAAAGATACCAGAGAGGTCAGTCAAAATCATAGATTTAAAATAAACTGACAAAGCCATGGCTAAAAATAATAAGACAAACAGACGTATGATAGTACAGAAGACACAACATAGAAAACTAAAGACAAAGCAACACAAACCCAAACAAAAACTGGGGTTGATTTGAGGTGCTCAAAAGGGGTAAGCAGATCCTGCTCCACAAGTGGCATCCGCCGTGTTGCTTATGTGTTTACAAATCCGGTATATAGTCTTATTCGGTAGGTTACATTTATGAAAAAAAAGTGTATTATATTTACGACATATTGAACATACTCGATAGCATCTGTAGAACGGTTATACCGTAGCGGTCAACCAAATCGATGGCGTCTGTAAAGTTTACGAAGGAATGATTTCAACTTCACCATTTGGAACTTCTGGTTTAAAAGCTTCCTTGTGAGCATTAATCCTCTTTCAAAAAAAATATGATCAGAAATACAAGCCCGGGAACATCGTTTTTAATAGTAGATATAAACTCCGTATTTTTGATGGAATAGATTCGTTCAACATAGTACGTCACCAAATTCTGTATAATTAAGTGAGATAACGTCATCTATATAGTGGAACGTAAAGTCAAATGATATCGCTAACTTCTTATCTGTCTTCCTAAGAAGTTCCTATATGAAGTCTGCTTCATAATAATAAGGAAACAAGTCGGCAAGAAGAGGGGCACTATCGGTTCCCATCGGAATTCCGACAGTCTTATGAAAAACTAGTCCTCCAGCAATAACAAATATGTTGTCTATCAAAAAATCAAGCATCTTGATAATGTTAGTTGCAGAGAAATTTTGGTTTGAATCGGAGTGATTCTTTACATGGTAGGATTTATCTCTACTCAAGACAAGATACTTGTATTTACGTTCGCTATTATTTTTAATGATTCAAATTAAAACTTACTCTTTCAAGTTGTCTTTTAGTTTGGAATGGGGAATACCTATGTTTAGTGTCGAAAAGTCAAATGTTGTAATACTATGGCAAGATGCGAGAGTCTTAGACTATATTTACTCCTAAGGATCTTTAGAATGTTTTAGTATCCGCATCTGATTCACGTTACCTCTAGAATTGGCAGTTTCACAATGATTTTGGAGTGCGGCATCGATTCCTGATAAAAAAAAAATGTTAAACGTTTAGAAAATGGTTTCGCGGAGCACTTGGACAATCAAGCAATATATCGTTGTTTGTAATGTATGTATCCAATACAGTGATGGAAGATCAAGTTCTTCATTTTGGGTTGAAATATAAGTTTCTCCAAGATATAACTCCTTAAAATAAGTCCTTTGATACATCGAATCCTACAAAATATGTAAATACATGCATCTACAAATTGTACTTTTATATATCTTTTTACAAATAGTCAAATATGCAATAGTTTCGACTTCCTCCCTTATTGATAATAACTATTGAAAGATCACCTGTGTAATTCAGACTATCTTAAGTTATTAAAGTTACAGGTAATTGCATGCTCGCCTTTTGGCCTTTTATAACATTTTTGATTTGATCTATGATGAGTTTACTTGATAGCCAATTATTAAGTAGGTCAGCATATTGTATTATCTAATTCTCTCAAGAATGACAAGATTCAATAAATACTTGTTGCCATTTGTACTTATAAAAACATGTATCCTGGATATGTAATTAGATATTATGTTTGTATGAAGCACACATGATGTCACATAGTAATTAGTACATTCTTTCAAATCTGTAAATATGTGTTTACCATAAGTTTAACTTTAATAGTAACAATTATATAGAAATAATAACTGGTTGTTGTTATCTATAAATTGAACTTCGGAAGATTAAAAAGATGTGAAAAGAAAACATCTTTATTTCATCTCAGATATTTTATTCACTATCATACGATATGAAATAACAGATCAAAATCATTTGCATTGGAGTTTGAAAAAATACATGTTGTATATAACTACCAAATAAACTGTGGACACTATATTAACTTCTTTGAAATGGACTACAGATTTTTAAATACACTTATAACAAATCAAACAAATTCTGACTGGTCGAATACCAATCATGCAATCAAGTACAAGTACTGGCCATTTAATGAGATAATTGCAATCGCTACACTAGGTTAAATCAACTCTGCTCATATCCTTTTTTAGATATATTTCTAATATAATAGTTATTTGTTTTTCTTTCTAGAATGGTTCCACCGTACTACACCACGCTGTGCATATTCGGAATTCAGATATGTTTAATTTGCTTATTGACAATGGTTTTGATATCAATTTACAGGATAATGTAAGTTTTCTATTCAAAAAGACTATTCAAAAAATAATAGTATATACATAAAGTAATTAAAAAAGTAAAAAATAAAGAGAAGGGTCCGTGTGCTCGTTTTCGAGATATAAGCCATTGGAAATAATTCTCTCTAGACTTTTCATATATTTAACATTGGCACCTTATTCGTTTCAAAAACTATGAAAAAAATAACAAGAATTTTTAAAATTTTGAAATATGGCTTTTTTTACTTTATGTGACAAAATTATGAAAAGAAAAGTAGGAGTAAGTGGGCAATTTTTGTAAATGACAATACATGGATAAAACCAGAGGATTCCAAAAATCTTGCAAAAAACATAAAAATACAGGAGCAAACATCCTTAAATCAAAGATTGGACAAGCGTAAATATATTCTTAAAGAACATTACAGTCTTCAATATATGGCAAATTCTTGCTTAGATAACCAACAATATATTTTAAAGTTATAAAAGACTGAAACTGTCTAACTGTATGACGCTGTTCGTACTTTACGTTTTCAATCTACTCTTTAGTTTATATATATGCTACCTTATTATAATGCTCAAACCACTTGTTCAAATATAGTTTCAAGCCGGCATTTTTATAAACGCAATATTTTTGTCAAGATCCTCAGAATCTTACTGTTATCATAATTGTATTTCAAATAATTTTACGGTGTCAACTTGATTTTCCATCTATTGTGATTTATATTCACGCATGCCTTTGCAATGGATATCCTTATTGATTTGAATATACGCTCAGTAATGAACATACAAATTTGCAATCGTAAAAAACACTATGTAATATAATTTCTTCGACAGACAAACTATTTTTCATTAAGCGCACATTACGCATAATTACACACAGATTCAGTACTAATTAAACTCATCATTGAAAGCAGGATTGGAATTTTGACTTTGCACCAGACGCGTATTTCGTCCTACCAAAAGCCGATCACAACAGAACGGAAGATATTTTTTTTGTCGTGGAAGGTCTATGAAATAGTTGTCGTGGCACTATCGTGTAAAATGTCAACATATTTCGAATTGTCACATCAGCTATGACATGCCCACGATGGTTCCATGATTGGTACAAGACAGAAAAAAAAATGTAGTTGTTCAATGTACTGTCGTGTGTTTGTCGCAAGTCGGTCATGCGACAGTCGTGCGACAATCGTGAGCTGTAAGGGGCTATTTTCAGGTTTCCATATATTCTGATGCGCGTGTGACTGTCGTGTTACTGTCGTGTTACTGTCGTGCCAAAGTCGTACGATTATTGTTCATATGTGATGCGAGTGGCGACTCTTCGCAAAATCTCTTCATACATGCCAGGCTCCATCCACATGAATCAAAAAAATCGCCGGAAGGATTCCGTTTCACCCTTTGCATCAATGAACTTGACTGCAAAATCAACAGGCGCTATTCGATCCATGGCTGAACACACCAACATCGGGCGTCCATATACTGTTCACGGGCTCAAATCAACGCTAACAGGACTATATTTTGCTCTTCTTGGAGGCCGACAAGGTGCCTATTCAACAGGGTTGAACATAATCGTTCTAGTGGAAAAACCCTCTTCTTTAAACGGTAGACGGTATGTTTCGCCAAACAATAATTCCCGCCGAATCGTATTCTTCTCAATAAAACGTAAATATGCAGCAAGACGAACGTACCTCTCGTACGACAGATAATCGATGCTGTGCGAGAATCTTACGAAAAGTATTCGTGAGACAATTGTGCGACTGTATCAAGAGTGTCTAGCGACAGTCATGAGGTTGTTGTATGACAGTCCTTCGACGACGATTGCTTTGATTAAATGGTTGAAGTTGGTACCTATGACAATGTGTTTGTCGCTCGACAGTCGCACAACTTATGTTAAGACACTCTCACGACAGCAACAAGACAGTGAAAAGAAAAATATCGTACGGCAAAAAAAGGTGCATGTCCAATTTTCGTCCCACGACACACGACAGCGTAAAGATGCTCAAAACATCGTGCATCTGTCGTGCGATTATCGTATGACGATCACAGATGACCTGACATTTGACCAAATTTCATGTCGTGGAGCTGCATACATGTGTCGTGGGTTCGTTGTGACCAGGGCTTTAATACTGATCAGTGACGCTCCACTCATATGAACTTTAAAAAAAGCTAAATAAAGTACAATTTGTTAAGCGTTAAGGACCAAAAATTCCTGAAAGTTTGGCCATATACATCAAGTTCTGAAGTAGGAAATCCATCACAGTTTTGTGACCAGTTAATTTAAATTATGACAATTTTAAAGATGATTCATTTCAACACAGAAGTGCTGACTACTGGGCTGGTGGTTCACCATGTAATTCATTTTCCACCAGCTCTGTCATCGAAAAATGTAAATAAACTTTTCATGATTCAAGATTGAAATTTTGTAATCACGCCAGATTAAATTAAAAGACATTACATTTGTAGGCTCTCTGTAAATAACAAACATTTTTATACTAATGGATTTGAATAATCAAACCCTTAAGGTTTAGATTTGGTGCTTTGATGAAGAACTAATGTGTTGGTGGTTTGACTGGTGAAGTTTAAAATATGACAACAAGAAACATGTTTAGCACAAATTAATATTTTACTGATCAGAATCAGATTGAGACAGTAATCTATTATAGAAGTTTTAATAAAAACTATGAATATTGTATCCAACATGACTGTACTGTTTTCTCAATCAAGGATGGTTCGACCGCACTCCATCATGCAGTACATAAACGCAATTCAGAAATGTACGATTGGCTTATTTGGAAAGGAATTGATATGGACTTACAGAACAAGGTAAGTTATAATGCTATGATTATGTTTAATAACAAACTGACAAATAGATATAGGAAGATGCGGTGTGAGTGCCAATTAGACAACTCTCCATCTAAATAACAGTTTAAAAAAGTAAACCATTATAGGTCAATGTACGGCCTTCAACAAATGCATTGAAGTTACAGATGGGTCGATGTAAATTTATTCGTTGCAAACATAGTAGTCAACAACACATGTCGAATGCTTGTTTACCTTTCCGGCAAAATGATAAGTTGCACAAAATAAATTAAGTTTGATTTTGTGAGTTTTACCTACTGGCTATCGTTTCTTTTAGTTGATGTAACGCCCCTATATAATGATACTAGCTTTTAAATCTCAAATTCTAACCAAGTGATAATAAAAAAAACACATGCCTCCCTTATTTTCTATCTATTTCTATACCCTTACTACTTCTGGTTTTTTTAGTTTCTCAAAATTACATTTTTTTTTCAAAACTAGTTAGCTATAAGCAAACCTTTGTCATATTTGTTTCTCTGATTATTTTACGGTCAACGCCGCCATTTTAGCTTGGGTAAATCTTCTCATATATATTTACTAAGAGTAATGTGTGTGCCTTCATGGAAGATTGCAATGTTGAAAGACTTTAGCCTGAATTTTCAATTTTTTAAGGCAGATTCATGGTACACCACCATCTTGGATTGTTCAATCTCAGTAAACACAAATCGGTCTAATTATTTGCTTAAAACTGTAAAATTTCAAGACAGATTTGCAAAGTAATGGTAAGGCTGTCAGTTTATTTAAAGAAACTTGGTGATTTGTTGTATTATTCAAAATATTTATACAAATATCAAATAATGAGTTTTTTTATCATCATTTTTTTTAAATAGGCCATTTGAGAGGAGATATCTCTTAAAGCTCCAGTCCCACTAGACCACGATCGCACCACGCTCACCGCGATCTAAAATAAATTTAGATCGTGGTGAGGTCGCGGTATGAGCGGCATGAACATGTTAATTTTCGTTGCTTTCACAATGCTACTACATTTTGTACGTCCTAATTACGCTTCTACAACGATCCCGCTACGATTAAACCACGTTCTCACCGCGCTTATTCTGCGACCTCACTACGCTTATAAAGATCTTTCTACGCTCTTCACGTTCTCACTACGACCATACCACGAGTTATCCGATTGCAACACGGTCTTACTGCGATTATAGCACGTTCTTACCACGATAATACTACGTTCATACCGCGATCTTACTACGTTCTTAGCAATACCGTCAATAACGTGTTTCATATCAATATAGTTCCATTCCTTCTATTTCTGATTAAAACGGAGATTTCTCTGAAACAATACAGTCAGGCCACCAAAGTCTACTAGGGATTGATATAGAGGCAGAGGCAGAGGGAACAAAGTATGAACAGTATACTAAACTCCAAATAGTACACAAGAAACTAAAATTTAAAATAGTACTAACAAAAGACTAACAAAGGCCAGAGGCTCCTGACTTGGGACAGGCGCAAAAATATTAGGGTTAAACATGTTTGTGAGAACTCAACTCTCCCCCTATACCTCTAGCCATTGCAGAAAAGTAAACGCATAACAATACGCACATTAAAATTCAGTTCAAGAGAAGTCCGTGTCCGATGTCAGAAGATGTGACTAAAGAAAATAAACAAAATGACAATAATACATAAATAACAACAGACTACTAGCAGTTAACTGACATGCCAGCTCCAGACTTCAATTAAACTGATACTATACACATAAGTAGTATAATATCAAGAGATGTCGGAACGACCAATGAAACCTAAATTACAACCTATTGCTGGTCCATAAAGCTCAAATGACGATATTTTAGTGAACAATAGAAGAGATGACACAGATATGTCAATATATATAAGGAGATGTGGTATGAGTGCCAATAAGACAACTCTCCATCAACCTAAAAATCTATAAAAGTAAACCATTATAGGCCAAGGTACGGCCTTCAATACAGAGCCTTGGCTCACACCGAACAGCACGCTATAAAGGGTCCCCAAAAGTATTAATGTTAAACCATTTAAACGGGGAAAACCAACGGTCTTATCTATATAAAAACAAGAAGCATGGTTGAGCCGTTAGAGCAAATGGATAAATACATTCAGACAAACAAAATCTACGGAATTTTTTTAAGTATTTTATGTGAAAATGACAATAAAAATGATGGTCGTAGTTTGAACGTAATAAGGTCGTGAGAAGTGCGTGATGAGGACGGCAAGGGCGTGCTAGAATCGTACAATATTCGTGAACAGCGTGGTAAAGTCGTAGTGGTAGCGTAGTTGGGTCGCGGTGAGAACGTGATGGTCGTAGTAAGGTCGTGATAACGTCGCTGTGAGATCGTAGCGCAATATCTCCGAATAGAATCACGCTTTCGCTACGCTCTCGCTACGATTGTACAGCGACCTTTGCGATCTTAATACGATCTTAGTGCGCTCTCACTACGCTTCTACTACGACCTTATTTCGCCACGACCACATCACGATTGTTTTGAACATGTTCAAAGTTGGCCACGCTCTTAGCGATCTTGAAGACCTCACCACGACCGTGGAACGACCTTACTGCGACCTACACGATCGTACCACGATCATCAAAATTTGCATTTTTTTCACAGATCGTAGTGCGATCGTGGCCTAGTGGGACTGGGGTATTAAGTAATCATACTGGCATGATATGGATTTTTTTAACTTTCACTTGTAGCAAGAGTGGTGACACAATTTTGTTTCTATTCATTTTCTTAAAATATATTATAAAACCTATCTTCTTACGTAAACAATTTAACCAAATTTAGGCAATTTTCAGCGACTCATATGTTAGAAAACAGCACGGTAACCCATACTTTATATTATATTTTTTGAAAAAAGCATTGTATAATCTTCCTTTTGGCAAAGTGTAAGAAAATTCTATCTCAACAAGTATACACTTATGATTTACCTTGAGAGTTATTGATTATAGTAATGAAACAGTTCCTGTTATTTACTGTTCATTGTGTGTTGTTTTCTATCACACGGAATTAACAATTTTATTTTCAGGTCTTTATTTTGCTTTGCATCAACGCAAATTTAATTCTGTTAACGTATATCTACAAAAAAGACTTTTCCTACTAGTATTACACTTTCTTTGATTATATTTCCTCAACATCAACCAAAATCTGACATAATGTCCGTATTGAGTGACTGTCGACATTTTTTTTTTATTTTTTAAGACATATAAACCTTTTCTTCGTAAATATTTCCTGTGTACATTTACCTTAGTCATCCAGGATCAGGTTAAGGGTCCTTGTTTACAAAGTGAAACCATCTATCTAGGGTAAATAGAAGGCAATAAAAAAAATAGTCCACTTTCAACCTTGGATTTACATTTAGTGTATAAAAAAATTATATCCATATATGGTTAGAAGCATCTAACATTTCTATACTTTAATTTCAAAATAGTAAGTAAATATGTATAAGATACCCACATAAAATATGTGCATTGACTACAATAACCATGATAGGCTAATACTTTTTAATCATATTTTTTTTATACAATCATTATTCTAATACTATAAACCATAAACAATGTACTTTGACTCAAGCTATATTATACTATATAAAATGTCTAAATTTTCATAATTACAGACTCCAATTTTGTCTTATCAATTACTGTCGACATTTAAAATTTTCAATTTTTATAGATGACTCTAATGTGAATGCAATTTCATGAGGACCTAGTCTGACCGCTTTTCTTTCATATATAACTTTTATGGTATTCATATCTATGTTATTCACAACGGAAAGTCCCTCATCAAATGACAACATCAAAAGCTCAAACATATCAAACGATGGATAACAAATTTCCTATTCCAAGCTTAGTACAGACATTTTTTTATGTAGAAAGTGGTTGAGTAAACCTGGTACTTTTGTATGACAGTAACATGATGTTCCAAATAGGTATCAAAAGGACAATTAGAAATTAAAAATTGATAGATATATATTCTGAAGTCATGCACATTCTAAATGTTTCTCCTTTAACATAAATTTGTATTTCTTATGACAAAAACACATAATAAAAAACAAAAAAATAAATGAGAAACAGGATTATCAGTTGAGATGCTTTAGAATCTTTTTCTTGAATACGTTTTAGTCATGTGAGTAAAAAACTTGTGTTCTTGAATAATATTGATTGATTCTTTCTAACATATTCATTATAAACTACATAAATAACATTAACGTATTTCTATTTAAAGGATGGTTCAACCGCACTACATTTAGCTGCGAATTGCGGGAATTCTAAAAGTGTTCAATTGCTTATCTATCATGGCATAGAAGTCAATTTACAGGACAATGTAAGTTGATTTCAGTTAAATATTCGATCACACTAGGATTAATGGAGTGTGGACGCTCGCTGTGCACTTTTCCCGAATCAAACACTGCCACTAAAGTTTAATTCAGGTCACAGGTTTTGGAGTCACTATGCTGTACATTCACTTTTGAATGCCTTATAAACATTGTGCACTTAAATCATTCTCTGAATCAATAATTATATACCACAAGACTTCATCGCTTCAATCATATAATACAGTTTTGAACAGACATCACAAATCAAACACATCTTGTTCAGTATTACCTAAATTTCATGGTTGACTGAGTATAATACGTATTGATAATCATTCTAAGTATACATGTACCGTTGCTATTTATGATTATACTGATACTTGATAAAAGTATACCGATTCTCTTTAAAAGTATAATGGTACTCGTTAAAAGTGTACCAATTTTTTTTTAGAAATATACTTCTACTTGCCAAAGTATCCCAATGCTTTTTAAAGTATCCCGATGGAATGTAAACATATTTAAAAATGTATCACTTGAAACCATATCTAAGTCTAACCAGTTCGACAATACTAAAATATAGTCGGAGTTCCTGGTGGTCTTTTTCAGCTCATGTTAATGTGCGTGTTGATTCATGAACTTAAGTTAATACTTGCAATATTCAAATATTAAGTGAATCATTTATGTAGTATGGTGTAAGTTACTATTCATTTCTTTTTCTTGAAAATCGATCATTTATCTGAATTATTCAATGAAGACATGTAGACTACAAATAAAGCATAAATCATACTTCAAATGAGTCTTTTAACGCAACAGAAAACAAACTTTTCCCTAAAAATTTGTATTTTTGTTCTTTATGATTTACGTTTGTAAAACTGGGATTTCAGGTCTAATAAAACACAACTGTGCCTCTACTTAAATGTTTAAAACTGGAAAGGACAACAATCGTTGCATACACTGATGAAAACGGTCATAAACATCATAACACTCTAAAATTAAAGCAGAATTATAAAATTGAGAATGGAAATAGGGAATGTGTCAAAGAGACAACAACCCGACCATAGAAAAAAAACAACAGAAGAAGGTCACCATGGGGTCTTCAATGTAGCGAGAAATTCCCGCACCCGCAGGCGTCCTTCAGCTGGCCCCTAAACAAATATATACTAGTTCAGTGATAATAAACGCCATACTAATTTCCAAATTGTACACAAGAAAATAAAATAAAAATGATACAAGACTAACAAAGGCCAGAGGCTCCGGATAGGCGCAAAAATGCGGCGGGATTAAACATGTTTGTGAGATCTCAACTCTCCCCCTATACCTCTAGCCATTGCAGAAAAGTAAACGCATAAAAATACGTGCATTAAAATTCAGTTCAAGAGAAGTCCGAGTTTGTTGTTATAATTTGTAACCAAAGCAAATAAACAAAATGACAATAATACATAAATAACAACAGACTACTAGCAGTTAACTGACATGCCAGCTCCAGACTTCAATTAAACTGACTGAAATATTATGATTTTATCATATGAACATCAGGCACAATCCACCCGTTAGGGGTTTAGTATCAAATTATTATTTTTCGATCGAATTGGATATTGGGTAGTAATTGTGTCAGATTTTGCATCTAATACACACGTGAATATACGTTAAACTATGAAACTTCGAAAACACAACAAATGACGAATTTTGGTTCTATATCATTTAATATAGGATTAAACACATTTTTTCTTGAGGTTATTGATGTGTAAACCGGGGCGTTTAACTTACAAACTGAATAAAAGTTTGTAAGTTAATCGCCCCGGTTTACACATCAATAACCTCTAGAAAAAAATGTGTTTAATCCTTATAATTCTTCAGCAAGCATACGTGATTACTAATTTACATTTTTCTTTGATGGCTAATATATGTACCATCAGAAACACAATGGCACAACTAAGGAGAACGCCGCCATCTTGACTTTCTAAAAAACTTAAATGTCCGATAAACGCAACATAATCTAAAATGAAATAGAACCTACCTCAAAAACTTCATTTTAATTAGATACTATCCGAATTTGAAGCGTACAAGTAACGAAATAATCTTCCGTCTGCAAGTTTTCAATCGTATGACGTCGTGTTTTGCCATGACGTAAATTCGCCAAATCATACGTGAAATTTCCCGGAATTTATTTAAATTTAATTTTTTTACATTTTCGAAGGTTTATTGCATTTATTTTATTTCCTTTTTTTTGGGGTTATATATGCATTAGAATAGAAACAACTGTTATGCAATTCTTTAATAATCTCAACTTGCTGAAAATCCCAATATCCATGCAAGAGTGTGTATCGCGCATGAATAGATTGCGAAAGTAGTTTCGGAAATAGGGTTTATCGAAGTGTAAACCAAGAGAAAAATTATAATTGACCAATCCAATTCAAGTATTTATAGATATGCAAATGATATAAGAATTATTCAATAATGTTCAATAACATCTAATCTTGAAATATATTACACTTAAAAGCATTGTTTTGACCTAATCAGAATAAAGGTAGCAATACACAGTTAGGAAAAAAACTTAAAATTGACACTCATAATTTTTAAACACGCTCTTTCCCCTCCTGTCTAACAAAGAAGGCTTTATATGTGTGTTATGCATGTATATACTTGTAGAAAGAGAATCTTCCATGGATTTGATTTCTAATGGTCATAAGGGTGAAATATAATCCCTTTTGGGTGTAACCATGGCAACAATCTGCATTTCTTAGATACAAAATATAGCAAAAAAGGGGGGTGAACATGTCACAAAAGTCTCCAAAATTTGGTCTAAAGGAAAATTTCAATGAATTACAGTGATACCTTTCCTGAATCCATAGGTTTATATCTATCAAGTGGTCCCAAAAAAATCATATGTCTTCCTGCTCGATTTTCCATAAAATTGAATTGAATTGATCGAGCGCAAAATCTTTGTTAATAAACTCTACAATAATTTATGGACCTATGAACGGTACGGATAGGAAAATACGGACTGTCAATCACTGAAATGGCCTATAAAACATGTTAAAATCAATCTAAGTGTTCATATAAACCCACTAAAAAGGCTATATTATTCTTCAATTATCTAAAAATCAATTTTATTGTACAAAAACTTTCATATTTAAAAATTTCACAGGGGCCATAATGCGAAACTAAACTTCTAACTGTGTATTGCTACCAAAACCCAAATAAGGCGACCTAGCTGTGATAAAGTTGGAGATTGTGAACCTTTTTTTAAACTAACTTCAAAATCAATGTTAAGAGAGGGACGAAAGATACCAAAGGGACAGTCAAACTCATAAATCTAAAACAAACTGACAACGCCATGGTTAAAAATGAAAAAGACAAACAGAAAAAACAATAGTACACATGACACAACATAGAAAACTAAAGAATAAACAACACGACCCCCACCACAAACTAGGGGTGATCTCGGGTGCTCCGGAAGGGTAAGCAGATCTTGCCCCACATGTGGCACCCGTCGCGTTGCTTATGTGATTACAAATCCGGTAAATAGTCTTATTCGGTAGGTCATATTCATGAAAGAGAAGGGGATTGTAGTTACAACGCAAGGAACATATCCGATATCATTTGTGAGGGGACGCCTAGATAACCATCCACATTTTTCTATAGTTCACTTTTTTACATATTAACAACATTGAAAGAGATGGATTAAGTGCACTACATGCATCTTCCAAAGTCACTGGTGTATATGTTATATTGATTATGATCAATTTTGGAGTATCGTTTAACGAAGAAGTAGGTTCGGTAAGGGCCGATTTTGGCCCAAAATTTAAGGTTCATATAATGATAGAATATAGACACTTTTTAAACACTTAAGAGCCTGCCTAAGTCGATTCAATTAGTTCATGTGAAAGATTCAAACTCATTTATTTATTTCAGACGCTCAAATTCAAGCTATTTAAGAAAAATCTATCAAAAATGCCGTAATATGTAACTTTTCAGATGGTTTTTGTCAAACCTGAAAGTGGCCGAATCCGTGTTCACTCTCAAACTTTATATATGTTATTTATTATCATCAACTACAACTTACATTCAAATATTATGAATGAACACGAATGCGGCCACTTCCATTTAAGACGGAAACTGTCTAAAATTTAACTCAAATAATAAAATTGTGAAAATTTCAGTAATTTAGCATGACTTAATGATGCTAGTAAACTCATCATAGATACCAGGATTAACATTTTATATATACACGCCAGACGCGCGTTTTGTCTAAAAAAAAACTCATCAGTGACACTCTAATAAAAAAATGTTAAAAAGGCCAAATAGAGTACAAAACCCTATTTATGTGCATTATTTGTCAAAAACATCCTCTATTTATGTAGCAGAAGTATTCTATTTTACAATAAATAGCTAAACGTTTGTATTTTAACCATTTTGAAAAATTGCTAAATTTGGGGGGCTAAAAGGGAGTCTTAATGAACCTACTGCTTTGTCAAAGTCACAGGTAGGCATTTATATTGGATTATTTTGCATATGTACTAATGTGTGTTAAAATGTGAAGTGAAAAACAAACCATATATGCTGTTTTCTCCTCATTGGTTGGGCTGTTATCCTTTTGATACATTCCCAGTTTCCAATCTCAATTTTATGTTAACTTTTATTCATGTTGACCGTTTGAAATAAACAAACTTTTGATATCAGTTGGCTTATAAACATAAAAAAAAACACAATTATCAGTAGAACATATATCCATTGAAAAAACTATTTCATAGATTTATTTTGTCATTACTTGTGTTGTCAACATATATTTTAACCGCTTGTTAGACGTTCAACTGGAAACTTTGTTATAAAAAATGCCATAATATCTGTTCCTGTTGGAACACATGTTCTTTGCCATTTATTCAGTTAGGAACATTTACTGTAATAGTAGTTCCAGTGGAAATAATATTCCAGAATAATATTTCCATTTGGAACTTATGCTATAAAGGAACTTTTATTCCGTGACAGTGTGTCTTTACGTGTAAGTTGTATGGTCCTAACAGTTATTGTAGCAAAATGCATACATTGTATATAAAGTGCGAATAGTTAGCTCATTTTCAATTTCGTATGCAAGTGTGTCTTTTGTAGAATAAATGATGGTATGGAAAACTGAGTTTGATCGCTTTTTGAAAATACAAAATATTTGATATAAACATTAGTTTTAACACGATATGTAGAATGCTTATCTTTTTGATGTGTAATGATAGAATTAAAATAAAATGATCATGTAATATTGGTTACTACATGCGATTTATTTTAAATATATATGCGATTCAATATCACTGTTATCATCCTATCCACTAGTTATTAAGTTCAAAAACGTTATATATTCACTATTCAAAATCTCAATTATATTTTCAAAAACGGTAACATTATTTGGTCTTAGTGATGAAGAGAGACACTACTACACAGTACAGTTTATTTTCTAAAGCATTTCATGTATAAATGTTAACTTTAACTTTTAAGCTTTTGGGTTTTTTTTAATTTGTGTGTACTGCAAAGTGTTCGTTTTATACTGTAGGTCATTGTAAAATAGTATAAGTTTCGTGGGGATCATACTATAAGTATTCACTGATTGTAAATCATATGTTACCGTCAAGTTCAAAGGTATAGATTATATATGTTTGTTAATTTCAATACACGATGCATTATATTATTTCAAAATGCATACATGCAGTAAATGTTAATAGTAATTTCTGATTTAAATGTGATATCGGCTAACCAGTTAATTATAGCAGTAGTGCAATAATATTTTTTTCTCTGAGAACATGAGTTGTTTCGTTAATCATTCAAGATTATGTTGAATTCATTATTTTTATTCATGTTTATCCAGAATGGTAAATCTGCACTTCACCTCGCTGCATTAAACGGTAATACAGAAATTGTCAAGTTTCTAATTGATGCTGGGATTGATCTCAATTTACAAGAACAGGTCAGTTGGCGATAAATCACACTAAAAAATGAACAAATCAAATCGCATTTTCTTGTTAATTCGACCTATTGATACTGTTTATAATACTTTTTTGTTATCATATATCAATATGAAACTTGTCTATATACCAGCTTTGATTATTTGGAATATCTTCTAATTTTCACTACATGTGTATAAACTTAAAGATTAACCTGTATTATTAGAACTGGGGTTTTTTTCAAAAGTTATAATTTTCGAAGGGTTAACTATTTCGCAGTGGTGTCTTGCCATGGCTTTGTTTGGACTTGTTTGTTTGCTTTTTGATCTTGACTGTCTGTCCCTAATATTTTATGAACTGTGCATTTGCATTCAGATATCGCAGATCACAAATTTATTCGTGCAAAGTGTATAAATGCACGTTTTTTGATTGAGTTATTCCTGCCAATTGATATCTTGTCGTGTGTTTTTCTATGTTGTGATGTTATGCTATTTTTTCAGAAAAAGGGAGAAGGTTTGGTAACATTTAAATCCCGCTGCAAATGTTTGCACCTGTCCTAAGTCAGGAATCTGATATACAGTAGTTGTCGTTTCTTTATGTAATTTATACGTTTTCTCGTTTTTCGTTTTTTTATATAGATTAGACCGTTGGTTTTCCCTTTTGAATGATCTTACACTAGTTATTTTGGGGCCCTTTATAGCTTGTTGGTCGGTATGAGCCAAGGCTCCGTGTTGAAGGCCGTACATTGACCTATAATGGTTTACTTTTTTAAATTCTTATTTGGATGGAGAGTTGTCTCATTGGCACTCACACCACATCTTCCTATATATAATCACATGTTAATGTTTAATATCATCAATATAAATTTTAATACTTTACGAAGTGAGCCAAGACTACTTGTTGAAGGTTTTGACCTTTAATGGTTTATTTTCAAAAAGTGTGAAACAAATTCTAACTGGAATGGAGAGTTGTCTCATTGGCATTCAAGCCAACTGTTATTGTATATATTTACTGCATTATATTTGCATTTAAAAAACGTGATTCTTTCTGTTCTCTTTAGTGTCTGTTTGGTGATAACGTTACTAACGTTGTATCCTATGTGCACATCCATGGCTTTAAAATGTTAAGGTTAGAACGTTCCGATTGAAGGTTTTCCCTAAAACTGCATCAGACGCATGACATGTCATAAAATAAGTTTTATGGATCCTTTTTAACTTGAAAGGGTAGACTTCCATTAACAGTATATACATTTATGAGTGTTAAAAACAGACATTCCTTCCTCAATTGTGTGTAATATAATTTTAGAATAGAAAAATTGAAGACAAAAAATATTAGAATATGTTAAGATACATGTATATCTCAATTTAGAAATAAAGGAAAATACACAAGAGAAGATAATCTTGAATTAAATCTAAAACGTATTTCTTTGTTTTTGAACTTTGATGTGACGTAAATTAAAATACGATCTGGGTAAACTTACGATCTTTCAAATGAAACAATTCCATAGTTAAATTCCTACACGTAAAAATTACTTGAATACTTTGTTTATCGGGGAAAATATTGATTTTGTTAACTGCAAGTTAAAACCAAACTTAATATTATTATTACACGTATATTCATATATCCAAATTTGTCATTGCAACTTTTCACCTTTTTGATTGATCGGTAATGACGTCTTTATCCTTAATTCAATACATGTTGCTGTGATCTGGAACCTTGTTAAGTCATGGAGACGGGTTTTTTCAATAGTTCTTTCTTGCTTTAAACTAGCAATCAGTAACTGCATGTACTCTCATTTCTGAACTTTTGTGTTTTAAATATCGTTATTATTTCAGCAAACATTTTAATACTTTAATACAGCTATCTTCTGTCCCATCTCTTGAGCCTTTAAATAAATGAATTGTTGTTTGTTATTGTATATCAATTATTTCTCGTTTATTTCTAAGTACACGAATCAGGCCCTCTTGAAAATACGAAAATCTATGTAAAGTTTGAATTTCAGCTACATTATTCCGAGTGTTAACACAAAATGAAGCAATTTCAATGCAATGGACGCACATTGCATCCCAGTAGTCAACACTTCGGTGTTGAGATGAAAATCAATAATGTTGTCATTTTTATAAATTTCCTGTTTACAAAATTTTTAAGTTTTCGAAAAAATAAAAAACTGTTTACCCCAGGCATAGATTACCTTAGCCGTATTTGGCACAACTTTTGGGAATTATGAATCTTCAATGCTCTTCAACTTTGTACTTGTTTGGTATTATAAATGTTTTGATATGAGCGTCACTGATGAGTCATATGTAGACGAAACGCGCGTATGGCCTACTAAATTATAATCCTGGTACCTTTGATAACTATTTACACCACTGGGTCGATGCCACTGCTGGTGGACGTTTCGTCCCCGAGGGTATCAGCAGCCCAGTAAATGAATATCAATAACATGAATAATGTTGTCATTTTTATAAATTTCCTGTTTATAATTTTTTTAATTTTTCGAAAAACTAAGGATATTCTTATCCCAATCATACATTAACTTAGCCGTATTTGGCACAAGTTTTTGGAATTTGAATCCTCAATGCTCTTCAACTTTGTACTTGTTTGGCTTTATAAATATTTTGATATGAGCGTCGCTGATGAGTCTTATGTAGAGTAAACGCGCGTCTGGCGTGCTAAATTATAATTCTGGTACTTTTGATAACTCATTTCAATTTCAATATGAAACCAATTAGTACATCAACTTTCAGAGGATCAATTATTTTCTTTCAAAGCGCAAACAAAAAGTTATTTTTTTGTAAGACATTGACCTACCACGGAATATGTTATAATACTATGAAAAAAATAAAGTAACCATATTTTTTAGAGATTCACACTATTGTTACGACATACCATGATAGCAAGAAAAAAAAGTCCCCGAGGGTATCACCAGCCCAGTAGCCAGTACTTCGGTACTGGCATGAAAATACGGATTGTTTGTGTTATTAAAATTTACTGTTTCAAAATATTAGAAATTAATATAAATTAAGGAATGTATCTCCCTCGTGCAAAGCTCTGATTCCTTTCACGGATTTGGCTACACTTTTTGGACCTTTTGAATTATAGCTCTTCATCTTTTATATACGCTTTGGATTTCAAATATTTTGGCCACGAGCATCACTGAAGAGACATGTATTGTCGAAATGCGCATCTGGTGCAAGAAAATTGGTACCGTTAATTTTATTACTACCACTGGGTCGATGCCTCTGCTGGTGGACTATTAGTCCCCGAGGGTATCACCAGCCCAGTAGCCAGTACTTCGGTACTGGCATGAAAATACGGATTGTTTGTGTTATTAAAATTTACTGTTTCAAAATATTAGAAATTAATATAAATTAAGGAATGTATCTCCCTCGTGCAAAGCTCTGATTCCTTTCACGGATTTGGCTACACTTTTTGGACCTTTTGAATTATAGCTCTTCATCTTTTATATACGCTTTGGATTTCAAATATTTTGGCCACGAGCATCACTGAAGAGACATGTATTGTCGAAATGCGCATCTGGTGCAAGAAAATTGGTACCGTTTATTTTATTTATTCCCATTTATATCCTGGATTTAGATATTTCGGTTTTAAACGGGAACCTCCACACTAAAATATACGACACTAGACGATTTTTCGTTCCCTATTGTTAATTTTCCATTTTTAGATGGTGATATTTCTTTGGCATGGCACCATCTTACGGTGTTTATATTTCAGAACTTGTTCGCTTCGCCCGTGTCTGTTATGACGTTTTTGATTTTAACGAACGCTACCTATGTATAACTGGTAAATTATTAAACCAGGGATATCGTTACCATAAATTACTCAAAACCGATACTAAATTTTTCCATAGATATAAAGATTTGATTGTAACTGTAGAAAACTTTCAAACGGGATAGCACATCCTCATTTTTACGGAAATGTTGTTAACCGTGTCAGGAAATTAAGAAATGATCCATGTTAACTTGTCGCTCCTTTAAATAAACTTATTCTTATTGGTTACCTATTCAACACTGTAATAAGATCATAGAATATTGTTTTGATTGGTATAAATATTGATTTTGTTATCAGTAAATTAAAAGCTAACTAAATAATACTAATACATATTCATGGATCTACAATCTGTCGATATCTGTAACTTGTCATTGCACAAGGTCATGTTTTTGTCTGGCTGTTTATGACGTCTTTACACTAAATCCATTGAATGTTGGATGTGTATGGATTGATAGTTAAGTCCAAGATGCATGGTTTTTTTTATCAGTTGTTAGTGGCTTTGAACTAGCTGTCAGATAACTGCGAGTACTCTCAGATCTGTTCACTGTGTCTTTTCGTGTTGGGATGTATAAATACCCGGCCACGTCCAATTGTATTTTTTGTCCATCTGATGAGTTAAAGCCTTTTTTAACTGATTTTTATAGTTCGTTCTTATGTTGTAATTTTATACCATTGTCCCAGGTTAAGGGGAGGGTTGGGATCCCGCTAACATGTTTAATTCCGCCACATTATTTATGTATGTGCCTGTCCCAAGTCAGGAGCCTGTAATTCAGTGGTTGTCGTTTGTTTATGTGTTACATATTTGTTTTTCGTTCATTTTTTACATAAATAAGGCCGTTTGTTTTCTCGCTTGAATTGTTTTACATTGTCTAATCGGGGCTTTTTAGAGCTGAATATGCGGTATGGGCTTTGCTCATTGTTGAAGGCATTACGGTGACCTATAGTTGTTAATATCTGTGTCATTTTGGTCTTTTGTGGATAATTGTCTCATTGGCAATGATACCACATCTTCTTTTTTATATAACATAGAAAACATTCAAACTGAGCAACTCTTACTTTACCATAAACTTGGTTGCATGGATTTCATTATGTATTAGTCATCTTTATTTTCATCCCGAGTACCTTTTTATTTGCTTTCATGAATACGTTTTCTATTTACAAAAAAAATATGAAAGGGAACATTTTACCTCCCACTGATTTTATACATGTGATGATTAACAGACTATGCGATATTGCTGTCCGGTGTAAGCCCAGGCTGAGGGTAGAAAACCGTACTGTATGCAGCATCATAAATTGGAATCCCTATTTGCATAGAGTTTAGTTTACACTTTGAGGGTAAACTGGGGACACCGTTTTTCTTCCAAGTAGGTTCCTCTAGGAACACCACTTGATACAATGGCTTCATTGTTGGCAGTAACCATCTATCAAGGATACCTTGATAGGGAACGTAAAATGGTATATCGTATCAATTTGGAGTAATATAACGGCGCTGTTGAATAGTTGCTATGTAGAAATGAATCTTTATAAATGCGTCATATAGTTTTCAGTATAGTATTCATGTCACAAAACACAAATACAAGATAGTTGTTAGTGGGTATTAAAACCAGTTGATGTTCAACTTAATGATGTAAACCACATTTCTCAACATGATATATGAAAAGATGCAGAGTATAACAAACGGAAAATATAATCATACTTCTAAGAACAAATACCGTACCTTTATGAAAAAAAAAAAAAGGTTTCAAAGATAGAAAGACAAACAATGCAGAACACTGCTTTTAAAACTTAGTTTCTTCCCTTCTGCTTCAGAAGTCATTTTTTTCCTCAGATTTTAACACGGCTTTCTCTTAACTGTTTTTGTTTTATCAAGGATGGTTTGACTGCACTGCAAACTGCTTCAGATACAGGATTTACAGACGTCGTCCGTATGCTTATTGACAGTGGTACACAGATCAATTTTCGGAACAAGGTAAACTGTAAATAAAAATATATAACAATCAAAAACATCAATTAAGATTAGGGCTCGGTAACCTGTGAATCTTTTCGTTGTTACATAGTATGTTTGCTCTCACCCCATATGGAATCAATTGACTCCGTATATCATGTATATACCGTATTAGGTCATTAGTAAACTATGTAACGAATTTACTATCTTTATTTGTTGCATTTAGAATAGAGTTGTCTCATTTGCAATCATACAACATACCATATATCCTATATCCTTTTTTTATTATAGCTATGAAGAAACAATATGGACAACCAAACCTTAACTATAAAAGGGTGTATAGATAAAGAAAGATTCGGTATGAGTGCCAATGTGACAAATCTCCAACCAAGTCACAATTTATAAAAGTAAACCATTATAGTTCAAAGTGCGGTCTTCAACAACAACAATTCACTTCAACTTTACAGATGTTCTTAGTTGATATTTATATGAATATCTAACGTCATGATTAACTGCAACTTGATTTTCTTCTTTCAAGGATGGGCCAATTTTACTGTTTAACGCAGTAAGTAAAGGAAATACAGAAATGGTGCACTTGCTTATTCAAAAGGGTATTGATATCAATTTCCCAGACAAGGTAATTAAAATTATGAAATTTCAAAAATAAAAACAAAAAAAATAAATGTGAGATTGGTCAAATAGAAATCTCTTGTGTTGCATATTATTTAGACAACATGATATGTCACCATGATTCATTTCATCTTTCGATGTCAAAAACAATTAAAGATGAATAATCCGTTATGCATTTGCCCCATGTTTTTTTCTTAATATGTCCTGTACCAAGTCAGGAAAAATGCCATTGTTTTATTATAGTTCGTTTCTGTGTGTGTTACATTTTAATGTTGTGTTTCTGTTGTTTCGTGGTTCTCCTCTTCTATTTGATGCGTTTTCCTCAGTTAAAGTTTGGAACCCAGGTTAGTGTTGGGTTTTTTTCTCAATCGATTTGTGAATTTCAAACAGCGGTATACTACTGTTGCCTTTTCTTATAAACTCTTTTTTTTTCTAAAATCTGTAAAAAGGTTTCCCTAAATTTGAGATTTAATGGCTTTGTATTGGCAATACTAAACCATGCATCTGCATATGAAATACCAAGTATGTTGCATATTAGAATATGAGATAGAATATAGAACATAAAAATCACAAAAATACTGAATTTAGAGGAAAATCTACTCGGAAAGTCAATAATCACATGGCAAAATCAAATTACAAATCACATCAAAAACGAATGAACAAGAACTGTCATATTCCTGACTTGGTACAATTGTACAGGCAAAACGATGTGACTTTTGTTGGTATAAAGCATGATTCTAGCTAATATGGGACAAACAATAGTGTTCATTCCTCATGTATACAGGTTAAAAAGTGTGATATTTTCATCTGTCTTATAATCTTTCAAATTCAAACTATTTCATCAAGAATATTTGAAACATCATGTAGATAGTCTTGCTTCTATAGGGTAAAGCAATATATACCATATATTCTGCTCCTATATGGCAGTTATACTCTTTGGACAAAACAAATCAAAATTTCATAAGGTAGTATTTTTTCAAAGGATTTGCAATCGTCTTTTTGGATAACAAATATTCTCCCCAAAAAGTAAAACTCCTTTGCATTTGTTTATGCAAACATTTTGTTGTGAGACAAATGTACATTTTGGATTAACGTGTGTTCTACAGGACAAAATAAAATCCGTAAGAATGAATATATCTGCTGTAGGATAATAAAAAATTCTACTGGTGATGGACAAGTACTAAGTTCGTGAATGTAAACATGCGGTGCACAAAATACTACTAGGTTGCATATTTCATTTTATAAATATGGTGTAAGGAACCGAGTAAACACTGAGAAAAACAAATATCATAACATTTAAAATTGGTCGAAACTGATTTTCATCGTTATTTACATGTAAAACTCAATATTAGAAAGCAATGGGCTTTTTTTTATCGTTAAAGCAATTGGAAATATGTATTCGTCAGTAAATTCAAATGCGTGATTCATTCGTTTATACCAACATACAAACATGCAGTATACAATTATGACAATTTCTATTTTAATTCTAATATCGAACACTAGGTTGAGTACATTCTTATTGCATTGTATTTCTATTATAAAATTAGTTGTTACCGTAATCATTAAATATTTTTTGTTAATTAACTAATGTTGGGTTTTTTCCAGAATGGTGAAACCGTACTTCACCACGCTGTGTTGAACAGGAAAACAGAAATTATAAAGATGTTAATTGAGGCTGGAATTGACCTCAATGCACATGGAAAGGTCAGTCGAAAAGTATAATAAAAACTACCGAATTCAAAGGCACTTTCAAAAAGGGGGGAATCAATCGAACCAAAACAAATGCAATATTTTTGGCCCAAGCATTTGCTGAAGAAATCAAAATTGTCATAAACCTAAATATAAAACCACTGAAAAACAATCAATCACATAATAACAAAAGGACATGCGGTATGATTTTCATTATTGACACAACTATTCACCATGTGAATATTTGATATCACAAAATCAATATCAATTTTACTGGACCTTAAGTGTAATAACAAATGGATAACTTTGTCTGGCATCTTTATGGTCTGTTAAATTATAGCGCTCCCAAGGTTGAAGCATATTTTAAAATTCCATGGCTATTAATTTTTTGGGTATGGGTGTGCGGGACAATCCAGGAAATCGCTTCAGACACATGAAATAAAAAAAGTGTGCATTTCAATAAACGTCTATCAAATGATATTTGACCCAAAAAAAATGCTAACATTTTGTTTCATATCGTGTGAAATATCTGCATAATTGTTGTCTACCGATCCCATAAATTTGATAGATCTTGGTACACTTATTGGTCTTTAAAATGAAATAAAAATTAAAAAAAAATATATCTTATTATTTTTATTTGTAAAGACATGTATGTTGATGTATTTAAAAACTTAACTAAATATTATTGTAATGTTCACATGTACATTAACGGTTCTGCAATCTGTCGAAACCTATATTTGGGCATTGCAAAAATTCATGTTTTTTCTGAAGATAATGGTTTGACCCTTAGAAATGTAAGACAATTGGATGTTGGAGGTGTTTGATAATATTGTAGTCTTCTACAAATCATTATCTATTGGTTAATTGTGTCTTTGAACTAACTTATATTAGTCTTATATCTGTACTATGTGTCTTTTGTGTTTTGATATGGTTATTCGGCCAGCAAACACATTCAACACATTCAAACCCAACTTTATTCTGTATGTAGTCGTCCCAACTCGATATATTAAGAAGGAACGGCGACTTCTACTTGTTTACTTCCTTGTTGTTTATTCACTTTTGGAGAGATGTCTGATTAGAAATCAAACCATATCTTTTCAGTTCGTTAATACATAACTGTTTGGCCTTAATTAGTATATCTCGAAACTAGTTGAAATGATTTAATTCTCAAAGAACAAAATATACAAGCAGAGACGAAATAGCTGTACTAGTTTTAACTCACGTCAAATTTATCATTTGCTAAAATTTATGTTAGATAATATTTTCCTAATTTCAGTAAAACAATTTCAATTGATTTTACACAAAACGAAGCAATAGTAAAGCAACGGCTGCACATTTTGTAAATTGTGAACAACTTGCATTATCTAGTAGAGTGCTTATACATCGTTTGTATTTGCTTACACGTACACAACGGTTATTGTTTCTATTGTCAATATAAAGTCAATATTAAATCAATGTTAGAAAATAACAACGAATTTGTATTCGAAAACATAGCTTGATTTACACAAAAAAATACTCTTTTCTGTCATTCATTGGCTCATCCAGGTGCGGCAGTTCTCGCTACATTGAAGACCCATTGGTGACCTTCGGCTGTTGTCTGAACTATGGTCGGGTTGTTGTCGCTTTGACACATTCCCCATTTTTATTCTCACTTTTACTTAATACATTTAGTAAAACCGTATATATGGAATTATCATACATTGTCTGGAAATATCCAAGATATTTGTACAAGGCTTAGAAAAAGGTAGGAACGAAGCTGTGACGAGTATGTCTACCTGTTACGAGTCAAGATATACTCAGTAACTGTATATCACATATGAATATACGGTCAATGCAATTTGACTGCACAAATAGTACAGCTTCAGTATGTATTGCAAGATTATGTAAAAGTAAGACAACTTATTTTTCAAGGTATACACACTCACAATCAATGAAAGTTACTGTTTCAAGATGCTGGAACTTTTGTCAGAGTATACACATGATACATTTATGATCAAAGCATAATAACTAGAAATCAAAATGTCCAATAAAAACCATTGCAAAAACTCAAATCGAAGAATGAACTCCAACAATAACAATGCATAACATGAAAAACCATAAAATGAGCTACACTTATCCTACTCGAACTGGCTAGGATATCACTGCTTCGTTTTCCATATGTTTGTATATTCAAAGTCTGTCTATACTTGCTTTATGTACATATTTACATAGTTACGAGGATTTTTTTACAAAATGTTTTAAAAGAAAAAACTATATGTTTGCCAACATTAAACGACATATGTATTATGTTATATTATATTAATGTTACGGTAAAAAGCAAAATTACAAAAATACTGAACTTAGAGGAAAATCAATTCGGAAAATCCGTAAGCACATGGCAAAATCAAATAACAAAACGCATCAACAACGAATGGACAAGAACTGTCATATTCCTGACTTGGTACAGGCATTTTCAAATGTAGAAAATGGTGGATTAAACCTGGTTCTATAGCGCTAACCCTCTCACTTTAATGACAGTCTCATCAAATTCCGTTATATTTACATTGATGCGTTAAATAAACAACCATAATAAATAGAATAGTCAAAATATGGGTACATCAGTCATCATCGTATAACAATTTTAAAAGGAACAATTTAACAGAACACAAAAACATCTACTATCTACGACTAGAGGTCACTTTTAACCTTGTTTATGTTACACTATTTCAAAGTCCGTTATAATAAGGTAGGTTAACCAGCTTTCACAAAAATTTCAGCCATGGTGCACTTAATTAATGAAAAAACACCATATCCATTACTTGATCTGGATTGTGTGCTGCATGACAAATATCAAGCAGGACATATCTGTTGCTATAGTCATACAAATTGTCCATACAACTTTAGAAGGAATACTACATCTTTGATAGAAATAGAAGATGTGGTATGATTACAATGAGATAACTAACCATGGTAAACACTTGATGCAATGGCAGAAAATCTCTAACAAGACAATCATGTTACGGAACATAAGATATGAGCTATTGTAACAACTGGAAGATATAAATGCTAAGCAATTACGGTAGAAAAACAATTGTTTATAATTATGAGGACCGGGATAAATGCCTTTTGTCATAAATTTATGTTATTAACCGAACCTCATTGTTATTTCATAGATTTTATTCAAGATATGAATCTGATTATCTTTGGAATTTGTTATTCTAAGCCCATATTCATAAAATTTGAAACAGTAAGTTTTAATAGGTAATGTTATGTGATTAGCAGCAACATTGAAAAACTATTTAGAATGAAGACAGATATGTACTGATATAGCAAAGTAACAGTATTTATGTGGAATGCATGACAAAAGAGTATGATTTGTATCTCACAAACATGTTAAACCCTGCACCATTGATGCGCCTGTCCCAAGTCAGAATCCTCTGGCCTAGCCTCTTTTTTTTTTTAGTTTTTATTTCATTTATATGTTTTGAAGTTCAGTATGAAGTCAATTTTCACTTTACAAGTACACATTTTTGATTGAGAGCAAGCTGAGGACCATTTCCGGGTGCAGGATTTTCTAGCTGCGTTTAGTACTCATTTTTGGCTTCGGCTGTAATCTAGTTTTTGGGCGGGTTGTTGTCTTTTTGACATATTCCCGGTATCCATCGCGAAAATACATACCATTTTTAAAAACCACTAGAAGACATAAATAAAACCAATAAAATGTATCTGCACTGCATTAGTCATTTTACTTCTGGCGTCTGAATTTTTGTGTGATTAACGCGGTTATATTTTAACTGGATTTTCTATATCAAGGATGGTTTAACTGCTTTGCACACTGCTACATATGTACGTGATACAGACATTGTCCATTTGCTTATTGACAGTGGTATTAAGATCAATTTTCGGAACAAGGTAAGTTGTTTATATGATATATAACAGTGTGAGAATTGAGTCACCATAATCAATCGGATGAACATTTCTTTAAAAAACATAGTGCAGGTAAATTCCCCGCCTAATTCATTAATATGTAATAAAGTAGCAGTAAAACTTGCAATATGATCATTGATATCTTCTTCTTATTTTTCTTGGAGTGAACGACTACAAATGGTTTATAACTGTTACACAATTAAATGTCATAATATCTTTCAAAATGAGAAACACAATCATTGACGAATAAAATATCCGTAAGACTTCACAAAAACAAACGTTAGATTAGTTTGTAAAAGGTAGATGAAAGAGGATTATATTGCTTTCTAATTTTGTGCTCGTAAACCGTGTGTTTGAAGTTCTTTTACATTGTCATTATCAAAAGAGCAACCGTAGCAGACCTAAGTGACTGTTGCTCTATATATATACAGCTAAATACGGAACGTGCTTATCATATCGTAAAGGATACTCCTATCTTTCTTTCTTCATAAGAATTCCCTGTCTGAAGTAAGCTTCATATGACTAAATGCACTGGTCAACAAGAAGAGGTTCCCATTGATTCTCATGGGAATCTGATTAAAAATAAAAATGTCGGAAACGGACATTATAAAGATGCTTAATTTCTTGATTACATATTTTGTAAAGTTTAGATGATTAATTTTAAGCAAACATTTTTTTTTTAATTTTTAATCAGATTTGGGGTTTTTTAACAAGAAAATGTATCCCTTTTTTAGACAAGATACTTGCATAAACGTTGGTGAACGCATTTCGCATAGAAGTGTAAGTTACAATATGTACGTCACCAGTAATAAGATGACCAGTCGGATTACATTTCAACTATCTTTCAATATACGCAGTTGTATTGTGCAAACATTCTGATATATTGGGTCCTCAGTGCTTCTAACTTTGCTCGTTATTTTCCGTTTTTCCGTTTTTTATTCGAGCGTCAATGATGAATTTTGTGTGTCTGGTGTACACATAAGTTATCCTTGTTTCTATGATGAGTAGTTTTTATGTTTAGGCTTGGTTGCATATTTATTGGATGTTCAAAACAATAATAGTTTGTTTATCTATTGGTTTGGTCATGTCGTGTTTTGTTTTTTGTGTCCCTATTGTACTCTTACAGTATGCTTTAGTTAATCTGCAACATTTTCATATATTGAAGCGATCACTTGTGGTATTTTATCAAAACATCTTTTTTGGATATGGATTCTAAATTGAACGTCTGTCATAGGCTTCTAACTAAGAAGAGGCAAAATATACCATCGAGACACAAGTCGAAAATATCAAAAGATATTTAGCTATATTCAGGTCAATTACTTGTACTATTAAAGAAAGTACGATTTCTTCAGAAAGGTCGCTTGTAAACGTAAGTACATATTATTAATCTATCCTGACTAACCCTTCATTTGCGGAAATAACTGCCATATATTTAACAAGTAGAAAATCTTACATAGATTAGGCAACAAGAAAACGTACCATTAATTTTGATATTGAAATATCTGATAAAGATATAAAAAAAAAACATGAGGTTAGAAATTCCTTTTTTTTTTTTACTCCTCTTCCTCTTGTGTTTTTTGTTTTTGTAAATATTCATGTACACTTTAATTTTGAAACTATTATATAATCAAGGTTGGTTCGACTGCACTACATGATGCTGCAAAAGGGTGGAATTCAGATATTTGTCATTTGCTTATTGACAATGGAATCAATATTAATTTGAAGGACAATGTAAGTTTTATCTAAGATAACACGTAAACTAGAAACTAAAATTAAAATAAATAATTAACCAAACATCAATATCGAACGTGGTAATCATTGAATTGCGCAGACCAGCATCAAGCCAGTTTCAGATTTTCATAAATTTTGTAATCTAAAAAATTGCATTAAACCTTATAACAAAAGGAGATATCGTTTGGGTTTTTTATGAAAGAACTATATATTTGCATTATACAATTGCATTAACGTTATCGATATCAATGTTTATTCACCAGATGCGTATCTCAAAAATTTAAAAGCCTTTTAAATATGACGAGCTTATAACATATGTATAAGGCAAAACGATATTTTAGTATAGCCGAAATTGGACAAGGCATAAAGGTTTATCCTGATTGAGATATACTCTTGAATTTGTGAACGTTAAATCCAGTTACTATTCTAGACCTGACTTTAGAAAATCCCCACAAAAAAACAACTTTCAAAATAATATTGCTACGAAAATTAAATCAACTTTAACGTTGGTTTTCAATGTTTCGTTTATTTCAAATTACTCGAAATACTAATAAAAATCAGGAGCTTTTAACAGTATGAAAAGAAAACAAACAGTTAGGGGCCAGCTGAAGAACGCCTCCGCGTTCGGGAGATTATCGCTGCATCGAAGACCCATTGGTGGGCTTCGGCTCTTTTCTGCTCTTTGGTCGGGTTGTTGTCTCTTTGACACATTCACAATTTCCTTTCATAATTGTATTAAATGTGTTGTATCCATTAATTTGGTATAGTGTTTAAATAGAGCGGGCGAAAGATACCAAAGACACATTCAAACTTACAAATCGAAAGTGAACTGACAACGCCAAGACGAACAGACGAACAGACGAATAATAGTACACACAACACAACATAGAAAAAAGGACTAAGCAACACGAACCGAAACAGTTCCTGTATGAAGTGAGCCTCATAAAAAAGAAACAAGTCGGCAAGAAGTGTTTCAATGAGAATGCCGATATTTTTTTTTAATAAAACACGTTCACCAAACTTAACAAGTATGTTATCAATCAAGATACAAAGCTTCTTGATAATGTCAGTTCATAAAATTTATTGTTTTAATCAGAGTGATTTTTACAAAGATTAGTTTGTATCTCCTTAAGACAAGGTACTTGTATCTACTTTAGCCATGCTTTTTTTCATTGAACAAAGCAATATCAACTCTTTCAATTTGTCTTTCTAAGGAAAATCTGTCTGGACTCATATTAAAAACTGATCAATCCAAAGATACATCAAGACTGAAATATCATATATAAGCACAATACACATATCATTAATATATTGATTTTGTTTTGCTTTATAATGTCAGGTTGACTACAATTAACATTATTACTGATTGAATCACCATTGCTCAAATTGACGACTCCCTTAAATCGACTTCATTTGTGAGATCCCTGTTTTAGTTTGGAATGAGGACAACGCGTAGAAAAATTTAAATGTTTTAATACTATTGCAAGATGAAAGAGTCTTATATTATATGTACCCTTAAAGATCTTTTTTTAAATATCCAGTTTGCTTCATTCAATTCACCTCTAGAATAGGCCGTTTCACATTAACTCTGTAGTCCCGCTGAGGAAATTGATGATAAAAATTTAGTAAAAAGTTGCGTGAAGCACGTGGACAATCAAGCAAAATACCGTCGTTTGTAGAAATACTTTTGTATTTTTGTAATCCATTACAGTGATTGGAGATCCAGTTCTTATTCTTTGCATCAAATTCCAAAGAAACATAGAACAGACATATGGTTATCCAAGTATCTTTAGAAATTATCGTTAGAGTATTTGTTTGTGTTTCTAAGTGAACTGTCAATACATAATTGATGTTATGCATTTTATGTGTTGTGATTAACAATCAAAAGCGTTGTTGTTTTAGGTTTTGTCTTCAGGGATCAAATCAATATCCCGTTTAAAAACTGTTTCATCGGAAACAAGAAAAAAATATGTTTGTGTCTCATACATTTTAGACAAGAAGTGAATAATTTGTGTGTGCACTGTTTTTTATTTTATTTATATGCATCAAACATTGTTAACAAAATCTTAAAGAACGAAACAAAAGAATAGATACCTTGAGTTGACTGTTCTTGTTTTTCTTTATAAATAGCTACAGTTTGTTCAATAAAGTAGAGATTATCAATTTTTGTATGAGTGCTTGAAGTGAAAGAACTGTATTCAAACATCGACTCGAATAAGTAATATATTTGATACAAAGCAATATCTTATTTTGTACAATATAGTTTCTTAAATCAAAAATGCCAAAAACAAAAGTCTTACAACTACATTTAATTATGTTATATAGATGAAGTCCAATATCAAAATTTCTAACAAAATTTGTACTTCCTAATAAGTGTATAATGATTTTTGGGTGTATATTGCAAAAAGAACACAGAAAGCTTTGTACAATCTTTTTCAGGAAATAATTCGTAGTCAAAACTAAGTGCTCTCCTTTTTGTAGTAATTTAAAATGAAAATGTGAAAATTAGTTTCATTGTATCATTAGTGACACAAAACATTTCCATAATTTTATTTTAACTTGTTGAGAATAATAAAGGCAACAGTACAATGTTTTAACCACTGTATAACGCCAAATTGGAGTTAGGGTTCTCTCACTCTATTGATTACAAAGAGAATCAATCTTTTAATAGTTTTTTATCATAATTTATTGTGTTATTGTATGATCTTTGATAAATCTACATCAAAGTTTATTCCAAGGAACGAAAAATCATGTTTACCAAATGATAAGCTAGAACAAAGTCCATACCGCCAATCCATACAACCTGGGTTTTACTGTAGTTAATTTTTAAGCCTGAGACCTTCCAAAAATTGTTAAGTGCTATTATGATTTCCATTAGTGATACCTCAGATCCATCTTAAAAAATAGCAGTATCATTAGCAAATTAAGACTCTTATTACTGCGAAGCTTCATAGCAAGTATTTTAGAACACAATATACAAATAAGGAGAAAGTTGAACGCCTTGTCTACGACCCCGCCCTGATAAAGGACCCCCTTGGTATACAACTGAATTAATATTTGAGTAGAAAATTCTCAACCAATTTCGAATAGATTGTCCATAATTGAAAAATCTTAATACTTCTTGTAAGAAATCCCATGATAATGAATCGAAAACTTTTTTGAAGTCGACAAATAGGAGGAGTCCTGGTAGGATTATTTCTCCTTCAAACGTTCAATGTGCATCAAATCAAATAACAATCTCGTGTTTCTCCTATAAATCGACCTACATCCAAACCAGTTTGATCAGATCAATCAAATTTTCCAATACGTGTTTAAATCGATTAGCAACACATACTTGTTTATCAATGAAAAATATTGGACTGCATCAACTAAATCGTACTTTTTTTTTTATAATCATACACTCGAGATCGATAAAATACTACAAATGCCCCGATTCAATTCTCATTTTTTATGTTATGTCAATATTTTACCACTATAAACCAAATAGATAGTTAGGTACAATAATATTTATTGACACGGGGAGTTTTTGTAAGGTGTAACAGGTAAAAAAATATTGACATAACATACAAATTGAGAATTGAATTGGGGCATGTGCCCAAGAGACAAAAACCTGATCAAAGAGCAGCTTGAACACTTGCATAATCTAGGAACACATGTATACTTTATGATGCTAATGGTCCTATAGGACCGCGTTTCAAAATATTGTGTTCGATACCTGTATGTTGAACAACAAATAAAATTGAGAATGGAAATGGGGAATGGGTGAAAGAGACAACAACCCGACCAAATAAGAAAACAACAGCAGAAGGTCACCAACAGGTCTTCAATGAAGCGAGAAATTCCCGCACCCGGAGGCGTCCTTCAGCTGACCCCTAAAGCCGTTAGTAGAGTTATACTTATATTTGATTTGTAATTAAATTATTTGAACTTGCTAGTTTTATTATATTTTCATGCCGTCCTCTTCAAAAAATAATGTTATAAGTCTTGAAAAGGACGGCATAAACATAAAATAAAAGTAGCAAGTTTAAAATGAAAGTTCTCTAACTGATTTCACATCATTACATTTCATTACAGAGATGAATTAACAAAGCTCCATATGATTTTTTAAAGTAAATTTGAGCGTTAACAGCGATTCCTAGTGTTTCAGTATGATAATTCGAGAAAAAGATTTTCACGAAAGAGTCGTTTATAATATAGATTAAATTTCGTTTTTATTTTATTTTTTTTGTATTTTTTCAAGGCTGGGAATACTGTCCTTCATCATGCCGCTGAACGTGATGAGTTGATGGTCAAGTATTTGTTAAACAGAAATGACTGTAATCCAAACATACTAAATAATGAGGTAAGTACTAGTAAGGAATAGATTACATAGCTGGCAAAAATGTTAGGATTTTTTTTTTTTGTCCTCAATGCTGTTCAAATTAGTACTTTATTTGGCCTTTTGTTTACATCTATATTATTCGAGCGTCACTGATTAGTCTTGTATAGACAAAGTGCGCTCTGGGGAAAATACCAAATTACAATCTTGGTATCTATTATGAGATTGTTGAATCAAAACATAATTGTTTTTGCTTTTATTTGGGTTATTGACAGTGCAGTTTCTTGTTTACAATCAAATAGTGTTAGTCTCATAGTTGTCTCGCTGTACCCTGTACATGTTTGTACGAGCCTTGTACACCACTAACCTTATTGCTATAATGTTAATGACTGGTGTTACCCCTGCCTTAACTGAGCTAATTTTAAGTGTCATTTATTGTATAAACATGATTCACAACGCTTCGAATTGTCAAAGAATGAGGTCGATAAACTTAATTGTATATGTTTCATGCAGCCTCATATGTGTTTTAGTTTAAACATATTTATTTATAGTGGATTGGGAAACAAGTTTTGCAACTTATATTAATCCCATTCCACTTTGCGGGTACAAGTGCTGCCTTGTGGCGACATAGGCCTTCTCTTTTTTGAAGTCTACAAGGGTGTTTTTTTACGTGCAAGAGATCACGGGTCAGCCATTTATCGTCCCCTTCCGATGAATATCATCGTTTCCTCAAGCCCACACTCGCAAATGGTGTCAAGGGAGAGCCGAAAAGTCAGGTCCTTAAATTTTCATTTCTGACCCGGAATCGAACCAGGAACCTTTGTTATGATAGTCCAATGCACTAATCACTGCACCACGGTTCTCTGTTTTGGATATACTTTTTATGCATAACATAATCATTAATCATTAAATGTATGTGGACCACGTTACATATTTAAAAGGATATAACTAAGTGTTTAGCTGTTCGAATTCTCTATCCTGACGGTCAAAACTAATTCAAACTCAAATATTAACAGTTTCTATAAGTATCTGGTAGTTTTTTTATTCATCAATATTACATCTTTCGTTACAAATTACTTAGTGTCTATATTTTTCTATTCTTTTTTATTACTAATCAATAATAAAGCTAACCAAACAATGTTCTTTCATAATTAATAAACAACTATTTATGGATTCAACGTTTTTTTAGAAAACAAAAAACAATTTATGGTATTTAATACAATATCGATAAGTTCATATATAATTTTTCTTAAATAACATTTTAAGTTTACGTGTATGAACATACACGCTTAAGCCATTTCTGACCCTGACGAAATACTTGCAGTCAGGAAAAATAAGTGCATCAACAATGACTGCTTGTGCTATCTAATAAATGTGAAACTTTGTTTGATTCAGGGAAAAAAGCCATCAAAAGTAGCAAGGAGCGATGTCATAGTAAAGTTATTAACGGTAATATAATCTTAAACATTCTACAATATATATATATATGTATTTATTACATTTGTTGCAATGAACTACATTGATTTTTCAGTTTAATAAAATCCGTTAATGTCATATGTGAAATAAATGTGATTCTTTCACTCATTTGACAGCAATAGGCGTTGTCAAGACGTTGTCGAAATCGTCCGATCAAAACAAGTTGTGAATGCGTAGAAAAAGATATAGGTCCTCACATTTTCTACTTTAATTTCATTAAAAATCCATTTGTCAATGTAATAAAAAGAATAACTAATCAAAGAATTCAAATATCGAAAATATTCAACTTGTGACATACAAATTCACATTATTAATGCATGCGCTTCGCGCATTCGTCAATTATTGTGTTGTTCGGTCACTCGTTGAATATTTTTCTATAAACTAAAATGCGATTTTAAATTTTGCGATATCGAGAAAAAGTCTGTTCATTTCTTATAAAAAAAAATCATGATGTGTGTTAAAATTATAGAGATCATAACCCTGTCGCATTGTCAATGATAAAACATCGCATTAATTTCCAAAGTTACAGCTTGTCATGCATATTCACCACGAGATGCAAACTTAATCAACCTTAACCAAATAATTACATTTTAGAGTGGTTATTTTTACAATACGACAGAGCGTTTGTTTGAGGTTAAAAATATGCCGTAACAGAATAAAATTGAATTTTGATCGAAGCCGTAAGTTGAGCTACTAGCCCTCTTTCCCTCTTTTTGTTACAAGGTCAAAGAATGCCAAAAACAGAACGTCATCAATTTACAATCAATTACGGCTACTATAAGTAAATGAGAAACGGACTTTTTTGTAAATAATTTCTCCTATTGCAGCTTGGGACAGGTTAGTATTGCGACTAACAGCATCTATTACTGAAAGGTCTTTCATAAATATAAATTGTTAGTATCACTCATTTAAAGAAAAAGAACGTTCAAGTTCAAGACATAATGCTCTTTGCAGGATTACGAAAAGACACTTGTGCCTGGTGAGTATTTTATAATTATGACCTGTATATTAACTCGGAAAAACTTGCTTATTCAATCATCGTTTTAAACGATCGGTACAATTTAAAAATTGACTATACATTTATCAGACATGTATATGCAAACCGTTCTGGCGATAAAATATGTTTGCTTTAAAACACGAAGGAACTTTCGAATGGCGCCCGCGACTCCGGGCTCATTGTTTCTTTTTCCGGAATCAACGCCTATCAATTGTATCACTACTTAAGAATTTAAGAAATTATAATGATAATATTTTTTCGTCTTCTTGTTACGTGACGTTTAGTTTTAAACAGACCTATGTCTGTCAATTTTAGATTGAAATAAAAATCAATAAGATAGACTTAATTGAATCATTTATGTATACATATATTCCATTACCATTGTATTTAGTCAATTAAGTCACAATATTTTTAGGAGTATATTAAAAAGACACCATCATATGAATTAAAGGTATTAGATACAGATTTTTTATTTTATTTTCTATGTTAAAGTCATTGACTAGATTCTTTCAATTAAGATTTATTTTTAAAAATGCATCTCAGTCGGGCACGGTTTTAAGGTAGCACTACAGTCAGAATTTTCTGACTTCAACCAACAGTCTTTAAAGATTATTTCTCCAAAATACTCAATGGATTTTTAAAATCTTTAATTCATTATAAAGCTGAAATAATAATTCTTCTTAATTTGTAAATAAATTAATTGTTGGTATGATAAATCTCAAATTATAGCTCCTTAATTGCCAAAAAAGTGGTCTTCCAACTTGGATGAAAATGACACATTCAGGTCAAATGGTAGTAAAAATTTTGTTTTCATCACTTTAATCAACCATACACTATAAACAAAACTGTGTCTCAGATTTTTGATATATTTATCCAGTAAGAAGATATATTGATTTAACTGCTGGGTGCCAAACATCATTTCACCTTTCATCTTTGGACACCTATGAATTCATTTAGAAACAAATTATCCAAAAACTGGGACACGGTATTGTAGATAATACTCCCTTTAATCACATATATCAAAGTCAAACCAAAAAGGTACCCTTGAAGTTTCTATTTTCCGTTTTTGCTAACAATTCTCATGAAAACATGTTCTGAGAAATGACCTTAAAACTGAATTTCCCCCTTAGAACCCCTATAAATGCATCATTAATACAAAATTTCTACTGAAAACACCCAAGGAGTGTTCTGACACCATTCTTTTATCAATACAACCTCACACTTTGTGTCTCTGATGCTCTAAGACTGTAAGTTTTGCATTATATGTGCACTGACCAACACTAACTTGGCATTTGGCAGTAGTTTGACGTCACAGATTTGACCAACATATGTGATGTAAAAATTAAATATAGATAAAGCTCCGCCTCTATCCAGGCAGTCTAAGATAAGTGAATAACAGGAATGACCAGCTGCAAGTAATCAACATTTAACATCACTAGAGTCACTATAAAGAATGATTTTATTAGTATTTTAAAAAGAAATATACTATGAAATTAGCTAGAACATTAAAATTATGCAATAAAAGGTATGTTCCAAAAAAGATCAAAACCATCCCTTTCCTGAAAAAAGACTGTCACACATGATTTTTGAGTTTAATGGAATTGAAAAATTTCACATGAACTTAAAATTGTTTATAGTGCCTAAAACAAAAGACAGATTCAGAGCCATATTCTTCTTGTTTGTAGTAAGAACCTTAAAAATTTAAAGTTTGTCAGAGGCTTTTCAAAATACTTTCACACTCTTATCCTTATATATATAGTTTTGTTCATTTTGGTAAGATTTTCTCCTTTTTAATAACTTCCAATTTCTCTGTTTACTTCAAACTCATATAAATACACATGATAAGACCACACTATTTATCTTGTAGTCAGTGATTAACAACTGGACACTGGCATCAACAGATGATTGACATATTAGCCCCTCCTAAATGCCTATATATTTAGATTAATTACCATGTGCTTTTATTTACATAAGTTCATTATCAATTTACTCCCTGCTGTGATATAATAATGATTTTTTGATTTTTACAAACTGTGCAGAATAATACTTACTTCAAAATTATGTGATTAAAAAAAAATCTTAAAAAAATCAGTTAGACTGTAGTGCTACCTTAATACAACTATATATCTATCGTCGAGTAAATTTGCAAGAAACAGACTTTTTAAACCGCTTCGCATAAATAAAGATCATTAAAAATTATACACGATGATTTGATAACGTGAAATAGTGTTTTTCTGTCCTATATGTTCTCCCATTTATTTGTATTGTAGTCCTGTCATGTAATGTTGTCATTTTTTTGTTATATTTAACATTGCCGTAGAAGCGGGATGTTCGGGATGCTACACAACCAGGTTCAACCCACCTTTTTTTCTTACTATGTCCTGTACCAAGTCAGGAAAATGGCCATTGTTATATTATAGTACGTTTCTCTGTGAGTTACATTTCAATGTTGTGTTTCTGTTCTCCTCTTATATTTGATGCGTTTTCCTCAGTTTTGGTTTGTAACACGAATTTGTTTTTTCTCAATCGATATATGAATTTCGAACAGGGGTATACTACTGTTGCATTTATTTATTGGTAAATCTATTTGACGTGGCACAGAACATCCCGTCATTGTGTTATTTTACTTTTGGAATGTTTTGTTTTCTTTTCTGTCTTTTCGCTTATGTACAATTGAGAAAGGAAATGGGGAATGTGTCAAAGCGACAACAACCCGACCATAGAACAGACAACAGCCGAAAGCCACCAATGGGTCTTCAATGTAGGGAGAAACTCCCGCACCAGGGGGCGTCCTCCAGCTGGCCCCTTAAAAATGTATACTAGTACAGTGATAATGGACGTCATAATAAACTCCGAATTAGACACAAGAAACTAAAATTGAGAATCATCCAAGACTAATAAAGGCCAGGGGCCCCTGACTTGGGACAGGCGCAAAATTGCGGCGGGGTTAAACATGTCTGTGAGATCTCAACCCTCCCCTATACCTCTAGCCAATGTAGAAAAGTAAACGCAATTCAATACGCACATTAAAAAATTAAGTTCAAGAGAAGTCCGAGTCCGATGTCAGAAGATGTAACAAAGGAAAATAAATAAAATGACACTTATACATAGATAAGAACAGACTACTAGCAGTTAACTGACATGCCAGTTCCAGACCTCAATTAAACTGATTGAAAGATTATTTCTTCATCACATGAATATCAGGCACAATCCCTCCCGTTAGAGGTTTAGTATCATACTATCATAACCCGTGTCATGCCAACAACTGTGTTTTTTTTTTTAAATAAATGTGTTTAGTTCCGATGCAAAGACCCTATAAGTGAATCAATATTAACGCCAAAATATGCAATCTTTAAGGACCTGACAACAGTATCCTTACTATATCCCTTCTTAATTAAGTCTGTTTAAAGGTTGTGTAAGCTTATGAGGTGAACACTGACATTTTTCTGCTTTGTAAAGAATATTACCATAAAAGATTGGATGTGAAATACCTGAACGTATAAGATGTCTGCATGTTGAGTTATATTTACGAATTATTTCCTTATACCGATGATAAAATGTAGTAAATGTTTTGACTAGTTTGTGATATTGAAAACCCTGGTCTAATAATTTTTCAGTAATACATAAATTTCGCTCGCTATAATCTAATACGTTGTTACATACACGAGCGAATCGTACAATTTGAGATATTTAAACACCATAAGATGGTGACAAGGAACGTCACCATCTAAAAATTGATAATTAACAATAGGAAATGAAAAAATTTCTCTTTTATCATAAATTTTTGTATTAAGCTTTCCGTTAATGATATAGATATCAAAACGAGGGACGATATTTAGGTCCTTTACTAGGAAGGACTTTAACTCTCGGTCGCGAACGATGTTAAGGTCTCCTGTTATGACATGGGAAATAGGGCATAAGTGTATTTGGAATTACTACAACTACATGACATATGTGTATTTTCACTGATATTTACATCTTTACACAGTTGGCTATAATTAAATACGTACTTCCGGGTAGATTTCTTGTAAATATAACAAATAAGAGAGAGTTCAGTATTATTAAAATATCCAGGAATTTGGTCTTTAACAGAATGGTCGTTAAAAATACCGGCAATATTTACAAAATCAAAACCTTTATTAACATACCTTTATTTTAATAAAATGTTTTTTATGATCTTCAGGGCGATCAATTTTGGGAAACAGTTTAAAATAACAATATGTCATTATAATTTCAACGATTTCATACTTAGGACTGCGATATGAGAACGATTTTTACAAACAGTTTTAGAAACTAAATTCAAAATGTTAACAGTATCGGTTCTTGATATATTATCAATTCCCATAATATTATCATTAAGACCAAGAGGGTGGACAGTCTGAAGTTTTTTAATCGAATTTAATTCAATTATTTTCCGTGATCGTACAAACTTTGTATGAGATTCACCAGGCTGCTTATTTACCACTTCTAAAAGTTGAAATGTTAAATATTTAATAGGATTATTTTGCTTCTTAAGATGTTGATGAATGATACTTTTGAATTTATTGGGTCTTTTGTGCTTTGTCCATATGCCTTATTTCATGTGACTTTCACGTGAAACCCACATGCATTTTGTTCACGTGAAATTCATATGAAATTATAAAATACAGTTATTCAGAAAACATCTTAATTTTCAAACAAATCATGCAAAATACATTTTTTTCATGTATAAGGTCGTTTGAGGTGAATCTGCTGTGAAATTTTTCAAGTGAATTTCATGTGAGATTTATGTAAAATTTACGTGCGCAAATTTTGCCTCTGTACCATATTGAACATATAACCGGGTTTGCAACACGACAGCTGTTCCGTGTGGAATAGGAATTACTAACCCTTCCCGTCAACCTAAAAAAAATCAGTAGTTATGTTTTTTGTACTAGTAACAGTCTTGACTATGGTTTGTCATGCATATCATGTTTCAGTCGATAGAATTTCAAGAGTCAATTACCAATCCACTATTGCGTGATGTCTAGTCATTTGATTTAACTTATTAACGCATTTCATAAGAGTAACACGACTAGTTCATTACATCAATCGTATATCAAAGAATCATAAACGCAAGTTTATGCGAAGACAAGTCTAATGCTTTATACAAAAGGAATGGCTATGTTTAACATATACTTTTAAAAGAATACATCTGTGCTGAGATTGAATTCCCTTGCAAAATTAAAGTGTAAGGTTTATGTTGGTGGATGACACGTGTTATCTATAATATTATTTGAGTCAAATCAGTCTTATAATTGGTAAATTTTCACATGAAAAAAGGATACTAAATGCAGTATATGCAGGTTTTTAATACACATCTTCACATTGGGATGTTATTAAATGGAATGATATGAACTACTCCTTTTTGTATTTGAAAAAAAGAGGACAAAAATAAAGATTTACTTGAGTTTTGTCCAAGGGGATTATACTAAGCTTTAAAAAAAAAATCTTATTGCCTCATGTATAAACTAGGAGCATATCCGCGAACTGACAAATAGCAAAGTTTATGTTTGGGGCCCATTATAATTTGCTGTTCGATGTGAACGAAGGTTCCATGTTAAAACCGTACTTAGATCCTATAATGGTTAACTTTTACATATTGTGACTTGGATGCAGAGTTGTCACATTGGCACTCATACTACATCTTCCTATATATATATATATAAAGGTTAAAATATACCGAACAAACTTCTATTTCGACCTTTGTAAAAGCTTATACTGCATATGATCTTCCAGAATTAAATTAATAAAAAGGCGGGACAGAGTTTACAACAAAACAAAACAAAATGCAGGACAAATACATTCAATCAATTGATGCTGCAAATAACGGATTTACTACAAACTATTCATTGTTAAATGTTAAGCGCACAATTTTGATCTTTGTACGGCTGAAAGTTCTTTCATTTCACTTTAGTTGTCAACTTTTTACGTCTGTCATCTATAAGAAACTCAAATAAACCTATAATCTGACTATATTCAGTTTTCCCGTTAAATGCGACACCATATATACACCATACTAAATAAAATTTCAGTTCATTCTCGCTCCCTTAATTTCTACTTCTGCTAACTTAAGATAAAATGAAAGTCGCCGATAGCACGTATGACGTAGTAGGTGAAGGTAAATTATACAAAAGTAACAAAACCTCGGGCAGTTATACGGGTATAAAATGGTCTTTTTTCTTATGAATAAAATAAATATTCAAGATTGAATCCGATTTTTATCGTTAATTATACTTTGGATCACATGTATAAAGAGAAATGCCAGGTTATGGAAAATCTTTAACAATTTTTAACAATAAATTGTATGTTTATTTTAACTTGTAATTTAATGTATCAGTGTGTAGCGTAAAGATTGCATTTCTGTAAATATTGACAATGCAATTTCCCATAGGAACTCTTTTTACGGCTAAAACTGTACCACTTTTACTATGAAGTTTTGAAAATTGTCAATATTTTATCTTATCCTAGAATTGAAAGTTCATTTGCACCACAATTTTTTTCAAAGGTCAAAATATAGGGCTGTGCGGCATATTTTCAACGTTTATATGCCCTGAACTTCTCAGAGTTTAAACTTACACTAATTTTCTTAACTACCCCTACCTCGAATGAAAGGTTACCACAGATTTCAATGTAAACAATATGCACGTGTTTATTTACTGGTAACATTCCCAAGTTCTGTCTCTGCGATATGGAACACAGAGAGCATAACTGGGAACCAGTATGTAAACAAAATTAATTTTCTATGAATATTCAATTTCTCCCCAAAAGAGGCGTGTTTTTAGAAACAGCTGTATTTACAAAGTGCAACCTATACAGACATTTATTCAAATAGAAAACTCTCTAAAATCAGTTTTTCTCACATTAATACTCATTTATTAGAATTATAGTTTTAAAGAAATCACTGTGTATACTCTAAGTTTTTCTTTACTATACATTTTATACCCCCTCCCCTGTTTCAATTTTTTAAAGAATTTGAAAACAGGACTTTAAATATTGCCAACTTACCCTATTTGCATATTTTCTGATAAAAAATGCCTAGAACCTGTTAAAAACTGTTTTGATAACATATTGAAAGCATATCAGAATATTATAAATGTAATGTTTAGCAGTCAATCATTACAACATTCACGATTATATAAAGTATCCAATCCAGCCTCTGTCTCAATTCCACATCTTACTGTATGCCTATTTGTCAATTAAAGAACACATTTTCTGCCTCAAATGGTCAATTTAGAATTTTTGTAACAACAGAACCATCTGTAACCATATATCTGACACAATTTAGCTACTATATATACTAGAAGTGACCAAACAAAGCCATATTTGCTATAGTTGTATGTATGCAGATACCAGTCTGAGATATAAATTCACTTAAAATGTTGTAGAGATGACTGCTAACATCTGATTTTTGCATTACTTCCAAGCATAGTTATTGTTTTCTATATCAAGAACTTTAAAATCATAAAATCATAGCAATTACAAGTTAAATTATTTGTTTTATGACCCAGGGGGTAGGCAATTTTCTAGGATTTTTTCCCCTGGGGCCTCAAATTTCCTAAATCAATCTGCTGTTTCTAGCAATTTGGAATATTTAGTACATATTCAGGATAGAACACACTATTGTAAGTTTTTTTAGATATTTTTGTTTTTCTAGCTTGTATTTATTATGCCGTGGTGATTTAAAAGCAGATTTAGGTGTTGCGGCTTAATTTTGGGTTATCAAAAGGACACAAATACTCCATAAATAATATTCAGGAAGGATCTATGAGTTTCAATGTCTGATAAGAGTAAATATAAGCACTTCTTAACAATTTAACTTACAAATATGCAAATATTATGAATTAATTTTGTATCCAGGACTTTCAGTAAACTATGCATACTGTAAACTGTGAATTTATGCCGAGTCATCATATCTAAGGCCCAGGATTCTATCAATCTTCATTAAATATTTATAAAACTTCATATTTGAGTTAATTTCTTTAAAATCTGTGAAATAAAGCAATTTTGGTTAAATTCTGAATGTTCCCCTTTTTCACCCTATATAGGTTGCATTTCTGTAAATATTGACAATGCAATTTCCCATAGGAACTCTTTTTACTAAATTATAATTCTGGTACCTTTGATAACTATCTACGGCTAAAACTGTACCACTTTTACTATGAAGTTTTGAAAAAAATCTTATCCTAGAATTGAAAGTTCATTTTTTGTGTTCGGTTAGATTGTCCCCTTTTAAAATTGTAATACGATGATGACTGATGTACCCATATTTTGACTATTTTATTAATTGTGACTTTATTTAACGTATCATGTAAATATAACGGAATTTGATGAGATTGTTATTAAAGTGAGAGGGTTAGCGCTATAGAACCAGGTTTAATCCACCATTTTCTACATTTGAAAATGCCTGTACCAAGTCAGGAATATGACAGTTCTTGTCCATTCGTTTTTGATGCGTTTTGTTATTTGATTTTGCCATGTGATTATTGACTTTCCTTATTGATTTTCCTCTGAGTTCAGTATTTTTGTGATTTTACTTTTTGCACCACAATTTTTTTTCAAAGGTCAAAATATAGGGCTGTGCGGCATATTTTCAACGTTTATATGCCCTGAACTTCTCAGAGTTTAAACTTACACTAATTTTCTTAACTACCCCTACCTCGAATGAAAGGTTACCACAGATTTCAATGTTAACAATATGCACGTGTTTATTTACTGGTATCATTCCCAAGTTCTGTCTCTGCGATATGGAACACAGAGAGCATAACTGGGAACCAGTATGTAAACAAAATTAATTTTCTATGAATATTCAATTTCTCCCCCAAAGAGGCGTGTTTTCAGAAACAGCTGTATTTACAAAGTGCAACCTATAGCTTTGATCATGATGTTGGTCTATAGAAATTGCTAAAATCCAATTATTTGTGATTTGTAATCGTTTTTTAAATAGATTTACCTGGACTATGATATATATTTATTTCTGTAACAAGTCAGGAATATGACAGTCGTTATCTAATAAATCGTTTCTATGTATTTTATTTGTAGTTTAATTATATTTTTTTTGGCACTTCAGTGTTTCTGTTGTTTCCTCTTATAGTTGATGTGTTTCCCTCGGTTTTAGTTTGAATCCCGGATTTGTTTTCGATTAAGGACTTTTGAACAGCGGTATACTGATGTTGCCTTTCTCTAAATAATTTACATAGCTAAAATCACCGTGTATGCAATTATGAATCATGGGTGGGTTGTTTTGAAATAATTAAGTTTGTTTCTCTAATTTACTATATATTTTTTTTTAATTTTGGTTGTGGAAGATAGCCTTTTGAATAATTAATTAGAACATTTCGATCATATCTAAAATGTACTTTTGATTATTGCAATTTTTTTTTCAATATTAATTTTAATTAATCATATTTTCATAATTCTATTCTAAATACACAATTTCAAATCAAAGCCATTACTTTATCTTTTTGAAAGCATTGTATGCAGTCTAATATTGGTTGCTATAGGTGTCATACCACCATTGATTTCCACAATTAATACAAAAAAATTTGCATAGGTCAACTTTGTTTCAAATAAAGAAATACTTGGTATGAGTTAACTATTATCCAGTCCAGTAATATAGACAAAATTCATATAACATTTCATTGCATATAAGAAAATAACCACCATTGGAAGTTAACCAATCAAATGTTCATCCCATTTTTCTAGTGAACAAACTTTCGAAACCATATAACCTCAAGTTTCCAAAATATTCTATAGCAACAAAATGAAAATATTGGAGCCTTAAAAGACTCAAGATATGTTGTGACGTACTAGGATTGGGTGGTGTTACAACTAAAGTATGATGATAGAAGTGTTTAACGATCTTGACTGACTTTTCAACCTTCGCACGGTCGGCTCGTTGCCGAAATGCGTTTGATGAGCTTTTACATATTTTCTACGGTGGATCAGAAACAGGTGAGGACGCCGTAGGTAGGCCGCCATCTTGGCTTTGATGAGTTGCTTTTGTTTTTTACTTTTTACAACGGTGGCTTAAGGGACGGATTGTTCAGTTTGGCAGCCCGCTAACTTAGATGATAGACTAGTGATAGATGAGTCGCGGACGTAGTATTGACGATGACAGGAAGCGTTATCAAGACCAATGTCGTGAGACCGTGAAATGTAGGTCCATAATTTAAAAACTAGGATACAACCCTCGGACGTCAGTCGGCATAACACTCCCACAACCATAATGGGTTTTTGAGTGTAAGCGGACGCGGGTTACGCGGATAATGCCTAACGTATTCCGACTCTGTACAGCGATTGGTTTCTGTCATCAAAAGTAGTAAGTCGTTGATCCATCTATCACTTAACCCTCATCGAAGCTAGCGGGTAAGGAAGAGCTAACCCAGCACGTTTGTTCAGCTGTAATGACTGAGACGTGACTGTTGTGATTGGATTGGATAGGTATTTTTGTCAACTCGAAGGAATGCAGTTTTTGTTCGAAACATTTTTAGATATATCTATTATACTCACAAAACATTATAAATATGTGCTTAGAAAAACCAATGTACAATCTACATGTATGCCAACATCAGTATTAAAGTCCGAAGATGTGTTATGATTGCATTTGTTTTAATTATCATGTAATTCTATGTCATAACAAATTTAAGGACTTCCAGTAGAAGTTAAGAAATTTGATAAAAGATCGGCACAAGTGTTCTCTAGTTTATTGGAAGAAGAAAGCTATCCCCATTTTGAGTCAAGAGTAATGCTTGTTGGTGAACAGGGTACAGGAAAAACAACTATCGCCAGATATCTTGTCGGAAAAGAGGCAACGAAAATCAGATTGTCAACAGATGGAATAGAGTTATACAATGGTCTTTCCTTCATGGATGTAGAAAATCATTACTGGTTTGATGGACCTCAAGGTAACAGATGGGGATTTGGCTGGCTATAAAGTCAGGCTCGATGGGACATTTTTTTCATAAAACAAATTATGTGCCATGTCAGTTTTGAATTTCCTCGGAGTTCAGTATTTTTGTGATTTTACTGTTAACAGTTGATAATACCGTGATGCACGAAATTTGATAATGAAATGTCTTTATCAAATTATTAATCATATGTAGTCGAAACATATTTTAATGAACTGGTGTTCTTATTAAAATATTGCAACTTTGCTTTTTTTCTAATTCTAACCAATTATATCTAGTTTATTATATTGTTATGTAAGGAGTCGATATTATGAAAATTAAAATAAATCGTTGTCTTTCGATGTTATCAACGAGCATGATCGTATTTTAGTCGTCGTTCAATAAATAAAATCAATTATTCCCGTCGATTACATCTAAAGAGCACACAATTTTTCAATGTATTTTAACGATAGGAATATAATTCAAAAGTTAATTAACTAAATTTAGTATGCATAACAATTGTTTACGTGCGCAGACATTTTTTGTGAAGAAGTTGTTTTATTTTCTTTAAAAGTAGTCGTTGTATGTTCCATCTCTATGTATATATACGGCCTTAAATAATAATTTGCAATTTTTTTTTTTTTTTCCTTCTAACTGGTGTCAGTCGAGCATTAACAAATATTTTCTTGTTTGCAAGTAGACAAATACATGCAATGTATAAGGTGTATTAAAAGATTGAAAAGTACGTGAGTACACTTAATGCTTTACATGTTTGTTTTTATTGAATGAGAAGAAGATATTTGTTGGTAAACTGTTTCATATTATAGTATGTTTGTAGAGAGTCAAATTTACCTATGGCAATTGTTTAAACACTTATACTGAAAACGTTTATGCGAATTCCGATTGTTCATTACACAACGTCTATGAAATACCATTATTTGCATCTTTTTTTTAACAAGTGACATTTTTTTAACTTATACCCACTTAATCTGTTTACATTTTTTTTCTATATTCAGCCTTTTCGATGGAAGATTTAACTTTATCTAGATCTCTTTTACAAAACAAAACACCGAAGGAAAGACAACTTATGGACCATGATAAAACCCAAATCAGTCAAACAACAAAAGATAAAGGAAGCATATCCTTGTCGATAGGTGCAGCAGAAGCATCTACAAATGAAACAACACACACAGATCTACACGACATAGATGACAGTTTTGGTGTAGGAAAGCGTGGTAGAAGTCCTCCAACTTCACAAAGCAAGTCAAGTATATTAGTCGATGATTGTAAATTTTCGGATGATACAGACAAAGGGATTGAAAAAAACATACAAGAACTTCCTTCTTTGCAGGAAAACATTATGTTCACTATAGACAAGCTCGCCAATGTTGTTCAATCGGATACCTCAAATAAAGTCCGAAACTGTGTAGATTTGGATTCAGGTTCAACTGGTAATATGCATTTAGAAACTGTAACTAAACCTGGACTAATCAGAAAACTCAAAAACTATTTTGGCGTTTCCAAAAAGGTAAAAGAAGTCAATTTGTCAATCACAAAAGAAAGTTTCTTAGAGAAATCTTCTGAAGTTGCATCAAAGCTGTTACACACCAAGAAGATTGCACCTATAGTTATTTGGGATTTTGGAGGGCAAGATGTTTTCTACTCAACCCATCAGACTTTTTTAACCTACAGAGCTATTTACATGATTGTATTGGATGGAAGAAGAAGACTTGATGATCCGTGTCCAACTGAACAGTATCTCCCTGGAAAGAGTGGACCTAAAACAGCAAAAGGTATTTAGATGAGTAATGTTATTTAAAATAGATAAAGGATAGGGCAAAAAAAAATAAACAAGTATTTCTAAATGGAATTCTCAACTGTAATTTCAGATCTGCAAAAACAAAACAATGTATATTAATACTTTACCTTATACCCTTGATTTTTGGTTAATTTCTACAGGAAACGACAGATATTTTTTTTATTGTCATTAAAGTATGATTATCAATGGGAATGTATACGAATGAATATTTCTTTAAATTTCTTTTTTTTTTGTTGTATTTATTTGTACAGATTATCTGCTATTCTGGATCAACACAATTGTAACATACTGCAAAGGAAGTGTTGAAGGTTATCCTAAAATTATGATTGTTCTCACCCACAAGGATAAATTCAAAATTGTAAGTATATGATATGATCAACAATTTTGATTTATTACGGCATGACAATGGCGTCATCCCATAAGTAGTCATTCATCAGAAACAGTTAAATACACACAATCAGAAGACATAACATATTGCAAAACAAAAAATAAAACAAAAATAATTTTATTGTAACCAAAGTCTAAGGGTTAATTGAATGTTATGTAAAGGTAGCTAAAGTTTAAGTGAAGCAATATATTAATGCTGTAAGTTTTGTTTGAATGGTTTTGTGTCGGCGCTGTTAACATATGGCTATACGGTATGACATTTGTTCGTCATGAAAGGCACCACAGTGTCTAAAAATAGGCAACACGACGGGTACCACATTTGGAGCAGAATCTGCTTACCCTTCCGGAGCACCTGAGATCATCCCTATTTTTTGGTGGGGTTTGTGTTGTTGACTCTTTAGTGATATATATTGTGTCATGTGTACTATTCTTTGTCTGTTTGTCTTTTTCATTTTTAGCCATGGCGTTGTAAGTTTATTTTCGATAATGAGTTTGAGTGTTCCTTTGGTATCTTTCGTCCCTCGTTTTACCTTCATGTATCGTCGTTATAACAACTTTGTTAAATATTTGGTAACCAAATCACATTTCATTATTTCAATATTTCTATGTACATGTATATCATTACACTGATAACTGATTTGTTAGGTATATATTCATTGTATTTCGTATTTGAAATGTTTGAATTTTATTGGCCTAATTAAACAAATCCCTGTTTACTTTTCTGATTATATCTTAAGTAGTATGTCGATTGTTGAAAGCAACTTGACAATTCTAAATCACAACTTACACATCCGACGGATAATTTATAACATTTGCTGTTACAAAATTTTAGAAATTATTAAAAATTAAGGAATGTATCTCCCTCATGCAAAGCTCTGATTTTTTTCGGATTTGGCTTTACTTTTTAGACCTTTTGGATTATAGCTCTTCATCTGTTATATAAGCTTTGGATTTCAAATATTTTGGCCACGAGCATCACTGAAGAGACATGTTCTGTCGAAATGGTATCTGGTGCAGGAAAATTGGTACCGTTAATGTTATTATAAGATATATATCTATGTATAAATAATAATTTGTGTTTGAATCTTTTTCGTTGTTTTTAGACTGAAATTGCACAAAGACGAAAAGAACTATTCTCGGAAATCAAAAACATGTTTGAAAAAACGCCATTTAAGCAACATTTGCTGATTGATGACAAGGTATTCGTAAACGCTAAAAACAAGAAAGACCCAGAAATGGCAAAAATAAAGGATATCATTATTAGCGAGACGGAGTGTCAGCCAACATGGGGAGAACCACTTCCAAAGTGCTTTATCCCTTTAGAACTTGAATGTGCATCGCTCATCAAACGTAATATTCACTTGATTACCCTTGAGCAATTGCAGCAAATCAACTCACAACAGCCTATACGACCTTTGACAGAATCCGAGTTAAAAGTGTTTCTTAAATTTCAACATTCCATTGGTAAGGTGTTGTACTTTGATGAACATAAATTGAACGACCGTATAATTTTGTCTCCCACTCTGCTCATTGATGCATTTAAATCTATTGTAACTGATAGAAGGTTCTGTAAGGGAGACACCGAAAGAGAAGAGTTGTGGGATGTAATGGGCAAGACCGGAATGGTATCCAAAAAGGGCATCCAAACAGTTTGGAAAAGAAAAAAATATCTGAACTTTTACGAAAATAAAGATTATTTATTGGATGTTATGGGCTACTTGGATATATTGGTTGAACCAAAGAGATACAATTCAAACAACACCCGTATTCCTGCTGAGTTTTACTATGTTGCAAGTATGGTACGAGCTAAAGATGATTCTGGATACCTTCAGTCAGTCAGCTTCACACACAGGAGTATCTCCATAGCCTTTCAATCGTCCTCATTGATGATACCTCCTGCATTATCCTTCCGATTTCTGAGTTACTGTCTATATGTCTGGGCGGTTAAATCATACGGGAAGACCAACAAGGAAATGCTGTTTCATAGGTCAGGGGTGTTTACCATTGACCCGTCTTTGGATATGTCCATTACCTGCAAAGATGATAAGATAATTGCCCGTCTTGTCCATGCTACATCAAGCACACTTATAATGAGAGATCTTGCTTCCAGCATCTATGAATGTCTAACATCAGCAATAGAGAAGATAAGTCGGCTGTATATAAGAACAAGTAGCGACCATACTCAAACCAGTAATGCATCCTTTATGACTAGGATATGTTGTAACTCATCCGATAACCCATGCTTCCTCTCTGACAACGATCGGGATAACCCAGACAAAGTTTGGACATGTCCTTCACATGGCATTGAACACAGCATTTACACAATTACATCGTGGATTGCTGTAAAGGTAAGGTATTGATACATTTCAAAAAATGTTTTATTCAAACTGTGACAAATAAGATCTCGAGATTCGCATCATTCGATTACACACTCTAATCTTACATCGGTAACTTGCTGATCGTTTAGAATTATATCATATTTGGATATTAGGAACATTGAAAAAATGTACTGAAAGACATGACCTTGTGGTTTTACAATTTGATAAGGGACTTTCCCTTTCGATTATTTCCTAATGTTCGGTACTTTTGTTACTTTTCGCGCCTGTTAGATACTATATGCTCACGCATATTTCAAACAAAAAGTTAAAAAAAATCAAAACAAATTGCTTTAACTTTTTTAATGTTCAATTCAAACAATATGGCGCAACACCTTCTGATAAGATGTATTGCATTGGTGTACACAATGGAAAAAAATGCTCAAAATAATTTTAATATTTATTTATTTTCTCAGAATGAAGAAGAGTGTAAAGCAGGGTGCCCAGGTAATGTATTCCTGAGTAAGGTCAAATATCATTTTGGTTTTAATATTCTCTCATTGTGGACAACTATCATCATATATATGAGAGAAGGGCGAATAAACCAGATGGTCGGTCAAACTAAGAGATCTGACAATGCCATGGCTTAACAAGAAAAAGACAAACAGACAAATAATAGTACACGGGAAACAACATAGAAAACTTAAGAAAAAGCAACACGAACCCCACCGAAAACTCTGGGTGATCTCAGGTGTTCGCGAAGGGTAAGCAGATCCTGCTCCATAAGTCTCTCTTGTCGAGTTGATCGTGTTATTACAATCAAGGTGAATAGTCTAGTTCGGTAGAACACATTCGTAAATAGGGAACGGATTGTAGTTACAACATAAAGAACATATCCGATATCATATGTGAAACAAATATTCCATAAAGATCAACGAACTTGTGATGGCGCCCGTTACATTTACGAAGAGATGACCTAAACTTCACCAATTAAATCTAGGTTTAATACCTTCCTTGTGTGCAGCAAATCTCTATCAAGGAAGTAATGATAAAAAAATACAGGCCCGGGATATCGGATCAATTTGGAGATTCATTGTGGTGCAGACCAAGCATTACATGTAGACATGTAGGCCAAAAAAGTTTACTCGTCGTTTACTCGCGTGCACTTTACTTGCATGCACTTTATGTTAACGCCGAGTAAATTGCTCGTTAATTTCCAAATTTCAGGAGACAAAACAAGTAAAACGGGCGTTAACTTTTGCGTTAACCTCCACAATAACGCAAACACGTCCCGTCTTCTAATTATGTAAAGAGTAAAGGGTCGTTTACCCCCACTTCAACGCTAAACGCGAAAAAAGGCGCGACTTATATTTTCGGCAAAAGTAAACGCACGTTAAACGTTTGAAGAAAACACGCGTTACCACAGATTTTCATCGAATCCTTGGTACACTGACCTTAAATAACAAAGGTACATCAAAATTAAATGACTAACTGGTAATATTCGATTGAAATTATTACGATTACAGTAAATTAAAAATGTTATAACATCTCTTTGATTAATTCAAAATTTCTTCACAAATACAAGTACTGTAAACCAACTTATTTTCGCGGATACTATATTTCGCGTTTCACCCTTTCTTGACCACTTCGCGGCTATTAAATTTTGCGATTTTCTGATTTACTTGATGAAGTTGAATAAGGAAAGAAGAACCAAGTTGTACATATTCGCGACAATTAATATTCGCGTTATTTTTCTACTCGCGAAAGTCGCGAAAATAAGTTGGTTTACAGTATGTCGCTCTTTAATTCAAATATTTTTATCATCACCAAAATCCAGCAGTCTTTACATCTCAGACTGGCTGACGATTCAGGATGACTCGTAAAATAAATCTATTTGATCCTATTGACCATGACGGAACATATCTTTACTTCATCATGCAAATCTATATTGGCCGCATAATAAATCAATTATATTTTTAAGTCAAGATTGACTGTATAAGACAAATGTCGGCAATATTGAAACACATAGACTACAACATTTTTTGCATACTTTTTAGAAAACTGACCATATTTGCTCTTTATTTTATAACCGCATAATTGTGTTCGCATCGATCTATAGTGCCAACATGTCTTGTTTTAGTTAATGAGGTCAAACATGGTAATTTTTGGTTGATGCAGTCAAATATATTGTAAACCGAGTTAGTTTGATATATCTAAACCAATAAAATTTGTTTATGATTCGATATTTTGAATAAAAAAGGACATATTGATGCGGAATTTTTTTTCGTATTCATTGTGTTCCAATATTGTTGTCATTAATTTTTTGATCCAATTTAATTCAATTATTTTTCGTGATCGTACAAACTTTGAATGAGATTCACCAGGCTGCTTATTTACTACTTCTAAAGGAGGAGTCAAAACAGTTTCAGAAAGAATGTCTCAGAAACCTTTCAATTGTTTTCAGTTTTCGAATTTACCTACCAGTAGAACTGATATCTAATACTATACATCACTTACTTGAAAATAGTTCCTCCTGAATTTAAATAAAAATTCAAATCGTTGTTGCCAAACCTCAATAAAAAAAGGTTTGAAATAAATTAAGTCAGTACTGCACAAGACACTCCTTAATCAATTAAAAGGAGATTATTCGACATTTAAAGTGTACCCTATCTTGTCACAAAAAAAGAACTCGTTAACATTACAAAATGATTTTAGATTTAGTCTATATTTACGGGAATAGTTTGAAGGTTTATAGTATAAAATTGTGAACTTTCCATTTCTATGTACTGACATACCAGAAGTGCCTGCAAACGGAGTTTACAAAGTTGGTTTTAAACCAAATATTACATAAAGTACAAGCAAATTTTAACGCCGTACTGCACAAGACAATCCTTAATCATTTAAAAGGAGATTCTTCGATATTTTAATAATAATGACAGCAATATCAGAAGACAATGAGTACAAAACGTTCCGAATCAAATAAGAGTACCAGCAATTGTCCTCTTCATACATTGTACACTGAATAGTGAAGAAATTTCAGTAGTTTTGATACTTTATGATGACTCGTAAAACAAAATTATGTGTCGGCACCAACCAAAACCTTCCATTTTTGCACTTTATCATGTAGATCAATAATATTTCCTTGTCAGGACGGATTGTATAATAAAGATGACACCAATATTGAAACAAAAAACTACATTTTTTCAACATCAATTCAGAGTGCTATTATTTCCTATCTGTATATATTAATAATAAACCGTCACTAAAATCAGTGGTTCGTGATGGTTTGTTAATTAAACAAACTATTAAACGGCATCCACCAACACTCACAATGACTGTACTGTATAATGAAAAGTATAGAGGTGTACTTCTTGGAATAGTATACTATTGATAAAATATGTAGGTTGATTGACTTGTTCATGCCTAACGGCCAGGGGCAATTATTTCATTCATGTTCAGATTGAGTATATTTTTGAACATTCGGAAAACAGAATATTTAATAAAAAAATATATGTGAATCATAGGCAAATACGTTGAATTACCATTTGAAAACCAAAAATGAAATGCACAGAGATAATTATATTTAGGAAGAGGCTTTTAAATATGGAAAACCGTGCAACGTAAACCGTGATGCTTTTATCCCATCATATAAGAATATTTTTTCCGATGTGCTGGATAAACTTTCTATCCGGCTCAATATTTGTACAAGTAACGTTTGAAAAGAAAATGTAGAAAATCTGCTACTCAGTAAAGTCATTAGGACTGATTTTTTGTAAAAGTTGATATTTCGAATTAATAGTGTTTTTGAATTGATCTGGTTTGTAACACATATACGTAAAATATAAAGATAAAAGTTTATTTAGTAAAATAAATGTACAATGAACACGAAATTTATTTCTTAGTTTACACAATCGTTTAACTCGAAAAGTAAAGGCGCGTTTACTCTCAAGTGCATGTAAAATTCACTTGTGAAATCTGTAGTAAATATAACCAGGAAGATTTGGACTATTTGCGATTAGAAATAAATTAAGATCAACCAATATAAAAGGTTAAATAGACGGATTAACAAATTGTCACTTTAGCACTTAAAATAAATTGTCTGATCTTAATTCATTTCTAATCGCAAATAGTGCAAATCTAGAAATTGTTAAATATAAAGAAATATAAAAGGTTAGATAGACGGATTAACAAATTGTCACTTTAGCACTTAAAATATATTGTCTGATCTTAATTTATTTCTAATCGCAAATAGTCCAAATCTTCCTGGTTATAAAAACGCCCGTTTACTTTTAAGTGAGCGTGAACATAAACTTGTGAAATATGAGGTTAACGCAAATTCACTACTGACTAAACGGACATAGAGTTAACGGCCGTTTATTCAGATAGACAGTAGAAATTATCGTGTTATCGTATATCAAGTAAAAGCAAAAATTGAAGTTTATTAACGACATATGTGCACGCTTTTTTTTCAAATTTTTAACTTCACTTGGATTATTTTGGATTAATTAATAAAATGGTGTATCCTCCAGTTTTTTCGGACAATAACTCAAAAACGCTTAAAAAGGTTAACAGGAGTTGTATGCGCTTATGCCGCATCTTTTTATTTTATTATGTTGGTATTATGTTACTTTACGTCGAATAATGCGGTAAATCTGTTCAAGTATTATTATTTCTTTGTCTGACAGGAATATACCTCTACCTGGTCGAAGTGAATGTTAAAAAGAATGCATGTCATTGGCATCTACGATAGTAGAGGGGCATTATGTATTCTGGTCTGTGCGTCCTTCCGTCCGTTTATCCGTCCGTTCGTCCGTCCGTTCGTCCGTCCGTTCATCCGTCCGTTTGTTCGTCCGTTCGTATGTCCGTCCGTTCGTCCCACTTTAGGTTAAGGTTTTTAGTCAAGGTTGTTTTTGATGAAGCTGAAAACAACTTGACACTTAGTACATATGTTCCTAATGAAATGATCTTTCTTATTTTAAAACAAAATTAGACTTTTGACCCCATTTCATGGTCCACTGAACATAAAAATTAAAAGTGTGATTTTCAGGTTAAAGTTTTTAGTCAAGGTAATTTTTGATGACGTTCGAGTCCAATCAAATTGAAACTTAGAACATATGTTTCCTATTGGTTGATCTTTTTACTATTAAGGCCAATTTAGATTTTTTACCAAATTTCACGGTCCATTGAACATGGAAAATGATAATGCGAGTGGGGCATCCGTGTACTTCGGACACATTATTACTTTTTTTTTAATTTTGAAATAATGCTGTGTGTATCAGTTTTCAATGTTTTATGTTTGTTTGTGCAAACAATTTGTATCTACCTGTTTCCCACTAATTTTGATATCATATGTATGTTAAATATTGTTCGGTGGTTTGGCAAATGAACTCATCAAAAGATACTAGGATTATCATTGTTTTTGCCAGACACTCGTTTCGTTTCCAAAATGTCCATCGGTGTTGCTAGAACAAAGGATTAAAACGTGCAAAATATGATACGCAGTTGAGGAGCATTTGGACCCCACAATTCAAATGGGTCTTAAGTAATCTATGCCTGGTGTAAAAAATCTATAGTTGTTTTCCTTAAAAAAATTCGAATCGTTATAGTCAATTAATTTTTTATTATTATGTTTAATGTGGGGTTTTTTTCTGTAGAATGATTTGTTTAAAGTGTTTTCTTATTCAAATTATGTTTTAAAGTAATTGATGCAATGTCGTACAAATAATGGTTAAGCTAGCTACAAAAGTCTGCTTAATCGATCTTTTTTTGCAAAAGGAAATTCCTGTACCAAGCAAGAAATATGTTTTCTATTCATTTGAAGTGTATATTTTCGATTCAGTTACTAATGAAGAGTTCCTGAAGGCAACACCATCAGACCTACACTTACGACGTTTGTCGTTGTTGTACAGTTCATTTGAGGCTCACGAATTGGCAATATACTTGGGATTGCCGAATAGTGCAGTTGAAACCATATTAGAAACTGAAGATCCGAAGACATCAAGCTTTGAAATTTTGAGACAATGTCGAGATAGCAAGGTGGTGACATTTAAAGATATCAGAGAAGCATTAGAAAAAAATGAAAAGAAAAGTATACACACACTCTGCAAGGTAAATGTTTTTTTGGTGAACAACAAAAATGACGTGACATTGTTGTACAGTATGTTTGATTTATTTTTTAAATGCCTACAGAATACGCATGTTAGTTGATTACAGCACATTACAAACCATAAAAAGCATACAAATCGATGACGATATTTTGAATTGTATTTATTTTTCATAAAATTTCCTAAGAATAAAGTTACCTATAGCATTTATTTAAAAATAAAACTATACTGTTTAATATGTTAATTCCAATAAAAGAGGCACTAAAGACACCAGAGGGACAGTGAAACTCATTAAGCGTAAATAAACTGACAACGCCAGTGAATAATGTTTGAATTAAAACACATGCTTATAGTCATCATGATATTTCTGTATGCATACAGTCAAAATGTGTGTTTCTCCAGTTGCTGTGTTTTTTATACATATTGTTATTATGTATCCTGATATTAAAAAACAATTTGACCGTATTGTATATTGCAAAAATTGCTGATGGCGCAAATAACAGCTTTTTTTATTTTATCAGCTAGTGAAAGGCGAATTTATCAATTTTGGTAAGTTATATGCTCCCAGTATTTTCATATATTAGATGGGTATGGGTACCGTTTGTCCGTAAGGTTAAGAATAATTTTAAAGCTATACATGCAGTTCAATTTATATTGTTAACTTATATATGAAACAAAATACATTATTATCAATATAGCTGCTAAGAAAAAGTTAACAAGGGAATACTCTAAACATTCTACTAGCAAATGTATTGCAAGCAGCACCGTAACTTCAGAAACTATTGCGATGCTTTGATTAATTGGAGAAACGAGTCAGTATCAAGTACCGATCTGTACTATATATTTTTATAAGTGATTTTCCGTTTTTCTCTATTGCAATTGCATTAATAAATTTATCGCATTTTTGCCAGCTATCAGTTATTTGCAACAGATACGATTGATGCAGTTAACGCAAATGCTTTTCGACATTACCAACCAAAAATACAAAATAGCATGGTCAACTAATATAAACTGATGTCCATGTCACGATTAGAGAAATTAAACTGTTGAAGCATTTCTACGATAAAATTTCTACTGTAAAATTAAATGCCTTTATGTGCCATTTGCATTAAAATAATAGAAAATGAATATATGTCAGCTGCTGTTTAGATTGTGTTTGGGTATTACGTAGAAACATCAATACTACCGTAAAACTATTACAACTAAAAAATAATAAGATTAATAATATATATGTGTCTACTCTGATTAATATTGTAAGTAAAACGGAAATATTTTGTCCATTTAATAACATATTTTGTATATGTTCTTACTTTAAATTTGAATCATTTGAAAAATATGTCCTCACCTTTGAACAAAACAGATATGGAACCTGAGAAGTGGGATCTGGTACCTACAGCAGAACAAATTGACAGATTAGCTCCATTGGTGGGAAAAAACTCCCTCCCGTTTCTAATCGAGCTTGGAATGGATTTTCATACCTGGGAGCAGATAAGCTACAGACAAAATGAGAGAGATTTGGTACGACTGAACCGGGATATCTTAGAAGAATGGAGGTTCCAGTTTTGCAAGATGCACAGTTTAAAACCAACCTTGCGAATAATTGCGCATGCTTTCAGTAACATTAACAAAAATATAAAAATCGTTGAAAACACATTATCTGATTTATTTTAACTTTGTATATTTTTATTCAAAAACGGTGTTCTCCTTTATGCATCTGGTGTAAACGTACTGGGAGATTGCATGTAAATGAATGGACATGTACTGTACAATAAAATGGATGTAGACAATTTCTCGATGTACAAATGAATTGATACTGATTCTATTAACTTTTGAACGAGGAAGTCTACATAAAGTATTTGTTCTATGTAGAACGTGTTGTCAAGGTTATGGCTCACTATATTTGTAACCACCTGACTGGTATGTTTTCTTTTACAACATATTTTCTATGCTGACATGAACTATCGTAAATATGGTCTTATTAATGAATTATCTGTTTGAAACACTTATGAATTTTTGAAATACTTAGGCCAAAGACGACCCAAGAATAGAATACCTTAGTCGTATTTTGCCAAACTTTTAGGAATATTGGTCCTCAAGCTCTTCAACTTCGTACTTTATTTGGCCTTTTTAACTTTTATGGATTCGAGCGTAACTGATGATACTTTGGTAGACGAAACACATTTCTGGCGTTAAAAAATAAAATAATCCTTGAATCTATGATGAGTTATATGTATCTTGAATATATCATTTGTATCGCTAATTAGTTAATTGTATTCAATTAATTTACACAACTATTATCATTTAATTTTAGAAGGCCGTAAAATAGTGTAGAAATGTTGCATTTAGGATATAATTTTGTTTGTTTCAAAAGTAAGAAATGAATAGTCCCTTTTATTCGTAAAAATTCGAAGATGTAAATTTGACGAGACACTGGAGTAAAATTACAGTGTTCTTGTTTTACAATACTGCGTATAAAAAAGGATCTCCTTTGAAATAAATGTCAGTTAAACGTTTCTCTCTTTGTCAAATTAAATTCATACATTTTCGCTAAGTGCGTCAATAAATTGAAAAAATGCAATGTATTTTACACACTAGTCTTAGATGTAAATCTTTACTAAAAACTCACTAATGAACAAAATTAAATCCCATTTTAGTCAGATAGATTTCTGTGCAAAAAGATGCGGACAATTTCCCCTATATCTAACCAACTTTATTTTGTTTGAATTCAAAAGACATTATTATATTAGTATAAGTATAGATTATCGGGTTTTCTACACATTGGTATCGTAAAAAATCAGCCGTGAGCCAAAATGTAAACCTTTTTGGCGAGTGAACGTAGCGAACGGGCTAAAAGGTTTCACATTGTGTCGCGCGGATGATAATTTACAATATCTATACGTAGAAAACCCGATTATCTTGTTTATCGTTCTATTAATGATTTTTTTTCCTCTACCTAAGACAGATTTACGCTTGACGAAAGCAAGCTTGATAACGTCTCTTCTTGCATTCTGACGTCGGTGATATCTTCTCCTCTCACAGTGTGACGCTGATAATGCCTGGTCTCGTTTTGAAGTCTTGATACGAGAATTACTGAGCGACAGAGCAGGGTGATATAGGTGTAGGAAAGGACGATAAACTTTATTTATCATGGTGAATTAGAAAATATTTATGTACTTTCGAATTTATGCTTTGAATAAAGAAAGTCTGTTGTGTAATTTACAACATATAAAGATATGTTCGACTCTCATTATTTATGTGCCTTTCCCCATTCAGGTGATTGTAATTAGTGGTTATCGTTAGTTGCTGTGTATCATATTTGTTACTCGTTTGTTCTTTTTGTGCATAGTTTAGGCCCGTTTTCTCGTTTGGATTGCTAAACATTTTGTTATGGTTGGGCCTTATATGGTTCGCTTATTGCGGTATGAGTTTTAATTACAAATAAGGGCCGTACGATGACTTATGACAGTTGCTATAAGAACTAATTTTTTTTCGGATATCTTTAACTCTGAATGCACACGATATGAAGTATAAAATTATAAAACTAGGGATAGAATAATTATTTTTTTGTATTAAACAATTTAATATACATAACTTACATAACTTAGTTTGAATTACGTTGAAAGGTCAGCAAAATTCTTCCTATGTCATATTTTGTTCAAATTATACATACTTTTTACCTCGAATACTTAAATCGCCATTTCTCTGTAGACCCTACATTGTATAAGTTGGAGCAACGTGATCCACCAGCAACAAATGTGCACAGAACAAAACTTCGGGAACACGAGGAGACAATCTTGCTTTCAGACGGTTTACATATTCTTTATTCTGAGCTAAAGATAGTTTCGACTTTGGTGTCTTCTTTATAAAATTACTTCGTTGATGAACTTCATTACTCTAAAGTACTTTCAAAATCTTCTGACGAGTTATTGGTTTATATTTTTGACTTCATCAAGGTCTCTTCAACGGAACTGTCTGACGGGACGCAAAGGCGACAGGATAAGAGGTTAATTCTTATTTTGTGGTAAACTGGGTAAATTGTTAAAATATATCTTATGTTTGATTTGTTGCTTTAGCATCCCTATAAAATAAGATAGTCCTTGCAGCCAATGTCGAGGAAAAAAGAAAAAAATCTCCTGTATGAGTTTTTGGATTTTTCAAATAATTTGCAATTCTTATAAAATCACAAAAACTGCATAGTTTTTTTGGTATTTCTTTATTTTGGATGGAGTTTTTCGGTATGATAGGGTAGTGTTGTGGGAGTATGTTCGCCTATAGAGCTGGATATCTTTCGTTCAAACCCAAACAGGTAAAAAAAATATTAATTTAATGTTTTCGTTATTTCAAAAAGAACAAATACTAGTAGACTTTGATTTAAAAGTAGGTCTGGGTAGGGTAACTTTTTTCCGGAAACTGTTAGCTTGTGAATTGACGTTGAAAAACATCTCAGCTAGTTTAAACATATGTTATTGTTCAAAACAAATGGATTAGACACACATTGTTCAACTTAGTTTCGTCTTCTCCACGTTAGCTGGTCGGCCACGTACAAATCAAGGTTTATAAAATACATCAAACACCATAATTACAAATCTGCGTTTGAACTATATCAATTATTTAGAAATTTACATGTGACATCACTTTTGTGGCGTCGATCCAGTCGTGTGATAGACAATGCGTGGTTAGGTTATGCTGTAGTATGAGCTGTCTTGGGTTGTTTTTCTTGATCGTTTACATTCTGTGGTTAGTCAGCACTTCGGTATTGACCTGAATATCAATTATATGGTCATTTTTATAAATTGGCTATTTGCAAAAGTAGGAATTATACTAAATACTAATGATTCTTATCCCAGGCCAAGATAACCTTTGCCGTATTAGGCACTACTATTTAGCTCATCGATGTTCTTCATTTTTGTACTTGTTTTGGCATTCTAACTCTTTTGATATGCGTGTCACTGATGAGTCCTATGTAGACGAAAGGCGCGTCTGACGTCTTAAATTATAAACCTGGTACCTTTGATAAATATTAGCACGTCGAAATGTACTTTTGTATTGTTTACTTGTGTATATCTCTGTCTGGAGTTGTCTTGCACTTATTTGTAATGTAGTCCTGCCATGTAATATTGTCATTTAATTGTTATGTATAACATTTCCATAAAAGCGCGAGGTTTGGCTACCCTCAAACCCAGTTTCAACATGTTCAACTCACCATTTTTCTTAAAATCTCTTGAACTAAAATGCACTTCAGTGTTTCTGTTGTTTCGCTGTTGCCTCTTATAGTTGATGTGGTTACCTCGGTGTTAGTTTATAACTCGGATTTGTTTCCTATCCATCGATTCAAGACTTGCGAACATCAGTATATTATTGCTCCTTAATTTATATGCATATCATATTCATATATTGTCGTCCTGAATACAATTTGACAATGACCATTAAAGACCCATCTGTTATCATCATTCATTTAAAAATTGCTATATATTGATGTGTTTGTCCTCGACCAGTTGAAAGTACAACTTATTTGATTTCTAATGATAGAAAAGAAAAAAACGTAGAGATATTTTTTTTAACAACACAAAATAGGTTCTAGGGCCTGTATTGATACTTTTGATGGTATATGATAGTTTAGCTCCATGTGTGTCTCCAACTATTGTGATGTGTAAGCTTTTTTTTCATGTAAAACAATGGGGTCACCTTTTATTTCAGCTCACAATCGACCCGCATGCATTTTTGTTATGGTTTATGACCCCTTTAATGGCTTATGAATTACGAAAACTGCAACAGCATCCAAACAGTAAAGATTATGAATAATAGACCTGGACCATTTTGTACATATACCAACAGGAAACTTCGTGCAGAGCTCTATTATTAAATGTTTCATTGCTTTTACAAGAGCAAGAGAATTTGGTGAAAATAAAACCAAGATTTTTGTAGAAAATCCACACCCTTCCGGAGCATCTGAGATCACCCCTAGTTTTTGGTGGGGTTCGTGTTGTTTATTCTTTAGTTTTCTATGTTGTGTCATGAACTATTGTGTTTCTGTTTGTCTTTTTCATTTTTAGCCATGGCGTTGTCAGTTTGTTTTAGATTTATGAGTTTGACTGTCCCTTTGGTATCTTTCGTCCCTCTTTTAATACATTTAATTTTAGTGAGAAAAAAAATTTAAACACAGATTACTCACTTCTTTTTCCATGATGTGATACATTTAAGCATTTAAAAAAGTCCTCAGCAACCAAATTCCAAAACACATCGTGCTGAATCACATAAATCGAGCGCACCTTAGAATGTGTACTTGAATAAGTCCGTATTTATATTTGTTTAAATCCATTACTAAATTTATGAATTTGTTTTAAGGAAATCATTGCTAGCGCTGCATACAATGATCCTCTATCTATCAAGTATAGGAGTACAAGGGAAAAGACTGAGGATTTTCTCTAACTTTTCCATATATTTAGCACTAAATCAATACAAGGATATTTGATCCTAAAGGTACTTTTTAACTCACCTGGCCCGAATGGCCAAGTTAGCTTTTCTCATCACTTGGCGTCTAGCTCCCATCTTCGTCCGTCGTCGTTAACTTTTACAAAAATCTTTTTTCCTCTGAAACTGCTGGGCCAAATTTAACCAAACTTGGCCACAATCATCATTGGGTCATCTAGTTTAAAAAATTTGTGGCGTGACCCGGCCAACCAACCAAGATGGCCGCCATGGCTCAAAATAGAACATAGCGGTAAAATGTAGGTTTTGGTCTATAACTCTGAAACCAAACCATTTAAAGCAAATCTGATAAAATTGTTTATCAGGTCAAGATCTATCTGCCCTGAGATGTTGAGAAGAATCGAACAATCGGTTGTTGGGTTGCTGTCCCTGAATTGGCAATTTTAAGGAAATTTTGCTGGGTTTTTTTGCTATTATATTGAATATTATTACAGATAGAGTTAAACTGTAAAGAGCAATAATGTTCAGCAAAGTAAGATCTACAAATAAGTCGAATGGACAAAATGGTCAGTTGACCCCTTTAGGAGTTATTTCCCTTTATAGTCATATTTTACCAATATTTCATAAATTTGTGTAATCTTTTACAAAAATCTTCTCCTCTAAAACTACTGGGCCAAATTTAACCATACTTGGCCACAATCATCATAGAGGTATCTAGTTTTTAAAAAATGTGTGCGCTGACTCAGCCAACCAACCAAGATGGCCGCAATGGCTAAATCTAGAACATATAATATAGATTTTGGCTTATAACTCTTGAAACCAAAGCATCAAGAGCAATTCAGACATGGGGTTAAATTGTTATGCAAGTCAAGATCTATCTGCCTTGAAATTTTCAGATGAATCCGACAACCGGTTGTTGGGTTGCTGCCCCTTGGTATTTTTTATGAAATTAAGCTGTTTTTGGATATTATCTTGAATATTGTTATAAATAGAGATAAACTGATAACAGCAATAATGGTCAGCAAAGTAAGATCCACAAATAAGTCAACATGACTAAATTGGTCAGTTGACCTCTTAAGGATGTATTGCCCTTTATAGTAATGTTTTTACAATTTTCATAAATTTGGTAATTTGGTAAATTTCTGGTAAATTTTAACAAAATATTTCCCTCTGTAACTCCTGGGCTAAGTTCATTATAAATAGAGATAATTGTAAGAAGCAAGAATGTTCAGTAAAGTAAGATCTACAAACATATCACCATCACAAAAACACAATTTTGTCATTAATACAGATGTGTCCTTTGTTTAATATGCACATAGACCAAGGTGAGCGACACAGGCTCTTAAGAGCCTCTAGTTTGTGTTGCATTAGGAGGTAATATTGAATTAATAAAGAACAAAATTATAGAAATCACTAAACTTTTACAATTGTTTTGTTAAAGTACAGCTTATTTGAAAAAAATATAGGTCACCGATGCGTTAAAAAAGATATGTCAATTTCAATGCCACAAAAATGACATTTTTCCCCAAAGGGAGATAATTTGAAGCTTTTTCAATTTCAGTTTATTTTTAAAGTCATCGTGGGCCAAAACAAATCGATATTTTAGATTGGTTTTTGTATCATAAAAAATGACAATTAAAACAACTGATTGCAATACTAGATAGAATCAATTCGTCGCTTAAACAAATATATGTACAATGCTAGTTCCAGGATAGAAATATACAGATATTTCCTTTTGCAATATACAGAACAGAAGGCAACAACGTGCATCTGCGTGTTTCAGGTGTGACACGAAGACTAAGCGACCATAAAGCAACTGTCGTTCTGTCTGATAGTTTGAGGAGACAAAGTTAGTAATAAAATTGTTTACGCCATCAGATAATTATTTATTTGTATCATGTGAAAAAGTAGAATAACAGAAATTCCCAACTCCAAGGTAATTATAATGGTATTTGATGTCATATAAGTGAGATGTTTAACTAGCTACATAACAAAGTTCAATACACCATTAGCTTTACACAAAAATTCCTGTACCAAGTCAGGAATATGACACGTTTATTAATGATTTTACTTTTTTAAACGGACAGTCCCTTATCAAATGACGAAATCATAAGCTAAAATACATCAAACGAATACAATACAATTGTCGTATATCTGACTTGGTACATGCATTTCTCTATGTAGAAAACGATGGATTAAGCATTATTTTGTAGCTAATAAAACCTTGGGCTTGTATGGGGAACCTTCAGAGTGTTCTGACCGGGCAGATCTGTTGTGAGCATTAGTATATTTTGTTTTGTGATGATAGATTTCAGACGAATCCTTCGTTAAAGACAATGTGTGATCTGTAGAGGTATTTTATAGGTTAGATATGTAATTGGATAACAGAAGCGAGACGTCTTGTCCGAATGGAGACGTTTAGGTTGATGTCTAGTGTAACTTTAGTGCCACTCTCTTGTAGGGATAGGAACCTTTCCATGAACTCTCTCTCGGGTAAATTGATTATCCCTAAGCAACATTTCAGTATATATCAATATTTATCGTTTTCAACCGTGTGGCAGTCAAATAAACTCATTATAGATACCAGGACTTAATTTTGTATATACGCCAGCTGCCCGTTTCGTCTACAAAAGACTCATTAGTTACGCTCAAATTCAAAAAAGTTAAAAAAGGTCAAATAAAGTATGAAGTTGAAGAGCACTGAGGACCAAAATTCCTTAAAGTTTTGCCAAATACAGCTAAGGTAATCTATGCCTGAGGTAGAAAAGCCTTAGTATTTCAAAAAATTCAAAATTTTGTAAACAGTTAAAACTGTTTACTTTTTATCCATTTGCAGAACTAAAAGTCTGTTCTAGGCATACATATGTCATAAAATATTGTCATTAAACGTTAAGTAATCAACACTCAATGATCGATTTCAACACATTGATGATACTAAAAAAAAAAAAAAAAAATATTTTTTATCAATTTTTCGTTTAATAAATTATAATTCCAGTTTTCCACATTTTAATCTACATTATTAGTTCCTCTGTTCCTTACGTCTAATTAAGTGCCTTAATAACAATTCTCCCTCATGTAAGTCTTCTTGTCTTTTTGATATTTTGGTAATCACATGATTCTTCTGAAGAAAAAAACAAGTTATAAACATAATACGCCTTTTCAGAATCTAAAGGACTATGGGTAATGTCTTTGTTCGTACACCAAATGACAATAAAAAAATTGAAACGAATCACTTGTGTGAGTTCTATATTTGACGTACAGCTTTAAAAAAGACAAACCCAAAACGTTTGTATTACAGTAGGGCATTTTCAAAAAAAGGTATTGTACTAGTTCTTTTACGTGCAGAGGGAAAATAACTTTCCTCAACATAAGAATGTGAATTTAAATACATGCATTAAAGTAATGTATTTTAAAATACATTTTTATAAGTGTGTCCATCTTCTTTAAGTATACGTTTTTCATTGTACATTTTTAATTCAGAGTATAATATAATGACAAGACCTTTTTTTAAATTTTCGCGATCAAAACTGTATATTTTTGTTGAAATTGAAAAATATAACTAGTATTTCGTTATTCAAATAAAAAATTAACCATATAATACCTTTTCTTCTCGCTGACCCTTGACCTCGTTCTGACCCTTTAACTGGACTCCCAGCTTTCTGCGACTTAGATTTCTGGAAAACACCGGCTGTGTATTCTGGGTTCGACAACGCTTTACTTGACTTTCTTCGGATATTTTCTACTGTATAGGTTGGATCCATGTCCTGAGTATTTGAAGCCGAATACTTTCGTTTGCCATAAGCCTCGATGTCATCTTGGGAAAATGAAAATGTCGACGATGAAAAAGCAGAATCCATAGTGAAATCTGAAATATATAAAACTTAAAAAGTCAATACAATATCTGGATGTAATTGGTAGCATCACTATCTTTATACAGATGATACGTTTTTATCATTGGCATTTAATGATTTAATATAAAATTAAGTCTCTTTGACCTTGACAGTTACATTAAAAATTACTATTTGTTAAACTTACAGTGCCAAAAAATCTCGAAATCATATTATGAATGAATCACTAAACATGTTTGGAAATACGTTTTAAGAAGTCCCTGTGTTGTAAAGAGTTGTATTCTCTTTTGAATTGATGCTCCCAGCCTTACATGTATATGTCACTTGTGGCCTTAATAATAGAAACAAAATGTAATTTTAACTATTACCACTGTAGTCGTCATCTGGTACTTCCGGTTCTGCGTTTTCTGACAGTCTACCAGAAGTTTCTGGTTTCAAATAACCTTCGGAATCTGTAAGCATTGGAGACATGTATTTTTGAAAAGAAACAAGTAAGTTATAACAGAAACTTTGGCAAAACTTTTAGGATTTTTTTATCCTTTACGTCTTCAACTTCGTACTTTATTTGGCCTATAAACATTTTTTTTTTATTCAAGCGTCACTGATGAGTCTTTTAGAGACAAACGCGCGTATGGTGTTAATATAAAATTTGTATCCTAGTATCTATGATGAGTTTATTAACAGAGTGTTTTGTGAATAACATAAAATCAGTAATCAACGGCAATAAAACCATAACGTAGACAGCATGAAACAGCCTTGTATTATCATTCTTATCACAGAGGGTTAATCAGTATACGAAGCTTTTATACAAATAGTAAAGAAATCAAACTTGTTGCTTGTTTCTGGATCATGTTGGCCACAATGGGAATTTGTATTATATAGGGTGTTTTAATGTCATAATGAAATATTATCATCAAAGTAACAACACAGTTGATTAATACTGAAAAATATTTTTTTTTTAAAAACAATACAGAACTACAACGAAAAATCAATACGGAAATCTCGAATTGAATTGCAAAATAATCAAAAGCTCAATCACATCAAACGAATGGAAACCAACTCCATTATTCCCAACTTGGAACAGGCATCTCTTTATCTTCCTTCACATCTCACTTTGAATGATAGTCGCATATTTTTCAATTATATTGATACAAATAAGTGAGCAAAACAAACAGACGTAATAGGGGGAAAATATCAAAATTTGGATACAGCAGTCGACCAACTACTGGTCTAGGAATAGGTGTACCTTTCTTTATAGAAATTGCTGGCTTTGGAAAATCGTAGCCCTCTTTTGTACCTTTCTTTATCGAAACTGCTGGCTTTGGAAAATCATAGCCCTCCTTTGTACCTCTTCTTTCAGACAGACTCTCATAATGAGCTATATCAGAACCAATTGACGCGTAGGTATGATGTGATTGGCCAGCACTATCTTTTCTATTGTTCTGGGCGTTCATTTCGCTGGATACAAAAAAAAAAAAAAACTGTCAAACATTACTTCAAAATTTAAAATTTGACTATTAGAAGTGGATTATGATGATGTTGATGAATTGGGTTTTAAAAGACAACAGCCTGTGACAACACCTATGGCAAAGTATATATAGTTGGTTTTAACATCCAGTGGCAAATATACTGTGGGTTTAATTATTTTTGTGAATACCAATTTTCGTGAATTTATGAAAACATATTCGTGGATATTTAAATTCGTGGTGGCAAAATTTGCATACCTTTCTATAGACAAAATTGTTATTCGTTGAACATTTAAACTTGGGGTTCCCTTGTACCCCCGAATCCACAAAATTTGGCACCCAAAGAATATTAATGAATCACAGAAACATGTATTTCAAGACGATAACTTATTAATTTGATATGATAGAAACCCTGCTATGCACTAAATCAAATTAAAAGAACCAGATTTTAAACGTGCTAGTCCACACACATCATCTGTCCACATGAAGACATAGCACACCACCCTACAGTTTGCATTTCCGTAAATATTGACAATGCAATTTCCCATAGGAACTCCTTTTACGGCTTAAACTGTACCACTTTGGAACACAGAGAGCATAACTGGGAACCAGTATGTAAACAAAATTAATTTTCTATGAATATTCTAATTCTAAATCTCCCCAAAAGAGGCATGGTTTGGGAAACAGCTGTATTTACAAAGTGCAACCTACAAATGCGCATTATTCTCAACAAAATTAAACCGGATTTTGCTCTTAATCAGTAATTCCGCTGGAACTAACATGAGATCAGTTTTTAAGTTTTTGTTTGCCTCGATGGGTTATAGGTGCAATGAAATGAAGTTTTGATTTTCTACAACTGTCAAATTCACGGGAATATGTTTGTTACCCTTTTTCGTATGCAACTGAAGGAAATGTACTATGAGTTGGTGGTATAAAACCTATATGAAGCAATATAATGACAAGACCAATGTTTTTGGAACTGAAATAGTATATCGATGATTACATGATGTTTAAACTACAAACTGCTTTTGTGAGGTGCTTCTTGTTCAATGATTTATTTGTCTTGTATTTTTGTCTTCCAAAATTAGTGGCAAAACGTCCTCACATAAATGCTATGAATAGCTGAATGAATTCAACATTCATGTTTAATAATAGACAAATAGGCTCTTCCACGCATATCAACCCCGCCACATCCGTTGAAAACAACTAAACTTTGCTTTGAAAATAAATAGTATTGATTTAATAGCTCACCTTTCCATAACTCTTCCTAAAATTAAAAAAAAACAAACAATAAGTTACTTTCAATATATCTAGTACATCGTGTATGTTGTATGTTCTACAACTGTTCTATTTAGTATAGATATAAAAACTTTAAATATACTTTCTGAATGGCTTTGTTAAGTTTCGAAATGGGATTTCAACAACGTATAAATCTAACTTTCGAAGTTTCAAAACTTTGACTCCTTGCTACAGGAATGAAAAGATATACAATAGAATACAATAAACTTCAAGATAATTATTTAAACAATAACGGCTTTACGAGAATTGATATTCTACCATATATGCCACTTAGATAGTGAGAGTTTGATCTAGCTATGAAATCAAGTCAGGAATATGACAGTTGTTATCCATTCGTTTGATGTGTTTGAGCTTTTGATTTTGCCAACTGTTAGGGACTTTTCTCTTTGAATTTTCATCGGAGCTCAGTATTTTTGAGATTTTGCTTTTTAACCTTAGCTTTACTTAGTTAAAATATCTGAAAAGTGTGAATTATTTACCATTTTTGTCACAATCTTATGTTTATACAATTATTTCAGTGCACACGATGCTTATTGAATAAAAATTCATCAAATATCCACGTTCCAAACTTATAATGCGCTCGCCCTTTTAAACTGATTCGATTAATTGTTGGTGTAAAACGTCACTTCGTGATGAAAGCCGGCGTGTATAAAATGAATCAAAAACCTTTGAAGGAAAACTGAGAATCTTATTCAAACCGACAGATCAACAGGATAATACAATAGGGCCTAGCGTATTAGACCTTCATTATATTATAACACGGCGAATGTATGTATCCATATATTTTGATAACGGAGCTTCATCTTTCTTCCCTTACGTGGTACCTGAGATAATCTCAACATATTGTTCGGGTTCGTTTTGCTCAGTAGTTAGTTTACTTCGTTAATTTGTTGTGAACCTGTTTGTTATTTCGTCGATTTGCTCATTTCTGCCCTGGCGTTGTCCGCTTCTCTTAGACTAATGATTCTTGACCGTTGTCTTCTGTCTCTCTTTTTAAAAATAAACCTAATAAATGTATGATTACCTTGTCGTCTCCCTCGTGCCAGTTTAATCACGGCAATAAGGAGTATAACTATCATCAAACCGCAGCCTGCAACAACGCCTATGGCAATGTATATATAGTTGGTTTTTATTTGTACACTTCCAGAATCTCCTTTTCCTAAAATACAGTTAGATCAAGTCAATTTAATAAAAAAAAAATATGAAACAGGAAAGCAAATTAATATATAATTCAGTGCCAACATAAACGAGTTAATAAATGTGTAAATAAATGGGCGAATAAAGGTGTAAATAAATGGGTAAATAAATGGGTGAATAAATAAGTAAACAAAAAAGTAATTAAATCATTCAATCAATCAACTTAAACTTAACTCTAAAACATGGCGGTCAATTCTATTCCATTTACAAAATAAGGAATTTGCTTAACTGAATTACGAAAAATCTGTAAGAAGACTTGAATAACGCAATAAAAGGGAAAATATAGCCCAGACATGAAGGTCCATGAAGGGTACAAATAAATGTGATTAGTCAGGAAATGCAGTTTGTCGGATTTTCGTTTTACTGGTTATAACCTAAATTGATTTCAAGTGTATATAAGTATGTAGATGTAAATCTAAATAATGACAAAGTTAATCTTTGTTCTCGCAAATTGAAAATGTAACTCATTAACGTTGGTAATCATTTGGGAAACTCAACGGGCGCAAGCATCAATAGGTTAACCTTTGCGAAATGTCAATATCACTATCACAGATGTGTTCTATTTGTCTTTGTTACAATTCAATTAAACTTTCTTTTTGACGAATAGTCCTGAACCATACACACATTTTAGACGTAACAAGCGAAGCCAAAGCTATTTCCAATTCGAAGCACTTGAGTTAGCCCACGGACAAGTGGAGCAAAATCTGCTTCTTATTAAATGGGCTAGTGTTCACCCATAGATAAGTTTAAACATATTTATTCATAGTGAATTGAGACACAAGTTATTGGTCGATGCCACTGCTGGTGGACGTTTCGTCCCCGAGGGTATCACCAGCCCAGTAGTCAACACTTCGGTGTTGACATGAACAAATCAGAAGTTTTGTAAACAGGAAATTTATAAAAATGACCACATTATTGACATTATTGATTTTTTCGAAACACTAAGGATTTTCTTATCCCAGGCATAGATTACCTTAGCCATATTTGGCACAACTTTTTGGAATTTGGGATCCTCAATGCTCTTCAACTTTGTTCTTGTTTGGCTTTATAAATATTTTGACATGAGCGTCACTGATGAGTCTTATGTAGACGAAACGCGCGTCTGGCGTACTAAATTATAATCCTGGTACTTTTGATAACTATTGCAACTTATATCAATCCCTTTCCACTTGGCGGGTGCGAGTGCTGCCTTGTACACCATTAGCCTGCTCTTTACCGAAATCTACAAAGATGTCTTTTACATGTAAGAAATATTGCGCTCTCTTAGCGCAGGTCAGCCATTTATCTAGTTAGAGCCGAAGCTGTTTCCAATTTCGAAGCACTGAGTTTACCCACGGACTAGTGGAGCAGAATCTGTTTCCTATTTGTTGTGCCTTTGTTCACCCATAGAATGTTATAATATCGAGTTGAAGCAGAACCTTTTTCTCATTTAATGGGCCTTTGTTCACCCGTAGATTGTAATATTATGTAGTTAAAGCAGAAGCTGTTTCTCATTTAATGAGTCTTTGTTCACCCAAAGATTGTTATATTATTTAGTTGGAGCAGAACCTTTTCCCCGTCTAATGGGCCTTTGTTCACCTACAGATTGTTATATTATCTAGTTAGAGCAGAACCTTTTTTCCCATTTAATCGGTTTGGTTCACCCATATATTGTTATGTATCTATTTAGAGCAAAAGCTGTTTGCTATTAAGGAACATCTGAGTTCAACTAACATTTTGTTAACTTTGTGTTTCTTAAGATGCAGTTTTCTATGAATTAGTTCATAGAAGGTTGCTTTGCTCTAGTTTACTTGTCTTTACATAATTACGTAGTAATTGCAGTACTTGTTCTAAGTTAGATTTTTATTGCTACCATCTTATATATTCTTTAGAACTTAATTAAGGGTAACATTCTTACCTGTTAAAATCGGATTTGAAAGTTTTAGTGTAAAATTGGATTCACAGCGAATTTCTTTCTTATGTGTCGTCAAGACACATCTGTACATTCCATAATCACGTGGTAAAAACGGAGTCATGATCAGCTTCATAATGGTGCGTACACATGGAATTTGAGAACTACAGCGGACCATGGTTTCATTCAACGATCCCGTGTATTGTGTGTCCTTAACAGTTTCGATTTGTTTTCTACCATGATACCACTGTACAGCTTCAACTCTTTCATTACAATATGCTGTTAACTGTAGTTCACATTTTTCTGCAGAACATGATCTTTTCTCAATGACACAAGTGCCAGGTTCTTCAAAATAAAGGGCATAAAACAAACATTAATGAAACGTTACATGTATAAAGTAAAATCACATAAATACTATATTCAGAGGTAAATTCAAAACGGAAAGCACCTAATCAAATGGCAAAATCAAAAGCTCAAACACAACAAACGAATGGATAACAACTTTCATATTCCTATCGTGGTATAAGCATTTCCTCATGTGATAAAGGGCATAAAACAACTTTCATGAAACCTAATCTGTATGATTTTTTTCAACAACAACAAACTTCAAATTTACAACATTATTACCGGTTGCACTGGAGAGCGTTTCGACAGTGAATGTCTCGTATGTGGTGTTTGAGGACAAATTATTCGAAAATCCAACATTTAAAACAAATGAACAGCTAATGAACCAAACCTGGTGTAAATTTTAATGCACTTGGTATGTATACGTCAATAACACAGCAACTCAAGGAAAAAAGACATATATATCTAAAGGGCAAAATACAATCAGGTGTCACTTCAATATGTCAAGCTCATCACCATCACAGTCTACACAAGTTTGAAAAAAATAACAGAAACAAATATGTGCTGTCGGGTTGTTGTATCTTTGACACATTCCCCATTTCCATTTTCAATTTTATTTACACCAAATTGTCCAAATAACGACAAATATAGAAAAACGACTTTTTTATTGACTAGTTGCCATTAAATTATCCAGGCATTATTGTAATTTTAATGTGTTGGGTCGTCTGTGCAATCATTTTCTAAACAAGAAAACATAGTTGTTGCTACTGTGAAGGTATCTTAATTCCTTTAATATATAATCATCATTTGTACATATAAGCCGAAAAAAAATGTATCTTTTTAAAGTATACACTGTAAAAAACAAAAAAAACGTCTGTTTCAATGCGCTTTGTCTTTGCAGAAAATAGTTCTTAGAGGTTGTAACACATATGCTACACAAGCGATAAATTGCTGTTAGGAAAAATTCATACACATATTTTCGTTTGGAATAAAACCAGGTTCAACCCACCATTTTTCTTAAAATGTAATGTACCTAGTAAGGAATATGGCATTTGTTATCTACAATCCGTTTCTATGTATGTTGGTGTATGCCTTTGTTGTAGTTCAGTGTTTCTGTTGTTCTGTTGTTTTCCTTTTATAGTAAAAAAATATAGATGTGATTCTTTAGGGCTTAGTTTGTTATCCGGGTTTGTTTTTTGCTTAATCGAATTATGACTATTGAAAAGCAGTATACTACGGTTGCCTTGATTTAGTACACACTGAATGCATTTGGTACATTAAATAATTAATAGTTTACTCACCAATCTCAGAACTGACCACCATAACTAACATTGTTACAATTAGTATGAATCTGATTAGATGCATCATTTTATTCTTCTTTTTTACCTATAAAAAACGATTAACTTTTGTGTTGAAGTCGTTTTAAAGTATGAGATGCTTTTAAGAAGATATTAAACTTATGAATAAAAGGGTTATTAGTCAATTAGAAAAAACAAGTGAAACACACCCTTAAGACAGGTTGAGCTATAGTTGCTGAAATCTACGCCATTCAGTGTCTGAAGAAGTCGTATTATACCACATCATTTTATTTTTCAATTGGAAAGAATATACGAATTTGTATTGAAAAAAAATTATAACTGAACACCTCCTCCAGGACACGTTATATTGTATCTACACATTTAACTGATTTTTATTCTATGCACATTGCAATGTGAGAAATACTAGAGTTGTGATGACCTCAGTGTGACTTTGAGATAAAAAAAAAAAAAAAAAAAAACAGCAATACAAATATTGTTCCTCTGCTCTTGTTTTCTTGTCAAGTGTGTCATGATGACTGACTATATGTGTTATGAATTAACATACCCTGTCCTTTCTTCAATTATATCAATTCTGTTTTTGGTTAATTGGTTAATAAGTTAGAGGTTTATCTAGCTATAATACTAACATTCATTCTCCCATTTTTATCAAATCGTTCCGTTGGGTGATATAGTCCAGCGTTTGATTGTTGTCCAGTTTTATGGACACCCCCCCCCCCCTCCTTTCCACCCCCTTTTTGAATTTGTTAAGACTTCTTTTTAGATCTTTTGTATTTTGTTAATCCTTTTTTTTAAATCTCAAAATACCTACAACAAACGGTTCGTTAAAAAAAATATAGGACACCAAAGGTTTTCCTCTACTAGAACTTGTATTACAACATTATAATCAGGAGATTCGACTTGTTGAAAATTACGGCTGAAAAACAGTAACCAAAAGACATCATGCACAACTGTAATTCTGATTTTGTAACAATTTTAGCCCCTAATGTAATAAATCCTTTATTGAAAATAATCCACTTAACCCTCTGCAGGCTGTTTCGGGAGACATGGATCTTCACGCATGTGTCAAAATGTTATAGTAAACAAATACTGTAGATTGTTTAAGTATTGGAGTTGTCATGATTTTCATTTTCAACCGTAATTTTTTGGCCCCGAGCATCACTGAAGAGACATAAATTGTCGAAATGCACATCAGGTGCAGAAAATTGGTACAACTAATGTTGTTCCTTTAATATTTGTTTTTGTTGTTCAATAAATACATGTACATGCAGGGATCCTCTTAACCCTGTACATTTTCACAATAAGGCTACCAAGGTCATCTATGAGTATAATATGTAATTTGTGTTCACAACAATGCAACTGAAAGTTCAATTTCATTAATGACATGGTAATAAAGTGACAACTAAAGAATAAAGTGGGGGTTTACCGAATAGAAAAAAGAGCAAAACATCGTCAAGTAGATAAATTCGCGAGAAATCGCCTACTTTAACCTTCTGAAATAGATCATAACCCAGCCATTTTGAAAAGTGGAGTTCCAACCTTCGAAACACCATGACACGATAAAACGAAAAAGGGGGTCATACCCCCGAAACACTCCCTGGATCTATCAATGTAACCCCTCGTAAACATGTACAAAAGTTAGAACTCTGGGAACCGACACTAGAGGAGAATGCAATGACACTGGCCGAAGTTTAAAATAAAATATCATTCACATGTGGTAAACTCAGACTTTATAAAAAATATAGTGATCACATTAAAACAGAGGCCAAAGATGCAAAAGCTACATTCAAACTTCCAAGTCGAAAGTAAAATGACAACGCATAGCAAAAACAGAAAACGACCATAGACATACACAAAACACACCATATAGAAAACTAAAGACTTACTTCTGCACATTGTGTAAGTCGCAATGGTCGAAGATAGACTAAAACTAGTGCAGGAGGTGATTGCAATTCGAATAATTCCGTGGTGTTATTTTGATCATTTAATAGATACTTATAATTTATCATAGCAAAACAGTATTTTAATCATTATTATTGTGGACTCGACTTCTGTTTGATCACACACATATTTTTTTTATTTTTTTTATTTTGAGTATAATTTATGTGCATTGTTTATACGTTTTTTCTTAATTAAATAATAAAGAAAACGTACAAATAAATGCATCATGAATATTTAGAATAATTTTACATTTTATATACAGTTAAAAAAAAATTGAAATTTTCATATTAACATCAAGACAAGACAGTCCTACCTTGTTTAAAACATCAGATTAGTTATTGATCATAGATCAATTAAGTCATTATATGTAAATAATTATCATGTCAGTAAAGAGGCTCTAAATGCTCTTGTGAAAGTCATGTCAATCACCCACGATGTACTTACATTGTTGCTGACCTATTATATCCGGGAAACGTCAAAACTAGTTCTTCTTTTTACCTTCCTCTTATGAAAAAGGGGGAGGGGGCAATTCTTCCTCACTAGATCTTAAACATTGTTTTATAAAAGCTATTGTAGAGCCTCGGTTTGAAGGAAAGTATAAACAAACCAACCTTACATGTATTCAATTTCCTTTGTCTGGGTTATCTACGTATAAACGGATATTTTCTTTTTATATATGTAAATAAATACGGAAATGTTTATCTAATATGAATGTTTTATAGTGTTACATTGTTCTTGAACGGGTTCATCAACTGATGATGTATAGTTTGATAAGAGGAAATGGACTTGCGTTAAATTTTGACCTTGTGACTTCTACAAGTTCACGTGCAAAAATTACTCGATTCTGTATTTGGATGTTCTATAATATAATGATTCAAATTCGCGTGCACAGATGACTTAGTTTAATGTATATGCATGCATTGGTTTAGTAATTTACTTAAGAAATGACCAATATTTTTTCTGTCTATGAAGAAATAACATAAAAAATTTGGTGCACACTGAATAACGCGCGTAGCGGGTTACTTAACAGTGTGCACCACATTTTTTATGTTATTTCGAATAGACAGAACAAATATTACAGTCATTTCTTATAATTTGATTCTTAATTCCAAACCGTAGAAAACCATGAAAAAACCTTGATGACATCACGGTCACATGACTAAATTATGTCTATGGGCTGATAACAAAATAACGTCAGCCAATCAGAAAACGCGTTACATCCAAAATTAAATTATTTAAAATTATTACCATAAAGCAGTTGATATAGGACTAAATTATCATTTCTTTTTATCTTTATTTTTTCATATAGCGCAAATCATTTAAGGCAACACGTTTGTAAACTGTATTAATTATCAAACGTGTCCATATGTTATAGGCTAGGATGACAAATTAACTTATATTCTATTTTGCAATTCATTGCATCCCATTATTACTTCATGAATGATTTGTGATAAAAAGGATATATCATTAATGTATATAACTTGTATAGGATCACCAAAAGATTTTTCATGAACTGTACTAAAACATATATATCATGTCCTTAAAGCACACCCATCTGAAAAACATGTTCATCATTATGGTTTTTTCACGGTTTTCCAACGTTTAATCAAATCTAATAAAAACAGTTGATGACTGATTTTCAATGAACAACAACGACAAAATAAATGTTATTATTCACTTCGGCTCCAGTGAGAAAATAAAAATCGTGGAGATGACCAACGATGATAAAAAAGTACACTTTTTTAAAAGTGTAGCAAGATTGTGACGTTTAGAAATTGTAAATCATTTATTATGTTTAAGTCTCAAAGGAATTTTTAACTCTCTTAATGCTAAAGCAGGTGTCTTTTATCAATATTGCAATATAAATCAAAACAATGCAACCTATAACATACAAAATGATAATTGGTCTATACCATTGTTCACCATCGGTCATTGGAATGCATATTTGCATGCATTTACATGACACTGGTGCTATAACGTTAGAGAAAAACAATAATCCCGGGTCTCTGGCATGGAAACCTGCTATCATCTCTAGTCAACACCCTGCTAGTAGGTCTTACATTGTAGAAAGTCAAGATGGTGGTATTTATAGACGCAATAGACGTCATATAATAGGAACCAGAGAGGAAGTACCCCTTACTACTGTCGAAAATTACTCAATTGTACCCCCTGTTTGTAACGAACCACAGTGCAACCTAACTCCGCCTGAATTAGCCGAACCTACTTCGAACATGAATAACTCGCCCCAAATTACGAGCGATACAGAAACTACAGAAACCCAACAAAAACCTTCTGATGGTTTATACATTAAAAGATCGGGACGTATAGTAAAGCCTAATTCATATATTGTGTATACGTGCATTTTGAGTCTTTTTATGCTTATATACAATGAACTTTATTATGCAAGGACGATTATTGAACACTGACTTTGTATTGAAACATTAATTTGGATTTGTCTACTGTATTTGTAAAAATGTGCATGTTATTTTCTTTTGTTTGTGTTGAGAAGGGAGATGTAACATTATTCATATGTAGTACTTTACGTACTTTGATTTATGTTCGTTGAGTTACTTCCCTTTGAAATCAGTCTGATATGATTTATGTAAACCCCATTTATTTTTTGTATCATTATTTATGTGGAATACAAAGAACACGCTGGTTCCAAATTTTAATTGTCATTCTTTTATCGTCATACGGCCCCAGATGAATATTACAAGAGATAAACAATAAGACCGGGTATCTGCTTTTTGCATCGTTACTAATCAAATATACATAAAAAACAAAAAAAAACTATTGACTGCATTGCCGACATACTAGTCGGACTGTGTATCGAAAAATGCTTTAAATCTTGTCGCGCATTATATTTGTTCAATATAATTTATCATTGAAACATTTGTGTTCATAAACCAGATTACGTAACAAATTAAATACAAAATGATATTTAGAGGACAACAAACAATAGGCAAATCATCTATATAAAACCTCATATAGTAAGTAGTCACGAGTCAAGACAGTTACAGCTATTTTCATAATGCATGTAGTTTTAAGGTTTGGTTAGCTTCCTTGCTTTGTTTGTGTAAGGGTTAAGCATCCCATAACATTATATGAGCTGAAGCCCATCCTATCTACTGATTGCAATTGTCAATATAAATACAATCAGTGAGAACACAGTTACACAACAAAGCAAGCAAACCAACCAAACTTTTGAATAACATGCATAAGGAAAATAGCTGTAAAATAAATTGAAGTACGTAGTCTACTCAAATTATCTATAAACAACGATATAAGATATTTTTCTCAAATGTACGTATATTTATATGAAGAAAAAAAAGATCTGTTATTACCTGGTTGATATCTTTAGACAGCACAGTATGTGATGCTGAGTTATAAAATATTTATGACAACACTAGTATGACACCTCCGTTCTCTGGTTAAATTTCATAGTTTCTATGTCTTACACCACCTTTATATTGTTATACTTCATAGTTTCTATCTCTGAAACAAGTGTAAATTGAATGCATGTAGATCAATTGTTACGAATAACGAGCGGGGTATCATGGCATGTATCTTGTTATATGTAATGTTTTAAGTGTGAAATGAATTAATGCCACAGACATATATGTCGTTGAGTGTTGGGTGCCAAAGCGACATATATGTCGTTTTTGGGGTTTGTTTCTAATGCGACATATATGTCACATTTGTTAAAAAAAAAATAGTTTCGGAACAAATTTCACAGTGCTGGAACATATTTTCTGTGATATAAATTCCGGTGGAACATATTTGCTATGAAATTTGTTCCGGTGGATCAAATGTCATGCCGGAACAATTTTTTTGTTACACATGCACATGGCACTGGTGCTGAAAATTAAGAAATAAACACCAAAACCGGGTATCCGCTTTTTGTATCATAACTAATCAGATTTATAAATATATATATAAAAAAAAAGGATTAATTGACTGCACTGCAGACATATTCGTCAGACTATGTTTCGAAAAATGCTTTAGAATGTGTCGCACATTACGTTTGTTCAATAAAATTTATCATAAACAATATTATGTTACATAAACACATTGACTACAAATTATTGTGCTCCACGTTAAAATGTCCTATGTTGATTGGCTGATACGAGGGTGTTAATTTACTCTATCACATGGCTGAGAGGGTGACAATTTTTTTTGAATGTTACTCTCTCGTCTTGACCAATCAAAAATCGATAGTTTAAAGGACAATGAATTGAATTTACATCAAGTAATTAAATACAATGCTAAATTTCTTAGTTTGGGCTCAGATTTTATTATTTGACAGTCAAAATAAAAATTTGTTGTTTTTTTCTAATACCTGTAGCGTTGTTATGTACATGCCGTCATAGAAAATACTTGTAAAATAGAATTAATCTGTAAAAGACAATAATAATAGGACATTCAGTATAATAAATTAAATAACACATAGCTGAAAGGGTGAGCAGATTGGTACCCCTCGCCGCGGTTGACAATGTTTGCTCGGGGTAACAATCTGGTATATCACCCTCTCAGCTATGTGTCATTTATATACTGACATATAGAGGACTACATACAATAAGCAAATCATCTATATAAAACCTCGTATAGTAAGAAGCCACTAGTCAAGACAGTTACAGTTATTTTCCTACTGCATGTAGTTTAAAGTTTTGGTTAGCCTGCTTGCTTCGTTTGTGTAAAGGTAAAGCATCCAATAACATTATACAAGCTGAAGCCCTTCCTATCTATTGATTGCAGATGTCAATCTTAATACAATCATTAAGAAAACAATAACAAAAACAAAGCAATCAAACTTTTGAATTTTGAATTACATCCATTAGGAAAATAGCTGTAGAATAAATTTATCTATGTAGTCTTCTAAAATTTTCTATAAACATTAAATCCAAAATATTTTTTCTAAAATGTATATTGATGAATAAAAAAAAGAGAGAACTGCCATTACCTAGTTCATATCTTGAGACAGCACAGTATGTAATGCTGCGTGATAAAATATTGACAACACTAGTATTACACCCCAGTTCTCTTGTCACACTTCATAGTTTCTATTTCTTACATCCCGTTTAATTGTTATACTTTTTTGTAGTTTCTTTTTTCTGAAACAAGTGTAAATTGAATAGATCTATTGTTACGAATAACAATGGATTGTGACAACAGTGTGTGACGAGCGGGGTTTCTGGAAACCCTGCTTCTATTACCCGACAACTCAGTTCATTGTTTTTCATAACAATAGAAATTGTTTATTCTTTAGCAAGAACATAAGAAAATTACTAAATTAAATATTGTTCACTACAAATTGTTACAAGATATCAAAAAAAAAACATTTCAGGAAATTCTAATAGCGAAAAAAATATTTAGCATCTATTTTTGAGTTGCTGAAAGGTAAAACTTTTGATCCCAAGGCTATGTCTCTATTTGAAACATTCGAAAGGGTTTCGCGGAACCCAGTGTCTCGCCTACTTTTGCTGTTAATCGCAGGCTCAACAAAAATGAGGAAAAAAGTCAAAAGAAATATTCCTCTTGATACTATGTTTTGATTGAAAGAAGCTTCTGGCAAAGTTTGGTAAACAATCCAGGATAGTTTATGAATATAATAAATGTTTTAAAAACTTTAACTACAAACTATATGTTTAATTTACTTCTAGATACTAGTTTTTGATCATAAACAAGCGTCTGTTTAAATTTGGTACAAATCCAAAATAGTATACGAAAATCTAAGTCCATTTATAAGTAAAAATACAGAAAAAAATGGAGTTTTATTTTAACATAATTTACTTCTTGATACTATCTTATAATCGTAAACAAGCTTTTGTCCAAGTTTGGTAGAAATCCAGTATAGTTTAAGGAAGTTATTAAAATTTCAAAAACTTTAACCACAGAGATCTAATTGTGGACGCCGACGTAATGTAGGATTGCTCTGGCTCGCTTGTTCGACTAAAGTCGAAGGCTCGACAAAAATTACTATTAGGCATCAAAACATTACCTACAAAAGCTTATCAATGATACATTTTATCACAAGGTCCTTAATGGAGCTCCCATTTGATTTTTATTGGGACTAGGCATTTTATTTATATTGTTATCTCTGTCCTGCCCCTTTACTTTTCTATCTTTTGTATCCAGACTTTTTTTACATAAATAGTTATCCTGCCTTTTTTTGCCAAGTTACTGAAAATTCCTATCCAACCATTCTTTTTAGTTAAGTCATAGCCCCCCCCCCCCCTAGAGTAAATGGTAGCTCTCTAAATATGAAAAGGATAAACAAAAGAAAATAATGTTTATTTATCACAATACTATAGGATCATCTTTGACATTTCAGATAATGTCCAGAAAGGTTTTGATTTTTAAATCCTTTAGTGTGAAACATTCAATTTACGGCGTAAGTTAGGCGGAAATTTTTTATCTTTTAAAAGAAAAAAAACGCATTTTATTCTTTTTAAAATTATGACAAGAAAAGTAGGGGTAAGCGGGCAAAATTGTTGTTGGCAATACAATGGATAAAACTAAAGGAGTCCAAATATCTGACAAAATTTTGAAACCAATGTAGCCAACCTCGTTACTAGACCTTATAACACAGGATCGAATGCTCAGGTCCTGCAGCAACATTAAACCAATAATTTGTGTACAATCTGTGCATCTGAAAACGAATGTAAAAATTAGTCTGTTACTGTCAGAACATGCATGAAATATTAGCCACTGAACTTTAAGCAACCAACAATCAATCAATACAAAAAGATATTTTTAACTAATCTGAGGCACTACCGTATACAACTTCCAACTCCTGCAGTAATATTCAATTAAAGTCTTGAACATTAAGGGTACAGGCTGACATACCTCTGATGCATTTTGGATGAGACTTGCATACACCTGATATGTTGAAAATAAAGGCTGATATTACATCTGATAGACAAGGGGTAAATGCTGGCATACAACATATACACGAAGGATACAGGCTGGCATACACCTAGTACATGCAGGATAAATGCTGGCACATATCTTATACATGAGTGATATATGCAAGCATACATCTCATACGTGAAAGATATATGCTGGCATACATCTAATACGTGAAGGATACATGCTGGCATACATATACCACATGAAGGATACATGCTAGCATACATCTAAAACACAAAGAATACAAGCTGGCATACATCTAATCGTGAAGGATACATGCTGGCATATATCTGATATATGAAGGATATATGATGGCATACATATAATACATGAAGTCACAGGCTGGCATACATCTTATACATGAAGTCACTGGCTGGCATACATCTAATACATGAAGGATACATGCTTGCATACATCTAATACATGAAGTCACTGGCTGGCATACGTCTAATACATGAAGGATACATGCTGGCATACGTCTAATACATGAAGGATACATGCTGGCATACGTCTAATACATGAAGGATACATGCTGGCATACATCTAATACATGAAGGATACATGCTGGCATATATATAATACATGAAGTCACAGGCTGGCATACATATAACACATGAAGGATACATGCTGGAATATATATAATACATGATGTCACAGGCTGGCATACATATAATACATGAAGGATACATGTTGGCGTACATCTAATACATGAAGGATACATGCTGGCATACATATGATACATGAAAGATACATGCTGGTATACATCTGATACATGAAGGATACATGCTGGCATACATATAATACATGAAGTCACAGGCTGGCATACATCTTATACATGAAGTCACTGGCTGGCATACATCTAATACATGAAGGATACATGCTTGCATACATCTAATACATGAAGTCACTGGCTGGCATACGTCTAATACATGAAGGATACATGCTGGCATACATCTTATACACGAAGGATACATGCTGGCATACATCTTATACACGAAGGATACATGCTGAATGGACCTAGCGCTATGTTGTTGTAATCATAAAGTGCTATACTGTAAGATAAAAAATAGTCAGACATGTGTTTGATACATTAAAACTACAGGCGAAATAAATTTATGATACGTTTAGTATCTCATTTAAATGATTGAGTTCCAATACAATTTTTCATACATGTAAATGAGTACGGATACAATGTCATCTTTGTGTGAAAGAGTAAGGGTACAACTTCTCATTCTGGTAGAGAACCCAAGCTTGTCTCATATGCATCTGATTGAGAACCCAAGCTTGTCTCATATGCATCTGATTGAGAACCCAAGCTTGTCTCATATGCATGTGATTGAGTAAGGGTACAGCTTCTCTAACACAGATGACTGATCGGTCTCGTCTACATCTTTTTGAGAAAGGGTAGTGCTTCCAAAACATCTGAATGAGTCTTTAGAGGAATACTATAAGAATGTTCTAAATGTTACTCTATAAGAATAGACCTAGTTCCATGCTTTATTAATGTAGTAATTTCTCTGATATGATAATGTACTTAGTCCTATGCTATAAGAATGGACCAACTGATATGTTATAATAATGTTTCTGGTGCTATGCTATAAAAATAGACATCATTCTCTGCTTTAAGAATGGACCTAGTTCTTGCTATAATAATTTACTTGGTGCTGTGCTATAAGAACGGACCTTGTTCTAGTTATAATACTGTACTTAGTACTATGCTATAAGAATGTATTTAGTGGAATGCTATAATAATGTACTAAGTGATATGCTATAAGAATGGAACTAGGAATATGTAATGACAGTTTTTCTAATGTCATGCTATTAGGATGGAAATAGTTTTAAGATACTTGCGAAAGAGTAAGGGTACAGCTTCTCCTTTTGGTAGAGAACCCAAGCCTGTCTCATATGAATCTGATTGAGAACTCAAGCTTGTCTCATATGCATGTGATTGAGTAACGGTACAGCTTCTCTAACACAGATGACTGATCGGTTTCGTCTACATCTTTTTGAGAAAGGGTAGTGCTTCCAAAACATCTGAATGAGTCTTTAGAGGATTACTATAAGAATGTTCTAAATGTTACTCTATAAGAATAGACCTAGTTCCATGCTTTATTAATGTAGTCATTTCTCTGCTATAATAATGTACTTAGTCCTATGCTATAAAAATGGACCTACTGATATGTTATAATAATGTTTCTCGTGCTATGCTATAAGAATAGACTTCATTCTCTGCTTTAAGATCGGACCTAGTTCTTGCTATAATACTGTACTTGGTGCTGTGCTATAAGAACGGACCTTGTTCTAGTTATAATACTGTACTTAGTACTATGCTATAAGAATGTATTTAGTGGAATGCTATAATAATGTACTAAGTGAATGATAAACAGGCCATTGATATAAATGTTTTAATGGATGATACTATTGCGCTTTGTTCCTCGCAAATTTAAGGTAATAATCATTTCATGGTTGAGCTAACAAGGAAGCTAATCAAAGATTCTACCTTTAGCTACACACTTGTTGGAATCGGCTGTAAACCGAGGGAAACATCAACCATAAAAAGGAAAACAACGGACCCAAGGAAATACTGAACTACAACAAAAACAAACGCCAACATACATAGAAACGGACTATTTAATAACATCTACCATATTCCCCGACGTGGTACGGCACATTATAAGAGAAATATATGAGTTGAGCATTATTGAATTGCCCGCTTAAATTGCAATATTGAAAATATCGCTAAAATGACAGCACTGTGTAATAGGAATACAGTACAAGGCAACACAAGAACACTCAGCACTGATAAATTCATCAATAAATAGTATAATAGTACATTACACCATGTAAATCGTGGAATAATAACAGAGCCCTCCCATGAATTTACGACATTTAACAGTAACAATGTAGTAAAAATTTTGTAATAAAATAAAACTCACGAATAGTGAGATTTACATAAGATGGTTGTGATAATACTTTAAAGAAGTGCTTTCAAATTTATTGAATAGAACGCTACACAAATAGAATGATATTTTCATAGTTAAAAATGAACAAGATTTTTAGCTTGCAAGGTCGAAAAAAATAATTGGAAAATTGGTTACAAAGGTTTAAATGTATAGTTTCTGTTTTACAACCAATAAAACCAAAAGAAAAATTTTGTTAACAATCTCCATTTAAAGCTTTTGCTTCAAAATCGGTTATATCGTCGAAACATAAGTACATACCATGGTGACAAACGATATGAAAATAAACACAAACAAAATTTGGTAAGTAAACGAAATGAAAACCGACAGTCCACCGACATGTAAGACTAAGAAACCTATGGTCAGTCGTAAAATAAACGACGAGGAGAACCGATATTGTTCACAAATACGACGAAAAAGTGTTGATAAACTTATTATATATACCAAAATTGAAATTGTGTACGCAAGACATGCATTTGTCTAAACAAAAGCATGTAATTGGTGACTGTCTGACAAGTGGTAGGTTCATGGTCATGTGATTAAATTATAAGAAATGACTGTAATATTTTTTCTGTCTACGAAGAAATAACATAAAAAATGTGGTGCACACTGAATAACGCGCGTAGTGGGTTATTTAACAGTGTGCACCAAATTTTTTATGTTATTTCTTCATAGACAGAAAAAATATTACAGTCATTTCTTATAATTTAATTCTTAATTCCATTTTAAACCGTAGAAAACCATGAAAAAACGTTGATGACGTCACGGTCACATGACTAAATTATGTCTATGGGCTCATAACAAAATAACGTCAGCCAATCAGAAGACGCGTTACATCCAAAATTATATTATATTGAATTATTTAAATAATTAAGCAATATACCACTACAAACCGTTGTAATGTTATACATAAAACAGAGTAATCTAGCCACATGAGCTAATATGTTTTAAAAATCTCAAAATAACAATTTATAAATTAACGTTAAAGGCAGATGGGGGTCTTATTTTTTATCCATAGATTTTTTATATCTTTTTATGAAAACTTATTAGTGATAAACACTTTGAAATTATCAAATAAAAAAGTGGTATTTGGTATGTTAGTGTAAAATATTAAGAGGGTGAGTTTTGTACCACAAAGCCCGCATTTTTTACTTGACCTTTGACCTCAAGGTCAAATTATTGATATCTATCTTAGTATTATCTTATGAACTTGTACTTAATTGTCCGAGCCTTGATATTTCTGTTTTTTGAGATAAATCGATGATGTATTGTATGTTTTTTGTAAAACCATGGGACAGGTTGTTGTAAACAATCAGAAAAGCTAGCAATTTAGCCTTGACCTTTGGCTTCAAGATTAAATAATTCTTATTTTAAGTATGCATGATTGTTCGGATGTCAAAAATGTTGTTTTTATTGTTATACAAATTAATATGAAGTTTGTTAAGTACGTGTAAAATCAAAGAAGGGTAGGTCATGTGCTATAAGGACTGCAGTGTGACTTGACCTGTGAACCTTAGGTCAATAATTGATATTTTGTACATGTGAAGCTAGAACTTGTATTCTATTTTTATAAAATCATTTTTTGGTAACTGTCCTTTTACAGGGAAAAGAGGACGCATTGTCAAAACCGAAGACAACCATCTTACTCCAGATTGTGTAATGACATTTACATGTGCAATTTGTGGGTAATTCCAGGTTTTGCAGTGCACTTATCCAGTCTATTATGCAATTAGTAGACGAATTCCGAACATTCTTTATCACTCCTTCAACAACATCATGCACTTATCCATATTGAATAGAAAGTTTCGAAATGGAAACTAGAGGCTCTAAAGAGCCTGTGTCGCTCACCTTGGTCTATGTGAATATTAAACAAAGGACGCAGATGGATTCATGACAAAATTGTGTTTTAGTGATGGTGATGTGTTTGTACATCTTACTTTACTGAACATTCTTGCTGCTTACAATTATCTTTATCAATAATGAACTTGGTCCAGTAGTTTCAGAGGAAAAGTTTTTTGTAAAAGATTACTAAGATTTACGAAAAATGGTTAGAATTGACTATAGACCATTATTGCTCTAACAGTTTATCTCTATCTATAATAATATTCAAGATAATAACCAAAAACAGCAAAATTTCCTTAAAATTACTAAATCAGGGGCAGCAACCCAACAACAGGTTGTCTAATTCATCTGAAAATTTCAGGGCAGATATCAGATGTCAGATTTGCTCTAAATGCTTTGATTTTGAGTTATAAGCCAAAAAATGCATTTTACCCCTATGTTCTATTTTTAGCTGTGATAGCCATCTTGGTTGGTTGGCCTGGTCACGCCACACATTTTTTTAAATAAATACCCCAATGATGATTGTGGCAAAGTTTGGTTTAATTTGGCCCAGTAGTTTCAGAGGAGAAGATTTTTGTAAAAGATTACTAAGATTTACGAAAAATGGTTAAGAATTGACTATAAAGGGCGATAACTCCTAAAGGGGTCATCTGACCATTTCATTCATGATCACTTATTTGTAGATCTTACTTTGCTGAACATTATTGCGGCTTACAGTTTATCTCTATCTATAATAATATTCAAGATAATAACCAAAAACAGCAAAATTTCCTTGAAATTACCAATGAAGGGGAAGCAACCCAACAACGGATTGTCCGATTCATCCGAAAATTTAAGGCCACATAGATCTTGACCTGATACACGATTTTACCCCTTGCAGATTTGCTCTAAATGCTTTGGTTTTTGAGTTAAAAGCCAAAAACTGCATTTTATCCCTATGTTCTATTTTTAGCAATGGCGGCCATCTTGGCTAGTTGGCCGGGTCACGCCACATATTTTGAACTAGATACCCCAATGATGATTGTGGCCAAGTTTGGTTTAATTTGGCCCAGTAGTTTCAGAGAAGAAGATTTTTGTAAAAGTTAACGACGACGGACGACGGACGACGACGACAGACGACAGACGACGGACGACGGACGCAAAGTGATGGGAAAACCTCACTTGGCCCTACGGGCCAGGAGAGCTAAAAATGATCATCTTCTGTGACAAGTTTATTTCTTGAGTAACAGTAACAGACTGTAGTACACTGGATAAGTTTAGATATGTACCCTCCAGTCAGCACTTTTGAAATATTGTCTAAAAACTGGAAAATCCCCCCTTTTTGGCAATTAGACAACTCTCCACAAGAGACCAAAAAAACACTGAAATTAACAACTATAGGTCACCATAAGGCCTTCAACAATGAGAAAAGCCCATACTGCATAGTCAGCTACAAAAGGCCTCGAAATAAAAATGTAAAACAATGCAAACAAGAATAGAATCATTCGTTCAATTTGTAGTTTTGTGCAATTTTCCTATTTTGATTAGTTCGATCTTAATAGTTTAAACCGACAACTATCACATATGAAATTGAATATAAGGCTGAGTCATATTCAATTTCAATATTTACAGACAGTTAAAAGGCCATTTCCGTAAGTTAAGAGGATGAATGTAGAAAAAAATACGTTTGGGCCCCGTTTTATTAAATACGAATGATTTTAGTATTTCGTGTATAAGTCAATTTACATATTCGAAATTCTAAACGGTTCTAAACGGTTGTATCCTTTCATTCATAGTTCTTGATACATAAACTAATTCGTGTAAAAAAGAATTTGCCATAAGACAGATAATGTCAAGCTCATTTTGTCGGTTTGTTTTTAATTTTTGCTGTAGCTTGTTATATTATTATTAAATACAAGTATTTCACAATAACACTTTTAACAAAAAATTGTCTACATTATTTGGTAAATCATCAGGTGAAACCTGATCGATTCATTGGTATTGAACTGTTTTACTCGGGATCCTCCTTTTTCTACAAAATACTTTTAGAACAGTTTTAAAGTAAATAAATGCTAAATTAAATACAATTTTGTATGCTTTACTGTTGTAGTTTGAAAAATTGTCGTTCGTTTTTCAAGTTTTTTTACATCATATGACTTCTTTCCGAAGGTAAAGTTTTATATTATACATCGCCACCTTCTTGTGAAACAATGCAAACAATGCAAACAATGTTTCACACAGGTGCTTATTGTCCGGCGGCTTTGTAAAAAATTGTGCACATCCTGTTACAAGCATGAAATTTGGCATAGACCTTCCTCAACTATTACTCTTTTATTTCAGATAGGGAGGCATTTGAAAAAAATGTCGCACTTCCGGTAAAATCCAAAATGGCGGACGTTATACTTAAATCAGCCCAATATCGAAGGCTAGCGTGTAAAAATGTCCTATTATCATGCTATTATAATATTTGGTACAGACCTTTGTGTTTTACTAATTTTGGATAAATTAAATAGATTAGATGTCTTCAGAAACCCCACTTCCGGTTAAAATCCAATATGGCGGACATTGTACTTAAATAAGCTTATTTTTTAGGGAGGGTAATTGAAATGTGTTTTAACGTATTGCTACTATAATTACATGGTGTATGAACCTTCCTTTGGTGCTTCTGATGGAGACAATGTATTAAGACATATGTCTTAAAAACCCTTACTTCCGGAAGTATCCATAATGGCGGACAGAGAAATATCAATTTTTTTATTCAAATTTTCAACTTATTTCAAAATGTAAAGAAAATGATTTTATTTTGTGCTGGTCATTAAACTTTTGGCTTTAAGTTATCCCCAAAACCACTTATTCTAGCATGTTGTAAATGCTAAGATATAAAGTTGACACTTCCGGTAAAAATATGACGTAAATTTTAAAGATGAGTCCTCAATCTATTTCTTCGATGTAGAGTTTTGGATAGATTGATTTAAACAAAATAAAATCACTATAGTACTAAAAAATATTTAAAACTACTTCTATTTGGCCAAGAATACATGCTTATTCACAGTCACCACCACATGCACACAAGGCAGTGCACGGGAGACCCGATTTTACACATTAAAAATAACCGCGGCATCCTTTCTTACATCCATAATGTACAAGCTTCTCAAAAAATGATGAGGTCTCAGAAAGAGTTTTTTTTAAAGGGAACCTCTTTGTCCCTTCGCAATCCATTAGTGACAAGACTAGGTAGCATAAGAGTCAATCCAAAGCTCGTCTCACCTGCATTAGTATATTACACGTTTTACATGCTTGAAAAGACTAGAACAAGTTGTGGGAATAGCCTCACTTAAAATGAGATTTCCCTTTTGTGCAAAAATTGACTTTCTTGGTTCGTTAATCATGTTAGATCTGATTAGTTTGTACAGTACAACCCCGGTGATTTAGGCTGATCAATCATCATTCTTTATATTAAAGTCACATCTTCAAATACCATTAATACTCACCGGACTAGATAAAACCAAGTGACTGATAAGAAATTCAAGATGCAATTTTACAACCGCAAAAAGTAACCAAAGGGGTATTGCCGCTGAGACTATAATTGATTCTAATATGACGTCCTTATTACGCTTTGTTAACAAAGCCGTGTTCTAATGGCAGATGGCAGTTAGGTCCGCTGCTGTATGCCCTTAGGTAATCGGTGCCCTCAGGTAATCGTGGCAATAGTGCCCATATGCGTAGTAATAACATGATCTAAAAATAGAATAAACTAAAAATACATCATTGTACTTTCTATTTCGACTGACAGTATATGTGCGAAAATAGAAGAAAACAGGAACACATACAATTTTTTACAATAAGTTACGACAAATAATTCACGAAAAAATCAAAATATTTGGTTAATTTGTGATCATTGCAACGTTAACAGATATTTATTTAGTAAAACGTAAATGACTTAAAATAAGTAAAAAGAAAACACTTTTTGAATGGCGATTTAAACTTTTATAATAATGGTTGTCAAAAACTGGTTTCATAAAGATTGATGTAAATAAATGTATACAATTATTTAAACTAACTATTAAAGAATAAAAGTTATCCACACATGCCTAAGGCAGCAAACATGGCAGCTGAGGGTGAAACAAACAAATTTTTTTTCTCAGGGTCAAAAACAAATTATTTGCTTCTCAAACAATTAGAAACTAACTTTAAAAAAAAACATAGCCATTCCCTCCTGAAAATGAAATGATTGCTGCCTAAGTTTCGTGAATGTCCTGTTGAAACTTTGACTATCATTGTGTTTGATAATATATAGAGAATAATACATGGCAAAATCCGTATCATATGTCGTATCATCCCGAGACATCAATATCAGCCCGAGGGCCCTTAGGCCCGAGGGATGATATTGGTCGAGGGTGATACGGCATGAGATACGGATTTTGCCATGTATTATACGCTTTATCATATATTTCAACAGAAGAGTTTTATATTATATGAACTGTTTTCTGATCCATAGCACTGGGTTACCTTCAGTTCTGCTTTTGTCTTGTTTCAAAGCTTTCAAATAACTGCTCAATTATTTATACGAAGCACCTAGGTTACCTTACAATCTGTTGTTTTGAAAATATTTTGTTTATTATTGTATTATTAAGTGTTTTGTATTTTTTATAGTTGCATTTAGTGTGCCAAAAAAATTGTTGTAAAAACTTGATGTTCGTGACGTTACATACCAAACAATGACGTCATTAAAAAATTGACCTATTTTTTTTTTTTTTTTTTTTTTTAATATTTGATTTTTTTTTTTTTTTTTTAATAGAAAAAAAATTCTTAAGCAAAAAAAAAACCCAAAAAACTGACTTAAGCTTAAAAAAAAAAAAAAAAGGTATGCGATACGGGTTTTACCATGCGATACGGGGTATGCGATACGGGTTTAGCCATGCGATACGGGGTATGCGATACAGGGTAGGTGATACAGACTGGAAAAAAGAACCTTTATTAGATATACAAAATAGCTGTATTTTGTACTAAATATATGATAAATGACACTAACATATGGACAGATTACGCATATATTGATTTTGGTTACTTCTTTTAAAGTAACATAAGTAGAAAATGATAACATTTAATAGATCAGTCCATCTTGTCCGACTGCATGAGGGGCAGTGGCGGATCCATCCATTTTTTTTTTAAAGGGGGGAGTTCCCAATCCAGGACACAAGTGGGGGGTTCCAACTATATGTTCCTATTCAAATGCATTGATCTCCAAAAAAAAAGGTTCCTATCCCCAGAACACCCCTGGACCCGCCACTGAGCTGTTACAAAAAATATCTATAAACTGTCACGGCATTATTTGAATTTAAGTGCACTGCATGCATCTTGCACTGTAAGATTAGCATTAACATTAATGCAAAATTGTTAAATAAATACCACTTTCGTTGGTTTTTTCTTATCTTTGTTTGAAATGTATTTTATTTAAAGCTTCTTTGTGTACCATTCTTTGTTTATTCGAAAGGGGCAGTAGATATATATACAATTAAAATAGAAGAACCTAGATAACGATATGTATGCGTTCAATAATGATACATATAAAAAAGAAGCTGTGGTATAAATCGTTGCGATCTGAAACTGCTTCTTTGATTGAGATACCGAAAAATGATCGGACCAAAATGTATGGTGAACGAAGGTTCGATGTGGCGGCCGGGACTCTGTGGATAGCCTTCCAACAAATCTTCGAAATGAACAATCGCTAGAACTATTTGTTAAGAAAGGACTACACACGCATCTATTCAAAGTTGCATTTGTGGATCGCTCATAGTTAAGACCTGGAACTGTGATTGGTTGTATTTGACTGAATGTTGATTTTTAATATTTTGTACATTTTATTCTGATTTTATGTGTTTCTGTATATTTTGATATAACGTTTGTATTTGTATTTTTATTTTTTAATTTCTTTACAAGCTGGAATATTTTAGTAACTTATTTTTAAACACAAAATTAAGCAAATTTTAGAAATATTTAATTAAGATAACGAATTTTCAAATTTTTACTTATTCATTAATAATTCTTTTAATTCATTTTAAGTTGCCTGAGTCTTAACTTTTTATAGTTGATTTGATGTAAGCTTAATACATATTTTGGTATATTTTTAACTTTGTAATTTCGTGTGTGTACGAACTTGTGTACTTTTGTTTTAACATGTAAAGCGCTTAGAGTAATTGTATTTTTTTATATAATATAAAAATGCCTTATAATAATAATAATAAATCCCAATGAGACAACTGTCCACAAAAGGACACAGAAATTAACAACTGTAGGTCACCGTACGGCCTTCGACAATGTGCAAAGTCCATACCGCATTGTCATCTATAAAGGGTTCAGAAATAACAATGAAAAACATTTCAAACGAGAAAACTAGCGGCCTTAATTATATAAAACAAATGAACAAAAACAAATATGTAGCACCTACTAGTAAACAAACGACAACCACTGAATTACAGGCTCCTGGTTTGGGGCAGGCACATACGTTTTTTTCCTAAAAAAGTTGTACAAACAATCGATATGTGAAAAGTGTTCCATCAATTATATCAAAGTATAAATAATCATAAATCTTTAGCATGTAAGAAAAGCATACATTTATAGATCCGTATTTTACTCGATTGGCTTTAAAAAAGTTAATAATATATGACACTTACATATGGACAGATTACGCATACATTGATTTTGGTTACTTCTTTTAAAGTAACATAAGTAGAAAATGATAACATTTAATAGATAAGTTATTGAAAATCAGTCCATCTTTTCCGATGCATGAGGGGCAGTGGCGGATCCATCCATTTAAAAAAAGGGGGGTCCCCAATCAAGGACACAAGGAGGGGGTGCAAACTATATGTTTCCATTCAAATGCATTGATAAAAAAAAAGGGTTTCTATCACAAGAACACCCCTGGACCCGCCACTGTCCATTGTTCAACTACTAAATTGTCTGTTTTACTTACTAGTACACTTGGTACAATAAAAAACCTGATAATAAATTGTTCAAATGAGGCATTTGAAAATAGTGGAATTAATTACTTTTGAAGTGTCAAAAACTCGTTGGAAGTACTTGATAAATTGCATGCATATATTGGTGATTTTAAATCTGTTCAAAGTTTTGATTTTTCTACCCTATATACCACTTTGGCTCATATTCTTATTAAGAAAAAATTCACATCCCTTATTAACTGGGCATTTAAAAAGTCAGAATGCGAGTACATATGTTCAAACTCTTTGCGATAATTTTTTAGTAGCAATAAACAAAAGAACTATGTCAGTTGGACATGCTTTGATACTATGTATGCGCTTGAATTTTTACTTGATAACATTTTTGTTCGCTTTGGAGATTCCGTATATCGTCAAGTTATTGGAATTCCAATGGGGATTAACTCTGCACCACTTATTGCGGACCTGTTTTTGTATTGTTATGAGTTACAATTTATGACTTAAATTAGCAAAGACCCATTAAACAACATTTGATACAAAAATTTAACAATACTTTTAGATATTTGGATGATATATTGGCTCTCAATAATGACGACTTCCGTATGTATACTAAAGAAATTTATCCTGTAGAACTTACCTTAAATAAAGCTAATGATAACAGTGACCACTACCCTTTCCTCGATCTTGATATCTTGATATCATAAACGGGAAGCTTAATACAAAAAATTATGATAAGAGAGATGATTTTTCATTTCCTATTGTTAATTATCCTTTTGTAGATGGTGACGTTCCCTTGTCATCATCTTATGGTGTTTATATATCTCAACTTGTACGATTCTCTCGTGTATGTAACAACGTATTAGATTTTAGCGAGAGTAATTTATGTATTACTGAAAAATTATTACACCAGGGTTTTCGATATCACAAACTGGTCAAAACATTTACTAAATTTTATCATCGGTGTAAGGAAATAAATCGTAAATATAACTCAACATGCAGACATTTTATACGTTCAGGTATTTCACATCCAATTTTTTATGGAAATATTCTTTTAAAGAACAAAAATGTCGGTATTCTCCTCAGAAACTAACAAAACCTTCAAATAGACTTATCAAAAAGGGATATAGTTACGTTACGGTTGTCAGGTCATTAAAGATTGCATATTTTGGCTTTAATATTGATTCACTGATAGAGTCTTTGAATCGGAACTAAACACATCTATTTCTAAAAAAACAGTTGTTGGCATGACACGGGTTATGTTCTTCTCATATATTTTATGATAGTATGATACTACTCATATGATGAACACATAATCTTTCAATTACGTAGTTCAATTGAGGTCTGGAGCTGGCATGTCAGTTAACTGTTAGTAGTCTGTTGTTATTTATGTACTATTGTCATTTTATTTATTTCCTTTTGTTACATCTTTTGACATCAGACTCGGACTTCTCTTGAACTGATTTATAAGTTGCGTATTGTTATGCTTTTACTTTTCTACACTGGCTAGATGTATAGGTGGGGGGTTGAGATCTCATAAACATGTTTAACCCCGCCGCAATTTTTGCGCATGTCCCAAGTCAGGAGCCTCTGGCCTTTGTTAGGCTTGTATGATTTTAAATTTTAGTTTCTTGTGTATAATACGGAGTTTAGTATGACGTCCATTATCAATGAACTATTATGCACATTTTTAGGGGCCAGCTGAAGGACACCTACAGCTGCGGGAATTCTCGCTACATTGGAAACCCATTGGTTGCCTTCGGCTGTTATCTGCTCTATGGTCGGGTGGTTGTCGCTTTGACATATTCACCATGCATTTCCTTTCTCAATTTTAATAACTATGTTTCTGATCTAATTTTGTATTCTATAAACGGCATCTATATATTTACACTACAAATCTACAACTCTCAGTTTATGGCTACACGTGCTGATCTTATCTATATTCATGCATAATATTAATTAGCTGTGTATGAGTATCAAGATCGTATCATACGTGATGATGACCAGCCAGTACACACTGTTAGGATTTTATTCACCAGTATTAAAAAAAGAGAAACATTGCAGTACGAACAGTAATCTATTCTTTTTTCATTTGACATTACTTCGAAAGTAACGTAGTTACCAGCACAGGTTAGGTAGTATATAACTGCTTTTTTAAAATGTTAATTGTCTTAATTAATCTTATTTGAGACATGTTGGATATTTTCAAGGAAAAACCTCACATCTCCAGTGTACTTTTGTACACAGTCAGATAACCTTAGGTCATCTCTAAATTACTGTGTATTTCCTGTATCTCAGATCATATCTATGATTGCTCACATAGTGAGGTTACCTCAGGTCACCTCTGTATGATTGAACATTGTGAGGTTACCTAATATTACCTCTGTATTGCTGTACATGGTAAGGTTACTCTGTATTACTGCACATACTCGTATTACCACAGTTTGTATAAACTTTACAAAACACTATTTTTTTTCAGTTTTCCTTAGGGCACTTCTTCATTTCTAAACATGGCCAAGTGCACATGTTAACTAATATCATTTCTTAACTACTGTATATAGATATGTAACCTCAGAATACCTCTGTATGTTAGAATATGGTGAGGTTACCTAAGGTCACAACTTCATGGTCATTGTACCAGCTGCATGTTACCACAGATAAACTTTGCAAAACGCTAATTTTCTACAAACCTCGGTTTACCACAATTTAATGTTCATAACTCCCTTCGTCAGCTTAGTCCAAATTACATCTATGTTCTTTTTTTTCACGGACAGGCTACCTCAGTTCATCTGTAAATTACTGCACATGACCAGGTTACCTCAGGTCATCTGTAAATTACTGTACATGACAAGGTTACCTCAGGTCATATGTAAATTACTATACGTGACCAGGTTACCTCAGGGAACCATTGTACTTCTGTGCATGGTAAGGTTACATCAGGGAACCATGGCACTACTGTGCATGGTCGGGTTACTTCAAGGAACCATTGTTCTACTGTGCATGGTCTGGTTACCTCAGTGATCCATTGTACTTCTGTGCATGGTCATGTTACCGAGGGAACCATTCCACTACTGTGCATGGTCAGGTTACCTCAGGGAACCATTGTACTACTGTACAAGGTCAGGTTATCTCAGGGAATCATTGTACTGCTTTGGATGGTGAGGTCACCGCAGGGAACCATTGTACTGCTGTGCATGGTGAGGTTTCCTCAGTAAACCATTGTACTGCTGTGCATGGTCAGGTTACCTCAGATAACCATTCTACCCGGTGCATGGTCAGTTATCTAAACTCACTACTGTACATGGTCCTTGTACCAGCTGCATGTTACCATATATAAGTTTGCCAAAACGCATATTTTCTGAAAACCTCAGGTAATCACAATTGATTTACATGGTCATAACTCCCTTCGTCAGCTTAATCCAGATCACATCTATGTGATTTTGTGCACGGACAGGTTACCGCAGGTCAACTGTAAATTACTGTACATGACCAGGTTTTCTCAGGTCATCTGTAAATTAATTTACATGATCAGTTTACCTCAGGGAACCATTATACTACTGTACATGGTCATGTTACCTCAGGGAACCACTGTACTACTGTGTATGGCCAGGTTACCTCAGGGAAACATTCTTCTACTGTGCATTGTAATGTAACCTCAGGGAACCTTTGTACTACTGTGCATGGTCAGGTTTCCCCAGGGAACAGGTCAGGTTACTTCAGGGAACCATTGAACTACTGTGCATGGTCAGGTTACCTCAGGAAACCATTGTACTACTGTGCATGGTCAGATTATCTCAGGGAACCATTGTACTACTGTGCATGGTCAGGTTACCTCAGGGAACCATTGAACTACTGTGCATGGTCAGGTTACCTCAGGAAACCATTGTTCTACTGTGCAGGGTCAGATTATCTCAGGGAACCATTGTACTACTGTGCATGGTCAGGTTACCTCAGGGAACCATTGTACTACTGTGCATGGTCAGGTTACCTCAGGGAACCATTCTACTACTCTGCAGGGAACCATTGTACCATTGTGCATGTTCAAGTCTCCTCAGGGAATCGTTGTTCTACTGTGCATGGTCATGGTACCTCAGGGAACCATTGCACTACTGTTCACTGTTCAATACTGTTGTGTATTGTAAGTTTACCTCAAGGAATTATTGTACTACTGCGCATGGTCAGGTTACCTCAGGGAACCATTGCACTACTGTTCATGGTCAGGTTTCTTCAGGGAACCATTGTACTACTGTGCATGGTAGGTAACCTCAGGGAATCATTGTACTACACTGCATGATCAGGTTACTTCAGGGAACAATTGTACTACTGTGCATGGTAAGTAATTAGGGAATCATTGCATTACCGTGCATGGTCAGGTTACTTCAGAGAACCATTGCACTACTGTGCATTATCAGGTTACTTCAGGGAACCATTGTACTACTGTGCATGGTCAGTTTATCTCGGAATCATTGTACTACTGTGCATGGTCAGGTTACATCAGGGAACAATTTGTGCTTCTGTGCATTGTCAGGTTTCCTCAGGGAACCAAGCTTTGGTCCCTCTTTTTGTACTACTGTACATGGTCATGTTACCTCAGGGAACCACAGTACTACAGTGCATGGTCAGCTTACCTCAGGGAACCATTGTACTACTGTGCATTGTCATGTTACCTCGGTAGACCATTGTACTACTGTGCATGGTCAGGTTTCCCAGGGGAATCATTGTACTACTGTATATGGTCAGGTTACTGCAGGGAACCATTGTACTTCTGTGCACTGCCAGATTACCTCAGGGAACCATTGTACTAATGTGCATAATCAGGTTACTTCAGGTAACCATTGTACTCTTGTGCATGGTCAGGTTACCTCAGTGAACCACTGTACAAAGGTGCACGGTCAGGTTATTTATAAAGATAGACAAGAATGAGATTTACAGATAATTTAGTAGACTGAAGTTGTTTATAGGTTTATGGTGAATGAAAACATAAATATAGACTTTTAAAAAAATCTTGCATCTTTTGGGAATATCATTCCAGGAAAGTGGAATGATATCATGTTTACTTGAAGTTGTGAGGTCTAGTAAAAATAGCAAACAGAAAGTGGAAAAAAAGGAGATGACCTCAGGATTGCGTACTTTTAATTCTTCGTGGCAAGACCCCCTTTTTTCAATTTAATCACAATTTCACTTTGGTACATACATGATATGAACATGATTTTTTTTCTAAGATCAGCTGTTTTGCATGTAAGCCTATGGAGCAATCAATAACAAGACTGCAACCTAATGTTAACTTGATTTGAATCGATTATATTTGTTGTTACTTTGTAGGTTACCTGAGGTAATCCTGTTATGAAAAAATACTTCGTAGATACGTTGCTTGTATATGCATTTATATTGTAATTACACAATTTCTTAATCTAAAATGTAGGACTTAATAGATTTGTATTGTTTATGCCATTATATGTAAATGTTACCTGAGTTCACTTGAGTTAAATTGGTTGTATTTGGTGTTATAATTGGGGTTACCTGAGGTAACCCTGTCATGAATGAATACTTCGTAGATACTTTGGTAGTGTTTACATAAATTGTAATAAACAAACTTCTTTATTTCAAATGTAGGAATTCATGACAGTTGTATTGTTTATGTGAAGCACATGTAAAGGTGACCTCAGTTAACTTCAGTTAAGTTGGTTATATTTGTAATTATGTCTGGGGTTACCTCAGGTACCCATGTTATGAAGAATGCTTTTAAGATAGTTTGCTAGAGTAAACATTTATGCTGTAATCGAACAATGTCTTTGTTTCAAATGTAGGACTTCATAGATGTGTATTATTTATTTGATATTTAGAAAATGCGATTTGTCTTAATTCGAATGGATTATACTTGTTACTATTTTATTGGTTACCTGAGGTAACCCGGTCATGGCAGAATACATTGTAGATACTTTGCTAGTATATGCATTTATGGTGTAATAAACCAACTTCTTCATTTAAATGTAGGAATTCATAAAAGTTATATCGTTTATGTGATGTATATGTAAAGGTGATTTGAATTAACTTGAGTTAAATAGGTTGTATGTGTTGTTATTGTATTGGTTACCTCAGGTAACCCTGCTATGAAAGAATTCTTAGTAGATACTTTGCTAGTGTATACATTGTATTGTAATTCCACAATTTTTTAATTTGAAATGTAGGACTTCATAGATTTGTATTGTTTATGTGATGCATATATATTTAAAGGTGACCTCAGTCAACTTGAGTTAAATGGGTTATCTTTGTTGTTATTGTTAGGGTTACCTGAGGTAACCCTGTAATAAATGAATCCTTCGTAGACACTTTGCTAGTTTTTATATTAATTCTAATAAAGAAACTTCTTTATTTTAAATGTAGGACTTCATGAAAGTTGTATTGTTAATGTGATGTACATGTAAAGGTGACCTCAGTTAACTTCAGTTAAGTGGGTTATATTTATAATTAAGTCTTGGGTTACCTCAGATACCCATGTTATGACGAATGCTTTTGAGATAGTTTGCTAGTGTAAACATGTATGTTGTAATCGGACAATTTCTTTATTTTAAATGTAGGTCTTCATAGATGGGTATTGTTTATGTGATATTTCTGAAAGGCGACTAAATTTAACTTGATATGAAGGGATAATACGTGTTGCTATTTCATTGGTTACCTGAGGTAACCCTGTCATAACAGAATATTTAGTAGATACTTTGCTAGTATATGCATTTATGGTGTAATAAACCAACTTCTTCATTTAAATGTAGGAATTCATTAAAGTTATATTGTTAATGTAATGTATATGTAAAGGGAATTTGAATTAACTTGAGTTAAATAGGTTGTATTTGTTGTTATTTTATTGGTTATCTCAGGTTTATACTTTGCTTGTGTTTATATTAATTGTAATAAACAAACTTCTTTATTTCAAATGTAGGACTTCATGAAAGTTGTATTGTTTATGTGATGCACAGGTAAAGTTGACCTCAGTTAACTTCAGTTAAGTTGGTTATATTTGTAATTATGTCTGGGGTTACCTCAGGTACCCATGTTATGAAGAATGCTTTTTAGATAGTTTGCTAGAGTAAACATTTATGCTGTAATCGAACAGATGTGTATTATTTATTTGATATTTAGAAAATGCGATTTGTCTTAATTCGAATGGATTATACTTGTTACTATTTTATTGGTTACTTGAGGTAACCCGGTCATGGCAGAATACATTGTAGATACTTTGCTAGTATATGCATTTATGGTGTAATAAACCAACTTCTTCATTTAAATGTAGGAATTCATTAAAGTTATATTGTTTATGTGATGTATATGTAAAGGTGATTTGAATTAACTTGAGTTAAATAGGTTGTATTTGCTGTTATTGTATTGGTTACCTCAGGTAACCCTGCTATGCAAAAATTCTTAGTAGATACTTTGCTAGTGTATACATTGTATTGTAATTCCACATTTTTTTAATTTGAAATGAAGGACTTCATAGATTTGGATTGTTTATGTGATGCATATATATTTAAAGGTGACCTCAGTTAAATTGAGTTAAATGGGTTATATTTGTTGTTATTGTTAGGGTTACCCGGGGTAACCCTGTAATAAATGAATCCTTCGTAGACACTTTGCTAGTGTTTAAATTAATTGTAATAAAAAAACTTCTTTATTTTAAATGTAGGACTTCATGAAAGTTGTATTGCTTATGTGATGCACATGTAAAGGTGACCTCAGTTAACTTCAGTTAAGTGGGTTATGTTTGTAATTATGTCTGGGGTTACCTCAGGTACCCATGACATGAAGAATGCTTTTGAGATGGTTTGCTAGTGTAAACATGTATGTTGTAATCGGACAATTTCTTTATTTTAAATGTAGGACTTCATAGATTGGTATTGTTTATGTGAGTTTTCTGAAAGGCGACTAAAGTTAACTTGATATGAATGGATTATACTTGTTTCTATTTCATGGGTTACCTGAGGTTACCCTGTCATGACAGAATATTTAGTAGATACTTTGCTAGTATATGCATTTATGGTGTAATAAACCAACTTCTTCATTTTAAATGTAGGAATTCATTAAAGTTATATTGTTTATGTGATGTATATGTAAAGGTGATTTGAATTAACTTGGGTTAAATAGGTTGTATTTGATGTTATTGTATTGGTTACCTCAGGTAACCCTGTTTTGAAAGAATTCTTAGTAGATACTTTGCTAGTGTATACATTTGTATTGTAATTCCACTGTTTTTTTAATTTGAAATGTAGGACTTCATAGATTTGTATTGTTTATATGATGAATATATATATCAAAAGGTGACCTCAGTAAACTTGAGTTAGATGGGTTATCTTTGTAATTATTGTATTGGTTACCTCAGGTAACCCTGCTTTGAAAGAATTCTTAGTATATACTATGTAAGTGTATACATTTATATTTTAATTACACAATTTCTTAATTTAAAAATGTAGGACTTCATAGATTTGTATTGTTTATGTGATGCATATATATTTAAAGGTGATACCTGAGTTAACTTGAGTTATATGGGTTCTATTTGTTGTTATTATTGGGTTACCTGAGGTAACCCTGTAATGAATGAATTCTTTGTAGATACTTTGCTATTGTTTATATTAATTGTAATAAACAAACTTCTTTATTTCAAATGTAGAACTTCATGAAAGTTGTATTGTTTATGTGATGTACATGTAAATGTGATCTCAGTTTATTTCAGTTAAGTTAAGTGGGTTATATTTGTAATTATGTCTGGGGTTATCTCTCAGGTACCCCTGTTATAAAGAATGCATATTAGATGGTTTGCTAGTGAAAACATTCATGTTGCAATCAAACAATTTCTTTATTTTACATGTATGCCTCATAGATGTGTATTGTTTATGTGATATATCGGAAAAGCGACTTTAGTTAACTTGATATGAATGGATAATTCTTGTTGCTATTATATAGGTTACCTGAGGTAACCCTGTCTTAACAAAATACTTAGTAGATACATTGCTAGTATATGCATTTATGCTGTAATAAACCACTTTCTTCTTTTGTAATGTAGCAATTCATTGAAATTATATTGTTTATGTGATATATATGTAAAGGTGATCTGATTTAGCTTGAGTTAAATAGGTTGTTTTTGCTGTTATTGTTTCGGTTACCGCAGGTTACCCTGTTATGAAAGAATTCTTCGTACATACTTTGCTAGTGAATACATTTATATTTTAATTACTCAATTTCTTAATTTAAAATGTAGGACTGCATAGATTTGTATTATTTATCCGATTATATATAAAGTTACCTCAGTTGACTTGAGTTTATAAATGATTGTATTTGTTGTTATTATTAGGGTTACCTGAGGTAACCCTGTTATGAATGAATACTTCAGATCATTAATTGAACTTTTATAAAGAAAAAAGTTTATAATTTTACCAGCCATCCCCAACTTACACGTACATACGAAATGAATGATCGGTGAGTACAAATAATAAAATCATTTTGGAAGTTTGTTGACATCTTTGGTATTTGGTCACATTAAAATTTGGTATTAAGATCTATCTAAATATGAACTATATTTTCGTGCGTATTTAATCAATGAAGCATTACCACGATTACCTGAGGGCACCGATCACCTCAGGGCATACAGCAGCTGACCTAACTGCCACCTGCGTTCTAATGCGCACAAAAAATATGTTTGACACATGAGCACGGACTTTTTATATTAACGTTATTTCCATCGTTATCATTTTAAATATTTACATTTAAGCAGCAAGCATGAACTTTTATTATATATTTTTATCAAACAACATATATTTACCCTGGTCGTAGTTTTTAAACTTATCAAATATGAAATGTAGTATACAAACTCCTCGGGGAGGAAACAGAAACAGCCAACAAAACCCATAACTCTAAAAATAAGAGAAGTGCAAAAATTTTGCAATTATTTCACTTAAATGGAAATTCTGTATTAGCAAGTGTAAACGGCAATTTGGTCAGCTGTTTAGTGGACAGTGGTTCTTCCGTCAGCTGCTGTTCAGTAAGTTTGCTAGAAAATTTAGGCATAAAAAGTAAAAGTTTTCGTAAACCTTACTTCAATGAAGCTGTGGGTGTTGGTGGTGAAGTCCATAAAATGTTAGGAGTTATTACCCTTCATGTCATACTAGGGAATGTAACAAGCAAACAGAAATTCCACATCTTAAATCACATGCAGCAAAAGATGATATTAGGGCATGACTTTCTTAAACACAATAGAATCCATCTTGATTTTGAGGAAGAATCATTATTCATTCCTGAAACAGGAACTAAAAATTGCACAGCAGTCGAAATGAACTCAGGTTTAGCAAGGACTATTTCTTCCATCACTATTCCACCTTTTTCACAAGTAGATATTCCCATTAGAGCCTCAAGGGTTCAAGGTAAGGTTGCCATTTTGGAACATTTGTCAAGTTTGCCTCAGCAGTCTTTAACTGGTGCGAAATGTTGCATTTCACTAGTCAACGGGAATAAGTCTCTCATGCGAATCATGAATCCTACTAAGAAAGGAGTGTTCTTACCTGAAAATTTTGTAGTTGCTTCTGTTTCTCCTGTTAATTCAGATTCTGTTACCTCACTTAGTCAGAAAGTGGACAACTCTGAACGCGGTCAAGATACTTCTTTGGGTGATAAAAACATGGACAAGGACACATTAAATTTTAATTTAGAAAATTCTGATCTAACAGATCAACAAAAAGCAACACTTACACACTTTCTCCATAAAAACAGGAAAGTTTTTGCCAAATACATGAGTGAGTTAGGCCACACTGATGTCTATCAACACACAATTGACACAGGAAATGCCCCACCTATCAGAAAAAGATTTTATCGTCAGTCACCCCATGTCTTAGAGGAAATGAACAAACAAATTGAGGAGCTACTCAGGTATGACATCATAGAGGAATCAAACAGTGAATGGGGGGCACCAGTCGTCATGTGTCGTAAGAAAACAGGGCTGCTTAGATTTTGCTGTGATTTCAGATCCCTGAATCAAGTCTCGGCAACCAAATGTTTTCCCCTACCTCGTCTTGAGGATGTCTTTGACTCTATTGGCAAAAGCAAAGCTCAATTTTTCAGTACTCTAGATCTTTTCTCAGGATATTGGCAATGCGGCCTTAACCCTTCTACTGCTCACATGTCAGCCTTTGTAACACCTAGTGGTGTATATCAATGGAAGAGACTTCCTTTTGGTATAGCGTCAGCCCCAGCTTCATTTCAGCATATGCTCACTCATGTGTTACATGGTCTCAATTATCAAATGGCTTTGGTAAATGTAGATGACATTTTGGTATTCAGTCGAAACTTTGAGGAACATATGAGACATCTGCAGTTTGTTTTTGATAGACTCTTATCATCAGGCTTAACTCTGAAGCCAAGCAAATGTGATTTTGCACAGAAAGAGGTTCTTTACCTTGGTCTCAGAATTTCAAGGGAAGGTGTCAAGGTTGATCAGTCTAAAGTTGAAGCTGTCAAATCATTCCCAGTTCCAAAAACTGAGACACAAGTCAGAAGCTTTCTAGGTCTCTGTAACTATTATCGCAAGTTCATTAAAAACTTTGCATTCATAGCCAAGTCACTTACAAATCTCACCAAGAAGGATGTTCCATTTGAGTGGTCAGAAAAATGTCAAAAATCTTTTGACACACGTAAAGATGCACTCTGTTCACCTCCTATACTTGCCTATCCAGACTTAACTAAACCTTTCATTCTTACTACAGATGCTAGTGGAACTGCTATAGGGTATATCTTAGGTAAGTTTGATTCGGAAGGTTGGGAAAGAGGCTGTGCATACAATGGTCGTTCTCTCTCACAATCTGAAAGTAAATGGTCTATCAGTGAAAAAGAGTGTCTAAAAGAGGGACGAAAGACACCAAAGGGACAGTCAAACTCGTAAATCTAAAACAAACTGACAACGCCATGGCTAAAAATGAAAAAGACAAACAGAAAAACAATAGTACACATGACACAACATAGAAAACTAAAGAATAAACAACACGAACCCCACCAAAAACTAGGGGTGATCTCAGGTGCTCCGGAAGGGTAAGCAGATCCTGCTCCACATGCGGCACCCGTCGTTTTGCTTATGTGATTACAAATCCGGTAAATAGTCTAATTCGGTAGTGTCTAGCTGTCTTAGAAGGAATTAAAAACTATCATGTCTATCTTGCTAATAGTCACTTTAAAATCTACACTGACCATCACGCTCTCAAATGGCTTTCTAGTATTAAGCAGTCTACAGGTAGATTGGTTCGTTGGTCTGTCTTATTACAAGGGTACGACTATGAAATATGTTTCCGAAGAGGCAATAAGAACACAAATGCAGACTGTCTGTCCCGCAGAGAGTATCCTCATACTGATAACAATCTTCCTGAGCCAGAGGACAGCATTCCTTCTATTGATGTTAATCACATTTCAACATCTGAACCAAATAATTCTAATCATGTAGAGGTTACATTTTTCTTCACTGAAAATCCACCTTTTCAAAGACCTCTCTTAGCTGCGATAGACACGCCCACAGAGTTCAACATCACAACTGAAAATATAGGAGATTTTCAAAAAGATTGTCCTGATTTTAAAGACATGTACACATATCTTTCAAACGACATCCTTCCTGAAGATAAAAAACATGCAGACAAGGTGAAACACGAGTTCCTACAATATTGCCTACTAGATAGAGTACTTTATCACTTCTTCCAACCACGTTCTAGAGGGGTTAAACACAAAGATCGTTTCATTAAACAACTGCCTTTACCTAGAAAATTTAGGAATGATATTCTAGCTAAATAAATGTCTCAAATTTATTAACATGTAACGATTTTCGTTTACAAAGCTTTTTGTGTTATAAGTGAAAAATAAGCCATGTAAGTGTCAAATAGATATCCACAAAGAAGGAAATAAGACTTTTGATAAATAATAGATAAAGTCACAGCTTAACATAGTCTTTAGATTTCTTATGTAAAGAACAATTAATCCTAGAGTCTTTTCAATTAGCGCTTATTCGGCCTAAAACCCAAGCGATAGATATTTATGATGTAATGAGGCATGAGGACCGTCAAGGGGTCTCAATCAGTTAATTCTTTGTTAAATTAAGAAATAAACTTTCTTGTGTCTCACCTGGAAACAAAGTCACATGACTTTAGTATTTTTGGTGGCGTGTGTGGTCACTTGCAAAGCGACCATCAACGAATAAAGTTCTATATTTCAAATTGTCTGTATTTTTCCAGGTGAGTGCAAATATTAATAGTTATTTAATTTTTCAAATGTAAGAAGTTAATTTATATTATGTTGAGTGAAAACTAATATTCTAAATTATTCAGAAACTTGTTTTAAAAGAACTTATATCTAAACTTAAAAGAATCAAGTCATTATATGAATCTCTGAACATTCGCTAAAAAAATAAATAGCGTGGCGTCATCATAAAATCTAAATAATGTAAATAATTAAAGTAATAATTGTTTCACATCTCTATCTAAGTAATTCAAGTTAAGTCTTTTAAATGTTAAATTAAATAAAATGTTTAAATAGAGTTGCATTCGTAACGTATTGTTATGTTAAGTCTAGTTTTACATTTAAAAGAATGATTTCAATCGTCAGCTAAGGAAGTGTTTCGGTTATTAAAAATGTACATATGTAATTATTGTTTTTATGTGTTTAAAAAGGACAAGTTATTTGTCTTGTTTTAGCTTAGTTAGTTATTATTTTGCTAATGAAAGTATCAGTGCGCTGCTGCAAGGTTTAGTCAGGTTTTTAGGCAGTTCAATTATAGAGTTACCTCCCATTCGAAAACAGCGTTTTCAGTCAATTAAGGTGGCAGAAACCAGTTATTTTACAATAAATCTTTAGAATTTCATGGATTTATGATTTTATTTTCTTGAAAATTCATTCAAGCTTATAAACAAATAAAATGTATGGTTTCAAGGAACCAAGATGTGTGCGTGCTTATGTAAATATATAGAAAACCTTTAAATGTGGGTGTCTGTCCAGCATGGAGATTTAAAAATTTATAAATGCATTGTAAATAAGGCAAAAAATGTGATGCTCTGATACCAATCTATTGCTCACCTCCAGAATCCTGCTAAAAGCCGACAAGAATTTTAGGCAAAATTCAAGAGATAAAGGATATTTAGTGAATTAGAGCCTTGTCCGAACCTATCCTTACCATCAAAATCTCAAGATATTTTTGTTTACAAAAAAATGAATATTTTCACTACTTTGATTGGATGCCGTCAAGTGAGGAGACCACAATTTTGACATCTGATTGGACCAATGTGTGAAGGAAATCCCCAACCTGTGTATGCAACTACTAACTTGTGTAGTATACTAGCCTAGAATTTACATTCAATTATTTTTTTAGTCCACATGATGCAATTATATACCTCAATGCTTTACTATAACAAAATTTCTGCGTGGGACACATGTTCTGGTACACCAAAACTGGTACCTGCTACCTCAAATCAGATATTCAGTCAACATGGATTTCTCTTTATTAAGTTCTTATGTCATGTACATCATAGACTCTGAAGGTAAATCCAATTCATAATTCAAGCATATTCATGCAATCAATAATCATGTCATGTCGAAAGGTTGCGATGTCTCCTCATCGAGGGCGATCCGAGTCGAACATAAGAAACTGCAGCAAGCCACTGTTTTGATGTAAATAGCACGATTAGTTAATTATTGTAATATTTTATAGTGTCTTTATTCTTCGTTATCATAAGTCACAATTCCTATTGTCATGTTACAGCTATCAAAGCAAGTTTTATTAAGTGTGTATGCAAATTACAGTCAGTCTAAATTGAGCATTGAAACTCATAGTCAAAATCTATATTTGGTATTAAATGAGCTATCATATATTGAGATATGTTTAAGTAAGTAAGGCAAATGACTTTAGTCATTCTTTTATTATGTTTCAAGTTAGTTTCCCCCGTCATTCAATATTCTGCTAGTTTCCCCATTCTATTTCATAAATCAGTCATTAATGATGTCATATCATTATTCAGATTAAATGTGACTTTTGCTTGGCCCGATACAATGTTTCAGTCATTTATTTGTATCAGTGTAAAGAATTGTGTGATTGCTATTCATATGTCATTATATTGTGTATTATATTATATATCATTCTATCATGTCTATTGTGTATTGTATAATATATCGGCACTTGCAAAGCGACCATCAACGAATAAAGTTCTATATTTCAAATTGTCTGTATTTTTCCAGTCAACCAGTCAGAGGTTATCATACGTCAGAATCATCAACCAATCAGAGGTTATCATTCAGTCTATTGGTCAGACACAATTTGGTCGTATACATTACAACTGCACAGTCACAAGTAGTTCACACAGCAATTCCACACAACAAACAAAGCATGCCAAGTTACAAGCTCACAATAATTCACTATAAATTGTTTGAATGCAAATGAATTCTGCTATACTGTCTTATGAGATTTTGGCGAATCATAAGTCCTTCATGGCTTCTATGAACATTGCATTGAACAACAAATCGGAGGACTTACCTTGTTTGTATTGGATACCTAAACTTCACAAAATTCCGTACAAACAACGATACATTGCCGGCTCATCTGCTTGTTCTACTAAAGAATTGTCCATTAGATTGACTAAAATTCTGTCCGCAGTTAAAGAGGGTCTTCAGATATACTGTGAAACTGTTTACTCACATAGTGGTATTAACCATATGTGGATTCTTAAAAACTCTAAAGAACTTCTGGATAATTTTAAATCTCGGTCTTTTTCTAAAATAAGTTCTATTAAAACTTTTGATTTTTCAACCTTGTATACTACCATTCCCCATGTGAAATTGAAAAACCGTCTAAATGAAATAATCCACAATGCTTTTCATCATAAAAATGGTAGCATACGCTATAAATTTATCCCTTTGGGATACCATAAGGCATATTTTGTTAATAAGGAACAAAAGGGTAAAACATACTACACAGAGGAACAAGTGATCAGTATGCTGGAGTTTCTGATTGACAACATATTTGTTGAATTTGGAGGTAGACTATTTCAACAAATTGTCGGCATTCCTATGGGAACGAACTGTGCGCCTCTCCTTGCCGACCTCTTATTTTCATATGAATTGGAGTTCCTTCAGACACTTGTCAAAAACAAGAAGATAAAAAAAAAGCCCGGTTATTTAATTTCACTCTCAGATATATTGATAATGTTCTTTCCATTAACAATCCGAACTTTTCTGATTGGGTTCCATTAATATACCCACCAGAACTAGAAATTAAAGAGACCACAGACACGGCTTCCTCCGCCTCATTTTTAGACTTATACCTCGAATTTGACATACACAGTCATCTCAGTACCAGAATCTATGACAAACAAGACGATTTTAATTTTGAAATTATCAATTTCCCCCACCTTAGTAGTAATATACCAACTTCACCTGCATATGGAATATACATTTCCCAACTTATTAGGTATTCAAGAGCTTGCAGCTCCTATTCAGACTTTGTAAAACGTCGCCAGTGTCTGAGCAGAAAGTTGATGAACCAGGGGTATGTTAAAGAATGTCTCGTCCTTTTTCTTAAAAAGTTTATCGGAAGATACCCAGAACTTATTGATAAATATTCCGTATCAACTTCACAAATAATACAAGATGGTCTTGAAGTATAGATTTTGCGTACTGACGTTGGTTATCATCTTAATAACGTGTTATAGTATTATTTTATTTGTCTTTATTAATATTACTTGTACTGTTAAGTCATTTTTTTTTAGATATTCTTTTGAAGTGACTCTGTTGTTATGTAAAACATCATACTTTGAACGACAAAATTATTTCATTTTTTGGGGAAAGACGGCTTCAAGCCGTCAATCCCCTATGGGGTTGACCAGAGTGACACTCCCTCACATCATTCATTTTGTTTTTATACATGTTATAGTGTGGAAAACCCCCAACAAATCTTACTTAGATTGAAGAGAAGGAGACCCAGAAATGAATAGTTTGACTTTAAACACTTTTTTACACATTTCCCTTCTGTTTCTCACGAAATTATCGTATCTTGAACTCTCCTTTACACTATTTACGTTTATTTTACAATCCGGAAAAATTAGTATGACGAGATATTCTAAATATATCCAACCTAAATTGTATTTTATAGTGACGTCATTCTTGGAAGAAGCAGGGATATCCTTCACCAGTTCACTGGTTATTTAAATCATTATTAGAGATCTTGCACTAATAACAAATTTGTATTTGTTAAATCTAAACATAATATTGTTTACTGTAGATGATTTAAACATCAACATGCAATACTTTAATATGTAGGTCAACAACTTTTTTCGGGTCGCACTAATTAGAGACAAGAAGCGTCAAGAAGTGACAAGAAGTGTCAAGAGGACTATTTAGCGACAAGAAAAAAAAATCTTCTTGTCGCTTCTTGTCGCTAAAATTCTTCTTGTTGCTAATTAGTGAGACCACTTTTTTCTGTAAAAATTCTGAGAATCTTCCTCCAATTCAGGAGCACCTCAATTGATGAGTAATTATCATCTAAAATAAAAGTTAATGTATTTAAACACTTCAAATGTGACATTTCATTGGATTAGTAGTTTTCTATTAAAACTAAATTTTTGTGTACCTACATAATCATTGTAATGGTAAAAAATAATAATAAAAATTTGCATTTTGTAGTTTTAACATATTTATTATTTACAAATATTTCAAAATTAAGATTTGGAAACAAGCTTCACACAGTTTACATCACTCATATTGTTTTTTTTATTAATACCTGTTTCCCTGTAATGAGAGTTGTAACTTGGAACTTTAACAATGGAAATTAAAACTGAATAGATTTTTCAGTCCACACTTTCTTAAGAAAAAACTTAAAAATCCAAGAGTACTGTCACAAAAAATGGAAAATGGCCATAGCCTGCAGTTCAGTGGTACACAATCAAGATTTCAAAAAATATTGTAGTTGTTGTGAAATGACAGAATTCAGGTTGTGGAATGACAGAATTCAGTTGAGTTTTAGATAATTAGCTATCAACTTTAATCAAATGTTTAGATTTAGAAGATGCAGATCTCTTCCATTGGTTCAAATTGAATCCTAAACTAAGGAAATGAAATTACATAAACAACAATTGATTTCAATATTGTCAACCTTTCTACATGTTCTAGCTGTTCTCTTTTTCATTCTTCATATGAAAACTATCAGAAGATACCCCCTATCCAAAAACATAATTAAATAGAAACAAGGGCCGTCTTTCCCCTCAGAGCTATTCAGCTCTTTGATTAATATTACTTTTACTTATTGATCTTGACATACTATGAATGACAATACTATTTTATTCAATTATACTACTTTTTCTGTTAAGTCTGTTTTTTATGATATACATTTGACGTGAAACTGTACTTATGTATCTCGTCATACTTTGAACCACGCTATTAATTTTATTTATTATTATTACTTAATGTTTAGTCTGTTTTTGTTATATTTACTTTAAGTGACTCTGCATGTATGTATGCCGTCATACGTTGAACGACAAAATTATTTTTATGTCTACCTGTACGAATTTCTATGTGATAGCTCATGAATGTGATATTTTTAGATAGTTTTAATAAGATATTATTGATAAAAAAAATATATATTATTCTTAATATTTTCTTGTTGTTATATTCTTTAAAATAAGAGACTTTACCAAAACTTCGGAAATTATGTAAGGATACCGATGTTTCTGGGGTTTTTTTGTGTCTCGTATTTCATCATCAGCTGGTTTTCTTATGTATGGTTATATGTATTGCTATGACAAAAAACGTTTCTAAAGGCACAAAGGGAATGGTATGACAATAATTCTAAAGGTACGAAATTAGTTTGAATTTGTCAATCCGTATTACATCAATTTCAACATACACTTTGATTTATAAAATTTTATTCTGCACAAAAAACAAAGTATGTACAGAAATTTTCTAACATGATGATTCTTAAATTGCTTACTCGAAAATGTTTATAAGACACAAAGGGAACAAACAGTATGAGATTTATTCTAAAGGTATGAAATTGGTATGAATTTTTCAATCCGTTTTTCAGAAATTTCAATCTGACACACTTTGTTTCATAAAATTTTATTCTGAACAAAACAAAGTAGTTGTATTGAGAGTGAAGTATGATGTATTTGTACAGCTTTGAATGTTTCAATGAAGAACTCTCTGATTTTTTTATTCTTATATTTCTATAAAAATTTTCTCATTCTATTTTTTAAACTTCAATAGACGATGTCTTTGAACGCCGCTTGTGAGATCTGTATTTAGAAAACTGGTATTTTATAATTGTGCATAATTATATCTGAAGTTTTCTTTTGTTTTTCAAATATATTGATTAAATACACATTTTTTCGAAAGAAATCACTTTCCCCCATGCAATTCTATGAACAATTTCAGTTCCCTTGAGCACTTATCAAACTCTTTTGTGGTCCTTTGTGCTCGGCGTTTTGCATTTGCGCCGATCTGCATTTCATTTGCGCCGAATTTTTCTTTCATTTGCGCCAATTATTTTTTTCATTTGCGCCGATTTTTTCACAGGTAAAGTATAGGTGAATAGATATAAGAAGGTGTGGTATGAGTGCCAATGAGACAACTCTTATTTTTATTATCATTAAAGACCTTTTTTAGTTTGCCAGTTGTACAAATCTTATGAATTATCAATATTTACATGGATATAACTGTTTTGAACTCTGAAAAGTATCGAAAAAAGTTCAATTACATGTGATGAATGATAAATTTTTATAATAATAGAGCATTGATCTGAGTTATTCTCTGTTGATGTAATTTATCACACAAATCTTTAGAAATTGTTTCAATCGCATTTAAGAAATTACTGTCGTTTGAAGTGTAGAACCCACTAGTTTTCTTTAGTCAACAATTAATTGGTTAAATGTTTCCCTAGTTTGAAAATTAGTTTTCCGCTGAATTAATTAGGCATAGAAATGGACATTTAGTGAGAAAACGTTGAAGGTTTTCTTCCTCAAGTTTGCATAGCGGGCAAATTGGGTCTGTACCTGCTAAATTAAATATAGCTTTAGTTGCTTGTAAAAAGTAGGTTCACGTAAGTATTCTATCTTTTGTTGTGGCTTTCTTTGTATTCCCTGGAATTTACATGTAAAAGTATCACCTGTTACTTACCTGTAAATACAATTAGGAGAAAATATAAATCGGCGCAAATGAAAAAATGAAATCGGCGCAAATGAAAGAATGAAAATTTTCAAAATCGGCGCAAATGTCATACGCCCTTTGTGCTTACTAATACTTACATACTTTTAAACATCAGTATGTTTTCATTTCATTTTGTTTCGTTTCTTTCCGCTGTTATTTCGTTTCGCAGATTGCAGGTACCCCTCTTTTCGCCCCTTTTCTATTTTTGATATTTTAATCAAAATTTTAAAAATAAAATTTTCAAAAAATGAAATTATCAAAATTGCACTTTTGGTTTAGTATTTTAAAAGTTTGATTCAATTTCTATACTATCAGATTTAAAAACGATATTCAGAATTTTAATATTTTTATAATTTGATTGGAATTTCAAAATTTCAAAACTTTGATCAAAATTCTAAAGATCTAAATTAAAATTTCAAAACTTTTGAAAACTTTGAATTGATAAGTGTTACACGGGCCCTTTCAAATAGCCCGGATATAAAGTCGGTTCCAAACCGATACCGATGATAACACCAAAATCGTACATTATAAAAATCGCAATTTTTATTGAAACTATTTAAATTTTTTAACATTTTTCTTTAGGATTCATAATATTTGTATGCTTTAAAGGGAATTTCAGGTCCTTTGTGCTCTTATCAAATTTCTTTGGGGTCCTTAGTGCTCCTTTGTGCTCCTTTGTGCTCCTTTGTGCACAAAGGAGGTCCTTTGCGGTGTTTTTAGAGACCGATTTTACACCAGTACTGAAAACCTTCTGTCCTTTACGGGTAGACTTTTCATTAAATTAAGTCGTATAAGAAAAGCAAAATGAGTATGTTAAATTTGATGTATGCCTTTTTGTTTTCGTTACATTTGTTGTTTTTATAGTGATATTAAGATGATAACACAATATTGACTGCTGTACCCCTATTTTTGACATTTTTACTCTTTGAGTATGTTTGTTTTGTTCATACATCGTTGACAATGTAATGGAATTCGTCGCAACTGTCATACAAGTGAGAGGTTTAGCTAGCTATAAAAACAGGTTCAATCCACCATTTTCTATATTAGAAAATGTCTGTACCAAGTCAGGAATATGACAGTTGTTATCCTTTCGTTTGATGTGTTTGGACATTTGATTTTGCCTTTTGTTTTTGGATTTTCCTTTTTGAATTTTCCTTGGAGTTCAGTATTTTTTGTGTTTTTACTTTTTAATTAATTTTAATTATCTTTAATTAATATCAGTGTTTTATCAAGCAAAACTATATCACCAATAAATATGATTCGGCTGAAAACAAACCTTGGTCAAACCTTTTTATAAAATTATCAAAATCAGTTCACTCATTGGTATTTTAATTGTAAAAAAACATATGAAATAATAAAATTTACAATATAAAAACAGTGATTAATACACCACACTATGTATTTGATAACATTTGTACACAAGTCAACAAATCAACAAACCTTGATTATGATAATTATATTGATTTTAATCGGCGTTTTGCATTTGCGCCGATTTTTTTTTTTCATTTGCGCCGATTTTTTACAGGTAAATAACAGGTAAATTACAGGTGAAATGATATAAGAAGATGTGGTATGAGACAACTCTCCATCCCAGTAATGTTATTTTCATTTATCATTAAAGACCTCTTCAGTTAGCCAGTTGTACATATAATATGAATTGTCAATCATATCATGTATATAACTGTTGTCTCCTGCTTAAAATCAAGAAGTGAAAACCTAAGATAAAAGCACTTTGTTTATACTAAAATGACGAATTAAAAAAAGATATGTACAGCATTCAAATCCATAAAAACGGAATACATTCAAATCATAAATCTGTTCTTGCAGAGTATGTATAGGCACCACATCTAATATATCCCTTTCTTATAATTTCGTCTCTAGACTTCTATATTTGGCGTAATTGTTGATAACGAAGTCCATCTTTTCTTTGTCTGGCATACGTACTGGTGGGGGCATTTCTAGAGTTCGCATTTTCTCACAAGGAAGCTATTAAACCAAGAGTTCCAAATGGTGATTGAAGTTGAATACATCCCTTCGTTTATTTTATGGACGCCATCACGAATTGGTTGACCGTTATGGATGTGTACCGGTACGCTGTCTAAGAATGTATGACATTTGTCATCAGAAGCGTCAGACAATGTCAAACGTGAAGCAGTCATCGATTTCATTTAAGGAAAGGAATGGTAACCCGAAACATTGGGAAAGCCGTTTACGAATTACAATGTCACTTGATTTGTCTTTATACTCTGTGCTGATCAGCCAATGTAAAAGTATGAACTTAGCTGTAACTTACCTGTAAATCCAATTAGGAAAAATATAAAATCGTCGCAAATGAAAAAATGAAATCGGCGCAAAAGAAAAAATGAAATCGGCGCAAATGAAAGAATGAAAAATTTCAAAATCGGCGCAAATGTCAAACGGTACATGTAATGCTTCTATCTTATAAATGAATAACAATATCTACTGCAATTTCATATTGATTTCAATGCTTGGTTTTATCTATTGAAAAAGTTCCTATTACAAGTATCAAAAAATAATTAATTTTATTTACAATGCAAATAACAATATACAAGTTCATATACAATGCAAATTACACGACTGTCTGAACAGAAAAAGTACTTCAAAAGTAATTTCGGTTTTAAATCATATATTTCAGATATTATAAAGTCATAAACTGCAGGATATCAGTAAAAATACAAAATATAATATGTCTGCTAGATAAGAATGCCGAATTGTTCTAATAGCCTAATAATAATAATAATAATAATTACAAACATGAAGAAACAACGATTTGGTTTACAGAGTTATATTATGTATATGGAATAGGTTTATCAATATAATATAATCTATCGACACCAAATGGGAAGATTGTTTATGGTATTCTTTACCGTTTAAAGAAAATGAAATGATACACAAGAAATGGAAATGAAAGATATTATATATTTAGACTACCAATTATTTTTTAATTAGGACATATATAAGAAATTTGAGGCGACATATAGTAAAAATATTTTGAAATTAAGCAGGGTTAGTATGTAGTTCTCAAATCAGAAATAACAAGAATGTGTCCAAAGTACACGGATGCCCCACTCGCACTATCATTTTCCATATTCCATGGACCGTAAAATTGAATAAAAATCTAATTTGGCAATAAAATTGGAAAGATTATACTATAGGGAACATATGTATAAAAAAGAAGATGTGGTATGATGCCAATAAGACAACTATCCATAAAAGACCAAAATGACACAGACATTAACAACTATAGGTCACCATACGGCCTTCAACAATGAGCAAAGCCCATACCGCATAGTCAGCTATAAAAGGCCCCGATAAGACAATGTAAAACAATTCAAACGAGAAAACTAACGGCCTTATTTATGTAAAAAAATGAACGAAAAACAAATATGTAACACACAAACAAGCGACAACCACTGAATATACAGGCTCCTGACTTGGGACAGGCACATACATAAATAATGTGGCGGTGTTAAACATGTTAGCGGGATCCCAACCCTCCCCTAACCTGGGACAGTGGTATAACAGTACAACATAAGAACGAACTATAAAAATGAGTTGAAAAAGGCTTAACTCATCAGATGGACAAAAATATAAGTGGACGTGGCCGGGTACTTATACATCCCGACACAAAAAGACACAATGAAAAGATCTGAGAGTACTCGCAGTTATCTGACAGCTAGTTCAAAGCCACTAACAACTAATAAAAAAATCATGCATCTAAGACTAAACTATCAATCCGTACACATCCAACATCCAATGGATTTAGTGTAAAGACATCATAAACAGCCAGAGAAAAACGTGACCTTGTGCAATGCCAAGTTACAGGTATCGACAGATTGTAGATCCATGAATATGTATATGTATAACATACTAGTAAAATTTAGTTAGCTTTTAATCTACTGATAACAAAATCAATATTTATTCCAATAAAAAACAATATTCAATAGGAAACACATGACGTCCTTGCGACGTTATGTATTGGTCGCTGGAAGGTCATGACTGACGTTACGTAAGTACGACGTTGTTGCAACGTTGTGAGAAAGTAATTTTACGTCACGTCAGATACGACGTAGAACCGACGTCAGGACAACGTTATTATTGTTTTTAATAACGTTTATATTACGTTGTTGCAATGTCATATTGCGACGCATCTGTCACGTATCTGTGACGTTATAGCAACGTCGTCAGATTTTTGGTCGATAAAGTATTAAGTTGATTTTTAAGCTTTTAAAAAAGAGGAACTTTATGTTTTTGTCATCAATAATAGTATCGTGATAATAAAAAACATAAAAAATAAATAATTGCCATATGTACTGTACATCGATCAAATAAATCACGTAATTAAAACGTTGTTGCAACGTAATTTATCGATGTCTCTTAAATTTACAATAGCAAGATTTCTTCTTTTATTATGCACTAAATTTAATTTTAATTTTTCTTGTTTCTATTGATAGAACTAATGAACGATATTTGATATGAGGCAGGCATTACCTGTTAAAGGGAACGAAGTCTTTTGATTCAAACATGTTAAAAAAAGATACGGAAATACCGTAACGTTTCCGATTTTGGTTCTGTTGTTAGAGCTTTTAGTTGTGACGCTATTTAAGTGATGACGTCATATTCAAAGTCAACGCCATTCACCAAGCCACCACTTAGAAGTTAGATTCAATGTAAGTACATTTATCTGTATTCTTTATAACTTGTTTTTTCTTTTTACTTTTAATAGAGTTTCTATTATAAAGGATCAGAATGATGTTCCAGTAACATTTTGACGTCATAAAACAAAATATCTGACGCCACAATAGAAAAGTGATTGTCAAAAGTTGTTGCAAGCGGCCGGTAAATGTCAAAATACAAGATTTGGTGTTTAGAGCATGAAAATTACGTAATAATAACAATTTGTAATACTAAAAATAAAGATTGTGATAATGGTGGTCTAAATGTAATTCATATGATCCAACAACATGTATTGTCAGCTCGTACTGGACCATACGCGTTTACTCATACGGTCCGACCGCACGTGTATGGTCGGCACGATGGTCGGACCGTACGAGTCTACATCAAATACGTATACGGTACGGACCGTACTCGTGCGGTCCAAATACTCATATGGTCTGGAACATATATATATATGCCAAATTTGTAAATGTAAAACGTAGATTTATTGATCATAATTTTCAATGATATTTTTTTTTTATATTTTGGCAGTGGCTAATTTGCCGTAGTTATGATCTGATTAAAATATCTCTCATAAATCTGTACAGATTGGCTTATGTATACAAAATGTATCTTTTATAAATGTATTATGTAATATTATACATAAGGTGAGACGTAAATAAAATATTGAATTGAATTGAATTGAATTGAATTAAAAGCCAGCTTAGTATAAATAATTTTTCCGGCGCTGGCAATACTGTGAATTTGTTATTTTACGGGTTCTTTGTGAAGTTTAAAAAGATATATCAGTCATAATGAAGATTGGAATATGTCATAATGTAAAAATTATTAATAAAACATAAGGAGCTGTGTATTTTTAAATTTGATAAATGATAAATCATTATGCCATCTAACAAAATCAATCATATACACAGTCATGGGACAAAAGTGAGTTCTCACTCAAAAAATGTCCTATCATTTCATCTAAAATCGGTATTTTTCAAAAAAATATTACCAAGTCACTGTATAAGCGATTTTTTAAAAATAGATACCAAAAGATGTAAAAATGTCTGAAATTTTATTGTTTATTTAGTCATAATTTTCTTGAGTTTCGTTTTCATCATTTGATGAGTTAAACACAAATGCAAATTTTTACGATTTTAATTTGGTTAGAATAATAGCAAACTTTTCAAGAAATATTTTTCTTTGTGTCCATCTCGTCAGAAAATTTAAATGAGCATGAATAATATTATAACCAAATAAACAATAAAACTTCAGACATTTCCGCATCTTTTGGTATCTATATTATGAAAATCACTCATACAGTTACTTCGTAATATTTTTTTGAAAAATATCGATTTTAGTTGAAAAGATAGATTTTTTTTTACTGGGAACTCACTTTTGTCCAATGACCACTGTAGCTTCAAAATCATAGATATTTAATGAAAATACCGAATTTGCCTTTGAAATTAGGGAACCACCATTTAACTTTAATAAAATGTGGGGTCATGGATTTTTTTCTTTAATTTTTTTTTCTTCTGATTTCCAAATTGATGAAACAAAATATTCTGTTCGAGTACAGGAAAAAAAATTATTCTGAATCAAGATTCCTCCCATACCTTATAATGTTAGATTTGATTGATATCGTTGAAAAATGAAATAAAATTGTTTGCCATTTGCACGAAAAAAATCTGACTTAAGCAAACACCATGATACGGAAGCCGATAAGGGCCATTCAAAAAAAATATTTTATGTCGTAATTACGACATAGCATGTCGTAATTTCGACATAACATGTCGTTATTACAACATCGCTATGTCGTAATTTCGACATAACATGTCGTTATAACGACATCGCTATGTCGTAATTTCGACATATCATGTCGTAATAACGACATCACTATGTCGTTAAAACGACATAGCTATATCGTAATAACGACATCGCTATATATAAAAGAATATGTATTATGATTGCCAAGAGACTAAATGACACAGAAATTAACAACTAACCATGACCCTCCTTGAAGTTAAATTGTTGCTCCCTGACAGTCTAAGGTTTATTTTTAAATTATATTAGATATCACGATGCAAATTTTATTAATGTCAATTTTTGTAGAGTCTTACATGAAGAATTGATTGGGAAACCCTAAAACATGCACCTTCAAAACCAGGCGGAACACGCTATAAGCATGATAAGGTAGGCATACCCTTATTTCCACCGTATAGTGCAACCTATCTTGGATTATTTCCCAAAATTATTATTGTTTGTATTCTATGTTGGTTATTTTTTTCAAGTTAATTCAGTACGAAATTGTTATTATAGATATGTATTTGTAACTAGCATTGTGAAGATCAAGATACTCTTTTGCGACAATAAAGGGTAACATTAAATTTAACTGAATATATAATTATGTGGTTAATGAGTTTTTCAAGGAGATTTGGAAAGCCAGGTCTAACAGTCTTACACACAGCTACATATAGTATTTATTTGCAATAATGTTAGACCTAGAATTTAACTTTTTTTACAAATAAGTTTTTGTATTGTCATTGCAGGAACCAATTGCTAAGAGGGTAATTCCAGCAGATCCGGAAATACCACTACCAGGGACACTGAACATAGGAGAATATTTAAAATAAACAAAGTTAACGATGATCAAATCTTCACTTTTTGATATACAGGCATTATTTACCTTTCATAAACTTTTTTTTATAAAACTTTCATGGCCTGGGTGGGTATTTAGCCAGCCATATATTATATTCAGAACGTGAACATGCTAAATGAAAAATGTATACTACGATGAAATAAATTGAATACTAGTATAAAAAAAGAAGATGTGGTATGATTGTCAATGAGACTCTCCACAAGAGACCAGTCACAGAAATTAACTATAGAGGTCACTGTACAGCCTTCAACAATGGGCAAATTCCATATCGTATAGGCAGCAGTTAAAGATGGGTTAAAAGAGACAGGGGCAACATCCTCCTTGTAGAGTAACATATATGATAAGTGCATATTATTTTTACAAACACTAACTATCAAGAACTGCATACGAATAGGCAGCGACTTAGCTAAGGATGGCCCTAGGATTCATTTCTGTTATATCACAATTACTGAATTAGTAACTCGATTGAAGCTACAAAAAAAAGATGATGATGCAGAATATACGAATTCCTTCAGCATGTTCAGAGAATAGCACCAACATGTACAATGTATCATCTAGAGGTCACCTCATGGTCCCAAACACAGTTGATACTATGCATATATATATATATATATATGATCATTTTTGGGCCAATTATATAGCATAATATAAAAGTGCAAGTATATTACGTCGACATAATGAGATATTAACGTTGTTGTTATGTCAGGAATAACGTTGTAGAAACGTAATTTTACGTCATCACAACGTTGATGTATGACGTTGTGACAACATCGATATAAAGTGATATAAACGTTGTTGTAATGTCAGAAATAACGTTGTAGAAACGTAATTTTACGTCACCACAACGTTGATGTACGACGTTGTGACAACGTCAAGAAAACCTTACACTTTTACGTAAATACAACGTAATAACCTGACGTCAATGCGACGAAAACATGACATTGTCACGACGTAATTATGACGTAACATTGTTAGCTGGGTTATTACAGTATTGAATAGGTAATCTTTATTTAAAGGAGCGACAAGTTTACTTGGATCATTTCTAAATTTCCGGGCACGGTTAACAATATTTCCGTAAAAATGAGGATGTGCTATCCCGTTTGAAATAAGTTTTCTACAGATACATCCAAACTTCAAAACCAAATCTTTATATCTATAGAAAATTTAGTAAAGGTTTTCAGTAATTTATGGTAACGATATCCCTGGTTTAATAATTTACCAGTAAAACATAGGTTGCGATCGTTAAAATCAAAAACGTCTCAACAGACACGGGCATAGTGAACAAGTTGTGAAATATAAACACCGTAAGATGGTGCCAAAGGAACATCACCATCTAAAAATGAAAAATTAACAATAGGGAACGAAAAATCGTCTCTTTTGTCGTAAATTTTAGTGTGGAGTTTCCCATTTAAACCGAAATATCTAAATCCAGGAAAGGACAGTTATTACCGAATAAATTTGATTTATTTAAAGTAAGTTCCTTTGGGTAAATTTCAGCAGTATATTGAGAAAATTCTTTATTATTTAACGAAAAAATATCATCAAGATAACGGTAAGTGTTGTTGAATTTATCAATTAAATGCAATTTCGACGGGTCTTTACTGAGTTTAGTCATAAACTGTGATTCGTAACAGTACAAAAACAAGTCTGCTATTAAAGGAGCACAATTAGTGCCCATGGGGATACCTACAACCTGTCGATAAACTTTGTTGCCGAAAAGTACATAAATATTATCAAGGAGAAAATTAACAGCTTCAATCATCTCATCACACCTCCAGTAAGTATATCTAGCATATTTATCTTTCTCATTAGAGAAGAAGGCTTTAAATGAGTTGCAGCAAATATATCTACAATCAGCTTTACCAAACGACCATTTAATAAAATAGGAAAACTTTTGTTTAATAAGATAGTGTGGAAGTGTAGTATAAAGAGTAGAAAAATCAAAACTATTAACAGAATCAAAAGGACCATCAAAAGCCCGTAATTTATCTAAAACATCCAAAGAATTTTTTACACTCCAAAAATGGTTTATACCACTATGTTCATATATTTTATTACAATAGTTTATGATAAGCTCTTAAATAGTAGTTAATGAACTAGTTAAGAGCACTGACAGATTAGTTGTAGAACACTTACTTGAGGCCGAGATGAAACGATATTTAAATGTTTTTTTGTGTAGTTTAGGTAGCCAATACATAGTAGGGACCTTCAAATGTTCAGAAGAAGCCTTGAGCTTTGATGTGGTTGTGATATGCTTGTTTACTATATGACTCTCTGTGAAGCGGATGGACTTGAATGTAGATGAATTTAAAATTTCAATCTTAAGAACGTCCGTGTAGTATTTACGGCATACCACCACCACATTGTTGGCTGCTTTGTCGGCTGGTACAAACACAAACCGCTTTGAAAGTATTTGAAGTTTATTTCTTATTCTGGAAATAGGTGTATTATGTACTCTATTATTTACTTCTAAATTATTTTCAAAATGTGATATTCTCTTATCTACCACATTCATACATTTATTTAAATAAGAATCAAGAGATTTTTATCAGATTTTTCCCGTTTACACCATTTTTTACAAAACGAAGACTGAGCATCTTTGGTGACTTGACGACATTCTTTCCAATCTATTTTAGATGGAGGACGATATTTTGGTCCTTTTTTCAAAAAGTTTTTAACCTCTCTGTCCTGGACGATATTGAGGTCCCCTGTAATAACATGGCCATAGGGAACATATCTAAACCTGGACGATTCACAGTTTCAAGTTAAGGGAGTATTACTATCTATATTCACGTCTGATGTAACCGACGTATAATTAAAAATTAAACTTCTGCTTGGTTTTTTGTATGTGTGTGAAATTATAGGTGGTTCTATATTATCAAAATAGGGAGGTACAAAGTTTTGAACGGTAGAATCATTAAATATACTAGATAAGTTGATAAAATCAATACCTCTGCTAATATATTTAATTTTCAAAAAATGACGTTTATGATTTAGGTTTGTCGATACGGGGGAACAGCCTATGGTGGCAAAAAGCTGTAATGATACGAGAATATTCATACAGTGGGCTGAAGAATGAGATGGTGTCACACTCTTTGAAAATATCGTGTAATTTACTAATGGGTATTTGACCCAGTTTACATAATAATTGATGCCTACCATTATTTTTAAATACAGATAGGAGATTATCAAGTGTATAATTTATACGATGTTTAACTCGTTGATTTCGATTGATACGTTTCCCATGAGACCTATTATTTCGTTGTTTTTTATCAATAATATTCATGATATCAATAGAGGAAGTAGTAGATGTGTTCCCTTGTCCAAGTATATTGTCATTTAGACCCAGGGGATAAGCTGTTTGAAGTCGGTTAATCCAAGACAGTTCGATAATTTTACGGGAATCTTCAAATTGTTTATGCGACTGTACTACGTTTCAAGTTAATTGGACTTCAATTTCATCAAAAACTACATTGATCAAAAACTTTAACCTGTAACTCCCACTTTCATTTTCTATGTTAAGTGGACCGTGAAATTGGGGTCAAAAGTCTAATTGGGCTTTGAAATTAGAAAGATCATATCATAAGCAACAAGTGTACTAAGTGTCAAGTTGATTGGACTTCAGCTTCATCAAAAACTACCTTGACCAAAAACTTTAACCTGAAGCAGGACGAACGAACGGACGGACGAACGGAGCCACATATCAGAAAACATAATGCCCCTCTACTATCGTAGGTGGGGCATAAAAATTAAAGCTGAACTTGATAACGGAAAATAGATCTTATTTCCGGGAACAATATTACTGATATATGATATATAATATGTATAATTGGTGAATGAAAATGTCTTTACATATACTTTTATATATTGTTTAACTAATTGTTGATAAGCTGTCATTACAGTTGATATATAGCATTATGATTTTTTTTCAGAAGATAATCCTTGGCTTCCGGTATAAACAACAGGGACCCTACACTGAAATGTTGGACTAGTGAAGTAAACTGTTCACCGCCATAGAGTAATATGTTTTTGTACTGGGAAAAAACACGTTTTGCCCCCTGAAATTCGAACAAAAATACCCATCCTACCACAATTTTGTAATTTTGGGGAAAATAAAAAGAATTATAACATATGGATACTTTATTGCAGCCATTTGAGTTGTGATATCTCAATGGAAACATACACATTTTGAAATTGACACAATTGACCAGAAATTTCAATTTCAGACATATTTTTGAAAACATTGGACCTGAACCACAGCCTAACCTGTGAAAAGGATATTATTCACATTAATATTTTCAAGATTTATGAATACTAGGATATACTGTAGCACATTTAAAGCTCATTGTTCCACGAATTCAGCTATTTATCTATGAGGTAAAAACATCTTAAAAATACTTATGAGTTTGAATGTGACTTTAGTATCTTTTGCCTCTTTTTTTTTTTAGATATATGTACATAATATATATCATTAAGAATGATATTTCGTGGTATCTTATGATGAAAAGTTTCTTCCCTTTTCTTCTAAAAAGTGCATACGTATCGTAAATCTTGAAAATAAAATATATATAGGTTATGGGGAAATTATGCCCAACTCAACAATAACTACACTTATTAGTATATAAAATAATAAATGATTTACAAAATGGATATATAAAGTGTATATAAAACACCACTTTATGTATTTGTTAACATTTGTATAACCATTCAATAAACCATTGAAACCTTTTTTACCATACATGTAAATAGTAATAAAAGGTTTATTGAAGGGTAAATGATATTAATAAATTTATAAGTTTGCAAAGTCTTAAGGTTTCAACTCCCTCAGGTAAAGTGGATGTTATTGATTTTGCTATGTTTGATGTGGTTTTGATCATATAGATCTTCATGTCTTTTTTGGTCTCATTTACATAGGCTTTCAAGTGTTTGGGTTTGAGCGTTCTTGATGAAGGCAAATTCAGAAAAGCGTTTGGAGGCAAGGGAGCAATCAAGTGTTTTTTTTTGTTTTTTTTTAATTTATATTAACTTTCACAGAGTTGCAACTAAACTCAAATTTTATTACATAAACATTAACACAACTGTTTAGTTTACATTCTGACGTTTGAAAGACACGTGAAAATGTATCGGTCCTAAACTATCTTTTTCTAACCCTTCCCACGTAATATAATTTTGGGGAATGACAAAGATTCATTCTAACGAGAACTTCCAATAATTATCAGTTGCGAAAAGCACCTAACGAAACTCAAGCTGTAGAAAAAACATACTGTAAAATTTCATATTAAATAAAGCTAACAGTTACCGAAGTCAACTTCAAAGTGAATAAACTGCTGATCAAAATCATTTGTAAGTCTAGAACAAAAAAAATAAAAAAATAAATTTTCAACCTTTTTCAATTGCATAAGCAACCTGATATAATATAATGTTTTTTGTTAAATTTTGGACGGGAGGATTTTGCAACAGCAGTTACAATTTTAACCTTTGGTAATATACCAAACAACATGTTGGTGTGGTTCATTAGTATTTCTCGTTGCTCGTTTTTTTTTAGAGATACGACCGTTGGTTCTCCTGTATGAAGTTTTATACATTAGTCATTTTGGGGCCCTTTACAACTTGCTGTTGAGTATGAGTATGTTTAAGGCCGTATTTTCATCTATAATTGGTTTACTTTTTACACATTGTGATTTGGATGGAGATATGTCTCATTTCCTATGACATACTGAATTTGCATAGAGAGGTTGTTTTTATCATATTTTCACCCACTTTGATGCAATTTACAATTTAAAATCAGTATTATAGCAGTCGCCCATGGTGTTTTGCTTCAATATCAAGACAGACCCCTGTTCGTTTACAGTTTATAAACTTTTCCATCTTCAGAGAATTATTGTACCCAGCACATGCATTACTTTCCTATGACATACTTGATTTGTGCATAGAAGTTGTTTTTTTTTTCATTATTTCCACCACTTTGATGACATTTACAATTTATATAGATTTACATTCAGTATCTGACAGCTTTCTTTTTTTTAACAGGGTCCTGCATGCTATAAAAGAACAAAGATGTTGATCAAATTTACCTGCATCAGTGCAGCACACAAGAGATATAATATCATATCATGAATGTAGGACTCCCAAGTCTTTCTGATTGAAAATAAGACTCCCTGGCAAACAGAAACAACTAGTGATGACTTTTTCCAAAAGTGACGGCACAGTCATGTAGTGGACTGATTACTACTATCAATGTGATACTTAAAACTAACAATGGTTATGTAAGAGAGAAAAGTACATGTGCTTATCCTGACTGTAAAATGGATAAAAAAGCAAATAAATATCTTGTGTTCAACTTCATTAGTCTTATTTATGTTTACAAAGTTTACATAGTTTTAACAAGAAACCATACATGTAGATGTATAACAATATGATGATTTAGTATGATTGCTAATGAGACAAGGATTTACATGTATGACTATCATTAGAAGGCCACTCTATTCACAAATTCCTTCCTCTCCATGGAAAGTAACATATGTAATTGTTTACATAAAATGACAAAATGTGTAGAAAAAGAAGCAAGAAATGTTCACTCTGCTACTGTACACTAGTCGCTTACATTGGTCACCATCTATGTTTGTTTAAGTCCTTTAAAAAATTGTCAATGGTGCTTATTTATATTTATCTGTTGTGTTGTTTAAGTTTACATGTCCTCATTCTGTGATCACTATTTCATCTCTCCTGTTTTGAAAAAATGTTTATGGTAATATTTTCTGCAATAAGTTGAAAAGGCACAGATGCTATGACTAAACAGAAATGTGAGGTATATATGTCAATGAGACAACAACCCAACGACAACAATATTCTTTGCACATTTATGAATGTTTAAGAATTCTTGTGAAGGTCTAAAGCACATAACGTGTACTTATATTATATCCATGACCTGGTACATGTATGTACCTATTGATGCATTCCGTCCTAACTGACACAAGTTGTGGGAAGAGACCACGCAGTTGATATGCTTATAAAAATCTGATATTAATATGAATTCCTGTATAACAAATTCCGGGAATGAGACTATTTTATTTAAAACAGATGAGATATTTGTGGTAAAGGTTTAAACAGAAGCAGGAGATGTCAAGGGGCAAATCAAAAAGTACAAGGTCGTGTAACACAGAGGAAAAAAATAACAAATGAAATGAAAATAACTGCACAGAAAATTACCTTGAACAACATAAACCCACAAAAGATCAGATAAAACTTGTGCACAATTTTAAATCTTTCTAATTTCAAACTCAAGTTTCACTGTGTATATATGTCTCTGGAAAGAGTAAAGATAAGAATGTTGAAATACTCCAGTGGTTTATGAAACAAAACATTAAAATTCTACAGTTGAGCAGGAACATATTAACGTTAGATATAATGTTCCCAGAGTTGAGCAGAGCATTTTACTGTACTTATGAAACATATTGTTTTTAATCAAAGTCTGTGATATTAAGTCTTTAAAAAAACACAAATAATGACGGATTCATATTCAATATTTCATGGCAGCAAAAAATAGTGATTTCGACAACACTATAATGTACTTTCATTGAGGAAATTTACGCAAATGTTCCATAAATAATTTTATTTTAGGTCAATCGACAATTTAACATTATAATTAAATTAAAACAGATATAAATTCAGTTCCTCACGAGACAAAATTCGGCCACAAAATTCTACTGGCTACATATTTTTATATATATGACCAGAGACATATAATGTCTCTGATATGACAAAGTTGCCTCATTTCTTTTTTTTTACATGTTAAAAGACTCTTTTTGTTTTCCTGATTGAATATACACTATAGTATTGCCGAGTGCTTCTGTTAAAATAAAGTTCTGGTCATGGTTAAAATAATATGTCAGAATTTGTAAATTTTTAAAAAAACAATTGCCAAGTAATAATCCATTTAGAATTCACCTCCGGTAATATTCAGGTGATCGGAGGGCAATAAATTGCGTAATCGCACACCTGTGAATCAACAGTCACAACTCTATTTAGGACCTAATTACCGGAAAATCGGACACACACAATTTCACTGTGTAATTAAACAAACTATTGCAAAGATATATGCCGTACCGAAAATTTTCTTGTTATAACAATTGAGCATTACCAGATTTGAAATTTTAATTATGAAATGCATATCATATAACAATATTTTTCTCAATAAATGCTTAAAGAGAAATATAACATTCAAGTTTTTTTTATTAGAAAAGAAATTATAATATGATCTGATATAATTTTCCCATTGCTTCTCTTGATTATCTATCGAGGTTATTCATCCCCGACTTGATTGCATGTTCTAAATTTTATCGACGAGAATCTCATTCTGGGCCGCGATCTTTAACGGGATTTCACGGAGTTGCCAATCTCTGTGTATATATGTCTCTGTTGGCACTCATCCCACATCGTCTTATTTTAAAAAAAAGCTTTGTATTACAATTCCTAAACGTATTTGCTTTTAAATGATAACAATACTAAGCTAGAGATAAAATATCATTCGTATTGATTTCCATCTTATATAATAAATTCCCTTCTTTGAGACAAAATGGGGAAAAAACTTATCAAAGATACCCGGATGTGAAATTTCGTCTAGAAAAGACTCATCAGTGATGCTCATATAAACAAATTAAAACGACATTAACAAATTTAGTTAAAATCTTATCATTCTGATACTGACTTTCTTATGGAACCATAAAGGCCGTCCGGTTTTCAACGAAATTTGTAAGTAGAAGTATTTCTTTTTTATCAAATCGATTATTTTACGAAATGGAGCAAAACAAAATAAATTAGAAATATTATGACAATTGCATTATGTAAAATCATGATTTCAGAATTGCGAAAATATCTATACAATAGCACAGGAAATACGTCAATTTGTAAAACATTTATTTCTAGCAGTGAAAACAAATATATTGAAACTACTGTAACAACACTTACAGCTGCTGCAATCTTCAGTCCATATGTAAGAACTGGATAATCTATGTCTTGGTTATTTAAACGACTTACATTAAATGTATCCTCGTGTTCTCTTACTAAAACTTGTATCTGATTTTCTAGATATTCATTAGACGAGATGTCATTATTCGGGGATGATCGATGTAAACAAAGCTTTGAATATAAGTGAAACAACACTAAACTAACGAGAAATTGTTCCACTGATTCGAATTGATCCGAAGAAAAGTTAGACATTTTTAACACCAACATTGTAAAAATGATAGGATACGTTCGAAAAATAAATACCATAAATTCCTTACAGAATATTTGTTTTATAGATAATGAAAATCCTACGACTTCTTCTAGGACTTTTCTGATCTCATAAAAGAATTTAGGCGTTATGTGTACATCTCCATGGTTATAAAATAAAATAACGTTTGAAGATATTTCACATTTAGTCGTATCAATTTTTGGATTTTTTCCCATAACTAGAAAGGCAACCTTTTTATCTTTAATACATTGATTCCCTTTTTTTTCCTGTTTTTTAAGAAGTCTAACTACAACTTTATAGCAATCCTGGTATACTTTGTTATATTCATTTAAAACATCTTTAAGATATGATATGCACAAAAATATTAATGGGATCCATATTTTAATTGAGATCATTAATATAACAGACTGATTGTATAAATTAAAAAGAATCTGCAAGAGGCTGCTTATATGATCCACAATAAAAAGCAAATATCTAAAAAAAGAAAGTTGAAATATATAAAAAGAAATATAACAGATGGCTACATCTTTTGAAATAAATTTCGACATTAGTAGCGACATCGAAAATTGGTTCCACATCAAATATAGATTTTTAGACATATTATAGTTCAACAGGACAGGAACAAGAAGCGTCGTATTAAGAATAGAAGAAGCTGCGCAAATGTGTACGGCCGATTTATAAATTGAAGCTAGTTTTGTTGCCACAAATAGAAATGGATTTTGTACTGTTAAAATACTGACCAAACTGAATGAAAGACATACAGGCAATGACGACATAATCGATGATTCAAATGTTTCAATAGGCTCTGGTAACAACTTAACACTTTTACCTATAAAGTTGGAAAGGCATTCAATCATAAATATGATAAATAATAGTACACTATAATACACCGAAATAAATATCACCTGATTCATATCAATCAGTTGGGTCGTTTTATGAAATATGAGTAACATAGTGTGTGTAGCGACATAACTACTACCAATTATTAATACCTTTCTAAACCAAGCTCTTTTTAAGATGTATGTTATTAACATATCCATGAACGGTGTATTGGTAGATATTAATAATGGGTTACAAATGTATATTTGAAATGACGTACCGCTGAAGCGGTAATGTGGTTTTGCCTCGGACATTTTAGATATAAAACGCCATATTTTCACAGTAAGAAAGCAGAATAAAACATAAAAAACGAGTCTAAAACATATCCAGTTCAATAAGTATGACTGTCCATCTTCAGTTATATATATTGTGTTCATGTCATGCAAATGTTGAATTATTGCGAGGTCTTCCTGGTATGGTTGATTTGGAAAAGTATATATACCTTGAACAAACCCAATTGAGGTTATAAATATAAGTACGTCATTCATAATCGTTGCACAATCTACATCCTTACTAGCAAATACCCGTATTCGTATTGTATTGTTCGACTTTGTAGTATACCTATCATGAAAAATATAATCTAAAGAGAACATTGTAGGTCTTTTTTCAAGAACAATTCCTGGGTTTCCATACATCTTATATTTATCAAAATCATTGCATAGTTTTAAATCTCCATTTGTGCTGTTGAGAACATCTTCAATCTCTGTCAAAAATTCTTCGGTTTGAAAATCAGGGAAAAACGTATGAAGTTGTATTGGATCATCGTGTTCAAGTTGATTCTGTTTTTTAGTTTGAAGCGCTCTAAGATTACCTATTGCAACAATTGTACCTGTATTGTTTACATTCAAACTCGATACACAGTTTTTAATATTCATGACTGATAAATTTTGTTCATCCATTAGAGTTATGTCCATTGGGCGTTTACATAATGATGACTGAACCAATGAACAATATCTTGGGTATAAAAGAAAAATATCTGTAGGCCCCATGCGATGATGGTTTATCCATTGCTCCATGCACGAAAAAGCACAAAAAGGTGTTGTTTCTTGTAGAACTAGATGTATCAATAATGCAACAAAAACTGAAAAAATAGAAATTAAAAGCAATTGTGTCATAATTTTTATCGGTCAATATTCTGTCATGTTGCAACACACAGTAAACCGTAAACAAGAGTGCACACGCTATAATGTATCGCCGTCTTTACTTGGCATTGATATAATGTTGATAATTCTAAATATATAGCTTTACTTCAACTATCACATACACTTAACTTAATCCAAGAAAATGAGGTCAAGATCATATACTGTGGATGCATTATTTTTCGTTTGATACCAAGTTTCATGGATTTCGTGGGTACAGGTAAACCACAAAATTAAATATTCAACGAAAGACAAATATACTGAAGGCGTTTATGCAGACCTCGGCAAAACCACAAAATTAGATATCAACAAACATACCACTTTTTCTTTATCAATGAAAATTGATACCCACAAAATGAAATCTACAGTAAACCGAAGGAGAAATACATGTACACCTTACAATCATGCAATACACTACATATAGTTGACCTATTACTTATAGTTTCTGAGAAACTGACGTAACAAACAAAATCTAAACCTTGACAGATGAACTAGGACAAGGTCAGATAAACAATACCAGGCAGACATGTATAGCTCACAATCTTTCCAAACAACAAATATAGTTGACCTATTGCTTATAGTTTAAGAAAAAATGACAAAAAACACAAAAACTGAACACAGAGCAATGAACCGTGAAAATGAGATCGACGTCAGATAAACCTGTCTGTTGGACATGTAACCCTTACAATCCAAACCATAAACCAAATATACTAGACCTGCGAGACTGACATGACATTGTACATTATAATTTTTTTCCCTACACCAAATATAGAAGACCTATTCTATATAGTATATATAAGAAAATCAGACAAGATTTGTGACTCCTATTTTTACTTTATTACATTCATTTGCCTGTTTAATAAGCGTTTTCAAATAATCGTAACTTATATTTCATAAAAGGGCAACATCTTCCGCCAATATCAGATGAAAATATATCTTATTAGAATAGTTTTATTTTAGATCTTAATTGCCCTTGAAATTGATGATTTTCTACATTATATGTAAACTAACAATCGAAAGGTACTTGGTGCAAAAACCTTTACAATTGGATATTTGGGTCATTGTTGAATGTCGTACGGTGACGTTTAATTGTTAACAATCACCTCGTTTGTTTTCTGTGACGATTTGTCCTTATCGGCAAACATACCACATAATCTTTTTATATAGGTATTGGATATTTTACACCGTATTTTGATGGTCATGCAAAAGGATCATAATCCCGCGAACCATATGCAAATGGTTTAGTAAATTCAAAATATTGATAACAGATAACAGAATTTTAAATTACCTAAGATCACCCCTAGTTTTTTGGTAGGGTTCGTGTTGTTTATTCTTTAGTTTTCTATGTTGTGTCATGTGTACTATTGTTTGTCTGTTTGTAATTTTCCTTTTTAGCCATGGCGTTGTCAGTTTGTTTTAGATTTATGAGTTTGACTGTCTCTTTGGTTTCTTTCGATCCTCTTTTAAATGAGAAAACAGAAAACAGTGAATTAAAAAAGAGTAAACAGGGGTAATTTTTTTTTCATCGTAATAACAGTTCACCACAATATCAATTTTAAGAAAACAGATAACATCTAATTAGTCAATAACAGTTATCAGCACATACATCTTCAAAACAAAAGATAATAACAGTTTAAAAATGCTTAAAACACATCAATAAAAAAGATCTTGCACCCCTTTCAAAAATCATATTAAAACATAACAAACTCAAATTTGCTTTTATGAAATATCCTAAAAAATATGTAATAGGTATATTTTTTTATAAATTACACACATTTTCTGCATCAATGATCAATGAACTAAAATATAAAGGCACAGATCCAGGACGCAGGTACACAGAACCAGGACCGTTTAACCAGCACGTCGTCAGGACAATTTTCTTTGGCAAATTTGTATGACTTTGCATAAAAAAAAGTTGTAATATTCTTTGCATGGCACATAGTATTATCTGAGAAAAAAAATAAGCAACATAACGGTTGTTTTATTGCCGTTCTGATTAAATGTAAACAAACTCACCAGCATAGAATCGTTCTATCGTAGGACAACCTTAACCGCCGTATACATGTATTTTTTTTTAATCAAGTGTATTATGTTTAGTATGTATAATATGTATATTGACGAATAATGAATGATATTGTCCATTTGTGTTATCATTTTGTAAAATATCAATTTTTCAAAGCATCATGATTTAGTATTTTATCATGGGAATATGTCAATGCTATAGCTTGCATGACTCATTTCTTAAATAACCACTTTCAAAATGTGATTGATTCTTTTAATTCTCAAACCCAACATTTGCCATTTTGAATTTACATTTTTTTTCGTAAGCTATCGTCAATTTTTTAAAATAGACATCAATCCAAACGTGTTGCTTTAAGCAATATGTTCCCGTAGTTGTATTGTCCAAGATTGAAAGTGTTTGATTCATACCGGAGTGACTTTTTAACAAAATGACCATATTGACATACACTCCAGTTGTAATTTTGTGTAACCTGTCGTGCTACATTATCTGATGCCTTAACAGTTTTACCTGACATCGTATTATCTGCATTAACAAAAGGTTAGTTCAACTTATTACCTGACATCCAACGTTGATAAATTGTTGAAGATGCTGCAGTTTGTGGCCTTGATGGCCCAGATTGGCTTGAATTATCTGAAATATAAAATAAATTTGTTAAGACAATAAGAATCAAAACCAAGGAGTAAACAAAGACTCACAAAACCAAGGGACATTTACAGTTATAAAATATAACATATTAAACATATTTGTTAATTATCTTGTTTGGGGTTATTCAAATAATATTGATATATGATGCAATATGTCATATTCTTACTATTAAAAAATATTCACTAGAATACCTCGATAAATTATGCTAATACAAAATAGTTCCAAGGACAACATGGCATTTATAAGGTGTAACACCACTAATTCGGGCCCGACCAGAAAGCACATACCAGAAACTAGTACATATTTAACACAAAATAGTTCCTACGCATGCGTGTAACTTTCAAAATATGTAGAATATTTAGGTATTGTTGGTATCAAATGAAAGCTGAAGGACTGGTGATCATTGTAGAACACTTTTGGACTTTTAATTTTGAATATTAAAAACACTGCATCAAATTTTAAAAAGAGGGTAGATTTTGTCTGTTTGTTAGATCTGATGTACCTGTTTTTGGTACATCCGAAGTTCCGGGAACCAGTTCTTTCTTACACAATGTATATGCCATTAAAGGTATGTTGATTTTTTCAGTACAAGACACCATAAAGTGTTGCTTTGAAATGCAATGATTGCCACTTTATTTGAACTTAAAACAAAAGAGGTGTGCCTGCTTGAAACGGAGGAATAAAATATAGAAAGCAATGGGACCATGAATTAGTGGTGTACTTCCTAATAGAGGTAACCGGTGAGATCACGAACCGACGAATAATGACGAACGAACGTATTAGGAGCAGTGATTTTCATATTGGGTAAAGTTTATTAAAATCGAATAATCGACTTAAATACCCCTTGACACCTCACAAAGTTCCCTTTATTAGAAAACAACGATTTAATACGAGCTTTCAAGTATAAGGATGGATGTATAAGACTATGTATTTGTAACTTATATACCGGAAGTGCCTATGTACGGATCAAAACGAAATAGTACGTATTAATGTATACCTGTGGTGGTCACCTTCTACACTTTTAATAGTCACGTGGAATGATAGCATGATTTAATCATGGGGACAATCTATTAATTGATTACGGTGCATGTGTTTGAAAGAAAAACATATAGAAGATATTGAATATATATTTGTTCAAAAAGAACCATTTTAACTAGTAGGAACCGACCATTTATGCGGCGCTACAATTTTTTTTTTTTTTAAATTTAACACTTTTTTTTGGTGTGATTATCAAAGATAAGATTTTTTTCTTCCTAAGAAATCAAAATAAAATATATTTTTTCCAAAAGAACCCCCTCCCCCTCCCCCGCGCCACCTTTTCATGTTAATCTCAAATTTCTCAAGGGACTCTAGGGGACACTGTCCATTTCAAGAAATTTGCAACCAATAATAAAAAATAAATCAGTTAGATACCCAACCCCCATTCCCCCCCCGTCTTTTTTCTATATATCATTTTATATCGCAGTTAAAGTGGGTATCGATCATCTATCTTTGAGGATGGTATAAGGAGGCAATCATTTGATTCTGAGGGGACCGGTCGAGCAGATTTGACCAGTCAGATTATTTGTTTTAGAAAATCAACTGCTACACGCAAGATTATTTATTACCCATGTATCATTTTACCGTATAATAACACTATTTTTGGCACAAATGAAATATTGTTTGTGGCGCAAATGAAAGATTGTTTTTGGCGCAAATGAAATGCCAAATAGCGCAAAAGCAAAGCACCGGGGAGAAGGGCATGTTCAAGGAAGGACATGTTCAATTTTCTCGTCAGAAATTATTTTTGTCTCTGCCATTTCTAGCCATTCTTTATTCGTTCAGTCTCTAAGAATTTGGAATCAAGTTATTTATTTCAAAGAATACCCCCCCCCCCCCCCTTTTCCATGCCAGTTAAATGATCGGACCCTTAACTCATGTTTTGGTCACAATTTCAACGCGAGATGCGTGGTTTGGGAGAGTTTGGTACTGCATTCAACGAAAGTTGTTACTTGTTTTTAAAGGTTCAAGTTTACAATAATGAAAAATTAGAGAGCCTATCTTTTTATCTTTTTATGATTTCCTTATGGTCTGTCCTGCCTTTTTATTTCAGCCCTCCCCCTACAAATCAAACGGTCGTTTCATACTCTAGGTGCTGGCCAGAATTATTTTTTTACCAAAATCAGAATCAAAATATTTTGTTCTAAAAAAATATAACCCCTCTCTATTCCCACCAGAAAATGCTCCGTGACTGACGACGACATACAAAATAAAAAGAATAAAACAGGCAGTACGCGTATCAATCAATACAAAATGCACTTATAATCAAAGCGAGATACACATGAACAGTTAGGCATCCTTACTTGAAATTAATGATCCCACTTCGTGTCATACGGCAAATTAGGTGATACTTTCGTGATTCGTACGTGATTCGTGATCTCACCGGTTACCTCTATTAGAGGTCGGTCATTTACAAACGTATCAACCGTATCGTATACGTTGACGTATCCGCATCTGCAGATATATCGAAAAATATTATGTGATCCCGAGCTTATTAATAAGACCATGCTTCATTAAAAAAAAACTAATTAGAATCTCTTCGAAACAATCAAACATATAGTTACAATATTTATGAAAGTGGTATTTTGTAAAAAAAAAAAAATAAGGGGTTCTATCAACTTCTTTTACACGCTGTTGAAAAGAAGCCAATGTAGGGCAGGTACACGAATATCGTACACAATCCTTTAATAATCTAGTTAAAAAATATTTTAAGATCTTACATGAATAAACACAAAATAAAATCAAATGTACTACTTATATATATATGTAAGGAACTTTGAATAGTGTTCATTTGCGATTGTATCATAAAATGTAATAGAAAAGTACTGAGTATCACTCTATTTTTCAAATAACAATATGGTTCTCCGTGAGCACAAGTTCATACACAAACATTTGATTTTACCGTATTCACTCCTATCATCCCTGTAAACTGTTCCAACTATCCGGAATATCTTTTAAAGTCGGGTTACATATTCCACAAAAACTCGAAATTTCCTTATTGTTTTGTAAATTTCTTCATTAGAAATTAATCAGTCGTCCATTTGCATTATTGAAAGTACATAATATTAAATTTTCGGGATCACATACTGTTTTTTGGTATATCTGCAGATGCGGATACGTCAACGTATATGATTCGGTTGTTACGTCTTTAAATGACCGACCTCTAATACAGAGAATCATCAGAAATCCAATTTTTAGAAATTGTACCTATTCCAAAGAAAATAGGTCAAATTTGATGTTAGTAATCATGTTTGATCATCTTTTTGTTGGTGAACCATCCTTTTTTATGGGAAATTAAAGCTCTTGAATTGGCATACTCAAGTATTTTAGCCTTTTATGGTCATACAACATGCATGCAGTAAAGACTTGACTCCAAGTTCTTATTTTTGCATTCTTTTTGAATGGAATCAATAAAACATGTATTTTATTACTTGTATGTGGTACAAAATAGCTCTTGATCAAAATAATCATATGATTTTTCAAGTTTTATTGTTTTTCTTATTGTAGCCTTTTACAATCTAGGCAAATGGTATATACTCATATAAGAATTCTAAAATCTCACTGTACATGCAATTTTGAACCAGTTTAGCAAGTTATCAAGCTGAGGGATATATAAATTGCTCTTAATAATCTATATTTTTTTCACAGAATTATGGTTTATACAAATAAAAAAACTTTTCCAATTTAAAGAAAAAAGGGGGGACAATTTTCTTATTGATGTCTTAAGTTTGGACTAATGTATTTTTATTTAATGAGGAACCTCTGATAACAATATGACTATTGGTAAGCACATAGCTTTCCTAATAGAAATTAATAAATAAAACAATAATATTGAGAATAAAAAAAGTATATTGGCCATTGGTAATATCCATATGCAGTTTTCTTTCAATAACCGATATGTTACTACCAGTCCAATTTGAGCTTAAAATTAGTAAAACAGTATTTGGACTAAAGCTTTTTATGTTTTTTATTGCTTGAAATATATCATAGAATGAGAAAAAGTAATGCTCAAGTCAATATAGCAAGTTTGGTTCTGTTATAGGTGTAACACCACTAATTCAAGCCCGACCAGAAAGCACATACCAGAAACTAGTACATATTTAACACAAAATAGTTCCTACGCATGAGTGTAACTTTCAAAATATGAAGAATATTTAGGTAATTTTGGTATCAAATGAAAGTTGAAGGACTGGTGATCATTGTAGAATACTTTTGGACTTTTAATTTTGAATATTAAAAACACTGCACCAAATTTTAAAAAGACAGTACATTTTGTCTGTTTGTCAGATCTGATGTACCTGTTGGTACATCCGAAGTTGCGGGAACCAGTTCTTTCTTACACAATGTATATATCATTAAAGGTATGTTGATTTTTTCAGTACAAGACACCATAAAGTGTTGCTTTGAAATGCAATGATTGCCACTTTATTTGAACTTAAAACAAAAGAGGTGTGCCTGTTTGAAACGGAGGAATAAACATAGAAAGTAATGGGACCATGAATTAGTGGTGTACTACCTATTACAGAGAATTATCAGAAATCCAATTTTTAGAAATTGTACCTATTCCAAAGAAAATAGGACAAATTTGATGTTAGTAATCATGTTTGATCATCTTTTTGTTGGTGAACCATCCTTTTTTATGGGAAATTAAACCTCTTAAATTGGCATACTCAAGTATTTTAGCCTTTTATGGTCATACAACATGCATTCAGTTAAGACTTGACTCCAAGTTCTTATTTTTGCATTCTTTTTGATTGGAATCAATAAAACATGTATTTTATGATTTTTATGTGGTACAAAATAGCTCTTGATCAAAATAATCATATGATTTTTCAAGTTTTATTGTTTTTCTTATTGTAGCCTTTTAAAATCTAGGCAAATGGTGTATACTCATAAGAATTCTAAAATATCACTGTACATGCAATTTTGAACCAGTTTAGCAAGTTATCTAGCTGAGGGATATATAAATTGCTCTTAATAATCTATATTTTTCCACAGAATTATGGTTTATACAAAAAACAACTTTTCCAATATAAAGAAAAAAGGGGGGGGGGACAATTTTCTCATTTATGTCTTAAGTTTGGACTAATGTATTTTTATTTAATGAGGAACCTCTGATAACAATATGACTATTGGTAAGCACATAGTTTTCCTTATAGAAATTAATAAATAAAACAATGATATCGAGAATATCAAGTATATTGGCCATTGTTAATATCCATATACAGTTTTCTTTCAATAACCGATATGTTACTACCAGTCCAATTTGAGCTTAAAATTAGTAAAATAGTATTTGGACTAAAGCTTTATATGTTTTTATTGCTTGAAATAGATCATAGAATGAAAAAAAGTAATGCTCAAGTCAATATAGCAAGTTTGGTTCTGTTATAGGTGTAACACCACTAATTCGGGCCCGACCAGAAAGGACATACCAAAAACTAGTACATATTTAACACAAAATAGTTCCTACGCATGAGTGTAACTTTCAAAATATGAAGAATATTTAGGTATTTTTGGTATCAAATGAAAGCTGAAGGACTGGTGATCATTGTAGAACACTTTTGGACTTTTAATTTTGAATATTAAAAACACTGCACCAAATTTTAAAAAGAGGGTTCCTTTTGTCTGTTTGTCAGATCTGTTTTGATACATCCGATGTTCCGGGAACCAGTTCTTTCTGACATGCCATTAAAGGTATGTTGATTTTTTTCAGGACAAGACACCATAAAGTGTTGCTTTGAAATGCAATGATTGCCACTTTATTTTAACTTAAAACAAAAGAGGTGTGCCTGCTTGAAACGGAGGAATTTAACATAGAAAGCAATGGGACCATGAATTAGTGGTGTACTTCCATAACAAGCGCATCATGAATTGTGATATATAGTTTAGTTACTTCTCTTGGATTAATTATATTAATCTTATAGTACCCTTTTTAAAATCACATTTGCTATTCTAATAGCCATTCAGTTAGGACTAAAAACTAGGGGTTGTTTCTTATCTTTAATTATAAAATCAAATTTGTTCCTGTGCTACATTTATGTTTCTCTTCCCTTTTTGTAACACAACATTTCATTTTTGTAACACAACGTTATAGTGAAAATGCCTATTTTAGAGGTGGCGTGAATCAGATGTGGATTCTAAAACAATCCAAAGAACTTTTAGAGTACATACAACCTAAGACTCTTTCATCTTTAAGGTTCATCATAAGGAATTAATTTTCAAAATGGATACCAAAATGACAACTTTTTGTTTACACTATTATGAACAGTTTCCTATTGTTTTCCAATAAAAGTCTAGTGCAATGATATGTGTATGTTCTGAGGTCAATTATTCTGTACAGGTGGTCTGTATATGTGAGTGTTATTTTTCAAAAACATGCATTTCTTGTCGAGCTTTTCAAACTAACAACACATGTAAGCAAAAAAAATGGAACAACTTATTGGAACATTTTCATCCCCATTTAAACATACCAAATGATTTGTTATCTTCACCCCCAGTTCCTGCCATACCTCTTTTATTTTCTCTCTCTCTGGTTAGGACAGAACAGTACTTCAAAGTTTGAGTATGCTAAAAACATGGAGGCTGCCATGTTGCAAATAGGGGTTAAGAAAGTTTGAGGTCAATACAAGAATTTCTTTCCACTGTCAGTTCCAGTTTTATAACCATTGGTTATTTTTTAAATCTACTAGTGTGTGTGCCTACTTTTATAGAAATCGGAGTTATGTATGCAGACGTATACCTTCTTTTCGGTCTCACTAATTAGCGACAACAAGAATTTTAGCGACAACAAGCGTCAACAAGCGACAAGAAGCGACAACAAGAATTATTTTAGCGACAACAAGCGACAAGAAACTATTTAGCGACAAGAAAACATTTTTTTTTTAATTAAAATTAATTATTGCAATAAATATTAAAAGAATATGCAAAAGAAAATAATTTTAGGGACAAGAAAGTTAAAATTGATAGAAAAAAATGAAACATTATTTACATAATATTTTATCATCTATTATGAATAACAGCCAGTATTACGTTTAATTATTGTATTATGAGATTACTTTTCCTTGTGTTTTAGAACATATTATTTATCTTATAATTTGTTTTTTAAAACTCTTTTCGTGCAATATATATTAAGCTCGCAAAATGAATTATTTGTGCATCATTGTCCTGAAAATATTGACACAAATTGTAAAATACAAAGAACTGAAATCAAACAGGAGGAAAAGAAAATTGAAATGTGAATGTTTTCATCTTTTTATTTGTTTATTGCCTCATTAAACGATATTTATCATGTTTATGCATATTGATTGAAGATGAAAGGAAATTAATGACAATCTTGAGTTTTCAACAGGTGTTCATAATTTACAATGATTGTATATTCTGGCGCGTGTAATTGTATAGTCTGACGCGTGTACAAAGTTGAAGGTGTTAATTGTATGTAAAAGCAATAAAACAGGGCCGGGACACGCGACTCGTTAATCTCATTTGATGTTCCACATGTTTGCTTATCAAGATGGGACCACCATGTACAAAATGTATAAATATTATGTTAGATAGGAATGTACATATTACTATATTTTAAATGACTAAAAATAATTTAAAAAAAATATATATATGGACCCCAAGGTAGAACCACGTCCTCGTCGTGGGGTCTGGAAACACGCTTAAATTATAAAGATGGCAAAGCCTGGCTGAGAGTTCTATAAATAAAGCATCGAATTGACATAACAAGAGTACACTTAGAGCATAGTATTAAGCAAATGAATCAAAATATTATATTCCATTATGCCCGCTCCATATATATCTCCATTCGTTTATTCATACTTTGACTTTGATGAAAACAGATACATACATTATCTTAAACATATTCTTCATATTTAAAAATGAAAAAGAAGCTCAATCTCTTTCTTCTTCACAAATGTTTCATTTCTTTGTCTATCCATATATATAATAAAACATTTTAATTACACATATCTGCATATATTTAAAAAAACAACATTAAATACAAATTTCTTTATATCTATTAAAAAAAAAATGTTTTCTTGTCGCTAAATAGTCTTCTTGTCGCTTGTTGTCGCTAAAATAATTCTTGTTGTCGCTTCTTGTCGCTTGTTGTCGCTTGTTGTCGCTTCTTGACGCTTGTTGTCGCTAATTAGTGAGACCCCTTCTTTTAATTTGTAAACAAATGCTATGTTTACATTTCAGCAGCATGTCCGTAAAGTGTGCGTAGGAAATTATCGTAAAAAATATTAAGAAAGAATTTTATAGCTGAATAAAATATCTTTCATATGATTTTTTGATCTTTTTAGTTTGAAATCCAATTTTTATTCCGATTTCGATCGTATGTTATATCGTAATATATTTCGTTCTTTTGGACTATTTCAGGAATAAACACTTCCGGTTACACAGGAACGTTGCACTCTGGTTGATCTTTTGAACATACGAAGTGAAAGTACAGATTTTAAGGGTTTTTACATCTTCGTACGTCTTCAGCTGATTTCATACAGGTATAAATGATGTTATTTATGGATACCATGAAAAAAACTACTTAGATCTTTCTATCGATCTCTTTGCAGCATCACATTTCAATCATTGATCGGCATGCTTTGATGATTATTTTTATAATTTAATTTTGTTTTAAAATTGTTTTCAGTTAATTATATGCAGCCCTAATGTATTGGTAAGGAATATTTCACCAAATAAATATATTTAAAAAAATGTAATAAACAATTATTAGGTTCTATATTAATTGACCAATGTATGGAGGGCTTCAGTTGCAAGCATAATATCACAAAATCAAAGTTAAATAGTAAAACAGGTTTACAAGATTATTTGAGGTTCTTACAATGGTTAATAGAAAGAAGAAAACATATAAGAGGTTTGGGTTGCCTTCGGGGAGATTTAGAGTGGTTCGCAAATCTAAACACATATATAGTGGAAACAAAAGCAAAACATATGGTTGCAATGCAGGAGAAGGTTTACGGCTGAAGATTTTTAAGAAGCGATCCCTATCATCATTTACTAGGCGTCGTATAAATTTAAACTTACTTAGAAAACATTTGAACAGTTCAGATAGGGTATTTCGAGCAACTGATGGGTCTTTAAAATCTTCCAATTACAAATCTTGTAACTCACCGGCATCTGGATACCGATTAATTGCAATTCAGAAATTACAGCAGCATTACAACGATATTGCTAATCATGTTGTCTTTTGTGACAAGGCAAGAGATATAGCTGTAAGAGGAGGAAATATGGTTGAGATCATTTCACAGCCCGCTAATTATGGATTGGCTACGACACTTCAAGCCCGCTGCTCTGGTTGTCATCATGCAGAAGCTGTCATTTGACACTAGTCCTAGACTCGAAACAAACGCCAGTAGACATTTCGATGTTAATGTCCGTGCTGTATGGGGAGCACTGGCCAGAGGAAATGGGTTAGCGCATTTAAATGAAGTATTAGCGACATTAGATTCTCCGACTATGTCACAAAACACATTTACAACGATTGAGAACGAAATCAGTCAGTGGTGGAAAGATCTTCTGCAAGAAGACTTTTCACAAGCTATTGCAGAGGAAAAAAAAATAGCTATTGCAAAGGGTAACTTTCATGAAGGTGTGTACATGTTGTCTCTCATTAATATAAATATACTCTATTATAATTTATGGTGCATATCATCATGTTTTAATTGTCAAAAATTGGACACTGCAAAATGACTGTTTGAAAGGTTTTAATCAAAACTTACAAGGTGCAAAATGTCAATTCTGGTTGATGAAATAATTTCAGTTGATAAAAATGGAATTAATATCTGAATATAAAACATATTTTGAATATAAAAAAAATGACATGTTTACTCTATTTACATTGAAGTCCATCATAATTTTTATAAGCACCATTTACATGCATATATTAAACATTAAATAAATATTAATACTCCAACAGTTTAACTTATTGATAATTAATTTTTTTATGTATCACTATGAATGTAATATAGGATATGAGGCGCTTTCACTTTGAACAGTGTCTTTACTGTCCATACAAAAAAAAAAAATATACACTGTGTCAGTTAAAATCAAGGCATTTCAATATGCACATTATCCAAATTTAACTAATTGATTACTTCAATATTTTTGTTAAATGTCAAGTGGCAAATATTTCATCAATTTTAAAGACTATAATTAATAACCAATAAATATGATAAATAGGTCATTTAGGTCTTGCAAAAGTGCCCATCAGGATGATGTGGATGGACATTTTTTACTTCCACTGTAACATTACCAAATATTGGATCAAATACAAATATTGCAATGCCAATGTCTCTTCACAATGTATTTTATTTAACATTATCTGATCATGCTGATCTAACATGTCTGCAAACTTCTACATTTATATTCCATATGGCCCACTTAAGCAATATTTTCACTACTTGTCAAAAACACAGAGTTAACATATTTCTATTCAACATGTACCCTTTTAGGAGGATTTAAAATGTATAAGGTACATGTACATGTATATTTGCAACTGTACATTGTATATATAACATTTATATTTTGTTATTAAACAAATCATATTCCTAAATAGTTCAAATACTCATTTTGCCTAGTGGAAATGACAATAAAGGAATAATTTATTATTAAAAATTAGCACATGGCATGTAACAGATAATGTTTTAAAAAATTATATACCGATTGTAAGCTGACCGCATTTTTATGCACAACCTTCGATAGTAGACAACATTTGGTTTTCTGGTATGTTCGTCCGATTTTCAGTCTGTTCATACATTTGATTGACTGTATGTCCCGCTACAGATTAAGTTTTTGGTCAAGGTTGTTTTTAATGAAGTCCAATCAACTTAAAATGTAGTACACATGTTCACAATTCACTGTGACTAAACATACATAATCCATCTATCCCACTCCAATTTATAGCTTTTACTCTAGATAGTTTTCAATCAACTTGGACGCATTTTGGTGCATACATGTACAATGTACTATGGACACATTCTTGATTAAATAACCTCTACACTCAATAAGTCATATAAATTTATATATTTCCTATACATGTAACTCATGTAATTTACGAATGTACTTATGTAAACAAATAACCATCTAACATATTTAATTCATTTTTAAGAATAAACTGAATTATAACATATATATGCATGTCTAATCAGTCTTAAAAAACTTTAAAAGCATTTTTTTTCATTTTAGATATTAAACTGGTCCCTCAATAACAGGATTCGATTATCTTAATCATGATAAATGGACAAAATAGTAATTATAATTAAACATGAAACTTCCAGTGATTTTTTTATAAAAAGTGCATTTTTCCAGTTATCATGGTTATGTACATGCTATAAACAAATGATAGAAAACCTAACTACATGTGTCATAATTTATCATGTTTATAACCTATTGTAACTATTGACATATAAAAAAATAAAACTTAGATTTCAAAATAATTATTACAATTAAAATTATAATTCAACCATCATTGACCATTAGATTTTTATCAGATTATATCACAAGTTTTATCTTTATTGTTGACTTTCTGGTTAATCCTAGGAAACATTATCAATTATAAAATTATTATTATAATATAATCTAATTGATATTATACGTGCATGACATGTACCCGAGCAACTATTCAATATTGTGTTTTATGGTTGTTAAAAACTCTAACTGTAAACTTTTAATTATGACTCCTTGAAAAAATTTCAATAACAGAGTTATCTTGTACACTGGATAAATATCATTTCATACCTGCCAACTTTTAAAAATGTCCATGGGGGTTTTGGGTTCAAGATGGCTGTCATAGTCCTTAAATACCTTAGGTGGGACTGCAAATACATGTTAATGTTACATGTTAATGTTGTTTTTTGGCTTCTTCATACTTTTTATAAGCCTAAATTCATTGGAAAATGAATTGTTTTGTTTAAATTGTAGACAAAATTGGTCTTTCAAAATTTCATTGATCCTACATGGGGAAATCCCCCGCAAATAGTGACAGTTAGCAGGTATGTCATTTCCATCATATAAATGAAACATTATGGTAATCATATATTGCATGTTTAGTTTAAACATATTTATTCTAAACTAAACATGCAATATATTGCATGTTATTATTAAAGACATGTAAGATACTTGTTGAAAAGTTAAAAAAGATCTTTCAACAATGAGCAAAACCCATACAGCATATATCGTGTTATAATATAATAAAAAATTACAGAATCATGTGTATGTAAAATATCTCGATACAGAATATTCCTTACGGTTTATACGATTTCATTCAAAACATTTATACACAATGCTTATAAAGCATTTAGGCTTCTACAAATTGTTGCTCAATATTCAATCTAAGTGTTATATATTTCATGATTATTCAGGGCAATACAACAATCCAAAAATTAGATATATCTAAACATCTTCACATGAATTATTCAAGGAATTACAATAAAAAATCATGCTATCTTCTTAAAAAACATCCATTTCTATGTTGCTTTCCTAATTAATGTTGATTATTTATTAGTTAATATTGCCACAGTCAGGGAAAATACTTGTTTTATAACGAATATATATATATATATATATATATATTGATTATAGTTCATGCATCAAATGTATACACAACTAAGATAGTGAACGACATTTTTTATTATGTATAACTTTAAATAAAGATGAATTGGGGAGATAACTACATGAACTAGTGTTAATCGACCTCCTACATGTCCTACGGAAAAGTATTTACCCTGACTGACTTACCGTTATACTTATTTACCATTTTTTTTATTAAGTTCATTTCATAACCTTACAATTATAGAATATAATTTTAATTTTTATGACTTTATTATTTTTATATAGTATAGTTAGAATTGGTATTGATGTAAACCTTTTGGATAAAAAAAACAATTAATGGAGACTATTTAATACTTATCATTATGGTTATTAATTTTGGAAGATGCATGTATATTATTTTACAAAACAAAATACCAAAAAATTATGTTCAAATTTTAAAGGGTTATGAAATGATTTGTTTTCATGAGATCTTAGTCTCCTTTGTGCCAAACCAAATTGAGATATTATTCTATTTTATATTATCTTTATTTTGTTCATTATCCTTATGATATCCTAATGCAGTTATGTGACATTGTGGTTCACAGTGAGGACATATATTTAAATTAATTTACCCAACCAATATATAATATTTGTTTAAATTTAAGATCACGAAAATGAGGAATATTATTTGAAATTTGGTTTGGCTGAAGATTTTTTATACTTTGATTTTAAGTTAATTAATTAGTTTTCATCATCGCTTGGCTGTCTTGTCGTCATTCTAAATATATATATATATATATATATAACCTAATTCACATGATTTATTAGTCTGAAACTACTACGCCGCTATCTGACTATCATCCGACATATAAGTTTAACTTATCTACAAAATGTACAATATAGGCTTCAGGGGTATACAGCAGTTTTTGGCTTATACATCATTTGTACATGTATCTCTTCAAGTAAATTTAAACATAAAAAAGTCCTCATATTGACAAAAATAATGCATTAAATTGAATGATATGAATAAAATTCCAAGATGCACATGACACATTCTATTTAGATTTTTATGTCCCACCTTCAATAGTAGAGGGGCATTATGTTTTCTGGTCTGTACATCCGTTTGTCTGTTCATTCGTCTGTTTGTTTGTTCGTCCGTCTGTTTGTTTGTCCGTCTGTCCCGCTTCAGGTTAAAGTTTTTGGTCAAATTAGTTTTTGATGATGTTGAAGTTCAATCAACTTGAAACTTAGTATACATGTTCCCTGTGATATGATCTTTTCAATTTTAATGCCAAATTAGAGTTTTGACCCCAATTTTACGGTTTACTCAACATAGAAAATGATAGTGCAAATTTCTGGTTAAAGTTTTTGTTCAAGGTAGTTTTTGATCAAGTAAAAGTCCAATCAACTTGAAACTTAGTATACATGTTCCCTTTGATAAGATCATTCTTATTTTAATGCCAAATTACAGAATTTATTCGAATTTCACAGTCCACTAAACATGGAAAATGATAGTGCGAGTGGGGCATCCGTGTACTGTGGACACAATTCTTGTTTTGAAATAATTATTTTTAGTGTACATGTATGTCATTTGAATGAAACCAAACATGGAATGAATGTTCCTTATAAGGTGCTGACTACATGTTGTTACTTAGTAGCAGCTCCATCATTAAAAATGGCCACCAGCTGGGCAGCAGGGGACTTAGTTTAACTTAGGACCTTAAGGGAAAAACATAAAAAAGTGGTCTTTTAGAGAACCACTGAATGTAATGAGACATAGCATGAATGTTCCTAATATGAGATGGTGACTAAGTGTTTTTACTTTGTTGCCGATCGATCATCAAATATGACAGTGGTAGGGGGGCTTAGTTCAACATAAGACACGTTGAGAAATACATGCAAATGTTTTCTTTTTGAGAACCACTGAATTGAAAGAAATTTTAAACTAGATCTCAATCATTTTTTAAGTGTCTGTTATGATTTTTATATTTTTTTATATGAATTAAAAAACACAAATATAGTCAGGTGAGCGACACAGGCTCTTGAGAGCCTCCAGTTTGTTTTCCCTTTTTAGCTCACCTGGCCCGAAGGGCCAAGTGAGCTTTTCTCATCACTTGGCGTCCGTCGTCGTCCGTCGTCCTGCGTCCGTCGTCGTTAACTTTTACAAAAATCTTCTCCTCTGAAACTGCTGGGCCAAATTAATCCAAACTTGGCCATAATCATCATTGGGGTATCTAGTTTAAAAATTGTGTCCGGTGACCCCGCCAACCAACCAAGATGGCCGCCATGGCTAAAAATAGAACATAGGGGTAAAATGCAGTTTTTGGCTTATAACTCAAAAACCAAAGCATTTAGAGCAAATTTGACGTGGTGTAAAAATGTTCATCAGGTCAAGATCTAACTGCCCTGAAATTTTCAGATGAATCGGACAACCTGTTGTTGGGTTGCTGCCCCTGAATTGGTAATTTTAGGGAAATTTTGCTGTTTTTTGTTATTATCTTGAATATTATTATAGATAGAGATAAACTGTAAACAGCAATAATGTTCAGCAAAGTAAAATCTACAAATAAGTCAACATAACCAAAATGGTCAGTTGACCACTTTAGGAGTTATTGTCCTTTATAGTCAATTTTTAACCATTTTTCGTAAATCTTGGTTATCTTTTACAAAAATCTTCTCCTCTGAAACTACCAGGCCAAATTTAAACAAACTTGGCCGCAATCATCATTGGGGTATCTAGTTTAAAAATTGTGTGGCGTGACCCGGCCAACCAACAAAGATGGCTGCAATGGCTAAAAATAGAACATAGGGGTAAAATGCAGTTTTTTGCTTATAACTCAAAAACCAAAGCATTTAGAGCAAATCTAACAGGGAGTAAAATTGTTAATCAGGTCAAGATCTATTTGCCATGAAATTTTCAGATGGATTGGACAAACTGCTGTTAGGTTGCTGCCCCTGAATTAGTCATTTTAAGGAAATTTTGCCGTTTTTTGTTATTATCTTGAATATTATTATAGATAGAGATAAACTGTAAAGGGAAACAATGTACAGCAAAGTAACACCTAAAAATAAGTCAACATGACCTAAATGGTCAATTGACCCCATAAGGAGTTATTGCCCTTTATAGTCAATTTTTAACAATTTTCATAAAATTTGTAAATTTTAACTAACATTTTCCACTGAAGCTCTTAGGCCAAGTTCAATATAGATAGAATGATTGTAAGCAGCAATAATGTTCAGTAAAGTAAGATATACAAACACATCACCATCACCAAAACACAATTTTGTCATGAATTCAAATGCGTCCTTTGTTTAATATTCACATAGACCAAGGTGAGCGACACAGGCTCTTTGGAGCCTCTAGTTTTTTTAGTTTTCATTGTTATTTTTAGGTGTGCCTTCCGTAACTGTAATATGTGATGGCGGTTGGAGTAAGCGCTCTCATAAACACTCCTATAATGCTTTAGGTGGAGTAGGTGTCATAATAGGTGCTGAAACTAAAAAAAAATTACATTTAGGAGTGAGAAACAAATATTGTTATATTTGTAATAGAGCAAGCAATTTGAAAGTTGATGCCAAAGAACACGAGTGTTTTAAAAATTGGGACAAATCCAGTCAGGCTATGGAGGCAGATATAATTGTAGAGGGATTTTTGAAAGCTAATGAACATGGTGTTCGATATATGCATCTGATTGGTGATGGTGATTCTAGCGTATATGCCCAGATTATGCAAAATGTACCTGTATGGGGGAAATATGTAAAAAAAATAGAATGTTCAAATCATGTTTGTAAATGTGTGCGCTCTAATCTTGAGAAACTTGTTAATGAAAACCCAGAGTACAAAGGCAAGGGGAAATTAATGAAACAAATAAGAGTAAGAATTGTTAGCTCAATCAGATGTGCCATTAGAATGAGATCTTTGGAGAGTGATAAAAGAAAAGCTGTAAAAAATTTAGAGCATGACATTACCAATTGTATCAACCATATTTATGGAGACCATTCGAGATGTTCAGATTTCTGCAAGGCCAATTCAAAAGATAAAATTTCACCACAAGCTCATGAAGCTATCGATAATGATGACACCGAAAATATTTTTGATGAACAAAGTTGTTTTTGGAATGAAGGTACAAGTAATGATGCATTGGAAGAGTCGCGTTTATCCTCAAATTTATCCATAACTGATTTGATGTCATGTATGAGACAAGATTTATCATTAATTTTAAGTCGTGTTGCAAAGAAAAGCGCAAGTTTGCTTGGAAATTTCACATCAAATTTAGCCGAAATGTGGATGCATGTTCGCACCAAGTATGATGGGGGTAAGATATATAATCATTGTAATCGTGGGTCTTGGCATAACAGATGCTATGCTGCAAGTTTGCGCTTTAATAAAGGTATTCAGTGGTCACCACAAACCTGGGAAGAGACAACTTCATCTGTCTCTGGACATTATTATACTACTTTATATAATAAGAGATTACAATGCCTGAAAACCAATACAAAAACAAAAGGAAAGCAGGAAATCAAAAGTAGGCGGTATAAGAGAAAAATAAAATCTGCCAAAGAATCAACAGCTGCTAGTTCTAAAAAACATTATGGTCCAGAAGCTATTCAGGTTGAGGCAGACATTTCCTCAGAGGAACTAGACAAGAGAAAACAACAGTACCTTAAGAAACATATTGAAATTACTCCTAGTGAAATTGATGATATTGAAATAAATACCCGTTTACAAGGTTCTTGCAAAAGATGGCGTGATGAAAGAGCAACACGACTAACAGCATCAAACTTTGGCCTAATTTTTAAAAGAAATCCGAAAATTCTTGTAACACCATTACTTAACCAATTATTGAATTCAAAATTTTATGGAAACAGTGCAACAAGGCATGGGTTGAGTGAAGAAAGAATCACAATTAAAGAATACATTCAATATAAATTAAAACAAAATGTTCATGTAAAAGTGGAAAGAATGGGATTAGTTATAGATAAAACACATAAATTTCTAGCTGGAAGTCCAGACGGAAAGGTTACCGAGGAGGAAATAGGAAAACCACCCAGTGTTGGGTTAATAGAAATAAAAAATGTTCTGTATAGGAAAGACACATCTTTTACAGATGCTGTTAAACAAGTTAAAAACTTCTGTTTGGAATTAAAAGAAAAAAAGTTACAAGTTAAAAGATCACATAATTATTACTACCAATGCCAAGGCCTTCTTAATGTATGCAACAAACCCTGGATTGATTTAATTGTGAGGACAACGAATCCATATGAACTGCACGTTGAAAGAATTTTTAAGGACTCAGTTTTCTGGACACATCAAATGCAACCCAAACTCTCTTCATTCTTTTTTAAAGCGGTTTTACCCGAACTATCAGCACCTAGGATTTCAAAGTATCCAGGAATAAGAGAACCTGGAATTTGGGTATGAAAACAGCTGTTATTCTTGATAAAGAATAAGTTTATATTTAAACTCTATTTACATTTGTTTTCTGACTAAAATCAGAAGGAGTAGTCAAACTGTTAGATATTAGATTAAAAGATGTGAATAGGTACTTGATTATGGAAAAAACTATATATTTGAGTCACATTGACAACCATATTAATATAGACATAAATAAATAGTTAAATCTATGTTTGACTGATGGTGTTTATTTTTTTTTAAATAATTTTAAACCAATATTGAAGCACTGAATAGTGATTTATTAATATCATTTACAGATATTGACATGACGTCCACCGACAGCCATATCATAGTTCTTAAAGACAATTAGAAGTTAAAGAATATATGAATGTTAACATACAACTCTTAATTTAAAACTTCATGTAGGTTACACTACATGTATATATATATAGTGTACTTTTCCATAAATTTATTGACATAATAGCTTTTCAAACAGCAAGAAAGAATGCCAATATGTTAATTTGGATTTTTGTTTATGGATATCCTTAAATATACAATTATTGTATTTTTCATATCTTTTATTTTCAGTTTGTGAGTAGGCCATCACTTAACTTGGAAAACCAGCCTTCAACTAGTACTGCACACACTAAATCTAGGAAAAGAAAATCAGACCAGAACTTGGATAGCTGTCTTTCTAATATTAGTGCTGCTGCTTCAAACACAGTTACTTTGAAAAGGTATATTTTAAAATTGAAAACATTTGCATTTCACTACAGGGTAAAGAACTAATGAATAATGTTTCAGTGCCAATTAGACAACTGTACATGCAAGAAAGAATGTATTTAAAGTGAGGGAGCCACCATTTAATTTTATGGGGGGTAATGGGGTTTAAAAAAAAACTGTCCTGCCTTTTTATGATTCATTCTGTTGGCTAATTCCTTTATATAATAGTTTATCATCATTCCTTGTTTTTACTATAAAAAAAAGCCTGTCTTATTTTTTTTTAAGTTCATCCTCTCCTTTTAATCAATGTTTATTTAAAAATACTGATTTATTGAAGAAAAAAAAACATTCACATAATCCTAAACAAATATATTATAGAAATTAGGAAAAGTTTTAAAAAATTGCTTGTATTTAACTGTGAAGAGGAATGTTCTTTTTTAGTGATTAATAAAATTTGATATTCAATTGTCTTGACATACATTTACACACATATATATAAGAGAAAACTTTTGGATCCACCAACTCCAAACTTTAGAACCTGATGGTCTTAACGAAAAAGACGAGAAAAGATACAGGAAAGTTTAAGAATGATTTAAAAACTAAACATCGTCCTTTTATCCCGTAATATCGGCCAATGGACGTTGCTAATTTCAACTACCAATTATGTATTTTTAAATCCAAGAGCAACATATACATGGAGCTGCAAATATTTTTTTTATTTTTAAAACAGCTCAATCCAAATTCAACATAGACATTGAGCTGCAAAATTTTCTTATGTTCAAGGCAGCTAAGTTCAACATATACATTGAGCTGCAAAAGTATCTTATTATCTACATCCGATTTCACCTGGATAGATGCACGCTTGATAAAGCTAGTTGGTCTAGCTAATTATTGCGTTTATTTTCATCATTTTGTAAATATTTTAAACATTCTTATATTTACATACTAAATAGTGTGTTAAAATTACATTGTTAGGCAATCTATAATTTTATTTGTGTAATTGAATTAATCTGTGTACTGATTAATCCACACTCCCATAGATTTGTATGTCATGTGCTGCTATTTATAGGCACTTATATATATATATATATATATATATAGATATAAGAACATGTTATAAGGTTGCTAATAAAACACAAAACACAGAACGACATAGAATGTCACAAGAGATCACATTGCTGCCTTCAACAAGAAGCAGAGCCCATAGTGCATATTCAGCTATAAGATCCCCAAATTGGCAGATGTCAAATAAAATGGGTAATTGATGTGAAAAATACTAAATGAAAATGAAAAATATTATGCAGCAACAAAAGATAGACAACATATTTGTATTCATCATGTTCATGGAAAAAGATATGAAAGAACATTGGAATGAAATAAAGTCAGACGTTTGATACCTATGTCATGTATGTTATGAAATTAAATTTCAAACATGCAATAATCACAAAGATGTATAAAAATTAATTGCACAGTCATTTGCATGTACATGTGTTCATGAACTTGCAAATATTTAAAAAAGCATGACAGAACATGAAACATTATGATCCAAGTGAAATGCTTGCTGTACTTAGTTTGAGCTTTCCATTTTTTTTTTTAATTTAGGATTTCCTATTACTTGAAATATGTATTGTTATCTTTGCAGATCAAGGCGAAAGTGTAGCAGCTTAAAATTTGTAGGAAGGAGAATATCACATGAATGGATTGAGGATGATGGTACCAGCAAATGGTATAAAGGGACTGTTACTGCAGTGATAGATAAAAATGACGGAGACGAAGATGCTGAGTATGAGGTTTATTATGAAAACCACAAAGAAGCAAACATTATTGATCATCTAAATGACGATTTCAAGAAAGGATCTTTGAAATTTATTGATATTTAATGGTATTTATATAACATATTTATTTATATACATGATATAGGGAACATGGGATTAGATTTTCAATTGTTAATTAAGACTATGTATTTAATATAGAAATGTGAATGTTATGTCATTATTATTGACCATTCATTAGATATAAGAAGATGTGTTCATGCCAAAATTCAATCCAAGTCACAATTTTTAAAAAAATCATTTAATATTATTTTAATCATTTGTATTTGACATCTTTATATTAAATAAAAAGATCATTATCAATGAGTAGGTTGAAATATAAATGATTATTTTATTTGTTAATTTGTAACATTATCCTGGAATTACATTTGTATTACAATTTACAACCAAAACTAGAATTTGACAAAAGCAAGAGTAGTTTATGAATAAACAAGTGTCTGATTAATGTCAGTAAAATATATTTACTGACAATACACATAGATGTAAAAAAAACCAACAACCATTAATTCAAGAAAGGCCATTGAAATGGTTTCATTTGGTATTGATTGAACTCTTTAGATAAAATGCAAGAGAGGTAACTACTATTCCTTTATCTATAAGTTATTATTATTTATTTTTTATTAAATGGGTAAAAGGTTTATACATTTGAAAGTTTGTATAACCTATATCTTAAAATTTGTAACACACTGTAGGGTTTGAATGAAACATTCTGCTATATTTGAACATTGATATTAAAATCATGACACATTTATTGAAAACAGGCACACCATACTTTAATAAAAAGTAGTTCCTCATAGAGAAATCTTAAAAGAAAAAAGTCAATGACATGATTTTATTTACTAAATTACATTGTTATTATTCATAATAACCATATTTGAAGTATGGCAGGAACTAGTATATGATCAATTAAACCTATTTTTTTACTTTTTTTAGATTTGTATTGTATTTGGAGATAGGTGCATTTTTTTGCACATTGGTGTACAGATTCATGATAAAGACACTGTTTTACATATTTTGACCAGGAGACATTCAATATATCAGACAGAGCAATAAAAAACAAACATTTTGGTATGAAACATTCTGTTATTGTTGTTTGAAATATATTTTTAATTATTTTTTTTCTGTTTGTATAAAATATAGTTATGATGAACCTTAAAACATATGACTTTTCTACACTTTACACAAGTATTCCCCATTCTAATCTAAAAGACAAATCAAACGAGTGGGTATTGCTTTGTTTCATAAAAAAGGATGGCAAACGTTGATACAACTATCTTGTCTTGGTGAGGGATAAATCCTACTTTGTAAAGAATCATACAAACAAAAAAATTTGAAACTGACATTATCAAGATGCTTGATTTCCTTATTGACAACATATTTGTTACATTTGGAGGACGTGTTTTTCAACAGACTGTCGGAATTCTAAATGGAACAAATAGTGCCTCTCTTCTTGTCGACCTTTTTCTTTATTATTACGAAGCTGACTTCATACAGGAGAAAGATAGAAATTTACAATATCCTTTAACTTTACGTTCCGCTATATAGATGATGTTTTCTCACTAAATAATACAAAATTTGGTGACTATGTTGAACGAATCCCATCGAACTAGAGATCAAAAAGACTACAGATACAGTTCATCTGCCTCATATCTTCACTTAAACTTTCATCTTGAAATTGACAATGAGGATCGGTTGATAACAAAATTTTACTACAAAAAAAATGATTTCAGCTTCCAAATTGTAAACTTTCAATTTATATGTAGCAACATTCCAGCAGCGCCTGCATACGTAGTATATATCTCCCAATTGAAACGATATTCCCGTGCTTGTATTTCCTATTATAGTTGCATTGATAGAGGGTTGCTGCCCATAATTAATGCATTAAGCTAAGATTTCCAAATGGTGAAGTTTAAATTATCCCTTCGTAAATTATTCGGACGCCATCACGAGTTGGTTGACCGTTATTGAATAACCGTTTCACAGATGATATCGGATATGTTCCTTATTTCGTAACCACAATACCCTTCTCTTTTAACGAATGTGACATACCGAATTAGACTATTAACCGGATTTGTAATAACATAAGCAACACGACGGGTGCAACATGTGGAGCAGGATCGGCTTACACTTCCGGAGTACCTGAGATCACCCCCAGTTTTGGTGAGGTTGTTTTGCTTAGTCGTTAGTTGTCTTTAATGTGTTTTGTGTACTATCATTTGTCTGTTTGTCTACTTTTTAGCCATGGCGTTGTCAGGTTATTTTTAATAGTTTTGGCTGTCCCTCTGGTATCTTTCTCTCCTCTTTAAGGCCCTTGGTTTTCTCGTTTGAATTGCTTTACATTTGTCATTTCGGGGCCTTTTATAGCTGACTATGTGGTTTGGATTTTGCTCATTGTTGAAGTCCGTATGGTGACCAATAGTTGTTATTTTCTGTGTTATTAATGTCTCTCGTGAAGAGTTGTCTTATTCGCAATTAAACCAGATCTTCTTTTCGACAAGCCTTGGACATTTAACCTGTTGTTCATTGGCTAAGAGTGGTGGTCAAATACCCTTTGATCATATCAATAAAAAAAACTACAACTGTAACGTCGGGTGCCAATTGGACAAATTCCAAATGAACCCGGGCCAGAAATGAAAAGTTTGTCCAAAAGCTTGCAACTCTAAATATCAATCAACGAAAGTCCAGAAAAAAAGCAAACTCTGATCAACAGTATACACTTGCTATGATCTAGACTTGGGGTAATTGTAATTGTAATCGTTAATCAGCTGTAATTGATTACAATATTTCAAGTAATCATTGTAATCATTATTCAGCCTAATATTTGGTTACATGTACATTAATTTAATCAATTACTTTTCAAAATACCATGTAATCCTGATTTCTTTATGATTACATTCTGATTACAATACAAATGATCTTAAACTCTATTTATGGTCAATTAATGGTTTGTTTTGATGTTGATATTCTTATTTAATAAATATTTAAAATAGTTTGGTTTACTTTATAAATCATGTGCGTTGATTTGTATACTTCAGTCAAAATTACAGTATTAAATGAGTATTGAAAAGTCATCATTAGCCTAAGAAGAGACATATAATATAGTCCTCTGTGTGGTATGTTTTGTATATGTTTGCCTTTGCAATCTTTTACTTGCTGACTGTTCTCTCATTCATATGAGGCAGAATTCCTACAACAGCTTCTTCGGAAGAATGTAAAGAAGATAGCGTTATCCGTTAACTTCATGTTTAGCTATTTAAACAATATTCTCTTACCAAATAATAGGTTTAGTGACTATGTTGATCGCGTCAATTCAACCAATCCTTAAAAAAAAGAATACCATGTGCACTTATACCGTAAGTCTGCTTAAGAATTTGACTTACCCAAATCCATTGAAATCACTCGTAATATTTCCAATGACTCCAGATTACCTTCGTTATACAAATAAAGATAAATTGTAAGACAAACTAAATACTAATCATAATAAAAAACAACAAATAGTAAGTTTGAATTTTTGGCAATTTTTTGTCATGGATTTATAAGGACAGTTCAACTATTCATCAACCGGCCTATGAATTTGCATTCATCGACAATGTCTCATTAATGTCCAAGATAAAAACATTGAAGGGCAACCATCATATGTTTTCTCCAAATGGCAACTGGGCTACCAGACGCCAACTGTAATAAATTCAGCCAAATGCTAACAAACTTATTTGTATGCATCGCCAACAAAATTTATCAATCCATGACAAAAAAATAATTTTAACACACGACCTAAGTCTGAACAAACATATCAATTTAAACAAAGTTCAACAACAAAACATTAGTTCAACGAAGTATATCAACTATACTATACAACAGTTCAACGAAGTATATCAACTATGCTATACAACAGTTCAACGAAGTAAAACAACTATACTAACAACAGTTCAACGAAGTAATCAACTTTACTATACAACAGTATAAACAACTTGCGCAAAAACAAAAATTTATTCAACTATGTATTTACAACTAACAACAAAACTGTTGTATCTTCAACAGAGCTTTCAATTTGATTCATGCGTTTAACAACTGAATAAATTATTCAACTGACATACAACTTCATGAGTCCATGCACGATGGCTTACAACATAGAACAGTTTAAAGTTCATCTGGATATAAAAATCTGTTTGGATACTTAATGAACAACTCTAATGCTGACTGAATAGCATTTATAAAAATGTCATTGCCAATATATGACAAATGTACGCCATCATCAGCGAAAAGAGTTGGATGGATATCATCAAAATCAGTATGTTTAATAGCCATGCCCCAAACTTTGTGTAGGTAAGATCTAACACCCCTATTTACACGGGCCTAGATCGTTCTATTGCCTTTTTATTCATGGCATTCCTCTACATTCGTCTTGGCAAAATGTATGACCAAATAACAGTTGAGTTTGGTAACGATGACATTAACTGACGTAAAGTGTCCTTAATATTGTATAAAAGTTTACCATTTTGAATGTTACATAAAGCATTACCACCGCAATGAATAAGAATAATTGAAGGTTGCGATCTCCAATTCAACAATGCAGTTATAATTGAAGGAACCATATGCCATAACATTCCTGAATGACCTATCCGCACAATTCTGTAACCAAGTTTTCCAGACCCAGATCAATACCAGTTGCTCTAGTTTGAGTGTGTTCAGATGCCTTTTTTACCAAAGGTTTTGAAAATTTTATCATAACAAACAGCTGATTTTTTACATGGTCAATATAAACATCCCGCCTATGTAAAACATGCTCTTGCATAACATCGTTGTAATGGCAAATTTACTAACACGTAAAAATGCAGCAAAAGCTAGGTTAAATGCTGTTTGAAACAATATTGTTTCATATCTTGAAGAGCACACGTAGTTCAAAGCCACATTTAATCTAATCAAAATATCAATAGTCAAAGGTTCCCGAAGATCTTTAGACTTGTAAAGTCTATCACAACCACCCAAAAGTTTCTGAATGATAAAAGATTTAGTTAAATCTTTATTCCCTTGAATTTTTAATTTGTAACTTATTCCAGATATACAATGTATATGATATAATCGTAGATGATGAATAATGATTAAGTGACAAAAAAACAATATAACGAATAATTTGTCTGATACTTGGTGGCCAACTAAGGGGAATAGAATATTCCTCCCTGAACATATTGAACGAATGCAATGCATTTTCATTAACATTTCTGGTACTTTGAGAAATTGAATAATTCAACAATTTTGAAGCTTCTACATCAAAAGATCTAAGAATTCTTGTGGAATAGTCTGTGGCGTCGGGTCGGCATTGCTCGTTACTTCTCTGAACTTCTTCATCTGTCCACGAGATAAAGCATCAGCAATAAAATTGTCTTTTGAAAAAATATGCAACGCTTTAAATTGAAAATTGAATAATAATGTCCACAAAACTATTTTTCTCAACAAAAACATAACCCTGTCATTTTTTGAAGATTTTGAATTTAAAATTGTAACAACAGCCATATCATCACAATGAAAAATTTTCTTCTTATTCGTAAACCTTTATTTCCATAAATAGATGGCCAAAGCAAAAGGTATTATTTCCAAATAGGTAATGTCACTTAATAAAACTTTGCTCCAATTATATGGCCATTGTAAAATTGCCCATGACCCATTTAAATAAGCTGCACAACCCAGTGAATGACCACCTTCACTGTCTGTATACAAATGTAAATCAGCATTTGAAACCCAGTCTAAATCTTGGATATTTGTATAGCCATCAAATTCTTTTAGAAAATATTGCCACATTTGCAAATCATCTCGTATTCCTTTGGTCAATCTTAATAAATGATGAGGTTTTTTGAACATTTTTAAAAGAGCCATATAAACGCCTCAAAAATGCTCATTCATTTGCTATAGGAACTTCCAAGCTTGAACAAACATTTTCAAAATGCAGTCATAAGAAAAAGACATCTTTATTAGCTTCTCCAACAAATATAAAATCATCAAGATAATGATCAAAATTTTCAGAATGCGTTTTATTTTGAACTGACCAATGTAAAAAGGTTGAAAATTTTTCAAATGTAGCACAACTAATAGAACATCCATGGGCATTGTTTTTGGATATAGTAAAGACCATTTAGTTTGATGCCAAGTAAATCAAAATCACCAGGATAACATTTAAGTAAGGAAATGCTGATTTAATATCCATTTTAGCCATTAAAGCCGATTTCCCCATTCGTTTAACAATTTTGACTGCATTGTCAAATGATGAATAAGTGACCTTGGTAAACTGAGTATCAATAAAATCATTGATACTTTCATTCGGTGGGTAAGACAAATGAGTTATCAATCTAAGTCCACCAGTTTTCTTAGGAACAAAACCAATAGAGGGCATCGAATATTTGAAATAGGTTTATGTTTGCATGGGCCTGCCGTTCGACCTAATGATATCTCATTATTCAACTTCTTTTGAGCTTCAATAGGGTTTTTCAAAACAGACAACAAATTTCTATATTCACATGAATGTCTAGGACCTTCGTAATGAATTTTAAAACCATATTTAAATCCATTCAAAAGTTCAACAGCCCTTTGCTTATCATGATATAGTTCCCGAAGCTTAGAGAGTTCATTTACATTAACCGGAGATTTTCCTAGGGCCCAAATATTAAACTGGTCTGGATGTAGTTCTGAAAAATTGTAAATTATCTCTTGTTAAAACCACCTTTTGGGTTTTGTCTATTATCAGAGTTGTTTACCAAAGGTGTAATGTTATTTCTCTTAAACCTAGATGGACCAGTATTACCTTCATTGTCCATAAAGCGATGACATCGTAAAGCAGGGTGATTAAAACCACATTTGAGACATGCATGTCTGTATTGGCAATTGCGTTTATTACAAAAACTTTTAAAATTAAAATCATAACATTTATAACCAATCCCGTTGTTACTCTCAAACGAAATTGGTGGTCATAAGAATACCATGTGCCAATGGTGTTTTTATTTGTTTTACTGTTGAAATTGTTGCGATGCATAAGGGACAAATCAATATATTCAAAATTCCAAATCTTATCCTTAAGCTTTTGACTTATAAATATATCAACCTCATTAAAACCAGGCATCATTAGAGGTTCATCAAAAACTTCAATAACCTCACCTAAGTCACCTTCATCAACCCTCCGTCTTCTTACTTCAGGGGCATCTTCATCAACCTCAACTTGGGGACGCATTCTCTCATTCCTAACTGGTGGTTGCTGTTGTTCCCTAGGAGCCATTCTTAGACGAAGTTCTTGCCCTCCTCTAACCGGGTCCTGCCGCCGACGCCTGACTCTACTCCTGGTATTGTTATAAACTATTATAATTATAAAAACAGATTAGATACATACATCAAGTATTAAAAGCCCTAATCATATTTCAAAATATAAATTCAGGTTCTTATTCAATCATTCAATTTAGATTAAAAAAAATACCACATATAACCCACTACGTTGTCTTCAATAAACTTAATACATTTGAATGCATTAAACAACTGAAGTTGGTGAGTAAACACAATTAAACAAGTGCAATGTTCTTTTTAACAAATAAAACATCGTTATAAATGGCAAGTTAAATCACCAAGCTTATTTAATTATCCGCAAATTAATAACTTATAAAAGATGAACGTGTATCAAATCAAACATTAGCGGACATGTAAATGTTAATACGGCTAACACTACAAACATGTAATTATCTGTTTAATGTCATACATTACAATCAAAACAAATATATCACCTGTATTACAGCACGTTTCATTCAGTATGTAGCTAATGGTAATATCTTTGGTTAGCTTGCTTGTTAGCTGAACCGTGAAGTCATTGTTAGGTAAGGTAAACTCCCTCCTTTTAAAGTAGCTTAGTCCTACAGAGAGATAGATTTCTTATCTGTTTGACTAGTCTACTATTAAAGGAGGGAAGTTTACCTTACCTAACAATGACTTCACGGTTCAGCTTACAAGCAAGCTAACCAAAGATATTATCATTAGCTACATACTGACTGAAATGTGCTGTAAAGCATTTTAATTTTAATGCTATTCAATGATTAATATATGTGTGCACAAATATAACTATTAAATAATAGTCTACTCTGTATAAATGCTATCCAAGAACGCGATACATTGAATTAGAATCAAACTATTGCAAGAACAACTTTCAAATAAAATAAAATTATTCGTCACAAATTACAGAAATAAAATCACTGCAATAACTATATCTATTTATCACTAAAACATATGTACTTATCTTATGTCTGAATCAGCCTATCCTTTTGTGTTCCTTCAGTTCAAATCACGCAATGAACAATTCACGAAAAGCATGCAATTTTATACCAAATAAAAGCGGGAAAACCGCTTATGAAATTATGTAGGTAAATGAAAGACGCTCAAGTCCTTCAAAATTAAAGAAAAGATAACTCAAGTTTAGCAGACGATAATCTTAATTTATGGTGCAGAAGTTTGGGGTTTTGAAAATTGTAATATTATAGAAAACTTGCATATGCAATTTTGTAAAATAATTTTGAATGTTAAAAAAAGTACTGCTCATTGTATGATTTATGGAGAATTGGGTAGAATACCATTACATATTCTTATTAAAGCTAGAATGGTTGGTTTCTGGCAACGTATCATGTGTGATAAAAGAGAGAAAAAATTCATATACACTGTATTCTATATTGTATCAGCTTAGTAAAAGGGGTATCTACCACTCTAAATGGTTGTTAGAAATTAAAAGTACTTTATATGAATGTGGATTTAATTTGATGTGGGATAATCAAACAATTGCTAAATCTGATAATATTAGTAAGAATGTCAAGAAATGTTTAAGTGATAAATTTATGTTGAACTGGAGTAATAATGTTATGAATTCTGCAAAATGTCTTAATTACAGAATATACAAGTCTGATTTTTGTTTTGAGAAATATTAAACTGTGTTACCATCTAATCTAAGAATGTATTTATGTAAATTCCGTTGCCTTAGTAATAAATTGCCCATTGAAACGGGGAGATTTTTTAATATTGATAGATCTGAAAGACATTGTAATCTTTGTAATGCTAATGAACTTGGTGGTGAGTTCCATTACTTATTCAAATGTACCTTTTTCAACAATCTTAGAGCTAAATTTTTACCTTTAGATATATGTAAAAACCCAAATGTTTTAAAATTTAAAGAATTGATGAATACATCAGATTTATTCACACTTACTGGAATAGCAAAGTTTTGTAAAAGTGTTATTAAAACCTTTTAATACATGTGCTTAATCATGTTACTATATTTTGTACTTCCTGTCAAATATCTGTATTAATTATATATACTATTATTGCACCTTTGTTAACCATGTTCTAATGTAAATATGTTCATACTTTTATAGTTTGTTAAAAAAATGTTGTACTCACATACCCCATGTGGGGGCTTTAGTGAAATAAAATGTCTTATGTCTTATGTCTTATTTATTAAATTGATTTAATGCTTAATGATTAAATCTTATTAAAATTTTGTTAAAATAATTCAATACCTGCATATGCAGTACGCTTATATAAGTCCTGGATGATACGATATTTTTGCGCATATGTTTCCTATCATACTTTCTTCGGTAGATGATTGCTGTTTACGACGACGATATTAGTGATGGTAATGTTGAAGTCAAATTATTGACGAGTAGGTTGACCTTGATTGAGTATCCTCCAGGTTTTAGTGGGACTTGTGTTTCGTAGCCTGTAGTTTTCTATTTGCTTTAGTTTAAGGATAGATATTTGACTTTCGTCGTTTAGTGGGTTTTTTTGCCCTGACTTTGTCAGTTTGTCTTCGACACCAGTCGTTTTGTTCATAAAAGTATAAATCCGTGGAAAATTCTCATTCTGTTGTAGAACGTTCTAGAACTTTTGAATCAACTCGTTGTTTAGCGAATATGAGTCAAAGTTGCTGTCTTTGGCAAAACATTTCGCTCAAATCTATCTTATGGGCAGTCAAAAACTGGAAATGAGATAAGTGTATTTGCACCATGATATCTCGTTGTGACTACGAGATGGGGAAATACAATAAGAGCACTGTTCCAATGCTTATAATTTAGTATGCGAGACGTACGTTTCATTTACATGATATTTATCAGTGGAGCTCGAATCAAAAACTTTGAAAGCCTAACCCGACATTAACAAAACTAAGAGGAAAATCTAAAAGTTGACTACAATGAGTCTAGACAACGTGCACACAAATGCTTGAGCCTAAAGAGTTGGACGTCATCATATTTGTCACATTTCATTCTAGCACTGAATAATTCTGGATAATTATATCAATAGACATTAAATGTTATCTTAGTTTTATATAACCGACTTTATCAGTTATAAACTCTTACCTGACTCATTTTCGTCATCGAGTTGTCTTCCATTCATGTTCAATCTGAAATGATACCAATTATCAAGTTTTTACAATGATAAAAAGTAAAATAACAAAAATACCGACCTCCAGGGGAAATTTAAAATTGAAAACAACTGTCATATTCCTCACTTTGTACATGCATTTCATATGTTGAAATAATGGCTGAAACCTGTTTTTATAGCTGGCCACACCTCTAACTTGTAAAATTCCAGTAAGTTAACAACAATATGTGAGCAAAACAAACATATAAATAGGTAAAAAATGAGGTACATCAGTCAACATTGAAATATAATCTTAATCACTGTAAAACAAATAACTGTTTTAACAAAGAAACACAAAGTGGCATATAGACAAAGTTCTTCAGCAAAAATAAAAGCCAAAAACTGAACTTACTTTTTCTGAATATTTTAAAATGTTATCAGACGGTATTTGTGTATAGGGGAGCTATAAACACATTGCCACTTTCTTCTGTTATGAGGTATCCAAGCAAAATAACACAAAATGGAGATGTGGTTTGATTGCCAATAACACCTATTCAAAAAAGATCTAAGGAAGTTGATGGTAGTAGTAGTAGAGTAGTTGTAGTAGTAGAAGTAGTCCGAATACAAAATGAAATGTATACCGTGTTTTTCCTTCTCTAAATGACGGGGGTATTTTCAAAATGATAAAAATATTTTACCCATTGAACTTTTAAACGGAAAGTTGTTTTCGGCGATTGACAAAACTACCGCAAACGTCAACAATGGCTTTAAGGTTGTGACAAGAACGCTACAATATGAAAGAATAGAAAATAACAGGGTGCAAAAACAATTGTGGAAAGTAAACGGATTCGATCATACAACATTGATTACAAAAATTAATTATGTGCAGAATAAAGAAATTATGTTATTGGATAAAACTTTGATAAAAAAAATCATTTGCATGAAAATTTCAAAGATAGGCAAACGTCATTTACAAATTTATTAATACAGCAAAAGGCCCGCATGACATGTTCAACTGAGACTCGATTTCACACATTTGTCTAATTTATTAGGCCTCGTTTTTTTATGTCTAATAAACCTTACTCCAATAATATAATGATTATGAATAACAACCTTTGTGTGGATGTAATGAAAGTCCCCGTGACCAGTGTTATTTAAGAAGACAATAACAATCAAAACCCAGGAGTTAACAAAGACTAATAAAAACATGACATTTACATCAACAGGTACAAATAATAAATAAGAAACAACACGAACTCCACTAAAAACGGGAGTGAAATCAGGTGATCCGGAAGGGTCAGTATTTCCTGCACAGTACACATGCAGCCCCCTCGTGATATTTTCTTTGTTCAGTTCGGTAATGATGGAAGGTTATAATGACTGAGGAAGAATATCACATATGATTTCTGACACACTTTTGTCATAATGGCCAATCAGCTCATGATGGCGACCGTAAAATTCTTGAGTGATGATCTTAATTTGATTGATTCATAATCCTGTCTTAGCAACTTTTGAGAAAGCAGTATTCCTCGTTCAACAAAATCAACGTACTTTTAGCTAGCTCTAGAGTAACGTATCACTTGAGACACATATACGCCATATGCTGGTGCCGCTGGGATGTTGCTGCACAGAAATCGAAAGTTGACTATAGGAAAATAAAAATATCGCGCGTTTGTTATAAATTTGGGGTATTTAGCCTACCATCAGTAGTCATTTCGAGAAAAAAGGTCAAAATATGAATCCTTACATGGGACACACTTTCAATTGATTTTTCAATGCAAAATTTGAAAATGAAACTTTGAACTGATAAGCTGTAATTATCAGTCATCCCGCAGTTGTATCACTCTTCTCAGCTCTTATTAAAATTGCATACCACTGCTTTTTTTAACACGTTGACCAGAACTTTATTACCTTGACCTGGAAATATCAGCTACGTTATAATGTATAACCGACTTGATAAGCTTGACCAGAAGAACTTATCAAGTCATCTTCCGGTTTGCTGGTGAAACAAAGAAAACACTTGTTGCTACCAACATGACCAAGCAAAATACACAAATACGACCTGATAATTGGTACTTATAGAGATCGTGTACAAAAGAGGGACAAAAGCAAACCGACAACGCCATACCTAACAAATAGAGACAAACAGATCAATTATAATATACAAGACACAACATAGAAAACTAAAGACTACGCAAACGGAACCCAACCAAAACCTGGGATGAGCTCATGTGCTCTGGAATAGGAAGCAGATCCTAATCCACATATTGTACCTGTCATGTTGCTTATGTTATTACAAATCCGGTAAATAGTCTAATTTGGTAGTAGGTCACATTCGTGTATAGCATATTAATCTATTGCAATAAAAAATCATAATATCTAATGAAATTTGTAGATTTAGCTAACTAAGTCCTTATATTTGTATAAAGTAACATTCGTTTATAGTAGAAAGTTGTTTTAACGTTGAATAAGCTACAATTATAAATTGCTAGCCCGTCCCTCTATGTGATTACCAATGGATAACGCTGGTTCATTTGCCAATCATTCTATCATCAAGAGAAGATAATTTGTACGATTTTCGTTCATAGTCTTTTTCAAAACTGATGAAAGGTTCTTTATATTGGTATGTTATCATTTTAAACGTTTCAAATTTATGAAATTATATTGGTACATCAATGTTTCTGATACACCAATAACAAAAACTGAAATATATTGAATTGATACATTTTGTAATTATTCAAAATTATATCAGAAACGTAAACTTAATTATAGAACAATGAACCTGTTAAGGGGGAGAATACTCGCATAACTTTTTTCGAATTGGCACATAATACAACGGAATGTCACTCTTGCATACAAATGGCACATCAATAGAATTAATTAACTGTGCAATCGTCCTCCACCTTCAATGATGATTCTAAATTATAAATATAACCAAAAGTTGTTAATCTATAGATAGTGAAGACTAATGAAAGCTAACCCACTGTTAAAATATTTCTTTGCAATTTTTTAAAACTTCCTCAGAAAAATCCTCGAGCCACTTGACTTTCAAAGCTCAAAATTAACGTTTTTACACAATATTTGAAAAAAGTAGTTAAAGAGTGTTCGCTTTTCAAAGTGTAGGACGCAATAAAAATCGTATGCTTGCACTATCCTACCGAAATACGGATTTAATTAAGTCCTTCGTATATTTATATCAAAACCGGTTTTAACCAAATCACAAGTACGTGTTAAGATCCGACTAAATACCTATTTCCCGATATGGTCAGGTAAAGTTGCTATCGATATCATATATGAAACGGTAAATCCCTAACGGTTAACCAACTCGTGATGCCGTCCGTAAAATATACGAAGGGATGGTTGTGTCTGTTTAGTTTACGCACACAGGCACTTGTTTCAGAAAAAAAATCCTAAAGTCTCAGACAAAAATACTATATACCTTATTATAATAAGGTATATAGGATTTGTTTTTCTGAGACAAGTGCCTGTGTTTACGCATCAATGTAAATATAACAGAATTTGACGAGACTGTCATCAACGTGAGAGGGTCAGCGCTATAAAACCAGGTTCAATCCACCATTTTCTACATTTGAAAATGCCTGTACCAAGTCAGGAATATGACACTTCTTGTCCATTCGTTTTTGATGCGTTTTTTGATTTGATTTTGCCATATGATTATGGACTTTCCGAATTGATTTTCCTCTAAGTTCAGTATTTTTGTGATCTTACTCTTAACTTCACAATATGCATTGGAACTCTTGGTTGAATAGCATCATTGTGAGCAGCAATCGTATATCAAGGAACTCATGATATGAAATACAAGCCTATGAATTTTGTATCAAAAGGGAACTATATACTCCGTATTCAGGCGCTGCTGGAATGTTGCTACACAAAAATGGAAAGTTTACAAGTGTCTATTTAAAAAGAAGCCTTAATTATACTTCAAAAATCAGGCAAACTATTGCAAAGTAACTAGTTAGGGATAATGATTGGAATGACTTAGATAATTGATTGATTGTGTGTTTAACACCACTTTCTGCAATAATGTGATATTTCGTGGCGGTCAGTCAATCACCGACATTTGGTAGGAAAACTGATAATCCTAGTCAGGTAAGATTGGAGTCGAGCGCAACTGCCACGTTCGGAATTTGAATTGCTCTAAATCAATTTCCAACTTTCATGTTGTCTCCCATGAGATCTCAATTTTTTCTTGTACAATTTTAAAGTCGAAATAAGGGACGAATCTATACTTTACTGTACAAGAAAATAGAATAGTTTTAATGTAATGTAATCCTAGCGGATGATGAAGATGTGAAAGAATGTCATCAAAGCTTAAAGTGGGCGATCTGGAATTAGAAGACAATGCTAATGTTTCGCCCATGACTACGTCTGTGGCGTAAAGTGGTATTAAATAAGCTCATTTCATTCACATGACTGCAGACTGGACATTTTCTACTTATTTTATGTTATGATTGCAACCATATGGCATTGCAGTACTTAGTTCCCTGGTCCAAATATTTTCTATATCTTTACGGAAAGGATCGAGTTCTAAGTATAAGGCTATTGGTATACTGATAACTTAATTCGATGATGCGTACTTTAAAGATAAAGAAAGATCATGGTCCGGTTGAATAAAATGATTATAAAGAACCATGTGGATCTTTATATCAGACTGGTGTTAATTCATCCTTTTACGCAAAGTTTGTCCACACAAAGTACATTCAATTCCATACACGACAGGTTAAAAAAATAGGTTGATAAGTTCAATGTATATTTGTTTACCGCGTTTTGTTGAATTATATCACATACTACGTATATATTGAAGTTTAAACTCGCTCGACTTTAATAAAAGGGCACCTACAAAAAAAACATTGAATGACAGATCTTTTTCAAGGCGAGACATTATACAAATTACTTGTGCATTCTTTGTTCCATAATCAAAGTATGATCACAAGGGTTAAATTCTGATCACAAAGGCGTAGTAAATATTATATAGGTCATTCAAAATATGGTATTTAAACACATCTATGGTTTATAATAAGTAGTTAAAAATATTTGATCATCAACTTCAATCAATTCCAATTATCGATACACGGTATGACGGCTACGTGTTTGTTAAACAAACAGGGGGGAGACACAATCATAAAAAAATAAGATTTTTTTCAATAATTGGTTTCAAATGGCTTGGATTACACCTTATATTACCCTGTTTTAGTCCGTAGAAATAGATACAGCGCAATACAGAAGAGGGATCTCTCAAGGTTTTAACAGATTTTTTACACCTCATGCAATTCTACACACTTAGCAAAAGAAAGAAAAAAAGGATAAAAAAACACCTCCTATCCCTCTACCAGAATGCTAGACGCGATCGTCCCCTCTGGATTAAGAATTAAGTATCCACCCTAGCGAATAGTCGCAGTGATATTGTTGGCTTTTTTTTAAACTACATTTAGCCTTTTTTATTGGGAAAATATGCGTTATTTTCATCAAATTGGGAAATTTAGAATGAACCATGAATATTACTGAAACTTCAAATTACAGACCATCTTTCAAGAGTCAAGCTTTGATATAAGACCCCGTTTTGCCAGTGATGATACATAAATACGGTATATTAGGTAAAACCAACACTTTACGGAAGAAGCTTTTAAAGGAAAATATAACCAAATAAATATGCAATGTCGTTGTTTTTCATTAATTTAGAGTGAGTAATTTTTTTTAACCACTATACAGAAAACTGAAGACTGAGCAATATGACCCTAACAAAACCCAGGGATTATTTCTTGTGCTTGGGTTCGGAACCAACTCCTCATCCACATGTATCACTTGTCGTGTTGGGCTATCTAGATTTGGATAGGTCTATTATATATACGTTCCAGGATAGCGAGTATTTTTTGTTGAAGTCAGAAGATCTACTAAATGTACTGTCTAAACAAAAATACAATAATTACTTACTGGCTATAAACAAGGAATTATAATACATACTGTGCAATCGGCTTGAAATGTGTAAATAATTTTAATTTACATTGAAAACAGAATAAAGGAGATAAACATATTACTTACCTTGATACAATGATACTAAGCAATGATACTTTCTAAGGGCTTGTATCCATTTAAAACTCTGTCCAGTGGTGTGACCTGAATACTTTGGAATTTACATTTAATTACGTATGCATTATATTTAGCCTTTTGTTTATAGCTAACTATATTTAGCAACGACTTTTTGAAAATGTTTTAGTTGTGCTGAGATGACATATCACGACATTTTTGTCATGTGTCAATATTTTTAAATATACAATACATCATTGCTCTACTCAAAGCGATCGAAACCGAAACTAAAATCAATATTTCAGTCATATAATTCTTGTTTTATCATCCATATAAGTAATTTAAAATATACTGAAGATACCTCATTTCCTTGTTGATTTAACACGTGTTTTTAAACGTGTTCAATTTATGTAAGAACATTTTTAAAGGTATCATTATTCCATTCTTACGAACTCATATGTTGACATTCATGAAAAATTGTAAATTTACTGATTACATTATATTTTTCTTTATTAGAGGCTAAACGATTTATTAAATTCCAAGTATACATTTCCTTAGCAAGATTCTCTTTTTTTCTAAATTATTTAGTCTTTGAATTTGGATGCAATGTTTGGTTTTCTCTGGTTTTCCATGAACAGTTGTCATGTTATTTTTCGGGCTTTCCTTTCGGAAATGAACAATATCTTAAATAGAATTTACTACATTGAATACAATGTCTATACTTCTCCTACAAAATGTGTTTGGTCGAATATTCATACGATAAACTTCATTTCCCATTGATTTTAGTACGTTCATTTTTGTCGAGCCTTCGACTTTAGTCGAAAAAGCGAGACTAAGCGATCCTACATTCCGTCGTCGTCGGCGTCGTCGGCGGCGTCAACAAATATTCACTCTGTGGTTAAAGTTTTTGAAATTTTAATAACTTTCTTAAACTATACTGGATTTCTTCCAAACTTTGACAGAAGCTTGTTTATGATCATAAGATAGTATCCAGAAGTAAGTTTTGTAAAAATAAAATTCCATTTTTTCCGTATTTTACTATAAATGGACTTAGTTTTTTCTGCGGGGAAACAAAACATTCACTCTGTGGTTAAAGTTTTTAGAATTTTAATAACTTTCTTAAACTATCCTGGGTTTGTACCAAACTTGGACAGAAGCTTGTTTATGATCATAAGATAATATCCAGAAGTAAATTTTGTAAAAATAAAATTCCATTTTTTCCGTATTTTACTTATAAATGGACTTATTTTTTTCTGCGGGAAAACATTTCATTCACTCTGTGGTTAAAGTTTTTAGAATTTTAATAACTTTCTTAAACTATCCTGGGTTTGTACCAAACTTGGAAAGAAGCTTGTTTATGATCATAAGATAGTATCCAGAAGTAAGTTTTGTAAAAATAAAATTCCATTTTTTCCGTATTTTACTATAAATGGACTTAGTTTTTTCTGCGGGGAAACAAAACATTCACTCTGTGGTTAAAGTTTTTAGAATTTTAATAACTTTCTTAAACTATCCTGGGTTTGTACCAAACTTGGACAGAAGCTTGTTTATGATCATAAGATAATATCCAGAAGTAAATTTTGTAAAAATAAAATTCCATTTTTTCCGTATTTTACTTATAAATGGACTTATTTTTTTCTGCGGGAAAACATTTCATTCACTCTGTGGTTAAAGTTTTTAGAATTTTAATAACTTTCTTAAACTATCCTGGGTTTGTACCAAACTTGGACAGAAGCTTGTTTGTGATCATAAGATAGTATCCAGAAGTAAATTTTGTAAATAAATAAATCCATTTTTTCCATATTTTACTTTTAAATGGACTTAGTTTTTCTGCGGGGAAACAAAACATTCACTCTGTGGTTAAAGTTTTTAGAATTTAAATAACTTTCTCCAACTAACCTGGGTTTGTACCAAACTTGGAAAGAAGCTTGTTTATGATCATAAGATAGTATCCAGAAGTAAGTTTTGTAAAAATAAAATTCCATTTTTTCCGTATTTTACTATAAATGGACTTAGTTTTTTCTGCGGGGAAACAAAACATTCACTCTGTGGTTAAAGTTTTTAGAATTTTAATAACTTTCTTAAACTATCCTGGGTTTGTACCAAACTTGGACAGAAGCTTGTTTATGATCATAAGATAATATCCAGAAGTAAATTTTGTAAAAATAAAATTCCATTTTTTCCGTATTTTACTTATAAATGGACTTATTTTTTTCTGCGGGAAAACATTTCATTCACTCTGTGGTTAAAGTTTTTAGAATTTTAATAACTTTCTTAAACTATCCTGGGTTTGTACCAAACTTGGAAAGAAGCTTGTTTATGATCATAAGATAGTATCCAGAAGTAAGTTTTGTAAAAATAAAATTCCATTTTTTCCGTATTTTACTATAAATGGACTTAGTTTTTTCTGCGGGGAAACAAAACATTCACTCTGTGGTTAAAGTTTTTAGAATTTAAATAACTTTCTCCAACTAACCTGGGTTTGTACCAAACTTGGAAAGAAGCTTGTTTATGATCATAAGATAGTATCCAGAAGTAAGTTTTGTAAAAATAAAATTCCATTTTTTCCGTATTTTACTATAAATGGACTTAGTTTTTTCTGCGGGGAAACAAAACATTCACTCTGTGGTTAAAGTTTTTAGAATTTTAATAACTTTCTTAAACTATCCTGGGTTTGTACCAAACTTGGACAGAAGCTTGTTTATGATCATAAGATAATATCCAGAAGTAAATTTTGTAAAAATAAAATTCCATTTTTTCCGTATTTTACTTATAAATGGACTTATTTTTTTCTGCGGGAAAACATTTCATTCACTCTGTGGTTAAAGTTTTTAGAATTTTAATAACTTTCTTAAACTATCCTGGGTTTGTACCAAACTTGGACAGAAGCTTGTTTGTGATCATAAGATAGTATCCAGAAGTAAATTTTGTAAATAAATAAATCCATTTTTTCCATATTTTACTTTTAAATGGACTTAGTTTTTCTGCGGGGAAACAAAACATTCACTCTGTGGTTAAAGTTTTTAGAATTTAAATAACTTTCTCCAACTAACCTGGGTTTGTACCAAACTTGGAAAGAAGCTTGTTTATGATCATAAGATAGTATCCAGAAGTAAGTTTTGTAAAAATAAAATTCCATTTTTTCCGTATTTTACTATAAATGGACTTAGTTTTTTCTGCGGGGAAACAAAACATTCACTCTGTGGTTAAAGTTTTTAGAATTTTAATAACTTTCTTAAACTATCCTGGGTTTGTACCAAACTCGGACAGAAGCTTGTTTATGATCATAAGATAATATCCAGAAGTAAATTTTGTAAAAATAAAATTCCATTTTTTCCGTATTTTACTTATAAATGGACTTATTTTTTTCTGCGGGAAAACATTTCATTCACTCTGTGGTTAAAGTTTTTAGAATTTTAATAACTTTCTTAAACTATCCTGGGTTTGTACCAAACTTGGACAGAAGCTTGTTTGTGATCATAAGATAGTATCCAGAAGTAAATTTTGTAAATAAATAAATCCATTTTTTCCATATTTTACTTTTAAATGGACTTAGTTTTTCTACGGGGAACCATTACATTCACTCTGTGGTTAAAGTTTTTAAAATTTTAATAACTTTCTTAAACTATCCTGGGTTTGTACCAAACTTGGACAGAAGCTTATTTATGATCACAAGATTGCATCCAGAAGTAAAGTTTGTAAAAAGATTACTCTGTTTTTTCTGTAATTTACTTTTAAATGGACTTAGATTTTCTTGCAATCATAAAATAGTAACAAGAGGAATATTTTTATTGATTTTTTTTCCTCATTGTTGTTGAGCCTGCAATTGACAGCAAAAATAGGCGAGACACTGGGTTCCGCGGAACCCTTACAAATTTTTAATGATTTTTTCCATATCACATAAAAAGCAAATTATTATTGACGGATTTTCCATATCAAGCGTATTTACAAAATGTATTAACGGTTATAACCTTAAAATTGTTTGCTTTCATTTCTTAAAGGCATTTTTTTTTCATTTAGCCATGAATAAGTTCATGGGTTCTACATGTATATAATCACTATCAGTTCAGTGAACATATATAACTTCTGAAAATACATGGACTTAAAAAGGTTCCTGGTTTTACAAATGCACTTCAGCATATATACCCATTATAAAACCATTATGTATGACTGTACGTTCAATTCGCCATATATAATATAGTCAGTATTGTGTAGTTAAACATACGATGAAACCTCCAGTTCGGTAGGTCCTAGTTGGAGGAAAGTATACTTATATAATTCTAAAATAATTTGCATATTTATAAATACTTGAATGTGATTGGTCTATTCGGATTGTTCTTTTTGGTTTACACTTCGATAAACCAGGTTTCCGAAACTACTTTCGTAACCTTCACTGTGATCAATTCATGCGCGATACACATGTATGCATGTATCACGGGATTTTTAGCAAATTGAGATTAAAAAACAAATGAATAACCGTTGTTACTATCCCAATGCATTACAAAACAAAAAATAAATTTCAGGTAGGTGCTATTTCATTTTACATTTTGTGACAATTATCGAACATTTATGGATTTTATAAAGTCAATACGACGGCCAAATAATTAGTTACAACCTTTCAATTGTGCATTTGATGGTTGATATATAGTACCCATTTGTCAATGCAAAACGTGGAATGTTATTTAAAAATTTCCAATAATTGGCTTAAGAATTATAAGGATTAAACACTTTTCTCTAGAGGTTATTCGTATGTCAGTCTTTTAAAAAAATGTACATTTTTTGGTTATTGTCTTTGGTCTGTTTAATTTGTAAGTTTGGCATAATTTTTCAATTAAACATCAAGAGTTTACACATTGGTTTATTCCCGATTGTCCAACTTTTTAAAATTTTTCGAAAGTATCATAAGATATGTCATAAGATATATCTTAGGACATAGTTTATGATCATCTTATGACTATCATATGATATGTCATAGGATGTAAATCAAAGACGTCTTAAAAGAGTCATTGCTATGATGCTCTTATGACTGTCATAAGTAACATTATTGTAAATAATGATTAAAAAGTGATAAATATAAAAATGAAAATGAAAAGTTTGAACATATTAATTATTACCATTCTTAATATTTACGAATATTTGTGATTTTTTTCGTTATAATGAACATGAAATTTTATACAAAAAGGATCATAATATGAGTGGATAACTTGTTTAAAGGTTGTAATATATTATGATAAATCTTGAACTTCGCTTTGAATTTCGTGTATTATCATACATGCATTGTTATTTAACTGTGAATACTTTTAAGATTCGGTACATCGAGTACCCGCTTAACGAAATGCCCGTGCACATCACTAATATAGTACTATTAAATATACAAGGAACGAAATAATATGTATATTTATTATACAAAACCATGAGTAAGAAAAGAATTCAATATTGTATGTCGCAGGCAGTAGATTCAAGTTTTAATTTACGTAGTTGACTAAGAAAAATCAAATCTTTACTGATTGGCTACTGAGAAACACAACATATATTTTTTTATTGCAATTAACATGAAATTATACATGAAAAGTAATTGAATTTTTAGTTGACAATCATAAGACCATCATAAGTCATGTCGCGAGGGGTCTTAAGTTTACGACAAATGTTATGACAAATCGTAACTTGGGACACTTTCGAAAACATATCTTATGACTATGACATGTACTAAGACCATCATAAGACATGTCTTAGTCATAAGATACTTTCGAAAACCAGGCCCCTGATTGTCCGACATGAAAAGTTCTGATTGTCCCACATTATTTTATGTAGTAAAATGTTCTTAGATAAACAAGGTAACTGTTGTTTGTTCTGCTAAATAAACAAGAATTAATTATTGCACATTTGATAGACAAATAGACAAGACAAATACTTTATTAGAGTCTCACCTCAAAATTGACATACATTTGTACATTTATAAAATTACAGTAATATTTAAAACAACATGAGCCACTCTAAAAAGAGTTATGAGAAACTATAAAATTTCTACAAAACACATTATTATCTACAATTATATAAAATACCTTTTCTTTTTAATAATACATCATAGCAGATTTTGGCTAAAAAGTAACACATATTTTCATCAGTGAATAAGAATTTGAATTTATCATCATCAGACAAATTAACAAAATCACAATTAAAAGAGCTAAGCATGTCTAAATAAAATAGCTCGTAAATCTGCATATACTGGGCAGTTACTTGATATTAATTTTATAAAAGTATAAAAAAAAATGTTTTAAATCATTCGATTGATACACTTTTGATTAAAAAAATATAATATTTCTGATTTATGAAATAGATCTTTTAAGGTCTTGAATTATACTTTTTTTCTGAACCTGATTTTTTTCTGAACCTGGTTTATATATGACTCTAGAAAAATAATTGGTGACGAAAATCATATGGTGGTGCACTTATTTTTGCTACAGCTATTTGAAAGTACCCAATTCTGATGATTTTCTCAGTTTTCATCAAATGTTATCCATTTTTTAGCTATTATCATGAAAAAAATCACAGTTTTACAATTAAACTTTTTTTTTCTTCATACTTTCAATAAAGATAGAGTGGACCAATCTGAATACATCTAACTTTAAAAAAAATAGAAGTAGGTGTTAATACAAGAAAGTTTTATAAAATTTTATTGCTTTTTTGTGTCAAATTAACCATTCTGTCAATTTGTCAATTTTGGAATTTTCTCTTTTTTTAGAACACAAATCTTATTATTTCAACTTTTATGTTATAATTGATTGAAAAAATACATATTTGAGAAATTTGAAAGATTTTTTTTTATATTGGATGCACATGCTACTGGTAAAATCATTTCTTGTACCCCCATCTATTTTCTCTAAATTTGCTGCTGTCTAAATTTTTTCCAGATCAGCCTTTCCAAGAATCACTATGAAAGGTTGTTTTTCCAATTTTCTTATTGTTTTTGCAGTCAACAGGACTCTTCATCAATTATAAAGAAGAGCCAGACTTCCATAAGAAATAAGAAGATGTGGTATGATTGTCAATGAGACAACTCTCCCAAAGAGACCAAATGACTCAGAAATTAACAACTATAGGTCACCTTACGGCCTTCAACAAAAAGCAAATCCCATACCACATAGCTACAAAAGGCCCCAAAATGACTAATGTAAAACGTGAAAACTTATGGCATAATTCATGTACAAAATAATGAACGAAAAACAAACAAACGACAACCACTGACTTACAGGCTCCTGGCTTGGAACATCACCACAACAAATACAATAAGTACAGATCTGAGAGTACTCGCAGTACTGACTGCTAGTTATAAGCCAATAAAAAATAATTTTAAAAAATATGCATCTTAGACTAAAAAAAATTTTTTTTTAAAAAAAGACTTCATATTATATTATATGATACTTCAATTGTACCTACTATGAGCAAAATGATATATGTAAATATCATTATTTGTTCTTATTTTGTTCATATTTTATAAGTTACATTGATTAGTAACCTTTGATTAACTGCAACACGCTATAAAAACAAATTAATCATTATAAAAACAGTTCCCAATTGTCCCAAATTTAAACTTCCCAATTGTCCCACTAACATATTCCCGATTGTCCCACAAAATTTCATTACCTTTTTACCTGTAATTTCAAAAAGTGGGACAATCGGGAAGACACCTGCAAGATAGTACTTGCAAATATTAGTGTGCAAAACATTTCATTTTTTTTTATTCGTTGAAGTATGAAAATTCGCTAATTTCTATGCGTTCATTTTTGATAATTAACATTTTCATTCAAATTATCTGTACATAAAACTGCATTTAAAGGTACACAGAATGATTTTTTTTTCATTAAGTAACATCATAATTGAAAATAAATAATTTTCCATATTTCAAATCATGAAAACTCTTATTCCACAGTCACTGGACCAGTGGAATGTCTGTTCATGAATATTTGTCCTTCCTGTTTCTAATTATTTGTTTACAGAATAAAACTAGTTTCTCTCTCCAATAACGGCGTTTTTTTAAGGTGACGTCGTAGGCGTGGATACAGGACGTAACGACATGGTGATTTTTTTTATATGGAAAGATTGTGGTCACCAGAATGAAAAGATCGGTAGGTATTGATGTATGCGTACCTTTTTATAATGTCTTTAATTTTATCAGTTGATAGATAATTTTTAATTGCATAAGACTATAGCTAATTATACTGCACTCGTTCTATTTGAGCAGTCAAAATGTGTTGACCGTATATTTCTATGTCATATACAGTCACTGACCTGATATCACTTTTCCTCATGAATATTTAAATAGAAATTGTCGAAATAATATTTAATTATGCATACGACGGTACGACCTCTTCAACCTGCTCTTGTTTCCAATGTAAACAACGATGAGTTGAACGACTCAAACTTGTTTCTTTTACAATTTTTGGGAAAACATATTTCACTTATTAATATTTTTTGTTTACAACCTATAAATCATTATGTTTTATGTTTATTGTTGATATTTTAGTCTGTAAACAAACGAATTCGTTCACCATTGATTGCGGTTTTCAACAGGTCACGAATGATGTACATTTCATCGTGTTGTATATTTCTCTGCCTGTGTGACATGAGGCCTTTTTAAAGGGGGATTTTTCCAAATATTTAAATCAAATAAATAACATTAACACACAAAACAACAATTGCAAATGTTTTTTTAGATTGCAGTATAAAGACAATAATAGTGCATTGACTTGACATATCAACGATATAAGAATTCGGCACGAAAAGGGGAATTGCTCGGCACAGCCTCGCATTTCCCCGTTTCTAAGCCTCATCCTTATATCGTTGATATGTCAATTCAATGCACTATTATCAGATTATTACATGGCATTTTTCATATCGCATTTATTATCAGCCCTAGGTTCAATATCAGCCCAAGAGCCGCCGCCTCGAGGGCTGATATTGACCGAGGGCTGATATTGACCGAGGGCTGATAATACATGCGATATGAAAAATGACATGTTATGATCTTTTTATCATATGCTTCAACAATGGAGAAAAATAACTGATTCGTATATTGATCCTTTTACGTGGTTCTGTAATAGAAGTTTAAAGATTGAAAAGTTCACGGACGTCGGACGCCAAATTTAGTACATTTGATATGAAATTTGTCTATCAGTTGCCTCAACAGAGAAGAAACACATTTTAGTATGGACGAATCGACAAAAACAAACAAAAATTAACAATACACATAATGAAGACTGTTTGGCAATTTTTTAAAGTAACTTTCTAAATTATGTTTGAAACTTTTAAACAATGCATTTATTTAATAATTTGTTTGGGTTTTATTTTTGTTTTTAATTTTTTTTTTTATTTTACAAAATATACTTTGCAGTTTCCAAATGATTGTTTTGTACACTACTTTGTAATAGTTTTCACTGAAAACGTAGCATCGAGGTGTATTTTCCGGAATTTGCCGAGTATTACCGGAATGCCATGTGATAACGTTACGGACAGGCATGTGATAACAATCGAAGCATGTGATAAACTTTTCATATCAGCCCGCTAAGGACCAATTCGAAAAATATGGAATTTACGGTAATTCAATGGTATTATCATACAGTAAAAATCATATGTTATTTAGTCTAAGTATATGATAATATTGTTTATTGAAACGTTTATTACCGTTACTTATGCATGGACCGGGAGTAGTCTACAACTATTTTAAAACCAATTTAAGTTATGTTCTAATTTTTCCATCCTGCTACTGTCCTTCCTGTTACAAAGACAATGGTAACAGGAGGGACAGACATGGTAACAGGATAGACATACTTTGAAAGAAACTCAAAATGCCTCTTACATTATCGCAAATAAATTGTTACACATATTTATTACCGTACGGTTTATTAATTCATAAATGTACATTTGCATTGAGGTACAATGTATTTCTAGAACAAGTCAAGTGCTACCTTGGCTGGTAACAGGATGAACAAAATTATTAATTGTGCAACTATCATTTAGAATTCAGTTGCCGATATTACTATACAGCTATTATTCAAGCGTGTCATATAGAATACGCATTGTTTCTTTTCAATACTCTTTGAATGCTTTCAGTACCCTCTGCGATTTGTACTTAAATGTTTTCTTTAGTACCTGAACCTAATTTGGTTCATTTTGTTTCTTAATGTGTTATTTTGTTCTGCTTGGGTTGTAAAACTATCATCATAGTTTGCCAGCTTTTGTACTGGTTTCTTAGAGACATGATACTTTCTCGTTATAGACAAATAGAGATACAGACCTTGCGAGACGACAGCAACACTTATGACACAAAAGAATGTCTTTTATTCCCAAAAAAGGTGTGTGTGTGTGCACAACATATAAATGTGGGTATATTATACCTCATGTTGTGGTTTGAAACTGCCCTATTCATAAAATAACAATTTGAAAATCCCTTCTCCGTCACATATAAATTCACAGCTACCACGATAATACTTAAATGAGATGATATGAGGAGATATAAATATCAGAACACCAATTTTAGTCTACAGTAGGTGCACATCATGTACATATGGGTCGACCCATTACAAATGTAATTGATATAAGAATGTCTACCCGTTGATTTATTGCCTTCTTAAAGTTGCAGGTCATTGATATATTTGCCATTATTTACCATTCCAAATATAATAAATAAAATACACACACCAGCGGCAAATCTGTGTATTATTCATTTTTATAGTGAAATACCCCCCCCCCTTTTTTTTTCCTTTTTTGGACGCCTCCGTGCTTTTCTTTGCCAAAATCCGTGAGAGACAAAGGCTGTTATAACTTCTAGAATATTGGCTATCATTCCGAATCCACACAAAATCAGAACCTCTTCGTGAACTTATGGAGATGATCCAAAAATCCAAGAATGACAAACCTTCAGTGTTCATGAAAATGTGTCAGAAACTAGATGCAATGTACATGTTTATCAGAATCATTGACAATAAAAAAAAAATCGTTCAGTTGTATTGTTGTGTTCTTTAAATTGTTCTCATGTTTTTAACATATGAAATTAGTTTTTGTTTTTTACGCGTACATATTCTACCTCCTTTAAGACGGTACGATGGGTGGTTGTTCTGGTGATGGACACTTACAGACATATTCAGGAAAGAATATGGTAAATAAATAATAACCAACATGCTCAACTAGATCTTAAAAGTTGTAGTTGACAGAAAGGCATGTCATCTTATGTACTGATTTTTACGACTTGCGACAACCACATATATATTACCTCATACTTAGCGAAACAAACACAAAACAGCAGTTCCAAGTTTTCATTTGTTTTTGTTTTGTTTTTTTTGTTGAACCGGACAGGGATGATACACGTATAAATGGTTTGTGTATAATGTTTAAATACTTATATATCTCGTTTGTATCCCTAGGAAATTCAAAATCGAGTTTTTAAGGTCTTTCATCTTCGCGAGGAAAGACCTTATTGTTTTTCTCATGTACTTCCAACATTTTTTTTAATCCCAGCATTTTTTTACATGGCCTCCCGCCGTTTCTAATAGAGTTATCAAGACCAAATATAGACCATCGGTAGATCTCATCATGAAGTATTACCAGATGAGGCTGTGTAGAATTTAATCATCCCCTTTAGAAGTTATCTCCCTTTTATTGATTTTTTTCATTATGACCCCCCCTCCTTGTTTTTAAAGATATCATAACTTTATTTGGACAATATGTAGATCTCATCATGATGTATTACCATATGAGGCTGCGTAAGATTTCATCATCCCCTTTTTTCTTTTATTTGCATTTTTCTTTAAAAGTATTAGAGATAGAATCGATTTGAAAATGGCAGCATATACAATAACAGCTGGCAATGTTTATAAACATAAACAATTAATTTGTTACTAAGCTTTAAAAGGAGTTATTTCCCTTCAAAAATTATAAATATTTTTTGAAAAGTACTATTTCGAGAACAAGAAGTCATAGAGACTTGGAACCTTCACCAATAATCTTTAATTCATGTGACCTTTAATATGCACCCAAGGTCAAAGGTCACCGAGTGCAAAAAAAAAAATACGCTGCAATTTCAAGCTTACATATTAGATAAACGATAAGACTTTGCTGCATACATATAGCGTGTAAATTGTTCCTCTCGACGAGCTCTACATTTTATACAATAAGCCCAAAAATGTCCAACTGTCTGTTTAAAAGTTACAACGGGATGATTCTTAAAAGTATAGTATTGTGTGTATATCTTTTTAAAGGTAACAGATATCAACCTACTATAAACTGCAAAGATGATCAGTAATTCAATACCTATCTTGTGATAGTTGAAAGGTTAAGTGGTCCTGAGTTGAATGGTGCTAGTCCCATGTCTCTACGACTTCCGGTTCTTAAGTTTGGTATTGTATCATATATTTGATGATTAATTGTGACCTTGGTGAACTTTGAAATTGTCCCAATTCTTTTACTATAATGTTGTCCTTCAACTGTAGATCATTTATCATTTAACAAATTTGAGATATCTTTTGTCGTTTTAGAGATAATGCAGTTTGAATTTTTGCGAGCGGAGGCAGGTATTTCTGAATCAACAAGAGCTTGCCACTTAAAATGTTTTAGAAATTGAAGCGGTTAATACAGTTATATGTTTGACTAAATACCAAAAACATTCCATGGAAAAAAACGCTAAAATTCAATTTGAAATTTTCAAGTTTTGCATTGACTTTGTAAGTTTCATAACTTCTATTTATATAGTTGATATTGCATCATTATTTGCACTTTGTCAAATGGGGTCATCTGATATATCAAATTGAAGGTCTTAATAAACTCTAATTAAAAATGAAAATTTTAAACCCCCTTTTCATCCCAGGGGGGCGGGTGGGGTTATTTAGTGCACACATTCAAATTTCTCAGATGGTAAGGTTGTCGCATATCAAATGAAAGAACATAAAGCGTACATTTCAAATTTCAAATTGACGTCCCCCAAAAATGGATTTGATGGGGTTATTGAGTGCAGTTAGTATAATTAAAAAAGGACATCATAGTAAATTTTCAATGCCACTGTCTCCACAATATTTTTTTAAGAGCGTTTGAAAAATAAGAAATGTGATGATTTTCCTGAACGAACCGACATTCTTCCGATTTTTTGTGGTAGTCTTCATAAATGATAAATGTAAATATGATTTCAATTATTATGCAAGTATCAGCCATACTTTTGATTGGATATTTTCTTTTCTATTATCACTTTTGCTATCAGTTAAAAAAAGTAACAGGATGACAAAGTTTGACACAAGCTGGCACATAATTTTAAAGTAAAAATTTCTCAGGTATTGGTAAGATTGCATATTTTGATAAAATATAAACAAAGCAATATGCTATCCTTTTTTTTTAAATTAATTTGCATTGATTTTAACTCTTTTTTTTTTTGGATTCAGATTCCGAATTTGTACTTTATTTTGAAATGACTGAAGTAAAATCTTCCTCGTAAACTGAACATAAAAGTCCCTCTATACAGTATGTGCGTTAATCGCCCCGGTTTACACATCAATAACCTCTAGGAAAAAATGTGTTAAATCCTATAAAGGTCTTCATGTGTTTAATAATATGAAACCAAAAATTAATAAATATTATAACAACGTTTTCATTTAATTAAAAAAAAGTAGAAAAGTAAATGAAATATATTTTAATGTATTTCAGTGTATATGTTAAAGTGGGTCGCATATTTAGTGAAATTAAAAATAACGCAATATATGTTTTAACTCAATACTAATAGATACATTATTCATTATATCATACCTTGTATCCATGCGGCTTTTCGAGAAGTTTCAAATCTAACATCGAATATCTTGCTTCTTTGACATATGTCTGACATCTTCGAAAAATGGCTATTTAAAACACTGGGATCACAAAACACCAATACTAACGCTAATTACACCCCATGAATGCGCATGCTCGGATGGGAAAGACGTGTTTATATATCAGGTCGAATCTTCAGTAAAATAATGTGAATAAGCATTTTGTTTTGAATTATCCAATGACAGGAAAGAATTAGTAAGTCATGCACAAACAAACTGTATAAACTGTATATAATTTGAGACTTTCAAAAGACAGATAATTTGTAAAACATAATGCACACCTGATACTCAGTCGAGTGGACCGAATGCCAACGTGACCATTGTTCTACAAGAACTTTTATTTTTGGTAATGCCAGCAACTTATTAGATCATCTGTGTATTTAACTATGTAAAACGGATCTTTAATCCTTGATGCAGAAATCTAATACTACAAACAGTGAATTTAAAAAGCGAAGACGTCGCCCATCTTCTCAACCATCCCCCCAAAATCTACAAACAGATAAAAAGCAAAAAACGTTTGATACAGACTCTGTAGATATATTACACTCTTCATCTGATGAGAATTTATTTGAAACTAGCATGAGTAATTCCACAGCTGCACCGGTAGTAAGCATAAGTCAGGAAGATATTGTAAGAATAGCACAAACTGTGAAAGAATTTCTTATTGGTGACTTACATAACCTTATTGATGAAAAACAAAAACCTGTTCTACGAGAGTTAAAAGAGTTAAAAATCAAATATGATGATCTTGACAAAAAAGTGGAAAGTTTTCAGGATATTATTACTGTTCATGAAAGTTCTGAAGTCAGCAACAATTTAAAGGCAGAAATAAAATATCTTAAAAACAAATGCGATGACCTAGAGCAGCATAGTAGGAAATATATGCTCCGTTTTACAGGGGTTCCTTTCTCTTATGGTGAAAACACTGACAACAAAATACTCCAAATCGCAAGCCAAATGCATGTCCAAATGTCACAGAGTGACATAGTAATAAGTCACCGCACTGGGAAGCAACATTCTGATCGTCCGCGCCCAATCATCATTCGCTTATCTAGTCATAGAGTTAAGGAATCTCTACTTCGATTGAGCAAATTTAACAGAAAAAACCCTCAACTTGCTAATATCTCCATTAACCAAGAATTAACAATGCTGAGAAGTAAACTTGCATACTATGGCAGATTTCTGGTACGAAACAAGAAGCTCAAATCATCATGGGTGGTCGACGGCAAAATATATATTGTAGACAACAAAGATGACAAACACATAGTACGAAATAATGATGATTTCATTGCAATGTTAGATGAGCTTGAAATTGAACCCCCAACCGAATGGTCCGAACAACCAGATGAAGCACCAGCTGCTACTATTCCTAGAGAACGATTATTAACACATGATGATAATGCTATGTCTGTCATTACCGGAGATGTTGGAAACGGTGGACGCTAATAAAATTAACCATGTTCAGTTTGACTCTGTCTAATTTACTTTGTTACCTTGTGTTTTTGTTGTTTTGGTTTTTTTTATGTTATTTGCTACATCATACTGTTGTATTAATCATTCTATATTTACCTTTATATATTGAATTGGGAATGAATGTGTTTATACAATGTGTGTGGATGTGTGGGTGAGCTTATTTTATTTTGGCTGTAATATGTAAACTGGCGAGCGGGAATACATACAAAAACAAATCAAATCAAACCAAACCAATGATTTCCCCACTTTATATTAAGTCATGCAGTGATTCTTTGAGAACGAGTTGAGCGTGCATGTATAGGTGATCATTTGTTTTTGTCCTTTTGTAACACCCCCCCCCCCCCTTTTCTTTTATTGAAGGTGTGTGACTAATTGAGACGGTATTTTCTAAATGATAATCACTTTATGAATTCAGATATAAATGAACAAATTAAGGGTTACTCTTTCTTTGGATACTTCAAATTGAAATTAAAATGTGCATTAATATTTCTCTATCGTGCATTGTGATCTGTGTACAATTTATTTATTTTCCTGTCATGGGTAAAACTCCCAAGCCAAAGAAAATGCTAAAACTTGTTTATATAATTACATATTTGTTACTTACTGTTTATTTGCTTCCTTTTTGTTGTCCCGGCGTCGGATGTGTGTATCAGTGTTATACTTATCATTTTCTTACCACTAATATTATCATTATTGTAGTGCTCCCAACATGTGTTTTGTTCTGTAATATATTCGTCTACACTAAATGTAAACAATGGGAAGTGACCTAAATACATATAGGGCACGTGTTGGGCTACACTATGTCAGGTCTACTCGACTGTCTCACTCGATCGATTTACATACCGTTATATTAGTTAATCTGTTTGCCCAAATTGGCACAAAGGCTCTCACAATATATTTATACTTCGAATTAAAAACAAATTTTAAAAATCAAAGTTGTTCTACCTGTTTGCTATCAAGTTTGAATTCGTATTTAAAAAGTACAAGATGGGTTTTAGACACCAAAAAAGCAACTCCTTTGATGGGTAGATATGAAAATACAAATGACATTTGTTTATCGATTTGTCAGTTATTTTTATATATTTTTCTTATTATTTATACGGCAGGTGATATCGAACTAAATCCGGGGCCAACGTCCGACTCACCGAATAACTACATGCATAACCATAACGATAGTTCAACTGATATGTTAGATTTTTATCGTTATAAAGATCTTTTGACTTTTTCATGCCTAAATATACAAAGCCTGCTCCCTAAAAAAACTATAGTCGAAGCTGAGCTGGGGGACAGGGACATAATATTACTTACCGAAACATGGCTTAAGTCCGGTATAGCTAATAGCCAATTAAAATTAGATAATTTTAAAAATCCATATCGAAAGGATCGGGATGGAGACAAAATCGGTGGTGGGGTCTTAGTTTATGTAAAAGATAATATACCAAGTAAACGACGTCATGATCTTGAAATACAAAATCTAGAGTGTCTCTGGATAGAAATTAACACACAAAAATGTAAATGTCTGTTTGGAGTATTTTACAGACCCCCTGATTCTAATGCGCAATACTGGGATAATATGAATTTGTCCATAGAAAATGCTTTCAATTCGGGTATTGATAAAATAGTAGTAACGGGCGATTTCAACGAAAATTTGTTGAATTATCGAAACACAAAACTTACAAATATTATTTTGCAAAACGGCCTGAACCAAGCAATTGATCAGCCGACATTTTTCTGCGAGACCAGTTCATCTTTACTGGATTTAATTTTAGTAAATGATCCTGACATACTTTTATATACTGAAGTCGGTGATAATATTTTGGAAGCTAATGTAAGATATCACTGTCCTGTGAGTGGCATAATAAACATTCAAAAAACACCAAATAAAGTTTTTAATAGGAAGATTTGGGACTATGACCACGCAGACCTAACTAAATATAAATTTGATCTGAGTGAAGTTAATTGGGATGATACTATTGAAGTGTTTGTGTGGGCTTGCTAATAACTTACCAACAATAACTGTCAGATTAGCGTGGCTTCTATAATATCTAGACTTCTTGTAGGAGCTGTGTAACACACGTCAGACATAGACCATGGGTTAGAACAGGAAGCCCCGAATTGCAAGATCTCACTTCCGGCTAAGTATATATATTTCTCCTGAGAGTAGGAGCACCTCTGAGATTCACTACACTCCTCCCTGTCATATTCTTTTTATTGACCATTCTCGGAATTTTGAAGGCAATTGCAGTAATGTTCCTATCCACAGAATTTTCATTTTTATCCATGTCTTGATATACATAACACGTTATTACGAATTTCCACATATTAAAATTATAATTCAATGTTATTAAATGTTAATGACTTGTAGGAACGACAGGTGTGGCTGTGAACGTTCCTTCACCATTCCGATCTCCTTCCTTACACAAAACTTTAGGTGAACAGCACAGCTGTCGCACACTAGAATTCTGCATAATATGAATTACTCCTATTCTTGATCATCCTATCCTTACACAAAATCCTAGGTGAACAGCACAGCTGTCGCACACTAGAATTCCGCATAGCATAAATTACTCCTGATTCTTCATCCTCCTATCCTTACACAAAATCTAGATGGACAGCACAGCTGTCGCACACTAGAATTCCGCATAACACAAATTACTCCTGATTCTTCATCCTCCTATCTCATTCCTTCCACCAAGGAATTTTATTACATATATACACATAAATATCCATCATTTACACATTCTTTAAATCCTTTTAAAGAAGTAATATTGCTATAAGTCCACATAAAAAAAATATGTACATATATATATAAGAAGTCACAAGTATTTATATATCACTGTAATTTATAGATTTTCTTTGAATTTTCGGTAGTAATTTTGAAAACATCTTCAATGGGTTGTTGTAAAAGTTCAGATATTTTAAGTGCTACTGCATGAACGGAGTAAGGATTTCCAATGGTGTGAGAATGAAGTGGAATATATGGAGCATCTCATTCCAAAACTAAACGTGTAATGCCAAAAGTTTTCACAATTTCTACAATATTTGAGTATCGATCCTTCAAAATAAATGGAGTTATGCCAAAAACAATGTTCGAGAACTGACTGACGGCTGCTGAGTACAGTTGAGTGGAACAAGTGAAACAATGCCAATGAATTAATTGGTCTGGTTTGCATATTTCACTTAGAATGGCCAAAACATGTTCATGTAGTGATGGTTTTCCTCTTGAGTGTATGACGATAGTTAAATTCAATGCTGCTGCCAAATAAAGTTGTTTTCTAAAATATGTAATTTGTCGGTCGAAATCTCTCCTTGAAGGGTTGGTAGAATCATCTAAACCAATCTCTCCCACTGCCACTGTTTTTGATGATTTTAATAAATTTTGAAGATCAGTCCAATTATGTTCCAAAGATGAAATTGATGATGAACTTATAATTTTAGGATGAATGCCAAAGGTGAATCTTAACCGGTGATCTTTCCTGAATTCGGTACGCTGTGAGGAGTTTGGCCAAGCTGACGGAAAAACAAAGTTAGCAATGGCATATTTTAATTGCGTTTTGTACATGCTTTGGGAGCCAAGGTCATCCAGATCCTGGAAAGCTCCACTACCCATCTGCCTACATAGTTGGTCTAGATGGAAGTGAGCGTCTATGATGGGTAGTGGTCCGGATAACTTGGTGCTCAACTGTCCAATGTGAAGTCCGTCTTTGTTTTTCCTTTCCTCGAATTTTAAAAACCAAAGTTGTTCGTCTGAATTCAAATAACCAATGAGATTTTTGAGTATTTTCCAGTGAAGAATATGATGGATTTCCATAAGTGGAGTGGCAGGAATTTTGTAATCAGCAGCAGGTTCCATACAATTCAATTTCAAGAAAGAATCCACGAGTTTAACTTCAGAAATATGGAATTCTGTAGGCGGCAATTGTGTCCTAATTCTCATTATGGCATTCAGTTTCTCTTCAAGACCTACTGGGTAGGAAGTACCTAATGAACGTGCTAACTCTCGTAAAAGACCGTTCATTAGCTCAGCGTACATCACTTCTCTGTTCTTAAAGGTAGCATCAATAGCATTTGTGGGATGACAGCGAGTTATGTGCTTGTTCAGGAAATTGGCTGTCTGTTCCTGAGTACCACAAATCCAACAGGCAGTCTCTGGCGCCATATACCATGGTAGATGAGTTTGAATGGTGTGTCTTCTTGGGTTGGTAAATGTGTGAAAGCAAATATCACACTCCCTGTGTCTCAAGCGGACATTTGTAGCCTCACCTCTAATAGCTACCTGCCTTTTAGGTTCAGTTAAATGATCCTGGTCATCCTCATAATCCAATTCTTCCTCACTCATTATACCATGCAGTCTGGAAAATACTGAATGAGCCTACTCATTAGTTATTGTATTTAATTTTAATTTTTTATATATAGGTTTTGAAAATGAGCAAATACTATTACCTTTGTGTGTATTCATGAAATAATAATAAAATAATAGAAAAAACAAAATAAAAAATATTACATACTTTAACATACTATACAAAAATTTTTAAAAACATTTGTGATTAACATTGTCACTCAAATCTCTTCGTTAACTACATCCACCACATAATCTGACAAATAGCTTGGCAGACACCTCTTTCTTTTTTCTCTACCTGCTGTTCCAGTTTTATCAGATACTTTTAAAGTATTCTTATCAGAAGACAAGAGAACAGCACTGCTGTCACTATTGTCACTACTCATGTTAGCCAAATCCAATGGATCAGCAAAACTACCATGATTACTATCCTTCTCACTGTCTAAATCTAATCCAGGCACTTTTAAAGTATCCTCATCAAGAGACAAGAGAACAGCACTGCTGTCACTATTGCTTTTCAATTGGACAGCACTGCTGTCACAGTTTGAATATGGAGGTGAAAATAAATAATCTGACCAACCCTCAGGCAACTCGTTTTCTTCTATTCTTGAATCTATATTCCCCTTTGGAACACCCTGACCAAACAGACGGTTTCGAAGTCTCTTTATCCACAATGGAACAATTCCGTCGTCACATTGTTTAATCCTATCATGATGTATTACCATCTCCTTCTTTCTACCTGTAATTTCATACAACACAGGGGACAAAACTCTGATTACTACATAGGGTCCTTGCCAGGGAGCCCTGAGTTTCTTGCTCTGACCTACTTTTGATGTTGAATCCAACTTGAAAACAATATCACCTACTTCGTAAGTTTTATGATATAATTTTATATCGTAAGTTCTTTTCTGACGAAGCTGAGCTGCCTGTAATTTTTCGCGCGCAAACTTATGAGCTTCCTGGAGAGTATTTTTCAGGTCAATTACATGATGAACGGTTTCCTTGGCTTCAAAATTGACAGAACAAGTTCCTGTTAGTAAATTGATTGGATGTAGTACTTCCCGACCTAACATCATCATGTTAGGTGTAAACCCTGTCTGTCTACTCACAGTTGATCGTATAGCACCAGCAATGGTTTGTAAATGAAGGTCCCAATCTTTCTGTTTTCCCTTCAAATAACTTCTGATGGCTTGTAAAATGGTTCGATTAAATCGCTCAACTTGTCCGTTAGAACATGGTCTGTATGGAGTGGTCCTAGTTTTGACGATTTGTAACAGTCTGCAAATATCATGAAACAAATGACCGTCAAAATTTTTCCCTTGATCGGTGTGAATTTGGACTGGACATCCCAATCTTGAAATGAAACCATCTAGTAATGTTTTAGCCACAGTAATTGTGTTTTGATTAGGTAATGGAAACATTTCCATCCATTTTGTGAATTGATCTACTAACACTAATACATATTTGTTAGCAGAAGAACTCTCGTGTAGTGGTCCTAGAATGTCCATGTGCAATTTTTCCATAGGAATCCCTGCGTGAAATTGACCTAGAGGCCCCTTTGGTTTGACGTTGGCTTTTTTGTTGACATTACAAGTATGGCAAGACTTCACATAATTTCTCGCGTCTTCCCTTAAACCATACCAAATGTAATTCTGTTTTAATCTTTCAATGGTTTTTGCCTGTCCAAAATGCCCTGATAGTTTAGCATCATGACAACTCTCTAAGATTTTGTGTCTTAAAGATCTTGGAACAACTAATAACAGTCTTGAATGAACTGGATCTAACCATTTATAGCATAATATATCATCCTTAAGTACTAATTGATGTTTACAATTCCATAAATGTTTAATAGAAGGGCTACATAAATACAATTCATGCTCCTCTGGCTCTTTTTTATCCTCTAACCATACTATCAATCTGTTAAGTTCCTGATCTTTCCTTTGTTCAGCTCCCATATTGGTGATTTCAGACTCGCTTATCCAATTACAATTCACTAAACTATCTAAATTGGTTTCGTCCAAATCTTCTTCTTGCTCTGAAACACTCCTTACAGACAATGGAACTACATAATCGACATCATCTTCAAAGGAACTCCAGACTTTTTGTGCTCGAGTACAATATGAGCAACCACCGCAAGGTAGCAATTTTATATCTGCACCAGCATAATAACAATTACAAGAATCTAAATCATCTGGTCTCCTTGATAGTCCATCTGCATTTGTGTGTAGTTTCCCTGCTCTATGTTGTATTACCATGTCATATTGAGACAATTCCTCTAACCATCTGGCTAGTTGTCCTTCGATCATTTTAAACCTTAGTAGCCATGTCAAACTGTTATGATCTGTCCTTATGATGAATTGTTGGCCTAATAAATAATTCCTGAATTGTCTGGTAAATACTACAATCGCTAACAGTTCTTTCCTAGTGGTACAATATTTCCTTTGGGTTGGTGCCAATACCCTACTTGCATAACATATTACATACTCTTTTCCACCAATTACTTGTAATAATTCTGCTCCAATGGTGGTGTGGGAGGCATCAGTATCTAGAATGAACTTTTCCTTTGGATCTGGATATGCTAATGTAACTGAGTTGACAAGTGCCTGTTGTAATGATTCAAAAGCTATCTGGTGTTGCTTTTCCCATTGAAAAATTACTTTCTTCTTTGTCAGAGCATACAAAGGCTCAGCAAGGGTGGCAAATCTTTGAATATGCTCCCTATGATAGTTGGTAAACCCAAGGAAAGATTCAACAGCTTTCTTCGTCAGAGGAACTGGCCAATTCAATATAACTTCTCTACTAGAGGGATTAACAGATATTCCTTTCTCATTAACCAGTTTACCCAAGAAAATAACTTCTTTTTGGAAAAATTTGCATTTTTGTGGCTTTAATTTCAAATTATTTTCCCTGAATCTTTCTAGTACAGTTCTTAAATTTACAAGATGATCTTCAAAATCTTTACCCAGAACAATAACATCATCAATGTATGCTAGACATATGTTCCATGTCAAACCTGTCAAAATTAACTCTATCATCCGCTGAAAGAATGCAGGACTGTTACATAATCCAAAACTGAGTCTTATGTGTTCGAAAAGTCCATATTTAGTTATGAATGCTGTCTTGTGTCTATCATCCTCGTGTATCTCAGCCTGATAATATCCTGACGCCATGTCTAAACAGGACATAAATTTACTACCTCTTAAAGTGTCGATACAGGTCTCTATTCTTGGAATCGGAAATGCGTCTTTTCGCGTTATAGAGTTTAGTTTCCTGTAATCAATACAGTACCTGATCTTCCCATCCTTCTTGCGAACTAGTACTGGGGCTGCACTCCATTCTGATGATGATGGCTGTATGACTCCTCTATTTAATAAATCTTTGAGATGCTTTTCTTCTTCTTCTTCTAACCCTAGTGGTGTTCGTCTCATTCTTTCTCTTACAGGAGCTGAGTTTCCAGTGTCGATCCTATGCTTAACCTTGGTATAATGTCCAATGTCGAGGTCATGTTTTGAGAAGGTATCTTTAAAGTCCAGCAATAGTGACGCCAATCTCAGATTTTCGCTTAAATCTAAATTATCCTTTGACGAATCTAATAAAGGTTTTAATTGTACAGGAAAATTGGAATACATTTCATCCCATTCATTTTTTAAGTCTCTAAATTCCCTCTCCACTGTGTTAACTGACCTTACTGATGCTCTGTCCTCATAATCACACCTTTCCTCATCTATCACCCCACAAATTTCCATTGCTGTACCAATGAAGCGATTTTTCTTCAGACTTGTGGACTTATCTGTCAAATTGTTTAGGATAATAGGTACTCTTGAATCAGCTTTGGTCAAAATATTTGGCATAATCAGCCCATTCAAAGACTTACTTGGTTGAATAGCCACTTCATTTTCAAATTCCTCTGCCAATCTTACTGGTAGTCTGACAGATGAATTAGGTGGAACAATAAGAATCTCTTCCAACGTTATGCGGCAAATTTTAAAACTACTGTTTTCTGATTTTACTTCATTAATAAAATGTTTTTCACCTCTAATTGTTATTGACAAGTCAGTCAAATCTATCACGGCATCAAGATGTTTAAGAAAGTCTAATCCTAGTATCACTTGATCATTGATTTTAGCTACTATAATTTTCCACTTGGTATCAGTCTTCCCTACCTTAACTGTAACACATTCTGTATACCTTGCTGTAATGCTATTGTCTTTTCCAGCACCTTTCAACATTAGCGAACCTTTAAAAATTACCGGAGGCTTAAGTTTCTTTGCAAATTCTTCACTCATAAGTGTGACCTGAGCAGCTGTATCAATTACCGCGTTTACAGTTACCTCATTAATTGAAATACCTAACACAAGAGTATTGGATTCTGGATTTCGATCACTGGGATACAGTTGAACCTCACGTAATTGAGGATTATCAATACCATTCTTTGTATCTTCATTTTGACCACTATTGAAGTCTGTCAAGTTACAATGAACAGCACTGCTGTCACTAATTGTAACCTGCTTTTTCCCTAATACCTCTGGTTTTAATTCTCTAAGGCCACTATTAAAGTCTGTCAAGTTACAATGAACAGCACTGCTGTCACTAATTGTAACCTGTTTTTTCCCTAATACCTCTGGTTTTAATTCTCTAAGGCCACTATTAAAGTCTGTCAAGTTACAATGAACAGCACTGCTGTCACTAGTTGTAACCTGTTTTTTCCCTAATACCTCTGGTTTTAATTCTCTAAGAGGAGATAACTGGCCTTTTTTAGATTTTTGGACTGATGAGCGACCTACATCTTCAGTCCTTGTTCGTTTAAAGTCCCCTCTCTAAGACTGTTATTTGGAGATGGTGACCTGTTGCGTCTCATTGGCGACCAGCTTTTCTTCGGACACTGTGTACTGTAATGGCCCATTTCCCTACATATATAGCATTGTATATCCCGTATATCTCTGGTTGGACTTCGTCCTCTTGGTGAAGGCGACCTCTGGCGTTCAGCAGTGGTTTTGGGACTGATCGAGTTGATAAGCTTCTTGATGTCAGATTTAATGGTCCAGATATGTTGTTCTGTAGTTGCCATTCTTGTTTCCATAGTCTCATACTTTTTCTGTAAGTCTTGCATACTAGGACTATTTGCCGTTTTTACTTGACGTACTAGACATTCTGTACTTTCTTCATCTGAGTCATCATAAAACTGAACCCTTTTTACCTCTGGCTTTCTATACCCTAATAAAATCTTTTGGTTGTGAATGGAGCTCTTAACATATTGTAAAGCTTGATCCATGGTATTTGGGTCTTTCTCCATGGCAAATAACGCTGCTTTCTTGTCAGTGCACCCCTTCAGAAACGCGTCAACAGCTATAGTATCAACTACATTCTCTGGCGTATTGAGATAACCATCAGTTGCTAGTTCCTGTATTCTCTCAGCAAACTCTTCTATTGACTCATCAACAAACTGCCTAACCTCCTGCAATTGACGCCTTATGGTGTGAGGTAAATCTTTATTCCCAAATCTTTGACTCAACTTTTGAACTAACACGTCATAGTCCTTTTGAACTGTCTCTTGGCGAGTACTCACAAATTTCAGAGCCTTATCTCTGAGGCATTCAATTAGACGATCTAATTTTTGTTCATTAGACCATTCATACTTCCTGGCTATATGGTTAAATTGCATGAAATACGGTTTCCATTCTGATTTCCCATCAAAAATGGCTAGCTTTGGTGGTGTTGGTCCAGAACGTTGACTGTATTTGACTTCCTTGGAGCTCGAGTCATCTTTTCCCTTCCCTGATGTTGAAATTTTCTCATTGTTATTAACCTCTTCTTTTGAGTCTCCAAGTTTATCTGAACTAAATGTTTGTCTGGATTTAAGCTTTGCAGAATCACTATACCAGGAACTAGCTGACATCTCAGTCACTTTACCCCTAAATATATCTCCTGGAGCTAGCTTTTCAGAAATAAGTCGTGATGTTTTAAAATGCTGCAATTGCTCTTCTAATGCAGTTAATTTCCTGCCATATTCTGCATCCCTTTGCTTCATCTGCTTATATTGCTCCTTGCTCCTTTCTCTTTCTTTATCCATCTCTTGAGCCTGTTCCATGACTTTATCCATTAATGATTGACGTTCCCGTTGCATGCTCTCCATTTGTTCTGAAAAACCACCTTCTTTTTCTGCCATCGTACTCTCATACTGATGTTGTAACTCACTCATTTCCTGTTTAATTTGTGTATTTTCAAAACTCAACTCTTTTTGACTTTTTTCCCTTTCCAGTTGATCCTTCTCCACTTCTCTTTGAAAATGATCTTTTGTTTGTTGGAGTTCAGCAAGGCATTCCTCTATCTCTGCTGACTTACGCCATAGTTGCTTTTCAAAAGTTTCTTTTAAATCTTCAAGTTGTTTTGTATAATCCCTCTTTGAATGAACTTTGTCTTGTTCTGCAATTAACAACTTTGTCTTATACTGTTCTATTAATGCAGAAGTGTCGCCTTGTGCTGTTGGTTGCTTTTCTGGAGTTTCTTCCTCTGGACTAACTTCAACTGTGCCATTCCTTATCAATGGGTCCCAAATCGTGTTTGGTACACCTTCTATCATCTTTAGATTTTCTAATGTCAAGGTGCCTTTAATTTTTCTTGCTTTTATAATTAAATTGGCTCTGGCCTCCCCTATGTCTCTAATTCCCATTAACTCTTCTTTTGTTGCAGTATTGATGTTAATTGTCGACATCTTCACTTTTATTTAATACACAATAATTACTTCTATACTAAATAATTTTTAAGACAATATTAAATACAATTATAACTAATTTGTATATTCACTGCAACTGTTCACCAATTTCACAACTATATTTACATAGGCAGAAAAAAAGAAAAAAAAAATGTTTTAATTACAGCCAGCACAGCTGACTCACTCAATACACCTCAATTAATTTTAACACGGCCAGCACTGCTGACACGATCATGTAATTTAGTTTCACTTTTTTATTTTTTTTTTTTTTTTTTTCTATTAAGATTTCAGTTTATCTTCTAATGCTATTATGTTTTGTCTCAAGTATGCTCAATCAAAAATACAAAAATAAAAAATTTACTTTAATCAATATGATTAATCATAAATATATATATATAGAGAGAATGAAGACAATTACAGCAAAAATAACACCAAAAAACACAACACAGATAAATATAACACCCAAGTACAACAAATGAAGTATGTGTGTATTTTTTTTATTTTTTTTTATTTCAATGTACACAATTAGACTAATATAACTATTCTGAATATATATATAGCATCAAACCATTATCTTTCTTGCTTTGTAATATATATTCAATTACAAACATGTATATCACACAAACTGAATATAATATGTGGTATACTTTTATTATATACCCCAAAGAAAAATATACACACTGTAATAGTATCTGCAAATTGCTCAATTATGTCTATTTCTAATATCTTTTATTAGTTTAAATTAAACAAACAACAAACATTAGGACAGCACTACTGTCTCAATAATTATATATTTTTGAATTTTAATAATTGGCCAGTACTACTGACTCAGATTAAATAAAAATTTGCCAAAAGACAATTTCAATCTTTTTATTATTGTCTCCCTTTTCGTGTAATAACAGGTTTTGTTTTTTACAATTGTCTCCCTTTTCGTGTAAAAACTGGTTTCGTTTTTACAATTGTCTCTTTTCGTGTAACAACTTTTTGTTTGTTTTTATAATTGTCTCCCTTTTGGTGTAACAACTGGTTTTTGTTTTTATAATTGTCTCCCTTTCGTGTTACAAACTGAAATTCAGTTCATACCGTTTATATTTTATTTGTTTTCACCTTTATTCAAGTGAAGTGAGTATATTCAATTCAATGGTTCAAAGTTTTATTGGTAATGGTGTGGAAATAATGCGTGAATGTTTAATTCACAGGGATAACACGGTTCAATTGACAAATTTGACCCGCGAAAATCAAAATTTCAACACGACACGTTTCGCGTTGAAAAGACTATTTTCCACTTGTGTCAGTTACTTTTACATCTGACACCAGTGAAGTGTTTGTGTGGGCTTGCTAATAACTTACCAACAATAACTGTCAGATTAGCGTGGCTTCTATAATATCTAGACTTCTTGTAGGAGCTGTGTAACACACGTCAGACATAGACCATGGGTTAGAACAGGAAGCCCCGAATTGCAAGATCTCACTTCCGGCTAAGTATATATATTTCTCCTGAGAGTAGGAGCACCTCTGAGATTCACTACACTATTAATAATAATGACGTAAATGTTGCCGCGACAAAAATTACAGAAACTATATTAAAAATAGCTGCAAAACATATACCTTGTAAATTTGTCAAGTTTAGATCTCAAGACCCGCCATGGCTAACTGGTCATATAAAAAAACTAATTCGGCGCCGAAAAAGACTTCATAAAATGGCAAAAAAGAAAAATACTGCTGATTCTTGGCGACAATTTCGGTATGTTAGGAATCAATGCATAAATTTCATAAAAACAGCTAAACTTGACTTTTTCAACAAACAAATAAATATTATAGAGAATCCAGAAACCAATGTTAAGAATTGGTGGAAGCTTTTAAGAAATTTATCTGGACAGCCTTCGAAAGCGTCAAATTACCCCCCTTTGTTAGTAAAAAATGAATATATAGAAGACGATAATGAAAAATCAAACGCATTTAATCTCTTTTTTTGTAAGCAAGCTACCGTGGATGATTCTAAAGCGTCTGTTCCTAATACCCCCATGTCCGATGATATACCAATTTTAAACAATATTATAATAACCGAAGAGGAAGTGTTTGATCACTTGTCTCTGTTAGATGTCACTAAAGCGACGGGCCCTGATGAAATTAGCGGTAGGCTTCTGAAGTATGCTGCTCGAGAGTTAAGTAGGCCCCTGGCTCAGCTTTTCAATAAATCTATACGTGAAGCTGTGTATCCAGAAACCTGGAAATTAGCAAGCGTTATACCAGTTTTCAAAAGTGGTGATAGAGAACTGGTGTCAAACTATAGACCGATATCACTTTTGTCGATCATTGGTAAGAGTATGGAACGTTGTGTTTTTAAGCACTTCTTCAACTTTTTAACAAAACATAAAATAATAACAAGTGTCCAGTCAGGTTTCATGCCTGGAGATTCTACAATTAACCAACTTTTACACATAACAGATTTATTTGGCAAAGCTCTAGACGCAGGAAAAGAGATTCGTGTTGTCTTTTTTGATATAAGTCGTGCTTTCGATCGAGTCTGGCATGAAGGTCTTATTTATAAACTTAAAAATATTGGAATAAGAGGAAACCTATTAAAGTGGTTTATGAGCTATTTATCAAATCGAAAACAAAAAGTTGTTATTTCAGGTCAATCCTCTGATACTTTTGGTGTAAATGCTGGCGTCCCTCAAGGATCAATATTAGGCCCCTTACTTTTTTTAGTATATATAAATGACATTGTAAACGACATAGACTGTAATATAAAACTATATGCTGACGATACTTCCCTTTTCATAGTAGTTGAAGATGAATATGCAGCAGCGAGCAAACTTAATTCTGATATAGAGACTATCAACAATTGGTCAGTCCAATGGCTTGTAAATTTTAATGCAAAAAAGACTGAAGCTATGACAGTTTCCAAGAAATCAGTTAAACCCCATCATCCACCTCTTTATATGAATGATGATATGATTTCAGAAGTAGAAAGCCATAAACACCTTGGTTTAATTTTTCATGAGGATGGTTCATGGCATTCTCATGTCAATAAAATAATTGAAAAGATAACACCTAGATTAAATTTATTTCGTGCCTTGAAATTCAAATTGAAAAGAAAGTATTTACAAACTATATATTTAAGTTTTATCCGACCTTTATTTGAATATACAGATATCATTTGGGACAACATTCCAGACTATTTAAGTGACAAACTAGAAAATATGCAACTTGAAGCGGCTAGGATAGTTACTGGTGGTACTAAGTTATCGTCCATAAATAAATTATACGACGAAACAGGATGGGAGTTACTATCAGAAAGACGTAAAAAACACAAAATTATAAAATTTCATGAAATGTTTCACAATAAGACCCCCGATTATTTAAGCGACATTATCCCTCAGCAATTGTTTAATATTCATAATTATGACACACGACGAACGAATGACACGCAACATATAAAGTGTAGAACTGCATTTTACCAGAAATCTTTTCTCCCCTCAGTTATTCGATCCTGGAATGCTATTCCGGACGATATCAGACTAAGTCCATCTAAGTTTACACTTAAAAGTTACCTTAATCAAAATGTAAGAAAAATGCCAAATTATTATTTTTATGGAGACAGGAAAGGACAAATACTTCATGCCAGACTTCGGATGGATTGTAGCAATCTAAACGAACATTTATTTAAGAGAAATCTTGTAGAAAGTAAAAACTGTACCTGTGGTAGAATCGAGAGCAGTAAGCATTTTCTCCTCGAGTGTTATAATTACTCCCTTGTCCGAAAACGTACGATAAAAAAAATTCCCTTCCCATACAATATAGAAACACTCCTATTTGGCTGCAATAACCTTAATCAAGAGGAAAATGTACTCGTGTTTAAACAAGTGCAACAATTTTTGGTAGATTCGAAGCGTTTTGGCTAATAGCGTCGTTCGTGCATAATAAAGATCGTAATTGGGTGAGACACTCGACAATGTCCTGTAAACACACTCCGCCGCCGGCACATATATATATAGGAAAGATCTGATGAAAAAAAAATCAACTTTTTAGTGGCAGTTATTTCCCTTTATCTTTTTTCTACAGGGAGACGGATTAATATAAGGGAAACCTTGTTTCCGAATCCTTTTGTAATATGTTAACACTGTATTTATATGTGTATGCCTGTACATGATTTTTTTCAAATAAAATATGTTTAAAGTAATTACACCCCAATAACTTTACAAAAAGAAGGATCTATGTCTTTAATATTGCCCGTTTTATATGCAGAGTATAGACTTTCAGGATAACATGGGTTCTGCAATGGACGCTGGGCTATATTCTATCTTAATTTTATCATTGAGTTTTTCGTTGAATGATTTTATTTATTTTCTTCTTGTCGGGGTCTTTTTGAAATATAGCAATCGATAGGAAAGGCAGATGATTTGACTGGAAACTGATTGCGTGTTTACAATTAGTTGTTCAAATTGATAATTGATACAGCTTACAATTTCATGCATAGCCTGTCTCCTTGAATGCCTTCTGAACTAGTACACATTTTTTCCAGGGCTAACATAGGCGGGATTTTCACGTTGCGTTGAAAACCCATTGTTGGCCTTCGACTGTTTTCTACTCTTTGGTAGGGTTGTTGTCGCTTTGAAATATTCCCCATTTCCCTTCTCAGTTTTATTTTGGAAACTTGAACCAGTAGATTATGTCCAACAATCATGGTTTGAAAGTGGCTTTTATTGAAAAATAAGTATTTTAATTCAACACAAATTATAGACCCTTTAGATGTATTTTCAACATTAAAGTTAAAGCCACACGTGCAACATTTTAATACAATAGGTTTATGTTACATATAAATGGCATATGAATTCTTAAAATTGGCAATTTAAAATCAGTAATTTTCTCTTGTCCTGCTCCTGGCTAAAATATTGTACATACTAGTTGCAAATTACATTCAAGTATAATTTATCGTGCAGTGTCCTATATCTGGTTTAATTTTCAAAAGTTTTGATTTGCATTTATGACAAAAATAAATTGTTTCGTTCACTTTTTAATACGTTATTGTATAAAATATTTGAGTGGTCCAGCAGCTAAAGTTAAACGATAGGCAGGCACATCCCATTGTTAGCTTATGTATGAAGAAATATTCTTTCTAAAATCATTCGTATACTTCTATGGTTAAATTTCCTTTTTCCCAAATCCACATCCACAAATCTGACTGCCATGTAAAGGTTACACATAAATTGATTGTCTTTATCAAAAGACTTACAAGTAAATATATTGATAATGCATTGCTTTTTAACACCCAGTGATAAGTAATACATGTATGTGTTAATATAACAGAACTAGAACATGTGTATGTGTTTGATGTCCAGTTGCAAGTATTACATGCATACCAGGACAAGAGCATGCTATTTCTTTGATGTCCAGTAGCAAATATTACATGCATACCAGGACAAGAACATGTTAATGTTGGTTGATGGATTTATTTTTTTTTATGTTCATTGGCAAGTATTACATGCATATCAAGACAAGAACATGTTAATGTTGGCTGATGGATTTGTTTTAACAAGAACATGTTAATTTGTGTTATAGATATTTTCAATTTCCAGTGGCAAGTACTACATACTTATCAGGACAAGAACAGATGTATGTGATATCAATATGAATCCTGCTTTATATTGGGCCAACAAACTATTTAATCCGATTATGATGTACACTCTACCTGGACAGAATATTCTGAATAGAATATGATGTGTCTTTACTTTTACTTTTTCGAGTCACATGCTTAGTGGAGAAGCAGCAACAAAAATTGAAGACTATATAAAGAAGAAGATGTGGTATGATTGCCAATTAGACAACGATCCACAAAAGACCAAAATGACACAGACATTAACAACTATAGGTAACCGTACCGCCTTCAACTAGTTTGGTCTTGCTTTGGATTGAACCACCAACCTCTAACACTCAGTAGACATGAGTAGGTTGATTGAACCAACAACCTCTAACACTCAGTAGACATGAGTAGGCTGATTGAACCAACAACCTCTAACACTCAGTAGACATGAGTAGGCTGATTGAACCAACATCCTCTAACACTCAGTAGACATGAGTAGGCTGATTTAACCAACAACCTCTAACACTCAGTAGACATGAGTAGGCTGATTGAACCAACAACCTCTAACACTCAGTAGACATGAGTAGGCTGATTGAACTAGCAACCTCTAACACTCAGTAGACATGAGTAGGCTGATTGAACTAACAACCTCTAACACTCAGTAGACATGAGTAGGCTGATTGAACTAACAACCTCTAACACTCAGTAGACATGAGTAGGCTGATTGAACTAGCAACCTCTAACACTCAGTAGACATGAGTAGGCTGATTGAACCAACAACCTCTTACACTCAGTAGACATGAGTAGGCTAATTGAACCAAAAACCTCTAACACTCAGTAGACATGAGTAGGCTAATTGAACCAACAACCTCTAACACTCAGTAGACATGAGTAGGCTGATTTAACCAACAAGCTCTAACATTCAGTAGACATGAGTAGGCTGATTTAACCAACAACCTCTAACACTCAGTAGACATGAGTAGGCTGATTTAACCAACAACCTCTAACACTCAGTAGACATGAGTAGGCTGATTGAACTAGCAACCTCTAACACTCAGAAGACATCAGTAGGCTGATTGAACCAACAACCTCTAACACTCAGTAGACATGAGTAGGCTGATTAAACCAACAACCTCAAACACTCAGTAGACATGAGTAGGCTGATTGAACTAGCAACCTCTAACACTCAGTAGACATGAGTAGGCTGATTGAACTAGCAACCTCTAACACTCAGTAGACATGAGTAGGCTGATTGAACCAACAACCTCTAACACTCAGTAGACATGAGTAGGCTGATTGAACTAACAACCTCTAACATTCAGTAGACATGAGTAGGCTGATTTAACCAACAACCTCTAACACTCAGTAGACATGAGTAGGCTGATTTAACCAACAACCTCTAACACTCAGTAGACATGAGTAGGCTGATTTAACCAAAAACCTCTAACACTCAGTAGACATGAGTAGGCTGATTCAACCAACAACGTCTAACACTCAGTAGACATGAGTAGGCTGATTGAACTAGCAACCTCTAACACTCAGTAGACATGAGTAGGCTGATTGAACCAACAACCTCTAACACTCAGTAGACATGAGTAGGCTGATTGAACCAACAACCTCTAACACTCAGTAGACATGAGTAGGCTGATTGAACCAACAACCTCTAACACTCAGTAGACATGAGTAGGCTGATTGAACTAGCAACCTCTAACACTCAGTAGACATGAGTAGGCTGATTGAACCAACAACCTCTAACACTCAGTAGACATGAGTAGGCTGATTGAACCAACAACCTCTAACACTCAGTAGACATGAGTAGGCTGATTGAACTAGCAACCTCTAACACTCAGTAGACATGAGTAGGCTGATTTAACCAACAACCTCTAACACTCAGTAGACATGAGTAGGCTGATTGAACCAACAACCTCTAACACTCAGTAGACATGAGTAGGCTGATTGAACCAACAACCTCTAACACTCAGTAGACATGAGTAGGCTGATTGAACTAGCAACCTCTAACACTCAGTAGACATGAGTAGGCTGATTTAACCAACAACCTCTAACACTCAGTAGACATGAGTAGGCTGATTTAACCAACAACCTCTAACACTCAGTAGACATGAGTAGGCTGATTGAACTAGCAACCTCTAACACTCAGTAAACATGAGTAGGCTGATTTAACCAACAACCTCTAACACTCAGTAGACATGAGTAGGCTGATTGAACCAACAACCTCTAACACTCAGTAGACATGAGTAGGCTGATTGAACCAACATCCTCTAACACTCAGTAGACATGAGTAGGCTGATTGAACCAACAACCTCCAACACTCAGTAGACATGAGTAGGCTAATTGAACCAACAACCTCTAACACTCAGTAGACATGAGTAGGCTGATTGAACCAACAACCTCTAACACTCAGTAGACATGAGTAGGCTGATTTATAACCAACAACCTCTAACACTCAGTAGACATGAGTAAGCTGCTTGAACCAACAACCTCTAACACTCAGTAGACATGAGTAGGCTGATTGAACTAGCAACCTCTAACACTCAGTAGACATGAGTAGGCTGATTGAACCAACAACCTCTAACACTCAGTAGACATGAGTAGGCTGATTTAACCAACAACCTCTAACACTCAGTAGACATGAGTAGGCTGATTGAACTAACAACCTCTAACACTCAGTAGACATGAGTAGGTTGATTGAACTAACAACCTCTAACACTCAGTAGACATGAGTAGGCTGATTCAACCAACAACGTCTAACACTCAGTAGACATGAGTAGGCTGATTGAACTAGCAACCTCTAACACTCAGTAGACATGAGTAGGCTGATTGAACTAGCAACCTCTAACACTCAGTAGACATGAGTAGGCTGATTAAACCAACAACCTCTAACACTCAGTAGACATGAGTAGGCTGATTTAACCAACAACCTCTAACACTCAGTAGACATGAGTAGGCTGATTAAACCAACAACCTCTAACACTCAGTAGACATGAGTAGGCTGATTTAAGGATGTCTGCTGCTCTAATTTAAAATAACAAGGATTTCATGTGGTTGCTTAAAATGAAAACAACTTTGATATTTAAACAAAATAAAGTAATAAAATCATTAGTCTTGTGTGTAGTTTTCAAAATACGAGACATTTAGAAAATGGCGGGAAAAGGGTTTTCTTCAGACTTTACTATTTGTTAACATTGGAATTGTTTTTTACCCTTTAAACCAAGAAAAAATAACAAGGATTTCATGCCGCCGGATCACTAAATCTTAAATGATCTATTTAACAGATTTATGAAGACAAAAGTGGGGTGTCGTGTAAAAAAAAATTAATACATTTGGATGGATAAAACCTGAGAAAATCGAAAATATGACAAGAATTCAAAAATATGACCAGCAGACATCCTTAACCAGCAACCTCTAACACTCAGTAGACTGATTTAACCAAAAACCTCTAACACTCAGTAGACATGAGTAGGCTGATTCAACCAACAACGTCTAACACTCAGTAGACATGAGTAGGCTGATTTATAACCAACAACCTCTAACACTCAGTAGACATGAGTAGGCTGATTGAACCAACAACCTCTAACACTCAGTAGACATGAGTAGGCTGATTGAACCAACAACCTCTAACACTCAGTAGACATGAGTAGGCTGATTGAACTAGCAACCTCTAACACTCAGTAGACATGAGTAGGCTGATTGAACCAACAACCTCTAACACTCAGTAGACATGAGTAGGCTGATTGAACCAACAACCTCTAACACTCAGTAGACATGAGTAGGCTGATTGAACCAACAACCTCTAACACTCAGTAGACATGAGTAGGCTGATTGAACTAGCAACCTCTAACACTCAGTAGACATGAGTAGGCTGATTGAACCAACAACCTCTAACACTCAGTAGACATGAGTAGGCTGATTTAACCAACAACCTCTAACACTCAGTAGACATGAGTAGGCTGATTGAACTAGCAACCTCTAACACTCAGTAGACATGAGTAGGCTGATTTAACCAACAACCTCTAACACTCAGTAGACATGAGTAGGCTGATTTAACCAACAACCTCTAACACTCAGTAGACATGAGTAGGCTGATTGAACCAACAACCTCTAACACTCAGTAGACATGAGTAGGCTGATTGAACTAGCAACCTCTAACACTCAGTAGACATGAGTAGGCTGATTTAACCAACAACCTCTAACACTCAGTAGACATGAGTAGGCTGATTTAACCAACAACCTCTAACACTCAGTAGACATGAGTAGGCTGATTGAACTAGCAACCTCTAACACTCAGTAGACATGAGTAGGCTGATTTAACCAACAACCTCTAACACTCAGTAGACATGAGTAGGCTGATTGAACCAACAACCTCTAACACTCAGTAGACATGAGTAGGCTGATTGAACCAACATCCTCTAACACTCAGTAGACATGAGTAGGCTGATTGAACCAACAACCTCCAACACTCAGTAGACATGAGTAGGCTAATTGAACCAACAACCTCTAACACTCAGTAGACATGAGTAGGCTGATTGAACCAACAACCTCTAACACTCAGTAGACATGAGTAGGCTGATTTATAACCAACAACCTCTAACACTCAGTAGACATGAGTAAGCTGCTTGAACCAACAACCTCTAACACTCAGTAGACATGAGTAGGCTGATTGAACTAGCAACCTCTAACACTCAGTAGTCATGAGTAGGCTGATTGAACCAACAACCTCTAACACTCAGTAGACATGAGTAGGCTGATTGAACCAACATCCTCTAACACTCAGTAGACATGAGTAGGCTGATTGAACTAACAACCTCTAACACTCAGTAGACATGAGTAGGCTGATTTAACCAACAACCTCTAACACTCAGTAGACATGAGTAGGCTGATTGAACTAACAACCTCTAACACTCAGTAGACATGAGTAGGCTGATTGAACCAACATCCTCTAACACTCAGTAGACATGAGTAGGCTGATTGAACTAACAACCTCTAACACTCAGTAGACATGAGTAGGCTGATTTAACCAACAACCTCTAACACTCAGTAGACATGAGTAGGCTGATTGAACTAACAACCTCTAACACTCAGTAGACATGAGTAGGCTGATTGAACCAACAACCTCTAACACTCAGTAGACATGAGTAGGCTGATTGAACCACCAACCTCTAACACTCAGTAGACATGAGTAGGCTGATTGAACTAACAACCTCTAACACTCAGTAGACATGAGTAGGCTGATTGAACCAACAACCTCTAACACTCAGTAGACATGAGTAGGCTGATTGAACTAACAACCTCTAACACTCAGTAGACATGAGTAGGCTGATTGAACTAGCAACCTCTAACACTCAGTAGACATGAGTAGGCTGATTAAACCAACAACCTCTAACACTCAGTAGACATGAGTAGGCTGATTGAACTAACAACCTCTAACACTCAGTAGACATGAGTAGGCTGATTGAACTAACAACCTCTAACACTCAGTAGACATGAGTAGGCTGATTCAACCAACAACGTCTAACACTCAGTAGACATGAGTAGGCTGATTGAACTAGCAACCTCTAACACTCAGTAGACATGAGTAGGCTGATTAAACCAACAACCTCTAACACTCAGTAGACATGAGTAGGCTGATTTAAGGATGTCTGCTGCTCTAATTTAAAATAACAAGGATTTCATGTGGTTGCTTAAAATGAAAACAACTTTGATATTTAAACAAAATAAAGTAATAAAATCATTAGTCTTGTGTGTAGTTTTCAAAATACGAGACATTTAGAAAATGGCGGGAAAAGGGTTTTCTTCAGACTTTACTATTTGTTAACATTGGAATTGTTTTTTACCCTTTAAACCAAGAAAAAATAACAAGGATTTCATGCCGCCGGATCACTAAATCTTAAATGATCTATTTAACAGATTTATGAAGTCAAAAGTGGGGTGTCGTGTAAAAAAAAAATTAATACATTTGGATGGATAAAACCTGAGAAAATCGAAAATATGACAAGAATTCAAAAATATGACCAGCAGCCTCTAACACTCAGTAGACTGATTTAACCAACAACCTCTAACACTCAGTAGACATGAGTAGGCTGATTTAACCAACAACCTCTAACACTCAGTAGACATGAGTAGGCTGCACTTATGTGGAAATACCAACTAGCTGTAGTATATGATTAGATCATTTTTGATTGATGAACTGACCTAGCTGCGGAACCGTAGCTAACATAAGGACCTATAAAGAGCTACGGTTCCGCAGCTAGACTGACCTGACAAGGATTCGTTTTCTCTTTACTAATTGCAAACATTGTTGCTTTCGATCCTCACAACTTCGTTAAAATCATAAACAACTTATCAAAAATGTCAACATTAAAGTTGCAAGTTCAAACTTGCACATTACAGGTGCATTCAACTTGAATCTTAATTGACTAGAATTGTTCGTTTCCTACCAAAGGTCTGTGATTCTTTCCAGGTACTCCAACTTCCTTCACCAACTGAAAACAGTCATCACAATAAAATAAAGTGACATTACAAGAATGTGTATCCAGTACACGGATGCCCAACTCACATTATCATTTTCTATGTTCATTGGACCGTAAAATTGGGGTAAGAACTCTAATTTGACATTACAATTAGAAAGATCATATCATAAGGAGCATATATAATAATAAATATATAATATATAATAAGTTTCAGGTTGATAGGACTTCAACTTCATCAAAAACTACCTCGACCAAAAACTTAAACCTGAAACTGGACAGACGAACAGACCAGAAAACATAATGCCGCTCTACAATCATAGGTGGGGCATCAAAAGTCTTGTAATATCCATACCTGTTAACTCTTCAAAATGGGCATTGATCCTCTTGTATGGTCATATCATATAAGTGTTTTAATCTACTATTATATTGTTTGAATAAGTACATGCACCTGTCCCAAGTCAGGAGCCTCTGGCATTTGTTAGTAAAGTTTAGTTCATTTATAGGTTTTGGAGTAAGTATGTCCTCCATTGTCACTGAACTAGTACACACATTTTTGCTTAGGGAACAGCTCAAGCATGCCTTTGTTGAAAACCCATTGATTGACTTTGGTTTTTTATTTTTATCTTTGGTCAGATTGTTGTCTTATTGACACAATACCCTTTTCCATTCTTAATCTTCCTTTTGTATGTATGTGATTGAAGACCATACTTTGACCTATAATGGTTTACTTTTACAAATTGTGACTTGGATGGAGAGTTGTCTCATTGGCACTCATACCACATCTTTTTATATATTTAAACACCCTTTTAACTCATTTGAATGTTTTAAGGTGTTCAGTTTAGTCCTTTAAGTTGCATGCTTAGCAGAGAAACAAACACCAATTTTAAAGTCTATCAGTTGACTAGACCTAGGTTTTAAACCCATGACCTCTTGTACTTCATGTGAACTCCAGGTTGACATAACAACAAAGGCTGTATCACATGTTAAAAGTACTATAGCTGTGGGTACCAATTTTCATGGATTGTGGAAGACTTGACGTTTCATGGATATGTAATTTCTTAGTTTTGCCAAAATCTGCATACCTGATAGAAAATTTGTAATTTGTTGAACATATAAACTTGTGGTTCACCTGTACCCAGGAAAAGCATGAAAATTTGTATCCAACGAAAAATGACATATGGTAAAATAATAATCCGTAATATAAAAACAAACATTTATTTTTGAATAATTTATTTTTCATGGCATGTTGGTGACAAGTTTTAATAATTTAATGCAGAGACTAGGTCCAACAAACATCATAAGACAAACTTAATCATAAACATGATTACTATCTCCTAATCATGATTATCTTCTTAACATTAATCTTATACTAAATAATCCTATTGATAATAAATTCATTAACATATTTGATATTTATGGCAAAATCTGGTATGGACCAATGAAAAAAATGTGTATGTGTCTTGTAGCCTACATTGTACTTCATTATTCAAGAAGTCAATATCTTTTTGACGATTCGGAAGCCGAGGAGATCAAACTCTCCATATTAATTCTTTTAGATAAAATAATTCGACCATACTTTAGACTTCAAAGAATATATTCTATTTTTAGATGTTTCCACGATTTCTTTTTGTTTTTAGAAGAATAACCTGAAGACATTCAAAACATGCGCATCAATAAATATGGCATACCTTAATGTTATGCATTATAAATGCACAATAATTTTCACGTATAAATTATCTACCTTTGAGGATTTTTTATTTTTACTTTTAATTGTAGGAATATATTTTTTCTAATTTTTATGTATTTTTTGGCTAACCCCTATAGTGAGTATATTTTCCCTACTTTTAAAAAAACTTTTTCACAAAATTAATCCTAAAGGGCCTTCTTACTAACTGAATACTAATAATTCATTCAAAGTAAAGACTAGAAATAATTCTTTACATATTTATATGACATTAGAAATTTAAGAAAGACCTTATAATCACTAGTAAACATATTCTGAACCGAGACAGCCAGCTCCCACTTAAAAAGACTGAATCATAAATTTGTGTCATGTTTAGTTAATTCAACTTATAAGAATTCAGTACAAATCAGACAACAGTATTATTCAATGATTTTTCTAGTATTCAGTCATCGCTTTTTAGTTATGATTCAAAATGAGCACTTTCAGAGTTTTCAAAATTTGTTTGTCGAGCATTAGTTTAAATTAAAATGCAGGTTTCCTTCATTTATTTTCTATTTGTTGTATTTCCTTTCCTGTATAGAAGAAATTGAGTTAATAGGTTATTTTTATAATTAAATAATAAAAGCTGAAAGAGATTTGTCCTACATTCTGACCTCAATTCAAATATGGTAAATTCTGAAATTTTTGCAATGAATCTTTAATTACATATATATCATGTATATTAACATTTTCAATTTTTGATAGCATTTTTTGTATGCACCAATTCCTGATAAAGTAATAATTAATCTCACATTTTCTCCATTCTTCAACAATATCAAATAATAAATTGTATCACAAAAATTTCAGAATTTACAATGCATAGAATCTTTTATCTTTTTTATTAGTTTTTATCGGTTTTTCTTTTCTGTAGATCTGTGCATACATATTTCAGAAAAATACAATTCCCAATCTATCTTATCTATACATTGCTATATGTACATACAAATATATATATAAAGATAAATAATCTGCACATATTTTTTTTCTATTTGCTGCATCCTGAGTTATCTCCCATCTTAAAAAAAATGAATAAGTTCTCTCCCTTTGATAAATTCAATATGCTTTAAAACTTGCAAAAAAGTTATTGAAATCATAATGTAAACTTTTAATTGCATGTATGCTGAGTATTAAATCTACATAATTCTATCTTAACACTGGAAGACTGATAATCTTACATATACAATTTTGTTTCTGTTTTACTTCAAATGTATTTAACTACTGATACAATATTCTGAAGACATAGACCCTACCTTAGGCCTAACCAAAAACATTTCTCAGGGTCTGTGAAACATAAAACTATTTTCATTGGCCTGATGCTTATTTCATATAATATCTATTGGCCTGTTGGTGTTAAAAACATTTTAAATAAATGAAATGAAATATACATATTACACAAGACCTGTAACAAACTGATGTAATAAAAAATTATATCAAAAACCAGTGTAAAAATCCTATATAAAATGTGTGTACACAAAAAAAGCTTTTCAAACTGATGAAAAAATACAAAATGTCAAAGGTCAAATGAATCCAGGCTGTACAAAATGATAAAAAAATCTTTTGTTCTAAGTTCTTTAGGCTATATGTGTGGTTCCAGTTACCCGACCTAACCTAGTTTACCCCTCCCCCCTTTTTAACTAATTAAAATTCACAGACTTCTGTAATCTGAATTTTTATCAAAAGTATCAGATATGACTAAAATACAACAAATTCTTAACAGAATGCAACAAAATTAACTGAAAACATAACATATCTGTTATATATTTACAACCAAACACATTGAAAATGACAAACTTCCAGTTGGGACATTTATCATACCGTAATCTGACTTGATGTTCACACAATTTTTTTCTGGATTTTCACAATCCTACATAAAAATGAAAAGTTTTTCCTATTGCTGACCTACCAACACTATTTATTTAAAAGATGTAACTAGAACCACACATATAATATTGTTTGGCCTAAGTTTAAAAATTTAACCTTGTACAAATTAAAATAAATTTACATTTATATTTATATTTGCAGTCAATTTCCATTGTATAAAACATGCATTAGGAAAAAATTCCTGACCTTTAAAAAAAACAAAGTCTTTAAACTTCTACTGACAAACTTCAATAGTTCAGTTATTGCATAAAAATCTTCTATATATATTGTACAATAATGTACAGATAAATTATAAACGAACATATGAATATTCATGAGATATGTCCTATGGCACAAAATAACGTTTTTTTTTTCTCTTTGAAAACCTTTGGTATCTTTTTTTTTGGCTTAAATTTTTTTTTAAAATGAAATATGTTCCCCGCCACTTTCAGAGTTCGTATTTATACTATGAACAAATGTACAAACATGAAATAAAACGGAATTAATGGCATAAAAAATACTTTAATAATGAATTTATTAATTTTGACAAATTATCTAAAATATTTGTGACTGGTATTTTTCTGGATAACAAAACCATAGCACTTATATGAGAGGGTATAATTAGCCCTTATCAAAAAACATGAGTTGACCCATTTTTGCTGTAGGCATTAAATGAGTCTTAAAAATTGCATCCTCATTTGTTTTGTGGAATTCATTGGTGATTTTTGGCATTAAATAGGGAAACTTTATTATTTTTATTATTATTCTATTCACAAAAATTTGCCATAAATTTCCTGAGACTGCAGGGTACCCCTAGTCCACTGTTTTCTAACAATATTATATTGTAACTTCAAAAATTATCTCCCTTTTTTCAATACCACATTCTGTTTAATTAGTAGTTACAATTTATCAACAATTCTATTGTTTGTTTTTAAAGACAAAACATGTTCCTGAGATCCTGAATTGAAATGTTTTAAACCTGTAGATTTTATAGAGTTTTCTGGCATTGTTTTGACACTAAACTGCTTAGAAACTTTCCGTTCACTGCTTGAACTTCTGAACTTTGGAATTTTAGATTTTTCCTTTGGAGTCTCTTTGTCTTTTTCCTTTATCTCTTTACTTTTGACCTTCTTCGGAAGCTTGCTATCCTTTTCTTTAGAATTATCTGTAGATTTAGTTGATTTACTTCTTGTGAAATTGAAAAACTTTTTTTCCGGTTTTTGAAGTTTACTTTTATTATCTGTAATCCCTTTAATATCCTGACACTTTTCCTCTTTTGTTTGAGAATTTTCAGATTCCAATTGTTTTTGTTCTTGAACAGGAAGTGATTTGTTTTCTGGTCCCTTATTGGTCAATTCTGTTTGTGGACACTGAGACACTGTATTTGATTGGCTGATTGTTAAACCTGTCATCTGCTGCTGAAGAGGATCAGCAGGAATCTCATCCAGGAAATCAAAGGCTGCTACTGCTTCTTCTTCTGGTTCCCCATATCGAACAAAAAACTGAGACAGGTCTACAGCTGATCTGGTACCTGTGGATCGGACTGGTCCTTTGTCTGGAAAAAATTTACATCAATTATATCATTATGTTGCTAAGGCCAAAAAAACTAATATGGTTGTTTCGTATTACATCTTTGAAAAAAAAAATTTGAGGGACATTCTGACTTTAACAGTGCTTATTGTAAAATGACCAAAAAAAAAACCTTTAGGGTAGGCTATTTTTAGCTTAAAAAATAGGGTGGGTATTGTAATAAGAAACATGCATATTTTTTTAATTGGCAGAATGAAACTAAAAACTTAGTATATTTTTCTATTTATGTGTGTTTCCAAAGAAGAAAACAAATGTATTGTTGAAGATTTAAGTTATTTTAACTTCTGCTGATTTGAAATGAAATGAAAAACTAGTAGATGATTGACAAAGAGCCACAAAAAATAAATTGTAATACTGTAAATCGACTTGTCTTAGCAGATACGTCTCACATTAACCCCATTCCAACTGATCTTTCATATTTTCACTTGTTCTGTGCTTCAAAGAATATAATAGAATTGTTTTACAACTTTTTTTTAACCCAATGTCTTTTCTATCCAGTAGGAACAAATTTTATACAAATCTACCAATATATTCTTACTAACCTCCACCTAGGAGTCGAGAGCACATCACATGATCTACACCAATGTTATCATCTAGGCTGTCCATGCTAGCTCCGCTTAAATGAACCATGGCATCCAACATAGCTGCTCTCACCTACAACCAAAAAGAAATTTATTTGTACTTAAAATTAAGTTTAACATTTTCTTTACACATGTCATGTTTTTATTGGTGATTGTTTTAAGTTTTGACACTTACATGTAAACAAAACAACCAAGGAAATCTTGATTAATAAAAATAACACAATAAATTTGTTGCTTCTGAATCCCTAGCATTAAGAAAGCTACCCCTCCCCTCCAAAAAAAATTGATACCCAAATGTATGAGGATATGACAAATTTCCTAAGATTCCTAAAGAGAAACTGTTGTTAAGGATGTTACATTGTACATATAGGGGCACCTGTCTATTGTTAAGGATGTTACATTGTACATATAGGGGCACCTGTCTATTGTTAAGGATGTTACATTGTACATATAGGGGCACCTGTCTATTGTTAAATGTTGACCTCTAGATGTCTTTTGCTTGTTTGTGATGTTGGATTATTGTTACATTGACGTATACAAGACATCTTCTTCATATTTTTTTCTTCATTGTTTCATTGACGTATACAGGACATCATTTAACAATTCTTTTTATTTTTCTCCTCTTTGAATATTATCTAAGAAGGATTTTCAAACAAAATTGAATTCTAAATAAGATAGCATATTCACCCTGAAGATAAATGATAACCACCGCAATAAAAGGCACATATTCGTACATGTATAAATAAATATGGTAAAATGTTTGAAGCACAATCGTTTTTGGCAAATAATTGTCCAAAAAAATCATTATCTTCTTTAGTTTTGTCAAATATGTGGTTTAATTGAATTCATTTGGCTAAGATCATTTTTTTCTAAGAGTCAATAAAACCACATATTTACCACATCAAAAGACAATAATTGTATGTCATCATTCATAATCAAAAAATGAACATCACCAAAAAAATATATAAATAAAAAACTTAACTAAAAACAATGCCAATGGTCATATTTTTAATAACAATTTCAAGTTAATTTCAGTAAACTATAATTTACAATTGACCAAATGAAATTCCAAAAAGTGTTATTATTTGAAAAATTTAATTCATAATTTCAAAATAAAATTTCAAGCTTTTATCAGAGAACAATTTATTAAAAATTAATGAAAAAAATTCCCAAAAGTGTATTAAAAATAAAGCTATGCTTAGCTTCAAATTTAATGAATTATAAACATATAAACAGTTAGCTTTTAATAAAAAAATAAGAAAAAGTAAAATGAAGAAAGCTTACCCTAATTGTACCAATTCAAATATAAATCTTAATATGATTAAAGATCATTGTAGATGACATTTGTGAAATCCCTTCTTAGCAACAGGAACTGACTAAATACAGGTCTGAGTCATCTGACTGACATGCAATTTGACTTTTTAACTTTTTGAAATATACATTTATAAACACACATGTAACTAACTCCTCGGAGTGTGAATAAATTAGTATTGAAATTATTTTCAATTTTCTATTTATGCCTAAGGATAAAATTGTGGTGAAAATTGCATAAATGCATTACATGTATATATGCTAAGTGTTTTCCAATGTTGAGAGATGAAATTTTCATCTGTATTTGTATTCTGAATTCAAATCAATTGTCAAGTTTTGTAACCTTTTAAAGAACAATATTTGTTTGTGTTAAAGTTATCTTATGATAAATTGATATATGAAAATTAAATTATCAATTGGCTTAAGGCTGCAATTGTGCAACACCTGCATGTAACATGCATTTAAGTGTATACTAACAAATAAAAACACCAAAAGTCCCTCCCTTTTAACATTTCAGATTTAAAATCGAACTCACAAAATATTGTTATAACATAATCCTGTAATCTTTCAAGAATTGGGAAGTACCAGGTTTTTTATTTGTAATATTTTAGACATGAGAAATATAAGCCTGTAATCTTTCAAGAAGTCCAAGTTTTTTTACTTAAGATATTTCAGACATGTAAAATACATGTATAAAATGAGCAAATTGTAACATGTATAGGAGAATTATCAACCATTCTGCTATTAGAGGGCCTAACATTTTCCATGGATGATTTTTTACTTGATATATTTTAGAAATGAAAAATAAAAAATGTGCAGCTTTTGTAGGATATTTATCTATGAAATCAAATAAATTTGTGCTAAAGATGGAGTTTTAATTTTTTCATGGACGTTTTTTTCAATATTTCAGACATCTGAAATTTAAATTTCACATTTGTATGAGACTAATCATGGTTACTTTTTGCTACAAAAGGGACATTACATTTTTCCTGAGTGTTTTTTTTATTGAGATATTTTAGATATGTGAAAAATGAAATGTGCAGATTTTATAACTTACGGTACAAGAATTACCTATGAAATCAATAACATTTGTCTAAAAATGGGGCATTATATCTTTCATGTTTAACAGTTGATATATTTTGAGATATTAAGACATGTGAAATGTAAACATGGTAAAAGGTGCAGATTTTGTAACTAGTGTATGGGAATTACAAGTACATGTATTTACGAAACCAAATAAAACATTAAGCTATTAATGGGGGCATCACCTTTTTCGTAGATTTCCTGGTACACCAGGATGTTTAATGTAACACACTTGTAAAGACATAATTAAGTAATTTGTTTCTTGAAGACTCTCAAACCGCAAATTAGACACATCCATTAAGTTTTAATACATATAAACATGATAAATAAAAAAAAAAGATGGTTAAACGTGGATGAGAATTTTACATAACATACCATCAAAATTGGTATCAATGAAAATTTTGTTGCTGCAATTTATTATACATGTATAATCACAATTTGTATTCTGTTGGTGTTATGTGGTGTATGTTTTAGTGATGAAATGAATTTTAGAAATAAATTTAAATTATTTACAGTAAATACAGAAATTCTTTGTGGTGTTTTTGGTTTCACAAGAATAAAAATTATTTTTTAGCATTTATAAGTTTGATAGCTTTATATCATCAAAGATATAACCAATTTGGGTCAGAGAAAACAGGTTGATTATACATAAACTGCACTTACATTACTGTGGATTAATTTATTTTCGAGGGTTTCAATCTGCGTGGATTAAGGAAAACTTGCATGTTTGTGGATATTTAGTTTTATGGTTTAGCAGACGTCTGTATTCATTCCTATTGAAAATTTGTTATTTGTTGAACATTTAATTTCATTGTTCATCTCTACCCATAAAATCCACGATAATTGGTATACAACAAATAATAATGTACCCATAGTATGTTATGATGATAAATAAATGTGTTTGCATTTTTGGTATTTAGCTGAATTTTGTTTCCCAATGACCTTAGATCTGCTTTGAATAACATTCTGACATCAAACAACAATCACTTTTTTTTAAATTGTGATGTCAAAGATTACGTAATGGCAGACAAATCCGCATACAAGTGTAAATTCGTCTTTTAATTGATATATTTACCTGTGGATCAGACATCTTGTTATCTTCAGTTCTCTCCCTTGATCTATAAATAGAACCAATCCTTTCCTCTGTTCCATTTGCCTTGCTCTCATGATTGATTTTAGAAAGATGTCCATCACTATGGTGTCTTACATGACCTTCACCTCTTAGTTTTTTCAGTGCTTTCTGTTTACTGTAACTGTCGCATGGCTGAGGACCATTTTTACCTCTCTGAATTGGAGATTTACTTTGAGGTGGAGTTACTGTTCTTGATTCTTCATATTTGTGAATTTCTTCCTCCTCTTTGATTGGAGCTTGGAATTGACGAACATCTATTTTTTCGTCAGCAAAGTTTCCGTAAAATTCAAATTCATCATTACAGGAAGTATCATCTGCATATTCATTAATCCACTCGGCACAAGCACCTGTATCAGAAAACGGAGACGCACCCATAATGAGCTCACCTCCGCATGGTGTCAAATAAAATTCATCATCCTCAACCCATTGATAACCGTCACCATGGAAATCAGAATTTGGTGATATAAACATGTGGGAATGGTCTTCGTTAGATTCAGCATCAGAATCACAGCTATCCACACCGGTCAAGCTCTGCTGTAAGGCATTCACAGTTTTCGAAAGACTTTGAAGTTGTCGAGAAATTTCATCAAATTCTTCAGTATTTTTAGCTTTTGTACATTGTCTACAATTTAAAGGATCTTTGCAGTTAACACACTGTGGCTCATCAATTAAAATTTGGTCAGATTCACCTTCATTACTTCCCGAAAATAAACTACGATTTGATCCTACCATACACAGACTGTAGTAATCACTTCTAAACTTGGAAGGCTTTTCCCCCATTGGACTAGATTCTTTACTGGATTGTCTACCCTTATCTTCTCCTCTCTCTTCATTAGACGAAAAATTAGCCTCATTTTCATGGTAATTTGAAGAGAAAGAATCTTCAGGGAAATCACATTGGTTTTTGAATGGAGCTGGTTGGTTGAACTTTGACTGAAAATAGATTGATACAATGTAAAATTACCATGTTTAATTTTCATAAAAATTTTGTCAACTTTTACCTGTTGACAAAATTTATACATTTTAAGAAATTTGAACCACACAATTTGCAGGAAAAATTTCTTTAGATGTACAGCAGTTTGACAAACAATAATTCTAATCATTGAGAAGCTTGATTTCTATTAGGTAGTAATTAGTGTGTAATTTAAACATTCTTCTGATTTTTAAAGAGTTAACTTCCTTATGTGTTCTGTATCCACTATAAGTTTTTTATGTTGTTTCTTTTTTCCCTGTTTATTTTTAGGGTGGTGGTTGTTGTTATTCCATTTATGTTAATGAAAAAAAAAAGTCTTTGATCAAAACTATACAATTTTCCCAAGGTCAATAAATATTTAATTGTTCAAAAATGTAAGGGAAGTCTGTCAACATGGTCAATCGAAGAAAAAGGTTTATTTTACATTTATCAAATAATTAATTTTGTATTCAAAATAAGGCCCCCAAAAATGCTTGTTGTTCCCCATAAGGATGTACCAGCTAGTTTTGTGGTGTTCTTTTTTTAAACCTACCTCAAAAGACTGTGCCAGGTAGTTTTGTCTTTGTTTCTTTGCCAGAAGTTGATCAAAGCTGTAATTTTGGAGATCATCATCTGACTCACTGTCAACTGAATGGGCAAGCTGTAAAACAAATATTGTTCTTTGGTAACAATGTACAATGTCTACAATTTTTAACATTCTGAACTTGAGGTAATTTAAATCATGTTTCGATAAAGTTATAGATTTTATTTTGCCAAACATCAAAATTGCTTGATGTACAGTCCTATAACAATTGAGAGAAGTTAAAGAAAATAGATTTATTTAATGTGTAAATCAAAGCATTCATTCTCTTTATTTGAACTTTGGTGGATAGTTGTCTCATTGACAATCCTATACCACATAGAATCATATTCAAAACAGTGTAGCTGTGGCCATTGATTGACACATTAAAATCATCCATTGACTGGGACAGATTATGTGACATTTGTCTATCACGACCACTGCTCACTATGTACTTTCTAAAGACACTTAAACTGTGGGGTCACCAAAGGTTCTCAACACCTAAATAAAGTAATTCGAAAAACTAATCAGGAATAATACGATATTTGATTTATATCAATAATATAAATCAAAACATAAAGGTTACGCCTGAATATTTTTTCGAATTATCTTATTATTAAAGGCGTTAAGAACCTTTGGTGACCCCACAGTTTAAATTCTATAATAAGTAAGTAGTGATCAGTGGTCGTTACAGACACATGTTCACCTTATCTGTCCCAGTCAATGAATGAATTTAATGCGTCAATCAATGGCCACAGCTACACTGTTTTGAATATGATTCTATCCTTATTTTATAACCACTCTACCAGATCAATTGTATTGTTAATGTACTGCAGCTGTTTAAACAAAGGGGAAGCATGATATCCCTTTTTGAAGTCAGGAAAAGAGAAACTTATGGACAAGGTAGTTGACGGTCAAGATTGTTTGAAAAATTGCTGCAAAAGATGCTGCTACCATATGAATTTTTTCCGAAGGTATTGCTTTTCCTTTGAAAATCACCCCTCCAAAAAAATTAATAGGGTTGACGTTTTAGCCACAAAAAAATTAGAGTCGGTCAGTTGACTGGAAACATATATTTTTTTGGCCTAACCAAGATTTAATCAACATACCTGTTTTAGAATATGCTCCTTGACAATATCTTGCACTCTATCATTGACGTTAATCTCATTAATCAATGATTGACGACAACTTCTACGCAATGTTGGCGCTAGCTTCATGTTTGCTAATATCTCTGTTTTTGTATTAAGACCTGATAGAGACACTGATCTCTCTAATGCTTTTCCAGAACTGATATTGCCAATGTCTTTAAAATTGTCAACAGACTGCCTCTTTGATATTTCAGCAAGATCAGAATCAGACAAAAATCTACACAATCCCAAAGTGGATGACCAGTAATGCTTAGTTGTGGAAGTTTCAAAAAGCTGTAGATTTGATATTTGGTCTTTTTTCAAAATTTGCTTTCTAACAGGAAAATCTAATAATTTTTCATTAGAAGCTCCCGACATTTCTCCATAGTCTTCTTTTTCTTCTGGAATGTCCGAAAGAAAGTTCTCTTCACTGTCATTTAACATGTGATATATAGAATTTCTGTCTGATGTCATGTGGCTTCTGGAAGTTGATGTCACATGATCAGAACTCAAAGTCACATGATCAAGTTTTGAGACATAATGATCTTGTTCCTTTAAATTTGTTCTATCCTCAATTTGTTGCTTATTTTGTGAATATTTATTATCCTTGTCCAAGAGATCTGCGGTATCATTTTGATGCAAAGAATCGGTCACTTGATGAGAGTTGTTTCCCCATGACGATGACCTATTTTTAGATTCAGTCTGGTCAATTTCAGTAACATTAAGTTGAACATCATCACCAAGAGATCTGCGGTTTAAAGTTTTTTCATTGTGCCCTAATTTACTATCAACGGAAAATGATTTACGGAGAGGAAATCTTTTACAAGTATCATTTTGTTTTTGACATTCAGCTTCAAACATTTGTTTCATAGCTTTAACTCTTCCTAATGAATTATACCCTCCATTTTTATCTTGCATGTTTGGTGAGGAACGTTTTGGAGAATTTGAATTCACAACAGATGTGTCCAATGGAGAAGTCCCACAATTAACAAATTTGTGACTAGAATCCGTAACATGCATGACAGTCATATCGTTTCTAACCTGAAAATCGTTTCGGAATATAGCATCTCTTTTTAATGAAGAATCACTAAATTTTTCTAACATTTCTGGTTGAATATCACTAGACATAGTTGAATATCCATCATCTTTACTTCCCGATCTTTCCACTTTTTCATTTTTCACGCTTTCGAAACTTGAATCAGAGGACATGTATTTATGAGTCTGATTAACAGTTTGTTCAGCGATAACACTGACTGAATGAATAGCATCAACATTATCAAACACCCCAGTTTTGAATTCATGAGGTCTCAATAAGCTCAGTTCTTGGTGAGTTGAGAGCATTTTGTTACGTAATCCAGGGGATTGTATACCCATTATAATTCCAGGCGAGCGGCGGCCAGCTATTGGAGGTTTTTTAGGAATAGGAGGTGGAGGTCCTCTTTTCCTATTTAGAGAGTTAACATTTGAATTATCAATATTTTTTACAACAATCACCTCTCTATAAATATCCTTGTCCCTAGCCTCAGTTTGAGAACAGAATGATTTTTCACTCACGGTAGGTGTTAGTTCCTGTGACGATTTCAACTGGGTCTTTTCCGACAAGGAACCAGACATACTTCCACTTTCACTACTTCCTGATTTATTGCGAGCTTTGTACAGTTTTAACTGGTACTGTCTTGCAAATTGTGGGGACCAGTTTTCATCACTTTCACTACTACTCAAGCTTGAAGAACTATATCCATGTTTTATGTTATTTTTGTCTTTGGAATTCAACACAAGTGACGAAGGTCGATTTGGTTGTTTTGTTTTATTAGAATGTGGTAATGAACTTCTACGTCTATGTGATCGTGGACTTTTTATTTTATTCTTTTGTTCACTATATTCCGTATCCTTAACAATATCTGGCTTGCCACGTAAACTAGAAAATATTGATTTCTCCTTCTTTTTTCTAGCTTTTTCCTTTTTCTTTTCTTCAGCTTGCATAAATTGTGGAGTTTCAAAAAAAGCAAATTTTTCCGCAGTAAAGTCTGCATCTAATAATGTATCTGTATCGTCGTCATCATCTAAAATTTCGTTAATTGAAATCGTTGATCCGTTACTACATCCTGAGATTGGACGATTAATATCACTATCCTCGTCACTATAATCATAAAAATACTGGCCGTTTGGAAATGATGGTACTCTAGCTGGCTGATTATTTGTGGGAGTTACTTCCCTTAGTTTTGTATTTATATCAGACTGAGTACTAGTTTGATGGAGTTTCGATACAGATGATCCCTGAGTTTTTATAGATGGTACAGTTTTAGGCACTCTTGAGTTAGAACTACCATGAGTTAATTGTCCTGAGTTTTTTCTGCCTGAGTTGTGTTCTGTCTTTTTCTGAGGAAGTCGACTTTGTGATCCCATGGATTGAGGTAGTGATGATTGAGATTTACTCGTCTTTTTAGTTGGTATACTTGACGAACTTGAAGACTTTTGTAATTTTGAATTCAATTTACTTGGTGATTTACTCAATTCAGTCCTTGTAGGCTTGGAACCAGTTTTAGACTGGTTTACATTAGTAACAGCTTTATTGATATGATCTGGTTGAGACAGGCTTCTTCGTTTAACACTTGAATCTGATTGGTTAATTTGTACAGCAGTTTCTATCTGATTGGCTGATACATTTGAAGAACTCTGAGAAATTTTACCAGGAGGGACAATTTTACTTTTCCCTAATGATGCATTCGTTGAATTAGATCTATAAGTCCTGATTTTACTTCCTGTATTTAACGATGACGTGGAAGAGCTTCGTTGTTTGGCTTTTTCACTTGCACGCTCTACGACACTAATATGCTTCATCTTCGGACTAGAATTCGTTGCAGGAAATTCTGTTTCTATTTTTGTCCTACACTTTCCATTGTCACAATTAGTTCCACAGTTTGGTGAATTACATTTGTTATTGGTCAGAGTATTACAGTCTTCAAATGCCTGAAAATAGCATAAAAAAGATTAGAAACACAGACCTCTGTAAAGACAGTCAAATAACAAATCTTATCAATGAAAAAAAAAAGAAAAAAGAAAAAAGATACCAAACTTTTAGTTGGTTGTATGAAGTAAACGTACTGTGCAAGACTTTCATAAGATGTTAAGGTCAGTAAATAACAAAGTATTGGTAGAAGAAGTATTATTTAAATTTTCTATTTTTTCAATCTATTTTTTTATTTTTTTTATTATTATTGTATGACCTCAATCTCAGTCATATCTGTAATTTAATTTAAGTGATATTTTTCGCCACTTATCATGGATTTGGCTATTCTCTGTTTCGTGCTGTTTAAATATTTTTTTGTCTGGAGCATACCAGATGAAGATTATTCCAGGTACATGTGTCATGTGGTTTAACTCGCAAAAGGCTGATTTCGTTTGTTAAATAAATCTTTTCACTCTATTTGCATAATGTAAAATGAATGAACTTACAGGACAAATAATACTACCGACTAGCATTGTGTATCATGTTACCGTACTTTGAGCTGTGGAAGCAACCTCAGCCACCAACAAAAATAAACTAACTTCAAAGCCAACTAAAGTGGATTCATTTATTTTCGTTTGTATTAATTTTTCATTGATTGAAAAAAACTTGTGTTTTACGTGGATATTTGATTTCGTGGATAAGCAATCTCTGTAAACATTAAGCCTTTAAGATTTGTAGTTCGTTGAATATTTAAATTAGGGGTTCATCTATATTGACAAATCCACAAAAATTGGAATCCAAAGAAAAATAATGAATCCGCAGTAACTAAATAACTTATTCAACACATTAAGGGAAAATAGCTGTCTGCCAGCTACCCAATAAATAGTAAAACCAATGACTGAAATAAAGTGTACCAAACCAAATAAATAATAACATACATTGTCTGAACTGGGTAGAGAGTCTGTGCTTGTGGAAGGGTGATGCATAAGTGCAGTGGACTGTACAATACTATGTGATGTGGACGTGATGTGCTGAAATACAAAACATAGAAGTGAGAGTGTGTAGTCAATGGTATTGGTATATGTGTAAGTGTGTAATGCTAAGGGCATTTGTGCAATTAAACCAGGAATTCATTTAGCTATGGCAATACACCTTATCGCTAATCCCGGCTGACCCGGCCGCTTTAACTTTTGACGTCAACAACAATCACTTTTCCATTGGGGCATCAGATATTTTGCTTTATGACGTCAAAATTTTACGGGAACCTGTATGATATCCAGTAATGGCGGACAAATAGCGATAAGGTGTATATAAATAAGCAAAAACTTTGAATTAAATAATGCAATGTTGCTATATGTTGTAAAAACAATATTCATGGTGACATTTGTTGAACTCATGAATGCTGAGAAGTTGAGGACAAAGTTTTCTGAATAGGAGGGAAATGTAACATACATACCATAGTTTCTACAGATACAGATGATGATGGTGGAAGACTACAAACACTATTGTAATACCCTGTACTCTCACATAGTGTACTGGTAGATACTGTCTGGCTGGGTGGTAGAGACTATAAAATAAAAATAAATTTGTTGAATCATGTTTTCATTCTTGAGATACTTTGTATAAAAAAACAAGCAAATATACAAAAAAAGTTTTTGAATCAATGTTAATCCGTCAGCCATCACTTAGCCAACCCCTTTAATTAAATCTTGTGGTCAAAATATGTATGTTCTTTAACAATACACAAGGTCTATAATACCTTATGTTATACTCAAAATCATCCTGAAGCATAAAGTTTTATGTGAATGAATTCATCAAAGACATAAAAAGCTTTCAAAGACCTGCCATCAACATAAAATCCCTAATGAACAAGTATTTAAATTTGTGGTTTTCCATTTCACCTAAAATTACAATCTCAAGAATATAATGAACCAGCGGTGGTTCACAATACAAGCTACATATATGGAATTTTTCTATAATTGACCTTTAAAAGATGTCATCAGCAAAGTTTTCAAAGAAAATAAAGATTGACACTGTGCAATAAAATAATTGTATTTAATAAAAAAAAAAAGGTTTTCTAAAACAGCATTATTATTTAATATCAAAGACTTACTTGTAGAACAGTATCTGATGAGTATTTCACTTTCTGTTGGAATAAACAATTCAGTTCTTTGTTCTGAAATTCTAAATCTTGAACTCTGGTCTGTAACTTCACACATTCTTCCCTGAGAGCCTGTAAATAGTAAAAAAAAAACATTTGAATTATCTCCCCTTGGACTGTATTTCTTATATACAGCTATAATAGCACATTTCATTATGTACAAAAAGTGTTGAAGTCTATAATTTTCTTCTGGAAGATTGCTTTGTTTGTAGTGTTGTTGGAGAACATTTTTACGCTTAAAATAATGCAATTTTCAGGGTACTTATAAAAAAGAAGATGTGGTATGATTGCCAATGAGAGAACTATCCACAAAAGACCAAAATGACACAGACATTAACAACTATAGGTCACCGTACGGCCTTCAACAATGAGCAAAGCCCATACCGCATAGTCAGCTATATTAGGCCCTGATAAGACAATGTAAAACAATTCAAACGAGAAAACTAACGGCCTTATTTATGTAAAAAAATGAACGAAAAACAAATATGTAACACATAAACAAACGACAACCACTGAATAACAGGCTCCTGACTTTGGACAGGCACATACATAAACTTAGTTATGTAGTTTCATCATTTACTATTATCCTCCCATTGTATATTCTATTACCATTACTAACCTTTTTGAATCAGAAATTTTCAGTGAGTAATGCCTGAACCCCCTAATTATATTCTATTACCGTGGCAGAACATTTGGAATCGTACCTTTTGACTGAGTAATTCCTTTAACTGCCTAATTATATTTTATTACCATTGCTAAACATTTTAAATCCTACCTCTTGAGCAAGTACTGCCTGAACCACCAGGTTATATTTTATAACACCTCTGAACATTATAAATCATACCTTTAAAGCAAGTAATGCCTGAACCACCTGGTTATATTTTATAACACCTCTGAACATTTTAAATCCTACCTTAATTGAGCAAGTAATGCCTGAACCACCAGGTTATATTTTATAACACCTCTGAACATTATAAATCATACCTTTTGAGGAGTAATGACTGCACCACCTGATTAGTGACCTCTTCAGACATTTTTCATATTGTAGGTTAACATTTTGAATCGTACCTTTTGAGCGAGTAATGCCTGCACCACCTGATTAGCGATCTCATCCAGACATTTCTCGTACTGTTGTCGTTGTTGTTCATTTTCTAGTACCAGTGATGAGTTCTCTGCCTCTAACATCTTCAGTCGTTCTAACAGTAACTTAGTCCTCTCTTGATCTGTGCCATTACTCATCTACAAAATTGATTTATCAAATATGATTTAATAAGAATCTACATTAATACATTTTTGTTATTAAAAAATTTAGTCTCTTTTTCCCCCCAGATCAAAGGCTTTCTAGAAAAGTATTTTTTACAGCTACATTAAGTATGTGTGATAATTTATTTTCATTTTGTATTAAAATCAACTGAAATTTTTTTTGGTTCAATATAAATACCAAAACCTACAACTTCTGTTGATAACAATAATATTATCTTGTAACTATGGGTTATGCAAAATTTAAAGGTTCTCATCCAACTCTTCAGAACAATTAGGTTGTGGGCCTTGAACTGACTGTATGTGATGGATTCTACACATTGTTGAAGGCCTTACAGTGACCTATAGTTGTTAATTTGATTATCATTTGGTCTCTTATGGAGAATTGTCTCACTGGCAATCATATCCCATCTTCTTATCTTTTATCTTATGAACTGGTTTTATCATTACACTTTCTGAATCTTAACAAAAATACCAATTAAAGCACACAAATTTAGCTGAATATTTATATTTATAAATCTTATCAAAAGTTTAAAAAAAATTACCTTGAATGATAAGTTTAATCCAAATCCACAATTGTATTTAATATATCCTTACCACACAAAAGTTACAGAAAACTGACGCTGTAGTACAAGTCAACAGAACGTTTTTTCATACCTGATTATTCATAAGAAGTGTATAAATTGCTTTGATAAGTAACAAATCAGGGTCAAATTGCTTGATCTTCACCTTAAGCTGTTAAAATTTGTTTGAAAAGGTAAACAATCCTTCGATCAATAAAAGCAAATTATACAGAAATGATATTGTATTCCTATTCCCATGTCAGGCTTATTATTGGCCAATTTTATCCAATTTCATTTTTTTACAATGGACAATCTATGTATTAGCCAGGTGTATGCTTAATCAATTTTTGTAGTAGTTTTTTTTAAAAATCGTCAATGTTTTGATGGTTTGGCTTTAGGACAGATTGTTATCACAGTTAAAATTTAAATGTAGGAGTTATTCACACTTTTAACAATTTGTAAGGTTAATTTTTTATTCTGGCCCTCTGGCAATAAACTTACTTTAGTAGACGGGACCTCTAGCTCTGACTGTATTTAGAAGGCTATTGTCCTTCTTGTACGAGACCAAATTCAAGCAAAGATACAAGAATAAGTAGTTTTCTTAAGTGATTAAATCTGTTAATTTCATTTTAATCTAGAGTAATGGCCAAACTCAATTACACTGTTACCACATTATCTAACATGGAGTCAAGGTATTGCAGTAAAGAGAGAAAGAAAAGTTTTGCTTCCTTGATGTGTAGCCAACCATTATTATTCGTATTTTGATATAATAAAACAAATTCCACCCTTGTCATCAGTTTCTTTAATCTCATTGATTTTTAAATACAGAAGTTCCACTTTAAAATCATGGTATTTACTGTACTGTTAAACCTGTATAATGAGTTTTAGTCATAGGAAAGATCTGTTTAGTTTATTTACAGAGCTACATACCAGTATATGATAATGTATAGACTTTTTACAAGTTCCCCTTCTAACAGTAACACATTACCTTGACTTTCGTAATTCAAACATTTACTTATGTATTTAGATATATAGAATCTAAATGCAAATTTCTCAAATCTTCTATGTCCTACCTGTTGTTCAAACTTTTTGACATCGTTCAGTAACATGATGTTTTCTCTCTCCAAACTGCTGATGTGACTGTTATACTTCTGTAGATTATTCTATAAATAGACAGAATGTAATGTGTTAACCTATATTATTATTATAATTCTTCTAAAAAATGGACCTAAAATAACCAGTATGTGCCAAAAACCAATTGTCCTCAGCTTGTGACTCATACCAAGTTGTTTGGGTTCCAAAAAATAGTTCATAAAGATGTGCAATTTTCTTGAAATGAGCTAAATTCAGACTATTTCGGCAAGGGCTGTAAGAGTTATGAATATGCATGAAATATTCTCAACTTTTCTTTCATGGTATGGTACATCATTTTGGTTGCCTTTCATACTTATCCACTTCAGCATTTATTATTTTATCTGGCATACATGGAACAGCAAACAGTGAACCAGTTCGAATTCTGCACTTAACGTTTACACAAACATTATTTTCTATCAATATCAAAAAAGATTTCCTAATGGTTGATGAGCGATTTGAGCTATTCTTTATCTAGATCAGAATTTTCAAATTAAACAAAACCCAATTATATTACAATGCCAGGAACCTTGCTATCAATTATATTATCAGAGTTCTCTAAACAATTGTCTACGCTTTCCTTCTGGGCTTAAAAAACTGATGGATGAGGATTCACAATTCATTTAGCTTAATAAGCTCAGAATGAAAGAAATCAATGTATGATACAAAAAATATTATTTTATGAAAGTCCAATTTAAACTAATTAGTTGGTTTCAAGGTTCTAACTTCTAAAATTACTTTCTGAGATCCATTGAATTGTTTGATAACTGTAAGTTGTTAAACTTGTAAGGACAATTCTTCTATTCAATTGAGGAGTTTACAATTTTGTTCAGAAAGATTTCAAGAGAATTAATAAATTCAATACTGAAATGTAGGAAATATGTTCCTCAGCTTGCCTTTTAAGACGAAATTTAAGATTTAATGTAATTTTTGTTCTTCATATTTTGCATTGGAAGGTAAACATCAAATGCATGATAGATGATTCTTAATTACATCAAAGATGTATTGGAGATGCTAAGGATGGTATTTTGCAGACATAAATCTATATTCAATGTCATGAAAGTAATGTAACTGCTACTTGGATAAAAAAATAAAAGTGCATAACTCTTGATCTTGAACTTAAAATTCAAACTTGACCTGTGTTTTGTAGAAATAAGCATTGTGTATAAGTTTCATAACCTTTGGTTGAGGCAAACTTAAGTTATTGGAACGGAAACCAATTTTGAAATGTACATATGTAAGGATGGACGGAGAAGGGTAAACTTAATGCCCCCGTTGCTTTGTCGGATCATACAAAGATTTTTTTCTCTGCATTTTCTAAACCTACCTCATACTGCATAGAGAGACTGGATTTTTCATGTTTAAGCTGATCTATCTTAGATTTAAACTGCATCATCTGGGTAACTGCTTGCTCCATGCTGTGGACAAAAGAAAATTAAATATTTAGGGATATCAAAGTTTTCATGCTACCCTTTTTGATATTCTATAGCTGTGAAATTTACTCAAAATTTATACAATAGTACCTTAGAATTTAGACACAGATAATAAATTAGATGTACTTTATATTCAGAGATTGCCACCCTATATTTACTTGAAATTTATACATTGGTACTCCAGATTTACTTTAAATTTGAACATGGATACCTTATATGTACTTAAAATTTATACACAGTACCCTAGATTAACATTCAAATTTATACACTGGGACCTTAGAATTACTTATAATTTGGACATGGATACCTTATATTTACTTAAAATTTATACACAGTAACCTGGATGTACTTTAAATTTAAACACTTGTACCCTAGATTTACATTTAAATTAAGACACTGGTACCTTAGATTTATTTTCAATTTATATACTGGTATCCTAGAATTTAGACCGACTTTATATTTGGACACCGGTACAATTTCTTTCAGATTTATTAACTCCAGGTACCCTAGAATCAACTTCCGACTTCTTCACTTTTTCTATCATCTTCAATCTTAAAACATACCACCATGTCACAAGAAGTGACGACTATAAAATTACCCTATAATTACTGTATCGCATGTCAACATGAAGATTTTACCGTCAAAGTATATAAAAGGAGGAAAATAAATACTGCTATAAAAAGGACACATTCTAAGTTCTGTAATGAGATAGTTCATCACCCATGAGTTTAAATACATATTCAGCTTTCAATATCGGAAGTAAAAAGTAAATAGCAATTTTTTCAGTAATTAATCAATACAAACGAGATTTTTAATGAGAAGGGAGCATCACAAAACAGGAAACTTCCTGTAGCGACATTCCAGAAAACCAATTCTTCATAGATGTATGCTTCTGTTAACGGGGAAATCGGCAGTTTCTATCAACCAATCTGTTCAGAGTAACATTCGTAATAGGTTTTGACAAAATTGAATCTTACGTTTAATTTCTCTGATATAAAATCTATCAATTCTTCCATCAAGAAAAGTAAACATTTACGTAAAAGTATAAATTATATGGTATTTAGACAAGACTGAACTATCGGGAAAGCCTTTTAAATAAAGTAGTGAGTGGCGATACTCATCTCCTTTATTGCATCAAAATAATAAATTATTCTACGAATTCTATATCAATGTCAATTTAGTCAAATAAACCCAGATTTGGTGAATAGCAGTATCTGGTACTACAAAATGATGACTCTAAAAATGCATCATTGAATCTTAATTAGCCTTAACCAGCATGTTTAATTGTTATTTAAAAGGTTTTTAACATTTTAAATGATTTTGAATTTCTAAAAATGTTTGATGGTAATTCAGATACTCAATACATTAATTTTTGTGATGGAATTCAATTGTTATGGTTATTTTCAATTTTTAATATCTATATTATGTATATAGCAAAGTCATACAATGTATATACACAGATGAAGTTTAGTAAATTATCATTACATCAGAGAAATTCTAGTCTGCCTTAACATTTCTAGATAGAATTCAGACACTTATTTTGGGTTGAGAAAACTCTACAGAAAGTTTGGAACTTATTTGAAAATGAATGTATGGTTAACCTTAAGAAAACAGACCCAAATTCATGCTTTATTTTACATTTGAATGTTCTTATTTTAAATCAAAGTCTTATATGTGAACATGTGTACTTAGACACTTACATCAACTTTTTTTGATTCGAGCATCACTGATGAGTCTTTTGTAGACGAAACGCGCGTCTGGTGTATACTAAATTTGGTCCTGATATCTATGATGAGTTTATTTTTTATATTAAATAGTGGATTTATTTTAGGGAATGAATTACGAAAAGCAAGGGGTACTCAGATAGTGTATAGATAATTGTCTGGTGTCTGAAGGTGGAACCTAACACTACAGGGAGATAACTCTGTAAAGTCAGCTTAACGTTTTAATTACATTGTGTTGTAAAAGGAATATTCAAGCTTCACAATTATCAAAATTGGTGTTTGTTAAACTGCTATATAATCAGTGTAATTTTTCTGACAAAACGGTTGGTTCAAAATTTTTGAAATTTTTATCTTTTTGTTAAAGGGTCAAGACAAAATTTTATGAAAATAAAACGAGCCAATTTAATTTTAGTGAAAGTGTTGGGTACCACCTTAAATGACTTAATACATGTCAATCTCTGAATGCCTTTTGATTGTTTGTTTTGTTGTTGTTGGCATAATTAAGTTATTCATGATTATATCAAGCTGAATTCCTTTTTTTCCAGAAGGACATTTTTCCTAAAAAGGTTACAAAAGTACTTTATTCAGTCTCCAAGGATTTGCTATCAGATATCAAAGTTCCAATTAGTAAAGTTATCTAATAATTGGTATCAACCCTTCAAACAAGTAATATCCTTTCATTGTTTTTATCTGTACTTTTAGTCCTACTAAATTAGGAATTTCCTAAACATTGTGATCATAATTTGGATCTGATGTTTTTGTATATGGAATTTCCAATTTCTAAAGATTCTTATAAAATAATATTGAATGAAGCTAAGTTTTATAAGGTTATTTTAAAATAGATTCTTTATAAGCTATAATACTTATATGCCTCTTTAGAAATCTAATTTAATCATGCAAAATTACAATTCATCTTTTGATTTTGCAATATAGAAACAAATTACAAATATCATGTTCTAATTAGCAATGCTTATTTGCTTTATATATCAATATTTTTATTCAAAGTTTTCACAAATTTCATTGACAGTTCAATAATTTTTTTTTAGAAAAATAACGGATCATGTTAACCAAAAATGATTTCTATAAAAATATCAATAAATTTTCAACACTTCAGATGCATAATAAACAAAACAAAATTTCAAAAAAAACATCATATTAATGAAAAATGATTTCTAGAAATATATCAATAAATTTCAGACACTTCAGATGCTAATAAACAAAACAAAAAAATAGAAAAAAAACATCATATTAATGAGAAATGATTTCTATCAATATATCAATAAATTTCTGACACAATAAACATAGCGGAAGTTGTTGGTGGACAGATTTATTATAGAAAAAAACAATTACGATATCACATAAATTTCTACTAAAAATCGTCATCTTTACACTTTATATTGATCATTGATCATGTTATTAACTCCCTTTATTTAACGTCAGTCTTTCTGGAGCCAGTGGAGCATTAATCAATGACACAGTGGTCATTCATTATTTTTTTTATGATTTCTGATTGGTCAAATATCTTTTTCACATTTTTGTACCAAGATTAACACGAAACATCTGGGAAATCCAATTTAATAAAGAGCATATATTTTATGATAAATATACAAATTGGTTCTAAATATATATCTAATTTGTTTAGAGAGTACGATTTTCTGAGATTGTTAATCTCTGAAACAAGTGGGTGCTAAAACTTCTCTGCTTTGTTTACGCTTTTACCGATTGTTTTGACCTGTATCTGTTTAGATTGAACTTAAAACTTCAGTTTATTGTGCAGTGCAAGTTTAAAGAATTATTCACTCCCTAGATGAGAGAAAAAAGTGCCATTGTTATAGAAGCTATTAGTTACATTTTGACTTACAGAAAAATTATACATGTTCATGGAATTTGTGGTATGATACCAAATCCAAGATAAAACATTAGAACTTATACAATCAATAACATTTTAACTTTTTCTTACTTTTGAAATTCTGTTTGGATGTGACGCAACCTGGACTGTGATTGGTCTGTTTCAATGGTGAGCTCTCGTAGCTTTTTTTCAGCATCAGCTCTCAGCATTCTTTCTCTCTCCAAATCTTTCAGAATGTTGTCCTTCTGTAAAATAAAGATACAAGACACTTAATAAAAGAGACATATAAATCTATGTTGCATTGATTTAATGATACTTAAGAAACAGTTAACGAATCAAGAATACTATTGTAAATTCAAAACTTTGTGCACGCGCATTTATTATATTGCAATATTTGAACAATTTTGCTATATGAACATTTGAAAAATTTCTGAATTTACATTTATTCTTTTAGGACAAAACACATTGTATGTCGGTTGGAACATACATAATAGTTCACTTTATCTATATGTTATATTCCAATGGACACAAAAAGGAAATGTTTCCCTGTTTATCCATTTCCTGACTTACTAGACATTACGACACCTAAAACAAACACAGACATAGGTTAACAGAACTAGCTATTGTTTACTGCCATGCCCCAATACAAGATTTCTCAATTTAACAACAACATTACACCTTGTGACACTATGTGATACAACTTATCACACCTATACAGATGTCCATTTATAATGTCCACTCATATCAAATTGAAATGATCTGTTGAATTGAGGCAAGACTTAATCTAATAGTTTGTTTCTTTGTATGTTGCATTGTCATTTGTTTTTTATTGTACTTCGTGTTTCTGTTTCATTGTTTTCCTCTTATCATGCTTATAGTTGATGTCTTTCTCTCGGTTTTAGTTTGAAACCTGGATTTGTTTTCTTCAATTAATTTATGACATTTGAACAGCGATATTATAACTTAACTGTTGCCTTTATTTTAGTTGTTATGTTTCTACTAAGTCATTTGGTCTCTGGTAACTTTTGCTGCTGTAACTTATTACGATTTCAAGAACTGCTGCATAAACATACGAACACTTTCAAAATCAAAATACAAGTTTCCATTTAAGTTAAACCTTAATCCCTTTACAACATTAGCTAGAACTCAAACTTTAAAATAAACAATTCAAAGTCAGTTTTCTTGCAAATTGACAAGTGTTGAAAACTGAAATTGCTGCCAGGTTTTTACATAATTTCAAGGTAATGTCGTCACAATCAAGCTATTTCACGCAATTGTTTAAATAATTGTTGTTGAAATTTAAATTGGTTTGATAAGTTGCAAGGATTTTGTCTCACACATGAACAATTTATGATGTAAAGAAGTGCATTGTAGGATATAAAAAGAAACAAAATATCGACTCTATATTTCTGTACAAAATTTTTAGAATTGATCATTAAATAATCATTGTGACATTCGTTAGAAAGCATTTCTGATTTGGTAAAATATTGCAATATTTTTGAGCTGGAAACATGTTTTAAACGTGTATAATATAATGTATTCTGATATTGTGTAACGGAACTAATCCCATAGTTAGATCAGAGGACCTTAATCCCTAATCTACATGTAAACTACATTAGTTTAACAAATCAGGATATTAAACAATAATACCAAATATTATAATAACCTCCTTTCTACAACAACAAATATGTAAATGAATCAATTTGCATAAAAAGCGTTATAAGAAGTTTTAGAACTTAAAATCAACCGACTAAAATGAGGTCAAATTTACTCAAACAAAAGAAACTAAGAAACAGGTATGGAAAAATCAGAAATAAGAAACATAAACAACAAAAACTTCCAACTGAGGGCATTACTACTAAATCTATTCATGTAATATTCAACTTGGGAATCGGATTCAGATTTTATTTTTAAATTGCAAGCAACAAGGGTACTTTTACAGCTTACTGTATACAGAAGATTTCAGATCAGGATACAGTAAACATGCATATGACGGAATACTTCATTCCTTTTTTTAAGCAGACTTCTTTACTCAATACTATTTATTGAAAATGCTACATGGTTGGGTCTGAATCTGAACAAAAAAGTTTCTTTGCTCGACTCGAAATGTCAAGGTCATCATGTCTCATTATAGAGAAAATATAATTAAGATTATTTGATGAACAATATAGTTAACAATGTCTTGCATCTCAATCCTAATCATTCTAATAGAATTCTTTCTTTAGATTAATAACATTTACATAATAAGCTTTATCAAAGCTACAATTTTTAAGTAAATTCAATTAATAAGATATTTTATCTTTAATCCAGAAACATTCTATTTCTTTCTCCATTAAATTAACCCTACTGCTGATACAATTGTATTACGATTCAATCAAATTCTTTGGCAAGAAAAACAAAAGGATCATTGTTCAAAATACAACTTCAAAAACATTTTTGTATATTGGAATTTTAAAGTTATCATAATTAAGATAAGAATTATTATTGCAAATAAAAATAATCATTTACCTCATCAGCCAATTGAAATTCTAGATATACCATTAAATACTCTTGATATAGAAAGACAAACATTGCTTTTAATCTAAATATCTGAAATTCTTTACAATTCATATTCATATACTCAGAGGCTGTCCAATTTGATAGAACAACTTGAACTTAGATCTAATTTTCATTATATTATTGTGGGAAAGCAATTTTCATTCGTTGGTACTTTAAGAGACTAAGCTTTCGTTTTTTGAAGCCCACAAATTTAAAAGAAGTTAACCCATTTTCTAAAGGATTGTCAAAAGCAAACTTTTGTAAAATCATGAAATCAACAGACAGACGAAGGGATGAACGGACGGAGGAACAGATGCGCAGACCGGAAATAGGGCATAAAAATCAACTAAAAGTCACTACATTGTATAGGTTAAAGCAAAACAATCTTTTTGAGTTTTTTGTGGGTACATCTGGTGAACCATGAATTTAAATGTTCAGCAAATAACAAATTTTCTAAAGGAATGTACATTTATGCAGACTTTTCCAAAACCATGAAATCAAGTTTTCCTCTAACCTCGAAAATTGGTACCCACGAAAATAAATGAATCCACAGATACTGGTTAAAAATTACATAAAATAAATTTACATGAGTAATTTTTTTCTTTCTGAAAAAACAGTACACAAATTACAACATAGCAAACTTAGTAAAGACTGGGCAACAGGGTCCCCATTAAAAAGTTTGGGTGATCTCGGTGTTCCGGAAGAGTAGAATTCTTCTTTTTTGGCACTGTGCTATTAACATGGGTGACAATGTACATAAGCATTTAATATATAAAGTTACATACATCCCTTTTAAAACAATTTAGAATCTGCCCATGGAAGAGATACTTACTTTTGCATAAATAAATTAAGCAGGGAAAATACACTGCTATAATAAAAGGTATAGCTTTTTAAGGGCATATAACCCCTAAAACTGAAATATTGATGCATGTTTAATGTGGATGTAGGCTTCTTTAAACATGTATAATTTGAAAACTATGTATTCCTGACTACTGAGCCAATATGATTTTCCAAAAACGCTGATTCAGCAATTTTTATTTAGTGAGGAAAAGTTAAATAAATGCTGATTCAGCAATTTTGTAATTTTTAGTAAGTAAAATTAACTTAAGTTCTATATTACAGACAAATCCGAAATTAAAACCTGTCACTGTTATATATTTGTAAATATAACATCATTCCGGGTAGAAAATCCCTCCTGTCTCCCATCCAGGAGTGGGGTCATGCAACTATTGACAAAATACTAAATGGCCTTACCTTAAAGAACTTAAACATTATATATCCCTGATCTTTATGACCATTTCAGCCTCAATGTTACATAATTCAAAGATTATCAAACCATCATCTGACATTTATCTACCAGCAGTAATTTGTTCTAAACAGAGGAGAAATCGGAATTCTGATAAATTGTTCCATTTAGGTATTGATTAGAGAAAACTGAGATAATTCTCACTTGGGAATCTAAAGCTAGGCTTCCTGTAAGTGGTCAGACATTGTCTAAAGTCATTATTACTGATTAAAATGACCTGCTTGACCACTACTTGTCTTAGATAACTTGTAGATATTATTGGTTCAACAGAACCCTGTAAATCACATCTGTTTAGGAACTCTGATTAAAATGAAGATTTAATTAATTGTTTCTTAAAATAGATCAGAATTATATAATCAAGGCCAGTATATTTATAAAATTTAAAGGTCATTTAGTGGTTATGCTGACAAAATGTTATTTGATTGAATTGTTGATATTCTAAGACCCAGTGGAATTATCCCTTTATATTTCTTCTGTATTCATAATACTGTAAAATTCACTATAAAAATAAGACTTAAATATCTACACTTGTCCCTTTTCAATTTAGGTCAAATATATTTTGAATCAATAAATGCTATTTTTAAACTACTTGTAGGACTCCTCTGATCAATTCAATGATAAGATAAATATTAATAACAACACTCTACCACTATGCCCAGCTCTCTCCCCTTTTCTCTATCATTCTGATCGAGAAGGATAAAAAATGTCAGTCAGAGAGTTTCCTTGACGCCTGCTCCCTCCTTGTGGTACCCTCTATTTTTTGCCCATTTTGTAAAGACTCCTAGTTTTTCTGATTACACCATGGTTGGCTGTCAAGTTGATTATGGACAACCATTTAAGATTGGAGCTTGGTCAGATGTATGACCATGGTCACAATGGTTAAACATGGTTAAAAAGTAGAAAACCATAGCTGACCATGGTTTAAAGCACATCCAAACATGTTTATCAATGGTGACAGTGAGCCATGTTAACAATAGTGAACCATGGTAGCAGTTTGACATGTTTACTCTGACTCCCCTCCAGCCCCTCAGTTTCTCCACCTTCTCTATCATCCTGATTGAGAAGATCATGTCATTGTAAGGGTTACTTAGACTCCACTCCTGACCTCCAGTCTCTGAGACCCCTCTATCATCTTGATTGAGAAGATCATGTCATTGTAAGGGTTACTTAGACTCCCCTCCTGACCCCCAGTCTCTGAGACCCCTCTATCATCTTGATTGAGAAGATCATGTCATTGTAAGGGTTACTTAACCTCCCCTCCCCCTCCTGACCCCCAGTCTCTGAGACCCCTCTATCATCTTGATAGAGAAGATCATGTTATTGTAAGGGTTACTTAGACTCCCCTCCCCCTCCTGACCCCCAGTCTCTGAGACCCCTCTATCATCTTAATTGAGAAGATCATGTCATTGTAAGGGTTACTTAGACTCCCCTCCCTCTCCTGACCCCCAGTCTCTGAGACCCCTCTATCATCTTGATAGAGAAGATCATGTCATTGTAAGGGTTACTTAGACTCCCCTCCCCCTCCTGACCCCCAGTCTCTGAGACCCCTCTATCATCTTGATTGAGAAGATCATGTCATTGTAAGGGTTACTTAGACTCTGATTTAATCTTCTTTTGTTTGACAAATAAACATAATATCTTTGTATTAAACCTCCCATGATGTCAGCTTAGAAATAATGATAAAAGAAGCCTCAGGAATCAAACTTGGTATTACAGTGCAGAGTAAGTATCATCATGCACAGACCAGGTTAAATCAATGAAGTATATTATTAACCCTTCTCCACAAAAATTTACACCATTAAGAGTCACATCTCTGAGGTCCAGTACCTGTAAGTTACTTTAGAAAAAATTGTTTTTTTCTCAAATGTTTTCAATATGGGCTCTGTTTGGATATATTTTATGACTAATAAAGGTTAGATTTATAAGATGCCATTTTAATTCTCTTATAATCAAAGTTTCAGGTTTCTTAATGTGTTGCAATTTTGGGGTGAAATATTTTGTTTAAGAATATGTGAAACATCCCCCAGTCTAATAGTCACTTCTGTTTTATTTTTAGGACATATCAAAATACCACTGAATTCAAAAGTAGTTAAAAAATGTGTCCCTTTTATAAATGAAAGAAAATTTTGTCTCCCTTTTTTTTCTCGAAAATGTTCAACTCACCAAAAAAGGTTGTGAACTATCTTAGTTTACTTGCCTAAACTTTATACAACAAATATTCACCAGCTTAATTCATAAAAAAAATTATTTAAGGCATTCAACATAACCTATTGAACTCATAAAAGTGTCATTTCCTGAAAAAATCAAATCAAAACAATAATTTATATGAATCAATGTAAGATGTCTAACATGTTATTTTCTTAAGTGACAGAAAATGTCTGATTAAGTAGTTATTGTAGTATAAATCTTTCTAAGGAGAAAAATAATCATGCTTAATGGCCATAAATAGTTTCTTATTCCATGTTATATAAACTGGAGAAAAAATAAAAACCATCAAACCTGAGGAAAAATGTCTTTTTGTTGGAGTTTGATAGTTAACCTTTAATCCTTATTTTGCTACATGTCGTTAAATAAAAAAAAAAACGGGAGACAACAAGGGGCCCACTTGGCAAATCAAAATCCCTGAGACATGTGAAAAAAGAAAATGTTACGACTTGACACTAACAGCAATCATAAATTAAAGAAAAGCGATCCCAAGGTTTTTATTTTTTTTTGTATTTCTTGTTCATTATGAAAGATGGTCTTCATTTAAGAACAAATTTAAATGAGGTGATATTTTCTTGATTTACTCTTACATCAAACCATAACAAAATTCAATTTTCTTTACCATACGTAATGTTTTCATTGTGTTTCAAGTAGTTCTTACTATATACATGTAGTGTTGTCCTGAGCGATACTCTGCTGTACAAAAAAAGTGTTACATACAAAAAATCTGGCATCAAAAATTAATTGAAGCTAAAAATAACTGACTCACCCCAATAAATTCCATCATTCATTGCTATCTTGTCTTACAATGTTAAAACAACCAAAGGAATCTTAAACTTGACAGGCACCCCCCACAAAGAATTGACCACTTAAAGATTAGGGAGGTGATAGGAATGATTTTCATAGGGATATGTCAGAATAATTATTTTATAGGAGATAAGAAGGATTTAGATGTAAATATAAGTTGATGAGACATAATCCATTTCACTATATACCTGACATGTACAAGATATGTCAGATAGATACATACTTATATATGCTACTGGTTCTTCATGAACTATTAGAGTACACCCCTTTGGCAGGAGTGTCAAGAAGTTCTGCATTACGCATAATAAGATTGGCTCTGTTTATTTTACATTTTTTTTTTAATGAAATTAATTCTTTTTATTTGTGAAACTGTTATGTAAAACCCTAAAATTAAAGCTTTTTCAAAGAAAATGCAGATAAATATTGTTTTCAGGGATTATTGAAATATATGTGAATCCAAATGAAACATTTAAAGTTTTGGTCCATCTATTTTTGAAATAAGGAGCTGTCAAGAGCCTTAGGTTTAACATCAATAATACCACAAGGAAAGATAGGGATTCTTTTCACAAAAAACTAAAGAACAGAAATCGATTGCAAGTGATACTGAAATGTTCATGTGAAGAGTGTTTTTTCCTAAAATAAATTGTAAAATTGATTGCAGAATCCAAATTTCTACTTAAGCATATATGATGTAGCTTACCTTTTGTCTTGTCATTTTCATTATGAGCTATAACAGTTCTAATTAAATGTTAATAATCCAAGGTACAATACTTATTCACACTCCAGTTAGAAAATACTACTAATTCCTGACTAGTGAATAATGCACACAAACAGACCACAAATTAACAGGAAATGTATCAATACTTGTCAGAAACAGGAAAAGGTTGGCCAGAAACATACTGACCAAAGGCTCTGACCATCTATATAAATATCTGTAGCAGGTAATACTCAAACTGACCACCTATGTAAATACAATCACACCTCATGTCAACATTGACCACATAGTGACCACTGACCTATCAATTACAAAAACTCAATTTATTTGATTTATCCATTAATTGTTAAAGGTGAGAAAACCACAATAATGGACTGTGTGTCCAAAACAATATTGTTTTTAATGTGTTTATAGGAAATGTAACATTAAGTGGGGATTTTAATGTTTCAGGTAGACATGCTGTAATTATTGTAAATGCTTATTAGACAATGTTATCATACCAAATCACTTTTTTATGTAAATACTTGTAATTCTTAAATGACATTAATATAATAATGTTCACAGTTTAATGTTTACAAAGAAATAAATGTAATTGTTTAATTTCACATGTAATTATGAAGTTTATTTGAATATTAAGGAGCTATACTATTAAAGTTTATTGGAATATTCAGGAGCCATTATTAACTAAGTTTATTTGAATATTCATGAGCTATACTAAGTTTATTTGAATATTCAGTAGCTATACTAAGTTATATATAGTACTAGCTATGTAATACTGAGTAATAGTATTAACTGTCCTAAATAAGGCTCAATGTCATGATGTCTAGTTCAATAATGTGTTGTTCTATTAAAAATTCAGCACATGTCTACCAAATTGAAAGCTTGTATAAATCAATGAGGGATATAGTTCAAAAGAAGATGTAATAATATTTTTCTATTTGTTATGAAATCAATCAACATTATTATCATCAATGACCAGAGACATTAAACATTAAGTTTGTACTAATGGTCAAGAAAGCTATTTAGTAAGTCCACAACAAAAATGGTTTATATCTTAATACATAACAAATTGTATACTGGACTATTTCAGAAGATTAAAAAAACAATTACATAACAAAAGAAGTAGGACGTGTCATTAGCAAGTAATAAGCCACATTCATTTCTATTATTTTAAAAGACCTTGTCTGTAGATATTTTTTTTCTCCATTTTATTAACTTTTTCATTAATCAGTAATTAATTTTACATTAACAAAGTTATCAAAGTTTAAGGTTAAATTTAATGAACATAAGGGTTGTCACAGTTGTCTCATTGGCAATCATACCAGGTAACAAAGTCTGTTGTCTCATTTGCAAATATACCACATATCCCTATTTTAATAGCTGTTGGAATAAAACGAAATACTGGTAGATACATTCACAGGGGCGGTTCAAGCCATTTAAAAAAAAGGAGGGGTTGCCAACAAGGGAGAGAAAAAAGGGGAGAAGGTAGGTTTCCAGCCATATGTCTCTGTATTCCCCCATTCAAATGCATTGATCGTCCAAAAAAGGGAACCCTCCCCCTGGATCTGCCACTGGATCAATTTGAATTCTAAAACCAATTTAAGGTACCGAAACACTCCTTACATCAGCAGTAAATGACTTCAAGGCAAGCTAAAGATTGCCCAGTCTGGCTTTGTACTGCTGAGCGAGTAATATGTTAATTAAACCACCTGCACTTTTATCACATTCCAATAATACATTTTTTGGCTAAGATTTCTAATTATCTAAAGAAAGGATAAACAATTCACAATGTCTTAATGAACCAAAACCTGAAACAAAACAAACAAACATTTACAAAATATACAACCAAATACCAGTAGAGATTAGCTTGATCTTTCTCACAGATCAATTAAATCAAGGTATGGTATATTTATTTTGTATAAACATTCAGCATTTTTATAACAAGTGGTTCAATAATGGAATCCCAAGAGCAATGCTGAAATTTCATGAGGATGTTAAAGGAAGGTCCTCAAATTAATGTATTCTTTTTTTTCATGCTGATGTTTTCTATTCTTTAATTTTATCTATTCTTAATTTTTTTGGCCTTTTTCCTTTTTCAAAATTTTTTTGGCCTTTGAAAATTCCGCATTTTATTGTCCATTTTGCTCTATTCTGTAAGCCCCATCAAGACCCTTGTTTATTGAGGAAGGAACAACCTATCACCTCTGGAAAAAAAGGAATATCAAGTTTAAATCACAAGAAATAACATTTCAGTGTGAAAAAGTGATTGTCAAAAGATTGAAACACATTGGCAGAAAACAACTGTGAACAAGAAAACTGCTGATTTTACAGAAAGCATAAAAACTGATTTATAAAGATGGACAATTCAACCTAAAGAAGAAAAACAACTGAAAACTATAACAATCTTTTGAATTTTACAGAAGAAAAAAAGAGATTTATGTTCATTTAAATCTAATGAAAACTTGCTCAGCTGTTTCTTACATTACCATCAATGCTTCATTAGGCAGGATATAAACAATACATTTATAAAGTGATCATAATCTTAAATATAACACATAAAAACATTATGTTATTTCTAACCAAAGACATTTTTAAAGAGATTTTATTAGTTGACAAACACCATTAAAGGCATTTTTTACATATCAGTGAAAAAATCTATTTTGTTCAGCCATTTTCCATTTCGTATTTCTGCTTCATTTGCCTCTGATCTCAAAACGCTACTTATATGTTGTTACGCCTCGTTAGATTTTATAAAATGGATCATTATTTCAAGGAAAACAAAAACAGCAATCAATATTTCACTTTCTGAAGAAATGGAGATTGTCTATTTAAAATAAAAGTTAAGTGTAAATGTATTTATATCTGGTTTATTATGTTTTTTTAACAGTAATGAAATTCTCTACGGGAAGTTGGTGATTTGAACTTCATTATGTGTAATGTACAGAGAAGTTTTCAAAGCAAAACTGAAAGTCAGCAGTTTTATAATTTCCATTACTCTTTTAAAAACAATACTTAATTTCTTTTTCTTAAATAATTGTCCTTGGTTGAGGAATGACATTACTTATCAACAGATATTGAACAAATTAATCGTCTGTAAAACATGTTAAAATGTTAAAGAACGGGATTGGGCATAATGCTTGCATGCAAAGCTAAAGATTCTATTGGGAATTTAAAAGTCAATGTCTTATTATGAATTTATCTGAAGCCTGAAACAATTTCAACAAAATAAATGTTTTCCCTTATAATCAGTATTTACTGAGAATATTTTATGCTGTTTTTATAAATGCAAATTTGTTATACAACAGGAAAAATTATGTAAAAATAACTTTGCAATTTAAGTTTTGATAGCAATATAATACTATGCGTGTATTTTGGGCCATTGCTCAATGGTTGAATGGCTGAATAATAAATCCGTGTAAAAAGTTCTGAAGTTACAGTAAACGAAAAAGGATTAATAAAAATATTTTGTGCCACTTTTACAGTCATAATTTTAAACTTTTCGTACTGAAATAACATAATTTCTGGAAAAAAGGCAAAAAATTCCAAATTCTTTTTAAAATTCCCCTGAAGACAGACATGACAGAAGAGTACATATCTCATCCCCCTAATGACTATACTGAATTAAAAAGCTGCATTCCTTACACCACAGGAGAGACTACCATACAGTCTTTATAAAACCATGACTGTCAGCGCTAATGCATTTATGTTATTTGTTCAAATCTATGTTAACTTTCTGACTCAAACATGAAAGAGCCATGCACAACAAAATTCTTCATTATCATTCAATCAAATAAAATGTGCAATGTGCTTTGCTAAATGGAATATTTCTTTTGATACACTATAATGATTAATTAATTCTCTGCAGAGAGGGAAAACAACACTACAGAATGGCAACACAAAAGATATTGTAATGTAGGGACCGTCCACAAGGGGATATGTAATGTAACACTCAAAATTGAAAATTTCACTTTTTCTTTTCATCTGAAAACCAAAACACATCAAGATTTGTTAAAATTGAAAGCTATTAACTGCTAATTGTTTCATTGTTTTTATCTTAATGATATATTGAAATGATCTACAAATATGCAAAATGCCCTTTAATGGACTGAAGAATAGTTTGAACTTACTGTATTCCTATTCTTATTGTTTAGTCTCTATTACTTTGTAGGTGACCATGGTTGTATTTTAATTTGAGTATAGTCAATCCAGATCATTTTTGAATTCACCATGGTTATCAAGTTGACCATGGTTGACCATGGTCAGATGTAAAAGGTAGAAAACCATGGTTGTCAAATTGACTAAACAACTTGAGATTTGAGCTTGGTCAACAATGGTCAGATGTATGACCATGGTAACTAAAGATGGAAAACCATAGTTGACCAAGGTGTTAGGCACATCCAACCATGGTTTGACCATCGTTTGACCATGGTTATCAATGTTAAACATGATCAACCATGGTTGCCTTTTGACAAGGATTACGAGACAGCTGCAAAAAGGGATCTGTCAGATATACATAGTCAGTATCTAGTATCAAGTCTATCTACTTCAATGATGGATCTTTTATATCAAGTCTCTCAAATTAAATGAGGTATCTTTAATATTAAGTCTCTAAACTTCAATGAGGGATCTATAAAACAGGTATCTCAACTTCAATATAAATTTAAAATTTTTCCCACCATATCTTAGACTTATTCATGCTACACAACAATCAAATATTGTATATCAAATCTGTACTTTTATAGATTCCATATGAAAAAGGTCATAACCTTTCTGCTTCTTAATTCATTTTATAAATTCCTTTCACATTAATTGTACATTAAACAGTTTTTGCTTAAAACCCCAATCATCCTCATTTTCTTTGATCTTAAATTAATTAATTTGTAATAGCAGATTTTTCATAGTCTATATTCCACATGAGAACCAATATATCTATTGCACAAATATCTTTGAATGAAAGATACATTTTGTTTTATGATAAAAATCAGAGAGCAGTATGGCATTGACATTGACAATGGACTGTTTTGGACCTGCTTTTAATTATTCATTTATAAATGGCTGTCATGGACTCAATCTCATCCTTAATCTAAGAGAAAAGACTATAACCAATAGTTCCTTCTCAATTAAATCCATGTCACCAAAGACAGAATTACATCAAAGCTACCTTCCAAACCAGTACCTTAATTACTGGGTGCCTAATGCTGATTTCACCATTTTCAACAGAAATCAGCTTTGATGATTCATGCATGAAAAGTACACACATTCAAATATCATTATTATTTTTAATATAAAAATGTCTCATTATTCAACAGAATATGAATTATTTAAACTAATTAACAAATTAGATCATTTTCACACCGAACAATGGAAAAATTATGAGTCATTAAAATCATTTAGTAACAGTCCCCCCAAAATTAAATTTAAACAAAAATAATTAAAGATAATATCTGCACATACCCATTTTTCTTTCATCTGTTTGTTGCATAATTAAATTTCCTTGAAACCTGAACATGCATGCATGTTACCTGATGATATTAATCGCTATGGTAACCTGACAGCACGACACAGCAGGTGACTCATTCACTCACCTGAGTCGAGTATAACTGCATGATCAATACAAATTACGAAAAAAATTACAATATGAAAATTTACATTAAAAATTAATAGACTTTGTCCAAAATCAAGGCGGTTTGCAGTTTTCAATCTAAAATTTTAAATATAAAATTTGCACAATTGATTTAAAAAATATATCTTTCACTTGCAGAAAAATGTACGTGTTAATTGATTTCAAAGGTAATTAAACAGTGAATCACCTTTATTTTATTTTGACATGAAACAAAACGTCAATACTTAATTATATTGTTTCTCTTTTGATATAGGAATATGGTGTACAATTAACTTGTGTAATTAGACATTTTTATAACACATAACCCGACAAAAAAATATCGTTGATATTGATACTCGATACTTTATGCAATATTTAAACAAACAGTTGTTTGTTCTGATATTGAAATGAAAACAAGTGCAGAAATTGATTTGACAGAAATTTAACAAAGAGAAAATATGAGATCTCAGTCTATTGTTCAAGGTCACTGTAGATGTCACCTTTACTGTACAGTAAAACCTGTACTTTAAGGTCACCTTCTGCATGGACCTTTAAAAAACTAACATTATAATTAAGAGATACTACCTTGATGAATTAAAAGGTTCTCAAAATTCAACAGACAATTACTAGAACACAGGGGTGATCTGAGTGTGTAGAAGACAGATTTTTGCTATAGAGCTAACCTTTTAAAAAAAAAATATGGAGGCAGATAATGAACCTTTGGTCTATAGGCTTTAAATTTAAAGGTGCAGAAGAAAACCTGCTGAAGAAGCGATGGATCCCAGTGGCCTACAACATTGTAGATCTTTTATGAAAACTACAGAAGAAGTGAGGCCCCAGTGCCCTACTAGATGACCTACATTACGTAAAACTACTGAAGCAATGAGGCATCTGTGACCTACTAGATGACCTTCATTTGGAACACTGTATTACAATAAGTCTTAATCTACAGTATGACTTTAATTGTGCTTGGAGTTGAAAATCTAAGGGTCATAAACCCATAATACTTAATGTACTAAGTGATAGATACCCTGGTCAAAATATGTCCTCATTTGATTTATTTAGCCTTGATAGACTTTGTTACCTACATGAGCAAACATAAACTATACTGACACAATTTATATTCAAATTAAATCAATTAAAACTGCAAACATAAATCATGATAAAAACAGTATGTCCATTATTCTTTAAAAGAATGTCTTGAATTTTAACTATGTCAGCGAATAAATATTCTGAAGCAACAAAGGAACTCTAAATACCTCTATATAGACAAGATAATAATTAAACAGTAATAAATTATCCAATTCGGATCTACTGATTCAATACATTACGATACCTCAGAAAGGTTTTTCATACCTATATGTATACATTACATCAAATAACCATTTAGAATTCAAAGTCTGGTCTTTGATCAGCTATCAAAAGGTTTTATAAATATAATCAAACCATAATTTATCTTTAAAATTGATTAATAATTGTCATTAAGTACAGCTGTGTTTCTAGGTACAACAACTTGCTTAATCAGCAAATTTTATTTACTTGTCATCAAGTCCATTACTTCAGCATTGTCAGCAGTTTTTAAATTCAAAATTCAAACTAAATCTTTAAGTCCTGTTTTCTGATTTACCTTTGTAGATAAACAGAGACATATTTATGCTAGTCAATTTTGAGGGCCCTTTATAGCTTGCTGTTTTGTGTGAGCCAACTTGCTCTGTGTTGAAGACAGTATTTTGACCTATAATGGTTTACTTTTACAAATTGTGACTAGGATGAAGAGTTGTCTCATTAAATGGCACTCATACCACATCTTCTTATATCTATACAATACAGATATCCTAACCAGCAGAACAAAATACAAATTATAAAGCTAAATCGCTTAAAGGAGACACTGACTCTCTGCAATAGTTTAAATGGTATAGAAGTTAACAACTATTGGTCACCTTATGACGTTTTAGAATGAGCAAAACCCCTATCACAGTGAGTTAGCTAAAAAGGTCCCTGAAATCATATCTAAAAAACTTTGGTAAAGAGTTTTAAAGACTGATTTGTGTACAAAACAATAAATGCTTTGCTTAACAGTCATTTGTATTTTAAGTAACACATATAAAGATTCAATAAAGATGAACTGTGAGATTCATACAATTCAAACATTAAAATAAGAGATTTAACATACCTCAAGCTTCATGCAATTATGATATATGTGACTTCGCCATTAAACAAATATTTGTAAATCAACGGTTATTGTATACCACAGTAACACTTTTGAAGACATTAAAATAAGAGTTTTAACATACCTCAAGCTTAATGCAATTATGATATATGTGACTTCGCCATTAAACAAATATTTGTAAATCAATGGTTAGGTGTACATCACAGTAACACTTCTGATGACAAAGTTATACAAACATTATATAATTCTATGTGTAAATAGACATCGATAATAGTCAAGTAGTCAGTTTATCTAATGCTCAACAGATTTAAATAAAATTTGATAGGAGCACTTTAAATTTCACCCCCTGACTCGGCTATAACTTTTTGTTATGTCATGTAACAATCTTATTTGGGACATTATCAAAGAAACATGCAGCGTTTAACATTATTCCTTTTTTTTGTGAAGGTCACAGGTGACGATGGGACTTTATATATGCTTATGGTACAACCAGGGATACATTTCACCAAAAAAAAAAAAAAAATTGTCTGCTCTGACAAACCTTTATATGATTGAACTTTATTTTTGGGTCAAACAAAATATGAAAATAGAATTTTTCTGTCTGCAAATTAGAATATTACATTTTATATTTGTCTAATTATTTTTCTTCCATAATGTACTACAAATTATCAGTAAACGGAAGTCAAAAGTCACAGGAAAAAAAGTCACGATATATTTTTGTGTAAAATTATTTATCAGAAGTATATTGGAATGCACATGAAATAGTCACAATGTACATGTATGCAATAAATAATTAAACTGTTTTTTTTATATGCATAGTAAAAAGTCATAATAAATTTGAACCAAATCAATTAATAATTATATCTTTTTTCAAAACTGACTTTTAAAAACTAGAGGCTCTAAAGAGCCTGTGTCGCTCACCTTGGTCTATGTGCATATTAAACAAAGGACACAAATGGATTCATGACAAAATTCTATTTTGGTGATGGTGATGTGTTTGAAGTTCTTACTTTACTGAACGATTTTGCTTCTTACAATTATATCTATAATGAACTTTGCCCATTAGTAACAGAGAACTATATTTGGTAAAAATTTACATAAATTTACCAAATTAATGAAAATTGTTAAAAATTGACTATAAAGGACAATAACTCCTTAAGGGGTCAATTGACCATTTAGGTCATGTTGACTTATTTGTAGATCTTACTTTGCTGAACATTATTGCTGTTTACAGTTTATCGCTATCTATAATAGTATTCAAGATAACCAAAAACGGCAAAATTTCTTTAAAAATTACCAATTGGAGGGCAGCAACCCAACAACCAGTTGTCCAATTCATCTGAAAAATTCAGGGCAGATAGATATTGACTTGATTAACAATTTAACTTCTTGTCAGATTTGCTCTAGATGCTTTGGTTTCATAGTTATAAGCCAAAAACTGCATTTTACCCCTATGTTCTATTTTTAGCCGTGGCGGCCATCTTGGTTGAATGGCTAGGTCATCGGACACATTTTTCAAACTAGATACCCCAAAGATGATTGTGGCCTAGTAGTTTCAGTGGAGATTCAGTAAAAGATTACTTAGATTTATGAAAAATGGTTAAAGATTGACTATAAAGGGCAATAACTCCTAAAGGGGTCAACTGACCATTTTGGTCATGTTGACTTATTTGTAGATCTTACTTTGCTGAACATTATTGCTGTTTACAATTTATCTCTATCTATAATAATATTCAAGATAATAACCAAAAACAGCAAAATTTCCTCAAAATTACCAATTCAGGGGCAGCAACCAAACAACCGATTGACCGATTCATCTGAAAATTTCAGGGCAGATGGATCTTGACCTGATAAACATTTTTATCCCATGTCAGATTTCCTCAAAATGCTTTGGTTTTTGAGTTATAAGCCAAAAACTGCATTTTACCCCTATGTTCTATTTTTAGCGGTGGCGGCCATCTTGGTTGGTTGACCAGGTCACGCCACACATTTTTTAAACTAGATACCCCAAAGATGATTGTGGCCAAGTTTGGATTAATTTGGCCCAGTAGTTTCAGAGGAGAAGATTTTTGTAAAAGATTACTTTAATTAACGAAAAATGGTTAAAAATTGACTATAAAGGGCAATAACTCCTAAACGGGTCAACTGACCATTTTGGTCATGTTGACTTATTTGTAGATCTTACTTTGCTGAACATTATTGCTGTTTACAGTTTATCTCTATCTATAATAATATTCAAGATAATAACCAAAAACACCAAAATTTCCTCAAAATTACCAATTCAGGGGCAGCAACCCAACAACCGATTGACCGATTCATCTGAAAATTTCAGGGCAGATAGATCTTGACCTGATGAACATTTTTATCCCATGTCAGATTTCCTCAAAATGCTTTGGTTTTTGAGTTATAAGCCAAAAACTGCATTTTACCCCTTTGTTCTATTTTTAGCCGTGGCGGCCATCTTGGTTGGTTGACCAGGTCACGCCACACATTTTTTAAACTAGCTACCCCAAAGATGATTGTGGCCAAGTTTGGATTAATTTGGCCCAGTAGTTTCAGAGGAGAAGATTTTTGTAAAAGATTACTTTAATTAACGAAAAATGGTTAAAAATTGACTATAAAGGGCAATAACTCCTAAACGGGTCAACTGACCATTTTGGTCATGTTGACTTATTTGTAGATCTTACTTTGCTGAACATTATTGCTGTTTACAGTTTATCTCTATCTATAATAATATTCAAGATAATAACCAAAAACAGCAAAATTTCCTCAAAATTACCAATTCAGGGGCAGCAACCCAACAACCGATTGACCGATTCATCTGAAAATTTCAGGGCAGATAGATCTTGACCTGATAAACAATTTTACCCCAATGTTAGATTTGCCCTAAATGCTTTGGTTTATGAGTTATAAGCCAAAAACTGCATTTTACCCCTATGTTCTATTTTTAGCCGTGGCGGCCATCTTGGTTGGTTGACCGGGTCACGCCACACATTTTTTAAACTAGATACCCCAATGATGATTGTGGCCAAGTTTGGTTTGATTTGGCCCAGTAGTTTCAGAGGAGAAGATTTTTGTAAAAGTTAACGACGCCGGACGCCGGACGACGACAGACGCCGGACGCCAAGTGATGAGAAAAGCTCACTCGGCCCTTCAGGCCAGGTGAGCTAAAAAAGGGGAAAGCCCATTATTTCTTTTTATTCAATAATGATCCCAAGCTGTATTTCATTGGTATGGCTTTTTTTCCTGTGACTTTTTTTCCTACATTCTATCAATCATAGCACATAATTATAACTAAAATTTAGTCTTTAAAAATATCTGTACAAATTTTACGATCAGATGTTACTAGTTTGGATCAAATGATCTTGTTTTTGCAATCAAATCTTCTCTACTCTATTTATTTATTTATTTTGACAATAATAAAATAGACCTCTAAACTTTCCCTATTTATTTATTTTAACTGACATCTATAACAGAAGCTCCTGACTTATCAGCAGGATGTCCCAGATTGACAAGTTTGTGTTACATCATTATGATGACAAACTGACAAAACATTACATAAGGAACCAGGCTAATAAAGCTGCCAGGGGACCATCACTCATACTGGGTATAATTGAATTACTTCAAATGTTTGTATACAAAACCAGGTGAGGCATGTGACATTAGATTATTTTTACTACTGTGGAAGAAAATCATAAAGAGATATAAAAACAATAAAAAATTTCCTTCAAATTTCCTGTAACTTAAAAGATAAACAGATCACTGTTACACAAGGTTAATAAATGACAATTATCTATCAACATTAAACTGGCTTTAAAGATGTAACAATATGACATTCATGTTTTGTTTTATAGTAGGATACGTACTTAATATTTTAATTTTGGATGTAACGCGTCTTCTGATTGGCTGACGTTATTTTGTTATGAGCTCATAGACATAATTTAGTCATGTGACAGTGACGTCATCAAAGTTTTTTCATGGTTTTCTACGGTTTAAAATGGAATTTAGAATTAAATTATAAGAAATGACTGTAATATTTTTTCTGTCTATTCGAAATAACATAAAAAATGTGGTGCACACTGTTAAATAACCCGCTACGCGCGTTATTCAGTGTGCACCACATTTTTTATGATATTTTTTCATAGACAGAAAAAAATTTACAGTCATCCTGTTTATCATTAATTTAGGTAGATTTGTCTAATTAATAATGTATGGGGACTTATTTAAATTACATCTATGAACTTATTAGATGCATTTTGTAATGACATAGATTATTTACATTTTAAGGACACATTTTTATTGATAAACAGCATAACTAAGAAATACTGATTATTGCTACTTTTATTAAGAATTATGAAAATAAAAAATATCTTTTGGTGCCAATTGAGAAAATTGTAATTTATTGGACAAATAAGAGCAAATGACTGGCAACAGTGAGTGAGTGTGGGACGATCACCAGAGGTGCCATCAGTGAAGCAGGAACTACCTAGCCCAGGCACAGATCTTACAACATAAATTTTGGTTGAGTTCATGTTGCTCAATCTTTTCACTTTTCATGTCACTGGGCTCAAGCTAGCAGGTGAAAAGGGTGACAAATTGCTTTCCTGTACATCACTTCGCTTTCCCCGACTGTCAAAAGTGAAATTTAGTTGCCTTAATTGTTGTTTAAGAATTACTTGCTTTCAGTTTCTTTAGTCATTGGCAATATTAATAATTTACCAAGTGGATGAAACAGCAACTGGTATCTGTACATGTCTTAACTGCATGTAATTTGTTGACTAAAAGTTTTTTTTATTGTACCTCAGTATAATATCCTCACATTTCTTCAAACAAGCAAAGCAGAAAGACAAACTTATCCATACAAATTCTCAACAAATACATTTCTCTAAGTATAGAAGACCACCAAAGAAACAACAACACACAATATTATGATTTATTGTCTATTGATGGGTGGTTTAATAATTCTTTATTAATTAATGTCTGTTCAGTAGAGTGCCAAACTATGTCTCTCCACTTAAAAACTGTTAATTATACTAAAGTATGGAGAAATGATTAAAGTAATACTTAGAACTGTCTAATGGGTTTGTACTAATAATACATGTCTTACACTATATGTACTACCAAGGAATTCTTCTTTGTTATTTTTACTTAGTTTTTCATGTACTAGCTGTCATGTATTTGGCTGGAATTTTGGTCAATTTCAAAGACACTGAGATCACTCCAAGTTTTTGGTGGGCTTAGATATTTGCTCATGCAGTCTTCAGTTTTTTTCATTTTATGTCTTACAACTCGAACATTGGTTTTATATGCAATTAAGTGGGGAGTAGTGGAAAGGGATTAATATAAGTTGCATTAACTTGTTTCCAAATCCACTATTAATAAATATGTTTAAACTTAAATTAAGTTGTGAGTTTATCTACAACTTATAGAGTTTTGACTGTGTCTCTTTTTTCATAGCTTGTTTTTGTTTTTTTAATTTTTATTGTGGCATCGTACCTTTGCCAATGAAATCAACAACAACAAGAATGTGTCCATAGTACACGAATGCCCAAATTGCACTATCATTTTCTATGTTCAGTGGACCGTGAAATTGGGGTCAAAACTTTAATTTGGAATTAAAATTAGAAAGATCATATCATAGGGAACATGTGTACTAAGTTTCAAGTTGATTGGACTTCAACTTCTTCAAAAACTACCTTGACCAAAAACTTTAACCTGAAGCGGACGGATGAACGGAGGCACAGACCAGAAAACATAATGCCCCTCTACTATCGTAGGTGGGGCATAAAAAGGGCCACAAGGAATAACAAAAGATTGTACATTTAGAAGACTTACAAAAAACTAATCTAAAAACACGGTAAAAGTTGCTATTTTTCACTTACATATCTTATATAAGCAACAAAAGTTGAGACGTGAGTCAACAGTCTCTACAAGATTTTGAATAGGCTTAGTGCTTTAGCAGTTGATAACGGAACTTGAAGTAATATATATTATAAACACTGAAAAACAGTATTATAGACCAGAAGGCATGTCACTTGAAATGAGAAATACATATGCTTTGAATTGATAACAATTTCACAATCAAGCAATCTCCAGTCCTTTGGGAGAATAAATTGATTACAAGTTACATTATTATGCAAATTAAACAGAAAACACAAAAGGATGTGTCTTTTTATAGTTTGAAGCAATGTATGGTAGTTAATGATAATCGTTTATAATAAATTATAAAAGTGATTTTTTGTAGAAAATTTGTTTTTTGATGTAGAGATTTTCAAACAAATTGTTCTTTGTAATGTAAGCAGTAATAGATGAAAGACAAGTACTTGAAATTACCATGCATTCATAATTTTGCAAAAAGTATTTGATTTTTTGGGGTTTAAAACTTCAAAGCAGATATCTAAGTGTGAGAAATAATATTTTAAATTGCTTTTGGTTTTTTATAATATTTTCGGGGTATTAATTCCTTTGATTCCCTTGGGGACTCTCTATGCATCAACCATGTTACATTCATAGTTTTAAAAATACACACATTAAGTACTACGTTAGATATAGGCTTTTATGCATAATTTGTCTAAACCACAAAATCAAGAATGCATGGATCATAACATTTTATTTTTTAAGTAATCCCATCAAAATAACTGAATTCTAAAATATGGTGTGAAGCACATCCAACCATGGTCAGATGTTTGAGTATAGTCAACCATGGTCAAAAAGGTGGAAAACCTGTGGTGACCATAGTTGACCATGGTGTAAAGCACATCCAACCATGGTCAGATGTTTGACTATTAATAATATATCAGGACAACCATGGTTATAAAGGTGGAAAACCCATGGTGACCGTAGTTGACCATGGTGTTAAGCACATCCAACCATGGTTAGATGTTTGACTATGGTCAACCATGGTGAAAAAAGGTGGAAAACCCGTGGTGACCATAGTTGACCATGGTGTAAAGCACATCCAACCATGGTTACAAAGATGAAAAACCCATGTTGACCATGGTCTAAAGCACATCTTACCATCAGGTCAAATGTATGACCAATATTGACCATGGCACACGATGGAAAATTTATGGTGCAAATAGTGTATGATCTGTCAAGGTCATGGACCTATAATACAAGACACAAGAACAATTGGTTTAGTCAAAAACATATGAATCTTCAGGTACTTTAAATATACTAATCCAAATCTTCATCCTTTTTTCTTGCATTTCAATTTTTACAACTAAGCTCCACTAAAAGAATAATCACAACTTTTAATATTATTTACTTTATAAGCATTTAATTGGTTCAACATCTTAAATAGATCATCATGTGTCTTTAATAACAAAATGAAACAAATATTACAGAGTTACAGCTTGGAAAAATCTCAGTGACATCTAACACTGTTTATAAGAATTAAGTGTCAAAATTATTTTTTCAACTCTTTAGAAAATACCTGCACTAACCTGAAAAGACTGCAAGAGCCTGCATGTAGTAGATTGAATGTTTGACCAGGCAAATATAAACGATTTGAAATTAAAATTGGTTAACCATAAAATTTAGACACTTTGTTTACAATGCCAAGTAATTCAAATATAGTCGTATTTGTCTTGTAATACTTCAGCTGTACTCGTGGAACTCTCAAGAGCTGTGCATTAATGATTGCATTGAAAGCGCGAGCATGCATGTTCGTCCACACGACAGTAATCCAATCATTTCACATGAACTAGCACAGTTGACAAGAATGACAAGTAAATTAAATAATCATGCATGATTAAGTTGACATATTGCAGCCATGGGGAGATGCAGGATGCTTATTTCTGGGCCTAATTTGCATAATTTGTATCATCGATTTGATACCAGAAATCAATCAATGTGTTTTGTTTGCTCTACTTGTTTGGATATCAAATATTGTCATGATTGGTAAAATAAGTGGGAAATTATAAACAAATTAAGATGAGAACTAAAATATCTTACAAAATTAAAAACAACAATTCAACCTTTACTCAAATTTAATTGAAATAATCCATAAGTTAATTCATTTAGTTCCATTAAAATGTATGATTTTAGAACATCAGTTTTTTAAGAATTTTTAATACCATATGAATACTTTGTGTATTACAGACAATATAACAAAATATCCACGAAGATAACCCCAGTTAGTCTTCAGTGGACAATATAATAGATTCTGGTAAATGTCAACAAGGATAATCTTCAAACTAAAATTTTGTCATTCCAACCCAGTTTAAGGAAAACGAATCATTGACTGTTAATATCTCACAAACTCTTAACATTTTGCTTGAGATGGTGTCTTAATGACATCAGGTTTTATGTATTAAAGTTTTCGCTGAAAGTCTGAATAGTTCAAAAAGTCAATATGTATTCTAGCAGGCATAAATTACAAGACTTATACTATCTGTAAGACCTGGGTCAAATTTCAAAAGGGGACCATTTTCCTTGTGAAGTAGATCTGTACATTTGTATAATGATCTACATCAAACATATCTATATGTACAAAGTCATTTTACAATCCTTTTAAATGCCATAAAAACATGTACCACGCTTATCAAAAAATGTAAAGAATGTCTAATGTTCTTATATAGGTTGATAAAAATGAGGATATTTAATGCATGCATGTATAAAAATTACAAAAAGATGTGGTGATGATTGCCAATGAGACAACTCTCCACAGGAGACAGAATGACACAGTAATTAACATCTATAGGTCATTGTACTGCCTTCAACAATAATATTTTGGTTAAAATAAAATTGTCAATCCTTAAAATATAAGTACTAAAACATCAGATTGAAAATTGTGTGGGGGGATTTGTATTTGTTAGTTTGACGATCCTGCAACTTTTTTCAAGGACTAACCCGATATTTAAATTTTCTGTTTTGCATATATTTAGCTATCCCACTTTTGTCATGAACAAAAGAAATTTATTTTACCTGATAATTTCACATTCTAATTAAAGATTGAGATTTCTTTATACTTTTCTGACTCCCAGATAACCTAGACTTTTTTCTTCTGACAAACGTCTCAACCTTATAATTTGTAGTAATCATATGGAAAAACTTTGTATTCATTCATACAATTAGCATCTTGAATTGTTAAAAACCTGGATATTACCATAAAATTAATAATAGGACAAAAAGGTAAAATTTTTACCTGTAATCATCAAAACAGCTGTTCCCCCAGTTCTATAATATCCAAAAGTGTCAATAATCCATTTCCAATATGAAATTAACATGAAATTTGACAGCAGCCTTCTCACCTGATGCTAATTACTACAGAACTGATTCACCTGGCTCAGGTAGAAATACTCCTGACTAAAGAAAACCAAATCCTCTTACCTGACAGCCTCCTAGATGACTGACAGCCTGTCTTCTCACCTGAAGCAGGTAGAAGAGATTGCTGATCTAAGAAAAACCATAACCTATTACCTGACACAGGTAAAGACAGGCATTCATACAACAGACAGCCCCCTCCTCCCTCCTTCTCCTTGCCTGGCTCAGGTAGCACAGATTATTGACCTAAGGAAAACCATATCATTAGACCTGATGTAGGTACACAACAGTCTCAGACAACTCTCCCTCTCCCCACCTGGCTCAGGTAGCATAGATTCTTTGCCTTAAGTAAACCATATCATATCACCTGATATAGGTATGCAACAATCTTACACAACTGCCCCCCCTTTTATCTCCTACTAAGACCAGGTAGTATAGATTCCTAGCATATGGTAAATAGTACACAACAGTCTCAGACAATAACACAACATACCCCAGTGGCGGATCCAGCCATTTTAAAAAGGGGGGGTTCCCAACCCAGAGTAAAGGGGGGTTCCAACTATATGCTCCCATTCAAATGCATTGATCGGCCAAACAAAAGGGGGGGTTCCAACCCCCGGAACCCCCCCTGGATCCGCCACTGTACCCTCTTGCCTGACACAGGTACATTACAGCCTCTCAGACAGCTGACAGCCCCCCCCCCCACCCCCTACTCCCCTAGATCAATTAAGTAGCACACATTCCTGACCTATCAGGAAAACCATTCTCTCACCTGACATAGGTCCACAACAGTCTCAGATATCTGACCGTTTCACTAAACCTAGAAGACTTACCTTACAAAATACTTTTTTCAGCATGATTTAAGTCCACCTGTCTGTTTCTATTATTAGATCTTCAATATCCATTTATCTTATTTGTTCACTTAATCATGATCAATAAGTAAACACAATGTATACCAATATACATTTCAAACTTGAAGGTTACAGTGTTTGAAATACAATATTTCCAGTGTAATAATTTCTATTAAGTCCATTCTATTTTTTCCTAATACTTTGATATTTCAATTAATCCATTTTGTAACTTATTCATTACTTTGCAACTTCTAAAACTCATCCATGCATCCATTTATGTAAAGCCATGGAATTATATAATAATGTTAAAGTACAAAAATAAAATCCATGCTTAGAAATTTTACAAATGCCACATTTTTTCAAACATTTCATTTTTATAACGGAACTTCTTGAAAACTTTTGACTAACTGATTGATCCTATTACAGAGTAAAGAATGCTATCATCATACAGTTTTCCAATAGATTTCTCTTGTATTAAACAGATTCTTGATTGTGTTGTTATTTTAGAGTACTGTGCATTAAACTTTAACAAGAATCGTATATTGATATCACTTGAAGGAAATAAAATTACTGTTTGGAATGAACTCTCAGATATCTAAAGCAAAACATGAACATGTTAATATACGTATTACTGTAAATTCAGAAATTATTGCATGTTTTAAAAAATGCGAAAAATGCAACAGGGTTATAATCGAAATAATTAAACTCACATTTTGAAATTTCTTATATGAATTAAACAGGATTATTCTCAATATCGCAAATATTAAAATCCCATTTTAGTCTAAAATGACAAAATGGCAACAATAAATGCACGCAATAAGTTCTGAATTAACAGTATTAAAAATCATTCTTAAATTAACATATTAGTTATGAGTAAAACTTTCTCCACTAAATGCTTTCAATCATCCATTCAAATATAGCACAACTATTTCTCAAATTGCTGTCCTGTAAGTCCGTCTTAAATAAAACACACAAGAACTAAGTACACCAACACAATAATAGAATACCAAGAGAAATTCTTCATACATTAAAAAACACAATGAACTTTTATCACCCTGATGTTATTTGAAAGTTAATATATATATAGATGTGGATGTTATTTTAAGAGTATAGCGTGTGTTAAAGCTGCTTGTGTTGAGCCATCAATGTTGTAAGTTTAAAGCCTTATAAAACATTATACATCCTAATAATTCTACTTTATTGCCATTTTACCGTGTATGCCTGATGCTGAGCCATTAACCTTCTACACCATATAAAGTTTTTATGCCGTATCTATTTAAATATTCATGTTGACACCTCTTCCTTATGTACTTTTGATTTTTTCAGCATATAAATCTATAGACTGATTACTTGGTACGTCAGTTTTAAAATACAGTCAAACCTGTATAAAAAAGTCTTATCCTTGAGACCAGTGACCCAAGATGACAGTGCCCAACTGGTTAAAATAACTGATGGGTAGTTCAGGTTGTTAAACGCCCCCTAGGAGTAGAGAAAACTGACCTTATATGTCACATGACATTTAAATTGAGGTTCAAAATGTTTTATTTTTCAGCATATAAACCTATAAACTGATTACTAAGCACTAAATACAGTGAAAACTGTATATAAAAATTTGGGACCAAAGAAAAATGACCTTGTAATAGAGGTGACCTTACAGACAAGACAGATTCACTTCTATAGAGGAGACCTTCAAGACACCAGACAGGTTTAACTGAACTTTTAATATTTTCAGCCTATAAATCTATAAAATGATTACTCGGCACTTTTAAACAAAATACTTATTGATTACCAATGAATTCAAAATCAAGAAACTATTTAAATATAGTCTTTAAAATATCATTTGTCAGTTCAGAACTTTTTAAAAATAAATATATAGTTTGAATGACTATATAATTATAAGTTGTAGAATTCCTACTCTTAAACTCAGTACAATTATGTATTGGAAAATATACAATTAATTTCAGCGTCACAAAAAGCTTAAATTATAGTATGTCAAAAAGCATGTTTCAATTACTAGCTTATATCATACATCAAAAAGAAACGAGAAAAATACAAATTAGAATGTATAATATAGCTTTCTATAATTGATCTTTTATACCAGTAGACAGTCAGTTAAAATTCTAACTAGCAATATACCAGTTTCTGATGAATATTGAAAGCCATCATTCATGTTCATATATGTGTGAAAGAGTTAATCTTAGAAAAAGTGCATTGGGAGTTTGTACTTGATGGATTTCATTACTTAACTAAGAGGAGACAATCGTACAAGTAACCATGCAGCATTTACAATTGACCGATTTCATTAACCAAGAATATTTGTAACAAATCAAGTAAATATAAAAATAAATGTAATGAAAGCTGTGGCTTTCAATTAGGATTTATTATATTGACATGCATGGAGGCACAATAGCATCATTTATTCAACAATTGACGTTTTTGAATACAATATCAGGGAAAAGGGGAGTAACTCTCATCAAAGATTGACAATAATCTGAATTGTTGAGTTATAATTGAATTGTCAGTGAATGAAAGTTATCAGTTGGGTCTAGACAAATTGCAACCAGATGAGATTTAGTTCTATTGTTATTTTCAATATCAAAAAGTTAAATATAATACTAATTTAATATAGATTATAATTGTTAAAAAATATCATCTAATATTAGAAGATATGTGTTGATTTAGATTACTAATTGATTTGTATTTGCTAAATGTCCAGTTCTATGATTTATCTTGTATGAATATCAAAAGTGATGACAAATGAAATTATAGATAATACAGACAGGTTCTGAATAGCAAGTTGATCAAAACACATCTCATAAAAATTTTGAAAAAAAATCCTTGTAGCAAAATCTGTGAGTTTATTAGAAAATCTTCATGAGTTATATCAGACTCAATTTTCTCCGAAGAATTTTGCATACAAATGATAAAATCCACAAAAATTGATATCCCACATCAAAATGATAATAAGCAAGAGTGTTTAGATCCACTGTATATTATATTTTTTAAATTAAAGATTCATTAAAGACTTTTGCAAAATTGAAAGAAATAAAGTTGTTATAAGCCTGAGAACCATCAGTTAAAGAATAATCAAGGTTTTGTTACTTTTATATTCATTTTATCTGTAATCATCAGATATAATCATTTATCAATTCTTTAAGATACACACCTCTCATAAACTTCAAAAACTTTACTATAAAACTCCAAGTAGCAAACCTATGGATTTATATCAAATTTGAGCTAGTTTTAATATTTAAAATTTCCAAAAAATCTGTTGAAATTGTAGAATTTCACAAAAAGAATAAAGAACTTATTAAGAAAATTTCCAACAAAGCATTACAAGAAACAAAAACACTCATCATTTATATTGTTATTGTTTTTTTTTTTTATCTATATAAAACAAATTATGCAAATGTTGTTTACAAAATATATTTATCAGGATGTTGATCAACAAAAACAACTGAATACACCTTTAAGGTAATTTACCATTGTAGTATCTATTTATTTATGCATGCATGTCATTTTGTTCTCTATTTTAAGTCAGTCCATTCTGTAAAGTACTTCATCAAAATATAAGACATCAGTTCTATATATAACCTTCAATCAACTGGGCCAGGCATTACATGTCTAAGAGCTAGACCATTTTATGGTTTGTATTATATCATGTAATGTCTGTGCAAGGACTTGGAGATACAATTCAAGGGAAATAACTTTCTTCTGGAAAATGATAATTTCAAAATTACATCTAAATATTTAAATAAAATTGAGAATGGAAATGGGGAATATGTCAAAGAAACAACACCAGATCAAAGAGCAGAAAACAGCCAAAGACCTGAGTCTGTATGCAGCGAAGTTTTGCTATAAATAACTCTGAGTGACTATAAATAAATCTAATAGTACACATGAATTTGTACCTGATATTATGCATATTGGTTTAAAACAAATTTATCAAATAAAGCAATTATCTCACCTTTAGAACTTGTTTCCAAATTGTAGACTCACATCTGTCCAGAATGATATTAAGGACATTAAAGTCATTCACAGTTAATTATCTGTTTCAAACTGTTAAAATTAATTCCTGTAATTATATCCTTACATTTCAATATTGTTCCAACATCTGGATTTGAATTGTACACTTAACAAGAAAGTTTGTCAGTAATATTTGTCACACCTCTATTCCAAATTCTGACATTAAATTATTTGCCATACAAATTTTCAATCAAGTCACATTAAATAGTCCAACCCTGTAGTTGTCAGGTAGAATTTTATATTTGATTTGTCTCAGGTTTTACCTACATCTGACGATCCTACCTGTAGTATGTTTGTTGACATATATCATATAATTAACACCTTCCGTTTGTACCCATCAATCAACAACGTTTCGAATTTCAAAACCACAATTCACAATTCATGAAATATTACGCTTACTTTACGATTATGGATGTCAAACAAAAACTAGAATACGTTTCATTACACCAAGATGTTCATTATGGAGTGGTTGATATGTTTCTGATATCCTTTAACACACTAACATATTAAATTTGCTTTTAATGGTGTGGCATTTAAATGCAAATCACACTTAAGTCTCCCTATATTATTAATTCGCATTGAAAAAAGTCATTTATATTAAATCCCAATTCTATGTAAAGTTAGATCAATCAGTACCGATTATGATAACGGACAGAGAAAAATATAATTTTCGTCAGTAAACAATTAGTTCACTAAGTGTATATTATAGTGCCCATAATGGAAAGATAAATATAATTTTCGTCCAGTTAACAACTTAGTTTACTAAGTGTCTATAGATGAATTAGTTTCAATGTGTCTCCAAAGTTGACAGAAAAAACATTTACAAGCACAGCTAGTTTTTATCCTTATGTGAGATATTATAAATTTGTTTAATCAAGCGAGCTGTCAGGGACTCCTGTTTTGATATCGCCTACATTGTATTTTAATGCAAAAAGGAAATCTAAAAATGCAAATAAATTATATAATTAAGGTTTTTAATTCCGCCAAGCCATTAAAGTTGTCTTTCATGAACTTCTTAACATTTGAAAAGAAATGTTGTTAAGTGTGGGAGAGTAAATGTTAACATAATCGAATGGGCTTGTCAGCGTGTTTTTAAATGGTGTCAAATTTAAATCCTTGCATATACAAACTTAAGTATCATGTATTCCCTCTTTAATGGATAGAAAAGTTATAAAATCATACTTTAATCAAAATCATTTCCGTTCGTTTTACAATGTATATCAAAATCCACAAGAACAACACATTAATGTCAAAATTAAACTATTTAAATACCAATTAAAAGTATTATAAAGCTGCTTACTATTGTTCATTTTGTGCTTCATGTGCTAAAAATATAAAGAAAAAGAAAAAGAAAATCCTTGGTTGATACAATTGTTTAACGATCAACCCCTCCCTTCACAAATTTCACTTTTTGGGTGCTGTCTTTCACTGTATATTAACATTTTTTTCTTGACATGCTTGATGTATTCGATCAATAAACAATTTCAATACATCTAACTGACTGGTTCATCATTGAAAATCCTACTACATGGTATTCTTATAAGTTTAACCCAGTGACATGCAATCAAATTATCATTACAGATTCCTCTAGACATTAAGTCCTCCACAAATACAGACACAAGTCCTACAAGTGCAACTGTCAAGGCCAATAAAAACAAATTGCTGAGCAAGTCAAATTTTTATTTTAAATGGACAAGACATATTTTAAAATTTTACAAGGTTTATGACTGATCTTTAGCTTTATCTTATTTTTTGGTCATATTTCCCTCTCTTAGTCCCTCACTCAGCCACTGACCATTTAAGATCCTCCATTTATCCAGCATGCAACATTCCTAACATACTAACCAGTTATCAATCAGAGGAAACCTAATACCACTATAACTAATATTAATCTCTTTTTGATAGATGATGCTTGTAACTCACAGTAATCAACTCTCGACCTGGCACATGCAGTCCTGCTTATTAACAAATTACTTTTTATTTTCTATCAAAATGATACATTATTTTGTTTGCCGATGCAAAAAATAATAGAAAAATTGTTCTGACGTCAATCTTTGATTGTTGCTACCTGAATAAAATAATTCTTAATAAAAAGACCTAGATTCTATCTATGGTTCATGAATTACATTTTTTTTTTTCAGATAAAAATCCAAATTGAACCAAATTCACAAACAAGAATGTGTCCACAGTACATGGATGCCACACTTGTTCTAATTTTCTATGTTCAGTGGACAGTGAACTTGTAATCAAAACTCTAATTTGAAAGATTATATCATAGGGAACATGTATGCTAAGTTTCAAGTTGATTGGACTTCAACTTCATCAAAAACTACCTTGACCAAAAACTTTAACCTGAAGTAGGACAGACTGACAAAGGGAAGGACGAACGGAGAGATGAACAGATGAAAGAACAAACAGCAGACACAGAGACCCAAAAACATAATGCCCTTTAGTAGGGCATAAAAATCCCCACTGAACAAAATTCATAAAAATGTTTGTCGTCCCTGCAACAAGAAGGCTGAAAATCAAAAAGTATTATCTTACCGTAATTTCCTGCTTTACAAGTTTATCCTTTGCACCTTAACTTTCCTTTCTATAACAAATTCAGTATTCATCCATCATAGACATTGTCTTTATTGTCATTCTCATGGTGTTGGGTTGCTGTCTAAGTGACATTTCTAAGTCTCATTCAATTAGTTTGATCCACAAAAAAATAAATTGACATATTTAACTTCTGTCTTACTTTAATATTCGTTCCGGGGAATATATAAATATATACATAATGGACATGTTGCAGAGTTATGAAAACTAACAAAGAATTCTCTTTGGTAGAAAAAAAACTATCCCTTGGGGTACTGTTATATGAAAAAAACATCAGCTGTAAGAGTTAAAACAGTTGTTTTTATGTTACAAATATCCATAAAGATAGAAAAATGTCAGTTTTTATCTGAAAAATTTTATAACATTTTTTCATCTGGGAGTTTACTGTTAGGATAAGGAAGTCATCACTTAAAGTGGGGTTCAATATATCAAGCTTAATTCACCCTCCTCTGGATCCTTAATGTTAATTTAAAGATGTATGCAGAAGTCATTCATATATATATTATAAGAGAGTCATTCTGGAGCATATTGCTTTCGCTTTTTTTTCTTTTGAGAGAGAATAACACATACGTCGGTCTCGGGTCTGAAGGCTACTTGAATAAACCTTATTTTTTACTCCAAATGCTCCACTTATAGTTAATGTAGGAGTTTCCAAGCTCCAGAATTGATATCTGAAGATGCTTCTCAAAATATGTGGACTATATATTTTTTCAAGGGATTTTTTTTTTCTTTTTTATGTCCATATCATGTCGTTTAATTGTCCTTTTGTTCTTATGTAAAAAAAACATGATGATCATGTCCAATAGCTGTTTCAAAAATATAAATACACAGAAGCAGTCCAAGGGCAATTTATTACAAACAAATTATGACAAACTGCCTAGCCCTATGTTAATTACTACAAAATACTTCCATCATAATCGTTGACAGATACAAATATGACAAATGGTCCCTTCACTAACTAAATGTCATTTTAACAAGCTTTATTAATGAAAATCAAAATAGACATAAATACATGTTTCTATAAATAAATGTATACATATCTAAATCATTGAATTCCATTGAAAATATGTACTGTATTATGATACTAATTATCTTTATATTTTTAATTTCTGGGGTTGAAAAAACTTCATTCTTCATGAAGGACATCCCCCCTTTTTTCCCTTCCGCCACGCTCCACCCCCTTCTGAATCCAGAGTATTTGTCCAATTCCAGAGATATGTGTTATTAAATTTTGTTCCATGTTCATTATAAATCTAATCAAGTCAATCTGATTTGTATCCAAATTCTGTAAGTGCATTATCATCAATGAGTGTTGCAGTAGTGCTTAAACATGCTTCAATATTGCAGATAATAACAGCCAGCAATTTAAGACAAGAAAAATGCAATACCTCAATGAGTGTTGGGGTAGTGCTTAAACATGCTTCAATATTGAAGATAATAACAGCAAGACAAAGGAAATATTTCTTCAGAGATTATAATACAACTCCCTGTATGGACATAAACATGTCATTAACCAATTAACTCAGGGCATCTTAATTATAGCTGTCTGAAGCAAAGAAAATGGAGAGAAAGAACAGAAATGGATCATTTAATTCCAGCACCAAGTCAAAGAACCCTCTACTGGGAAAACAATATTTCAAAGATCTCCCTACTGAGAGGACTGCATGTCCATGATAACTAAGTGCTGATTCATAAAGACAGTTTATATGATTAACATGGTTAAGGCATGGAGACTCTTGTGCACTATTTTAAATTATTCCAGTTAAATATCTTCACTGTTTATCTTTCTGACACGACAAAATTCACTGGTCAAAAGACATGAGTATATTTTTTTGTTATAAAAATAGTTTTAAGTAGTTCGAAATCCTTAAGCACAGAAGCAACAGCACTTTGCAAGTAAAGGCTCTTAATGTGTAAATGAGACATTCTCATTACTGATCAAGAATTTCAAATATCTACAAAATTATATCAACTCAAATTTTAGGTGTGCAGATATTAATTTCACTCTTCAATGAGAAATAATGGCTCAATATAAGAATCATTTTTATATTGCAATGCCTCACTCCACCCCACATCTTTGTTCTTCTCTTCTAACTAACAGATACACTATTATTTATATTTTAAAATTTAAATAATTTCATAATGATCAAAATTTTGATTTTACATCCAATTTAAAAATCTTAGAATTCAACATTTCAGTGGCGGACCCCTTTTGTTTTGACAATCAATGCAAGATAAATGGGGACATAAAGTTGGAACAAAATCCCTTTATCCTTGGTTTGGAACACCCCCCCCCCCCACCCTTTCTTTAAAAATTGCTGGAACTACCCCTTCCTTTGACATCTCAACAACTATTTATAAAATCACAAAATTCTTACCTCAGCTCGTAAAGTTTCAATATATTCCAAAATCACCATTTTGTTTTTATTCCTTGATTTCAGGAATCTCTAATCCATTACACTTACAGACATGTTGTAGCAGACAAAGACATTACAACATGAAAACTGTCACTTTGTCAAATGTCCAATCATTCCCTATCCCCCAACAATGTAATTAATTTTACACATTACTACAAATTACTAAGGGTCATAATGTCCAGATACTTTCCATAAGATGATTTATGACCAATGTCCAGTCTGTCATTGCCATGTGTTCAGTTAATTCCTACTTTCATTTTGCATGGCATTGTCAATAAAGTGATTTTCGATTTGTCATGAAATCAATTTTTTTTTCATATTCTTGTTCTTTTTGCAGAATATAAATATTCATTCAAAAGTTATCTATGCAAAACTTAATCCAGTACAAACAAATCGGTTCAATTGAAATGCACACACAAAAATTTTGTATAATACAAAGCAATCTTTTATCATCATTTTTGAAAATGAAAAAAAATAATTCAAATTCATTACCTTACATGAGCCTGGCGCATTTTCATCAACTCACTCATGCATGACCTCATTAAATTCAATTCAGATAAAGGAAGTGTGACTGTGTTACTGAACAGAGAAGTTTACACAAAAGATGATTTCACACATGGAGCAACAGAGCCATCCATAATGGCCTAGAATTATACCGCCATAATACCATCTGTTGGTACGGAATTATTTGTATCCCGCCAAGACGGAAATAAAACTGGGGATACAATTTAATGAACCATCGTTTGATATAGACAGGACTTTTAAAACTCATTGAAATATGGACTCGGAGGTGAAATCTAATGGTTATAGTGTTAATATTCCGAGTCGTTTCTTTCAATACAATGACAATAGACATGATATAACCCAATCATAAAGCTCACATAAAATACACTATTTATGGGAACTTTGTTCAAATATTTAACTAGATTTTAATTTATTTGTTTGCACATTTAATTCCGATTTTATTTAAACAGAAAATCGGCATTGATAAATTAATTGTAAATTTACTGGTTCAAAGTGCCTGAAACATCTGTTCTTTAATACTACACAAAAACTTTTACTAAATATAAAAATAAGGAGATTGTTAATAAAACAACTATCCATCTGAAGACCAAACATAAACAATGTAAACAGCTATAGATTTTCAACATTTCAAGCAAACCTATACTATACATGTAGCTATCAAAGACCCTGAGATGGAGATTATGTGGAATAATTTAAAAGATAAATCCAATAGGCCTATATACATTTGTAAGTTAGACTTCTTATTTACCAAGAAGATTTATCAGACTATTAGGAACTTAAAAATAAGAAGATGTGGTATGGTTTACCAATTTCAGACAACCCTCCTTTTTAGAGACCAATTGACCTAGAAGTTACGAAAGGTACTGTACAACAATCTCAATATGATGATAACTTACAACTTTAACTGGTTTTCCAATTTTTTTTAATAAATTTCAATGGTACATAATTAAATATGGGATGAATGCATATTTTACAAGTCAGACCTATTTTTTTTTAAGTGCTGTGTATGAAACTCTATCTCTGATATAAAGCATTAAACCATTCAATTTTATTAACCATATATCATATATATAAAAATGAAAATGGAAAGAAAATTTTATGTTTAAAATTTAAATTCATAAAATTTCAAGTAAGTATGATTTAATTGCCATTTTTGGTTTGAAATTTATGTCAAATTAGGAAAACCAACTAATAAAACTTTAAAATTACTTGTACAGTCTTGATCTAACACCTTTTATTCAAATCAAATAATGTTTGGAGTTTTTAAACCTATTTTATTACATCAAATATAACTTTTGCAATATCACAATCAAATGATTTTAACCTTCAAATTTCTTGACTTAAATCACTAATGCATACAATTTTTTGCATCAAATATGGACTTAGGCAGAAAAAAGTTTTACTGTAATTCTTTGAAGGTTGTTTATTACTGTATCTAAAATTTTGTTTGTTGTTTTTTAACATAAATCCGTCGCTGGGTTTTCTTTAATTTTGTTACTTTTCGGTATGATGGGATATTTTTTAGCTTGCTAAGTATGCAGTGAGAGGGGAGGGTTAAATTGATCATTATTGAAGGCTGAGTACAGTAACCTATAGTTTCTAATTAATCAACCTCATAAATTGACCTCTGATGCCATCATAATCATGGTTAGTTGTTTCATTAGCAATCATAGTTTGTATTTTGTTAATAGCAAAATAAATATCTTGTTTAGTATGTTGATGGTATCTGTTTCAGCACTGTACCTCCCTTGTATGGTATTGCAAAAAGCCCTGAAAATGGCATTAAACACAAACAAACCAAAAAATATTATCGATGTATCTCCCTTGAAAATGAGTTACTTCCCTTTACTAACCTCTTTTACTTCTTTGTCGCCTTTAAATCTTGCTAGTTCCCTATGTAACCTGGCAACATGAATCTTTTCTCTTCTTGAAACTTGTTTTTCCTCTGCCAAATGTCGACTGAGTTCTTCAATCTTTCTTTCCAACACATCCTACAAAACAAAAATATTCGCTATGGTTACAAAATGTGACTTATGTCAAACATATTTTTTTATGGCCGATCTTTGTGCATCATAAGAAATCTTTACACCTTTTTTGTACCTCCTGGGAATACAAATTATCTTTAATTAAATTACAAAATTTGATGAAAGCCTCCAGGGGGAAAAGATCTTAATATACACCTGTCTGGGTCACTTCAATGTTTGATACAGATCATCATAAAACAAGGGGGAGGTAATTAAATGTGCATCACCTTGTCTATTTCCATAGGGTAGACAAACACATGTTTTTTATTGGTCATAAAATTACAAGGTTATATAATAAATAATATCAGTTTTCTTATCCCCCAATATAATGAAACAAGGTAGCTTAGTTTTCTCTTTTGTATGACTTGTAAGACCCTAATTCAATAAATGGATGGATATATAAAATTACTTTTCATTTTTTTCAGCATATATACATGTATCACCTCAACCAAGGATTTGTATAGTAAGAGAGAAAATATTTAAAAATGCATTTTTTTTAATGATCTTCTCAAAATCATTCCAAGCCTATTAAGAACATTTTGCATATATACTAGTCTGTGTTTAATTCTTATAACCTCCTCTGAGTGAGTGGGCAAATAATTGCCTAAATCAAAGAGGTTTTATAAAATCAAACATCTCCTCCACAAACATACTTGTTTCACAAATCATTGTAGATTCCCCTTTTAATCAAATTCCATATAATCTGCGATCATAAAAAGTGACAGAATCAAAGGAAAAACATATGATACTAGAAAAAACCTAAGAGAGGAATAATTACCAAACTAATTACCAGAAATAAAACTTTTATTAAGTCTAAGAAGTGTGAAAGGTATCATTATATTATCATTTTTAAACTGTTTTATTAGATTAATAACTTTTCATATTACCATCTGAAGCAGGATTGGATGTCTGTGAAAAAAGGCTACATAATATGATTTAGAATGATTACTAAATTTATTTTGCTTTTGACAATTCTGTCAATTTTTCATATGGTATCAATAAATCATTAAATCATCTTTCTTTTTTTAATAATTTAATGGTTAAATTTTCATTATTTCTCATTATAGATGTAAAGTTGAAGACACAGTGTCAACATCAATACAATTGCATTATACTTTACATACATTACCATACAATTTAAACTTTGTAACATGTGCCCACACTCATAAAAAAATAATTCAAATGCAATCTGCAAATCCCCAATTCTCCCTCTTCCCATACGTTTTTTTCAGGATTTTTTGTCAAGGGGGGGGGGGGGGGGGGGGGTATTAGCCCTTAGACTAGGTCCCTTATTTAAAAGTTCAATGTATGGGGTATAAATATATCAAGACAAAACTCAATGTGGAACCAACCCTCCCTACTCAATCTTCCTCCTATATTTTAAAACATTAGAAATCTCTGCTTCTGGACTCGATGGATACCATATTTTTTTTTATCTCTTATATTCATTATCATCAAAATTTATATCTTACCACCAACAGACATTTCGGAGATGGTAATCCATAACAATACAATTCAAGCTATTATGTGAATGTACAAAACTTCTTACAAACCATAAACTTTTATGATACACCACTAAATTTACATAGTCTGAAAAAACCCAATGATTTATTCAATTTCATTTTTTTTCAATAACCATATGTCAAAACTTTTAGAATGGAATGCTTTTGAAATGTTTTTTTTTTTCCAAATGTGACATCTATATGAATGAATAAATTTGTATAAAGAAAGAGCTTCAAGAGTTCATAATGACTAAAAATGTATTTAGATTATAGTAAATTTACATAGGTTAATATTGAATAAAAAAAACTCCAAAAGTTGAAAGAGTTGAACTGTACTATTCAATATCAAGGTATTCAGTATATTCATAGAAATTGGGAATGTCACAACATTTAACAGGGAAATTGGCAACTATAACCTTTGCATTCAGAAACAGATTTGGTACAGGGCCTTAGCTCCCCGATGACTGGCCCTTTAGGTGGGAAAAATTTTGTTGATTATATAGGAAATCAATGAGGCATCTGTTAACTGGAGAGTGCCCGGTCAGTCTGTGAGTGACAGTGAGTGAGTGAAAATGAAATTATGAAAATTTTTCAATTCGCCACTGGCTTGCCACCGTCCCGGACTCAAATATTGGTGCCAGATGATGATGATCCTTTGCAAAATGTGACCATGGTACAGTTCTGCAAGAGTAATTGCCACATTTCAAAGGGGAAATGTCACTCTTAACATCTGTAGAGATTTGTATAATTCTGATATTTTTCGCAACATTTTTAAGATTAATAAAGTTATCATCAAAATAACCCATTTGCATTTAAAATTAGTATAATGTACTATTTGCAGAGTCACCTTCACTTAAATTGCAACAAATTATTAAGGGTAAATAAAAATAAAAAAAAAGATGTGGTAAATGATTGTCAATGGGAAAACTCTCAACTAGAGACCTATAGGTCACCGTACGGCCTTCAACAATGAGTAAAACCCAAACCACATTATAGTCAGCTCTTGTTCAACAAAAATAAATGCACAAAAAATATTAGTGAATTATCAGTAATTATATACTATGGAATGTTTACATCAACAAACAGACAGACCCCACAACTGACATTACTAACACTCATCCATTCAAAACATGCAAAAACACAAGATTTTTTAACTAAATCTGACAGATTTAAGATTGGTAACATTGTTTTTTATCAGATAAGTCAAGTTTAACATTCACTTTTTGCTCTATTTCTGGCAGAATTTGGACAAGTTACAACAATAAATACAGAATTCCAACATAGGTTTTTGAATATTTTACTTCTTTAATTTCAATGAAAATTACTTCATTAAATGCTTAACATAACTTGTTATGAAGAATTGCTAATGGGGGGTATCTTTTATAATTATCTTAAGCTGAAAGCTGACATTTTAAATACCAGTAAACTATACAAAGTGTCACAAAACAAAAAAAACACTTCACATTTTAATTTTGATAGCATTATTTGTATACCAGATATTTCAATATGATCGATCTCAAATTATTGTACATTATTAACAAAAGCAATGATGAATGCATGCAGAAATTTCTAAAAAATTACAGTAGCAATTAAGTATGATGAGGGGCGTAAAGGGGGAACGGAAGAAAGTGAAATAAAATTGCCATTTAACGATGAACAAACAATTAAAAATTTCTTTTTCCCAATTTCACAAAACACAGTGAATAACAAACCTTTTTCACGGCGGCACGTGAAATATAAATGGCAAAACACTTTACACGAAAATAACCATTTACCACCCTCTTTGATACTACTAGATATGAAGACATTACCAATTAGATAAAACACTTGAAATAAATTGTAAGCATAGTAACAGGTGCTTTTAAGACAATATAAGTCAGATAGAAAACCATTTAAAACTAGCTGTAACATTTATAAGCATACCTACAGGTACCCAGCTGTTGTAAGCTTAACCTACAGGTGTAATAGACAGTAAGTAAGACAAAGGGGAGATAACCCTGTAATCAGGAGGTGACAATACTTACAGATAATACAACTATTAGTCATCATCAAATCAACTAAAAGCTATTTTTAATACATAAATGTCCACGTCTTAAGTTTAAGGGGGCAATCTTTCTGCAAATACATGGAACTTAAGGTGGTACCTAACACTACAGGGAGATAACTCTGTAAAGTCAGCTAAACGTTTTAATTACGTTCTGTTGTAAAAGGAATATTATGCTTCTCAATGATCAAAATTGGTGTTTGTCAAACTGCTATATAACCAGTGTAATTTTTCTGACAAAACGGTTGGTTCAAAATTTTTGATTTTTTTATATTTTTGTTAAATGGTCAAAGTAAGTACTTTTACAAAATTTTATGAAAATTAAACGAGCCAAAGTAATTTTAGTGCAAGTGTTAGGTACCACCTTAATTCAGATTCAGCATACTGTTAAAATTATAAAAATTTTGCTCATGCAGAGGTCATATTGTAATCAAACAGATTAAAATTTCTTTGTAAAGGGAACCGAATTAATAATGCCTGTAATCATCAGGACCTGAGGTTGGATTTGTAGTAGAAGAAACAGGGCCCTCTGTCATAAAACTGAACAGTACTAGGTGTACAAAATCAGTGCTCGAAACATTAAATCCAGGAGTGTGATTAGTGGATTTCTGAGTCTGAGTATGAAAATTGTGCTAGAACATTATAAGATGGTTGCAATTAGAACACATTATTGTGTCGTGTACAATGGAGATTGTCGTTACTTTTTTCAAGTGGGTATTTTCAATACATTTTGTTGAATTTCTATCAATTAGCTTTTCACCTGACCCAACTTCTGTACTGCATATTCTTGAGGGAGGATTATATTATCTTTATGTGGTTACATTAGTGAGGAAGGATTAGATGAGAAACACAATATTTATACAATTTAAATAAAAGCCATTAATCATCCTGTCACTGCACATTGTCAGAACCATTCATAAAATGTTTAAAATATATACTCTCAATGTCACTTTGAACAACTATTCATTTTATAATTATCCCTTATTCAGCAAATCTGAATCGACTATACAGAAAATTGCTCTTTAACTAAAATAACTCCTTTGTATAGTAGTTGCCCAAACTTTTTTTTTGGTGATATTATATTGCTATCATTTCAATAATCTAATCTATATACCATGATAATTTAACACCCACCCACCCACCTTGCTGTAGGCATCTACCACAGACTTAATTAAATTGAGACAGGTACAAAAGCATACAAGCCAAAAAGCAAATTTACTACCAAAACAATTATTACTTATTCAATTATGTCTTTATCATACATATTGTGGAATAAGCCCAAATGCAGAATGGTCATTTTAATGGACCATTGCACAAATATGAACATCATTGGATTAACAATTTTCTTCTATAAAGCCCCAAAAGATTTATTAATCTTCTTTTTTAATCTAATGGTATTGGAGAAATTTGCTCAAAATTAACTTTAAGGTCCAAGATTATTTGAATTTTCAAGGGCAAGGAATCTCCTTAAGCCTTAAGGAAGCCAAAATGTCCTTTACAAAGGCTGAAGTCAAGAATGGGAGGTCCTTAGACTTTAAAGTAACTTAAATCAAAAGTCCCCTCCTAAGAAAAACAGGATCTAGACTAATTTGAACCCCTGGTCCATCTTAAACAAATTTTCCTACTGTTAAGTGTTTATCAATATAACTCACAGCTTAAGTAACAAAGATCACATTTATATCCAACACTGAAACTCAACATTGTATCTCACATTTGACACAATAAAACCACAGATTGATGTCAAGAAATTTAACTGTGTCTACTATTCACAATCCACAGATTTAACCTTTTCTGTAATTGTCAATATTTATCCTAAGAAATTATAAAATTGACTCCACTAAGTCCAAATTTTAAAAGAAATGTCAAAATGTTTAATTAGAATTACAATTGAGATATTCTAATGTATGACAGTCAATTGTCAGTTTGAACTTAATTTAAAATCCTTTACTAAATAACATGCAGACACTGACGAGTCTAAAAACACAATATCAAACTAAAAAATCAAAGTTTTACAAACATCGTGACTAGGCTAATTTATCTTTAATTACAGTTGAAACTAAAAAGTTTGAATTTAAATCAAGCAAAAAATTCTTCCGACTTTTTAAATGTTGTGCATATTTTAATGTTAATGTTTATGTATTTAACATTGTAGTAATTTTAAATTCAAAACATAAAAAAAAAATTGACCCTTAAATAAATCAAAATAATAAACTTGTGTCGTCAATGTTTTATAACATCCACTTGCCTCTAGCTAGATTATAAAATGGCCCTTTCAAAGAGTGGCTGAATAAAAAAGTCCAAAATTTATACACAAAATTGCCAAAACATCCATACACTAATATAGTTGAAAAGAATTGTGTCTTAAGAAAATAACATCCTTTAGATCACAGATCTATGCAATGAATGCCAATATTAGATTGTCTTAATTACAGATAAATCTTAATGATTTGAATAAAGACAGTCCCAAAAACAAACAGCACTATTCTATTTCAAACAAATATTCCATGCAAAATAATTCAACTGAAAAACTATTTAAGAGTTCATGAAGCATATTCTAGGTGATGTGCAACGTACTAGACAGCATACCAGAAAGAAAAAAAAAATTTGTCACAAATATTCACAGAGGCTCCCTGTGACACTGATGCCACTATAAAATTACTCATAATAATATAGTGTTTAGGAACTGGGCCAAAAATTAACTTGGATTTAACAGCATTATAATCATTATAGGGAATTAGTGTCCTAACTGTAATTTAAGATTGAAGTTTAATTCACACTTATTCTTTCTTTAAGTTTAAATTGTATTACTCAATCATAATTTCTTCTGGTGTTAATTGTAAGATCATTATAAACATTTGACTAACAAGGTATAATTGGAGTGGATGTACATGAAACTTAGTCCTACAAATTTTTCAACAAGGAATTAAGATTAAGTCTTGAGTCAGGCACCTGGAAATCTTACATGTATAAGCCTTAAAGAAAATTATGTTTTTCACTTATATATTCATACGAAGACTATGTTACATTGGCAGTACCAATTCATAATTTTTTTGTTGAATTTAATAAATGATCGAGTGTTGTAAAGTTCTTCCAAAAAAATTGTTTTGATCAAAGGGAAATAACTCCATTTTCCCAAATCAAATTTTCAAGATAGATAACTCCTCCAATTTTAGATGTTTTGAAGGGAGATAACTTCAATAAAACCCAATTCTAAATATTTGGTTCAGATAATTTTTGTTTTACAGTATGTACCAACATAGTAAATAAGATTGAACTCTACTAATTATTAGATAACCTTCATGCTTAAATGATATTATCTTATAGATATTCCCTTTGTCAAAATCATATCATATTTAATATTTTGAACAGTATCCAAAGTCTTTCAAACTTCAAAGTCCATTTAAGTACAAAGAGAGAATATGGGACACAAAGGGAAGATTTGTGCATGCAGGAATGTAAACAAAAAATATAATTTCGTGTTGCATGGACAGAAAATAATTTTTAGGCTGGTTACAGACCAACATAACTGGATTTGTTACAGATACTTTCCACATGAAACTACACTAATTAAAAACCTTTTCAAATGTAGCATATAAATAATACTTTACAGCTAGCTATAATAAGGTATGGTCTATGCTCCTTGTAGAAGGCCGTACTATGACCTATAGTTGTTAATTTCTGTCATTTGGTCCCCTGTGAAGAGTTGCCAATCATACCACATCTTTTTTTTATATATATAACAATCTTTTTAGAAGTATCAGTTATTAGTCTGAGGTAAAGAAAACCTAGATTTTTTAAAAGTACTGCAATTTGGATTGGTTAAGGACTCGTTTTTATTAAAACATATGATTTGCAATATCAATGAAGAATATCAGACTATGTTTGAAAATATAAAGATAATAAGGACTTAAATGGACTTGAAAAACTCTTCATCCTACAGATCCCCCTAAATATGAACAAAGTTTAATGCCTCATTGTTGATAGACTAGTATCTTTAACAAAGTTAAGAAATCTGATCCACCTGATGAAAACAAGTTACATAACAAGTTAGTTTGAGGTTTTTCTTGTGGTTAAATCTTAAAACAAACAATAGTGATTTGTATAAAACTAGGCCAAACATTACATAAGTGATGTGTTGTTTTTAGTAGAGCAGCTAGTTTGTATTGTGTAAGAACATTTTGTCATTTTAACAAAATTGTTTAATTAACATCAAATTGAGAATGAAAATGGGGAATATGTCACAGATACAAATCCCGACCAAAGAGCAGATAACAGAATTTTATTATGATCTTTAGCAGAAGTCTGATCTTTAGCAGAAGTAAATATAAGAATTGTACAAAATCCAAATCAATATCTACATTCAAAGCCCCTTCAAATTTAATCATCTTTAAAACAATCTATTATGCACATCTTTTTTTTTTTACTTTTGAAACATATCAAAGACATATTTACTTTGGTTTTTAATCGTCAGTTGTTACACTTTTGAATACATGTACAATAAAAACACATTTTTTATACAATTTCAAATAAATTATCTTACTACACCCAGGAAACAGTAACCTATAATCTATAATCTAGATAACACTAAACAGTGACCTTGTTTGATATACTTCAAGGATAATGAAGCATGATCTATGTACATGTATCTGCAAGGTTTGAAAAAGTTGTCCTAGATTTAAGTCAAAGAAAGCAGATAATTTGATTTTTACATGGAAAAAAGTTGCACTGGATTTTAGTCAAAGAAAAACAAATCTTTGAATTTTTTACATGGATAAAATAAAGGGAAGGTTTGTTAAAAACTAAATGGTATTAAGATAACGATCACTTTGATTTTTAGTTATTTGAAAATTGCTATAAATCTTTACAGTGTAATTTGACCTATGTTTAACAGAAAGAACTTCAGGGTCAATAGAAACTTCAAGGTTATTTTCCTTAATGATTCTTTGATCAAAACATGGAAACTTACACTATGTTAAACTGCATGTCGATATTATATCAGCTTCTTTGATCTTAACAATCGCATCAGGTTTGGGCAAATTAATTTCTTAGCATTTGTTTGTGCTTAAACAAGGATGAAAATTACACTGTATTAATTCCTGCATCCAATTTTTTTATTTGGATTTAACTTCATTTTGTTTTCAGGAGAGATTTAATAAAAAAAAAAATTGTTTGTTAAACTAATCAAATATGTATATATATATATAAAAAAAAAGCAAAAAAAAAAAAAGCAAGAAAGCAAGAAAAATGTTGAATATTATAATTCTCTTAATCTCTTTTCAAAATTTTAACATATGAAATGCTTTTGCCAATTGCAGTCAAGTATATCAGAAGGAGGCAAATATCAGTTTATATATACATATGTATAATGTTTCTCAAGAACTAAGAAAAATGTAAATTACAATTACAAAAAAAACATTTTATTGTCTTCAGAATCCTTTTTCCTGTTGTTTATTGAAAAAATTATTTTTCTAAGATTAAATTTGAAAAAGGAAATTGTGTGTCCAAGATGGAAGCCTCCAAAATAAGTGGTCAGTGCCTAATACCAAAAATAACAATTATAATATGGTGTAGCATACCTTAGTGGACACATAATAAAGTCTCATCCTACTTCGAAAATCTGTCCATGTACAGTAAAATCCTGATTAAAGTGAATGGACATGTTTGTCAGGAGTTAACCAAGTCTATAATTGACAATAGTTATATATAAATGCTAACATACATTCCTCCCTGCAACATGTGTTGGACTTACACAAACTTATAGTAGCTAAGTTTACAAGTGTTACATAAATTTGTAGCAATCCAGCTGAATGATCTGTACACTAGATTTGCTTAATAACCAGGTCAATATGAACTTTAATATAAAAATAAAAAGATGCGATATATTTACTTTACCCATTTTTTATCCTTTTAAATCATTTTAAATTTAAAATTTTTATTTTCTAATTTTAGCTACTTTTTTAATCTCAGTGATAAATAATAAATTTTCTCTCAAGTGAAAACCTTCCCTGTCACAAGGTCATGCACACATGTCGTGTCCCACTGTAGTAATACCTATGCATTTTTCACCTCAGTTCAAAGGTCAACTCTCTATATTGAGGCCAGTTTTTCTGGTTTCTGCTCTAGACATTATCAAATAGGATTAACTGTTTAGATGAGCATTAACCAACATCCAGACTCTACATATTTGCACAAATTGAACCAGAATTCCTTAAAGATCAGTTTTAATGCTCTGGACTCATGGTTGACCTTGACATACAGTTTTGACTTAAGATGTTAGTCACTGAATTCCCCATTAAGGAGCATTGAACCAACAACAACCATGTAACATATTTGCACTTATTGAACCTGAATTCCTCAATTCAAATGTTAGCTCTCTCATATAAAGTCAGTTTTGTCTGGTGTCAAGGATGACCTTGACAAACAAATTTGACTAGATGTTAGTCACTGAATCATCCTCAATGTAAAGAGCAATAACCAACATCAAGACTCTACATATTTGCACTTATTGAACCTGAATTCCTCAATTCAAAGGTCACCTCTCTGGTCTCAAGGTTGACCTTGACATACACAATTGACTAGAAGTTAGTCACTGAATGCCTTCAATTAAAAGCAATAACCAACATTAAGACTCTGAACCTGAATTCCTCAATTCAAAGGTCACCTCTCTAATATAAGGTCAGTTTTCTCTGGTCTCATGGTTGACCTTGACATACAGGTTTGACAATATGTTAGTCACTGAATGTTCCAAATAAACATGATAAAGAGCAACAACCAACATGAAGACTCTACATATTTAACCTAATATTACACAATATTCAATAAAAAAAAGTTATTTTGACATGCATGTAACATACTGTAATAACAACACGATTGGCGACAAGAAGTCTGAGTTTAGTATGGAAATCCTTCCACATGCAGGGAAAGATAGATTATACTAACTTGAAACCTTTGTCAAGAGTTAACAGGGTTTGTAATTGACAATATTTACACATTAATACGCACAACATTCCTGTGTGCAACATATGGCCGAAGAAATTTACTACTATATGTCTTAGTATAATGTAGTAAATAGCAAATTATAACACGGGGTCTTTAATATCAGTATTAAAATATCAGTATGCCAGGGTTACATAAGTAACTTTAAGTGCTAGAATTATTTCAAGAATATTTTAATGTTTAATTAATGCAGCAAGATTTACAATTTTCTATCTATATCAAATTGCAAATAGTCATAAAAATTTTAGAAATTCCAGTGTAAAATTTTAGTTATGTCATCAAAATTGTAAGAAACTAATGTCAAGGTCAGTATTTTCAAGTTCCTAGAGCAATCAAAAGATGCATTCCAAGTACTAGTCCATCACAGAAAAAGTTGTTGAAAATATGAAGGTATTGGTAATAAAAACTTGATACATAATTTTTTCCCTATTTCATGGTACTTTTGCTTTAACTTATAATTAGAACACCTATTAAACATGTCCTTTCTTATTCATTGAAATTAAGGGGCTAGTCCAGCCATTTTTAAAGGGGGGTTCCTAACCAAGGAAGAAGCAGGGATTTCAACCATATGTCCTAATCTAACAGCATCAATCATAAAGCATGCATCATAAACAGTTACTTCAAATCAATGTTAAATTTTTCATTGAGTAGGCCAGGAATTTTTGAAACACATGCGTAATTTGAGATCATGCATGTATACCTCATATTCTATACTGGAATCCGTTGACGAATCAGAGTCACAGTTTGGAAATGTGACCCGTTTTAATGTTTCTTCTCGTCTCTTTCTAGACATTCTCAATTTACCCTGTAACACAAAACACTGGTTAAAATTGTGACCTAATGTGACAATTATCGACTAAACAAGTACCATTGAGAGAAAGTATCATCTTTTTCAATATTACAGAGAACTTGCATCTATTATTGTGGTTGTACCTTTCACAACTTTTCCAATGATTATCATGATTATATATGAATTATAATTACTACCATCGATACCTGAGTAGCTTTATTTGTTACACAGCAGAGATTTATCAAAATACCATTTTCTGTTTGAAAAGATGATGTGGTAGTGTAGTATACAGAGTTGAGAAATCATCATTACTTTCAACACCCAGACTCTTCACTTTCCAAAAATATATAAGATATCAAAAATCTAAGCAGTCTTTTAAATACCATAACGTAACATTTCTATAAACAAGCTTTGAAAAAAGAATTTGATAATAAAACATTTTAAAACCACACTGACTTGTCAGAATAACACAACTTAACAAAGTTGCATACTGTTTCGTTTTTCAATTTTAGTACATCAAAGAAAATTTGTATGTTTTGATATCAACAATCATAAGAGTAACAGAGTGGAATTGTGATAAAATTACAAAATACTTGTGATATGATGAGCTACAAAACTTTCAATAATGGAAAAACATTCTTTTCACACAGATAACAAAAAATAGAATCTTGAATATTTTTCAATAATTGAATTTGCAGCTATGATGAGTTGTGAATTAGATTAGTATTAGATAATCTTTACAGAGATATGAAATGTTTTTACATCACACTTTAGATAATGACAGATGTACCAGAAACGTTTGAATTAATGCAGAACTATCATAATCTACTCAACAACCTCAATGATTGTGATCAGAAGTTTGTGGGAGTTTCAAATTAGGGCGGAATTCAGATTAATCTGTATTTTTAATGCTCATAATATACAAATCTAAAGAAATCTTCTGGATCCCTCTATTATGGTCTGTTATTTTAACCTTTATTCAAAGTTTATGATCATTTGAAGAGTAAACATATTAGAATTCCTCTCAAATAAGTGCTGAAGGGGCTATCTTAAAAGTTTTTTTAGAGGTGAAATTTTTTTTTGCCCTAAGTTAAAGACTTTGTGACTTCCAGATGAAGAACAGCAATAAAAGTGCTGTTCCTTTTTTTTGTGTCTATTTTTATGTACACATACTGATTTTTTGTCATGGATGGATCATGATTCCCATATTCCTTGTTTTTCTATTTTGAAGCAATGCGATTAATAATTTAAGCCTGAATATCACAATTTGCTAGACATATTTCCACCTGGATATTTCAAAATAAATGTAAGCAATCCAACAATACAAACACAATTGACCAAAGTGACAGTTTCTTCAGAGAACCATCAACATCATGCTGAGGTACAACTATATACAGTAGTCTTTAGAAAGTCATTGACAAAAAATTCAAGCTTGTGAATTAAACATGATATACTCACTGAATGCTTAAACCAAAATATTTGGAACCAAAGATTGTAAAAATTACGTAGAAACAAATTGCACTGAAGAGACATAAAAAGAAAAGCCAAATTCATCTAACATGTTGTCTAAGGTCAACTTTAATCTCTCTGGGAGTTGGAACCTTCTCATTAATCCAAATTTCTTTATTTTTACCATCATCAGAGTACTGAAGCACTGACTTTAGAGCTATAAATAGTTTAATCAATACACATCAGGGAAATTTCTTCTGAAGATGTTACTATCTAACTGCTATTAGTTACGCCCAAGAAAGTTTTGATATATCAACCAAGGTGTCTACAGTTCCAGATGGTTGATCATCAAATCTGATAATCTCTTTAATCTGATAATCACTGCCTGATTATCACCCACACATAATTAAACTTACATTAAAAGTGCTATTTCAATCCTAACTGAAGTGTTTTCAACTTGATTATCAATAATTCTAAATTTGACAAGACAAGATGTCACTCTGATTCAAAGCTATTATTTCTTAAAATATATATAAACCAGAAAGACTTTCAATGACATAAAGCATAAATTTTGGTTAATATGTTTAATTCAGTATTTTGTCAATCTCGTTCAAAGCAAATTACTAAAAATATAAACCATAAGGAGGAACATAACGACGCCCGAGGATTTACTTCTTAAAAATTCATATTTCCAAAGTCACTTTTTTTTTGTACCTGAGGCCCCTCTGTAAATGGACTCAGAATTTTTTGGGGTTTTTTTTTAGGGGGGAGAGAAAGGGGCACATATTACCCTAACAATTCTTAGATACACTGTGCCATTTTTCAGTGTAATTGCTTTTATCAGCAAACCAAAATTTAGATTTTTATTTCAATGCAAGTGGCCATATTTCAATGGAATTTTTGTACTAGGTGTAAAATTGTCTAGCATTCATTCTCTCTCTGTTCTCACCATATTTCCAAAATATATTCATATTTACATTTTTCGTTATGCTATGTTGATCCTCTTATAACTCTGGCAATTATTATATAAACAATAAATACCGCAGAAAAAACTTTTTGTTTGACATATATCTGTTATAATAACAAATCTGACTTACGCTGATGAAAATACAACCCAGGTCACCTTGTACTAATTAAGGTAAGTATATTATATGTCATTACTAATTAACCTGCATACGCTAAACAAATATCAATTAATCCACCTGTATTATAGCCAATATCTTATTAATCCACCTGTATTATAGCCAATATCTAATTAATCTCACAGATTTAAGCTCTACATTCCTGATCCTGTATACAAGCACCTGTATTATGGTTGATTTCTATCTGGCTAAAAGGGTACTGGTATGTATAAAGAGTGTGGAATCCAGAAAACAGAGGGAAATTAAGTCCATAATAGAGTTCCATTTAAGAATCTACCTAACTCAATATCTAAAAATATATGAAATTCCAAGCCAGAATTATTAACTTTTGAACAGAATAATTGTAATAAAGAAAATCATTGAAAATATCATAAAAGAAAGCAAGGCAAAAATGCATCAAATAATATTGCTTGAGAATGTTAGGGAGTTGACCATTTGATTTTTATGGGGGGGCTAGGATGAAAAATTTTGTCCTGCATTTTTTTTTAGCTGTAATCTCTGTCCTGCCTTTTTATTTTTCACTCTGTTCGGTCCTGCCTTTTTTTTTTTTAGTTTATCCTGACTTTTTTTTACCTAAATTGTTGTCCTGACTTTTTTTTTTTGCAAGTGTCTCATCCTGCCTTTTTTTTTAACTCAAAACTCCTGTCCTGCCTATTTTTTTCAAATTTCATCCTAGCCCCCCCATAAAAATCAAATGGTAGCTCCCTTATAAGCATTACATATAATACAAAAACAATTATCTGTACTTTGGCTTAAAAGGCCCACTGTGGTTTCAGAGTAGCTTTTTGAAAAGTTTACAACTAAATGACCAAAAAAAACCAAAAAAAAACAAAAAAAAATCAGAAATTTGAACTCAAAATAAGCATTGGTATTTTTAGAGGCTTGAGTATTGAATTCTCAATGTTTCACATTCTTTTTAATGCAACAGTATAGCACATAATAACCTTTTCTTACTTCACAATGTCACACAGTACAACTTTACATAAACCAATTACAACCAAACAATTTCTTGTTTAATCTTTCTTATTCAAATATAGGAAGGATATATATTGTACTTATTTGTATGTTACTCAAGGTCATATTGTAAAACCTGGACTGGTCTTTAGTTTTGGAAGAAGTTTCTACAAGTAAATGTTTATTTGCTTATTTGAATCAGTATGATTTTTACAGTATACATTGAATTCATATACTTGCCAAATTGTTAGATGGGGTATCTGCACTTTAAATGTTCTTTCCTTTTTAGACATTTATTTAAATGATAGAAAATACTCCAGTCAAGAAATACAAGACAACTGATTGGTACCTGTCATTTTGACCGTTAATTGTGAACTTTCTTGAGCCAGGCTCAGCTTTTTATGAACATTTAGAGATGTACTCTTCCTTTTAATCGGTCATTTAAATGATTGAAAATACTCAAGTCCAGAATAACAAGACAGCAGATTAGTACATGCCATTCTGACCGTTAACTGTGAACTTTCTTAGCCAGGTTGAGTTTTGTATAGACATAAAGAAAATGTACTTTTTCTTTTCATCTGCCACTTTGATGCATTAATATATTCACTTTATGTATATCTGATATTTATAATTTAATCTGTCATTTCAACATAACAATAGAAGGAAAACACAGCTTGTAAACGGAACAATAATGAGGAAAAGTCAACGGCCAATTCACCTTATAAAGACAGAGGATGGAGCTCAGGGGTCTTTTAGTTCAATTGTATTTGAATGAAGGAACAAATGTCACCTTTTAACATGTTTAAGAAGAGGATGAAAGCAGTGCGCGCACGCTCCAGCTTTCATTTCATCAGTATTTGAACGCTTAGGCAAATGTATGTGGCCTTCAGACTATAAAATCATCTGTATTTGAATGCTTAGGCAAATATATGTGGCCTTCAGACTATAAAATCATCTGTATTTGAATGCTTAGGCAAATGTATGTGGCCTTCAGACTATAAAATCATCTGTATTTGAATGCTTAGGCAAATGTAAGTGGCCTTCAGACTATAAAATCATCTGTATTTGAATGCTTAGGCAAAATGTATGTGGCCTTCAGACTATAAAATCATCTGTATTTGAATGCTTAGGCAAAATGTATGTGGCCTTCAGACTATAAAATCATCTGTATTTGAATGCTTAGGCAAAATGTATGTGGCCTTCAGACTATAAAATTATCTGTATTTGAATGCTTTAAGGCAAATGTATGTGGCCTTCAGACTATAAAATCATCTGTATAAATACTTATCAACATTTGTTTAATAAACAATAAGTTTAAAGGTCAAATGCAATTGTAACAGATGATTACATCCTTGACAGAAAATGAGGAAACTTCAAAATAGCAACAGTCAATTGACAGTCAGGATTCATCTATTTTTGGATAGTATATAAACTCTGGTGGAATGAGGCACAACATGTATTTTCATTCTTTATTCTCGTAAGGTTTGCATAAATTCTGAATGTCAATTTTGAAGGAAACTTGTTGAATTTATCAAGTAGTTCACCTCAACACAAAGAATTCCCCAACGTTAGCACCCATAAATACATATAATGAACCACTGTCAATTTTCTAAACAATTTACAGAATCATAAGAAATAGAGATCACTTCCAGGATTTTCAGAACATGTATGTCATCATTTCAAAGCAAGCTTTGCAAAGCTTAAGAGAGGAAATGAGGCCATAAACAGCCTACTGGGAACACATATTCATGTGACTATTTCAAGATTTAGACTTCCCATAGAGATCCTTAAAGTCTGCCCTTTATGACCTCTTATTAAATTGTAGTCACCTTCATCACCTTACAGCTTCTATACATCATTAACTCAATAATAATAACAAACATTTCTATGACTTTGACTAAGTATGTCCTTAATAACTATACAAGCTGTAGCAACATGTTGGAAATGAGAAAGTACTGGTGGTTACAACTTAACCTCTGGATCAAAGTAACTAAAGTACAAATGTTTGATGAGTTCAAGTTCTCTAAAGCTTGGTTAAAAAATGCATTCAGATTGGCTGACTTATACCTGATTATCAAATGCTTTTAAAGCACCAACAAATGTATAAGAACTCAATGGAGTATATCCCCTCCATTTCATCAAAAATCTCTGAATGACAATAAAACTTTTAAAGCTTTCACAAAAAATATGACTGACAAAAGAGATCCAAAAGATACTAGAGTCGACATTCAAATTCATAAGACTAAAAAAAATAACAAAGCTGCATGGCTAAAAAAGAAAACGACATTCAAACTCATAAATCTAAAATAAACTGACAAAACCAATGCTAAAAAAGAAAAAGACCTGGACTTTAACAAACAATAGAACACAAAACACAAAATAGAAAACTAAAGACTGAGCAACATGAACCCCACTAAAAACTAGGGGTGATCTTGAAGGTGCACAGTGTAAGGAATTATGTTAGAAGATCCTGCTCCACTGATTATGTGGCCGCTTAGTCATGTTGCTTGACAAGTTTCCATACTTCAAAGATACAGACACATTAAAATATGTCAGATTAAGGTCTCAACCTGAACCTTACTTTTTATTCTCTATGACAATTGATCAGTAAAAAACAAAAGTGTATGCAAGATCGATATTATTACAAACAAATCTGTACAAAACTACTTTTCAATTATACTCAGGTATAAAAGATAGCCACAAAGTGAAACATCATTATATAACTGTATAAATGTCTTTGTTGAAGTCAATGGAGAAATGAATTGATCTCTAGCTATACTTAAAGTACATACCAGCAAGAACATCCTAATCCAGGTGTTGCTTTAAATTTGTAATAAAAATTCAATACTTCAAAACGTATTGAAGATCTTCAATAAGTATACAACAATAGCATGGCACTGCAAGATACCAGTATTTAAAACAGTCACGGTGAGAATTATAAAGATTTACCGATTTTTGCAACTTTTTATTTTCTAAACCTTATTCATCAAAGCTATTTAAAATCGGAACTCTCATCCGAACAATTAGAATGCACTTCAGCAAACTTTTCTGGAGCTTTGAATCAAACTCTGAAGCATCTCTGAGAGACGAGGAAATAAGTCAATCATGTATAGATTGTCAATATTTTGTGTTATGTTATACAATAAGAAAGATTGGTTTGAACGAATGTTTAGACAGCTGACTTTGGTGAACCAGAAAATATAAGTACACACAAATATGTTAACATAGATATGACTAAAAACACACAAATACGATTGCTCATGGATTATGTAAGTCATATAAAGCACTTACTTGTATATTATTTTTTTTCCGCAAGAAAAGGAAAAGAGAAATAAAATGTATTTCTATATCGTATATATAACAATTGATTTTTTTAAAACAAGTTGCTCAATTTTGAATCTGAATTATAATTGTAAATACAAAACTGGGTTAAAATTCAATTAAAAAAATATGCTTAATTATTAATTTAATTTATCTCTCAGTCTGGAGTTATGAAAGTTATAAAAACTTCAAATTATTGCTTGTTCATTTTGTAGGGAATATTTTTTTTTTTACTGCCAAACTTTAAATGATGGAAATTAGGAACTGAATTAATCTATGCTTGTCCATTTTACACTATTTTGTATGCAGTTTTTATCAAGCACGATATTTTGCATGGAAAACTTTTTGAGGAAGCTGTTAATAATCAATGAAAACTAACCTGTTACTTTTATTAACATCCAAGCAAAGACACAATTATATCCTCCAAAAAACACCATATAGCTTCCCTACTATAGTTTCTTATATAATGACATTGTCAAAACACAAACATTCACCATGACGACACACTTATTTCTTCTTTCATTCCAACTAGATCAAAACATAAATCTACATACTGTACAGAAAATGATGAATGCGACTGTCAATAGAACAAATTCTCTGATGTACTACAAATCTATACCATGCTCTGTGTGACAGTATGGGATCTATAGTCTATTTCTTATTGGCCTAATGCACAGTTTTCTCTCCAGATGTTCAAAGTAAGATGAAAGTGAGATATAAAAGAATGAGTAAGGTATACAAACACAAGAGTGACAAGAGATGGAAGAAGGCCATTGCATTGGCATTGGGCAGGTATGGAATCTATAGTCTATTTCTCGTTGTTATCAATATTGTTATCAATATTGTCATCAATATTGTTTCTCTGTGAATAAACTGCTACAAAATAATACAATCTTACATTGAAATGCAATGCAAATTTGAATTGAAAGTTAGCTGATCTGTAGAGCCTATTTCTTTAAATTGTAACACTGCTGATGATTATTATCACACATTAAAATTGAGTAAAGCAAGTTTCCCTAATCAGTGGCGGATCCAGGGGGCATCAACACCCCCTTTTTTTTTGACACTCAAATTTTTTTGAATGATATATTATTGAATCCCGCCCCCTCCCCCTTTTAAAAAAAACTGGCTGAATAAGTTTATCACTATGTTGTGACAAAATTTCATATACACAATCCTGTTGTTCTTTCCCCCTTATGTGATCAATCGCAAGGTTTGTACTTAGACATGAGCAATGGGACATGTGCCACATGTGGAGTAGGATCTGTTTTAAGTGACTTTTCCAGACTCATATCTTGAGATCGCCCCCGGTTTTTTATGAGTTTGAATGTCCCTTTGATATCTTTAACCGATCTTTTATATTATTCTTACAACATGCTTAAAATATAATATACAGTATTTCATCAGATATTGCATTTGTGATTCAATTTTTATTCTTTGGTTTTGCATATAAGAATTTTTGCGTGAAACTACTTGTATTTTGTTAATGATAACTAAATTTACCATGAACTCATTTATGTGTGATGTACTTAAGCTGCTAATGATAATGTGATTCTACCAAGGTACCATTATGTAAGGTAACTAATATTTAAGTATCTAATACAGCTTTACTTATACTTTACTGTTTGATGTTCCTATTACTGACAAATACTCAGTCTCATATGTGTAAGAGACAATTTGTAAATAACAACATCAATCATTCAACCCATGCTAAATTCCTTTTTATATCTTTTATTCACTATTGTTGTTTTTCAGTCAGTGCCAATATTATGCAGACGGAGAGCATGATTTTCGTTTGAAATTAATTTTTTGTATATCGCATGATTTTCATTTGCAATTGAGTTTTATATAAGTGCTTATACCATAAAGTCAACAGCTAAGATTCTGAAGCCCTTTCACTGATGGTAAATGTTACATCCTTTACAATTAATGTGCAATTTATTTGAAAGTTGTCTCCCTTTTAGAGTAGGAAACAATTCATTGTCTGTGCTTTATTATGCAATTACCTAATTTTATGTTCACACCAAATGTACATTCCTCTTACTTGTTACAGCAGCAATTAGTTACTCATTCAAGTTTATATATAGAAAATAAAATGGTGAATGATTTGTAATGTTTATAGTAAATTTATTTAAGTTTATCAGTCAAAGGGCAATAACTCCCATATATTATTCTTTGATTTTTTGGGATGCATTTAAATTTATCAGTTAACGGACAATTATAAACTCCCATATCTTTTCTTTTTTTTTTGGTTCTTTTATATTTTTACATAAACGATTCCTACAAGAAATGTAGATGAAGATTGCAAAAAACACCATTTCCATTGAAAATTCTGAACAATCAATGGAATGTCTATATAACAGACATAAACTAATTGGTTTTAATTTTTCAGATAATAGAATGAATTCATTTCTTTTTCCAAACATATTGCAAAAAAGCAAATATTAATGTTTATATTAAAAAGAAAAGAATAGATCAAAAAGATATGTATAATAGATAAATGGTTGGTACTTTTGGGAATTGAGTGTAAAAAATCTTTGTAATTGCTGAGTATTCGGAATGCTACTCAGTCTGGCATTTTCACAACCCCAATTTACTTTGGAATTATCAGCTTGTACTCTTGAGTCTTGACAATATGAAATAATGCAAAACTTTACATTTGTATCTTAACCATTTTTAACATATGGAGAAACTATTGTTCTTAACAATATGGAAGAATGCAAAACTAAATGTGTTAATATTATAACATATGTAGAAACAGATTGTAATATGTCTCATTGTAAAATTATGTAACAAATGTTAAAGGATTTACAAGTTACAGCAGAGAATGTGTCGTTCATTGATGCATGCTGTCTGTAGCAATTTGCTTTGCAGCTTTTATAACACATCACAAAAATTATCAGAGAGCGCATATCATCAGTGAGTAAAGAATGGACAAACTGCATACAGGCAATAATTTTATTGATTGACAAATCACATCACAAGTGAAAAGGATAAAAAATTGTTGATCATGCTAGATAACTTAAATGACAAAACAAGAATGTGTTCCTAATACAAGGAATATCATATTCTATATTCAGTGAATTATGAAATAAGGGTCAAAACTTTAATTAGGTATTAAAATTAGAAAGATCATATCATAGGGAACATGCGTACTAAGTTTCAAGTTAATTGGACTTCAACTTATTAAAAACTACCTTGACCAAAAACTTAAACCTGAATCGGGATGGACAGACGAACAGACACATAATGCCCCTAGGTGGGGCATAAAAAGGACTCCCAAAAGGGGGTTTATGGAGACTGGGAGGATGGAGGGCTATTGAAAAATAAGGCGAGCCTCAGGCAGGCATTAATCAATTCAAAGCATCATGTGAACCCCATCCCCCCTATTTTTTCCCCCTGGATCTGTTCCTTAAACAAGAAGTCCAAAGCTTATTGTTACAAGCACACTAAAAATGCATTTTACTACAAGAAACAGACTATAGTTATGATACAGATGTCTAAAGATGAGATAGTTATTTGATGTGATACCAAATAGATTATTTCCATCTCGTTTTCGTTAATCAAGTCATTCAAATAATCTAAATGAAATTTACGTACTCTGAAAAAATAGCATGCAGCCAGTTTGGGTCTTACGTAATGATCTAATTAGTCCTATTTAACTGGGAAGTGTTTCCAGAATATGTCTTTGAAGTATGCTGGAAGCCCCATACCTACCTTGATTTAATTAGTTTATGATTAACTTATAAACCAAAGCATTATGTTGTCACTGTTTGTATGGTGCATGCAAGTTGGAACACAAATATCAGTACCGAATCTTCTTTATGAATCATTGAACATAAAGCTGCCGATCTACATTTTAGGTTTTGAAAGCAATACTTCTTGACTGGTTGCAGTAAAACACTGAAAATCTTTTGGAAAACTCTTCATGATTAAAAACTATACATCTTTCAAGATTTTGGAAAATACTTCCTCAAATTGGAATAAAGATACTTTCAATACTGTATTAATACAAAGAATATTGCAAAATTTAGGTATTTGTTCATATCTGAAGCTAGCTTGTATACTTTGAAAGTAAGTTAAAAAAAAATGTCTCATAACTGTAGCTTCAATTGAACTATCTATAGACAATAAAATAAAATTGAGAATCATGGTAATGTCATCAAAGAGACAACAAGACCCGACCGTTTTAAGAAGCTCACTCCTCACTTATACTCAAACTATTAAAGTCCACAAAATATATTATATAATCCAAATTAAGCCAAAAAAATAATACTATGATATATGTCTTAATGTTACATGTTCAATCAGAATCACTTTTTTTCTGTCAAAACTGTTCAAAGCTGCCCTTAAATACTTTAAGGATCCATCCTTGGTTTTATTAGTGTTCAATACCAATTTAGAATCCTTTAAAAAGCAGGAAATCTAATGACAGTAGTCTGAAATATATTGCCCCTCACAGGAGGGGTGGTTATCTGTGAAGGCCATGTTAACATGTAGTAATAATCAATAACCAATTTATCTAGATACCTCAGACTATTAAATACAACTTAAAACCAGAAATATGACTTAGGATGTCAAAGTTTATCATAACCACTTCCTTTGACATTAAACTTCAAAGTAAGATACATCTTTACTTATTGATGAGGTATGAAAGTAACCTGAAGTTAACCTCATCTTCCACCCCAGGTAGCTGATTAAATAGAGGCATATTTTAAAATAAAGACAGGAAATAAAGACTGGAATTGAACAACCTTCTGAGATAAAACCTCAAAGTGAGATACACCTGAACTTATTGATAAGGTATGAAAGTAAACCTGAAGTTAACCTCTCCTTCTACCCCAGGTCACTGGTTAAATAGAGGCATATTGTAAAGTATAGACAGTGACACAGACTGGATCTGAGATTAATAGGTAGGGACACAGTTTGAACTTGTTACGACCTTCCAAGATAAATATTTAAAGTGAGATACATGTATCCATGTTTTAGAGTCTACCCATATGTTTCTGTAGGGGAGAGATCCATCATATGGTGCATGGCCTTGTAATTCAATGTGTAAAACAATGATGAAGATTTAAGGAGGTTACCACTCAAACCTGCTCCAGACTTATGGCAGTGCCCATGTTTTAATATGTACCCTATTGTTGGTACTAATGTTTCTCTATGGTAGAAAACCATCATTTATTTAGTAATTTATTAATGCACACAATCCCAATGTGCTCCAGATTCTAGGTAGCATCAATGCTTTAGAATCTACCCTATTGTTGGTACATGTGTTTTACTATGGGAGAGATCCATCATATCGTGCATGACCTTGTAGAGAGCAGTGTTAAACAATGATTTAGATTTAATGAGGATACCATACCTCATAGGAATGTATACAATGAATGAGGTATGTCTGTTCTGATCGATGGAAAGTGAAAGTAAAACATCTGAGAAAACACCGGTCACAAACAAAGAAAATCAACATTGGAAACATCTCAAAAATTAAAAGGACAAGCTAATAAAAGAGCGGGGAAAGATACCAGATGGACATTCAAACTCATAGAATTATGCCATGGCTAAAAATGAAAAAGGCAAACATTAGTTCACAAGACACAACATAGCAAACTAAAGATTCAGACCTGCCAACTTTTGAAAATCTCCATGGGGGATTTAGCGCGCGACCAGATTTTAAAGGGTTAAAATTTTAGCGAATTTTCTGTGTGCATTGTTTTTTACTCCTAAAATAGTCTAAGTTCTCTTCTTTTTTCTTTTGGTATAATAATGATGAGCTTGTAGGCCTTGGTTTCTTTTATTTGCATGATTCTTGTACTATTAAATTATAAAATTGACAAAATAACTGAAGAATAGAGAAAAATGGCATTAAAAATAAAGGATTCAAAGTAGAGACCCCCCCTTTCCCCCTCCAAAGACCTTCTTAATCTAATGAACCTTGACTCAAAAGACCTAAAACTACATGTCCTTAAGTTAGAATTTTTGATTTAGTCTTACTTATGGTCTTATCAGTATCAAGGAGAAAATGGATAAAATTTGAGTTATCTTTCTTTGTATTCAGAGGTGCTCTTACCGAAGGAGGCTTATACAGTAAAACAGTAGAAGTGAATACAAAATGGCGTCGATTTTAAATCAACAGACACACGACGTCTGGTTTAAAAAATTAAACGGATTTCAAGATAAACGATGTTTTCTTGAGAGTTCATTACAGTTCTCATCTTTCAATTAATTATGATTTTGTTGTGGAACTACGGCACATGTTGCAAATTGTGCTTGTATGATAAATTGATTAAAATTGAAAGGCTTTTTGACCAAATGTGTGTATACAAATTAATTTTGAGGACTGTTACGACCCATTAGGTAATCTGATTACATACAACCACTAATTATAACACCTGTTGTGACTGTTGATTAGTGTAGGGTCGTTAACTTGTCATAATATGTCCCCAGGTAAAATTATAGATTTTTTAAAATTGATCAGAAAAACTTCAAAATCGGTAAACAATAATTTTTTCGGGTATATTTGGTGAAAATCGGGATTTTGACTAGATTTACGATCCCGATATCGGGATTCGGGTTGAGGGATAAAAATCGGTATGATACCGCGAAAATCGGGATAGTTGGCAGGTCTGAAGATTTTAAGCAACATGACCCCACCAAAAACTGGATGAGCTCAGGTGCCCTGGAAGGTACAAGATACACCCAAGAGGGTGTTAGTTCATTGGATGTACCCAATTTACACTTAATATTATGGCTGAGTGTACCTGTTAATATGATAGCTTTCAATAAATACTTAAAGGTTTTGTTCTGTAATATAACCTTATTTCATGATAAAGCATGTTAGAAAATGCAGCGTTTTCTTTTGGTTTATCATGGCATCATGGTTTAAATACAGAAAATGACTGGTAACTCAAAAACACAATGGATTACTCTAATCATCATTGAGAACAGCATTTGTCTTTGCTGAACTTTGTTATAATTACTATTTCATCTTTCAAGTACAGCATTTGTCTTTGTTGAACTTTGCTTTAATGACTATTTCATCTTTCAAGTACATTATTTTGTCTTTGGTGAACTTCTTTGTTATAAGTATGTTATAATACAAGTAGATTCCTTTGTATTAAATAAACACAGTGCCAATCTTAATGAAGTACTTGTTTGTAGAGACAACAGAAACAAATATTTGTAGTCATTCAGTTCATTGTATATAATACCACTTAACTTTCATTATCATTAATTACATGTTAAATTATATTTATCCATTTAATATCAAGTAAAACAATCCTATTGGCTCTATGACAAACTTCACTTTATATTCATCATAAAAAGGGGAAATAATTCATTGACTATTTTATATTATATAGAAATAGATGACAAAGCTCAATTTATAACATCTGATTAAGTGATATTATATAACAAAAATAGACACACATAGCTTATTTGAAACATAGATTATATAAAGTAGGGGTCATAACTCATTTAACATCTGATATTATATAAAGTAAGGGCCCTAACTCATGGAACATCTGATATTATATAAATTAAGGGCCATAACTCAAGAAACATCTGATATTATATAAATTAAGGGCCATAACTCAAGAAACATCTGATATTATTTAAAGTAGGGGCCATAACTCAAGAAACATCTGATAGTATAAAATGTAAGAGACATAATACATTTAACACATGATATTATATCATTAAGGGGACATAACTCATTAAACAAATATTACTTATCACACCAAACAGGAGACATAACATATATTTAACTGACAAAAAACAGTATCTTCTATCTTTATAAAATGCATAATGTTCAACAGTAGTTTTCTGATTGTAAAATTTTCCATGTCTTAATTATATAATGTCAAATCTATCTGATTAAAAGTAAAATGATTTGAACCAAAGGATAACAGGGGCAGATCCAACCGTTTTAAAAAGGGAGGTTCCAACTATATGCTCCCATTCAAATGCATTGATCGTCCAAAAAAAGGGGGGGTTCCAACCCCCGGAATCCTCCCCCCTCCCCTTGGATCCGCCAATGGTTAAGTCATATACAGATTCAAACTTTACATTTTCCACAAACTCCATACACATGTTTTATTAATAGTATTCTTTATTTATTGTAGTTTTGGAAATGGTTGTCTATGGTAGTATGAACTATATGTCTTAGAAGAGTTGCAGAGACCAGTCAAGATAGAGACATTGATTGATTGAATGTTGGTTATTTAATGTCCAGTGGCAAATATTTCATGCATACAAGAACAAGTTAACAATAAATACAATAGGTAGGTCTTGTCACGATAGAGGCCATCTGGGATGATGGTCAGGGAAATTAGAACTGGAAAATGAAGAGTATATTGGATAGGGACAGAAAATTGGCCTTGCAGCAGGCCACCTACAGACCCTTCAAAGAGTTGTTGCAAGGGTTCTTAATGTGCAAAGAGCATGGCACTCTCTTTACACGAGGCATCGGATTTAATGTCCCCATCAAGATGGAGACATGTGTCAAAATGATATCTGAAATACAGTGCACATTAAGATACATGTATCTTCACAGTAACATGGCTCTTATTAATCTCCATGTGTCAACACAGACCTATAAATAAAATTGGCATTTAGTTTTAAATAAATATTTCGTTTTAGGTCTTCTTAATTTAAGTTAAATTTCCCACTTCTGTAGACAATTATTATAAGTTTTCTTGTTGTTGTCCTCGTCCAACTGGCCAAGACTTTATGTCATAAAACTAGTCAAGAAATATACTCCAATATCATTTTAAGAATATTGATTGATTGTTGGTTACTTCATGTCCAGTTGCAAATATCTCATGCATGTTTAAGACAAATATTTTGAAGAGAATTTGCCCCAAAAAAGTCAAAATAGACTGTTAATGTGATTGATTGGTTGATTGTTGGTGTTAGAACACCTGACTTTAAAGCACCACATTTGGTCTATTTTGTAGCGGCCACATTTTAAAAGTGGAGGAAGCCAGAGTGCCTGGAGAAAACTACGACCTTCGATAGGAAAACAAGACAATCCTTTAAGGTCAATTAAGACTGCACCTGTTAATTTTGACAATTTAATTGAATAATATACCTTCCATTGCAGTGCACTTATCTTCCGCCTTTCTTATCCCAATGTATTATCTCCTGATCTTTAATATGCATTCATATAGTAACCTATTATTCTATAAGGAGTTTCCTTCAATATCAATTATAATCAAAAGTATATATCTAGTGTATTGTTGTCACCTATAAATCTTATATCTGTCTTTGTGAGTTACTTCCCCTTCAATGCATTTTGTCTTGTCATTGGAAACTGATATCTCCACAACAATCAGATTTAAAAGTGTCCTCTGTCTAAAGTTCTCTATTAAAAGGAAAGATTTTGATGTGGAACATTAGCTTACACCTAGTTGAAATATTAGAATGTTTACACCCTGAGTATATTCACACCTAAGTTTCTCATATTCATAATATTTGAATATCTGAATTTTTTAATTTCGAAAAAAAAATCATAAGCGAATTGTTAATTTAACACATTTTTCCATATTATATTCTAATCTAAGTCGTCATTAAGGATTTTTATATTGATTAATTATTTTTTTAGTGTTTCGGTGGTAATGCACACTTTCAGCAATATTGGCTATTTTGTTGTGGTCAGTTTCTAGTGGTGGAGGAAGCAAGATTGCCAAGAGAGAACCATAACTTTCTGCAAGAAAACAGACAATCGATGTCAACTAAGATTGGAGTCGAAGTGCAGCTGCTATGTGAGGGGTTCACACACTAGTGATACAGTGGTACAGAACTACTAAGACCACTTGGCTATCAAGGCTTCATTGAATTTTTGAATAATATCTACCCCATGTTATGTTAGGTAGCACTACTTTTAAAACATCCCCTCTGAAGGGTCATCAAAAATTGATAACCTCATTACAGCTACTTATAAGAGATTGCAATCCATCCTTTCAATTGCTTTAGTATTTTTTTGTCAAATCAATTCAATGATAATACTTACATTTATAACCAGATGGATCATGCACATATTTTCATATTACCAAAAAAATAATTAAGTCATATCTAATCTGAAAGATTCTAAAATTGCTGATATTCCATTTGTTCCATTTTATTTCAATCCAATTTTTCAATGAAAATAAAATATTTAAAAAGATTTTATATATTTTTTCATTAATGTTAAGTCATTCACAAGTGAAATGTGAGTCAATAATTGCTTTCTCCTTTGTAGAAAATTACCTTGATATTGATAAAGGTTATTTCTGATAACTCTCTGGGGGCAATGTTAAAGTAAATCATATAGTTATCTACAAATGATACTAGAAAAAGCTTTATTGCAGATGAATAAAGACTTCATTCTATTCCACAGAAAAATTTGATAAAAAAAAAGTAATTTCAGTTCAATTAAATTTTTTCCACCCTAAACACAAAATCATAAATCATGTTGCAGGGGAGATAACTCCAACTCAATTCTGAGTTCAATATTCTGAAAAAATAATAAAAATATTGATATAAAATTGAAAACTATTTAATGTGAAAAAAATTTAATAAACACAAAATATAATACCCTTGACAAGTTTAATCTATAGATGATCAAGTGATAAAAATGAAAGAAACATATTGTCTGAAGTGAAGTTTATTGAAACCAGAATATGAAAGTGGTAATTCCGCGAGATACACATCACATTAAAATGATAAATGTTAACGTACTTTTATCACAGTGTATAATGTGAAACAACAATTACATTTTGTTACGAGTCGACCCTGCATCACATAAGCTTTATAGTATCTATTTCAATATAAACATGAAACCTAATTTGCTGTTAAGTAAAGATACATAAATTAGTCCTATCAACTTTAGATTTGTTCTCTCCTCAATGTTACATCAACGTCATCAACTCCTTTCTTTATTTACAAAGTTAAAAGATAAATGATAAATATCGTTTACAGCGTAATGACCCTGAAAACCTATATCCATCACAAGTCTCACTTAATGTGATTTTTTTTGTAGTTTTATAACTGGCTGTTCACGTTGTAACATTAACCCTCATTTGTTACGTAAAAAGATACACTAAATAGATACATGATAAACGTCAGACAATGTTAATGGTTAATCAACCCTGAAAAGAAATATCGTTGATTATATCATCAGTTTATTTATATTCCTGCGATTTTGAATTACGTCTATTTACTTGAAACATTAACCTTAATTTGATGTGTTAACATCTAACATGTTATAAAAGAAACGATAAAATCAACGCTGAACATTAAATGCATTGGATGATGTAATTTTGATTTTTCAAACTTTTTTCCAAGATTTTAACTATAAGCTATCAAAGTGCAGGTCATTTAAAGGTTGCTACAAACAAATTTGCCGTTAGTTTTCTCGTTTGAATTGTTTTACATTGTCTTATCGGGGCCTATTATAGCTGACTATGCGGTATGGGCTTTGCTCATTGTTGAAGGCCGTACAGTGACCTATAGTTGTTAATGTCTGTGTCATTTTGGTCTTTTGTGGATAGTTGTCTCATTGGCAATCATACCACATCTTCTTTTTTATATTGAAACTGCAAGATGAGTTCTATTTTACCTACATTTCGAACTGTTTATAATTATGATCCCAAAAAAGTTGCTTTAATCAAATAAAAATATTCAATTTTTTTTTCTGAAGGGAATAAATAAACCATAAAGTTACGCAATTGCAATCCAGCTTTTAGACCAGAAAAATTAGCTGCTTCTTAATAAAGGGAACTTTAACTTCTTAATAAATTACATGTTACCAAAATTAACAAGATCTAACAACAACACTGAAACAAAGTCAAAACCTCCACAAGTCAAAGTCTAAAAACTCGTCATAATATTCTACTTATCCAAGGTTTGGGTTATCTGAAGTCAAGGACTACATCAAAGTCGATTTGAAAAGCTCACTAGAGCTTGTGTTTATGTAGTTCATTGAATATCGACTCTAAATAAAACTTTGAACATCAGGTCTAAAATTCTGTCTCAATGTATATTGTTTGACACCTATTAATTACAACTATATAATTCCATTTGAAGATCATGGTTGTCATTTATGGACCAATGGTTTGTTTACTATGTGACTTATAATAATATGTTCTTCCTACAACTACTAACTATAACTAATCACAGGCCATATATGTCAAATCAAAAAAAAAAAGAGAAGAAGGAATCATCCTGTATGACTTAATGATGAGAAAATAATCTACCTGAATACCAAAACATTAACTTTTTTACACATTATAAATACAAAGATACAAAGATACAAAGATCTGATAATTTACATATTAACTAATTTGACTTTGTTCCTTTTCACATTAATTTTTTTAAGTTATATTTTACTTAGATCAAATAAGGAGATGTGGTATTTATATTGCCAAATTGACACAACTATGTATATCCATAAAAAAAAAACTAAGAACAAGATGTAAACAACTATACTTATTCATGTAATATGGAAAAGTGAAGCAGTTATATATATAGAGCCCAGGTGGTCGTGTGGACTCTAGCGGGACGGCTGCAGTGCAGGCGATTTGGTATCATGATATCACAGTAGCATGGGTTCGAATCCCGGCGAGGTAAGAACCAAAAATTTGCGAAAGCAAATTTACAGATCTAACATTGTTAGGTTGATGTTTAGACGAGTTGTATATATATATATATATATATATATATATATATATATATATATATATATAGACAAATTTACCAAGAATCATTTACACTGTAATTTTCAAGTAAAAGCAAAAAATAATGTCCTTGATTGTAACAGCCACTTACAAAAATAGTATTTGTAAAACTATTGTGATTCATGTAGTTGGATATGTTCTGTTATTTCCTGGACATGTTTTCCAAATTGAAATGCTAGCTAATAACTATATATCTCTATTGTAATATAATGAATGGTTCCATAATATTTTTTCCTTGTCTTAACAATCCAAACAAGGAAATATAACAAAAGTTAACAATATTATGTATGTTATGTAACTTTTACAACAATGATTTAGTGATAATAACAAACAATATATATTCTTAGAATCTTTTCTATTAAATGTTAGGATTTTTTTTAAATATTTATAAACTATAAAAGTGATTCAATTTTTTTCTTTTCTAAATACACTTTCAGATATATATCTAGTAAAAGAGGGACAAAAGATACCAAAGGGACAGTCAAACTTATAAATTTAAAATAAACTGACAACGCCATGGCTAAAAATGAAAAAAGACAAACAGATAATATATCTAGTAAACTTTCCATGAATTTAAACAAGGATTCTTCTTTATGAGTTCCATTGTAATATGCAATCTTTATATAGAGTTCTGTAAAACCATAGATGTAACTAACTACCCACCTAATTGTTCATTAGACCTCTCTAACAAAACTCACTGTAATTTGTTTTACCACAATTTTATAACTAAACTTTGTCATTTATGCATACATATTACATACAAGTTCTGACAAATTTTTACAATTAGAATTCACTAAAAATCACCGGCAGAGAGTATTCCAAAAGTGTTGAATTCTAAATATCACCTACAGGATATATTGTTATACACATCAATAATAATATAAAGTTACGGCATACATATAAATACATACCTTCATAATACTAAGTCATTGAGATGCATCATCAAGAATAAAAAAATTCAGTTGAAAATAGTCTGATAATAACATCATCAACCATATAATACAGTACACTCAAGGTGGTTCAGTCACAATTACTTGTAAGAGTTTTTTTCACAGTGATTGTTCGTGATTTAGGTGGTGTGGTGTCTCTTTAGCAATACCTATATGCATATTCTCTCAAAATATTTCACTGGGCAATAAATCAGACTATTATCACCACAAATCACCAGAAATCACCTGGATTCACTGTGGAATCACTCCAAATCAACTACAGTGATGTTTGAATGAACCACTTTGACTGTACTGTAGTCATAATATATATGGAAACGGAAGGAATTGAGAACTTTATTTTGTCAAGTGGACCCACACTTCTCAATTGATCTGAGGTGGTAAAAAAACTATGTTATAATGATTGATCAAAGTAAAGAGGGAGATATAGCTCTTGAGAACTACTTGTTATAGTTTGAGTCATCAAGTAGACAGACACACAGCAAATATCATTTCAATTAAAAATATTCATTTTCTGAAATCACCAACAAAGGGAACTAACTGTAATTGTTTTTAAATTGTGGCATTCAGACATAATAATCTGTATTATGCTTATTCAATTACAGAAAGTTGAAGCATCTCCATAATACAGCTTCATACTAGATTTGCAGCTGACATTTTTATATAAATTTTTCACTCTTCAGTGTAAAAAAAAATTCTTTTGAAAACTGCATGTTCAGATAATTTTTCGGTTGTAAAAATGGCAATAATATTGCTCAAATGCAAAAAGAACTAATAGACAAAAAGAAGTATAATGCATCAATCCAGTAGGTTAAATTTTTCTATGTGAAAAGAAACCTTTTTGGTGTGATTTTGAAAGTTTTAGATGGTTTCCGTCTTAAATGAAAGTGGCCGCATTCGTGTTCATTCTTAATATTGAAATGCAAGTTGCATTTGATGATAAAACATAACATATATAAAGGTTGAGGATGAACACGGATGCGGCCACTTTCATTTTTGACAAAAAGCATCTGAAAAGTGACAATTTTTTGATAGATTTTTCATATCTAAGCTAGAATCGGATCGATTTTAATGAGTTAATCAGTTAAAATCTTTCACATAAACTAATTGAATCAACTGAAATAAACACGTGTTTAAAAAGTGTCTAAAATCTCTCGTCAGATGAAATTGAAATTTGAGGCCAAAATCAGCCCTTACCAGACCTACTCCTTTGCAAAACAACAAAATCTATATAAGAGAAATAACTCCTGTAGATAGTTGTCTCACAATTTCACATGACTAAATTGGACAGAAGTTACATACCATTGACATTGTGAACTCTTTTCCTTGATAGATTTTCTTTTTCCTTTTTAGCAAATTATCTAATAATGCTGACAATTATTCAGGCCAAAATATTGTAATATACCTCAACAGTTCAAGAGTACCAAATCGTCATTTGACCTATAACCTTCCTGTAAAGACAAATTTAATTCTAATCTATAACAGCTCCTCCCCAGACAGATATTAACAGATATTAAACAATCGATGGATCTTTAATAATACAAGCATGTCATTGCCTTTAAAGTCCTGACACTTTGATTATTGAAAAATTTGATCGTTTTGCTGATACAAGAAGATATGAATTAAGGCCTTTCAGAACGTTTTGACATAAGACAAGTTTTTAAATTTGTCCTTTTGTCCATGAGCGATGTCATGATGTCGGGATTTTGTATATATGTTTGCTCGTCAATTATTCGGATGAGCAGGTTACAGTTAGACTGTGCACTTACAGTATCGCTTCATTTAATACAAATTATACACTTGTTTATCTGATAGGGCTCACATAAAAATTAGATAATTGGATAATTATGTCAAATCACTCAACTAATCATACTGCATGTTTCAATGGTGAAAAGTAGGGTAACTTGACACTGAACAATCATTTGAACTATTTGGAAAAATCGTTGGGAACTCCTTTAACAGCATTCAAATCAGAGACTCATTATGTTGGCTAATGTTTAAGCACATCGTTCAAACTTGCTAAAAAAGATGCTAAATGTTGATCTATATATTGCTTTCTACAACATGTAGATGTCTGTTAGGGATTTTTTTTTCTTTCTAAGTTTCTGTTCGACATTGACATATATCCCTACATTTAATTTTTTCTCTCAAAATTATAGTGAATTTTCACTTAAAATTTTTATCAATTTCAAATATTTTAGTTTGGCTACAGAAAAATTGTCCCTATCCACAAAAAATCAACTGAAGTTGTGAATTAAAATATCTTGCTCATCAAAACAATTAGAATGTCAGGAATAAAATTCAGAATGGAACTGGGGAATATGTCAAAGACAACAACCTGACCTTAGAGTAGACAACAGCCGAAGGCCAGTCTTTTGGGTCTTTTAAAAGATACACATGAAATAGAAATATCAGAATTTTGTTATACCATACTGACCACCCAGTTAAGAGACAGATATAGGGTGTGTTTGATTACCGATGTGACAAGTGTCATCATGATTTGTACTAGTCGGAGGTACGACACTATCAGGATCTATCAAGATCGTCTATATACCTTCCTTTTGTACACATGTTAATAATAAACGGAAGATATTTATCAGAAGTTAAAAATATAAACCAAAATATAAACAAAGAATGTACCTAACTTAAAGTTCATGGCCATGTAAATATCTGTAATGAAATACTTCCTTTATTTTAATCTTAAACTTATGATAATTTTTAAATTGCCCTTAATTTAAATCTTTAATTTAGAATAGTAAATTTCAAATAAATATTCAAACAATATCAAGTACTTCAATGATTTTAAGCAATAACAAATATAACTATAACTAATCGATTTACGATCAAGGCCATTACAAGAATGTACAATTATTTTATAAGTTTTTTTTGTTTGTTTTTCTTCACAGAAACAGAAGTCTCTATCTGTGGTGAATTTATTCGGTTATATTTCTATTTGTATGGAGTTAATTGAGTCAGCAACTAAAGTTTATTAACATACAAAAAATTCCAAACAAATAAAGCAGGGAAGCTATATAAGCAAGCAACTTTTGATGGTCCAAAAAACATTAGCATTAAAAGGTTATCCTCATGTTGCAGGCTGTACAGTGACCTATAGTTGTTGTAACACATCTTCTTATTTTTATATTGAAGCATCTCAAAAATTTTCATATTAACCTAAAATGCTGCATCTTCGCCTAGAGGAACTTGGTCACCAGACTTTAAAAAAAAAAAATTTGAAGCTGGATCGATATTTTGTTTTATAAGATGACATATCAACAAGCCTTGTAAATATATCAAAATGAAAGTCCATATAATGAATAAAAACGACGGTCCATATAATGAATAAAAACGACGGTCCATATAATGAATAAAAACGACGGTCCATATAGTGAATAAAAACACAGTACATGGACTCCTGTCAATAAGTAAGCGTTTATGGAGTATGCCTTATTTAACACAACATCGCAATCTGACAAAAAGTATCCAATTAAATGGGATAAATCACCTGGCCTTGGTAATTCTATCTTAGATGACATCAAAATAATACATTTAACACTAAATTTAAAATCCACAACAGTACAATTTACCTTTCTTTTAAGTTGTTACCTTGGGTTTTGTATACATGTCAACCCGAGTTTTCTATCTTAGGCACGCTGATGTGAAAATGATAGTGTTTGTGTCAAAAATACCACATTAAGTGTTGACACAAATTATATAATTTACAAAACTTCTATTACCAAAAGTTTCTATTGAATTTGTGAAACTAATGTTATATATCTATAAGAACTTTTAAAAGAAAAGTCATGAATTGTCAATATGCAGAAACAGTCAATCCCAACACTCATAATAATCATGGACCTAGGAATTTCTAATTCAAAAAGTCACTTTTATTGAACTAATGATATCGCTAGAAGTCAATTTCCATAAATATGAAAACATAAAATTAATGTCCAGTCGTGCCATTACTGACACTGCTTGAATCTAATTCGAAGAATGAAAAATATGAATCTCACAAATGAGGTCAACCTTCAATAAACGAGGTCAACCTTACACACATAAGGTAAACTTTCCACAAATAAGGTAACTTTTACACATTAGGTCAACCTTCATCAAATGGGGTCAATCTTCCACAAATGAGGTCAACTTTCAACAAGTAAGATCAAATTCCACAAATGAGGTCAATCTTTCCACAAATTATGTCATTGTTACCTTCCATAAATGAGGTCAGCCTTCCACAAATACAAATACGTAGAAGCAATTAACATTATTGAAATATGCATCAAATATTATCAACCAGACACGATGTCATGCAAGAAAATATTTAATCAAGTACTCCGGTTTATCAATGCAGTCATCGTTTTACAATATACCTTTATTTTTATTTGACATGGTTTATTATAACTTTTAATTAAAACATAAATTTTCGGGTCAAATTAGTTTACACCTGAAACCTTGTTTTAACTTCAAAGGAATTTTACCTGTAATAATTGAACTTGCAATATATTTATTATAAGTAGAATTGTTAGCTTGTTTATTACAAAATTATTACATGAAAATACAGTTATATATTATGTAATTAAGCGACTTGAGAAGCTTTCATTATACCTACATATATCAAAATCCCACTTCAAATTAATAATCTGTTATGGAAATATGTATTAAGAGTTGTTGACATAATTCCAGTCAGACATTTCTTTTATTCAGATATTTCAGATAAACCATAAGAAAATTAAGTACTTATTTAATTCCAAACAAAGCATAAATGAAAAATTTCTGGATCCATTTTGTCTATACACCAGAAGATTCAATCCTGAAAAACCTTAAGAATTTTTTGCTTTTTTTTGTTTCTTAAAATTTTTTAAGATTTGTTTAATTAAACGTCCTATGTAAAAGCAATTAATGTTTGTTAAAAATTTGTATATTATATCTGATTAATGTATAAAGAAAAATCAGACAAAGACCAGTATAACTCTCAAGAGCTTGTCAAGTAGCTGACCAGTGTCAGATATCTTATAATGCAATAGTTTATAAGAAATCAAGAATCTTAATCATGAGAAAGTATGCAAGACCACGACGAACTTTTAAATCTACAGGCCCGGAGCTCAATTTTTGAAATTTTTTAGTTAGTTTCTGTTGGCCTGTAGATATGATTTTTACAGGCCCGAGAGCAATTTTACTAGCCTGGGCTGCCTGGGCTGCCACTCAGCGTGAAGACTGCCTGTCACAGGATATCTTAAATATATTGTCTTGGGTAAAAAATGTGGTCTCTGACAAAACTCATGTTTAACCCAAGATGTGGCCCAGTCAAGATTACCAAGTCTATTAGTAGTCCTAAGATTTGTCACTCAAGGTAGTACATAACACTTCAGGGAGATAACTCTGTAAATATCAGCTGAACATTTTAATCATGTTCTATTGTTAAGGAAATATTAAGCTTCTCAGTGATCAAAATTAGTGCTTGTCAAACTGCTAACGAAATATTTCAGATAAAATATGACAGTTCAATTTTTTTTTAATTTTCATACTTTTGTACCATCTCGATAAGGATATTTTGACGAATCACAGTAAACTTTTAATCAATTTGACGTTAATGGTAGCCAAAAATGGCCATTTGATGCCTCAGACGGTAAAGGACATTGCTTTTTCAACATATAAAATTTAGGATTTTAAATTCTAAAAATAAAGTCTGTTTTACCTTATGTGTCTGAGGTATGATATTGAAACATTTTTGTGACAAAGTATTACCTTATGTGAAAATGTACATTGTTAATTTTTCTCTATTGTTTTTTCTTTTTTAGTTTCTCCACTTTTATCTATCATGCCTATAAGATTTGACATTATAAAAATCTATTCACACACACATTGTGAAAAAGTCTAAAGCTATAACTTACAACTACAAAGTAACCTTACACTTAATAAACGTATATCAACATTTCTGCAAGCAACAAGACATATACTTTGATCTTACAAAAAAAAATGTCTTTAATCAAAGAGCTGAAAGCTCTGAAGAAAAATGACGCCACTGTCTCTAATATTGGGATAGTTTTTATGCAAGTCTTGATTTTCACATACCGTAATTTGTTTAACAATGCAACATGTCTCGTAAGCATATAATTAATATTCGTATATGTGTGTGTGTGAAGTGAAGGTGCCAACTGGCTGGGTTTTTTTTTAAGACAAATGAATAGGTCAAGACTACCTGAATTGTACAAATAAATCCCGTGGAAAGGCTTCTATATTTCTCACTGGTACATAGGCTGAATCCGGGTCCATTCGCGCCCATTCACGTTTGCGCCAACTCATGTTCGCCCCCTTTCACTTTCACACCCTACATGTTCGCAACTAATCTTAATTGGTTTTGTGTTTAATAACTCTGTAAGCAAGTGTTTTCTTATAAGTATAATTGTTGTCATTGTCTAAAAATAAAGTGAGACAGCATTTTTTTTTTGTGTTGAATAAATCTTAATCATGTTTTGGATAGCGTATTGTTAAAGATAATAATAATCCTTTCTAAATAAAGTGGTATTTTGTCAACGTTTTATTTAGCGTTGAATAACTCTTAATCATGTTTTGGTTAGTGTATTGCTATACTTTGTTTCATTGACCTCTTTCATAATGAAGTGAGATTCTGACTATTTTTTTTTTCTGTGTGTTGAATAAATTTTATCATGTTTTGGTTATAATAGTGGATTGCTATATTTTGGTTCCTATATTTTATTGTTTCGTTGTTTCAGATCAAAGGGCTTAAAAACAATTATCTTTTGTGTTTTTCCTTTAAAATCTTCAATGTTTTACTCATACCAAGCTATAAATACATTCAGTATTTACACCAAAGCAATTTAAAACAACAATCATGATTTTCCAATTATTCAACTTGAATTTGAATTAAAATTGGGCGCGAATGAGTAGAGTGCGAACAAACCTTGGGTGTGAACGTGCGAGGTGCGAAAGTGTATTGGGCGCAAACAGACCTGATACCACATAGTCTGAAACCCCTTCTCCCACAAAATATGAAGTAAATTAAAAACAAATTGTTCAGAGAACAATTGAAGTCTTTCCACTAGAAAAGATCTATTTTTATATTGAAATATGAAAAAAATCAGTTTAAAATGTTAGTTCCTATGGCTTTATGACGTCCTATTAACCTATGACCTTGACCTCAATTTCAAGGTCACAAACCATGGACCTTGAATCAAAATATCCTAGGTCTTTAATATGTTTGGTTAATGAGTACTACCACTTGACGCGTAATTTTAAATGTAAGATGGACAAAAACTCCCTTTTATTGTATGCGCAGCCTTTCAACCAAAATATACAAGTAAGGACATGTCGCAACTAATAATTTATGAAAAATTATTTGTCAAAATGTCATACAGTATTTGAAAAAAAGTGAAAATAAGCCAAAATCAAAATTTATAATATGACCTTGACCTTTGACATTGACCTCATTTTCATTTTTAGTACCAATGACCTCATGAAGACCTTAGGTCTCTATCAGTTATGGTTTACCAGTTGAAAATGCATATCGCTTGAATCAAATGAAAAAGGGGGAATAACTCTCATATGGAGTCCCCATAGAGCTATGGTTCAAACGAATATTCTTATCCTAAATATGTAACGAGCAATTTGGTAAAACAAAATCTTTTACGGTTACGAAGGAGAGGTGGCCACAAGAAAAACAGTGTTTGGGGAGATAACTCTTACAACATAATGTATTTTGTTATAATTACATTTGATATATGTTTCATTATAATACTTTATTCTGATTGGCTAACTGCACATCACATGTTATTCCTCAAGCAATTGCATCACTCAATAAAACTTTTCATTCATGATAACACGTGGTCCCACAATAAAGTGCACAGATGAATTGAATAAAAAAGTTATAAAATTCGTGTTTTCATGATCCTAGCTAAAAAAAGTAATTATAAGTATTGAATGTTTCTTTTTGTAACCTCATAGGGTTGCAAAAGTGTTGACCGTGTGCACATTTTTAGAATGAAGCGCTAACGCTTACGCGCTTCATACAAAAAGTACTTCGGTCAACGCTTTTACACCTCAATGAATTTACAAAAAAAAAGCATTCAATACTTAAATGCAGTTGTAAATTTTTAAAGCAAAAAGAGTTAATACTAACTTTCACTTTTTTTGGATGTTCATGTACATTTTGTATGTATTTATTTTTCTCAACTACATGAATTTTTTGGTGTATTTTTAATGATATATATGAGTAGTCCAAATAATTATTACATCTGGCAAGGCTTTTTAAATTTTATTCTGGGACACCTTCCTATGACCACAAGGCTATGTTAATTTTTTTCTGGGACGCCTTCTTAGGAAGCCTTCCTACGAACGTCTTAGGAAGGCGTCCCAGAAAAAAATAAAATAGCCTTGTCAGACGTCATTATTATTTGGACTAATACATGAGATATTGGATATTTTTATGCATTATTTAACCAGATGAGTCTTTTACAGGATTGTTTGTTTAATGCTGTTTAAACATTACTGAAAAAAAAAAACACCTTAAATTTGCTAATTATTTGGCATGAAAGTTTGATTTATTGAAAGGGACTCATATTTTTCCATTTAATTTTAATAATTGTCTAATGGTTAAAACAATGGCACTGGCTACGGTTACATGGAAATGTAACAATAATAAAAATATTATTGTTACATTGTAGAGTAAATGCCGGAATGCATGGTTGGGTAAGGACCTGTTTAATTACGAATGTAACAATAATTATTGAGGCTACGGTTACATTGCGTTATTGTTACATGAAAAACAGCAATGTACGATGGGATTAGTAATAGCCCTTTATAGCTTGTTGTTCGGTGTGAGCCAAGGCTCCGTGTTGAAGGCCGTACTTTAACCTATAATGGTTTACTTTTTAAATTGTTATTTGGATGGAGTGTTGTCTCATTGGCACTCACACCACATCTTTCTATGTCTAAATAATAAAAGTTGAAGACATTTATTTTATATTTACAATAAATACATTTATTACATACAATGACAATTTCTACCAATCCAGTAAGTGGTTTTTAAAGTCCGACACATTTTTGATGAACAAAATTCCGTCCTCCACGGATACGTGTACATATAGAAGTTTTTAGTATTTAAGTTACAGTTAGCAAACTTTGATTTTGATTTATCGATTTGCGTCAAGTTGTATAGCTGTATGAAATGTATTTCTTGATATTGTCATGATTGTTTCAGTTTCGTTTAAAACGCATCCCAAGTTTTCATTTTTTTTTCACCCTAAACAAAATTGGTTCAAATTATAATGTCAGTATTAGAGTAGGTGTGCAGTTATATATAAATAATTTAAAAAAGTGAAACCATTGAACTATATTTTTCGCCTTTGACACTCCTAATCTTGAGTAGTATCTTTAAGAACCCTTCTAAACCATTAATACGTAAAACTATTCAAGTTATACACCATTTGTTGAATAATATATTTATTATTTATCAGTACATGTATTACAAGTATTGTTTAGTACATATGAAAGAATTAAGCAATACAACTATAGAAGATTTAAGTTTAATAAATCTAGCGTACATTGCTGTTTTTCATGTAACAATAACGTCATGTAACCGTAGCCTCAGTAATTATTGTTACATTCGTAATTAATCGGTTCCTCTCCCAACTTTGCATTCCGGCAATTAGTCTCCAATGTAACAAATATATTTTAATTATTGTTACATTTCCATGTAACCGTAGCCAGTGCCTAAAACAATAGCTTCGTTGTTTACTTTTATACACAACAACATATTCACTTTGGTTTCGTTGTTTACCTAATATTCACTATGTACTTGGTAACAGTTATTAATTAATTGAATAGAAAATATTATAATAAATATTATTGGAAGCCGAATTGACGTCAAATAGGTGCCGATTTGACTAGATGCCAATTTAACCAGGTGCCGACTTGACTTGTACGTTTCAATTCCTCTGCGATCGTTTGCGGTATTTTCTTGAGAAAACCTATTTTCCATCATCAAAGAGAAGAAGAAACTGCTTGAAATGATTCCCGAACGCTTCGTGATTGTTAAAATAAGTTTAATTCACTCAAAAAACAATTTCAAACTTGCGATGTTTAAACAGGAAGTTTTAAAAGCACGTGTAAAAGAAGAAATTAACCGGTGAGAGTGGAAATCCGTACATAACATATATCACTATAGTACGACTTTTAAAGCAAAACAGTTTTATCCTTTTGTAAAACAGTCTTAAATATACCTATCACATTAATGTTTGAAGGGTCTTAAGCTTATTCAAACCATATAAGTCGGTATGAAACACCAAAACGGAATGATAATAACCGATTACGTTTTGTAGTTTACAAAATTCTGGACTGGTTCCTGTCAAACTACAACACTTTGTTCGACTGTAGTGGAAAACAAACAGAAACCAGTTAGTTTGTAAACTGGTTCCTGGCTGATTACTACACAATGCTCATGCATAATGATAACACAAGCACATTCCTCCAGTTTGTATTGAAATTAGTAAATACGAAACCAAGCGCGGTAGGCAGAGAAATCAGGTCGGCAGTTATGGAACAATGACTGCGTCATTTTCCAAAAATGCATAATAGTTTACCTTTCTTAAACATATATCCATCATTCAAAACAATTTCTTTTAAGAACCTTTAAAATCCATTGACACATTCTTATAAATATTGATATTTTGATTAACAAGTATTGCTACAATACATGTACATGTAACTACTTGATCTGTCCTTGTTACAAATTAGGCTCTATTATATCATAGGTCACTTATGTAACACACATCAAATTCACAGCTGCTCATTAATGGGCATTAATCAAAGCAAATTAAGGAAATGTATTTTAATCTGTTTTTTTAGGGGGGGTTGGGTTATAAGGCATAGTGGGGTAACCATTTGATTTCTTTTTTTTCTGGGTGCATGGGGGAGAAAAATTTTGAAAAACAGATCAATTGGTATTGTAAGAACTGACAGGATCAAAATGAATATTCCGCAATATCAATTCCAGAATCAAATGTGTACACGACAAATTAAATATATATATAAGGCAGCAACCATTTGATTTTCTGGGGGGGGGGGGGGGGGGCTATGGTTTTTTTTGGAAAAAAAAGTTTGTTTCCAGTTTTTGGAGAAAAAAAATAATTTGTTTTGAATTCTGAAAAAAAAAAATTGTTTGTTACTCCCTCGATCAGCTGCCACTATATGTAATGCTAAAATTGAAAGAAAAAAATTGTTTTTGACTTGTCGCGAAAAAAATAGATTGTTTTTCAAAAAGTTTGTACAGAAAAAAAAACCATAGCCCCCCCCCCCCCCCCCCCCCCCCCGCCCAGAAAATCAAATGGTTGCTGCCCAATATAACTGCAAGCGTTACAGCTGAAAAGGATTGATCAACTAGAATACCCCCCCCCCCCCCCCCTTCTTTTTTATTTATGCTGAATTTTAAAATGTCAACATTGCAGGTGTCATGTAAACTTATAGAGCCACCAAAATCTTCAATGTATTCTTACAATGACAATTATTACATAAAATTTTGCAAAACATAATTTGACTTTTATGTACCTAAAATATGTGATGTCATCAGTGCTTTTGACACTGGAACTGAGTCAAATTTGCAGTGGAAATTTGGAATTAGGTAAGGAACTTTATATTATGACATCTTATATTATTTGGACTAGTATAAATTATGAAAGCACTCTTTTTCCAACCAGCATCAGACATTCTTTAAATTCCAATGTTATGAAAGTTCAAAACAAAGCCAAACAAGCTCAGATCCACTTTCATTTCAATGTTTAAACCTTAGATTACCATCAGTATTTTTAAAAGGTGAAAATTACAAAAATATTGCTGGAACTAAATGCCTTTTACTGGGGTTTTTCTCATGCATGTGAACATTAGATACGGCAATGATTTCTGCTTATTGCAATGCATGTCTTTATATTAAGTGTCCTTTAATTAAAGATCAACTATCCCAAATGTTATAATTTAGTCAACTGCATTTTGCATGGTAAATGGTTTGAAACACTTTAATCATCTCACCCCTACTTTACAAATTTAAACACAAGAATAAACAAGGTGCAAAGTGGTAATAAACATTCAAACTTAAAACCTAGCAATCCACGAAAATTGATACCCACGAATATTTTTTCTTATATTTCAAATTTCAAATCTACCATCAAATATTCGATGAATAATTTTATAAATTTTAATAATATTTCATGATCTTTAAGTAAGAACCCTACACTTTCCTTTATCATTATCTTTAACAAATCTAAATCATTAATTGTTATGCAATCTAACCAAGTATAAAGTCTTCATTGTTATTCTTTGTTATTCAGTGGCGTTGTCAAGAAATTTGTAACTACAACAGTATGTCATAAGATTTTTGACAAACTAAAAAACAGATCATAAGTCTGTCCTTTGAAAAAAACAAGGTAAGTCTGTTGTCATGGTAATAGATCAAATACTTAACTGTGGAAATTCTGTATAATTGAATCATGAATTGTAAGTTAGCTTAATGGTTTTCATATAATTAAAGTTTTAAATTAATTAAGAGGTTTGAAAAGACTACTTTCATATTACAAACTTTTAGACTCTGCTTAGATAAAGCTCTGATTGTTAAGACAGGTTATCTACTATATGGTAAATAGACTCGTCATAGATACCAGGATTACATTTTATGTTATGCCAGACGCTCGTTTTGTCTACAAAAGACTCATCAGTGACACTTGAATCCAAAAAAAGTTAAAAAGGCCAAATAAAGTACGAAGTTGAAGAGTATTGAGGATCAAAATTCCTAAAAGTGTTGCCAAATATAGCTAAGGTTATCTATTTCTGAGGTAATAAAGCCTTAGTATTTCAACAGATATTTGGTCCACCACCAAAGAAATAAAAAATTCTTCTTTTAATACAGTATGGTCCTCTATAAAAGGCGATGAAATGCAAAATATAAAACAATTTGATTAACAAAACTAACAGCCTAATTTATGACAAAACAGTTAACGAAAAAAACAAATATGACAAACATGAACCTGTGAAAACCACTGAACTACAAGCTCCTGACTTGGAACAGGCACATAAAGAATGTGGCAGGGTCAAACATGTTTGTGAGGGCTTTAATAAAGCTCTCCACTAACCTAGGACTGAGGTGTATCAGTACAACATAAGAACAATTATAAATCAGTTAAAAAAAGTAAACTCATGTTACATTTTTTCACATACAATAGACACAGATGCAGCAGCAGCCATATAATTTACCAGGGCCCAGTCCTATGTCATTACAGCAACCATTTGTCATGGCTCCACAGCAACAAGGTTAGTTACTTTGAAATACAAGAAAAAAATAATTGGTATTCTAGATTTGATATACAGCTTTTTTTATTTTGGATTACATCTCTGCTAATTTCTATTCATCAAGAACTATAATTTAGTGACATAACTAATGGCTTCAAATACAGCAATTAAAGATTTTATCTTTGATGAGTAAATTTATCATATGATAATCTTATGCCAATGAAACGGTCATGAACAAAATTTCTGGACTTCACTTAAATGTTGCATGGCCAATATCTTGTTATCGCTATTTTACGAATTTTTCATTTGATCTTGCCAACTGATAATTTCTGTTCTCAGAGAGTCGAGTGATATGAAAATTAACGCTAGAAACTAAGGGAACATGTGCTGTTGAAATTAACAACGTCTTCATAGGTAAAATAGTGATAAACAGATTATCATTGTTCATCTCAACTCAATTTCTTTTCTCACTTTCACTGTACCAGCTCAAGCCAGAAAATCAATCTGGTTGAGATAACCAACGATAATCTATAATCATTGTAGTTTTAATTTTGCATAAAACTTATATGAAACTGAATCCTCTCATTCTATTTTCTATGAAACTTAACATGCACCCTACCTTTCTGCTTTGTACATTTCACAACATTTATGTCACAGTCTTGACAATAAGGGTAAGGTATTTCAAAATCAAATACTGATCAGGTAAATTCAAGTGTCCAGGTATGGCGTCACTCATGGTCATAGTGATACATGTTAATGAACATTGTACCAACAAGATTTATTAGAATTGATTTAAACTCAATCCATATTGAGTTCATAAAACAAATATCATTCTTTTTAGTCATAAAGTACTAAATTGCAAGTATACTGATGGGAAGTTTAGTAATTGTTATCAATTTTACAGGGAAGGAAGTACATAGAAGGTATAAAGACATAATGTCTCTACATTATGGAAGAAATCCATTTGTTCAGAAGAATGACATTAACAATGAAAATGTCTATAGGTTCAAATTCAGAGGGAAAGACGTTTGCATTACTCTGTATCATGATGTTCTATATATGGAAGATATTTTATATATGCATGTAGATGGGAATGGAAAAACAGAATGGTGTGATGCAGCTACTCCTATTTTAGATAAACAATGTGAGGTAAAAATTTCTGAACTTCTATAAAACAAGATAACTCTTACCAATCAATATTTTCTAAAACTTTCATTACATCTACATCAATAAGACTATAATCTGTAAAGAGCACCTTCTATATTGGCCATAATCTGGATCACAGTAAATTAAATTAATATCAATAAGTGACTAATAGTAGTTCACAACCAATATCTAGTCAACAGCTGAAAACATTTTGGACATAAGCAAAATATTGACTGCAACAGTTCCTTCTCCACAAGTGACACCAGCAACAATCATGAGGAAATCAAATGGCAAAATCAAAAGATCAAACAAATGGATATGGATAACAACTGACACATTTCCCGACTTGCTACAGACATTTTCTTATGTAGAAAATGATGGTTTTAAAGCTAGCCTAACCTCTCACATGTATTACCTGATCACAGTCCTATAAAATTCAATGATATTTTTTGGTATTTTTTTTAAAATATTTATCAATGAGTGGCTTAAAAATGCCGTTTAAATGTTCTTTATATCTGTCATGTTTTCTTCATAAGCATAAAAAATGCATTTTACCCTTATGCTCCATTTTAGCCTTCCTGACATACTAGGAAATAAAATACAAAATTTATACTAAATGCTCTGAAACTCATTCAGCTCAAGCTTGACTGAAATTGATTCAAAAGTTTCAAAGGATAAGATTTTTCAAATGTTAGCCAAATCGATGAACAAATTGTGAAAACAAGTCTTTTTAGGACATTAACTCCTTAAGGGATCAATTAACAATTTTGGTCATATATAACTTATTTGTAGATCTTACTTTTCTCTTTTGATATATATTGAAAATGAAAAATAGTCATTGATGAAAGATTTAAGCAAAAAGTTACAGGTGAAAGATTTAGGATCTTGAGTGCCTCTAAATGTTTATATTGTTGCATGTCTAATATATTTTAGGGGCTTCAATCTGGAGAATTGAAATTACCAGGTGTTAAGACAGGTTAGTGTATATGTACTTCATATTTCCTTGTTGACATATCAGTTGTCTATTCCATATTACCTTACCTATGTTGCATATATGCCTACCATGCAGGTGGATGTTAGCTTAGTAAATCCTAAAATATCAAAGGAATAATTGCAACATTTCAACTCAACTGGTAACTCTTCACTGCAATAGTTATAAGCAATAACCCTCTATCAAGGAAATCATGATACAAAACACAATCTAGAATAATTGGTATAAAAAGGCATAAAATTGATGTAGATAGATTGGTCAACATACAGTCTTCAATATAATAAAATTAGATTTGTATATTATACAGCTAGGTTACCAAAATATATTATCAAAACTCACTCACAGCTTGCAGTAAACAATGCAACTATGTATTTTCTTCTTAAAAAAGAAATATATTTTCTAGGTATTTTTTTTAAATCAAACAAGTTCTGATTGTTTATCCCCAATGGTAGTACAACATAAAAAATCTAATACATGAAATATGAACTGAAATGCAGTTTTTACTTCAGGTGAAAACAAGAAAGAACTTGTATCAGAAGAAGAATTTCATAAATGCTTTGCAATTCCTTATGCTTATGGCACAAATGGTCCAAAATGGTCTCATGAAACCATTCTACTGTATAAGTACAGCTCAAATTCAACCACTAAGTATTGGCAAATTCCTGAGAACACTTGGAAAAGAGTACACAATATACCAGGTAAACAACATGCTGAACTTAAAATGATTAAAGACCTGGAGAACATTCAGGACTACCTAACAATTCAGCCTGATGACAATGAAGGAAGTTATCAATGTATACTCAGTGTAGAAGTCATTCTCAGCTACTCACCATGTGATAAATGTTCATATGCATTATTTCATGACAAGGAAAAAATGGATGAAAAATTAAGGAAAAGAAAGGAAGGAAATAAGGATATTGCTGTTCTGAAGACACTTTCTGCTTTTAGCCTGACACAAGAGGTTGACAAAGAAGAAGAAGAAGAAAAAATTGAATTTAAAATCACCTTTTCAAACTTCTATAATCATTTAGAACGTTTTCCCGATGGTAAAAATAACATGAAAGGTTTGGAAAATCTCATGAGAAAAGAGATTAAACTTGACATCTTCACAGATAACAACTGGCAATATTTTTTTAATGCTGCTGGGTTGGTGACCAAGAGACAAAGAAGAGAAAGGGATGACGAGAAAATTCTACAATATCTTGAAGGATTAGTGACTTCTGAAAGGATACTAGCAATTGAACAAGACTTGAGAAAAAATAAACTGCTCTAGAAGATACTATTAAGCCATCATGAAAGAACTTCACCTGATCTAATAGATTTCTTTTACATTGAATTTAAATTAACTATTGTGGTATCTATTTGGGTATATACATGTAATATATGTTATTATGACTGCTATAGATGTAAAAAATAATTAATAGGTCAGCTACTATAATATATATCAATATATATATCATAAAAAAAACTGCAAGAATTATCTTTGTAACTAATAAATCTTATAATTTCATATTTGTCTTGCTTGCTATGCAGCAAAACCTCAACCATATTGGAGCTGCTCAATCACATAAAAATCTGGCACTTGATTTACTGAGTATCATATTATCTTCTGCTACAAAATAAATACATGTACAAGAATCATAAAAACTAGTTATAAAATTGGTACATAAAAATGGGGTGAAGGTCAGATGAACCCTGTCTTTTTTACAACAAATATTGTTCAACTCTAATTCTTGCAATAACTGAGAATCTAATATAATCAAGAAACTTGAGGTTCACCAATATACCATAAAAACACAGTTTAAGGCAAGCAGTTGCAAGAAAATAAACCCTATAAAACTATTTATAGTTGACTCATCACTCTAAATGCAATTGAATAGACAGTAGATCATGTCTCAATTCAGGAATAACAACAACCAAAGAACAAAAACAAATGCAAAAAATGCTTTTATTGCTTTTATTGCTGTTCTATAAAACAAAGTCATTTCTAAGGCTTCAACATGAAGCAAACGTTCACAACTCACTTCTAATTCAGTTGGTTTGAGTTGAATTTGTTTCCAGATGTATAATACAACATATTCTTACATTGAATGACAGTTATGTGATAGGAAATACAAAAACACATTACCTTAAACTACAATTTATATATTGTATAACCTTGCAAAATCATAATTAAGAATCATAAAGATGTCTATCACTTATCATTTACAAATCATTTGTTTTATCCTTATACAAATAATTTGGAACCAATGATGATGATTGATTGTTGGTTACTTAATGTCCATTGACCAATAAGAAATCAAGAAGTGTGTCAAAGATGGAGAAACACTCATATCAAATCATAAAATTGAAAATATCAAGCATCTAAAACTTTGTTCAAGCTTGTCACTGATAACAACATGTAAGTATAAACTATATAAATACTGTTCAGAAGGACTACATTAAATTCATAAATTCTGGAGTGGTCATTCTTGCTGTCATAAGGACCTCCTTGACCAGTGTCCATAAGAAATCCAATTTATCAAAACTATTGCCAAGTGTCATAGAGCTCTTAATAATTCCATTTAAAGTGATACATTTGTAAACAAAGTTAAGTGTTTGCCTGGGATTTATACATGACAAGTTAAATCCAGAGTTTTTAGGTTATAATGGATACAGGCTGAACTCGGGTGTCAAAACTAAGGCAGGTCCTGTAAAAACTTGTCCAATATTGGTCAATTATTATCCAGATTTTAGGAGGTCATAAAATGGATTTATTAATTTGGTATCTGGCTATTTCTTGGTCAAGGTGACATGGTCAGTTTTGACCTAATAATAATTTAAGTTACATGGAAAAACAATTGAAATTCATTATATAGGCATTAAAATTGAGAATGAAAATGGGGAATATGTCAAAGAGACAACAACCTAACTAAAGAACAGACAACAATGGGTCTTCAACACAGCCAGAAAATCCTGTACTTGGAGGTGGGTCTCAGCTTGCCCCTAACTAAAAATGTGTATTAGTTCATCAAACATTTTGTTTGGAAACTTCATGCTCAGAGGGTGTCATACATTGTTTGTCAAACAGGAAATTCCATACTAAATAAAAGATGAAAGATAAAATTTCTAATTTTTTTTATTGTCTCTGTAAAAGTTCATGAACAAGTTATTAGCACATGTATATCAATTAATTACTATTCTTAATGACAGATTAAATATAATGTGATCTTTAATCTGAATCAAGATTATCAAATTTAGACAGCAAAGGGTACACACTTAGGCATTTTCAGAATTACAGACATGTATAAGGTTTTATTGCAATGCAATGCATAGGTAAAACATCAACTAAAGGTCAATTGTTAGATCTGTTACAAATAAATCAAGACATACCTCATAGGTTCATACTGTCTCAAATATATAGGTCAATACATAAAGTTTTAATTAATTATTAATAACTAACAAGCAAATATAACATGAATAATTATTTCATAACAAGTTTTTATAATTAAAATTGAGAGATTGTGATCTGTATTAAATATTAATATTATAGTGATTGAATTATCTCCCTCTTAAAGGTAATAAATCACCCATGTTAACAGATATTGGACAAGATTAAATGTAATATCTGTTTGTCTTTCAGATGACCAGTCGATAACTTATCAAATATCACCCTGTGTAATATTAGCTTTAACATCTTTAATCAAATGGATCAAATTTTATACCAAGATGGAAAATAAAATAATAAAATTTTAATATTCATGTTGGTAACAAGATAAGACAGCATGAAAATTTGTGTCTAAACAAGTGTCCAATTGATAGTTCGTTTAATATTGACAAACACAATTTTAAGTTTTTGATATTTTAAAAGTGTAGAAGCCATGACTGAAGCACTTTTTGGGTGAAGCACAAAAGCAGTTCTCACATTAAATTGTGTGCATGCTTTTACAAATTTGTAAAATTACAAAATTTCAATTCCTATAATTGCAATTTTTATTCTACAACCATAAAATAACCTGTTATATCAAAATGTGTGTTCCTATGCATTGTAACAATTTGTTGTACCTGCTGTCATGATTTTTGAATTTTTATTCTTTTTTCTCATTCAAGATATACCGGTATATCTTTACACATAAGAAGATGTGGTATGAGTGCCAATGAGACAACCTTCCATCCAAGTTATAATTTGTAAAATCATGTTTCAAAGTGTAATCTGTTACAAAACTTTTCCTATTGCGATAAATTCTAAAATCATGTGGCCATATTTTCTAAGTTTCCACCCCTTCATCTAAGTATAACTTACCAAAAACATACAACAATCCAAAGCTATGAATGTTCAATATAATGACAGGACAAATTCTAGATTGAAAATTTAAACCTTATGTCATCTTTTTCATTGCACCATTTGAGGAATCATAAAAGCCCTTAACGGGACAAACCCAGGTCATCCACGAAGCAAAAGAATTTAACAAGCTTTGTAATTAAGACATGGGTTGAAATCAAGCTTTCCGTTTCTTTCTACTTGTATCAAACTAAACATAAAGAGAAAAAGAGATTTCGTCTCTCGGACAGACAGGTCAATTTCAGTAACCGAGGAATGATGACAGATTAAAAGGAAATCAATGTGTTGTCATCATATCATTGACCCTGTGACCCACTCAGTAGGGATGTTTCAGACGTTAGGGTGTTAAATATCTTACACATTTCATTGCTGTCACTTTACACATTTCTTTTATCTATACTGTCAATATTAATGATCAAACATTATCAATATTCAGTGGGAGGACCCTCTATAATCTGGAGATTTGTGCAACCATGTGTGGGCATTCATTTTTGTGTTGTGCTATCATAGTTGGGCATTCATTTTTGTGAACTAATGTAGTCTTTGTTTAGGGGTAAGCTGAAGCCCGCTTCTGGGTGCAGAATTTTCTCGCTGTATGGAAGACCCATTCAAATGGCGGCCTTTATGGCTGTTTTCTGTTCTTTGGTGGGGTTATTGTCTCTAGACTTATTCTGATAGATTGTTTGTTTGTGGTTAAAGCGATTCACAGCACTATTGGCAATATTGTGGCAGCCAGCTTTTATTGGTGAAGTAAATAATATGACTTGGGATAAAAACTAATCTTTGGCAGGTGAAGTGGCAATCATAGCCCATTAAGTTTGGTACCTGGTAACTTTTTTAAATGCCCATGGGGGTTTTGCATGGACGATGGCACTAACAGTCATAAAAAAACATCAAGAGGGCCTTAAAATGCATCGCTTTGATGTTTTTTGTCTTCTTCATACTTTTTAAAGCCTATAGCCATTGTAAAAGTTACTGTTTTGTTAAAAAACTAGAGGCTCTAAAGAGCCTGTGTCGCTCACCTTGGTCTATGTGAATATTAAAGAAAGCAGATGGATTCATGACAAAATTGTATTTTGGTGATGGTGATGTGTTTGTACATCTTACTTTACTGAACATTCTTGCTGCTTAAAATTATCTCTATCTATAATGAACTTGGCCCATTAGTTTCAGTGGAAAATGTTAGTAAAAATTTACAAATTTTATGAAAATTGTTAAAAATTGACAATAAAGAACAATAACTCCTAAGGGGGTCAATTAATCATTTCGGTCATGTTGACTTATTTGTAAATCTTACTTTGCTGAACATTATTGTTGTTTACAGTTTATCTCTATCAATAATAATATTCAAGATAATGACCAAAAACAGCAAAATTTCCTTAAAATTACCAATTCAGGGTCAGCAACCCAACAATGGGTTGTCCGATTCATCTAAATATTTCAGAGCAGATGAATGTTGACCTGATAAACAATTTAACCCCATGTCAGATTTGCTCTAAATGCTTTGGTTTTTGAGTTATAAGCCAAAAACTGCATTTTACCCCATGTTCTATTTTTAGCCATGGCGGCCATCTTGATTGGATGGCCGGGTCACCGGACACATTTTTCAAACTACTAACCCAAAAGATGATTGTGGCCAAGTTTGGTTTAATTTGGCCCAGTAGTTTCAGAGGAGAAGATTTTTGTAAAATATTACTAAGATTTACCAAAAATGGTTAAAAATTGACTATAAAGGGCAATAACTCCTAAAGGGGTCAACTGACCATTTCAGTTGTGTTGACTTATTTGTAAATCTTACTTTGCTGAACATTATTGCTGTTTACTGTTTATCTCTATCTATAATAATATTCAAGATAATAACCAAAAACAGCAAAATATCCTTAAAATTACTAATTCAGGGGCAGCAACCCAACAACGGGTTATCCGATTCATCTGAAAATTTCAGGGCAGATAGATCTCCACCTGTTTAACAATTTTACCCCATGTCATTTTTGCTCTAAGTGCTTTGGTTTTTGAGTTATAAGCCAAAAACTGCCTTTTACCCCTATGTTCTATTTTTAGCCATGGCGGCCATCTTGGATGGTTGGCCGGGTCACCGGACACATTTTTTAAACTAGATACCCCAATGATGATTGTGGCCAAGTTTGGTTTAATTTGGCCCAGTAGTTTCAGAGGAGAAGATTTTTGTAAAAGTTAACGACGACGACGGACGACGGACGACGACGGACGACGGACGACGACGGACGCCGGACGCCAAGTGATGAGAAAAGCTCACTTGGCCTTTTAGGCCAGGTGAGCTAAAAATGGGACAAAATTTCTCTTTAAAAATTTCGGTTTGGGATCTTTCATGGTGGAAATCCCCCACAAATAGTGACAGTTGGCTGGAATATTGGCATCAAATGCCTTATATGGGGTTAAAACCTCAGTGTTGGCAAAAAAGTGATAGAGCCAATAAATTACTTATGACCACTCAACAACATAGGGCCTAAATTATATTGACATTAATTGTACTAATTATCTTGAAATATTTAACAAATTAACTATGACCACACAAAGTAATAATGACCCACTCAGTAGGTGTGTAACTAGGGGTAAACATATCCTGCCCAACTATGACCCACTCAGTAGGTGTGTAGCTAGGTGTAAACATATCCTGCCCAACTATGACCCACTCAGTAGGTGTGTAGCTAGGTGTAAACATATCCCACCCACCTATGACCCACTCAGTAGGTGTGTAACTAGGTGTAAACATATCTTGCCCAACTATGACCCACTCAGTAGGTGTGTAGCTAGGTGTAAACATATCCCAACCACCTATGACCCACTCAGTAGGTGTGTAGCTTGGTGTAAACATATCCCACCCAACTATGACCCACTCAGTAGGTTTGTAGCTAAGTGTAAACATATCCCACCCACCTATGACCCACTCAGTAGGTGTGTAGCTAGGTGTGAACATATCTTGCCCAACTATGACCCACTCAGTAGGTGTGTAGCTAGGTTTAAACATATCCCAACCACCTATGACCCACTCAGTAGGTGTGTAGCTTGGTGTAAACATATCCCACCCAACTATGACCCACTCAGTAGGTTTGTAGCTAGGTGTAAACATTTCCTGCCCTTTTCTCCTCCTCCTACATCCCATGTTATATTTACCTATTTCTTACATGAGATCAAAGGACGTTGAACCCTTTGATCTATACCTGTAGCATCAGGTGTGATTTCTTACCTGTAGTTTTATACTTTAAGTCAGAAACATTATCTAACACAGATTTATTGACTGTCTGAGCAATTTATCTTTTATCTAGATGACCCGTTTGATTTTCAATAAACGAATATTGAAATGAAATTTGTATGACAGAATTTTATCGAAATCAAATATTAACATATTTATCGAGAGAGTAGAGGGCTGGAGTGAAATGATTACATTGTAAGGACAAGATAACATGGGATTTAGTTTACATGTAATCTTGGTAGATTTAAGCGTATGTAAATAAAATTTAGTAATATTGTCAAATGATGGTATATTTATTTTACTTTTAATATAAGTATCTTTCTAGTTCGTACAAGTACGTACAAAAAAATACATATTCAGATAAGGATTCGATATACACTATGAAAGGCCCAGTACAAATTTAAACATGACATAGCTTCTTAGTTCTTCACTATTGAACCAAAGCATAGTAAGTATATGTAGATATAGGAAGATGTGGTATGAGTGCATCCAATGAGACAACTCTCCATCCAAGTCACAATTTATAGAAGTAAACCATTATAGGTCAAGGTACTGTCTTCAACACAAAACCTAGGCGTACAACAGCGCGCAAGCTATATTTTGAAAGACATATTTCAAACCCCAAAACTATCATAAGGAGTGACAATTAGAAAATTTAATGGAATATTTTTATTACTGTCACATGTAACTACCTTGGAGAGCATCACAAATATTCAAACTCAAATTCCTTTTTTGATTAAAAAAAATCTTCAAGAAATAATGTTTCTAAAAAATAATTTCCACCCCAAAAAAATAATTCTAATAGCAGTTTGTTAAATGAAATCTTTATCATATCAAACACATGAACTAGAGTTCCGATTCAATCAATATTTGAACCTATGTCTTTTAACCAGTATAGACAGGGTTAATACTCTCACAAACTGGCCAACTTTTTCTTATTACTCATTATGTATACATATATAAATATTTACTTAATTGTACTTTAGAACCTTCGTATCTAAGCTGTTACACATAAATGTCCTTTTTCATACATTTTAAGAATTCTTTATGATAGTAACATATGTTTAATTATTAGATATTATTTTATTCCCTTTTTTGTACAATGGACAATTTATAAAAATAAAATTCTCAAACTTTTCCAATTGAAGAAAATTAGTCTAGATGAGTTCTCTTAAAAAAGAACTGGTCCCTAAATATTTATTTAATCTGCATACCCCGCCCCCTAGTCAAATTTAACTTTATGATTTAGTGACCACTATCAATATTGATTTTCGCAAACTGATGTTGTTAGGGTATTGTCAAATTTACATTTGATTACCATATATACTGGTATGTACTTGTACAAAGTACATCATGTCTACTTTTAAAGCTGCTAAACATACCAAAAGTTGATCCAGATCTGGCCCTACACCTTATGAACTTTGTCTACTCATGTATTCAACAGATTGTCCACCTGGAGAACTTAAGTAGATATATAGATAATCTAACGTAAGCTACTTATGAGGAATTACAACACAAAGTTTAATATGACTTATAGTACTTAGCCTATTAATTTATAATCTTTTTACCCTGTATATCCAACAGTGTATTTGTCACCTCTCCTACTTAACTTCTATTTTTCTTTCGCCTGGTAAATATCTAATGGTGTATTTGTCACCTTTTCTTTATAACGTTTGTTTTGAATTATGTAATCATTTTTGGTCAAGAGGTCATTTTACTTAATACAATAGAAATAAAAACAATGACCTAGATGTCTTTTTATGGAATATCTGTAAACAGATATAGGTCTTTTTAGGTATTGTAAATGCTCTACCATTATCTTTTCTACCCTAACTCCATAAGTCCCAAAGACAAAGATGTGAACAATTGCAACTAACCATATATGCATTTCAACAGTGAGCAAAAAATCAAATACCCTGTACTGTAGTATTCAGTGGAGGATCCAGAAGGGTGGCTTTCCAGCCCCCACCACTTTTATGACGATCAATGCATTTGAATGGGGACATGTAGGTTGGAACCCTCCTTTATTCTGGATTGGGAACACCCCTTCCTCTTTTTAAAAATGGCTGAATCCACCCCTGGCATTAGCTATATGATGCATTTCCTAAGATTACATTTTTTTTTAAATCTACCTTTTTAACAATCAAGTCCTTTGTATGTATATATGAACCAATAACCTATATATGTATAACTGGACTATTGTAGAAGTAATTTGACCAGGTTTTAAATCTGGTCTTAATCTACAATCTGGACAGGTGATAACAATATTCAAAACACTTTTTACTTGTTAATTGTGCTGTGTTGATTTTTGTACACCAAATAACCGTAAGAAAAATTAAAGAATTCTAATTTTTAAACTGACCATGGTGATATGGTATGATGCCTCTTCGTTGCTGCCAGCTGACAAAAGTGTAAGTTAATAATGCTGGCTCATCTGAGTTTGCCTTTCGTGTTAATTCATTGCTGGTGAGATATTTAACTGAGGGAAAGCTGCCATGAAAATTATACTTTCCAAACAATCTCGAATCTATATGTTTATTAAACCTTTAACTAAATTAACCTTGGGAAACTTTCATGATTATGGTTTTCATTTACTTTTCAAAAATGTTCTTAAACCACAACAACTGAATCTCTGCAAAACTAGGGGGTCTCATTGGGGGGTTCTGGTCCCGGATCCCGCTTACTGTTTTGTCAGATTCCAGTATCCAGCTTATACAATGTACCTAAGCAATTCTCATTTTTTTGTAATTTCCCGTGTCCCGCTAGACCTTAATTCCTGTTTTCACGGCACAATAATTTGACTTTCCCGTGTCATGCTTACGAAAAATCTGCAATCCTGCATCATGCTTAGACCCCAATGAGACCCACAAACTAGTGTAACATTCAGGTTTTTCATTTAGTTTCCAAACTTCCTCAAATTGCTGTAAATTCAGAAATAATGGCATGCATTCCTTATGGCGATTACAGAAAAAAAGCCATTTTAAATTTTTGTGATATTACAAAAGTCCTGTTTTATTCATATAATTAATTTCAAAATGCATGTTTAAAGTATGGTGACTATAACCCTGGGTCACATTATTCGCAATAATAAAAACAATGCAATAATTTCCTAATTTACAGTACCGATATGTGAAAACCTTCAACCTTATAACCATAGGAACCTGTCATCATCTCAGGTTTGTCATTTGCTTTCCAAACAAGTCTTCAAAGTTCAAACTATGTCTGTATTACGGATTAAAGACTATCATACTACAAACTGACAAACAAAAGGGGATCTTTGGTCTATCAATAACCTGTATTGAAGTACGGATTAAATCAACGTTTCCGATGGATTGATAAACCGGAAACAACATTGTTATCATTTAATCATCCACTCGATATTATCTTCTCTTTTGTCAAAATTTGTCGAGTGTAATTCCTTCATTGACGGGATGAAATTACGACAACTTTATCATTTTCAAAGAAACATTTTAAACAGCACACTTCCACTACTGATAAACTGCATTTACAAATTTCAACATGGTTTTCCTTTGATATATGTAATAGGCAAAACAATTAATACATGTGTTTCTGTTAACGTGTGGAAACAAAAAGGGGTAGGTAGGTATGCAATATCATTTTATTTAACAAACATTTTTTAGCTGGTTACTTCTAAAGTATCAGTCTGACTGTAACAGTGCTAATTCCAAAACGACATAAAAAGTTGTAAGGTAGGCACTAAAAGTTCGGGTAAGTATGGTAAGCAGAAACACATGTATTATTTTGTTGCCATACTTTTTTTTTTTTAAATTACACTTCAATATAATATTAGTTTAAATGAACTACAATTGACAAAAGTAAACATTTTATGCTATTTACATAATATTATGACCAAAGTTAAAGTGAACCACAGTTACATGTACATTAATTTTTATCTTCAGTGATGCTATTTTTTATTTAGAATTTAGAGAATTTGAAGTGTGCAACATACATGACATAGTGTCCCAACGGAATTTACCAAAATCAAAAAGATTCATAATAAAGCTATTTCCAAGTGTCTTCAATATATCAAACGAACTTCACAGCATGTGGTATGCAGCTTTATCTACTTCTCAAGATTTCAGAATAAATAATAACTAGTTTTAATTTTACAAATTTCATCTATTTAAAATTTCTTTTGACTGTTTACGATTTATCTTCTAGCCATCATAAAGAACATTTTATTTCATCAGATAAAGACGAAATTACTTTCAGATTTACTGATCCATAAAATGATGGTTTTTGTGTATTGCTTTTCTATTAGTACCTATTTAATTCAATATTTAAATTTCAATTAAATTGCTTTAAAGTAATATGAATTGAGACGCTCCATTAATTTAATGTTTTCTACATCTCTCAAACTTTCACATGATTAAAATTTTATTTACATTTTGACCATTTAAAATATTTTTTCAATTTAAAACATTCATTAGACCGAGATGTAAATCAAGATTTTAAACTTACGGCCAAACCATAATTTTTGAGAAAATATTTTTTATACCTGCATGTGTGCGACTCGCACTTTAAAAAAAGTGGCCTTATTTCTGTTAGTGGTCATGCTCTCCAATAAAGACTAGCCTCTGAATGAACTTGAACTATGAAACCTTGATGTAAGTCTGATACCAATTCTGCACTGCAAAATAGCCTTTAATTACGTCTGATGCGCCAGAGTAGTAAATATTGATTTGGAATATATAACATTTTCAAAATTTAAAATAGTCATTATAGGGATAAGTTTATGGACTAGTAGATGAAGAAAGTTTTTGGCACAGATTGTCTGATACTCTATATCAAAGATAAAAATCTCTTCTGTCTTTGAACATACATCTGAATTGAGTGGGGGGGAAGCCAAAGGTTGCAAAATATCGTGGAAAAGTTGAAAAGCTTTGAGATTTGTAATATGGAGACAAAAAACAGCAAATAAATCACTGTAGAAAATAAGAATATCTAGTATAACTGTAAATGAGACAACTTCAATAAGACAACTTCAACGAGACAACTCTCCACCAGTGACGTAAGATGTCCCTCTTCCTGAACATGAATATAGCTTGTCTCAGTTTTTGACACAATTTCTTTACTTTTCCGTTCGTTGTTAAAAAAAATTCCCTGACTTATTAAATACAGTGTTATATAATCTATACATAATGTTACGTAATCTATACATGTATTTAACATTGTATTTTTCAATTAAAGCTATCAGAATTACATCATTAAACGAATACTTTTCACTCGGACTAGACGTTAAAAAATTCAACATTCATGCAGTTATGTCATGTAATGCTTACTTGCACAAAACAGAACTTTACAAGAACATAAATGCTCAGATAAATAACACTTTATGCTTTTTTGCACATTTAAAATTGAATTAAATATTCGTATATCAATAGCAGCAAACATAATTTTTTTCACTTTTATTACATAATTTGTGTCAAATTAAAAAAAAGTTGAAGAATTTACGGCAAATCATAAAAGTTAGAAGTAAATAAAATTTTAATGTTTACAAACATTTATCAATTAATGGGCAAAAATGTAAGAGTGAGTTATTGAACTTTATAAGAAAATAGTAAATTTAATATACAAATAATGCAATAAAAATCTAATATGAGAGATTTTATCATTGCGAAAAACTTATTCATAGCAATTTTTGCAATAATAAAAGCAATTGATAATAAATTTCTGTAATGGTCAACAACTATATATAGCTATGACTCCCATCCTTTTTCAATTAAATATGCTAAAGCTATGACATCTATTTTCAAATTCATTGGTTTTTCTTTTTAATAAGAGCTACCACAGTAAAAATAAAGGTCAACAATATCAAACATTTGCATTAATGGCCACAATTCATAGGCAAGGATCAAGCACTCATTCAGTAATTTGTATTTCTACAATAACTTTTGTTAATATTAAACAACTTCATGAATGGCCAACATATTTTAAGATCAGATTTTCAATATTGAAAAAAAAAACACACATCCATTAATCCATTATTTGAATTTCATTTGATTTTTCAACAATGCCTTTTTTTTTCTTTCTTAACAATTCTTAAATAACTACTTCAATAAATACAATTTCTACTTCAGTTTTTGTTAAAATTAAATATTTTTCCTGAATGACTATAACAGAATAGACCCTATTTTCAATAGTACCGTTTATTTATTTACAATCACATGACATAAAGCTGATAAAAGCTCGCGTCCATAATCCTATTTGTAACTTTCAACCGTGATACTACACTGAAATAACATTAAATAATTACACTCTTACAAAAGTACAAAGTATTTTCCACGATAACTTTTGTCAACATTGGACGTATTCATCTACAGACAATACAGTGACTATCAGTTTGATCTAACTTATGACCCAAAATAAATAAAATGAGAAAGTCCATCCTGACAAACGATGATTTACTTTAAACGGTACTTCTGATTCAAACAATTATATTTATATCGTTTATAGAGTGTCAGGTCATCATAGTTGTAGAGTTAACTAATAATGTTTAAGTGTTTTAGCAAATACACTCAAAATAAAAACAAATATTACCTTCAATTAGAATCCATTTCTTTAAGAATGACAGATAAATTTGTAGGCGCCAACATTTCGATTGAGACTAATTTTTGTCAATTGATATTCTTTTAAAAAAACTGGCCAAGAGTTAGAAGTTGAAGTTGAAGTACTACTGCATGTAGTTAAGCCTATATATACATATTCTGACTCAGCAAAAAGTATTCAATCGATATACTCTAGTTGAGGCAACGAAAAAATGATAAGGCAATAATTTGAATTTTCGTCAGATTTGATAACCTTTTTTAAGTACATTCTATACACCAATAGACCAAATTTCTGGAAGTTTCATTTTCTGAAAATCTCATTTTGTACTCTGATGAAATCATACGAAAAAAAAGTATCAGTACTGAAAGTGTGAAAATCATATTAAACTATAAGTTCTTCTTAAATCACATATTTCCTGTTAGTCTTTACAAACAAATGCTTAGACATGTCCCCCTTTTTTTTTAGTTAGATATTTTCAAGTAAGCTTAATAATATATAAGAAACACATTTAAAATAGGTTTGATCGATTTCTTCAAAGAATTTGTTGAATTGTGTAATCATTTCCTTCAGTAAATACACTGTGAAAATTAGAAACTATCAGCAAATAAAATAGTTTGTTCAAAATCAACACAAAAACCACAACTGTAACTTTCATTAATGATCAAAATATTTCACATATAAATACCAAACTTGGATTTCCTGACAAAATGAATATTTATTTCAAGAGATCAAATGAGAAAACTATTTAAAATATAAACAAAGATAAAAAGAACAAATATATGAATGCTACACGGTTGAGTGTGACCAGCCATTTTATTATTTGTATTTTATTCAAGACTATTTTGAAAGAATGCATTTGATCAGGCTTTTATCTTTATAAGAGTAAGGAGATGTGGTATGATTGCCAATGAAACAACTACCCAACAAAGTTCAAATGAAATAGATATATTTAGCAATTATATATGATGGTATGGCCTTCAACAATGAAAATTTGATCACTATAAAAAAAGACGATATGGTATGATTGCCAATGTGACAACTCTTCACAAGAGACCGATTAACACAGACATTTACAACTATAGGTCACCGTACCATATGTATGAAAAAGCTAAATGGTCTTTCTACCTTTTTTATATTTTTTTCCAAAACTTAAGAGCAGTGACAAGAGATGGATCCATGTGCGACAGATCAGGCTCATTCATTGAGAATGTTGGTTTTAAAAGTGTTTTTGACCTACCCGTACCTGTGGCTCTTAAATAGAGAAAATGTACTGATATATCTCATATCAAAAACGGAAAGACTTACATGTAATCAAAGTTCTAAATGCTGAAAATGACCCAATTATTAATACTCAATCATATTAACTTAAAAAGTTAACAAAAAATAATGGAACTAATTAAAAAAAAAAATGTACTTTTTCTTCTATAATCTCATTATACATGTTATAAGTTCAAACGGCCTCTAATATTAACATAGCTGAAAAGTCTGAACCTGTTGGTCTGGCAAAAGGCAAAACCAGAAATCCTTTAATATTGGTATTAAGATTTTAATAGTTGTATGTGACAGCTATTTGAGAGCAGAGTCCTTTTTATCGCCGTGGATTTAAAACCCAATAAATCAGCATGACACTTTATTGAGGTCGTAGGTTCAAACCAGCGACACCACAATACGTCAGATTTAACTCTGTCACGGAAACCACAAATATCTTATCATCTTTTAATGTACAGAATGACCATTTAAACTTAAACATAATCAGTATTATTCTTTCATCGGTTCATCACTTTTGAAAAGAAGAAATTTTTATTACGGACATAATCGGATAGATTTGCGTTATTATTTTAGTCAATTTTAAAAGTGCTGAGTTTACACAAAGAATATGGATATTCAGATGACCAAGAAATAATTGTCCCAAGTCAATGTCTGTCGACCATTAAATTATCAATTTTCAAGCGTAAAAATACCATCAATATTAGCTTTACCGCTATACTGACTTTCTTAAAGGCTAAAAAAAATGTTTCTGATCAAATAAAAATTAAAATTAAACAGACAAAAACTCAAAACAATTATCAAGTGTTAAAAAATCATTATATTAGCTTCACCCCTATACTGACTATCATAAAGGCTAAGAAATAGTTTCTGGTCAAATAATAATTAAATTAAACAGACAAAAACTCAAAAAAGTCGCACAAGTTTGTTTACAATAACATTTTGCCTACTGTCACAACGACCTTGGATAAAATCTGATATTGAATGAACTTCCCGACCTTATATAACTCGTTATATTTAATTTCTTTTTAACAAAATAATGTCTGCAGTAGGTTTAGTACCAGTCGACATAAAGTACACTTCACTTATTTCAAATTTCAAATTAAAAAGTCCTACAAATTTTTAAAATCAATTCTTTTCTAAACAACTCTAAAACTTGAAGGAAATCTAAACAAATTACATGACAAGAAAATACAATATATATATGGTAAATTATAAGTAAGATATATGCAAAAGTCCTGCCACACTAAAATGAAATTTTCACTGTTTCGGTTGTTTCGACTAAGGTCCCATTATCTTAGTAGTTACACAGATAATTGAGTCCCTAGAACTTAGACCTATACAAATTTGATAAATTTTACTACAGATCTTTTTGGGAACAAATCAATAAAGAATAAAGTATCAGAGATTTTGAGGTGTAGACATATTAATGTACATTTAATGCTCATGGTAACCTGATGTCTATGGTGTAGCTCCATATTACCTATCACAAATTGTATTACAGTGCTGACAATAACAACGATCAATTCAAAGGTCTATAAGCAAGCCCATTGATATATTTTAGTAACTACCAGCTGGTCCACTATATATTAATGAGACTATTATCTGGTCCACTTATATAGTATTGGGACTTTAAGCAGGTTGGATTCTATATTAAAGACTATAAATCCAAGGATCAAGAAGCTAACCCATTTATATATTATAGAGAATAGGAGCTGGCCCTATTATATATTAATAGGACTATAACCTGGCCCACTTATATAGTCTAGGGACTAAAAGCAGGTTGGTTTTATATTAGAGACGATAAATTAAAAGATCTACAAGCTAACTCATTTATAAGTCATACCCTAAAAGTTAAATATAATAAGGACCAATTATATAAATGAAACCATAAACTGGCCCACTTATAGTATAGGGACTATTAGTAAGTTGGTTATTAAAGACGTAACTCTCTAATAAAACAGTTTATCAAATTTAATGACAGCTTTCTAAATTTGTGAATAATCAATCTGGTTATTCATTCAACTTTTATAACAATTTATCACAAGTTTTTTTGTATTGACTTACATAACAACATGAAAATATGGGCCAAAGTAAATCAATAACTCAACTTATGAATGGGGATCAATAAGTCACCTAGATTTCAATATCGTGCAGAATTTTGTACAAATTGCAAAATCGTCAAAAAAAATATTTTATGGGAGATTCAGGTATTTGTTTCACACTAACAAACTTAAGAAAAAATGATAATTGAACGAGATAAATTTTTCAGTATAATAATAATCAATTTTTATCCTAGGATTTATGTGAAAAGGGCAGTTGATAAAAACCATGTCACGGAGGTATTCAATAATGTCACTGAAACATTGCTCAGATAACTTGTATAACATTTGATTGAAACAGATGTGAAAAACAGTCAGTTACCTTACTGATCACATATGTTATTTTAATTTTTCTCAAATAACCTTCAATATAAAGTAAGGTTTGATAACATTATTTTTCTTCAATACTTAAATTCTGTTTTTGTATAATTTTGTTACATTTATGAAAATTTCATTTCTGATATTTGTAAAACAATGAGAAATAAAACAAAAAAAATTTCAACCTGCAAACTTGTAACATGTAGATTAATATTTATGTCAGGTAAGATAAAAAGTTGATCAATAATTAAAGTAAAATTTTGCAACCTCATGTTGCCACCTATATCTGCTGATTAAATCATTCATGTATCATTTGAACTTTACTAAAATTACAAATTTTTGCTGATAAAATTTTAAATAAATTAATCATACTTTAAAATTACAAATGTACTTATTAAACAATATATTGAGAAAAAAATTAAAAAAACTAATTAGAAATTCTGAAACTTTTAAAAGTTAAAGACCAGTACTATGAGAGAGCCTAGCTATATACAATATAAATCTGCTGATTAGCCTTACCTTGATATCACTTGTAGCAGCCGGCACGAAAACTTTCTCCTGTCTACGATTTTCCACTTTTTTCATTTTGAATTATACAATTCCTTTATCCATAATTCCACAAAGTTTTAATTCCACATCTGAAAGACAATAAATCCCCTGACATTATAAATTTTTCTATTTACAAACATTTTCACCTGTTCGACACTCTCCTATTAGTTACCTATATAATAATGTTATACTAACAGTTCTGACGGCCTGGGGTGATTTAATACACGATCGGTCTACTCATTCATATTCCCATCGAATCAATGAAAGTTCAAATCCATTCACTAAAAACGGTTAAATCCTCTTTTCTTTCATTCAACTTTTCTCAAATTTAAATGAACGAAATTCAAATTTCACCTAGATATAACAAGAGTCCAAACTTTATCAGATTTATTACGTAAAGCTGGTATCTAAATCTTCCAATGGCTAAATTATTTGATAGCCTTCAAACCCCCAGTCTGACAACTTCGTACTGATTTGTTATTTTTTAAAGTATTATTTAAATGTTTCAACACTCTGCTGATATGGTATTAAAATCCCACTTCGTCAACTTGGTGCAGATTTGTAACTTTAAAGTCTCGAGACTCATTCTTTAAATCTTTATAACTTTTAAATCTGGGGTATTATAATTGCAGCCAGGCCTAAAGCTGCACATGGTATTAGGTCCGCTTTTTAAATCCTGTATGTGAAATGCACAATTGTCTGAATGCAATGAACGAATTAGGGAGGAATAAAGATTTAATCCTATCAACAGAAAGTCAAAATTTAATCTTTCAATCATTACTGAAAAGGTCTGAAAAATGGGGCCCTTGCAAAGGGTTGTGAGGGTATACTAAATAGGGTACTAGCCCAGGTCACTGAAGGTATCCAAAATATCTTCTTTTTTATGGACTAAAAGTTTGAAATGCAAACCATCATCTTATCCAAAAAAAGAAAAAAATGCTGTGGTTGCAATTTGGATCAAGGGGACTACTATAGATAAATAAAAAAAATACTATTGGAAATCTGTATCTTTTTCATATTAATGTCATTGTAAAAGTATTAAGTGGGTTCAGATTTTAAATGACTGTATCTTAAATGTATTTGCTGATTACGTAACAAGGATTTAGGTACATAAATTATACACCCTTATTTCTTGTTTGTTTTCTCCTGATTTATTTGCTTAGAGTTTAAATTGATGACTGAAAATTGATAGTAAATTCTTATATAACTGCCATAAAATCTGCAAATACTGAGAAAATAATTATTTAATATTTCTAATTTAAAATATCCTTAATATTACTATTTTTGTTCTTTTTGTTTTTATATTTTTTAAATTATTAAATAAAATTTGTCACCTCCCAAAAATTCACCCAGACTGGTACCTATCTACACCTTTGTCTGTCTTCATTCAACGTCAGTGACCCTTATATTAGAATGGAGGTGACCCTATCAATGATCAATTTATCAATACTTGGATGATTCCATTTATAGAAACAAAGGCGCAGATATATTGATAAAAAACGCTTTTGACGAGTGTGAAAGAAAAACTTTGGTTAAGTTTGTATGAAATCTATAAAATGTAATATTAAAGCATGTATCTGATTTTATACTTTAAATTTCATTTGTATTCAAGGTTTACCTAATAACAGGAAGATTTCTTCTTTTATAACATCGAGGATTCGAAAGAAAAGATTTGTTCAGCTCTAGACATATAGACATCACTAAAAACAAGTTGTATTGTGAGCTTTTTCACTAATAATACCCCTGAAATAAGTATTTGATAATCATTGATGTGAAAATGCATCACACAGAAAAAGTTTACATTATATTTGATTTCAGTCAAGGCCTAAATTGGCTCTAAATAGTACCTCTTTCACCATGAAATGTAACCCATCGAAATTAGATCTTCTGATAAAATTTTAGCTCCTTCTTCCATTCTGTATTACAAAAGTAAAAAACACACTGCCACCATATAGTTGATACTAATAAATCATGGAAGTTAACTGGAAAATCGGTTTCTTTTCCCATCCAATTTCTGAAATAAAAAGTTGTAAAAAAATTTCCAGCCATGTTTATGGACGTTGTCCCAATTTTTAACCCCCTACGATACATTTTTATCACTATATCCCATTAAGGACAAATTAAGTCTCAATATCTCCCTAAAACACTTCAAGTTTAAAATAAGTAAAAAAATAAAATTCTTCATGTTAATTTTTTTTTTAAAGGGACAGTAAACACATGTATGTTTATTTTGCTCAACTAAAGAAATACTTTTCAAAATTAGTATTTGACAAGTCATATAGTACATTATCCATAATTTTAGTAACAATGAGTATTTTGTGACATGTTTTCCTTTATAGTTTTTATTCCACAGGGGAGTGGCAAATTCAGGTTGGACTGAAAGGCATACCTTTTGATGAAATTTTTTTTTTTTAATTTTTGCATAAAACTTTTTAAATGATTTTTGCCTTTTTGAGCTGTGGGGTGTTTTTACAATTAAGGATATTTATGCCCCGTTTTCCTCCTATCCAGGATATACCCATAAATGATCATAAAAACAGCTTTAAGTGTTTCTCAATTCTTGTTTTTTTATATAGATTAGACTGTTGGTTTTCCCATTGGAATGGTTATACAATAGTTTTTTGGTCCCTTCATAGCTTGCTGTTTGATGTGAGCCAAGGCTCTGAGATAAAGCGGGTACTTTGGCCTGTAAGGGTTTACTTCTACCAATTGTGACTTGGATGGAGAGTTGTCTCATTGGCACTCATACCTCATCTTCTTATATCTATCTACATTATCTATAACTAAATAACCCTACCATAAGTTTCTGTCAAAATTCATTGCTGATGACGCTTCATCTCTCTTATCTTTTGAGAATTAGCTGTTTCGGTCAGATTATTTAAAGATTGCCATATAGTGTCTGTGTTGGGTTGTTGTCCATCTCTGTAGATTGTATAATTTAACTGTCAAAAGAAATTCTTTTAACATAAGTTTGATACATTTTAAACATTGAAGGTAAATTGATAATAAAAATGGGGAATGTGTGAAAGAGACAACAACCTGTCAGACCAAAGATTAAAATAAAAACAGCCCAAGGCCACCAAAGAAGTCTTCAACACAGCAAGAAAATCCAACACCTGGAGGCAGACTTCAGCTTGCCCTTAAACATGTAAAGTTCATGTTATTCTAATACGGATACAAGTTAATAGGTACTTAATTCTTCATAGTTAGCTTTTTAAAGTTTTCTTGTTTAAATTGTCTTATCTTCTCAGTCATTCCATGGACTTTTATAACTGACTATATATACACGTGGTATGGGCTTTGCTCATTGTTGAAGGCAGTATAGTGACCTATTGCTGTTAAATTCGGTGTCATTTGGTCTTTGCAGAGAGTTGTCTCATTGGCACTCATACCACATCTTACTTGTTTTTTATAAATGATGCATATTCGAGAGAAAAAAACGACATCATATAACAGTTGTTGGCATTGACACGGGTTATGTTCTTCTCATATATGTTATGATGGTATGATACTCAACCCCTAACGGGAAGGATTGTGCCTGATGTTCATATGATGAAATCATAATCTTTCAGTCAGTTTAATTGAAGTCTGGAGCTGGCATGTCAGTTAACTGCTAGTAGTCTGTTGTTACTTATGTATTATTGTCATTTTGTTTATTTTCTTTGGTTACATCTTCTGACATCAGACTCGGACTTCTCTTGAACTGAATTTTAATGTGCGTATTGTTATGCGTTTACTTTTCTACATTGGTTAGAGGTATAGGGGGAGGGTTGAGATCTCACAAACATGTTTAACCCCGCCGCATTTTTGCACCTGTCCCAAGTCAGGAGCCTCTGGCCTTTGTTAGTCTTGTATTATTTTAATTTTAGTTTCTTGTGTACAATTTGGAAATTAGTATGGCTTTCATTATCACTGGACTAGTATATATTTGTTTAGGGGCCAGCTGAAGGACGCCTCCGGGTGCAATAATTTCTCGCTACATTGAAGACCTGTTGGTGACCCTCTGCTGTTGTTTTTTATTTGGTCGGGTTGTTGTCTCTTTGACACATTCCCCATTTCCATTCTCAATTTTATCAGTTAAAGGAGTAGGTCCGGTATTGGACTCATTTTGGCCTCAAATTTCAGTTTCATCTGACGAAAGATTTTGACCACTTTTTAAAGACTTAAGTGTCTATTTCACTTGATTTAATTAGTATAAGTGAAAGATTTTAACTGATTTAGTCATTAAAAACGATCCGATTCAAGCTCAAATATGAAAAATCTCTCAAATATGCCAAAAAACATCACTTTTCAGATGGTTTTTGTCAAAAATGAAAGTGGCCACATCCGTGTTCATCCACAACCTTTATATATGTTATGTATTATCATAAAATTACATTTCAATATTAAGGATGAACACGAATGCGGCCACTTTCGTTTTACAAGGAAACTGTCTAAAATTTAACTAAAATGATAGAATTTTGAAGATTTCAGTAATTTAGCATGACTTAATGGTGCTACAACCCGATATATGTGCATTGTATTGTCAAAAACAGCCCATATTTATGTAGCAGAAGCATTCAACTGTCCAATAAATAACTAAAAGTTTACATTTTAACAATTTTGTAAAACTTATATTTTGGGGCCAAAAAGGGGTCTTACCGGACCTACTCCTTTCTATATATATTATATTCATTTTCTACCTTGCCATGACATCTATACTTATATACTTATGAAATAATGAAATCCCATGTGAATCTTCTGATTTTATTAGGCATGTAATTCATAACACCTTTTTTAGTTAATCTGCATGCTTAACAGAATATCATACTTAAACAGAGACTTTAGCCACTAACAAAAAGATTGAAATAACATGTGGTCACTTTGTAAACAATGGAATCAAACCATAAATCTTTCTGATACTAGCCTTAGAAGTGGACATGGGAAGAACAAGACCTCTGTATGGATCAAAGGAACATCAAAGCTTTACCTGGACAGGTACAACATATATGGTTAATTGTCTAAGGGTACTACCCACTAATAAGTTTAATCTTGCAAGCCATTTCCTCCATTTTATCTCACAGCACTGAAAGACCTACTACATTGTTGTACTATGCAACAGAATCTCCTATCAAAATGGATAAATGTGGAGAATTAAATTGATAATACATGTGGGTAAAACATTTCAGTCCTTGTAAAATGTTTTATTAAAATTCTATATTAGAATTCTAGATTATCTAATATAAATCTTTTATTAAAATTCTACATTATTAAATAGGAAATTATTGATGAAACATAAATCAACCATCTATCATGTCTAACTCCTAAAACTAATAAAAAATCTAAATATTCCCACAGCAATTTTTGAATTTCATTGATAAGTTCATGTGGCGCTAAATTTATTCATCATCTACGGCTGTTCTTGCTTTATTCAACATGGACAATAACCAACATTAGCACTCATTGTAATATCTTATTCATGAATGGAAGGAAAACATAAGAGATGGTAAATTTGACAAACTTTGACCAGCGGTCAATTTTAGGATACTGGACACGCCTACTTTTCCTTTAAGGGAGATTTAAATTGGCTGTTTAGGTTTATCTAATTATACCAATAAACTTAGAAATTGTCATACCCTAAAATTAATGGGTATCCCACATTGTATAGAAGAAATGAGTTAAAAGTCTGGTCTATAATTATTGAAATCACAGCTCAATATGAAGGGGAGACAATTTAAATTATAATTAACTGTATTTGTAAAAAGGGTGGTCCAGTTATGTAAGAGGTTTGGAAGTTTTGGGCTATATATAGAACTAAGTCATATCATATAAGATGTCATTTTTTGGGATTACATCAGGAGTCTTGAATGTTTTTTTTGGCTGGGGTAACTTCGATATTTTTTTGGTAGGGGTGTGCCATTTTCGCCTCAAAAAACATACCCATTTTAATATAACATTCATTGAAATTCAGTACCTATAGTTATATAAATATTTAAGAAAGAATGACCTATATTTATATATTTCTAGTGTTCATTTTGGAACTTATTTGAAAGGTGAACTTTCAAATGAATTGATTTAATTTAATATAATAATTGACCATTAATAATGTAAGATTCGCAATAGCATATTTATATATGATATGTAGATCATACCCCAAATCAATATACAGTTATCAAACGTAAATGCATTTTAATATAGGATGTCATTAAAAAGGAGGGTCATTTTTATATAAAATCTTGCAAAATTATGACCCATATTTTGGCACATCCCCGTATACCCGATAATAGGAAGTTACCCCCCCCCCCCCCCCCCGTATTTCTTACTTCATACTTGCTAAATATTTTCATCATTTTCTGTTCGATGTATTTAATTTTATAACCATTGTCATTGGATTGGTTCCACCACCTCCACTTAGTAGTATGTATGTACTGGTAAATGCCCCCGATATCCGAAGAACCCCTCGAAAGCTGCGAGGGTACAGTGGCATCCATGTACACTCCCTATCGGGATTAATGGAGATGTGTCACTAACGTATATTTATACGACAATTATTTTTACAAGGACACTGAACTCAATCCCCACCCAACACTAAAGGAGTGCTAGGACACCGGGAAGTCTGTTATTATGGTGGAGGAAGCCGAAGTACTCGGAGAGAACCACCGGGCCACTCGGTGGAAACAGACCAACCAGAGAGATATCAGAAGATTGATCTCCAGGTCAAGTAGGGAACAACTTTGACCAACCGAGGCCCCCAAAGTACCCATTCTAGTTTAAACTCCGGTCTGGGTACCAGAGATGTGTGTGAGAGGGTGAAAATTACCCTTCTGATGTACTGATATTTTTAGCACCCCGAGTGAGAATCGAACTCGGGACCTTCAGCACTGTAGCCATCGGTCTTAACCACTAGACCACGAACTCACATAAACTTTTGAACTTTGTCGGCAGATACCTGGGCAGTAATTTTGGTCTTATTCAACACTGACAGCATATGTCAGAGGGTAGGACAGATATCATTTTTAGTGACGAACATCGTCCTTTTTAAAGAAAAGGAAATCCATTATCGCATAGAACTTGAAAGTCCCTTGAAAGTAACTTGAAGCTTGCCGCCTTTGCTGCATGTGGTATCGGAGCCAAGAAGGAGAGGGGAAAGAAACTAACGCTGAAACCTTTAAAATCACCCTTTGACTTGATAAATTGTTATGTCTGTGACATAATGTTTGTGTTATGCATTGCTCTTCCAAGGTTAATTGGTTATTTGATGCAAACAAATAATTTTGTTTGAGAATGCGTATTTCCTTTATTCCACTGGATCAGTATGAGTCGGGTGGACTCGATTGGAGTTTGGACTATTTTGATATAGTATACTGCCGCGGGTCAATCACGGTAGCGGATTATTTAAACGAATGTCTTTTTATCCGCATTTACATCGTACAAGCAATTGCTCGACATGTTTACTCTTTCCCTGTAAATTGCAGCCTGAAAAGGTACACGTAACCGTTTTGTTGTCCAGTGGCAAATATTCGTAATGAGCGATAGTCAAACACTATATTTTAAGTTATTTCGATTCTGTAAAAATAGAAATTCGTTTAAATGCAAAATTGATAGTCTCTACAAACAAAAGAGCATCATATGCAGTGTCGTTCCAATTCTGACCAGACCGTCCGGGATGTTACTTGAAGTAAAACTTCAATCATTTACGGAAAATCTCGGCGCATATAGGTTATCAAGCGATCTATAACTATTTTCAACCGAAACTACTTAATGTCATTCAAATCTACTCATAAGTTATTGTATCATACTTAATCATATTCTTAAGTATCATTTTGAAGACAGCGGAGACGGGAGTTATCTCCCCTGCAAAGCTTCAGTCTAATGTACACCACTCTGGAGATCTGAAAAGTATGAATGAATGAATAAATAGTTTATTATAGTGTAACCTGGATAGGATTACCAGTAGAGGTCCAGAATTTCATAAGGGTGGCTCACTGACTAAACTAGAGGGGGCTCTAGTCATACCTCAGTGATTCCCTACATAAACAACAAAAATTTTCCCACGAACGCCCCACCCTTTTCCCCTTGGATCCCGATTCTGCCCATGATTACGGTGCGCTATCATGTTTTAACTTTACATATAACAGATATAAGAAAATGAGGTCTAAATTATAGCATTTGAAAATGACCTGCGTATTGTCCGGCTTTACTTTGATATTTACAATAGACATTAACATTCGGGTGTTCCTTCCTCCGCTTACTGTAAATGTCCTACTTTCAACAAAACGAAATGATACACATATTACATAAGAATGCACATCTATAAGACCATCAAAGAGAAAGAAAAGACTTCGGTATCATAATTATAAGTCATTGTATTGTCTCTTGTACCACTGCTTAAATTAAATCATATTCTAGTTGAATATATATAAAAAAAAAAGAAGATGTGGGACGATTGCCAATGAGACAACTGTCCACAAGAGACAAAAATGACACAGACATTAACAACTATAGGTCACAGTACGGTCTTCAACAACGAGCAAAGCCCATACCGCATAGTCAGCTATAAAAGGCCCCGATATGACAATGTAAAACAATTCAAACGAGAAAACTAACGGCCTTATTTATATAATTTTTTTTTGGAATAATCATGTATAGTAATGCAGAAATATTCCACAAAAAAACCCAAATTAATGAAGTAAAATCTAATTTCCTATTTAAATTATACAATCATATTGGATTGGAATCTCACGGCATTTATACTTGTGTGTAATACTTTGCATTTACCCAACAAGGAAAAAAGGACAAAATATAGATGGTGCGAGTTTCCAAATAAACGTAATTTTCCTGTTACGATAAATGGTAGCAATATCTGACGTTGCTTCATATGCATATTAAAAGGTTATATATATTCACGTCTAATGTTGGAGCACTCTTATATAAGATTAACTACACGTTTGCGTTTAGCATTAAAGATTTATGTAATGGCTTCGTTTGGAAATAGTTCATCAATGTTTACTGGACGAAGAGATGGTTATTCTATATTATAACAGTATAAAACAGAGACATAAATATGACTTTTAGTTTAGATTTTTTATGCGCGACACATGTAGTGTTCCTGCTGTTTTTTTACCCACTACACTCTCATTCTTCTTAGTGGGTTTGAATCCTAAGCATGAAATAGTATTGTAGTCAAGTACACCCGCCATCAGTATCCGTTTAACTTGCAATTTTATCACTTCATAAGAATCATAATTTGCCGTCAGAATTTGACATTCTGTTTTAGAGACCTCGGTATTTGCACAGGGTTATTATCTATTGACATTTGTCAACGATTATAGGATTGTGTTAAAGTTATCAGGTTAATGAGTTAATAATCCTCAAGTTTCTACATTAAATCAAATGAAACATTACAAGATGACAACCGAATCCGCTGTGTAGAATTCGGGGTTTTGTAACGGGAAAATGGGCTTTATGATTAAGAACATAATCTTGGGTTTGAGTTTGGAGAACGCCACGGTCCTAACATGTAAAAGAACCATGGTAACAACTCTTGTGATGGCTTCGTCGATGAGTTAAAGCAGGCCCACACTCTTTCCAAAAAGGGAATGGGATTGTGTTAAAGATATCAGGTTAATGAGTTTATAATCCATAAGTTTCTACATTAAATCTAACGAAACATTGAAAGATGACTACCGAATCCGCTGTGATGAATTCGGGATTTTGTAACGGGAAAATGGGCTTTTTGATTAAGAACATAATCGTGGGCATGGGTTTGGGTTTGGTGAACGCCACGGTCCTAACATGTAAAAGAACCATGGTTACAACTCTTGTGACGGCTTCGTAGTTGAGCTAAAGCAGGATCACACTCTTCTTAAAAGGCCAGTTACCGATGTTGGAAAAACTATTGTTTGTAGCAATCTGGCAATTGGCCAACCAAATCCTAGAAATAAAGTTATTTAATGTATTCTATGGCAATAACACGATCATACGTCACATATGGGAAATACATATTATCTGCTCTGGAGCCAACGAGATCTACCACAATTTTTGTTGGGATACGTGGTGCCTAGTTAGGCCCCAGTTTTTTGTTAAACGTTATATGTTTTTTTTCCTCCTGAGTATTAATTTTGTACTTGAAGCTGAGCGTTCGGCAGTACTGAAATATGAAATGTAATAAATGTCTTGAGATAAGTAGAAAGCTGAAATAAGAGCTAGTTCACAACCGGCACAACACTCTTTTACTTATCGTAATAAATAACTGATAGAAAACATTTAAGGCAATTCAAAATAACATGTAACTTGGATGAAAAAAATACAAGGACTTGTAAACTGAGATAAATAGATAACAGTCATACACACACAAAATCAACACAAACTGGAACAAAAATTTAAACCTGGTTATCATATCTCAGGTGCTCTGGATAGGTATCCCATTTCCTATTTGTTAATACCCGTCGTAACACTCCTTTTTATTTCCACTGAAAAGTCGTAGATGTAACCTGTGATCTGACAATACAAGAGCAGTTTGGTGGATGGACACTGCATGGCTTACTCATAGACATGTATATCATGGATAGACAATCCTTTTACTGATATAATCAACACCGTCATTGAAAATGAAATCTAAATATCACAATAAAACAATCAGCTAAACTAACACGGTCCCCATTATATCTTTTGGTGTGACAACAAGGGCTGTGGAAAGTCTAGTAGTAAACGTTCAATAGTTTGAAATCGGCGAAAGTCCTGAACGTGTAAAAGAGGACAGCATAAAACCCCTTCTTTTATAGAAAATATGATAAATTAAAGATTATTTGATAGTTTCTACTATGGTATTAGCATTTCGTACAAGCATAATACTATTATAGAAAAACAACTACCAAGACAACCAAGGGTCCTATCTAACTCAAGAACGATTGTACCAGATATAATATATGTCTCTGGTTGTACTCAGTAACAAACTTTGTTCAGAATAACAAATACATACAAACAAATTTAAATTCTCGCGAAATTGTGCAATATGGAATCACAGAAAATACCATTGATAAGTGCCAAATATTGTTTATCTCTGAATGGACTTCAATTCCCCCACCCTACTTTTTACGATACAGGTTAATGTCTTTGTCTCATGATTTACATGTTATACAAGTACATGTATCAATGTTAAATTGGGCGTGTACAAAACTTTCACTTGTAAATTGTATTGTAACCATATTGAATTTCTGTGTGATTCAAATGCAATGATATACGTGTTAATTTATCTTTAGGTAATTATACAGGTGAAAACTAATTGATTGACAACAGGTGTGTTAGATATCATTAAGTTTCACACCTGTTTAAAATGAAGCGAGGCATGATAGACAATTTCAATCAGTGTAGATAACGTTACCAATAAAGGTATCTAACATTAGTAAAACGATCTTACAAAAACGAAAACTGTTTGATTGTTGATTGTAAATTCGTCATAAAATATCAAAAGGATTGCGACATTGTATAACAAAGATCAAATAATGATAAAATCTGACTATTTTTTGCTTTATCGCTTTCTTGGTTCAGTTTATTGTCCGTAGAGAGCATATATCACCGCTAATAGTTCTCAACATCGGTCTATTTCGTGTTATTTCTCAAATTATTACCACTTAGTAATGTCTTCTTTCTTTCTTTCTTTCGTTCGTTCTCATATCACATTTATATATTGTACGTTGATCTTTTCTGCCCCCCCCCCCCCCCCACCATACGTGCTCCTCGGTCTTTCCTGCAATGCACGCCCCCTTCCGGTGGAGGCTTTTCCTCGTACTTGTTCCCTGGAATTTCCTACAATCTTTAACCTCGTACGTTTTCTTGTGGTCTTTCCTGCAACTTTAACTCTTATACGTGTTCAAGGCCTTGGTCATTTCCGCAACGTTTTGGGAGAGCACATCTCATATATTCTTATAACTTGTGTCTAATCTCCTTTTGTAGCTTTATGAATAAAATATGCTTTATTCAAAACTAACGTTTCTCCTTCCAAAACTACTGGAGCTTTCTGCAATTCTTCGTCATCTGTAATGTGTACCTTTGTCACCGTCACTTCAAACCTTTTCAGTTTTACTCAATTGTTGGTTTGTCCTTTTCAATATATATTCGCCAAGTATCTTCTCCACGTATCTTCTTCACGTATCTTCTCAGTCCAGCTAATATCAAAGCTCCGATCAATTGACATTAAAAAAATAAGATTTTCGATCTGTGATGTTAAAGAAATATTCTCAAATAAAATATTTTTCTGCGACCGACAGAGGTAAAAAAAAAAGATACTCATCAAAGAAGTCTAGTGATCCGTTTGTATTCCAGACGCTTGTTTCGACTACATATAGACTCACCAGGGATGCTAGGATTAAAGACAACCACCAAAAGACCAAATAAAGTACGAATTTAACGAATATTTAAAACCTAAAATCTAAAACGATTCTACCAAATACAGCATTTGTAATCTATTTGTACATTTTTTGTCATTTTAATCAAAATCATATCAGTAAAACAGGACAGACAACACAAACAAAAAAGATTTTACACAACATTGGACCGAAAACTATATAATGGGCACAGGTACAAGGGTTAACTTAGCGTCCCACCAGAAAAGCGTTAGATAACAAAGATAACTAACGTTAAGGAAAATTCAAAATGAAAAGTCCCTAAGCAAATGACAAAATCGAAAGCGCAAACACAGCAAACGAATGGATAACAACTGTCATATTTCTGACTTGGTACAGGCATTTTCTTATGTAGAAAATGGTCGATTAATCCTACTTTATGAACTAGCCAAACCTCTCACTCGTAAGACAGTCCCATAATGTTTCATTATATTGACAGCGATGTTTGAACAAAACAAAGACATATATATAATAGGTAAAGATGTCAGAAATAAGGGAACAGCAGTCAACATTGTGTAAAATCTTAATCACTGTAAAACAAACAAATATGTATAAAAGAAAAAGAAAAAGGCATATAGACAAAGCACATTGGCAAAATTTAAATACAAGAATACAAAATTTTACCTAAACACAATTATACAATGACGGAAAATATTACCATACATGCACTAAACAGTACAAGTAATAATTCACAAAGAAAAATAAAAGGAAACTATAGTACATTTGTTCAAACTCTTTTAGTTCATTTTTAGTAGTAACAAACAAAATAACTTATCAATTGGACATGCTTTGATATTATATATGCGGTTGAAATTTTACTTTATAACATTTTTGTTCGCTTTGGAGATTACGTATTTCGTCAACTTATTGGAATTCCAATTGGGACTAACTGTGCACCACTTATTGCGGACTGTTATTGTATTGTTATAAGTTACAATTTATGACTAAAATTAGCAAAGACCCATCGAAACAACATTTGATACAACAATTTAACAATACTTTTAGATATTTGGATGATATATTGGGCTTTCAATAATGACGACTTCAGTATGTATACTAAAGAAATTTATCCTGTTGAAATTACTTTAAATAAAGCTAATACTAACAATGACCACTGTCCTTTCCTCGATCTTGATATATATATCATTAACGGGAAGCGTAATACACTAAGTTATGAATGATAAAAGAGATGATTTTTCTTTTCATGTTGTTAATTATCCATTTTTAGATGGTGACGTTCTCTTGTCACCATCTTATGGTGTTTATGTATCTCAACTTGCACGATTCGCTCGTGTATGTAACAACGTATTATATTTTAGCAAGAGAAATTTATATATTACTGAAAAATTATTACACCAGGGCTTTCGATATCACAAACTAGTCAAAACATTTACTAAATTTTATCATCGGTATAAGGAAATCATTCGTAAAATTTAATATAACTCAACATGCAGACATCTTATACGTTCAGGTATTTCACATCCAATCTTTTATGGTAAGCACAAAAATGTCAGTATTCACCTCAAAAGCTAACAAAACCTTTAAACAGACTTATTAAGAAGGGATATAGTTACAATACTGTTGTCGGATAATTAAAGATTACATATTTGGCTTTAATATTGATTCACTTATAGGATCTTTGCATCGGAATTAAACACATTTTTAGCTCACCTGGCCCAAAGGGCCAAGTGAGTTTTTCTCATCACTTGGCGTCCGGCGTCCGTCGTCCGTCGTCCGTCGTCCGTCGTCCGTCGTCGTCGTCGTCGTCGTCGTCCGTCGTTAGCTTTTACAAAAATCTTCTCCTCTGAAACTACTGGGCCAATTTTTACCAAACTTGGCCACAATCATTATTAGGGTATCTAGTTTAAAAATTGTGTCCGGTGACCCAGCCAACCAACCAAGATGGCCGCCATGGCTAAAAATAGAACATAGGGGTAAAATGCAGTTTTTGGCTTATAAATCTGACATGGGGTAAAATTGTTAATCAGATCAAGATCTATCTGCCCTGAAATTTTTAGATGAATTTGACAACTCGTTGTTGGGTTGCTGCCCCTGAATTGGTAATTTTAAGGAAATTTTGCTGTTTTTGGTTATTATCTTGAATATTATTATAGATAGAGATAAACTGTAAACATCAATAATGTTAAACAAAGTAAGATTTACAAATAAGTCAACATGTCGGAAATGGTCAATTGACCCCTAAGGAGTTATTGTCCTTTAATGTCAATTTTTAACAATTTTCATAAAATTTGTAAATTTTAACTAACATTTTCCACTGAAACTACTGGGCCAAGTTCATTATAGATAGAGATAATTGTAAGTAGCAAGAATGTTCAGTAAAGTAAGATGTACAAACACATCACCATCTCAAAACACAATTTTGTCATGAATCCATCTGCTTCCTTTGTTTAATATTCACATAGACCAAGGTGAGCGACACAGGCTCTTTAGAGCCTCTAGTTTTTAAACCAGTTGTTGGCATGACACGGGTTATGATCTTCTCGTATATTTCGTGGTGGTATAATACTAAACCCCTAACAGGAGGGATTGGGCCTGATATTCATATGATGAAGACATAATCTTTCAATCAGTTTAATAGAGGCCTGGAGCTGGCATATCAGTAACTGCTAGTAACCTGTTGTTATTTATATGTATTATTGTCATTTTATTATTACATCGGACTCGGAATTCTCTTAAACTGAGTTTTACTGTGCGTATTGTTGCACATTTTTTCTTCTACATTGGCTAGAGGTATAGGGGGAGGTTTGAGATATAAAAAAAAACAGGTTTAAAACAATTTTGCGCCTGTTCCAAGTCAGGAGCCTCTGGCCTTTGATAGTCTAGTATGATTTTTTTATTTTAGCTTCTTGTGTATAATTCGGAGTTTAGTATGACGTCCATTATCACAGAACTAGTATACTTATTTGTTTAGGGGTCAGCTGAATGACACCTGAGTTTCTAGCTACACTGAAGATCCATTGGTGGCCTCGGCTGTTGTCTGGTCTATGGTCGGAATGTTGTCTCTTTGACACATTTCCATTCTCAATTGTATACCACGTTGATCAGACGACGATAAACAACGTCAGTACCTAGAATTTATACTTCAAGACCATCGTGTATTATTTTTTAACTTGATACGGAATATTTATCAAAAAGGTCTTAATATCTTCTAATGATCTAATGATGTGCTTCTTAAATGAGGAGAAGTTATTTGACAAACCCCTGGTTCATCAATTTTCTGCTCAGATATAGATGACGTTATACAAAGTCTGTTTTATAGATGCAAGCTCTTGAATACCGAATTAGTTAAACAAAATGTATATACATCATGCATAAGAAAATGGCATATTGCTACTAATGTGCAGGAAATTGATAATTTTGAAATTAAAATCGTCTCGTTTGTACTGAGATGACCGCCTGTGTCAAACTTGTGGTATAAGTCTAAATATGAGACAGAGGAAGTCGTGTCTGTTGTACCTTTGATTCAGAGATCTGGAGGATATATAAATGGAACCAAATCAGAAATGTTTGATTGTTAATGGAAGGAGCATCATCAATATACATGAATCCGTAATTTTCGACGACTTTCTCATGTTAAAATCCGCTGAAGAATCTTAACTCAATAAAGTACAGCGGCGTCATGCTTCAGTGATTCCATATAAAATCAACCACATTTTCCCCCAAAAGTGGTTACCGCCCCCAGCCCTCCTAAATCTGCATCTGAAGTAGACAAATATGGTGGACTGGTTATCGACTCTTGTGTAACACTTTGACATTGACAAACAAATAAACCATAGATTTAAGTGATTTTTACCAAATTTAAAACACAATGAAAAACTTTTCCACGGGATCGCTGTTTATACAATTATGTGCTTACGGTACCAATGTCACTGCACCAAATGCAGATTTCCACTATCAACTTCTATTCTGAAATATATGAGGCTATAATGTTTGAAATTCCAATTCCAAAAACTAATGAGCTTATAATTATTAATCCAAACTAAAAAGTCAAGCCAAACCTTGACAAGGAATCAGAGCTATGTATATTGGCGTTTGTTTTTGTTGCAATTTATTGATTTTGTTGTTCCGTTGTTTTCCTCTTATGGTTGGTGTGTTTCCTCGATTTTAGTTTGTTACCCTGATTTGTATTTGCTAAAAAGAGTAATAACTTTTGAACAGCGTTAAACTACTCTTGCCTTTATCTATAAATAAGGAAGACCTACTCCTTAATGTAAAATACATAAGACTCTCAAAATTGTGTAACATTCTACCTTCATGACAAATATGTTGTTGTACCCGCAGAACATCGTTTTTGTGTGTAAAACTCATTATATTAACTGCTTGATGAACGAATTAGGTATTGACAATTCACTTGGAAACTCAACATATACCCTCACGACACTTACCAAAGAGGAAATCCTGGATAATCATAGGTCTGTTCTATGTTCCTTTGGAAGTTCAACCAAAGATGAAGAGCTGGATCTTCCATCACTGTATTGGATACCTAAACTACATAAGTGTCCTTACAAACAACGGTATATTGCTGGGTCTTCCAAGTGCCCCACGAAACCTCTTTCTAAATTATTAACATCTATTTTATCGGCAATCAAAGACGGGCTTCAAAGTTATTGTGAAACTGCCTATTTTAGAGGTGGCGTAAATCAGATGTGGATACTTAAAAATTCCAAAGATCTTTTAGAGTACATACAATCTAACTCTCTTTCATCTTGTAACAGTATTAAAACATTTGACTTTTCTACTCTTTACACATGTATTCCACATTCCAAACTAAAAGACAATTGAAAGAGTTGGTATTGCTTTGCTTCATAAAAAAGAATGGCCAACGTAGATACAAGTATCTTGTCATAGGGAGGGATAACTCATACTTTGTAAAGGATCACTCTGATTCAAACAAAAAATGCTCTGAAACTGATATTATCAAGATGCTTGATTTCTTGATTGACAACATATTTGTTACGTTCGGAGGACGTGTTTTCCAACAGACTGTCGGCATTCCAATGGGAACAAACTGTGCCCCTCTACTTGCCGACTTGTTTCTTTATTATTATGAGGGTGACTTCATGCAGGAACTTCTTAGGAAGAAAGATAAGAAGTTAGCAATATCCTTTAACTCTACCGCTATATAGATGATGTTCTTTCACCAAATAATTCAAAATTTGGTGACTATGTGAAACGCATCTATCCAATCGAACTAGAAAGAAAGGATACTACAGATGCAGTTAAGTCGGCCTCATATCTTGACTTACATCTAGAAATTGACAATGAGGGTCGGTCGAAAACAAAACTTTACGACAAAACAGATGATATCAGCTTTCCAATTGTGAACTTTCCATTTCTAAGTAGCAACATTCCAGCAGCACCTGCATACGGGGTATATATCTCCAAATTGATACGATATTCCCGTGCTTGCATTTCCTATAATGAATTTCTTGATAGAGGGTTACTGCTCACAAGGAAGCTATTAAACCAAGAGTTCCAAATGGTGAAGTTAAAATCATCCCTTCGTAAATTTTACGGACGCCATCACGAGTTGTTTGACCGTTATGGAATAACCGTTTCACAAATGATATCGGATATGTTCCTTATGTCGTAACTACAATCTCCTTCCCTTTCATGAATGTGACCTACCGAATTAGACTATTTACCGGATTTGTTATACGACAGGTGCCACATGTGGAACAGGATCTGCTTACCCTTCCGGAGCACCTGAGATAACCCCTAGTTTTTGGTGGGGTTCGTGTTGTTTATTCTTTAGTTTTCTATGTTGTGTCATGTGTACTATTGTTTGTCTGTTTGTCTTTTTCATTTTTAGCCATGGCGTTATCAGTTTGTTTTAGATTTATGAGTTTGACCGTCCCTTTTGTATCTTTCGTCCCTCTTCTGCAGATAATAAATTACGTTGTTAAGAAAAGTGTGAATAAACTGATGATTCGTTTACTTTGCTTAGTGTGGAATGTGGAATATTTTATGTATATTTTTGACGACAGAAATATCAATTACCAGTTTCTAAGAAGCAACATTCCAGCAGCAACTATATATGGAGTATATCTCTTTGATTGCGTTAAGCCATTTCAATTGACATTTTATAGTGTGTTTTTCTATGTTGTGATGTTGCACTGTTGTTTCAGATAGGGGTGGATGTTGATACCTAATAAAACGTTTAAACCTGCTGCATTTGTGTGCACCTGTCCTTAGTCAGGAATCTGATGTACAATAGTTGTCGGTTTTTTTATGGGGTTCATGAGTGTTTCGCGTTTTATATATAGATTAGACCGTTGGTTTTTCCGTTTGAATGGTTTTACACTAGTAAATTTTGGGGGCCTTTATAGCTTGCTGTTCGGTGTGAGCCAAGGCTCCATGTTGGAGACCGCACTTTGACCTATAATGGAATACTCTTACATATAGTGACTTGGATTGAGAGTTGCTTCATTGGTACTTATACCACATCTTCTTATATCTATATGAAACAACCAGTTGATATAATAATCCAGGTCTTTGGAATTTTACCTGTATACCTGTTTGGCCTTTAACTATTTTAATCTGAGCGTCTGAGTTTTGTGCAGACGAAACGCGCGTCTGACATATCAAATTATAAGCTTGGTACCTTTGATATCTATTCGTATCATGATTTCCTTAATGGACGGTTGCTGCTCACAAGGAAGATATTAATCCAACAGTTCCAAATAGTGATGTTGAAATCATCCATCGGTAATTGAACATCTGTAATCATGAGTTGGTTGAATGTTATGGAATTATCATCGAGTTTGTACTTACATAGGCCACAAGACGGATGTTACATGGGGAGTAGAATCCGCTGACTCTTCCGGATCACCTGATATCAGCCCCCAGTTATTGGTGGGTTTCATGTTGTCTAGTATTTAGTTTTCTTTGATGTGTTTTGTATATTGTTGTTAGTTTTTTTGGTCTTTTTATCTTGCCATGGCGTTGTTAGATGTCAGTATTTTATAATCAAATAATAAGTTTCTGCAAAGTTAGGAAGGGCGAAAATTTTGTGAAAGAATAAGCTAGCTATTAAATCAGGTTTAATCGACCATTTTCTACATAAGAAAATGCATGTACCAAGTCAGAAATGTGACAGTTGTTATCCATTTGTTTGATTTGTTTAAGATTTTGTTTTGTCATTTAATTTGAGACTTTTCGTTTTAAATTCTCCTCGGTGTGATGTATTTTTGTGATTTTACTTTTTACAACTGCCACTTAAAACTGAGGGTATGTTTACACATGTACAGGAAATTGTTCTTGCTACATGTAACTTTTGAACCCCTTAAAAATTGTCGCAATGGTTCTTAAACCCACAGAGAGCGTGTCATTACTCATTGCGTATTGTGCTGGTACATTTACGTCTCATATAGAAACTGGTACTTCTATCTCTAACATGTGTTAAACTTTGCATTGGCGTTTGTTTTTTGATGCACTTTCAGTGTTTCTATTGTTTCGTTGTTTTCCTTTAATAGTTGAGTTGTTTCCCTCGGTTTTAGTTTGTAACTAGAATTTGTTTTCTCTAAATCGATTTATGACCTTTGAACAGCGGTATACTACTGTCGCATTTATTATTCACTTCCGAAAGAGTCATTGATAGAATAAGTTGTGGGGTTGGAGTCTTAGAGACAATCCAACTATACAATCTTCAGAACAAATAGGGAATATTAGTACATTTAATAGAAAATACCACAGAAAAGGCATATCGAAAACAGTTTCTAATAAATTGTAAAAAGATTCTATTTAACTTTATTAGATCGCAATTTAGCCTCAAATAGGAATCCGGACATCTGAAGATCTTTCATAAACCTAAATAAGACTTAGTATCGCTCTATGTGATTATCTGAAGTAATTGAATTATATTAACATTTCTGCTGGAATTCTTTAAAGGTATAATACTGCAGACAAATTACAAACAAGGAACTATTGTGCCCAATTAAAAGCCGAAAAAATTAACTAAAGCCCTATTTCAAAAGAGTGGGGTTTACTTGAGAAAGTGCACTCTTAGTTGTTTGGAAATTGTCTAAATTTTTATCAACGAATAATCGTGTCAAACAATACAAAGAGGAGTAGTGCCACGATATCTGTGTGATTAAGACAAATAGTAAAGAATAAATCGATCTAAAAGAAAAAAAAACAATGCCAAAATATAAATGAAGATACTTTTAGTTATTTTAATACATGTTTTTCTCTTTCGGAACATGGAATAAAACAATTACAGTCTTTTGTTTTGGTAAATAAGTGGTTTGGTTGACTTTTAAAAATCCTAGTGACATTCAGTTCGGCCGTTGGCCTCAGTGAATATCAGTTTTATCAAAAGTAAAATAAAATCGCACATTTACTTCATCAAAAGACAGTAATTGTATAGGATTTAAGGCGAGACAACTCTGAAATTTAAATAAATTTGAAGATGATGTTGTAAAAAATGCATTGCCTATTGAAGTATGTTGAAAAAGACTGCTAAATTGTATGGAATCCGCATTTAATATGAAAAGAAAATATATATTCCGTCCCTAATCAAAATACAATTGGTTGCAATTAGTAGCCCCATTTTGAAGTCCTTAACACTCTTTGACCCACTAGGAAAAACCTTCAAAATGGATTTTTTTGGTATTTTTTTTCTCGTCATGAATATAAATGCAATATTTACCATTTGCATTAATCTAACAACAAGCATGGACACCAAACCACTACGATCAATAAACAAATAACTAAACATGAGTATCTTTTATAGTTTTATATATATTCTTGTGAAGTTTCCGGCTATTAAACAAATGTCTGTTGCACTTTACCTGAATTAAATGATTCATTCAGCTTAGGTGTTTTACAAAACACTACAGGATTATAGCTCTTTAAAAATCAACTGAATGTTTAAATCACGTTCTTTTGTGTAGGAAATAAAAAGCTTCTCAATAATAAAAATTAGTGTTTGTCAAACTGCTATATAACCAATGAATTTTTTCCGACAAAATGGTTAGTTCAAATTTTTTTGAAATTTTTATATTTTTGTTAGAGGGTCAAAGTAAACACTTCGTCAAAATTTTATTAAAATTAAACTAGTTAAATTAATATTAGTCAAGGTGTTTGGTAACATCTTAAAAAAAAATATATTGTGATTTATCACGAAATGTTTCAGTTATTATGAGTATTGTTTGTGATGTTTACGATTCGTTGATATACACACCAAATGTCAGTGCATTTAAGATGGTATAGGTGTCTTTCGCCATCTTGGATTGTAAAAACAGAGAATCTAAGGACCAGTTTTTAAATCAAGTTAGCAAAATTTGATGCAGGAATGAAGAGAAATTGTGTGAATTTGCATTTAAAAGAACAAATTTATAAGATTATAACTCATAAACATCATTATTTTTACAAGTGATGACTACTTCTGCTTTTTTTTAAATTTAAAATTTGCATTTTAAGGGGAGGTAACTCTAAAATAGTACATTTTCTGAAGGAATCTACAAGGAAAATATGCACGCTGACCATATATATTTTTTTGATATTCTCAAAGCATTTTCCAAAAGCTATCTTCTCGTATTTTATTTTACAATTCTATCATTTAGATTAGCTTCACATAATGATGCTTTTCCTGATTAATCCATACAAAATGTGTCATTTTGCAACAACCTGTAGCTTGAGAAAATGGGATATGACCTATCATTTTTATTATATGTTTTAACATATATCAATATACATGTATACTACGTTTTGGCAAATTATAAACAAATTCTATCATTTTTAATATAGACTCCTATAGCACCTTAAAATGTTATAATGCTATTGTAAAATGTGGTCCTGTCAAAAATAAGGGGGAGTAAGATACCAAAGGAATATTCAAACTCTATAGTCGAAAACAAATACTGACCATGCAATGACAAAGAAAAACAAGAATGTGTCGGATGTCCAACTCGCACTATTATTTTCTATGTTCAGTGGACCTAGAAATTGGGATAAACCCCCCATTAAAATTAAAAAGACCATATGATAGGGAACATTTTGTACTAAGTTTCAAGTTGTTCGGACTTCAACTTAATCAAAAACTACCTTGACTAAAAACTTTAACCTGAAACGGTACAGACGAACGAAAGAACGAACGGACGCACATACCATAAAACGTAATGCACCTCTACTATCGTAGATCGGGCATAACAAACGAAAAACGACAAAAAGGCAAACAACAGTTTACGAAACACGACATAGAAAATTAAAGACTTAGAAACACTTGTCCTCCATACTTTCTATTGCATAATAAAATTGAGAATGGAAACAGGGAATGTGTCAACGAAACGACAACCCGACCATAGAGCAGACAACAGCCAAAGGCCAACAATAAGTCTTCAATGTAGTGAGAAATTCCAGCACCCGGAGGCGTCCTTCAGCTGGCCCCTAAACAAATATATACTAGTTCAGTGATAATGAACGTCATACTAATTTCCAAATTGTACACAATAAACTAAAATTAAAATAATACAAGACTCACAAAGGCCAGAGGCTCCTGACTTGGGACAGGCGCAAAATTGCGGTGGGGTTAAACATGTTTATGAGATCTCAACCCTCCCCTATACCTCTAGCCAATGTTGAAAAGTAAACGCATATCAATACGCACATTAAAATTCAGTTCAAGAGAAGTCCGAGTCTGATGTCAGAAGATGTAACCAAAGAAAATAAACCAAATGGCAATAATACATAAATAACAACTGACTACTAGCAGTTAACTGACATGCCAGCTCCAAACATGTATAAGTTTTTTGAAGTATTGTTTTTTGTAAGTTGTATTTTATTCCAGGGCTTTTATGTGCAAAACAAAGAAAAATATTTACACTAGGTATCTGTTAATTATTTCTATCTAAAACAATAGTGTACGATGTTCGTTTATAATTGTATAACTGATATGATGGCATCACAATAAAAATAAAAAGCAACAGTTGTTCACCGCTGTTCAATACTTATCAAGCGATTAAGAGAAATCTTGGTAACAGAGTAAAACTGAGTTAAACACATCAACTATAAGAGAAGAACAACGGAACAAAAGAAACACTACTTTTTGCTATTATTTGACAACTATTATATTCCTGACTTAGTGCATCTTTTTGAAATGAAATAATGTTTAACCAAGTCAGTAGTTGTAAGTCAATGGTTGTCGTGTTATTTCATGATGTCAAATTTGTTGTTTTTTGTTCTTGTATTGTTTTGCATTAATCAAGCTGTTAAAAAAGATCATATACCGGAGGGACATTGAAACTCATAGATTGAAAATAAACTGACAACGCCCTGGCTAAGAAAGAAAAGACAAACAGACAAATAATAGAACACAAGACACAACATAAAAAAACTTAAGACCAAGCAACACAAACCCCCCAAAAATTATATTGATCTAAGGTGTTCCGGAATGGTAGGCAGATCTTGCTCCACATGTGGCATCCGTCGTGTTGCTCATGTTATTAGAAACCCGGTAAATTGTCTAATTCGGTAGGTCACATTCGTGAAGAGGGAAAGGGGTTGTAAGTACGACATAAGGAACAAATTCGATATCATTTTTGAAACGGTTATTTCATAACGGTCAACTTAATCGTGATGGCGTCCGTAAGATTTACGAAGAGATGATTTCAACTTCACCATTTGGAACTCTTTGTTTAATAGTTTCGTTGTGAGCAGCAACCCTCTTTCAAGAAAATCATGATAGGAAAAGCAGGCCCGGCAGTATCGTATCCATTCGGATACTCTTTATGCAGACGCTGCTGGAATGTTGCTACATATAATTGGAAAGTTCACCATTTGAAAGCTGACATAATCTCTTTTGTCGTAAAGTTTTGTTTTCAACCGACCCTCATTGTCAATTTCTAGATGTAAGTCAAGATATGAGTCAAACTTAGCTGCATCTGTTGTAACCTTTACCTGTAGATCGATGGGATAGATGCATTCAACATAGTCACCAAAGTTGAATTAGTTAATGAGGGAATATTATCTATATAACGGAAAGGAAAATTTAAGGACATTGCTAACTTCTTATATAAAGTTCCTGTATGAAGTCAGTCTCATAATGATAAAGTAGCAAGTCGATAAGAAGAGGGCACAATTGGTTCTCATTGGAATGCCGACAGACTGTTACAAAAGACGTCCTCTAAACGTAACAACTATATTGTCAATCAGAAAATCAAGAATATTGATACTGTAAACCAACTTATTTTCGCGAGCGATTTAATTTCGCGACTTTCGCGAATAGATAAATAACGCGAATATAAATCGTCGCGAAAATTGATTTCCTTATCTTACACATAAAGGGAATTAGAAAATCGCGAAAATAAATCGCCGCGAAGTGGGCTAGAAAGGGCTGAACGCGAAATAAAGTATTCGCGAAAATAAGTTAGTTTACAGTATTTTAAGTTTCAGGGAATGTTTTGTTTGAATCAGAGTGATTATTTTCAAAGTAGGATTTATCCCTCCCTAAGACATGATACTTGTATCTACGTAGGCCAATCTTGTTTATGAAATAATTACATTAGATGTATGTTTCATTATAATACGTTATTCTGATTGGCTAACTAGCAATCTCGTGATATTCCTTAAACAATTGCATTACACAATGCAACTGTTCATTCATGATGACACGAGGTCCCACAATAAAGTGCACAGGCAAATGAAATAAAAACTTGATAAAAGGCGTTTTTTATTATCCTATAGGTAAAAATGTAATTATAAGTATTGAATGCTTTTTTTTGTAACTTTATAGGGTTGTAAAAGCGTTGACCGTGCGCACATTTTTAGTATGAAGCGCTTCCGCGCTTCATACAAAATGTACTTCGGTCAACGCTTTTACACCCCAATAAATTTACAAAAAAGAGCATTCAATTCTTAAATAAAGCAATGCCAGCTCTTTCAATGTGTCTTTTAATTTGGAATTGGGAATACTTGTGTAAAGTGTAGAAAAGTCAAATGTTTTAATACTATTGCAAGATGAAAGAGTCTTAGATTGTATGTACTCTAAAAGATCTTTGAAATATATCATATACAAGCAGCAGCTAAATAACAATATGAATAGAATAAAAACAAACCGCAGTATTTCAAAAAGAAATTTTAATCAGAGTATACATGACATCCTCATCTCTGCTATCTGATCTTTAAAAACCTTGAAAATTAAAAACAAAAACAAAAACAAAATCATAATCATGTTATTTATATTTCGATTACCTTTTCATAGCAGAATGCTGAATAAAAATGAACCAATAAAATTGAGAAAGGAAATGGTGAATATGTCAAAGCGACAACCACCCGACCATAGAGCAAACAACAGCCGAAGGCAACCAATGGGTCTTCAATGTAGCGAGAATTCCCGCACCCGTAGGTGTCCTTCAGCTGGCCCCTAAAATATGCATAATAGTACAGTGATAATGGACGTCATACTAAACTCCGAATTATACACAAGAAACTAAAATTTAAAATCATACAAGACTAACAAAGGCCAGAGGCTCCTGACTTGGGACAGGCGCAAAATTGCGGCGGGGTTAAACATGTTTATGAGATCTCAACCCTCCCCCTATACCTCTAGCCAATGTAGAAAAGTAAAAGAATAACAATACGCACATTAAAATTCAGTTCAAGAGAAGTCCGAGTCTGATGTCAAAAGATGTAACAAAAGAAAATAAATAAAATGACAATAATACATAAATAACAACAGACTACTAGCAGTTAACTGACATGCCAGCTCCAGACCTCAATTAAACTGATTGAAAGATTATGTCTTCATCATATGAATATCAGGTACAATCCCTCCCGTTGGGGGTTTAGTATCATACTATCATAAAATATATGAGAAGAACATAACCCGTGTCATGCCAACAACTGTTTTTTTAGAAATAAATGTGTTTAGTTCCGATGCAAAGACCCTATCAGTGAATCAATGTTAAAGCCAAAATATGCAATCTTTAATGACCTGACAACAGTATCGTAACTATATCCCCTTTTAATAAGTCTATTTAAAGGTTTTGTTAGTTTCTGAGGAGAATACTGACATTTTTGTGCTTTATAAAGAATATTTCCATAAAATTTTGGATGTGAAATACCTGAACGTATAAGATGTCTGCATGTTGAGTTATATTTACGAATTATTTCCTTATACCGGTGATAAAATTTAGTAAATGTTTTGACCAGTTTGTGATATCGAAAACCCTGGTGTAATAATTTTTCAGTAATACATAAATTTCTCTCGCTAGAATCTAATACATTGTTACATACACGAGCGAATCGTACAAGTTGAGATATATAAACACCATAAGATGGTGACAAGGGAACGTCACCATCTAAAAATGGATAATTAACAATAGGAAATGAAAAATCATCTCTTTAATCATAAATTTTTGTATTAAGCTTCCCGTTTATGATATAGATATCAAGATCGAGGAAAGGGCAGTGGTCATTGTTATCATTAGCTTTATTTAAAGTAAGTTCTACAGGATAAATTTCTTTAGTATACATACTGAAGTCGTCATTATTTAGAGCCAATATATCATCCAAATATCTAAAAGTATTGTTAAATTTTTGTATCAAATGTTGTTTTGATGGGTCTTTGCTAATTTTAGTCATAAATTGTAACTCATAACAATACAAAAACAGGTCCGCAATAAGTGGTGCACAGTTAGTCCCCATTGGAATTCCAATAACTTGACGATATACGGAATCTCCAAAGCGAACAAAAATGTTATCAAGTAAAAATTCAAGTGTATAAATAGTATCAAAGCATGTCCAATTGACATAGTTCTTTTGTTTATTGCTACTAAAAAATGATCTAAAAGAGTTTGAACATATGTACTCGCATTCCGACTTTTTAAATGCCCAGTTAATTAGGGATGTGAATTTTTTCTTAATAAGAATATGAGGCAAAGTGGTATATAGGGTAGAAAAATCAAAACTTTGAACAGATTCAAAATCACCAATATATGCATGCAATTTATCAAGTACTTCCAACGAGTTTTTGACACTCCAAAAGTAATTAATTCCACTATTTTCAAAGGCCTTATTTGAACAATTTATTATCAGGTTTTTTATTGTACCAAGTGTACTAGTAAGTAAAACAGACAATTTAGTAGTTGAACAATGGCTGGAAGATGAAATAAATCTATATTTGTAAGGTTTTTTGTGCAGCTTCGGAAGCCAGTACATAGTTGGGACTTTCATTGTGTTTGGTTCTGCTTGTAAAGAAGTAGCTAAAAGTTTATGTTTGTTACAGATGTCGTTTTCTGAAAATGAAGTCAGTTGGAATGTTGGTGAATTCGTGATTTCCTTTTGCAGAACCTCTATATAAAATTTACGTCAAACAATAATGATATTATTAGCAGCTTTATCAGCCGGGACAAAAACAAATTCCTTGGCTAGTTCTGTTAGTTTATTTTTGATACGCGAAATAGGGTTTTTATAGTTTTTGTTGAGGGTAAAATGTTCTTTAAAATGTTGTATTCGAATATCAACTATCTTCATTACTGAATTAATAAAAGAGTCCAAAGATTTTTTGTCACCTTTTTCCCGTTTTACACAACAAAAATCTTCTTTTTCATTCGATTTGTGCGCTTGGCAACGTTAACCCCTGGTATCGGTATAAATCTGTTTGTGTCTATCGTAATTTCAAATTAACATATCAGCACAAGTAGAAATTAAAAGAAAAAATAAAAAAATCGCGAAACATTTTTTAAAGATAAAAAATATAGTACTATATAAAATGGAACTGTCGTCGTTTTTTCTTCATCTAGAATTTTATAATATGCACGAAAATTTTAACACAAGTATTCCTGGTCTTGATAGCAGTAAATGAAATATTTACAAATACAATACAGACGATAAAAAAACAATATAGTTCATCTTGTGACATTTTTTTTTAACTTTTAGATGATATATGTAGACTTTTAAAAGTTTGGTTTGTTCGGTATAATAACACACTTAATGACTGTTGTTCAGTATAATTAATCACCCTATAAGGACTGGTTGTGCGGGAAATAACAAGTTTGCTGTCCCTTCGCCTCGAGCAATAATTGGTGTCCCAGGGACAACAACCTTGCTATTACCCTCACACCCAGTCAACAGGTGTATACTTTCAACCTTATCGAAGAATGTATTGTAATCATTTGTTACATGATGTAAAAAAAAAAGAAGGAACTTAATCATCCCATATTATCTTCCCTTTTTCAAGCATTTATATCCAGAGCAACACCTGTGTATGGAATATGCACAGATACATTCTAACTTTCTTTTTTGAACATTACTATGAAGGTTTTGAACAAATATTCTCATGTTCTGTCCCTTCCCCTCCTTCCTTGTCTGTTTTCGGAACTGAATACGACTTCGTTGAGAATGCCTATTGCCGTTATCAACACCATTAGTGTAAACACCAGAACGATAATTGATAACCCTTCAGGATTTCATTCTGGTTGAATATTTGTAACTCAATCTCCGTTTTCTGTAGTTTTTGTAAACTGTATGATATGCCTGAACGTATTTTTTTCTATTTGTTAATTCATTATTGGTGTTCAACGTATATAACTTGGATCTTTTTGATTTTCTATTTTGAATAATTATATAAAGTGATACAGTATGTTAACTTACAAAAGTTACTTTCGCATATGTATAAAAAGTTTGCCCAGCAAGCCGCATCGAACCAATTTCCGAAACTTAGAGTATCGTAAGCAGCGCAATTAAACGTAGTTCCTTTTGAACCATTCCCATTGCTCCATTGTTTGTACGTTACATTTGACTGATCGAAAGCCCAACGCCAATCTCCTTCCTTTAGATCTGTCAATCCTATCCAGTAACAAACGTTCTCTATGAAATAAACATAGGGAAATTGAAAATGGAAATAATTTTGAATATTTTCTTTATATCGAACCTGTAATATTCTAACTACTCTATCATATTAAGCTTAGAAAATATAGGGTGATAATTATGTTTTAACAATAGTAATGTTTAGTAAAACGTATATAGTTCAGTTATACATGTACTTTTTTTTGGTCTGTTATCAGCAATCCATGTGTTTTCGGACGAATCGTCGACTTTAACAATATATCCACCAATTTCCCTGCATCGGCGCTGTAAATAAAAAAAAAGAGGTACGAGTGAATACATATTTATCCAAAATCTATGGTGCTAGTAAGATTTTACTCAGGTAAATTAGTTCAACGTAATTAGAAAATTACGAATAAATGGAGATGGACTTATATGTCTATGTCTATGCATTTTTCAGAATCCTATTATTTTCTCGTGAGGAAACCGTCGTTCATAAGTTGCAAGGTAAGAATTGTATGACTTTTTTATTATTTTATTAACAGATACTTTCTTACTCTCTAGAGAATGACTTTACACATTTCTTGTTTGGAATTAGGATTTTTTTCTATATGTTTATTTCTTTCTTTCAGAAAAATATACCACGATGTAAAATATGCTGTAACACGGTTATTATTCAGTTTTATCTATCAATATTATCTGAACATGTTAAAGTCAACTTTTTCTGTAGTAAGTTTTCGTGCATGTTATACTATGTTTTTTTACTGGGACCGACAAATCTATCGCAATATCCTGGTGTATCTAAAGACACAGGCGATCACCAATAATACAAAAGTACAATTATACAAAAGTACAATAATTCAAAAGTAAAATGATCACTGAACTAGTATACATATTTGTTTAGCGGTCAGCTGAAGGACGCCTCCGGTTATGAGAGTTTTTCGCTACATTGAAGACACATTGGTGGCCTTCTGCTGTTGTCTGCTCTATGGTCGGGTTGTTGTTGCTTTGACACATTCCCCATTTCCTTTCTCAATTTTATAAGTACAATATTTATCACACGGATGCTTGATGTAGTAATAAGTGCTTAATATTGTAAACAGTAAACAGCTTCATTTAACATGATATGCTGTATTCAAGTTAGTACCAAGACTGTAATATACTAAGTAATGTTAATAGAGGCTACATTTGCTTCCTACCTCTGCTGTAAACCAGTCATGTTTTTCATTGGCAAAATAATAACAATGTCCATTATGTTTCAACCACTTTTTTTCTGAAATAAAAATCAATAAATTACAATTCTTTTGATATGAGTTTGAATTTGAGGGTTACACAAATTATTTTTTCTCGTGAACTCTCAAGATATAGTGATAAAAATAGCATCTCAATTTTTTCTTTAGTAGAAGCGTAGAAAATACAATTCCTTTGGTTAGTTTGATTTGAAATTCACTCTAAATTATTTGATAAAAAATTCACGTGAGTTTCATGTATAAGCTCGTTTGAAATTAATGTCACGTGAGATTCATGTGATATTAACAACAGCACAATTTTCCGTCAATGGATCAAGCTCTTAATCGGCCCGAATCCTATAAAATTGTCAAACATGATTTAACACATACTATATATCGGGCATATATATAGTTATGAAAAGTACCAGGATTATAATATTATATACGAGTCTAAATTGAAAACTACGTTCAAACCTATGATTGCGTTGGATAAAAACCGCAATTTTTATACGTGTGCATGTAAAACAAATTTCGTTGTAGAAGGGTTTAAAAACAGCACAAACAACATTTTCCAAAAGACCAAAAAAGTGAAAAAGTATATTTAAACAAAACGTATTTGACTAACAGGTCGAACAACTGATGTTCTTTAACCCTACTGACTGCCATTGGCGATTGCTATATATATATATATATTTACGTTTTTTGATTGAGTTAAGTCTGCCAATTGATATTTTATCGTATGTTTTTCTTTGTTGTGATGTTATGCTATTGTTTCAGAAAAAGGGAGAAGGTTTGGATCCATTAAAACGTTTAATCCCGCTGCAAATGTTTTCACCTGTCCTAAGTCAGGAATCTGATGTACAGTAGTTGTCGTTTGTTTATGTAATATATACGTGTTTCTCGTTTCTCGTTTCTCGTTTTGTTTATATAGATTAGACCGTTGGTTTTCCCGTTTGAATGGTTTTACACTAGTAATTTTGGGGCCCTTTATAGCTTGTTGTTCGGTGTGAGCTAAGGCTCCGTGTTGAAGGCCGTACTTTAACCTATAATGGTTTACTTTTTAAATTGTTATGTTTATGGAGAGTTGTCTCATTGGCACTCACACCACATCTTCCTATATCTATATAATATATAACAAGTCAAAAAGGGTACAACATCACCTTTTTGACTTGTTATATATTATATTTTGTAGTGTACAGAAATATATTACATGATCCATCGCCCTGTAAGATTGATCGTTGACTATTTATTCAGTCATTCTCTCTCTCTCTCTCTCTCTCTCTCTCTCTCTCTCTCTCTCTCTCTCTCTCTCTCTCTCTCTCTCTCTCTCTCTCTCTCTCTCTCTCTCTCTCTCTCTCTCTCTCTCTCTCTCTCTATATATATATATATATCACAGTAGCATGGGTTCGAATCCCGGCGAGGGAAGAACCAAAAATTTGCGAAAGCAAATTTACAGATCTAACATTGTTGGGTTGATGTTTAGACGAGTTGTATATATATATATATATATATATATATATATATATATGACAGTTGGGTGCTAGAAAGAACTCGTGTTAGGTCTATCTCAACCTTCGAAACATAAAACAAAAAAATTGGTCGTAAACAGGATAATGATCCATTAATTGTTAAATACTTATTTTAGAATTTTTTAACAGAATATAAATATTATAGGTAATCCTAATGCTCAAATCCCTGACTTACTTCTGAAATCTTCTTCCAACACCTTAAGGTCAGCATCAAGCCTCTTTACTTTGCTTCCAACATTACTTTTTAAAGTTCCCAAATGACTCTTCAAGGTATTGAGAGTTTTCTGGATGTCACTTTCCAATGTGTTCACTGTACTTCCAAGATATGTTTCCAGAGCAGACAGAGCTTTTCTTGAGTCATCGAAGTCTTTTTCTGATTCATTTGTCAAGCAAGGTAGGCTCATTGCATATTTACATATTATGCAAATGAGAAGAACTGAAGTCACCGATAGCATAGCTTGCTAATACACTAAAAATAAAACCAGAAACAAGCAGATTTGATAGCTTGCATCGTAATTCAGAAATTAAAAAAAAAGAATTAAAAGGACGTAGAGCATCTCAAATTTATCTTTACGTAACAAATCTAATTTCATTTTTTTTTCTGAAGTCTTTTGAATATTTTATTTGCCCCCGTCAGCTTTTGGCAGCTGATCTAGGCAGAAATATTAGCTGAGATAAAACAAATACATTACGCGTAACTTAGAAGTTTACAATTCCGCTTCTTCTAGAGAACTAAAGGAATTATTTAAAAAAAATATGTTGAAAAAGGGAGGCGAAAGATACCGAAAAGGATATTAAAGTCATAAGTCTTAACTTGCCAGGGGAAACAACAACAAAAAACAAAACGTCGAAAATTACCAGCATGACAGATACCACCAACTTGGAACACTACATTTTGAGCAACAGGAACCCCTACCAAAACCCAGATAACATTTCAGTTGCAAACTTAAGGGCAAAATAAATTGTCATTTACAAGGTTTCGTGGTGACCTGTGAATAAGGTGACGTGACATGATTCCCAATGAGACAACAATCCATTAGTGAATTACAACTGCTGTGTCAGTATCTATTGCTTTTTTTAAATTTATTTCGGTCTGAGCTTTCTTGATGAAGGTAACTCCAGAAAAGCGCTTTGAACCCCAAAAGTTTGTTATGCTCGTGCATTTTCACACTGTACAGATTTCATATATAGGAGTTTGCTGAGTTATGAGGAGGAAAGATTGAAGAAAAAAACACCTCGTAAATTTTATAAAACACCATCAAGAATTGGTGGCTTTTACGATTTGTCTGTGTCTAAACTAATAAAGTTTTTACCAAGTCTAAGATTATTATTTAACATCGATGTAGTCAATCTGCTAAATACAGAACTTGACCTATCACCTATTTCCGAATATGACAGTTTTAAGCAGACACATCGTAAACAACAACCAATTCGTGATGGTGTTCATTAAAAGTGTCATTTTCAATCTTTCATCAACAAAGTTGAAGAGCATTAAGGACACAACATTACAAAAAAATATGCCAAATACGGCCAAGGTAATCCATGCCTGGGATAAGAATAATTCATACTTTTCCAAAACCAATATTTTTTCTTAGTTACTGATTTATCAAAATAAACAGATTCGCATGAAATGCAATCACATTAGCATTTTTTACAGGAAGTATTTAAAACTACGTCAGAATTCCAAGCTAAAGTGTTGTCAGGAATAGATAGATAAATATCACCTATATTCTTTCATTGAATAGAGGCGAAAGATACCAAAGGGACATTGTTTGATTAATTTGAGGATGTAATCAGTAATGCAAGGCAATAAATAATTTTGAATAAATTTCAATATGTATTGATAATATTGTACCAACACGGGTGTCACATGTGGAGCTAGATCTGCTTACCCTTCAGGAGCACCCGAGATCACCACTGGTGGGGTTCGTGTTGTTAAGTTAGTTTTCTATGTTGTGTCTTGCGTATTATTATTTGTCAGTTTGTCTTTTTCTTTTTTAGGTATGGCGTTGTCAGTTTATTTTCGATTTATGGGTTTGACTGTCCCTTTGGTATCTTTCGCCCCTCATTACTACTGCAGTAAAATTTATATGATCAGTCTTGATAAAAATGTTATCAAATTCATTATAAAATTGAGAATGGAAATGGGGAATGTGGCAAAGAGACAACAACTCGACCAAATAAAAAACAACAGCAGAGGGTCACCAACAGGTCTTCAATGTAGTGAGAAATCCCCGCATCCGGAGGCGCCCTTCAGCTGGCCCCTTAACAAATATATACTAGTCCAGTGATAATGAACGCCATACTAATTTCCAAATTGTACACAAGAAACTAAAATTAAAATAATACAAGACTAACAAAGGCCAGAGGCTCCTGACTTGGGACAGGCGCAAAAATGCGGTGGGGTTAAACATGTTTGTGAGATCTCAAGCCTCCCCCTATACCTCAAACCAATGTAGAAAAGTAAACGCATAACAATACGCACATTAAAATTCAGTTCAAGAGAAGTCCGAGTCTGATGTCAGAAGATGTAAACAAAGAAAATAAACAAAATGACAATAATACATAAATAACAACAGACTACTAGCAGTTAACTGACATGCCAGCTCCAGACTTCAATTAAACTGACTGAAAGATTATGATTTCATCATATGAACATCAGGTACAATCCTTCCCGTTAGGGGTTTAGTATCATACTATCATAACATATATGAGAAGAACATAACCCGTGTCATGCCAACAACTGTTTTTAGAATAAATGTGTTTAGTTCCGATGCAAAGACCTTATCAGTGACTCAATTTTAACGCCAAAATATGCAATCTTTAATGACTTGACAACAGTATCGTAATTATATCCCTTCTTAATAAGTCTATTCAAAGGTTTTGTAAGTTTCTGAGGTGAATACTGACACCTTTGTGCTTTATAAAGAATATTTCCATAAAAAATTGGATGTGAAATACCTGAACGTATTAGAAGTCTGCATGTTGAGCTATATTTACGAATGATGTCTTTATACAGATGATAAAATTTAGTAAATGTTTTGACTAGTTTGTGATATCGAAAACCCTGGTGTAATAATTTTTCAGTAATACATAAATTTCTCTCGTTAAAATCTAAAACATTGTTACATACACGAGCGAATCATAAGTTTGTTTTTCTATACAACTACCTGTTAACGAGTGCGTTGATCCAAAGCTGGGTCTAACGACATGCATCTGCAATGTTCATAGTGATGATAAAAATAAGTATTAGGTGTAATACCGAAGTATAGTACGTCACATTAGGGTCTCAAAAAATATTCCCTTGAATTTGACAGTTGTAGGAAATTCTTACATGCAATTAAATGTCATGTAAAAATTTGTCTATAGTACTGGACAGGATAAATCTACTCATGTTAAGTATTTCTTTAAAAACACTGATAAATTATGCACAATTTTTTTACGAAGACTAATAGGGGAAATTCAATGGTGGTATATTACCTATTTTATAAGAGGAAAACGGATTTCAATCTTAAATTCAAAATAATATTTCGAACAAAGTGTATTCACTGTCAGTGACTTTAATATAGGATCACTCATCGAACATGAGGGTGAATTCATTTTTCTACAAAATTAAGTATAAGATAAGTGTACATTCTGTATGAGCTCAATTGAAACTATGGTACACATATTCTTGATTTGTCAAAATGTAATTGACATGTGGAATGAACTAAATAGATTCTTGTATTCAAAAGTCCACTTAAGCTAGAATTTTTACGAGCCTTATTAAAAAAACGAGATAAAACGTGTTACTTTTTTTTGTTATATTGTTAAAAAAAAAAGTGTATATGCAGAACACCAATGAAGAGCGGGCAAGCAAAGATTGTAGCATTAAATAATTATCTCAAAGATGATTTCAAAACTTATCATATAGATATAAAGCATTTCAAAGTGCGTTTTCATGCTGAGACCATTTGCTTCAACAAATAGAACAATTAAAAACAAGTGTACAATGTACTGGAAATTACATAGATATCCTTACAATTAAGATACCTTCTAGGTTTATCGGAACTAAACACATTCATTTAAAAACCAGTTATTGGCATGACACGGGTTATGCTCTTCTCATATATGTTATGATGGTATGATACTAAACCCCTAACGGGAGGGATTGTGCCTGATATTCATATGATAAAGACATTATCTTTCAATCAGTTTAATTGAAGTCTTGCGATGGCATGTCAGTTAACTGCTTTACTTGTCTTCTTTTGTTACATCTTCTGACATAAGAATCGGACTTTGCTTGAATTGAATTTTAATGTGCGTATTAATTTGTTATGCGTTTACTTTTCTACATTGGCTAGAGGTATAGGGAGAGGGTTTAGATCTCATAAACATGTTTAACCCCGCCGCATGTTTGCACTTGTCCCAAGTCAGGAGGCTCTGGCCTTTGTTAGTCTTCTATTATTTTTAGCTCTAGTTTCTTGTGTATAATTTGGAGTTAAGTATGGCGTTCATTGTCACTGAACTAGTATATATATTTGTTTAGGGGCCAGCTGAAGGACGCCTCCGGGTGCTGGAACTTCTCGCTGCATTGAAGACTTATTGGTGACCTTCTGCAGTTATTTGTTCTATGGTTCGGTTGTTGTCTCTTTGAAACATTTCCCTTTTCCATTCTCAATTTTATTATAAATACTTACTTATAAGTTTCAAGTGATTCTTTTAAAGAAAAGGAAACAGAATCTGACTATATATACATGTCTTGCCCTTTAAAATTGTGGACTAATTAGCCCTAATTATAAGCTTTGTATTCGATACTACATTGTTTTTTTCAAATGCTCCTATAGATAAATATGATAGATACAAACATATTGCGTTCTTGTGGTGGAAAGAGCAAGATACATAATCTAGAGCTTTATTCCTCCATACGGAATAGCCTTATATCACAACTTCTGGTGTAGGACAGGGTCATTTCTAAGTTTGTTGATTGGTAAAACCCAAAATTGTCTTGTTTTTCAACAAATGAGAAAAGAAAGGATCAACTCAGGCCAAATATTCTGTGTTCGACCGTGAGCAGACTTCTTACTGTGCGCACAAAACCAGATTCTTTGTTAATTTACTCTTTACATCAGGCTCGTTTCAAGGACTTCAACAGACACAAACTATATTAGCTTTTACAAGGCTGGGGTATGCGAAAAATCCAAATCACACGTTAATATTAATAATGTGGAAGTGAGGATTGCAGGTATTGAACGAAAGTTTGAACGGTTCAGGGAAAATAATTTACATGTGTTGTGTAAGTTATGTATATTACCATGCAACTTGATTTCTACAATAAAGTGCCGTCCTTTCCCACATATAGTCTCTTTTCATTGAAAGGTAGAACGTAGCATACGAAAAGTAACTCGGCAACAGGACTAGTTTTACCAGACAATAAGACAAGTTTTACCAGACAATAACAAGTTTTTCCAGACAATAAGACAAGTTTTACCTGGCAAATGAATTAGTTTTACCTGGCAAATGAATTAGTTTTACCCAGCAACAGGACTAAATTTAATCCGGTAACAGACTAATGTACCTGCCAGGAACTTAGTCTGCAGTTTTTTAATGAAACAAAGGAGATGTGGGATAAATCTGTATCATAGGGTATATATGTGGATTGAGGATTTTTTCGGTGTCTGAAATTCATTTCAATTTGCTTCTGCTTGATTTCTAGCTACACAATATTCTCAATTCAATATTCTAATGGCCCATTGTTCATTACTCTTTATAAATGTAAAACCAGTCCAAACCCCTCTATATATAAATAAGAAGCTGTGTTATAAGGGACAATGAGACAACTAGCCATCCAAGGCACTATGTATAAAAATTTAACAATTACAGGTCAAAGTACGGCTTTCTACACGCAGTCTAAGCTCACATCATGGCCCACAGCAAGCTATAAATTGCCCCAATATGTCTTTTGAAAATGAATACTTACCAAAGTCAGATAGTTATTGAATGATAATCACTGAAGATTCTGTGCAATTTTACTACACAATGGTATGAATGTCTGTTTTCATCTGCTGAAATGTTGGGCAAAACCCCAATCACCGAAGTTCATTAAAATGAAACTCTAACTTCTACTTGTTTCGTGTAGCATGCATACGGTCGACTTTTCTCAAGATATCACATTTCATTGCGATACACTGTCATATTGGAATAATATACATGTACAAAGAAATATAATATTTTCTATTTTGTTAATTCTTTTTTTTATTCTGCTTGTTGTTTGTGTTTGTTTGGATTTTTTTTCGATATAGAATATGCTTTGTAAATATACATTATTTTTTAAAAGGAATAATATAACGACATTCCCCCTGCATGTATTTATTATTTAATTTACGTTCTACTTATAACGACATTCCCCCTGTATGTATTTATTATTAAATTTACTTTATCTACTTATTTCTGTTCCAAAAAAACAGTTTTTTTTATATGTAAGTTATTCCCTGAAGGAGATATCACATTGGATATTCCGATCCTTATCCGCGAACGGGTCCATATCGAGAAGTGCAATTACTGAAAGGTTTGTAACGTTGGGTTCGTAAAATATTGATCCCCAGGGAGGAATAATGCTACGTGGTAATTAGATCCTGATTTTACCTATTCACCGTTCAAAACTCTCCGTTAAATGCCCTTCGGAATTTGGACCCGTACACGGGGTTCATATAGGAATACCCGGTGTGGAATTTTCTCAATGGCTATTGTATACCTTACATATTGTATAATAAATTCTATAATGTAACACGTTATCAAGTGACATGGACTTATTGAGTTAATTTTCATTTAAATGCAATATTTCCAAAAATATTCTATCATTGATGTACACACGAGACATTCTAAAAAATAAATCACAAAAATACCGAGCTCCGACGAAAATTCAAAACGGATAGTTCCAAATCAAGTGGCAAAATCAAAAGCTCCAACACATCAAACGAATGGACAACTGTCATATTCCTGACTTGGTACAGGCATTTTTTTAATGTAGAAAATTGTGGAATTATAGCTAGCTTAACCTCAGTTTATTGACAGTCGTATAAAAGTCCATTATATTAACAACGATGTGTAAACAAAACAAAAACAGACATAACAGGTAAAACTGTCAAAAATAGGGGTACAGCAGTCAACGATACGTTATTATCCTAATCACTATAAAACAAACAGATATATAAACACACATTTGACCCTCTGCTGTTGTTTTTTATTTGGTCGGGTTGTTGTCTCTTTGACACATTCCCCATTTCCATTCTCAATTTTATTTACCATGACACATTAACACAATGACGGTCAATATAAATACAGAGCAATGTCACATGCAAGAAAGAAACACAAAAAGGCACACAAAGAAATTACATTATCAAAATTAAAAGACAAGATTACAGACATTATAGAAGAATAAGGCAATAACAGGATGCATAGGTACAGACAAAATAAAGCAATAGTAGTATATTGCTGTTCAAATGTCATAAATCGATTGAGAGAAAATAAATCCAGGTTACAAACTAAAACCGAGGGAAACACTACTTAGTATAAGGGGAAAACAACGCAACAACAGAAACACAGAAGTCCAACAAAAAACAAACGACAATGCAACATACATAGAAACGAACTATAAGATACCATTGCCATTGTCCTGACATTTTAAGAATGTATGCCGTTTTGTGTTTCTTTCTTGCATGTGACTGATTAGTGCTGTTTATTGGAAATGTATTTTTACGCTAACATTGTTATAACAATCTAACTGTCGTCACCTTTGAAATTTTATAGTCGTACAAGTTCATTTCGCACGTAACTATTTCTATTTGAAGCATATATTTACAGTCTCTGTTGGAAATAACTATATAACCTAAGTCACTCTTTAGAAGTATACTAGTATATATATATATATATTAATAACAAAACAGGCTGAAAATGCACTAAATACTTATATTCAATATGAAGAATCACATATTGTATATTTCAAATTCAAATTGTTCTGACATTTATTATTCATAATCTACTACCGGTTTCCTTGTTTAACAGATATTCATGGATATGGTTGCTAGCGACGTGACACGATGCTTTCTGTCTTTGGATAGCATTATGAAATATAAATGAAAACATATAAGAATTCATCAATCTGTTCAATCCAATGACTGGTGAAAATAAATATGATCACATTGGTCTTCTCCAAACGGCAGTAAATTCCGTGTCAAAATAGGGTGTCCGTTTTAATGATATTGACATAGTACGTAGTCAAGTCAGGTAATAATTGGAGCATTACACGTGTTGCATAGTGTTGAGGGTGTAACTCTCTCTGCACGTTAAGAATCCTTGCAACAACTCTACAATGGGCCCGAAGATGGCTTACATAAGGCAAGACTTCTGTCCCTGTCCAATATACCATTATTTTCTAATGGCAGTCAAAATTTCCTTAGACAACTGCATTGAACATACATGAAATTATTGCCATTCAACGTTTAAAAAATATTAGTCAATCTGATATTCCAAGAATGATGAATGAAGAACATTAACAGTACAACATAATTTTCTATACGTTCCTGTATGAAAAGTAAATTATTAACTAAAAATAAGTTAAGGTTCTATGACCTCGATATATATTTTTTTTTCATTGCGAGGTCAATAAATGTTGCTTTAACAGTTAATAATTTTGTATTTAAAAAAAAAAAACAAGTTTCATAAAATTTATAATTTGATGATCTAATTAAAATATAAAACTTTGATGAGAGATGTTTGGAAATAAAGCAGTTATAATTATTTTGAATTATAATGTGTACCGTAAATTGTATTTATTCTACCTGTTCGATAGTGCTGCTGGTTTTCCCGTGATGTCAACAGCCTAATATTAGAGATTTACGAAAAGTCTCGGATCCGACTGTTGACACCAACTCTCACCAATCGTTACTACTAAGCCATTCTCGCTATACAGTACATCTTAACTACTCGGCCATTCTCGTTATACAGTACAATAACCTTGTATGCACTACGGAGAAAATCTTCTTATATTATTCGCCGAAAGTATATCCCCTCGCTTCAAAATATAGTTCCTCGGAAGTGAAACCAATCTAAGATGGAGTTGAAAATAAACCTCGCTAGAGAAATACTCAAGATAACTTATCCATTAAAAGACAAACAAATAAATACTTTACAGGTTTTACATCTTGGGAATGATTGTATTAGCATTCTACCGACTGGATACGGGAAAAGTTTGATCATTCACATGCTGCCATTGGTCCTTATGACATAGGAACATGGGATAGTTATTGTCATTTGTCCATTGACTTCAATCATGCAGGATCAAGTGATGACACTGAAAAATAAGGTATCCGGGCTTCATTTGTAAATCTCCAAGGAACTGCAGCCTACATTTACAGCAGTTATAACGAGAACTCCGATGAATTCAAGCCGAAAATGTGAGTATTACAAAAAAAATCAAAAATTAATGTAGTTAATACTGGTGCTAACAATGGAATATCTGTCATTGGAAATTAAGAAAGACAACATTCAATCAATGTAATGTTACTACTTTATCTATTCTTGCTTTCTGGTGTGAGCCGAGGTTCCATTTTGAAGGTCATACATGTACATTTGTACTTTAATAGTCAACTTTAAATATGTGATGACTTGTATTTGTATGGAAAGTTGTCTATTTGTCTTATTATGTATATTGTCATGCCTTTTTATTGTGTAACTGTCGATGCTGATTAGAGATATTTTTGTAATGCAGGACAACTCGGCCCAGAAACAAGTCGGTATGAGTCCACTCGGACCGTTTAAGAAGATAATTTGGATCGTCTAAAGAAGACAACTAAGTTTGTCAAAAGTCTTATTTTATACTAATATTACAAGTTGTCTTGCATGTATTGACTGTCCAAGTTTTCTTCATAGATGGTCCAAGTTGATGAGCTCCTAAAGTTACTTTAGAATAGATACTTCTGTTTCAGAAAATATTAATAAATAAATATTTTTCATAAAAAGCTATTCAACATATCTGGTTTGAGTTTATTCAGAATTAGGAACAGACCATCTATGGAGCACCTTCAACATTAAACAGGTCATGGAGATCCCTGCAGCTACACTTCTTTTTTATTGATAACCTCTTCATCTTTTTTTGTAATGTTTTGATTTTCAGATTGTTTTTGCATTGGCCATTACTGAAGAGACAGCTTTGTTAAATGTGCATCTGGTGTTGAAAATGTTATTACTGTAAAATCAGAAATTATTGCAAGCATTTTTTAGTTGGTTTTTGTCTTTTTAAATCAAACTGCGACTTTAGTTTAGTGTTATTGAGAAAAATCCTGCTTCATTCATATCCAAAATTCCAAAATGCAAGTTCAAATTACTATGATAACAACCCTGTCATGCCACATTTTGCAATAACTTCTGAATTCACAGTTCAAATTTTTCTTATATTAAAATAGTTTTACCAATTAATATGTCTTATCAATAATTCATTAAATCCTCTCAAAATGACCCTTAGATATTTCTTCGTGCAATCAGAAAAGCCGCGTAGTTCCGATTGCGACTCTGACAGGTAAAATGAAGGGGGTCATTTCAAAATAGAAAAAAAATACGAAATAATTAGTTTTTCAAGAAAAATGTGCAAGTAATAATTTAACACGATTTTACACAAAGATTTAATTAATGAAGTAAGGTTTGTCTTCTGTCAACAAATCCTGCACAAGTCTCCCCAATCAGTCTGAGCTTTTGTCTTGGGTGCCTCCACAAAGTACCCATCACTTTATAATTTTTAAGGTCACCCATGGCCATGGTATGTTCAACAAGAATTGTTAAATTTTCTTTCTGATGGTCTGGTTTTCTAGTAATTTGTTGACGCGTAAATGGCGTAAATACGGGATGCCGATTAGAATAGATTTTTTATGTCCCAACAGCACACATTCTTGTGGAAAATTTAGCGGTACATTGGCTCCAATTTATCTGATTTTCCTTTACTGCTGCGCATTAGTTTGGTGGCCTAAAAATCCGCTTTCAAAATAGCAAATGCTTCCCTCTTTGGCAACTATCACTTGAGTATGTATGGCGTGGTAGTGACAATGGCAGGAATAATATATTTCTTGCGCCTCAATTTGTGGCCTGTATATCTCTACAGAAGTACCGTCGATTGCACCTACGGCAGCAGGGAGTTTATGCCAAATACCTCGTTTTCCTCTCCATTCGTCCAAAGCCGGCCACTGCACGAACGACTTCAAGGCTCTTTGAAATATTGGCATGCACGCATTAATTTCTGCTTGAACTGTGGCAACACTTACATTAAAATTCAACGCGAGAACATGGTATGATGGATACGCCCGAAGCCACATAATGTACAACATGACCCGATTCTTCTGTGATAATTTGTGGGGTCTACCAGTATATTGTGTAAATGAGTCCTTGACCAGCTGCAGAACATCTAGCATTGTTTCAGGGGTTTCACCGGTTTCAAGATAAAAAGAATATCTGTGCTCAGAAAATTGAGTAAATACATAATTTCCACTCCATTCTTCTATTGCATCACCATTAATTCTACGACGCAGATCCATTTAAGGATTCGGGGGAGGTCGAATAATTGAAAGAATGATCTGAAGTTATTGTTGTACAAACTCGGAATTAGGAGGGTTAAGATTGAAAACTGGATAAATCTCAAGAAACATTTGTTTTCTATCAGGATCCATTGTTATCTACAACAGATTTATAGAAATTAACCTGCGGATACGTAAGCATAATTGCAAATTTGTCGTTTTAAATAAAAATATGGAAAGCTCTCTTATCCCCCAGGCGGATCCAAATTTTCGAATAAGCGATCGTTGATGGTTATCATCCGCGAAAAGCATTCCTTCATTTTTTTATTTACATGTATATAGTTTGAACATTCACAAATCTTATTCACTGTTTCTTTGCTCAGGTATTTGTGAGTTATAGTACTGATCACTTGGCATCTATAGTTTTTTCCGTAATTTTTTGCGACTTAAACCGAAACGAGTTTTAGCTTTACATTTCAAAAGGTAATCTTTATAAATTACATAATATATCTCCTTAACTCAAAGCTCTGTTTTCCTGTCCGGATTTTTTGCAATATCGTATGTCTTTATTCGCCCCGTCATTTTCTATTAGGATTTACCGATTGCTATATTTTGTGCTTTATGAATGATGAAACAGATGTTAAAATTATCGAAATGTGAATCTGGTGCAGTAATATTGGAACGTCACTTACTTTTATGTAATTATGTTTTACTTTATACCTTCACTACATTTTTATCACACATCGCTGTCATCATATACTAGAATTTTATGCGAATGTTCATTCAAGTAAGAAGTTTAGCTTGCTATAAAACAAGGTTTAATCCACCATTTTCGAGGTCATTTACCACGTCAGGAATATGACAGTTGTTTTCCATTCGTACGATGTGTTTGAGCTTTTGATTTCGCCATTTATTAGGTACTTACCGTTTTGAATTTTCCTCGGAGTTCATTATTCCTGCGGTTTTACTTTTCGATACGAAAAATGTTTTACACATCCTGTAACTTATTCATCAACCCTTCATTGTTGTGGTCATTTTAATTTCTGTCCCTTTCATATTCTTTCATGATCATATTATTTACCAATCAAGAAAAGCAGCACCTATGAATTAACCTGGAATTATGCTAAGTTCTTGTTCTGTACATACATAGTGCTAGATTATATATTTTTTGCAATGTTCATGAGTATGTTACCTTGTATGTAACAATATTTTAGATTTTAACAAGAGAAATTTATGTATTACTGAAAAATTATTACACCAGGGTTTTCGATATCACAAACTAGTCAAAACATTTACTAAATTTTATCATCGGTATAAGGACATCATTCGTAAATATAGCTCAACATGCAGACTTCTTATACTTTCAGGTATATCACATCCAATTTTTTATGGAAATATTCTTTATAAAGCACAAAGGTGTCAGTATTCACCTCAAAAACTAACAAAACCTTTGAATAGACTTATTAAGAAGGGATATAGTTACGATACTGTTGTCAGGTCATTAAAGATTGCATATTTTGGCGTTAATATTGATTCACTTATAGGGTCTTTGCATCGGAACTAAACACATTTAATCAAAAAACAGTTGTTGGCATGACACGGGTTATGTTCTTCTCATATATGTTATGATGGTATGATACTAAACCCCTAACGGGAAGGATTGTGCCTGATGTTCATATGATGAAATCATAATCTTTCAGTCAGTTTAATTGAAGTCTGGAGCTGGCATGTCTGTTAACTGCTAGTAGCCTGTTGTTATTTATGTATTATTGTCATTTTGTTTATTTTCTTTGGTTACATCTTCTGACATCAGACTCGGACTTCTCTTGAACTGAATTTTAATGTGCGTATTGTTATGCGTTTACTTTTCTACATTGGCTAGAGGTATAGGGGGAGGGTTGAGATCTCACAAACATGTTTAACCCCGCCACATTTTTGCGCCTGTCCCAAGCTCTGGCCTTTGTTAGTCTTGTATTATTTTAATTTTAGTTTCTTGTGTACAATTTGGAAATTAGTATGGCGTTCATTATCACTGAACTAGTATATATTTGTTGAGGGGCCAGTTGAAGGACGCCTCCGGGTGCGGGGATTTCTCGCTACATTGAAGACCTGTTGGTGACCTTCTGCTGTTGTTTTTTTCTATGGTCGGGTTGTTGTCTCTTTGGCACATTCCCCATTTTCATTCTCAATTTTACCTTAATTGAATGAAACGCACAAGCTTGAATAATAAATTAATCGATTTAATAAGCTTCATTACAAATATATCATATAATTCAAATACATCTTTAATAATACATGGCGAAATCCGTATGCTGTATCATCTCAAGTAACCAATATCAGTTCTGATGTTTATCATATTTTACTTGAAGTAGATTCATGGGATATCCTTTTTTTTAATCATCCGAAAATATAAGAGAGTCAAGAAACTCTGATACTACTGAATCTATCAATATAAATAGAAGATGTGGCATCATTGCTAATGAGACAATTCTTCCACAACGTTCAAGTAAAGTGGATGTAAGCAATTATTGTCAACCATACGACCTTCAACAGTGAGTCCATGCCGTGTAGTCAGTATAAAAGGCTGCGACATAAAAAAAAGATGACAATTCAATCGATAAAATATAACACTATTTTTCATAACCTAACAAACAAAATAATAATAATTTTTACAGCAAAATCAAGAGAAATGTAGCTATTCGTACAAATAACCCATCATAACATGCATAAGAGTTTCTAGTCCTAATTTGGCATAACTCACCATTTTGTTTTGCAAGAATTTGGTATCAAAACAGTCTTTCCTACTCTTTTTTGGATGTATGTAATTTTTTTCAAATTTTAAACTTCATTTTGATAGATATACATGAAATTATTAACATTTTTTTTCACATTTGCATTATTCAAAAATAATTTGGATTTTGAAGTGAACAATTCGCTATTTAAACCCTTGATTTAGGAAAATCATTAATACGCAAACATGAAGTACTGATTTATACAGATGTTTTATAATAGTATAAATCTACAGATTCCTTACTTTTGTGACCTCAGTTCGATTGCACCAAAATTGACACACATACATGCACATGTACTTTTAAACACAAAAAAACTAGTGAAGAGAGAATGTGCCTATTTCTGAAATTATAACTAAACGTGGTTACAATTCGTAACATTCCAGGAAATTCAGGAACTGGAAGTCATTTTTCCAACTTTGACGTCATCCGATATATGACGTCACGCCTAGTATGCGGTACTGGTTAAACTGGGTATGCAATACAGAGGGTGATAAAGGGAAAATTTCGTGCAACGTGATCGCCGTTCTTTATTTCACGTTCAACGTGTTTTTACTCTTTTATTTAACGTTCAGTCTTGCAAGACAGATGACTCGTTCAACGTGTTCTGCTTATTTAATTTTACGTGCATCGTGATTTTCAAATGCTTATTTTGCGGGCTCGGTATTTTTCAAATAAGATTCAAACACTTAGCAGGGATCTACGTTTGTAAAAGCCGTAAACCATTATATCATAAATGTGTATACTAAATCGGGAATATGGCGTAAAACAGAGGTACAAGAAGACAGTGACTCAGTCACAAAAGGTTCACATCAAAGTCTTTATTTTTCGTTCAACTATCATGACAGATACGTTCAACGTGAAATTAAGTCTTATTTCACGTGTTTTCCGTGCAAGCAACCAGCTTTACCACCCTAAATACAGTTCAGATATGCGATAGGGGGTTAAGCTATACGATCGTGGTAAATGCTAAAGCCAGGAGAAAAGAACCTTTATAGAACATTTTAATTCAAAAGCATAATGTGTAAACTCCTTAAAAAGAACTAAGTCCATATATACTTACTTTTATAATATAAAAAAATTAATAACAAAAAAGCGTATTAAATTACTTACACCTTGTTTAAATAACGTTTTTAAAATTTTACTTTATTCTTTATGTGTAAAACGCAATATGTCAGATCTCTCACAATTTATTATTGGACAATCTTTTTAAAATAGAGAACTCTGATTTCATTTTAAAATTTCGGCTATGTTGACCTTTTTATGGACATTGTCTTTCTGGTCATTTTTAAAGGTTACAGCTTTTCTATGAACTTTTTTTTAATATTGCGTCACCACTTATGTAAAACAATTAGTAATAATCATCAATAAAGGACCTGTTTACTCTTTTGAATAAATACGGACAATTATTTGCAGAGATACATTTGTATAAAAATATTCCTTTGTTTTGTTTATCTTGTCAAATATAGTTTCAAGATATTCAAGGTGGATGAAGACTTGTATTAGCAGTCTTAAAATGTTTGGTGGAAATCAGAAGTATCCAGAAGAATTTAAAACAAATACAGGAACGAATAGTATGCAAACCCCGGCTCTGAGAGTGGGGAGTACAATGCAAGGTATGACAATTGGATATTAGCTTTATATCCTTTTCATGTGCTATTGTCATTTGATAACATGCTTTATACACTGTATGATTTTCACTTGGTATCTTTATCTTGTATATCAGTTGGTTGCTGTTTCATTATTTATCTATTTACTTAATATAGATTCCACAACTGCAACCAGTGTGTTACGATATTTCCCCACTATAGACAGTTAAATTTTAATATTCAAAGCGCTCGGCTTTGCCGAGCTTTTTAAATAGTTAAAATTTAACTGTCGAGAGTGGAGAAGCATTATAATACACGAGTTATAGTGGTGGAATCTTTTTCTCTAATGATTTTTATCCTTCTTTTTCAAAGATTTGAAGAAAGTTGTGTACTTTTTATGTGACGTCATCAGAAATGGTCGCCTTTTTGCATGACGTCACAATAGGAAAATTCAGAAGAAACGAAGAAAATTTAACGTCACAATAAAATTTCGACCAATCATTTGCTGAGAACAAATTTTTCACTAGAGATTAGAAATATTTTTCACACACGGTCAGGAAATGTAAAAATAGCATGAAAATTAGAGAACATGTTTTTTTATTCAACGTTATTAACTGATAAGTATATACCAATTCTCCTTTTCAAATGATATCTAGAGATCTAACACAAGATGAATTTTGTAAACTTTCCTCCTGCATGAATACACAAGTTTGTTCTTTTAGTGGTTTTTAACCAATTCTGTTTTAGTTGCACTGGGGTAAAATGTAGTTTATTTTATCAATATTTACCTGTTGTGATCTAAGATATAAGTTTTACATCCTTGAATGTTATTTGGAAAAAAAAGCAATGGTAGAAATTAGTAGATAGAGTGTTTTCGGGTATATTCGGCCACTTAACCTACTTTCTCGTCTACTGGTTACACACTAAAACGTAAAATGTATTTTTAGGCAAACATGGTGAATTTGGTTGTTAACCTATGGAATGCAATATTAAATATCTGACTGAGGACAAGATATGGAAAAGTTCATGATCACATCAAACATCGTAGGGTGTTTTCGGCATAGATCGTCAAACTTCGGCCGGACTTCGACTATTTCCGGCCATTAATTTTTCGATAGGATTCCAGTCAAATTATTCATATTTGTTATGAATGCATCGGTTAACAAAGTCTGCTCATGCGGATTATCGTTTTATTTCATTTATAACCTACATAAGTTAATATCATGTGAAGGTCGTCAATTTTCGTCCACTTTTCAGATTTAAAAAAAACAGTATCGACCTTCAGAGAAGATTGCCTATTGTTGAAAACTGTCAATATGTACCAAATTTCCCATCTGCTGCACACAATATGTTCTTAATATTTTCAAAAAATCTCTTTCTTGTATCTGCATTTTGAGAGAGCATTTTTGAACTATCTTCCCACCATAAAATACTGGATCTTTGGTAATTGTCAAAAAATATTTCCCCATAAAACCATGTCCTTCCTCAATAAGTGGATATTTCTGTCTATCTGGGCATGAAAAATAGTTCCAATAACAGGATTCTTTGGCAAGTAGAACTTGACCCCAGTGATGTAAATGTTTGGAATGACAATAGTGTTCAAAGACATAGCTAATCCTGAAATGAAGAAAATGGTACCAATTTAAAAACTGTGTGTACGATTGTTCGTATGATAATATTACGAGATTAACAATTGAAATAAATTAAATAGACTTGTTACGTTATTATCTTCCTCAGTTTGCGTGTCCTATGAGTTAAGACTGAATATCAATCAGATACAAGAAAACAAGTATAATTTCTCGACAGTTTAATAATTTGTAATTTTATTTGATTTGAAAGTGTGAGTGTCACACGAATTAAGTTACTCATAAGACTTAGTGATGACTGAGACAGGGACAGTTCTCATACTATATATATCATCCACAGCCCAAATGACCTATAGTGAGCAAAAATGTGCAAAAAATGTTTAACCGTATTCCATATCCAGATCTCTAATTGACGTTTACCGGCCAACATTTCATATTAATATTATGAACAAACAATATTATAAATGTAAGTGTCTGAACTATTGTTTGTTGTATGTTTTACACAATTGCTGTCTCTTTGTGTTTGTTTTTCTATGTTTTCATGTACATTTTGTATTTCAGATCTGATCCCTTTGTACCAGATTTTATAATGAATAACAGTAGTTAGTTAGTTAGTTAGTAAGTTATTATAGAAGAGAATTATTAAAACATTAAATAATTTATTTATCTAAATAGATAATTCAACAATAATCAGTCAGATCAGTCAGTTAACAGAATTCACACTCAAAGTAATCTGGGTCAGATTCTCCTTCTAAAACTCCACACTGCGACAAATTTGCGCACGCTCTGTGGAAGAGACGTTCACAGTTATCACATTTAATTGATAACACCATTACTTCTATTTCACTCTCACATTTATAGCAAGATTTATTTTCCCCATTGTTCGTAGCCTTATTTTTTCGTTTCTTTTTTCCCTGTTTTGGCTTCAAACTTTTCTTTTCCTTCTGTCGCTTTCTTTTCTCTCTTTCTTCTTTTCTTCTTTTGTTTTCCCGTTCCTCATGCTCTTTTTTTTTCTTTCCTTTCTGTCAGGATTTTGTTCATCTGCAGACCAGGCAACGCTTTAGGCAATGGAACATACGTTTTTTTTCTTGCAGACGTCTCTTTTGCTTTTGGCAATTGTAGGAATTTAGCAAAGGAGTCTCCAGAAACAGAAGTTTCAGAAATTGATTGATTATGTGAAATCAAAGTTGGGATCTCTGCTTCTACTGCTTCTACTTCGGCAGTGGACACATTTGCAATTTGAATTGTTGGTCGTGCAGTCGGGATGGTCTCAATATGACATGTAGGAAGCACAGTACTTACTGTAACAATGGAAGCGTTGTCATCAACGGCAGCAGTAACTGTGGATGGAAGCACAGTACTTACTATTGAAGCATTGTCATCAACGGTAGCACTGGAAGCGTTGTCATCAACGGTAACAGTAACTGTGGATATAAGCACAGTACTAACAATGGAAGCGTTGTCATCATCGGTAGCAGTAACTGTGGATGGAAGCACAGAACTTACAATTGAAGCATTGTCATCAACGGTAGCAGTAACTGTGGATGTGACTGGTAATGGATCGTGCTTGAACTCTGGATCAAACAGCTTGGTTCTAGTTTTGGATTTTCTATTACAGCTGAAGGTTTGTAATGGAAAAGCCCTGCCTCTTTAAATCCTTTCACAGCATTTTCTACATTAGCTGATATGTCCCATGCTGATTTAAATACCTTTGCAAAAACCGCTTTTGTAACCGTTTCTCCTGGATTTTCCATCTGGTAAGTTCTGACAGATTTCCTCCAATTATATTTTAGGGAAGAAAACAAACATAAATCTAGAGGCTGCATGATATGACTTGCGTGTTGCTGCAAGCAATACATCACAAAGTTTTCTCTTTGACTAAATTCATTGGCCTCCAAACTGATGTGTGTAGAGTGGCCATCTACAAATAACACGACTGGAAGGGAAACCTTTTCCTCTCATCGTTAAAACTTTGCTTGTCTTTGGACATAACGGAAAACCACTTTCATCAGCATTATACAATCTGGATGGGTCTTTTAGTATGTCCATTCCACCCTCTACCTCTTCCGCCATATACTTTGAAAAATCTTCAAACCATTTCTTTATCTTAAAAGATGAAACCATGGCCCTTTCCTCTCCAAGATCATTGGGTGTTCTCTCTGAGATTTCTGGATGACGCGATTTAAAACTGTAGTACCAGTCTTTGCCAGGAAGATTGTCTCTAAACTTTGTTTGTCTGCCATCGTCGTCCAAAATTTTCTTTACTATGTGTAACCATTCATATCTGGTTCTTGGGTACCCAATTTTTGCCATTTCTATGCACCATTCAACAATTCTTGACTCTTCTGTGGTTGATAGTACAGGTTTAGGTCCAGATCGAGCTGCAATTTCAGTCCTCCCATTTGTCTTGTATTGTGGATCTAGGGATACCATATGCCAAAGCAGCCTTTCTCATAGATATTCCACCATCTTTAACTAACTGGACAACCATTTCTAAAGTGGTGTCATTATAATTTTGTTTGTATTTCTTTTTTTCTTTTGACATACTGAAAGAAAGAAAACAGGACAATTACTAATACTAAAATATCCAAATTATTCATCATAGAACACTTAAATCATATTATTTAATACATGGCACAATATATAAAAATATTCAGTAATATTTATTGTTATTTTTTTGTTTATTAATTATAAATTCCGTGGAAAGAACCATTGCTTTTGTACTGAGTATTAGGTCTTTCCACTTTTTGTGGAAAGACCTATTGATTTTCTTCTGCTTATTATGTCTTCCACTTTTCTGTGTACAGACCTGTTGTAGTTTTTCTAATTGTTTTTAAAAGTAGAAAGACCTTTTGCTTTTCTTCTGATTAATATTTTTTCTACCGTCTAACTTTTTCCTTGCGCGATTTGTTCGTTTCACAAGATGTCGCTTAGATTTTTTAGTATAGGATATCTAACAACGTCATTTTGAAACTGACACCGTTTAACCGAACACTCTTTTTAGCTCACCTGGCCCGAACGGCCGAGTGAGCTTTTTAATCACTTTGCGTCCGTCGTCCGTCGTCGTCGTCGTCCGGCGTCGTCTGTTAGCTTTTACAAAAATCTTCTCCTCTGAAACTACTGGACCAAATGAATCTAAATTTGGCCACAATCATCATTTGGGTTTCTAGTTTAAATAATGTGTCCGGTAACACGGCCAACCAACCAATATGGCCGCCATGGCTAAAAATAGAACATAGGGGTTAAATACAGTATTTTGCTTATAACTCAAAAACCGAAGCATTTATAGCAAATCTGACATGGGGGTAAAATTGTTTATCAGGTCAAAATCTATCTGCCCTGAAATTTGCAGATGAATCGGACAACCCGTTGCTGGGTTGCTGCCCCTGAATTGGTAATTTTAAGGAAATTTTTACTGTTTTTGGTTATTATCTTAAATATTATTATAGATAGAGATAAACTGTTATCAGCAATAATGTTCAGCAACGTAAGATTTACAAATAAGTCAACATGACCGAAATGGTCAAAAGACCCCTTTAGGAGTTATTGCCCTTTATAGTCAACTTTTTACCATTTTTCGAAAATCTTTGTAATCTTTTACAAAAATCTTCTCCTCTGAAACTACTGGGCCAAATGAATCTAAACTTAGCCACAATCATCTTTGGGGTATGTAGTTTGTCAAATGTGTCAAGTGACCCGGCCATCCGACCAAGATGGCCTCCATGGCTAAAAATAGAACATAGGGGTTAAATGCAGTTTTTTGCTTAAAACTCAAAAACTAAAGCATTTAGAGCAAAACTTACATGGGGTAAAACTGTTTATCAGATATCAAGATCTATCTGCCCTGAAATTTCAGATGAATCGGACAACCCGTTGTTGGGTTGCTGCCCCTTAATTGGTAATTGTAAGGAAATTATTTTTTACTGTTTTTGGTTATTATCTTGAATACTATTATAGATAGAGATAAACTGTAAACAGCAATAATGTTCTGCAAAGTAAGATTTACAAATAATTCAACATGACCGAAATGGTCAGTTGACCCCTTTAGGAGTTATTGCCCTTTATAGTCAATTTTTAACCACTTTTCGTAAATCTTAGTAATCTTTTACAAAAATATTCTCCTCTGAAACTACTAAGCTAAATGATTCCAATCTTGGCCACAATCATCTTTGTGGTATTTAGTTCAAAAAGTGTGTCCAGTGACCCGGCCATCAAACCAAGATGGCAACCACAGCTAAAAATAGAACATTGGGGTAAAATGCAGTTTTTTTGCTTATAACTCAACAACCAAAGCATTTAGAGCAAATCTGACGGAGTAGAATTGTTTATCAGGTCTATCTGCCCTGCAATTATCAGATGAATCGGACAACCCGTGGTTGGGTTGCTGCCCCTGAATTGGTAACTTTAAGGAAATTTTGCTGTTTTTGGTTATTATCTTGAATATTATTATAGATAGAGATAAACTGCAAACAGCAATAATGTACAACAAAGTAAGACCTTAAAATAAGTCAACATGACCAAAATGGTCAATTGAACCCATAAGGAGTTATTGTCCTTTATAGTCAATTTTTAACAATTTTCATAAAATTTGTAAATTTTTACTATCATTTTGCACTGAAACTACTGAGCCAAGTTCATTAAAGATAGAGATAATTGTAAGCAGCAAGAAAGTTCAGTAAAGTAAGATGTACAAACACATCACCATCACCAAAACACAATTTTGTCATGAATCCATCTGCGTCGTTTGTTTAATCTTTACATAGACCAAGGTGAGCGACACAGGCTCTTTAGAGCCTCTAGTTTGGAAGAGGTATCTCCCCGACTACTGTTTTAGCCTTCTTGGTTATATCTTGGAGGCCAGTTTTGCATTGATTGTCTATTCTTTTACTATTGCTTTACCATGAATGTAAAGACAAACGTCATAATCATCATCAAAGGGCCTGTTTACTTTTCTGACGCACAGTTGCAGATCTGCCGATCTATTTTGCTATTAAAAGATTTCTCTGTCTTTTATAATTTTAAGACATTCAACATGTTCAAAGTTGATGAAGTCTTGTATAAACAGTCATAAAATATGTGGTTGGAACAAGCAGTATCAAGAAAAACATCAAACAAATGGAGGAGCAGACAGTATTAACGCCGCACCTCAGAGAGCGGGGAGTACAACGCAAGGTAAGATTACTGGGTATTAGCTTTATATCCTTTTCATGTGCTAATGTCATTTAATAAAATTCTGTGTACACTGAATGTTTTTCACTTGGTATCTTTATCTTGTATGTCAGTTGGATGCTGTTTTTTTATTTATCTTTTTATCAACATATTTTTTTTATTCAATTTATATATCAATTCTCCATTTCAAATGATAACTAGTGATCGAACACTGTTGTTAAGATGAATTTTGTTAACTTTTTTCCTGACTGTATGGATAATTAAGTTACTTTGTTCTTTCAGAGGTTTTTAACCAGTTCTGTTTTAGTTGCACTGGGGCTTATTGTAGTTCTTTTTATCAGTATTCACCTGTTGGGATCTACCTTATACGTTTTTTATTCCTGTATTTTATTGTTAACAAAACTTTGAATTTTTTGAAAAACTAAGGCTTTTCTACCTCAGGAATAGATTACTTTAGCTGTATTTGGAAAAACTTTTAGAACTTTGGTCCTCCATGGTATTCAACTTTGTACTTTATTTGGCCTTTCAAACATTTTTTGATTCAAGCGTCATTGATGAGTCTTTTGACGAGGCAGAAATATATATATTTATCCTTGTATCTATGATGAGTTTATTATTTGTAAAAAGCAGTTATAGAAAGTAAAACATATACAAATGATTCACCATAGAACACATAATTATATTATTTTATAAATAGCATCATATAAAAAAAATATTCTGTTATATGTATTTATTGTTTGGTTTTTTTTTTTTATAAACTAGGTCTTTTCAATTTTCTGTGGAAAGACCTATTGCTTTTCTTCTGATTATTAGGTCTCTCCACTTTTCTGTAGAAAGACCTATTATATTTGTTCCGATTATTATTAGGTCTCTCAACTTTCCGTGGAAAAAATATTGCCTTTCTTCTGATTATTTTGAAGAAAAAAAATTCTTCCTGATAATTATTGTTCATGCGCTGTATTGATATTTTAAAATATTTTGCTTAGATAATTAACATATGATATTGAACAGTTAATACACTTTTGAAACTAACACCGCCTTACCAAACAATTTACCATGTAAGAGTTTTCTCCCCAAACACTGTTTTTCTTGTACGTACCACTACTTTGCAACCGTAATTAGTCACAACAAATTTATTTTACCAAATTACTTGTTACATTATCAGGTTGAAAAGAATCATTGAATCGAAGGGATCTGAAAGTTATTTCCCCTTTTGTATTATACATGAGAGAATGTAGTAGAAACTCATTTGGCTAAAGTGATAAGGACATAGAGTCTTCTGATCAAAGGACATGGGTTCATCAAAATGAAAAAGGTCAAGGTCAAAGTTCAAGGTCATGTTTATTGTTGGGGTTTTTTTTTTTGCTTTAGCTTGTGCATGCTACCCCTAAGGAACTTAAAAGATACCTACAAAAGATTTTCACTTAATTTTAAGTTGTGATATGTCGAAAAAGGTACGTTTTATTTGATGCGAAGTGGTAACTTTCAGTTTTCTCCTCTTAAAAATTAAATTTAAAATGTATTGAATATAACTTACTAACAATAAAATTGAGAAAGGAAATGGTGAATATGTCAAAGCGACAACCACCCGACCATAGAGCAAACAACAGCCGAAGGCAACCAATGGGTCTTCAATGTAGCGAGGATTCCCGCACCCGTAGGTGTCCTTCAGCTGGCCCCTAAAATATGCATAATAGTACAGTGATAATGGACGTCATACTAAACTCCGAATTATACACAAGAAACTAAAATTTAAAATCATACAAGACTAACAAAGGCCAGAGGCTCCTGACTTGGGACAGGCGCAAAATTGCGGCGGGGTTAAACATGTTTATGAGATCTCAACCCTCCCCCTATACCTCTAGCCAATGTAGAAAAGTAAAAGAATAACAATACGCACATTAAAATTCAGTTCAAGAGAAGTCCGAGTCTGATGTCAAAAGATGTAACAAAAGAAAATAAATAAAATGACAATAATACATAAATAACAACAGACTACTAGCAGTTAACTGACAAGCCAGCTCCAGACCTCAATTAAACTGATTGAAAGATTATGTCTTCATCATATGAATATCAGGTACAATCCCTCCCGTTAGGGGTTTAGTATCATACTATCATAAAATATATGAGAAGAACATAACCCGTGTCATGCCAACAACTGTTTTTTTTAGAAATAAATGTGTTTAGTTCCGATGCAAAGACCCTATCAGTGAATCAATGTTAAAGCCAAAATATGCAATCTTTAATGACCTGACAACAGTATCGTAACTATATCCCCTTTTAATAAGTCTATTTAAAGGTTTTGTTAGTTTCTGAGGAGAATACTGACATTTTTGTGCTTTATAAAGAATATTTCCATAAAATTTTGGATGTGAAATACCTGAACGTATAAGATGTCTGCATGTTGAGTTATATTTACGAATTATTTCCTTATACCGGTGATAAAATTTAGTAAATGTTTTGACCAGTTTGTGATATCGAAAACCCTGGTGTAATAATTTTTCAGTAATACATAAATTTCTCTCGCTAAAATCTAATACATTGTTACATACACGAGTGAATCGTACAAGTTGAGATATATAAACACCATAAGATGGTGACAAGGGAACGTCACCATCTAAAAATGGATAATTAACAATAGGAAATGAAAAATCATCTCTTTTATCATAAATTTTTGTATTAAGCTTCCCGTTTATGATATAGATATCAAGATCGAGGAAAGGGCAGTGGTAATTGTTATCATTAGCTTTATTTAAAGTAAGTTCTACAGGATAAATTTCTTTAGTATACATACTGAAGTCGTCATTATTTAGAGCCAATATATCATCCAAATATCTAAAAGTATTGTTAAATTTTTGTATCAAATGTTGTTTTGATGGGTCTTTGCTAATTTTAGTCATAAATTGTAACTCATAACAATACAAAAACAGGTCCGCAATAAGTGGTGCACAGTTAGTCCCCATTGGAATTCCAATAACTTGACGATATACGGAATCTCCAAAGCGAACAAAAATGTTATCAAGTAAAAATTCAAGTGCATAAATAGTATCAAAGCATGTCCAATTGACATAGTTCTTTTGTTTATTGCTACTAAAAAATGATCTAAAAGAGTTTGAACATATGTACTCGCATTCCGACTTTTTAAATGCCCAGTTAATTAGGGATGTGAATTTTTTCTTAATAAGAATATGAGGCAAAGTGGTATATAGGGTAGAAAAATCAAAACTTTGAACAGATTCAAAATCACCAATATATGCATGCAATTTATCAAGTACTTCCAACGAGTTTTTGACACTCCAAAAGTAATTAATTCCACTATTTTCAAAGGCCTTATTTGAACAATTTATTATCAGGTTTTTTATTGTACCAAGTGTACTAGTAAGTAAAACAGACAATTTAGTAGTTGAACAATGGCTGGAAGATGAAATAAATCTATATTTGTAAGGTTTTTTGTGCAGCTTCGGAAGCCAGTACATAGTTGGGACTTTCATTGTGTTTGGTTCTGCTTGTAAAGAAGTAGCTAAAAGTTTATGTTTGTTACAGATGTCGTTTTCTGAAAATGAAGTCAGTTGGAATGTTGGTGAATTCGTGATTTCCTTTTGCAGAACCTCTATATAAAATTTACGTCAAACAATAATGATATTATTAGCAGCTTTATCAGCCGGGACAAAAACAAATTCCTTGGCTAGTTCTGTTAGTTTATTTTTGATACGCGAAATAGGGTTTTTATAGTTTTTGTTGAGGGTAAAATGTTCTTTAAAATGTTGTATTCGAATATCAACTATCTTCATTACTGAATTAAAAAAAGAGTCCAAAGATTTTTTGTCAGCTTTTTCCCGTTTTACCCATTTCAAACAGTAGAAGAGACATAGAAGAGACATACAGTCTATTATCCTTGCTTGATGACATCGAAAATAAGAAGAAGTCCATAGGTAAATACGATTGTGTAGATTTTGACCTTTGCTTCAACTTCATATTTATACATGATACAACCATAGGACTCTTTGTTTTAGGTTTAAAGCCACATAACCTTGACAATTGCAAACGGAAGGTGTAAACTGGAAGTAGCTATTTTTGTACTTATTCAATATAAAAAGTATATAAAACCATATATATTTGGAATCAGTGTCAAGTAAGCTATCAAAAAATACGTGAAGTGAAATTCTTCAGAGAGGAAGTAACGAATAATATCCCTTTTTCCCAAAAAAGTGTTTAGAAACCATCCTTGTTTTTAATCAGCATACAATAAGCTATCATTTGACATTTGTAATGACATTTTCAACTGGTAAACTATAACTGATTGAGACAAACTTTGTTTTTATTTGAGGTCCTTAATCAACAAAAGCGAAAATTAGGTCAAGGTCATAGGTCACGGTCATATTCTTAATACAAATTTTGATTTTTTTTTACCTTTCAAAAACAGTGCAAAATATATGGACAACATATTTCTATAAAATTCTAATTTTTAACATGTCAATTTTGGAATAAAGGGTGCGTAGACTATAAATGGAAGTGTTCTCCCCTTTAATATTTAGAATGATGCGTAAGTGATATAACTCATTAACCATACATAATTAAGACCTAGGGTCTTTGGATTTGAGGTGCTTGGTTTATAACATTGTAAATGAGGTCAATTCCATAGGTTAATTGAACGTTCTAGATTTTGACCTTTGCTTCAAATTCATATTATTACGTCATAGAGTCATAAGTTTGTGTGATTTAAGCTATAAGAGTTTGAAAAGCAAACCGGGAGTGACCTTGTGTAAATTGGAAGTAGCTATTGTTTGATTTTTTCCTATAAAAGTGTGTAGAAACCATATATATCTTTAACACCAGCTAAGAATTTCCTATCATTTGACACGAGCAATGATATTTTAAACCGAATTTTAATATTTTTATATCAAAATAAATCGTTAGAAGAGGAAAGACCTTCAATAATTGGTTTTTAAGAATTCTGTTTGTTTCCTTCTACCATCTAATTTTTCTTGCGCGGTATGTTCGTTTTATAAGATGTCGCTTACTTTTTTGGTATATGATATCAAATAGTTTATACGCTTTTGAAACTGACATCGTTTAACCGAACAGTTTTCTATGTAAAAGTTATTTCCCAAAAACTATCTTTTCTTGTGGCCACTACTACTTACGCAACCGTTAAAGAATAGACAAAATTATTTTACCAAATTGCTTTCTTTATCTCCGGGATATGTTGAATAACTTTGACCGAAGTCATCTGGAGATTCCATATGAGAGTTATTTTCCCTTATGCATTTGATATAAATGATGTGGATTTGAAATTTTTGAGATAGAGACGTTTGTTTATTTTCACTTTTTTCATAAACCGTGCAAGTTATAGACAACATATTTTTCTTTAAATCATCAGTTGCGACATGTCGTTTCTCAAAAATTATGGTTGAAAGGTTGCTTAGAGATAGAGATATAATTTTAAGTTGTTCTTTCATCCCCAGGAATATTTGGCTAAATTGGATCGAAGCGATTCGATGAAATTTTATAGGAGCTATCTACCTTCACAAAATAAATTTGTCGGTATGTTATTTTACTCATAAACCGTTAACCGTATAACACTGGACTCTTTTTATTTGAGGTCTCTATGTCCTAACTTAAAAAATGAGGTCAAGGTTAAAGGTCAACGTCAAGTTCTCAATTTTGACTTTTTTTTGTTTTTGCAAGTTTCTCCAACACTTTTAAGATATATATGAAAGAACAAGTGCAATATGTCTGCTTTATTGTAATGAAGATATATAACATTTGATCTGAAACAATCTAATGGCATCTTATAGGAGTTAATGCCCCTGAAATGTCAGAATATCAGGTTTATACTAATTGATTATTACTTCAACATGGTTCATTATATAGCCATATGGTCTTTAACAAAAGGTTGGGTGACATATGACCTTGAAAAATGTCAACCAGAAGTGACCTGGAGAAAAACTATATATTTTTTTAAATCAGTGTGAAGGAAGCTATAATATAACACCGTAAGGACATTTACCTCACCGGAAGTAGCACATATAAATCTCCCTTATATTACTCAAAAGTAAATAAAAACCATTTATTTATCGCATCAGTATAAAAAAAAATATGATTTGATACTAAATTTACCTTTTGTAAACTGGAACTATTTTCTTTTTAATAACTTTTGAGAATTGACGTGGAGACCCTTCAATTGTTCTCTCAACAATTGGTTTTTAATTTTATTTAAGATTTGTCTGTAGTGTAGCCTTGAATACATTAATTTAGTTTTGATCAATTGTGCAATTTTTTTTTATATCAGAGTGTAGTACTGAATATACGACTGTTACTGATGATAAAAGGGTTACATTCACTGACACAAGCACTTGAACTCTTTGAGTACTTTAATTGGATCATGTTGTTGATATTTTGGCCGTCTTCATTCATTTACTGGCATCTTATAGAAGTTAGTGCCCCTGAAATGTCGTAACATTATATGGTAAGTTTTAGAGTTTCCAAAAGCTGTTGCATTAATCAAAATGAAAATATTTGCAGAACTATTATTGGCGAAAGATGTTCGATATTGTCAATGTTGTTTATTATTAAGGGCATATCTGACCGTTGCCTAATCGATCGTCATTTCAATCTTTAGTTTGCTTTTACTGTTTTATCTTGACAAAAATATCTTATCTTGATATTATGTGAATGATATTGTTTAAAGGTTACTTTGTTTAAATATATTAACATGTTTTGCTAAATGTACTTGAAAAAAGTAAAATCACAAAAATACTGCACTTAGAGGAAAATCAATTCGGAAAGTCCATAATCACGTGGCAAAATCAAATATCAAAACACATTAAAAACGAATGGACAAGAACTGTCATATTCCTGAATCATTGTTATCATTCGAATCGTTTACTGTGCTTTATTTTGTGATATAAGTAATGGATTTGATTGTATCGTTAATATGTGGGCACCATGAGTTACTAATAAAAATATTTTATATTATCTTATCTTATAAAATGTTTTTCTATCATTGAATAGCATGAATCACACGAATAGCATGAATCGCATGAATAGCACCAAACAGAACAAGCACACAGGAAAATGTGTTTAAATGTGAATTCCCATTACTTTAAGACGTGTCACGGTACTTTTCTATCCCAAATTCATGTATTTGGTTTTGATGTTATATTGGTTATTCTCATCGGATTTTGTCTAATGCTTAGTCCGTTGCTGTATGTGTTACATTTTAATGCTGTGTCGTTGTTCTCCTCTAATATTTAATGCGTTTCCCTCAATTGTAGTTTGTTACCCCGATTTTGTTTTTTGTCCATAGATTTTTGAACAGCGGTATACTACTGTTGCCTTTATTTAAAGGAATACACTGTAACATTGAGTTGCACCCAGACACACAGGTTTAGTCCATAGCTTTCTACTCGTTTGCAATGTTTGATCATTTGATTTTGACATTTGAGTTGGGTTTTTTTTTTTTGGAGTAAGGTATTTCTGTTATTTACTTTTTTATATATACTTGTACTCTTAGAATTAAGGACTTAACCTTGATGATGCTGATAATATTTTTTCTGTCTTCATTCAATGACTAATTGTATATGGTAAGTACAAGGGTTTTTGAAGGCGGTCACATTTGGGGAAACAAATCTTCATGGTGGCCTAAAAAATATTGATGGAAGATTTTAGCGTAATAAATTTGACAGTACGACACTGTTCATATTGTTCATTATTTTGGGACTATCATTTCTACAACTTTAATGGTCAAAATTAAGGATGACAACGACATATTGTCTATCTCTACCAGTTGTAAAATTGCCCAGTAATTTTAGGAATTTCGTTATTACAAATTATTTTTTTGTTGATGTATAAATTTTGTCTGTGAAAAAAAATCGTAATACAACATTTAGTTCATACTGAATAAATTACAACACAAATGAAAAAAAAATAGAACTTTTTTTATGCAAACTAGTAAGCACGACTTTTTTTTACGAACAAAGCAATAAAAAACCAACATGAAAAAACACGTTAAACTGTTTATATTTTGTTTATATTTTCTAGTACATCTCCATTTTTTTGGGGTTAATTAAACAGCATCTGTTATAATTTTTTCTTAGTTATTTTTTTCGGACTCTTCCCTTTTATTTCCAAAATTAGATTTTTTTTTAAAGTGTTTCAATGAATGTGATGAGAAAATATTATGAGAAAATATTACTAACAGTAATGGTAGTTTGTGGAAAACATGCGAAGGATACCAAACAGGGTGTTTAAACTGACAACCAATGGTAACAAAGAAAATGTCCTGATTATTCGTACATGTAATTCATCGTAAACTTGTCTTTGTGTCTATATGTTACTATATTATAAAGGATATATGTTTCAGACATTCGCTTAGATAATTAAGAAAAATACATTTTGACATGTTTTGATATAAATAAAATTAGATTTCTGTTGTTTTTATTTTTGTGGAATTATACCTAAAACTGCATTTTTGGTTAAAGTCTTTATATCATTATTTTACATAGTATAATATATAGTTTTTACAGAAAAAATGAATTAAGTCATTAACAGAATACATGTGCTTAAATTATTTAGTAAAATCTATTTGTAAAAAGTTCAAAATTGATTAAGGATTTTTTTATTTCCATTTCCTTGTTGAATATTACCATTGGAAATTTTCTTATCATTATATCTAACCAAAAAGTAAGATTTGATATTAATTAAAAATATTTAGTGACGAGAAAGTGATCTTATATCTGCATCCATTATAACTAATCTTTTAAGTTTGTAAATGAAATGTTAGCCAAGCTCTACACGTGTAATTGCAATATTATTCAACATCAACTTCAATTTCAACCTGACACAGTTTTTATCGATTACGAAACAGCAACCAAGAATGAACCATGCATGGATTGCCCAGGGGTAAGAGTTAAGAGTGGTTTCTTCCAATTCATTCAATTCTATACAAGAGAATTCGTCTACTGTAAGCCCGACAACAGAGGTATAAGAAGCAGATTAAATTAAGAAATAAATAACTTTTTTTTCGAATTTCTATAAGCACAAAAAGTCAGTAGCCCTTTCCACAAAAAAAACTTAAGTGTAAAATTAGTCTTACGATAAAAATATTTAGTTGGACTGTTCAGAAATATTTTAGACTTACGATAAATTTTCTACTTAAGATTTTTTTGTGAAAAGGGCTGCAGGTTTCAAGGAAGGTTTGATGGATCTTTTGGAAAAAGATATCAAACTTGAAAACTTCTCAGATGAAAACTGGCAATATTTCTTTAATGCCGCTGAATTAAAAACCGATAGGCAAAGAAGAGAAAGAGATGACAAGTTAATTCTCGAATATCTTGAACAATTGGTACCTTTAGATGCGACCAAACACGAATTGTTACAACGAAAGCTTATCAATAAATATAACCTTTAAACTATCCATCTTTTGCTTATTGTGTTGTACATAAAGAATCAAGACCGTTAATTCTTTAATTTGAACTATTTTATATTTTATATTTCAAGTTTTTGTTTGTTTAAGAACGTATAACAGTACTTCTCCTCGGTTTGCATGAAAAACCAAATGTATTGTACCCATGAAATATTATCTACCCAACGTTATGGAACCATGCAATATAGAAATAAAGACCCAAATGAGTATAAACAATAAAATGAACCATATCACTGCATTGTGAGACTTTGTAAAGGTTAAGTGGGGCTTTATCATGTCCGTCACCTTAATCTGATGATATTCCCAACAATGACCAATTTTTAACATCAAATAATAAAATATAATTCATGTTGTATGAAAGTGATGATGTAAATGGAGAGAATAGAGATCTCAACATTCTAAAACTGTTTGCTTCGTCAGGTTTTCTATGTAAAAATGTAAACAACACGTTATAAATATCATACGTCCGACGCGCTTTTTTTGGTTTAGCTTCATCAGGAACGCTCAAAGCCGAATATCGATAGCGGTTTAATAGACAATACAATTTTCTAGTTTCTAGTTTCTAGCTTTTTGGTCAATACGTAGGATTATCTGACAGATGGAGTTGTCATTCTCGTTTTAACAATTACATCATTGACCAGTGTCTATTCACTCGAATTTATTCAAGATATTGGCAAAGAGATGTTAATGATTCAGTTTAAAAAAAAAAGGAGAGAGATACACGAGGGACAGTCAATCTCATAGATCGAAAATAAGCTGATAATGCCATGGCTAAAAATAAAAAGACAAACAGACAATTAATAGTACACAATACACAACATAGAAAACTTAAGACTTAGCAACACGAACCCTACCAAAAACTGGGATGATCTCAGGTGCTCAAGAAGTGTAAGCTGATCCTGTTCCACATGTGGCTCCCGTCGTGTTGCTCATATTGTTCATACCAGGTAAATAGTCTAATTCAGTATGTCACATTCGTGGTTAAAGTTTTGACATGGCTGAAATTATTCATGCTCGGGGAGTGTTATACATGTTTTGTATAACAGGAACGTCCATGTTTAATACAAGGTTAAATCTAAAACTACATGTATTTATATCTGTATATATATAAACAACTCGTCTAAACATCAACCCAACAATGTTAGATCTGTAAATTTGCTTTCGCAAATTTTTGGTTCTTCCCTCGCCGGGATTCGAACCCATGCTACTGTGATATCGTGACACCAAATCGCCTGCACTGCAGCCGTCCCACTAGACCACACGACCACCTGGGCTCTCAAAAAAAAGAGCTTTCGGTGGGCATGTGTTACCTTTCCACGTCAGTTTTAATCTAGCGGCGTACTACAGTACATGATATATAAGGCATGAAGATGTTATTGTTACAGATCAGCTAAATTATCTATAGTAAAGGATCCTACAAATTAATGTAAGATACAGTCACAGAAAATAATTATATTCATAAGTACGTCTGAGTCAGTACAATGTTAGATCTGTAAATTTGCTTTCGCAAATTTTTGGTTCTTCCCTCGCCGGGATTCGAACCCATGCTACTGACTCAGACGTACTTATGTATATATATATATATATATATATATATATATATATATATATATATATATATAATAAACATGTGTTTTTCTTCAATTAATTACTATTATAGAAAACAGATTACAAAAATTCAATTTGTATGTATCCTATTTAAAATGTAAAGGATAAACATGATTTTTTTTCAAAATTGTTGTCTCAAATATGGTTTCTATGCAAGATTTCAACGAAGGTTATGCATGATTATTTTATTTTTATATTCAAACCAAGTACTCCATTTAGGTCTTCTCATCATAGGTCATTTTATTACACTCAGTTATATTCAGAGTATCATTTTTAAGGACAGCGGAGAATTGCATTCTGTCTGTCTGATATTCATATTGTATAACATGAATAAATATAAAACCACGTTGTGAATTAGGAAACTGCTTGTTATAAATACAATTGTATTTATAAAATGAGATGCGAATGTAAACGACAATGAGATTGCATATTGACATACGAATCTTATCTAAAATAAAAAAGAGGCGAAAGATACTAAAGGGACATTTATTTTTCATGTTGCTTAGTCTTTATTTATCTATGTTTGTGTACTATTGTTTGTCTGTTTCTCTTTTTCTTTTGTAGACATGACGTTGTCAGTTTATTAATCTATGAGTTTGAGTGTCTCTCTGGTATCTTTCGCCCCTATATATTTCGCTATTCCTTTTAAGAAACAAAGCAGAACCATTTCTCACTTTAAATCTATTCGTTCTGTAGCTGAGTATTAGAATGCGGTCCTCATAGAAAGTACCCTCATTGATAGTATCCGTTCTGTACCAAACAGAGCCCCTTACATTAATGATTCTAATGCAATGGTTCTGAATGAATGACAGTAAGTGTAAACTTCTCTATCTCATTGTCTGTATATAAGGAAACCAACATTTTGAATTGCGGAATGTATTGACATTTAATTTCTACACTAATTAGTATAAAAAAACTCACTAGAAATCTTCTTTTTGTCAAATTTTATTATATTCTAAAGCGGACAAGAAGCCAAAAGACGCCTGGTGTTTGCGTTTGACGCCGGAAGCACTTATGACATCAAATAGTTTAGGGGCCAAAGAAGATAACATTTTTTTCGCGGAATTTTCGTAAATGATCACTTTACACTGAAATAATGATTGAAATTGAATTGTGTACTGGTTTTGCATTAGAAAACGCTACGCGTTGCCAGGAAAATAAAAGACAGTAAACCTACTGATGGACGTCCGCAAAGATTCAAATACAATACATGTATTTCTTAAATAACGATATATATGCCGTTACTTCTGTTGGATAACGTTAAGACTCCACCCGGGTTACAACCCTACAAATGCAACTTCAGCTCTCCTTCTATTCCACTTTGGAAAGACACTTTCCTGAAAGTCAAATATACAAGATTCTCATTTTTTTTATATTCAATAAATAGCGTATACAACTGTTAACGAAGGCGTTATTATATATAGATAAATAACATTTGTGTTATTGATAATGTCTTAATAAGCAAGGATATGAAGCGAGTCCGCTAGGACGAGCTAATATTCGAGATTATAAGTCAGTATAAAAAAATGAATGTCACTATTCTTTTTTATCAGCAAACTGTATATCGTTTGTTGATGAGAATATCAATAAACTCATCATAGATACCAGGATTAATTTTGTGTATACGCCAGACGCAAGTAAAATGAAATAGTTAGTCAAAATTTCTTTTACGTGTACAAAACGTTGGATAGTTGTATGGTTGTATAAGTAAAGTGTTGTTCATTTCAATGACAAATTGAGGATGATGGACTTGAGCACATGATGTTGTCGTACTGATACATGCCGTCATTGCCTACTACTTTTCGAGTATCATGTCCTTTCTATGATCTTAAAAAATATACGACAATAAGATTAAAGGAAAAATGTACAAATTTCCGATAACCAGATTGATTGATTTATGTTGAACAAACTTGACAAACGATAGCTGAAATGTATTTTTCAAATAGTCGTGACATAATTATTTTTTTATATGAGTAGGTTCTTCAAAGTTGACAGACATGTATGCAGCTCTGAAATTTCTATCGCAATTGAAAAATAAAGGTATGTTGGACCTATTGTTACAGGTCACCACAAAGAGTTGTTGCAACGGTTCGTAACCCCCGTGTTTGGCTCTACTGGACACATCGGATTCATTTCACCGTTCTGATGAGTATTAATCACGGGTGCCAATCCACTGCCGCGTTTGGATAATTCGAGAGATAAATATATTAATTGAAACACTCAAACCTTGAATCACGAAAAGAAGATAATGAGGTGTATACATCACAAAGGCAATCTAAGTTTCTACAAGTTTTCTAGCAAGTGGTGGATAAATGATACAGATACAGAAGCAGAAGAAGAGGTGAATTCAAACGGACATCGGAGGGAACATTGAATTTTCTTTGTATATATTTTTATTATTTGATCGCACCCTAGTCATGAATACTGGATTAACGCCTACAAAGATTTTCCATCAACCCTACAGAAGACTAAGCATCGCTTCTTGTGTAAAGACAGAAATTAAACTGAAATCTTTGAGGATGTTTTAGTAAAGTTATCGATATAATGCTATATTATAAAATTAATGCGAATTTTCATAAATCATTCTAATCTGCAGTTTGTATAATCGGGCAATTTATAAAACAAACTGTAACATAATTGTAATTCATTATCAAACAAACAATTCGAAAAAAAATTCACCCAAATCTCTTTAATTCACCTACTCTGAAATTTTCTAAATGAGCTGAAAGAAAATGCACATGCTGTATACATGGTATATTCAAAGCGAAACAACTCTGAAGTATTTTAAGAAAACGCGCATTTGACGTGTGAAGGCGCGTATTAGATATAAATCATTTGACGTGTGTAAGCCATTTCAGATACTTTTTTTTTTTTTTTTTTTTTTTTTTATCTTTGTTGGTTAGTTTAGTGTTAAATGTTGAAGTGTCCCCATGTTGTACACAAAAAGACTATTATTCATGTTAAATTTAATTTGTATAATTATCAAAATAACAAACATCAACAAATAATATATTAGAGTATCACCTCTTTAAAACATTAGCATGATTAGTTATAAAATACAATATAATTTAAACAGATCAATTTATAAAAGAACCACTCTAAAAACAGTTATGAGAGACTGTAAAACACACCTTAAAAATACATTTATATTACATACATAATATATATCAATATAGCTTAGCATAACATATCATAATACTAAAATGCAATTCTTTTGTGATCATATCATGAACTCATTTCTTTTCACTATTAACTGGGACTTATGATGCATTAACTAACAAATACTTGAATTGTTCGAAATATTCAGGATTTTCAACACCAGGTAAACATTACCTTAGCTGTATTTGGTAAAACCTTTTGGAATTGTTAGTCCTAAAGGATCGTAATTGCGTCACTGATTCGGTATATTGACCAACTAAATATATATATTGGCCCCAGCTGTGTTACAGAGAATATGTAGATAACTACTGCTTAAATACAACTGTTGCATGATTTACAAATCTATGAATCTGTAAAAAAGAATAAATAAATCATTATAAATTTAATTAATGGCTAATGTATTAAGAAAAATTATTGAAAATGATGATTTTAAATGAATAATTGAACTACTAAATTAATGAACGCTTTAGCTTTTTATTCACAAACTTGAACAGATAGACAAAAAAAGAAACAACTGTGTATTCAAATTTTTCATTTGACTAATTAATAACCATCAAATAGGCATGATATCTTGTTTACGATCTTACAACATCACCGATAGCATGCGTAAAGTCAGCACAGTATTCAGCTCTTATGTGCTTGCATGAAATATCCTTGATTGGTTATTTCATATACTATTCTTAAATACTTAAAATCAAACGAAATATTTGATTTCACAATCGTTAAATGAATATGTTTTAATTCTATGGATCTTCTTATCCCAGGCATAGATTACCATAGCCGTATTTGGCACAACTTTTTGGAATTTCGGTCCTCAGTGCTTTTCAACTTTATACTTGTTTGGCTTTCTAACCATTTTGATATGTAACGAGATAAATACTGGGAAACTATTAGTATGCTATTAACAGAACAGCATGCCAAGTGTAGTGTGTATAAATCATCTATTTTTTCCTTCCTTGACGTAACCATGGTAACTGAAATGTTTATTTCTAATGATAAGGGTGTTTTGTTCCATATGTTGTATTTTTTTTTTATTAATATTGCAACGAAATGGGGGTCCCTTGGAATGGAACTTGTTTTCCCTAAAATTGTGTGATGATGTTGTTAAAACCTTACCGTTCATTGACTGTTTTTATTATATATTTCTTGCATAACTATGTTTGTTAACTTTTTATTATTCTTGTCCATGTTTTTACAATCGGAACACCTGTGAATTGTTTACTTCAAATGAAGTACACCAATGACGTCGATAACCTATTTTTGTTATGACGTCGGCTCTGGCTTTGGTAATTTCGGTAAATGGTAAGCCGAAATGGTAAATGGTAAGCCGAAATGGTAAATGGTAAGCCGAAATGGTAAATGGTAAGCCGAAATGGTAAATGGTAAACCATTTCGGTAGATTGGTTTACCTAAGTATAAATACGGTGGAGAAAACCGATAAGGCTTTAGTACGACTTTACCCTGGGCAAGTAACACACGCTAATTCCAAGCGATTTAAATATACATGTACCGAAACCATTTACCAGACTATTAAAGTAGTAACCAGACTATTTCCGTATAATGTGGGCTTGTTAGTTCCTTTTAAACAAGTGAGAAACGTTATCTTTTTACATTGAATTCAATTTACCATTTGCCGATTACCAAGCTATAGTTCGTAAACTTTCGAGATATATATTTCCGCTATCCATTTTCTTTACGATATTCTAATAAAGTAAGGTATTTATTTGTTAGACTAGAATACTGTTAAGTTATATACTATTTGTATGAATTGTAGATATTTAGCGCATCTTAAAGATAATACAAGTTGATTTTTATTTAACGAGTCTGTTATTCTTTCAAAAACCTTAACAGAACTAAACTAAGATCTACCAGAATACCACTAAGTACCACAAAACCTATACAGAACCAACCTTAGATCTACCGGAATACCGCTTAGTACCACGATACCAGAGTACCACGCTACCAAAGAAGGGTTCAGTTCATATATACTTATCCATGTTATAAAACACATTCTTATTGCAAAACACTAAGGATTACACATTTATAGTTTAACATCTAAGCCTGACAGCTTGGTTTTCGTTACAATATATTACCCTGACCAATACAGGGCGGCAAAAATAGTCTATAGACTCATTAATTTGTTCCTCTCCACGGAAATCTTTAGTAAAAGGCGAAAGATTTATTCGTGGATTGAAGAGAAACCAGAGTAATTGTAAATAGCAATTTAAAGGTTAATATATAACTAAAACTTATTCTAAGTTGATGGTATTGCTGTAAAATTTTGTAGAATTTCATGCTTCAAATATAATCTGTACTGATTCAAAAATATTAATCTGATCAAACAATTTAGTAGAAATTATTGATAACAAAACAATACATATAGCAATAATGAAAATATCTTATTTTTGAAAGAAATAAAGTTGTAAATAGACAACATTTGTCGAAAGCTACAAAATAAGGGAGGTAATGAAATAGTTATTATTTTTATTATGAAAATTTATATTAGTCAACAATGGAATAGAATTTCCTTTATAATACTTTCGATAATGCTAATTCCAAAATCATACATATCATGGAATAGTATGTCCAATGCATGGGAGAAAATCAAATACTACGTAATAAAAAGAAATAAATATAAGCTCGAAAAGCAGCAAATATTACATAGCATTGGTTAAAACTAAGTTTTCTCATGAGGCTCTGTTAGGAGGAACCTCAGGGAGGAGCAATTAAGCGTTGACATGTCAAACTCTCACACTTGAAAGGAAACTTGATCAATGAAATGTTGAATAAAGATGAATTGTTAAACGATAAACAATGTGGTATGTATTCAAATACTCATTGTAGAAAGAAAAAAAACATTTATATAATTTAAAAAAGTCAATATAGTTATAACGGACTGGAACGTCCTCTCCGACAAAGTCATTCAGAAGAGGATTCAGACACCATCTGTAGACTGTCTTATATATCCATAGAGATTATTTTTGGTGGATGCTTGTAGTAGAATGCGGTTCTGCTAACTATAACATTTCATTTTCAAGCTTCACTGATTATCTGAATGCTAAAATATATCAACGAGACGTAAAAATGTTTTAATACTGATAAATATGTGAACGAATTTCAAAATCCATTCGGGTACGTCAAAAATTGAAGTTTTATCCTGTTGATTCGTTAATGAGCGATAGACCAGTTTCGACCCGGAACAGTCATTTTAACAGCATTTGCACTTCTTAAAAGTTCTGAAACCTTAGAAAAGCGAACTTAAATTACCTCATAGAAAGACATTTGAGCAGATTTTTAGCGTTATTTTGACAAAATCAAAATTCATGTAGTCGATGATTTGCTCCCATTGTATCAGTACAAAAAATGAACTCACAATGAGGGTTATGTGTGGATTATCGGAAAATAAATGAGAACATCATAAAAGATGCGTTTCCAATACCGAGGATGGAAGATAACTTGGATATCAAAACGGAGGACTTTATTAGTATTAATCAAATTCATTTTAACTGTATAATGTTGCGTCAACGTTCCAGAGTATTCTTGAAGCATTAATGAGCTACTGGACTTCAAAAGTATATTGCATTGTTAAATCTTTGTGATGTTTTTTTTAATGAAAAATCAAAACATGACAAACTTAGATCTATTAGACTAAGGTACAGTTCTTTTTTTCCAGGAAATTCATTAAAAATGTTTGTCAATAGTATAATACATATATGTAAATTTACAAAACAAGACTGAGTTAAATGGAATTGGACAGAAGAATGTAGTAACAAATTTGAAATTTAAGAAAAAAGTAATACTGTACAATGATGTTCATTATAATATTTGTAATATTTAGGAATTTGAAGTGTATGTGCGACAGATTGTAGTAATTATATTATGGTTAGGTTTTAGCATAATTGCATTTCGTGGTTTGTTTTTTTTTTTTTTAATATATACGCGTTTGAGTGTTGCATATATACCGCTCTATGACTTCTGAGACACCTGTTGATATCGGGAACGGTCGCAGCACCGCCAGGAGGAAATAACACAGGTATAGGAGAGTGTGGTAGACTAGGTTTATAGTGTAGTTATGAGATACAGAAACCAGTGTATTTACTTCTGTTAATGGAGGTATCAGAACATGTACATATTGTTATATTAATTGAAAGTTTAGACGTAAAGCACGTTATTGCGTCAATGCATTGAAATGCGACAGAGCAATTTGATAAATAGCTCTTCTATGAAATCTAAATAGTTCAGCTTTATGAAATTTATATCCATAGATTAGGCAGGTATTACTGTTTCCAAAAATATAAAAAAAATATTCTTTAACTTTTCATAATAGTTTCAAATAATGATACAAATGTTGCCAAAACGTCAAAAATATGCGTGTCAGACGTAACAAATTATTCGCAAAATAACTTTTGCTGGAACTTTTGTGGTCTAAAAAAGAGTTTAAAATCCGCGAAAATTCGCATGAATGATAAACGTCATATATAATATATTATGTCATTGCTGTTTTTTGTGTTGATGGAACGGTCAAAGCTGATTTTTTCAAAAATGAATAATCCTCGCCATGGTCAGGTTTCGGAAAATGGTAAGTTATCAAAAGTTATCGCTTTTTAAAATACCAGATGATATAAAATTTTGTTTTCATAAATTATTCCTACAAAAGTGCTTAGATAGACCATTTCAAATCCGGAATTTTACAGCACTCACACCACAAATAAAAACGCATTGGCTTCGGGAAAATGTCTTGCAAGATTGTCCAATGTCGAATTTCGCCGCTTTTTACCAAAAACACTGTCAGTTTCAACGTCATTATATTAAACATTTTATTTGTAGCATACCAAATAGTGCTTTTGCGTAATTGTGCTTTCACCCCACAATACGATAACATACTTTTGGATAGTCTGTTAAGTCGAAATGACTTCCTTTTTTAACAAATCAAATGTCTTGCAAGTTTGTCCACTGAACAATTTTCTTACGTTTTGAACGTTTTCGACGCTATACATATATATGTATTTTCAAATTATTTCTAAAATTTTGTTCTTTGTTTTGGTGTTAAACACCACTACATCATGTACATGTATAAACGACATTTGTTGTATTTTATTGACCTGTCATCATAGGTAGGAGAAGCCGGACATCAGGCGACCTTAAGTTAAAATATTTGCAATAACTGTCGATTAGGATCGGACTCGAACAAATCTCGACACGAGCTTATCTTAAAATCGCCGCAGGCTTTTTATCACTTTATATGAACTCATTAGGCCAATCACCCTCCTTGACCATCGAAATTGAAAGCAGTTCGTATTATCATATGATATATGAACGATATTTCATTGTTTTTAAATAACAAGTACGGTTCGATTTCATGTTTTAAGATCAGAGGACAAAACAAATTAACCAAATTACAAATTTCGAAAATAGATAGAATCATAGAAACCACGATAAGAACTGTAATATATAACAGTAGTTATAATCAAATAGAAAATGAATAATTATCTAAAATAATAATAAAAAAAAAAACATATGGTAATTTGTCTCTAAATAGGTAAAATATTTCAGATTACTGGGGTTGTTCATTTAACCAAGATTCTAAAGTTGTGAAAGGGCTATATTACGAGAGGATAAAAGATCAACCGTTTATTTTCAAACTTGTGAAGTGTAGAACTGCGATTCGCTATTCATCTTCAATACGGTTCATTTGTGCTGAAATTGAAGGAGGCAGTAAAATTGTTGTACCTGAGGAGTTACACCTAGATTTTATACAAAGCTTGTAAACATATCAGATGAATATAATTACTTTTTCACGCAATCATTCTCTTTCTTGATTTAATTACTCCGTTGTAAACAGAGTTTCCTTAAAATCCTTTCACTTATCATCACACACACCCCCCTTCCCCACCCAAAAAAAACCCACAAAAAACAACAACATTAAAAAAAAGATAAAAGATAAAAGCACAAAACACAAATGTTATTTAAGCAACATGAATTGCTTCCTCCTTTCCCTCTCTTCTTAAATTTAAACGGGTGACCAACACATTATATTATATACTATAGGCACTATTTTCTCAACCAAATACCTATTTTGTATTGTTAATTTTTGCTTGAGTAACTACCAGTAGGAAATATTTCATACATATTGAAGACTTTGAAGTATCCATATCGATCAAAAATGAGTACAAACAAAACGAACAAAGATACTCGATTACCGACGTAAAACGTAAAATTTTGACGTTACCAATTGGGACGCAATATCGTGCGTAATGTCTTAGTTATTCTTTGTTGATATTAAATGTCTGTTTTATAGAGATTAAGAGTATGACATAATGTTCACATCTGTAACCCTATCCGTGATATCTTTCCTATTATGTCTGTGTTGCTCACAAATTAGTGTCAATGAATTGGAAATATATGCTATTATCATACAAACGAGAGGTGTAGCTAGCTATAAAACCAGGATTGATCCGCATGTTTTTCACATAATCCTGTACCAACCATTTAATTACGGGCTCCCAACCTGACACAGGCACATATTTAATTTACTAGTAGTTCAAAAAGAAAGTGATAAATATGAAAAAAATAAAAGCACATGTAGATGAGTTTTTTTTCGAAATATTAAAAAAAACCTACCATTTCATGTTAGCTTTAGAAAAAGAAACACTTAGTTATTGTACCAGTTTGGGCTAAACTTATTTTTACGTGTTCTTACGTTGCTGTTACATAATTGATCCAGGTTAAGGGAGGGTTGGGCGATAACTAATATGCAAGCAAGTCATTCCGTACCCTGACCATTTCGTACCTCTGCCATTCCGTACCCAAATCTGCCATTTCATACATTTAACAGTTCGTACCCACGATAATATCCATTTCGTACACCATTGGCCGAATTCATCTACCATTTCGTACCTCATGGACTTAATACATGTAAGTGTAGTAGAACTTTCTAGGGCTTATTAAAACACAATACGTTTGTTGGTTCCTTTTATTTCTGAACTAACTTCAGGATAATAACAAATATATAAAAAGATACCCTACAAAATAAATACAATAGTAAGACTCTGACCGTTTATCAAATAAATAATCTGATACATAGGTTTCTATCCATGTATTATGATAAACAAATGTTTTACTATTTAAAATATAATTAAAACTGTTCTGCATGTATTTACAACAATATGCTTATATTGTTGAGCGTAACTGACAAAGTCTAGTACATATGCACTTAACGACTCGTATTAAATAAAAAGTCTAATATACGAAAAATAACTAAAGCGGTTAACACAAACTTTAACATAAGCAAACTAACAAAACTAAAAGCAATAGCTGCATGCTGTATGAATGCCGTAAGCACAAAATAGCAACAAACAAAAATACGAACATAACAAAAATAACACTTAGCTTACCTCGCAAGAGGTGCAAAGGCCTCCTGATTTATCTATATGGAAATTAATTCACATCATCCCAGGATTACTTAAACGTGTTGTTTTCCATTTTTTAAAATATACCTGTATAACAAATAAACAAATTGTAATCCATGTTTTACTGTAATAAAAACCACCTATTTACGATTTGTACTCTTAGCTAAAATAATCAATCAACTGTTATTATGTTTATATCTTTACCTTTAAAAATATTACATTCATTCCGGAACACACGAATTCTCATACAATGTGTATTAGATTCATAATTTACCAAATTAGTTAAAAGTACTTTATTTATGAAAATATGTAAATAACGTCTCTTAAGCAATTTAATCAAACAGATAATACTTTACTGTACTTTATCTATTTTATATCGTTTTAAAGCATTCATCTCGCATTCAACATTTACCGTTAGGGCATCATAACATATATGAGAAGAATATAAGCCAACAAATTGTTTTTAAATAAATGTGTAAAGACCATATATTTAAATCAATATTAACGCCAACATATGCAATCTTTAATGACCTGACAACAGTATCGTAACTATATCCCTTCTTAATAAGTCTATTTAAAGGTTTCGTTAGCTTCTGAGGTGAATACACTGACATTTTTGTGCTTTATAAAGACTATGTCCATAAGAAATTGGATGTGAAATACCTGAACGTATAAGAAGTCTGCATGTTGAGCTATATTTACGAATGATCTCCTTATACCGATGATAAAATTTAGTAAATATTTTGACTAGTTTGTGAAATCGAAAACCCTGATGTAATAATTTTTCAGTAATACATAAATTTCTCTCGTTAAAATCTAAAACATTGTTACATACACGAGTTAATCGTACAAGTTGAGATATATATAAACACACATAAGTACATTAAAAATCATGTATCTCAGCTCTTAAAAAACTGGAATCCTCATAACTGATACCACTGAAAAAAAATTAAAATCTTGAACGATCAATATCTATCAGTTTTTAAATAGAACCTAAAAAATGAAAATATATATATCGTATAAACCATACAAGATAAAGGACACAGCGAAAATCCATATATTTCACACCTAGCCATTTTTATATTTGGTAATACGAAAGTTCTAAAATAAAACATTCACAAAGCCATCGGCGAAATACACGAAAAATAACATACATGTGAAACTCAGCTACTTTCATTTATACAAATATTATCGGAAACCGACAATAATAACATTTAAACTGATTTGATTAATATGGATTATGCTAAGGCCAAATAATGACTTCTATATAAATGTTATTGGAAATCTTGGCAAACACTTATCTGAATACAAGCATTTTCTTTCAAACCGTAGATCTTGTCAGCATCCATGCACCGTCCGTCACATCCGGTTTTATACACGGTACTGTATTAGGCCATGTCTTGGTTTTGGTATTCATAAATGACCTGCCAGACAACTCGACCCATAGTAAGTTCATGCTATTAGCAGATGATAGCATAATATACAAATCGATCATATCCTAGAGTGGTTGTGTTAAACTCCAAGTATACATAGATCTAGACACAGGACTTAGTTCAAAGAGGTATTGCCTGAAGGCTTTCCACGGAGATAAATGTACTATGCTATCTGTCACCAAAAAGAAGCAACATATTCAGCACAGATACGTGTACATTTTAAATGGTCATACACGTACATCAGTAACATGAATTAAGTACCTTGGTATTACCATGGAAGTATTATATTGACGGTCAATATAATACTTCCATGGTATTACAATACAGTCAAACCTCAAATTGGACAAACATATAAATGACATAACATCCAAAAGTGACAAGTCAATCGGTTTCCTAAATCGAAATCTTACAACACACTTACATACAAAACCCCATTCATACAATTTAAAGCACTCGACTGACCTAAACTTGAATATCCTTGTTCTGTGTGATACCCTCACACAATCAAATCGGTATCCGTAATTAAGATGGGCTAACGAGGATCTGCTCGGTTTATCTACGACAGATATACGAAAACAAAAAGTTTTACAAATATGCTTACCACATTACTTTATCAGAATGTAGGCTACTTACAAGATAGGTAATATTGTAAAAGATATCATACCATCTTGTTTAAATTCCATCTCACAAACTTATGTTTACAAGCATACTCAAGAACCAGGGAAAAGAACAGGAAAAAAACTTATACTCATGCACATATAGGATATATATGTATATATCCTGTATAAATACATCTAAGGACTCATACCCACTATTTTTTTCCATACACACTCATTTTTCAATAGACACTCATATTTTCCATACACAATACTACAATGGATATACTTCCTGCGGTACTTGTTCATGCACCATTAGCAAATAATGTGCCAGGGTTAAGCATGTTTGAAAGTGTTCAATCCTCCCTTAAACCTGGGACAGCAGTGTAATTTGACGAATCTTGATAGCCATTTCCAAAAGCAGGGGGTTCCCAACCCTGAATAAAAGGGGATTATAACCATATGTCCCCATTTAAATGCAGTGATCGTTCAGTAGGGATGGAGTGGTGGTCCAACTCCCGGAATCCAACCCGTGGATCTGCTATCTGTGTTACAGCACCTGTATAATTCAGTTGCAATATGCAATTCACAACATCGGGAAGATGCACTAAAACAAAGGACACAAAGCACAAATCTGAAGAACGTCGCTGTTACTGAAACTGAGCAAGTGCAGTGCCAATTCCAACTAATAAATCATTTCCCCCACATTAAAGTATCAACCAGTACACATCTAACGAATTTAGTGAAAAGTCGTCATAAACCGTCCAACTTAGAAACACACGACCTAATGCAAAATATAAGTAAAAAGTATCTACCAGATTAGAATGATAAGTCACATGTGTCATGCACAAAGTTGACGGCAACTGTAAAATGCGCGTTTTAAAAAGTTTTATACAACCGTGTTTAAAATATTTCTGAATAAGAATAAGAATTTTTTTTATGAGAAAATGATGAATGCATGCCATTAAAATCCACATTACTAGTAAGGTAAATTAAAATTTAATCTATAAAGCAAAAATTACGGTGTAACTTGTAACATTAAATAAGCATAAATAAGAGTTTTTGACCTAAAACCTATACAAACTCAACATATTTTCCTGCATTTTCGTATAATAGAACTGTTCGTATTCGGACTCGGACATCACACTAAATTCATAGCAAAAAAAATCAAAAAGATCATGGTAGATAAGTCTCGAATGATCTTTGTTATGTGTAAGAAGTAGTAATTTGGAAGGACTAATAATCGAAATGGGAGAATCGGTAAGAAAAATATGTAATTGCAATCTTTTTATTTTCAAAATAACTTGGTATTCCAAATGTGCATAACCAGAGGTTTAAAATTATCTGCAAAATATGAATGATTCGATAGTCCAGACTGAACACCTGATTTTTTTAATGTCCAGCTATTATGTTACAATCTAAAGAAATGACGTTTTAACGCTATTTTCTGAAAGGGGTCCACGACATAGTCGCTAATCATTTCCATTTCTCTGCTCTGAGCACATATTTATCTATATTTCCAGAATGTGCATCAGCTGCACTTTTTTGTTCGAAAGAAAAAAGAAATATGTTGAACGTAAATATTTAAAGTTATGTGATAAACTAAGTGTCCAGTGTTTTTGTTACGCGCTTGTTTTCTGGGGGAAAACGCCGACGTCGTAAATGATTTTAGTACTTTGAAGACGTTACGTTTGTGGACTCAGCTTTGTGCACGCCGTCTAAGTATATGATACAATTTGATGACATGGAAACATCAAAGTCATTAATGTTCTTATTTTTCAAAACAAAAATGTTCATAGTCCTATAAAACCATTTTAAAAAGATTGAACTACTGTGTTAAATCTGAGACTACTATAACCTGTGACACATTTATAGTAGTCTCAGGTTAAGTTGATAACCTGACTTATAGAATAAGTTTATTCAAAGGATCAATTAGTATACATGGAATGGCACGGTCTAAATTTACGGGCTTTCTAAACATCTCGTTTGTGATAAAAATTCTACAGATGCCGGAGCATTCTTTCGGACCAAATCATTTATCATACTGTATATAAAAGAAATTGGTAAAGGTTTCAATTAATATGATTAACTAATGGTAAGAAGTAACTACAGACATAGCGGGCAAATCGTGAAATCACGATTTTACACAACTGTCAGAAGTGGCAAATGATCTGTTAACTTATGGTATCGTGGACATTTATACCACAACTTCATTTAATTTCAGCATATTGTTCATATTGTAAAGGTCTGTAAAGTAGGCGTATTTGTCAATTAAAGATTTTTTTAAAAGATTTTAATATATTATAAGAAAGCTATAGCTATATATGTAAAATGAGACTTTTTGATAAGTTTTCGTGATCTTAAAATTGAGCATAAAAGATAGATATAGTAAAAAAACAAATAGAAAGAACTCAGTGACTATGCCATGACTGTTTATCACATGGATTAAATTCTATTGAAGATGAGACCCATTTTACCATGTTTACAGTCCCGTTTATCTATATGTAGATGTAACGGTTTATTTCCTCCTTTGTGATATTTTATCCTGAGGATGATCTGTCCCAGTAATTTTTTTCCAGGCATGGTATTTCACAGGTTGATTTTTTTCCAGAGGAGTGAAAATCTATCTGTGTTATGCGGATAGTATGTACCGGTATATATTTGCCGTACTATATTTCACAGAACCGTGTGAAATACAGTCCCATTAACTACTATGTAAGTTATTCACAATCGATATATACCTGACTATAATTATAAAATGTTTCACAAAGGTAGACCAAATTTGCATAATTTATCAAAGGGAGGTAATTATGAGCAATTTATATTTTAAAGATATTAATATAATATATTTCTGAATCTATTTTATAGTGAAATTTTTCCTTGAATCTTATTTTTTATATATTCATTTATATAAAAAGATGACTTACAACTTGATTTGATAAGACAGATAACATTTCACAGGTAAAAACTATCCAGCTGTTAAACATGCTTTTGTTCCAATATATTGTTATGCTATGATTTATTTGATTTCCATATAATCAATAGCTACATCTCTGTCCCCAGACTATTTGCAGTGGCGGATCCAGAAATTTTCATAAGTGGGGGCCCACTGACTGACCTAAGAGGGGGCCCGCTCCAGTCACGCTTCAGTGATTCCCTATATAAGCAACCAATTTTTTTCCAAAAAGGGGGGGGGGGCCCGGTACCCCTGCCCCCCCCCCTAAATCCGCCTCTGATTTGAATAGTTAAATATATCATCATAATCAAATTCTTTTATTACTGTTAACAGTAGTAATGCAACTATATTTCTACCTTACTTTTAAATTTACATTTGTACTGAGATCTGAAAACAACTCACTCTTACATGTATTACACTAACCTTATTTAATCATGATATTATTTTCACAATTATGATCTTTGAAATTACTTCTGTTTTTCTTCCCTATGTTTCATGATCATTTTCTTTTTAAAAGGATGATATTGACTTGAATATTTCAGGAAATTTTTTCAAGGATAATTTGTAAATTTATTTACCATTATAATACATTTTTTTTAAATATAATTTCGCTTTTTTTCAAATACACTATTGTTATTTCATAGTATTTTAAGGGATAAGTTTTTTTCTAATAACTATAAGTTAACTACCCAGATAGAATTTCACGGCAAAGGAAAAAATATCCCAAGGAAATATTTTCCTCCGGATAAAAAAATAACAACAACTACTGTGACATTTTTTCCTCCGGATCAAATTTCACCCGGATATAATTTTGCTATTCCCCCCTTTTTTAATCAAATTTAGAATTAAAGGTATATAAAAACAACTGGGCAACTGAGTATAAAATCTTCGTTTGAAGAGGTTTTGGTAAAGAAACAAGAGACAAATTACAAGTTCTATGAAGAAACGAAACGAAAGCTATGGGCATTGCTTTTTTGTGCTTTACCAGAAAATTTAAACCGAATGGGATAAAATATTATCGATTCCGATTAGTTAATTCAAATGTACATTTTTACTCTAAAAATGGTATCTTTGATCCCATATTTATTAAAAACATTTGTGTATTTACTAGGAAATTGTATGCATATTATTAATTAAAAAATATCTACAAAAAAAAAAAAGGATTGTCGGAAATGAAATAATTTTAACCGGAAGTAAAATTATTCATGCTGAAAATTTTGACAACAGCAAATGGCAATGTTGACATACAGAAGCTTGTGGTAGGTATAATTTCTACATATAATGATTGCAGTAACAGGTTTAAAGATCTCAATATTTGAATCATTCGTACGTATAATAAACTTCCTTATTGATCAGCAAACGCTTATATGTAGGAAACCACATCAAAAACTTCGTCATGACGTCTAATGAAGGGTTATTTATTTTTTATTTTTTTCCTTTTTGAGTTTGTAAAACGTAAAAATAAAAACGTATACAAAAAAAGGCGTCATCCAAGAATAAAAATAGCACTCCAAGACCCAATTATGTGTACCAAGAAGTTGATATTCACTAATTTATTGGAGAGGAGAGAGTAAGTACTCTGTTTGATTTTAATTTAGATTTGTAACCAGGGCAGAGGGCCACCAGAGAGCATGATTCATCTTTGACAAACATCTTTGTCTCCACCGTGACCTGTGTTAACAGGCAGCATGTGTACTGACTGAGCTAAGGCCAAATAAAAAATATATGTCTGTTCCTGCTGCCAAGGCAAATAAATCCGGGTCGGTATGCATGGTAGTCCAAATAATTATGACGTCTGGCAAGGCTATTTTATTTTTTCTGGGACGCCTTCCTACGACGTCATAACACTGAAGCCATTTTTTACGTCTGGAGTTTGAGAGCAAATTTTGGGGGGGACTTTAACACCTAATTTTGACAAGAAAATAGCCTTGCCAGACGCCATAATTATTTGGACTATATGCATGGTATCATTGGTATGTCAGAATTTTTTTTTTTATTATTTTTGCACTCCCTGTCAGATTTGCAGTCAGTTAAATGTCATGTTTAATTAAGGGTCCTGTACCCCAAAATGATTTAATCTCTTTGATTGAATTATCCTTACAATGCCGACTTTTTTTAAACCTTAAAGTCATAAGAAGTGACCGGTTAAAAAAGTGTTCTTTCAATTCTTACACCAATACATCTGAAACTTAGTCTACTGTGCACGAATTTATCATTTTTTTCGTGTAAATTTCGTACAATCGTCAATTTTTTTTCAATAGGTCAGTGTTGTTATAAAGATATGGAAGGTAATTAAAGTTCGTGTTTTGAAGCCGAAGTTTAACGATTGTCACCTGTTTGTCATCAATCGACAAAAAATCAACAAAAAAGCATGGAAATTCAGCACGTGTTTAACATGTAAATTCAGATTTATAGTTCATTTTAAGGACATCCATGCGTATTGTACATGTGGTCACCTGATTTTTACGAGATGGGTCACACTGAGGTCACTTTGCATACGGAAAATATGTCGGGGGAATTGCTTCCTGGAATAAAAATAGCACTCCAAGACCTAATTATGTGTACCAAGAAGTTGGAAGGAAGCAATTCACATAAAGTAAACGTCTTCTAAATATGAATAAATTAAAGAATTTTCTTCAGAAAAAAGTATATGTACATAAGTTTTATAATGAAAACTATCCATTGAGTTATAAAAAAACATATGCATTATTTTTTTTGATTTAAGGTTTCTTATGACTTTAATTGTAGCACATTTGTGCTGGGAGCAGCCATTTTGAGTGTTGAGGCATAGTAAGATACGGATCTGGATCGGACCGGAAACGACTTTTTCTGAAATTGAATAAAAAGATTTAGGGTCGGGGGTTTTGAGTCTGGGTCAGTCAGGAACAGGATACAGACATATATTTTTTTTGGCCTAAAGAAGTACCTCATTAGCTCAATTGCTTGTGGCTGACTAAAGGGGTCTAATTTGGGGGGGTTCTGACCCCGGATCCCTCTTACTGTTTTGTCAGATTCCTGTATCCCACTTACACTATGTATGTAAGCAATTCTTATTTTAACATAATTTCTTGTGTCCCACTAGACTTCATTTTCCGTATTCACGGCACAATAATTTGTCGTGTCACGCTCAGACCCCAGTGAGACCCAGGACTAAGTGTCTACCATATTTACAAATTGAAAAGCTTATGTTTGTACTTGCTTTGCATATATACAATGTACCTACTCTAAATAAAGCTTTATATCTTATGTCTTAAGAATAGATGAATAGTAGAAGAAAATTATAAAAATATAGAGAAACCTACATGTACAATGATATATTGCAGCAACTAACTTGCTCTAATGTAACTGACTATTTCCATGAACAATTCATGTGATTTATTGGTGCTTATCTGGGTCATTAAAGTAAATTTGTATTTATAAAATAAAATGAGTTTACTAGTGTTTATGCTATGCAACAAATTTTGTCGTTTGATACACTAAATTGTAAAGAATAAATTCATAAGCATGTGGGGCCATATGATATGTCTAATTGTGATGGAAAAAGACCAAGAAAACAAAGAAAACTTTGAAATGAAGGTTTGAAAAATCCAAGAATGTAATTTCTATTCAAACCAACCTTGCTTTAAATCTTAGTCACCTGTCAGCAGACTCCACAAGGTACATGTACATGTATGTGTCATTCGTCAGATTATTAAAAAGAAAATTTTTTGCATATGAAGTAAATCATGAAGGCGGTACAGTGACCTATATATACAAATGTAACTGTTGATTTCTTTGTCTTTTGTTCTCTTGTGCAGAGTTGTCTCAATGGCAATTAAACCACATCTTCTTTATTATATGGTAAAAGAATAGTTATATACTTCTTCTTGCAGGATGCATAAAACAGGCATAATATTATATATATTCTGGCCAGCGAAAAGACAATTTAAGTCGCCAAAGAATTTTGAAAATCGTTAAAACTCTCTGGCCAACTGACTTCATAGCAAACTCAAATTGCTATTTAACAAATTGGTTTAAGCATGATAAAGAAGTCAAGTTCTAATTTACAAGTCACACAGGGAATAATTTAAACTATCTGACTAGGAAAACTGAGACTTTTCCAAAACGACTTTTTTCCATGTAAAACTGGTGACAATTAAAGATTTATAAGTAAAATACAGATACATAAAATATAAACAGGATTTTCTTTTTAATAAATTTACTTTTAAAAACTATCTTATGATGATAAACAAGATTATTTCCAAGTTTGGTATACGTAGAAATCAAGGATAGTTTAAGAAAGGTATTCAAATTTCAAAAACTTTAATCACAGAGTGAATATTTGTGGATGATGATGACGAAGGAATGTACATTGTAATGGCCAAGTTGTGAAATTTTGTCACATTTTCTCAGGAACTACAATTTTCATGAATTTTAAAGCTATCAGTAATTTGAATTCAATTTTCATATGTGCATGATGTGTGATCAATGTGTTTTTTCACATTGATCATGCATTAAACAATACTACCCACATTTTTTACTTACAATATTTATATAACAGGGTACATGTTCATGTAATAAGAATATTTAAAGGTGAAACCAGAGACTGTCAACAGTACTTAAGTCAGAAAATGAAATTTAATTGCTACATGTACATTACAGTATAGCTCAGGTGGATTTTGCAGTGGTCACCCAGTGCCGGTAGGCAAAATTTCTAGCTTGTCAACTCTGCCCACCCATAAGAGTGGACATGGCGTGATGCAATTTCTTGCTGAATCAAAAGACTTGCAGGTACAAATGTACAATCTATTGAACATGTTGAAAAAAGCAGATAAGCATTTGTAATAATATTTTTTACAAAAAAGAGATTATACATGTACATGTATACAACTGTAGCTAGAGTGGGCACGGGTTGGCTGTCCACTATTGGCAGTTAGGAAAAGCAAAATCCACTTGGGCTGTTGTGTACATTTTTGTACATGTGAACATATCATTTCAGTCCCCAAGACAAAATATGGAGCAAGGAAATAATATTTTAAAAGTTTTCATTATTTTAAACTTTTGTCACAAAAAGATGCTATTTGTGCATTTAGTTGATATAATATTTACAATTTTTATGCATCTTCAGAGTCTAGAAAGATTTTCTAGAGTCCTGGACTGATAGACTCGCCTTAATGAGAACCCTTGGGAGGGGGAGGGGTTTCATTATCATAGTTCAACCTGTTAATTTGCTGCTATCTCTTTTATTGTTAATTAACATGTACACTAAAGTAAATCAATGAGCAGACACTTTCAATCAATAATTGGTAGTTATTAAATACACTTTTGTAAAATGAAATATAAACATTTTCTTGAAAAATTTGTGGTATTGACTCTGAAAGGTATTTGGTTAAAATTTAAAGTTCTCATTTCAGTTTAAAAGACTTGATGAATATTTAAATAAACATAATGATTAAACTAAATATTGTTTTTACCATTAATTTATACGGTAAATCGTTATTAAATTGTTTCCTAAAATCAATAAATACCTCATCCATATTATTTAACGATATTCAAGTGGATATTATTTTTGGACACTATGTATAGATAATGTACAAAAACAATAATTGGTATTTATATATATATAACAATACTACATTTTTGTAATATATTAAAAGAAACAAGACACCGACCAGATTATAAAGTTGTATATGACATGTATGATAGGTTGCTTATTAAAACATTAAAAAATGTACACTTTCTGTTAGATTACTAGATTTCTAATTTCTATCAGTACATGTACAGGTATCTGTGTGACAACTATTTCCTGCACGTTAAAGACACCCTTGTAGATTTCAAAAAAGAGTAGGCTAATGCCGCTACAAGGCAGCACTCGCACCTGCAAAGTGGAAAGGGATTAATATAAGTTGCAAAACTTGTTTCCCAATCCACTATAAATAAATATGTTTAAACTAAACTATTTCCAGGTCATGCAGGCCTGTACCTAGGTCATGGTCTTGTGACTTTGAATTAATTAGCGATTTTCAATGTGAAGTTTTCCATGTTTTCTGCTTAAAATTAGTTTGATAGGAACTTCATGTGATATGGGATAGATCAATGATATTTTCTATAAAAGTGCTTCTCAGTCATGTCAGTTTGACAATCACTTTGACACCCTCACACTATATGATTTGATGCTGTCCATCAGATTGTCCTTTTCTGAAATTTCTGCTGACAGGCAAGGCATTTCTCTGTGTCAACAATTTATTTAAACAATGTTTACTCTTCTAGCAGTGTTGACAATTGTTGACTCAATCTATACATGTATGTGCATTTGTAAATACAAGGTAGTAGCACAGCATATATAGTTAGCACTAAAACGAGATCTAGCAATAAATTGACATTACTAAATTGGTTAGTCATGTTCATGATGTTAGTGAATTCCTTCTATGCATAGAAAAAAAACAAGACAATTTTTATGAGTAGACAAATATCACATACAATTCCATTACACCTAAAACAATGCAGATTTTTAAACAGATCTAGAGATATATAGAAGATGTATCATGATAATTGCCAATGAGACAACCCTTCACCAGAGAATCGGAGAACTAGACAAAATAGAAATAAAAACAACGTAGATTTAAACAGATCTCAAGATATATATAATTGCCAATAAACATGATAAAAGACTCGATCTTCACTAGAGAATCTATTTCATTTATTATTTAAGACTTTGACTTATTCATACTCTCAATACAGACACTTAATCAGGATATTACAATTGTATAATGTTATCTCAAATAAAATGATTTCTTCCAAAAATTCAATAATTGATGAAACCTTTTTCAATGTTTTTGTGAAAAAAGTTTAATCAGAACAAATATATCATAAAAAAAATGATTTCATTTCATCAAAAATTCAATAGTTCATGAAACCTTTTTTTGAATTTTTTTTTATTGGAACAAATATATCATAAACAATGATTTCATCAATAATTCAATAATTCATGAAACCTTTTTGTGAAAAACAGTTTAATTTGAACAAAAATAGAAATGCATTAACTGTCAGACACTGGAGATGACACTTTGTGTAGGTAGTTAGGCCAAATAAAATAGTATGTGTGGTTCCAGTTAAATGTACATCTGAAAAAAAGTAAGGCTAAGTATATTTTTAAGTAGGTGGGATTTTTTTTCATTTTATGTTTTTTTTTACATTGAGTCTATGGGCATAATAGGAGCAACATTCTGACTTTAACGGTGCTTAATGCAAAATGAAGACAAAATGTTAAGGACAGGCTATAATAATTACTAAGACTAAAAAGTAAGGTAGGTCTGGTAGGTAGGGTAACTAGGGTAACTAGAACTACACATGACATAATTTTTTTCGGCCTTAGTCTACCTGATATTTCTATGGATTTTCTAATTTGTAACTGTATCTCAATGATTTTGATGTTTTGTTAAGCAATGTTTTGTATAATAGCAGGTATATTTGTTCATTGATTTATATTGTTTCAAATAAGTGAAGTGTTATACAAATGTATTGGGAAGTGATTGTATATATATATCTTTGTATATGAAAATGAAATTGGATGATTAAATGATTAATTAACTTAAAGGAAGGGATTTAAAAAAACAATAGAAACCATTTTATTTTAAAAGATAACAATATCAATTTGAATTTGCCTTTGTGTTCATGTTTTTTTGCCCCTGTCATGGCGAAGAGGGACTAAAATTTTACCCTTGTCAGTCTGTACGGACATCCGTACGTATGTCCCAAAGTTAGTTTCCCATCACTACTTTAAGTTCAATGCCTCAACCAAATTTTATGAAACTAATACAAAATGCTTAAGTTACCACAATACACAAATCAAGTTTGTATTTCAGTTGCGTGACTATACATTTGTAACAGTTCTAGAGTTATGCCCCTTAAAAAATGAGAAAATTGTACCCTTAAGTAGTCCCTTTATGTTAATTATTTTAACCAATTGGACTACATGTAGAATTACAAAAAAGTTTAATTTCTATAAAAATACTGTACTTTAATATGTCACATCAATTTTACCTACATGTATAAACCTTATCCAAATGATCTTTGTATGAAAGAAAAAAAACTTATTTGTCCTTCATTTGCCTTTGAATCTTCATTATAGCTAAAACACTGTTTGTTAAAAATGTTTTAACTCCAGGGAACTGAAAGTACAATCAGACACATTTAATTACATTCTAATGCAATCTTTATGTAACATTACCTTTAGCTAAAACTGGCTGTCAAATCCACAATTTACATGCCTCAGGTCGCCATTTTGAATTACTGGAATTCACAAATGTTTGATTATTACAATATAATTGAGAATAACGCAAAATCTCAGTAACCTTAAAAATGTCATTTGAATAAGATTTCATCCAAATTTGACTTTATACAAGTAACAAAACAACCTTGAATTTGAATGTATTCATGTGCAAATGACATCATATGTATCCTGCCATGTTATTTTTCTGCCAAAATCATGAAGTTTCCCAGATTTTTTTTCACCATGGATCAATACAACTTTTCAAGCTCTTACATTTTATTAAAGGGGGTGGGGTTAGTACTAGAAGTGCTAATGTATTATGTACTGTATGTATGAAATTCAAAATGTACAACATTGTTTAAGACAAATTTAGATGCTATAAAAATAGTGTCGATGGCATGCATATATGATACATTTAGGTTTAAGGGGGCCCCGGTCTAAATCATTATTTTTTTATACGACCGCAAATTTTGAAAAAATTTTCGTCGTATATTGCTATCACGTTGGCGTCTGCGTCGTCGTCGTCGTCGTCGTCGTCGTCGTCGTCGTCGTCGTCGTCGTCGTCGTCGTCGTCCGGCGTCCAAATACTTTTAGTTTTCGCACTCTAACTTTAGTAAAAGTGAATGGAAATCTATGAAATTTTAACACAAGGTTTATGACAACAAAAGGAAGGTTGGTATTGATTTTGGGAGTTTTGGTCCCAACATTTTAGGAATTAGGGGCCAAAAAGGGCCCAAATAAGCATTTTCTTGGTTTTCGCACTATAACTTTAGTTTAAGTTAATAGAAATCTATGAAATTTTGACACAAGGTTTATGACCACAAAAGAACGGTTGGGATTGATTTTGGGAGTTTTGGTCTCAACAGTTTAGGAATTAGGGGCCAAAAAAGGGCCCAAATAAGCATTATTCTTGGTTTTCGCACAATAACATTAGTTTAAGTAAATAGAAATCAATGAAATTTAAACACAATGTTAATGACTACAAAAGGAAGGTTAGTATTGATTTTGGGAGTTTAGGTCCCAACAGTTTAGGAATTAGGGGCCAAAAAGGGACCCAAATAAGCATTTTTCTTGGTTTTCGCACCATAACGTTAGTATAAGTAAATAGAAATCTATGAAATTTAAACACAAGGTTTATGACCATAAAAGAAAGGTTGGGTTTGATTTTGGGAGTTTTGGTCCCAACATAATAAGGGGCCCAAAGGGTCCAAAATTAAACTTTTGTTTGATTTCATCAAAATTGAATAATTGGGGTTCTTTGATATGCTGAATCTAACTGTCATGACTGTGTATGTAGATTCTTAACTTTTGGTCCCGTTTTCAAATTGGTCTACATTAAGGTCCAAAGGGTCCAAAATTAAACTTAGTTTGATTTTGACAAAAAATGAATCAGTTAGGTTCTTTGATATGCTGAATCTAAAAATGTACTTAGATTCTTGATTATTGGCCCAGTTTTCAAGTTGGTCCAAATCGGGGTCCAAAATTAAACTTTGTTTGATTTCATCAAAAATTGAATAAATGGGGTTCTTTGATATTCCAAATCTAACTGTGTATGTAGATTCTTCATTTTTGGTCCTGTTTTCAAATTGGTCTACACTAAAGTCCAAAGGGTCCAAAATTAAACTTAGTCTGATTTTAACAAAAATTGAAATCTTGAAGTTCTTTGATATGCTGAATCCAAAAATGTACTTAGATTTTTTATTATGGGCCCAGTTTTCAAGTTGGTCCAAATCAGGATCTAAAATTATTATATTAAGTATTGTGTAATAGCAAGTCTTTTCAATTGCACAGTATTGCGCAATGGCAAGAAATATCTAATTGCACAATATTGTGAAATATCAAATTTTTTTTTAATTAGAGTTATCTTTCTTTGTCCAGAATAGTAAGCAAGAAATATCTAATTGCAAAATATTGTGCAATAGCAAGATTTTTTTTTAATTGGAGTTATCTTTCTTTGTCCAGAATCAACTTAAATCTTTGTTATATACAATATACAATGTATATTCACTTTTTACTACCAACTGATAAATTAAAATAATCTTTACCATTCAGTGATAACAAGCAGTTTTTTTACATCTTAATATTTTATGATGTATTTAAATGAGTAGTTATTGTTGCAAACTCCATTAGAAATTTTAATTGAGATTAGTTTTGGAATAAGGGAAAGGGGGATGTGATTAAAAAAATTGGGTTCAATTTTTCTCATTTGAAATTTCATAAATAAAAAAGAAAATTTCTTCAAACATTTTTTTGAGAGGATTAATATTCAACAGCATAGTGAATTGCTCTAAGAGAAACAAAAATTTTAAGTTCATTAGAACACATTCATTCTGTGTCAGAAACCTATGCTGTGTCAACTATTTAATCACAATCCAAATTTAGAGCTGAATCCAGCTTGAATGTTGTGTCCATACTTGCCCTAACCGTTCAGGGTTCAACCTCTGCGGTCGTATAAAGCTACGCCCTGCGGAGCATCTGGTTTAATATAGGATTTTGCTATGTTTTTCTATAAACTAACTTTATCTTATACTAGAAAAATGAAATAAAAAATGGGGTCACAGTTAATTTAAGCTCACAATCTGCCTCCGAAAGAAGCATACATTTATATTAATGTCCATTAATTTTTTCTGTTGAACTAATAGGAGAAATAGAGGTAATATTGAAATAAAAAAAATAACCTAATTACAGAAATGGACTAAATTTAACAATTATTATACGCCCCGTCAAAATTTTTGACGGGATGTATTATGGTATACAAATGTCCGGTGTCTGTCCGTCTGTCTGTCCAGCGTAAACATGTCGCACCATAACTTGAGAACGACTTATTCAAATTTCATGAAACTTAATATAGTTGTTTCTTATGAAGGTCAAATGATCTGTATACTTTTTGGTGAAAATAAGATTAAAACTTTTTGAGTTACGGCACTTTGTAATAAAAACAGGGGTGATTTTTTTTCACATGTCGCACTGTATCTCAAAAACGATTCTTGATTATGGCTTAATCTTTTAACACTTCTTAGTTATATTAATCTTAATATCTGTATACTTTTTGGTGATGATTCAAAATTTCATTTTTGAGTTATTGAGTATTTTGTAAAAAAAGGGGGGGGGGGTTTACATGTCGCGCCATATCTCAAAAACGATTTATGATTATTTCTTAAAACTTTACACATGTCTTTGTTATATTAATCTTAAGATCTGTATACTTTTCGGTGATGATTCAAAACTTCATTTTTGAGTTATTGAGTATTTTGTAAAATGGGGGGAGGGGTTTTTAACATGTTGTGCAGTATCTCAGAAAAAAATTCTGATTATTGCTTAAATCTTTACACACTTCTTTGTTATATTAATCTAAAGATCTGTATACTTTTTGGTGATGATTCAAATTTTATTTTTGAGTTATTGAGTATTTTGTAAAACAGGGGAGGTTTTTTTTACATGTCACACCCTATCTCAAAAATAATTTATGATTATTGCTTAAAACTTTACACACTTCTTTGTTGTATTAATCTTAAGATCTGTATACTTTTTAGTTTTGATTCAAAATTTTATTTTTATTGATATTTAGTTTTTTGTAAAAAAAAAACAGAGTGGGGGGTTTCACTTGTCCCACCGTGTCTCAAAAACAATATATGGTTATTGCTTAAAACTTTCTCAGAAACTATTTATGATTATTGCATAAAACTAACACACAAGACGCCAGGCGTATCATGCGCTCATGGCGCAGCTGTTTATTTAGTTTAAATGTACAGCTTATGGCTTATTTGAAAACATTAATAAAAAATATAGGTCACTGATGTGTTAAAGAAGATATTTTAATTTTAATGCAAAAAAATGGCATTTTTGCACCAAAGGGAGATAATTTGGAGCTTTTTCGATGATAAAAATATTTAACAAGAACTATCTTTAAAAAAGATATCCTACGTATTTAAATTTGAGTATATGTTTAAAACTATCATTTCGATAACCTTCAGAAGCACAAAGATACCATTTAAATAACGTTTTCCATGTTTGTGTTCAGTATTCTCGGTCCTTGTATCTTTCTGTTTACATTCACCAAAACCCAGCGAAAATCTCACATGGGTAGGTGCGTTCTAAAAGTCATGTACTTTCGTACAACAAAGTTTACATTAACAATTATATAATTGTCCCGAATAAACAGCTGTCATGGATGCAAAGAGCTTTTGGAGAAACAATTATTTTAATAAAAATATAAATCTTTGTAAGATCTAGTTCAAATATTTATAGTTTTTCACTTGCTTTCCATCACGATATATTAATTAACGAGACGTTTTTTCAAACACAACCAAATCACCCACCATGACAGCATTTTGTCCAATCACAGAAAGGATTTTCGAGCGTATACGTATTCTGTTGCCATAGTTAAAAATAAGCGTCCTTAAGTTCAAAGGGCACAAACAGAAACTATACCGACTACGTCGGAAAAAGTGATCTGGGGCCAAATCGAATCGATTTTGTTGGTTGATTTTTGTACCATGTCATAAAGTAATAACTAATACAAAATGTAATAGTGTAATAAATATAATTTGTAATGAAAAGACAAATGCTAAATATTTTGCTGAAATTTTTGTATCCGCGAGCTTCCTTAATTCACAAATACATAAAAAATTTACCTTTTTTTTTAAATTGTATACAATTTACAGTACTAATTTGGCATATATCTATAGAAATGCTTAAATGAAATTAATGAATCATTGGATACAGTAAGTAAAGTTCTTGAATAATATGATCAATTAGTATGAAGAGTTTAAATGTATAAATACACTAACACTAAATTATCAGTACAATTATGTTATCTTCTATAATTTATATTTATATAAGGAATAAATGTGTAACAGTGTTCCTTTGATTGTTGTGAAATTGGATTTATTTCTATACTCCAGATAGAAATAAACTTTCCTTCCCTGAGGTTTTACATTTATGACGTGTTATATTTATTTAATGTCTGGTTTTATACTTCTCTATTGATATATATATGTAAGTCATATATACATTTGTATTTGCTGTTTTCTGTTTCCTTAATTTGGCTTCAAATGTTTTTTTTCACAAGTATGGCTTTCTACTCAACTTTAAAAAAACATATGATAAAAAAATACCCTCTTTACATCTGTACCTACATACCCTTATAACTAGTTTTAATTGTAACTAGAACCACAAATACTACGATATTTGACCTTACATTAATTTGTACACATTTTTTCCCCAAAAGTACAATCATGTATGAGGCTAAAAATAATTGAGTTCCTGTCTCCATCATACATGTAGCTACATGTAAAATGTACCTACCCTTAATTTTTTTTGATCAACATGTTTTACTATTCACCTTTTAAGTCCAGTCATTTTGTTAGTACAATTCATGAAAGGCAACAACATTTCCTCATGTTATGTTTTTAAAATATGAAAATTATTTAAGGAAGAAATCATTTAATGATTTAACAGGGGCGGATCCAGCCATTTTAAAAAGGGGGGTTTCTAACCCAGGACAAAGGGGGGGTTCCAATTACATGTCCCCATTCAAATGCATTGATCGTCCAAAAAAAAGGGGGGTTCCAACCCATGGAACCCCCCCTCTGGATCCGCGCCTGTTTAACATCTTGTAACCTACCGTTACTTACATATTCCTACCCTGGGTTTTTTTTCTGTCTGGTTACAGGAAACAAATAAATACATGTATATATTTTTTTGGCCTTACATTAAAAAAAAGTTGATTCCAATGATATAGTGCATTTTGCTATTGTGAACAAATGTTGTAATCATTTATAATTAATACCTGGAATTAATTTGCACTTTGATGCTGATTGAGTTTATATTGATTTCTATGCATCAGTATCATTAAATATATAAAACTGTCTTCCTTGTAACATCGGTAGATTGATAAATTACATTGGACATTTCACAGGTAAAATTTTTTCCTATTTTCATGTTGTTATAAAATTGCTTTATTTAATAACAGTTTAAAATTATAAGGGTCTTGTTTTCAGAATTAGTATTAAATAGCAATTTTGTTTGAGGTGTTTTGATAAAGTAAAAGTCCTAAGACATGTTAGAGATAGTTATGTATTTGTCTTCTCTCAATATGTCCTAATTAGTGACTTTGATGCCACTACACATTATGCCACTTCAAGTTTTGCCACTGAACATTAGACAACAATACATTAACCTTATCTAGATCTGCATGATCTGGTACTTTCATCTGTCTGAGAAGTCATAATAATTTATATGAAAATAAGGAGAACTGGTTTGACTCCTACCGGTAATAAGACAACTATATATCCACAAAAGTTCAAGTGAAGGATGCAAGCAATGTACAGCCTTCTACAATGATGAAAACCTAACCCTTGCGAAAATAGTGCAGGATATCACAAGATTTCCCCAGGATATCTCAGGATAATCTTGAGAAAAATCACAGGGCAATCTTGAGATATCCTGATCCTGAGATCAGTCAGAGCTCAGACATAAACAAGTCGATTTTTGTTTTTGACTTAAAGAAGTCAAAACATGTATTTATCATAAAAATGTGTTTTCAATTTTAGACTTATCTAAGTCAGAAAATGACAGACTTGTTTAGGTCTATTTATGTTGATGAAAAAACTTAATTTCACTTGGTGGCCAAACTACACCACCTATGACAGCAAAAACCTGTCTGAGAGTTCACAAGGACTTGAGCTATCTATATTTAATTGTCTAATTGAACATCCTTCCTAAACACAGATGTTTTACCTCATTAAGTGTGGTTCCAGGTGGTTGCATTGTAAGGTTAATTAACATTATCTCCGATTTTTTAGACTCTCATTCATATTTTTCTTTAGAAGACAAAGCATTGACTTTCAATGTTGTCATTATTTGATTTAGATGCATGACCTCCTTATAAATATGCGTGGGTCTTGAAGTTAACCAATTTTGATCACTTATAGACTTGTAGGAGTTGATATTTGCAACTTTTTGATTCTGGTCAATTATTTCTTGCTTAACAATATTTGACTTATTAAAGTCGTATTTTGTCTTGCATTAAAGGGAGACAAATCATAAAACTTACAAATTTAGACCTCTATGAGTCAAAAGCAGATTCAGACTTATTTATGTCTGAGCTCTGACTGGAGATAGGGTCAAACATGGGACGGTATTGGAACAAGGATATTCCAGGGATCATCCAGGGACCATCCAGACCATAAATTTCCTAGTAGAAAATCCTGTGATAATCCTGTTCTCAGGATTCTCAGGTCCTGGTCTCAGGAAATTATCCTGATGTCAGGATTTACAGATTTGCTTGCATTGAGTTGGCCCTGGGATAATCCTGGTATATCCTGTAAATATCCTGAGAATGTCCTTAGTTCAGGACCAATAAATGTCTTACATTAATTCTATAAGAAATTACAAAATTTGAGTAAAGTCCTTTTTTTAATTTTTCTATTGCAAATATTTTCTTAAATTAGTTTAAATCCATATTCCTCATTCTAAGCAAGGGCGGATCCAGCCATTTCAAAAAGGGTGGTTCCCAACCCAGGATAAATGGGGGTCCAACTATATGTCCCTTTTCAAATGCAATGATTGTCCAAAAAAACAACAAGACCCCTCCCTTAAATACGCCACTGAATGACTGATAAGGTATGTTTGCCCTGGTACACAGGGGCTCGTTAGTGAGTCGCATGAGATCTTACTGTCAATCAGGCGGTATCTTATGTTTTTTTTTATGTAGGTTAGCGACCGCCATTGACTGTTTGAATTACATTACATGTAGTTAGGCAGCAACCACTTAATTTTTGTAGGGGGGGGTAATGGATTTTTTGGAAAATAAAGTTTGTTTCTTGTTTTTGGAGAAAAAAATAATTTGTTTTTGACCCTGAGAAAAAAATATGTTTGTTTCACCCTCAGCTGCAACTACATGTAATGCTAAAATTGAAAAAAATTGTTTTTTCGACCTGTTCGATACATTGTTTAAATGCAAAAAAAAGAAGGTTTTTCCGAAAAGCAGACTTGTTGGCCAATTTTATTAATGGCTGTTCATATTGTTAAATTACCAATAAAAATGGTACACTAGTGGCGTATCAAAGGGGGTTCACTTTTTTTAGAACATAAAGTATGAACCCCCCCCCTTTCAAAATGGCTGGATCCGCCCCTGTACCTACCCAATATTAAAAATTAAATTATGCGTCAGATATATAAAAGGATACATGTAAAGTTCTGCTTCTTTCTGTAATATGTTGCTGTCTGTTCTTCCAAGTAGTATTGCTGAATAAATAACTGAAATCTGCATGGAATCATTCAATCCCCTAAAAGTATCAAAAAATCCACAAAGAATCAATTGTTCTAAGACGTTTAAAAGCAGTACAATCAATAGAAATGTTGTTGCCTGTTTATACAGAACGTCGGAAGCTGTTAACCTAAGGAATCGAATTCATTTACAGCCCCCCCCCCCCCTTTTTTATCCCCTGAACTTTAAAAAGATAAAAAAAACTAGCTCAGGGTAGCCCACAGATTAATTATTTTTAGCCCACATACATAGTCCTATACAAAAAAAGTAGAAATTTAAGTAGCCCACACTAGATTTTAGGGGCCAATGGCCCGTGGACCACTGCTAATTTCATATTCTGCTAGCTACTTATTATTCACTAAAGAACCATTCACACAATTCAATATTTATAAAGTTTACGTATCTACCAGTTATACCCGTTATCATATGTGAAAACGATTATTCATTTTGTTTAATCACAGGAGGTTGAAATCCTATCAATGAGGGTCTATAAATATGTCAACTCGACTATCACAGTAGAGCTTCTCTCGTAGAGAGAAGAGAGAAGCTCTACTGTGATAGTCGAGTTGACATATTTATAGACCCTCATTGATAGGATTTCAACCTCCTGTGGTTTAATTTAGGTAAAAATTATTTTTCAAATATGCTTTCAGACTTTCTGATGTTGCTTTGCTCAAATAAAAACCAAAAAAGAATAATAGTTCTTCAATAAATTATATTTTATAATAATATACACATGTCTGTCATGTTAAATTAAATTTGTAATGCACTTATCTGAAATCTTTCTGTCTGGAAATGTCTTTTTCGGGTTTCCATCAGCGTAGTCTCCATTTTGGTGACGTATTAATCAAGAGTGCACTTACGCTCACATTGAGGTGACAATCTCGTCCCAAATTATATCGGCCAAAAGTTGATCCGTCACCGTACCGGTATTATGAAAATAAATCAAGGATGTCGCAAACAAATATTTTTTAATATGCAGTTTTTAATGAAGTATAATAAAAATAATCTTTAGTTTGAACGGAACATGGTACATGCGAATGAACAAGTGCCGAAGTGGAGTCACCATCTAGGACGGTATATTTAGGGCCGAACTGTTCAGACCTGTTCAGTACAATTACGAAAAACCGCGAGGTCCTACAATTTGTTTACATTTTGCATACGTTGAGAAATCTATCATTGCTGTTCATCTGATATTTTTTCTAAGTTATTTATATGCCGGACGACAATTAATAGAAAGGCACATATATAAACTTGGAGAAAATCAGAATTTACATCTGTAGGGAAAGCTAGGAAGAGTCAAAAGATACCAGTTACAAAAAAATGTACCACCGCCACCGGCACTGTAAGTTCAAAGTTCAAAGTTCTTTATTTTCCAATTAAGGGCCCCTCACGGGACATAATGAGGTTACAACTCTGATTCTAAACACACATATAATGAAGATAAAATTAAAATTTAGCTGTATGATAAATAAAACCAAACAACTCTGCATATCCGGCAATGACAAAATTATGTGTGTTTCGACACTTCCAAAATAGCTCGGAATGAACAGAACAGAACAGAACAGAACATATTTTATTTCCAATTAAGGGCCCACAAGGGGCATACAGAGCATACATGAATAAGGAAAAAGACTATTGATTTGCATAGATACATAGATACAAATGTGATTTATTATTGATGTCATTTAAATTATGATCTTAACCTGCTTAGGCTTAGTCCAAGATTACTCTGAAGTACAGACAACAGTGGCGGATCTAGAAATTTTCATAAGTGGGGGCCCACTGACTGCCTAAGAGGGGGCCCGCTTCGGTCATGCCTCAGTGATTCCCTAAATAATCAACCAAATTTTTCCCAGAAAAGGGGGTCCCTTGCCCCCTGGGCTCCCCCTTAATCCGCCTCTGGACAAGCTGGGGCATAGCCCCAACTTGTGGCCCGTCTTGCAAAACTGCCATTGGACATTAGAGTAATCCTCACTATGCCAGACAAGCTTTCTTGGACACCCTGCTGTTTTTATCACAAAAATCTCTGACTTTGAAATACTGTAAAACTGAAACTCGTAAGTCGTTATGCTTCCTGAACAGGGAGATCAGCAGTAACTGTGTAAATAAGTTAACTGTCAAAATATGTTTAATATTTTTAATTAACACCATAATTTGGGTATTTTAAAAATGTTTGACAAAATACTTTTTGTTTCTTCCCCCTATTCTATCACCCTTCACAAATCCTTGCCAAAAAAACTTATTTAATTAATAACAAACAACAGTTAATTTCAGTCCCAAAGATATTTTTTATTTGAATTTGTGATACAGATTATATTATTTCTTATTAAGTCCCAATACCAGGAATCATTAAGGACTTTATTTCAGTTTATTCATTCAGGAAGAAAGTGTAAAGTTTCTGAAAGTAGGATGAATGTTGAAGGAAAAGTCCTGACATATCCTGGTCTATATTATATTTATTTTTGAAAGTCTTGAGATATCCTGAGAATTCCCCTAGTTTACAGCTGCTTGATTTGAAAGTCCTGACATTTCCTGAAATTCTCCCATCAACTTTTTCCCTAAGAAAAGGGCTAAATGCTTTACAGGATATTTTCAGGATTTCCCAGGATAATCTTGAGATATCCTGGTTAAGAAAATTGTCAGGATTTATTTCTGCAAGGGATATGGTATACACTACTATAACAGGTCCCTGTCATAAAAAATATGAAACAATTCAATTGAGAAAACTAATGGCCTACACATAGGTTGTAACAAAACTATACCGAAAAACAAATATAACAGACATGAACCAACAACAATCACTGAAATACAGAGTCCTGACTTGGAACAGACACTTGAAGAATGTTTATATGTTGTTCATATACATGCAATGTGTATATATCCTCTTTCAGAAACAGCACATCAAGTGTGATGCCCATCATCCAACTTTTCTGTGGATTAATTTATAATCTGATTGAATATGCATGAAATATTTGCCACTGGATATTAAAAAAAATCAAAACCAATGACATATGATGATCAATAACTTAAAAATGGAAATTAGCATACACTCACTTAAATTTAGTACATGTACATGTACATATAGTTGATATTGCCTTTAGACATCATCCTGCACTCAGTTGCAGTGCTTTGCAATTTTAGATAAAGATCAGCAATTAAATTTTGTTCATAAATATTTAAGTTAATGACAAATGACATTGAATGACATTGTCAAAGCTTTTTGACCATATTGGATAACACATAAAGTTATAACCAACCATATTGTTTGAGTAACAAGCACCAGTTATATTTGTAAAATATCATTTTACATTTAATTGGAATGGCTACCGGTAAGTAAGTAATCAATTCTTCATTCAATTACGATCTATAATTTTATATAAATATACATGTTATATTTTTAACTATTATTGAAGGTAGGCTTAGCTTATTTAAGTATAATAATTTAACCTGTCCGTGTATACACATACATGTATATGTTTTAGCTAGGATTTAAGGACAGAGGGACACAGTGTAAAGATAGTTTTACACTAGTCATTTTTGGGGCCCTTTTATTTAAAGCTTGCTGTTTGGTGTGAGCCAAGTTTTCGTGTTAAAGACAATACTTTAACCTATAATGGTTTCCTTTTAAAAATTATGACTTGGATGGAGAGTTGTCTCATTGGCACTCATACCACCTGTTGTTATCATGGTTATATCTAGTGAAATCATCTTGATTTATTGAATTGAATTAATTTAATCCATTTTTGCTGGATTTATTGTTTTTTCAAGATGTATAAAGTTTTTTCAGTTGTTAACAATGGTTAAAATTAATTATTTTTTGCATAGAAAAGTATTTGTTTTCTTTCAATTAACTGCATACTGATCGATTGGGTCTAGAAAAAGTTTTAAAAAATGAGAGTGAGGCCTGTGGTTACAAAAAGTTAATCATGTAATTGCATTTTTGGGTTATTCCTTTTATCCCTTTCTACATCATATATGTAGATGTTCTTTGTATATTTTTTTTAGAAGCTATGTAATTTTAAATCACAGGTCTTCCTCATTTACAAAAAGATATGACATTACATTCAATGCTGTATATTACAAATTTACATTGTAGTGTTATAATTCAAACAAAAAAGCTTTAAAAAATTGATTTAAAGTTCATGGTGACATATAATGTGTTTATATAACTTTAAATAAAACAAAGTAAACAATTTGGTGGTTTGTACAAATATACAGAAGTCAGGAAATGGTTTTCTGAAAATAATGTGAAAATTTACACAGTATAAAGAATAGTTATTGTTAGTTAATTTACTTCCTTATAAGGAAGGTAAATGCATGTGTTGGTAATTGAAATTATTCGTGAAAATGATGCAAGGAAAACCCACATAACATGTAAGTATTAGCTAGGTCTGGATGGGATGTCCTTCAATACTTCTGTATACTTAAATTTTTGTATCCATTTCTCTCTATTCTTTAATTATATTTCATGATTAGCACCCAACTATTCTCTAGATCCATGAGATCTGTTCTCTATATTTTAGCACCCAACTATTCTCTAGATCCATGAGATTTGTTCTCTATATTTTAGCACCCAACTATTCTCTAGATCCATGAGATCTGTTCTCTATATTTTAGCACCCAACTATTCTCTAGATCCATGAGATCTGTTCTCTATATTTTAGCACCCAACTATTCTCTAGATCCATGAGATCTGTTCTCTATATTTTAGCACCCAACTATTCTCTAGATCCATGAGATCTGTTCTCTATATTTTAGCACCCAACTATTCTCTAGATCCATGAGATCTGTTCTCTATATTTTAGCACCCAACTATTCTCTAGATCCATGAGATCTGTTCTCTATATTTTAGCACCCAACTATTCTCTAGATCCATGAGATCTGTTCTCTATATTTTAGCACCCAATTATTCTCTAGATCCATGAGATCTGTTCTCTATATTTTAGCACCCAGCTATTCTCTAGATCCATGAGATCTGTTCTCTATATTTTAGCACCCAATTATTCTCTAGATCCATGAGATCTGTTCTCTATATTTTAGCACCCAACTATTCTCTAGATCCATGAGATCTGTTCTCTATATTTTAGCACCCAACTATTCTCTAGATCCATGAGATCTGTTCTCTATATTTTAGCACCCAACTATTCTCTAGATCCATGAGATCTGTTCTCTATATTTTAGCACCCAACTATTCTCTAGATCCATGAGATCTGTTCTCTATATTTTAGCACCCAATTATTCTCTAGATCCATGAGATCTGTTCTCTATATTTTAGCACCCAACTATTCTCTAGATCCATGAGATCTGTTCTCTATATTTTAGCACCCAACTATTCTCTAGATCCATGAGATCTGTTCTCTATATTTTAGCACCCAACTATTCTCTAGATCCATGAGATCTGTTCTCTATATTTTAGCACCCAACTATTCTCTAGATCCATGAGATCTGTTCTCTATATTTTAGCACCCAACTATTCTCTAGATCCATGAGATCTGTTCTCTATATTTTAGCACCCAATTATTCTCTAGATCCATGAGATCTGTTCTCTATATTTTAGCACCCAACTATTCTCTAGATCCATGAGATCTGTTCTCTATATTTTAGCACCCAACTATTCTCTAGATCCATGAGATCTGTTCTCTATATTTTAGCACCCAACTATTCTCTAGATCCATGAGATCTGTTCTCTATATTTTAGCACCCAACTATTCTCTAGATCCATGAGATCTGTTCTCTATATTTTAGCACCCAACTATTCTCTAGATCCATGAGATCTGTTCTCTATATTTTAGCACCCAATTATTCTCTAGATCCATGAGATCTGTTCTCTATATTTTAGCACCCAACTATTCTCTAGATCCATGAGATCTGTTCTCTATATTTTAGCACCCAACTATTCTCTAGATCCATGAGATCTGTTCTCTATATTTTAGCACCCAACTATTCTCTAGATCCATGAGATCTGTTCTCTATATTTTAGCACCCAACTATTCTCTAGATCCATGAGATCTGTTCTCTATATTTTAGCACCCAATTATTCTCTAGATCCATGAGATCTGTTCTCTATATTTTAGCACCCAACTATTCTCTAGATCCATGAGATCTGTTCTCTATATTTTAGCACCCAACTATTCTCTAGATCCATGAGATCTGTTCTCTATATTTTAGCACCCAACTATTCTCTAGATCCATGAGATCTGTTCTCTATATTTTAGCACCCAACTATTCTCTAGATCCATGAGATCTGTTCTCTATATTTTAGCACCCAACTATTCTCTAGATCCATGAGATCTGTTCTCTATATTTTAGCACCCAACTATTCTCTAGATCCATGAGATCTGTTCTCTATATTTTAGCACCCAACTATTCTCTAGATCCATGAGATCTGTTCTCTATATTTTAGCACCCAACTTTTCTCTAGGTCCATGAGATCTGTTCTCTATATTTTAGCACCCAACTATTCTCTAGATCCATGAGATCTGTTCTCTATATTTTAGCACCCAACTATTCTCTAGATCCATGAGATCTGTTCTCTATATTTTAGCACCCAACTTTTCTCTAGGTCCATGAGATCTGTTCTCTATATTTTAGCACCCAACTATTCTCTAGATCCATGAGATCTGTTCTCTATATTTTAGCACCCAACTATTCTCTAGATCCATGAGATCTGTTCTCTATATTTTAGCACCCAACTTTTCTCTAGGTCCATGAGATCTGTTCTCTATATTTTAGCACCCAACTATTCTCTAGATCCATGAGATCTGTTCTCTATATTTTAGCACCCAATTATTCTCCATTAAGTTTTTTGCTCTTTACTCTATTCTTTTTTTTTAATTCTTTTATAAGAGTATGGTTAAAACTGTTATGGACTTTGTTATAAAAATATTTTTTCGAATGATGTTTCTTTTCTATTTGCAGAAATCATGGTACGAAAGTTGGTAAAAGAATTATGGCTATAACGATATGGAGACTTTGTGGCCGAGCTCCAAATAGTCGCCAGCTGTTAGTAACAGCCTGTTTCCTGTTCTTATTCTGGTGTTTATCCCTATACAGAGTTACAACTATCAACCAGTCTAGAGAAAGTGATTTACTTAAGGTAACACGATACCGAATGACGTTACGCCACGAGTTATCGTTCCTGACGTTATCGAATAACGTTCACACATACAAGCCAATGCAGCAGGTTCTGCAATCACAAAGTGATTACATAATAAAGAAAAAATATTTTTGATAATCATAACTATGTGACATTTTTAACAGTTACTTTCTCTAGATGCAGAGTGCCGAGAGTTTTGATGCAATACGTAACGGTTAACTTTTCGACATAGATTGTTTTATCGTTTTCCGGCAATTCTTCTTCTCATTGTTAACCTTTAAAAATGTATTACTTTAAATTACTTTTACTTTTAATTCATATTCTGTTTCTTTAATATTTAAGCATCTGCACGATTTATCTATATATGTTTTTATGCAAAATAGACTGAGTTTTATCACTTTATTTTACTTTTAGTTTATTTTTGCAATAAAAACTTTTTCATGATGCACGCCGTATCCCAATGGAATTTTGTTTTGAAAATAGAAATCTTGTCTATAGAAACTTAGGATGATGTGTAAAAAAACGGGGAACTGTACAACTATTAATTGGTGTTAAAATGGTCGTCAAAAACACCGCTCGGGCAAAATAGAAAAAGGAAATTTATCTGGATGAGAATACGGATAGAATAAGGCAAAAAAGCACAATACAAACATACTTTGAAACTCATACAGAAAATAGTTTGTTAGTCTGGAATGTAGAAAAGTGGTTTAACTTGGTTATTTTGCCGAATAACATTTCCTGTGTTCCAAGTGTAAACATTCTCAATTGCTGTACAGAGTAAATCTGATATAGTTTCGGAAACATTTTAAAAATAAAGTGCTAGCTTAGTAATATTATAGACCAAGTCTACACAGGACAGACAGCAACATCAGAATGAGGCCTGAGAAAGTTACCGTAGGCTGAGAAATACATGGGAACTTGATTCGGCAAAAATTAAAAAAAAATAAAACCAGGTCCCGTTAGAGTCTGATTAAAGCCAGTCCCAAGTATCCACTTGCATCTATAAATATTTTTGTGTGATTTGAGTTGGAAATGATGTACATGTACAAGTTCGGAGACAAAATGACTGATAGATAATTAACATAGTTGCCTTTTTAGGTCATGGGTGGCATATTGCTCACATGATATACCCTCATTTTCCAGTGTCAGTCCAAATTTTCTCAACCATCTTCCCGGATCGCCTCTATTACAAAACCTATCTATTATTGTATTAAAGTTAACTTGTTCTTGTCCTGAACATGCATGACATATTTGCCACTGGACGTTTAAGCAACCAACAATCAATCCTACAATTTACACCCGTCACTTGAAACTTCAGTTGTTAAAATCTAAATCATTGCCTCTATTTTTTTCAAAGAAATCGACAAAGTTTACGAATATTTACGCAAAAAGAAATATCTACGTTTCCGCTTGCTAAGTATGGAAGTGGGGTAACATGAAACTTTATTTGTAAAAGTACAAGTACAAATAAAACAAAAAAATATATGGAACATGTCATTTGTACAAAGAATGATAAATAGAGACATGGGATTTGCAATTTATGAGATAGCAACATCTGGACATTTAACGACATCAAAACCAAAGACACCAAGCAAATTTTGACTAATGGTAATTGGACGAGCATCTTTTTATTTCTAATTTGTAAATTTAGTAAACGTTGGCCCCCTAAATTGGAAAGTATAATTATCACAGTAACATTTCAGTCTCCTAGTACATATGTGTTTTAGTCCTAAAACTTTTGTTCTTCTGGAGAAAATGTACTCGGAATTATTATAGAATGCTTTTTTTCTCCGCGTCCGTTCTACCGTCAATCCCGCACTTGGTGTATATAGGGTTTACAGTCTTTTTGCTTCAGGTTTAAATTATGTACCTGGTGTTACTACACATATTAAAAGTGCGCATATCGTCTGGATTTTCTTTATTTTTTGTTCATGACAGGTTGCTGGATTAGGCGTTTTGATAAAATATAAAAGGCACGCAGACTCCGGCTTACATCTCCTACATGTGGAATTTCAAGCTGAAAATTTTATATTTCGCATTTGTAGTTTGTCTCACTTATAAAGAATGCATATATGATCTCAAGATTTGTTTGTAAATAATTTTCCACAAATGACACTGTGAAATTTTGCATACAGTTTGCAAGGTTTGTCCGACTTGTTGAGCAGTCAACTCACACATTTACACCACGCTAAACCAATGTGTGTAGCAAGTCAAGAATATGACGGCTGTTTATCTATCATTCTTTTAATGTATTTGAGCTTATGATTTCGTCATTTGATAAGGGACTTTTAAGTTTTGAATTTTTTCTTGAGTTTTGTTATTTTATTTTTAGAATGTGCATTTTATCAGGATCATTATTTCCCCTCATAATATTCACAACTAACAGAATTTTAAACCTTTTTTGACTGGTGCATCAAATGTGTCTTTTATTAACAACTGTTTTCAAAATTGTATTGTATCGTCCCGAACATGCATGAACTATTTGCCACTGAACGTTAAAGAACCATCAAAAACCGATCAATTATAAAACTATAAAAACCGATCAATTATAAAACTGTTAACTGAATCAAATTTTTAAAGTACTCTATTTCTGCATGGATGAAGCAACGACACCACCATTGTCTTTTAAAAATGATGGAGTTAAAAACTCAGTAATTCAAATGAATCCCACGTGAAATTTTTCATGTTATTTTCACGTGAACTTTACAAAAATATGAAGGTATTTTTCATGATTTTAATTAAATTTTTTAATAATCTTATTTTGAAAATTTACGTGAATTCAACGTGTACCTGATTTATGCATGATTCACGTGGAACCAACCAGTTCAAGCAAGTTTCAAGTATATGCTCGTTATGAAAATCAGACGAGATTAATGTTAATTCATGTGAGTGAAATTTCCAGGTGCAGAACGAAATAAATTATATCAGCAGAATTGTGTATTTCATTACTAGGAAATTAACGAAACCCGACAGCGGAAATAAAAATGAAAATAAACACCATTCAGATCCCGACACATATTTTGTTTTCAATATCTCTGAGTAGTAATACCGTAACGTTACATTCTGTATTCAATAACGTCACACGTTTTCGGTCCAATTCTAATGGTATCAATCAACTTTGAAGCCATTTATCTCAAATACAAGGATGGTGACATATGAGTTTCTATACGTGTATGGATTCAGTATGCAATTCTGGATATTATGTTAGTTTTTTGTTTTTCTCCGTATATAAGAATATAGCCATCCATTGGAAAATCTAAAAAGTTAAGCCGAAAAAAAGGCATTTCCCCTATATACCTAGGTAAATTTGTCGCCAAAATTGACGTTTTCCTATGAAAATACCAAGAAAACAAAAATGGTGACCCCCATTTTTTATTACATATTCCGATGTAACTCAATTCAAAGAACACGTGTGCCAAAAAGTTTGGAAATCGGGAGATATGCCATTCGGTATCGTGTTACCTTAAGGTATGTGATTTATAATGTCTTAATGACCAACCCAAGCTTAGGATTTGATGTAAGGAGGTGGGGGAGCTCCTGGGAATTAAAATTAGTAAACTCTATTTTGACACAAAGTTGTCTGTGATTTTAGTATTACTAAATATATTATATTTAGGAAGGAAATGCATATGGTGTGCCTTCGAAATCTGCATCTGAAGACCACCTGCCCTCTATCGGCTCTAAGTTACAGTTTCTTTTCTTCTAAATGGTATCGATACACATGCATTTGTAAACCATTTTAATAAAAAGCTTTAAATTGATAAGGATGGCAAGTATTCCTGTCAGAGGTTGGTGCTTCTCTCTCAGGCCTCTATCTTATTTCATCAATAAAATTGAAAGCTGTGATATAGCTAAAAGTGCTGTCAGAAAGTTGAGATGGACAGATTGATTCTTATAGTGTTTTAATATCACTTTCATCAAGACTTTTGGCTATATATATGTATACCATGGTGGTCAGTGAATTAACCATGAGTGTCCTTTGGCAGGAAAACTAACCATCTTAGTGAATTGAGATAGGATGTAAAGCCCCAAGGTTCTAACTCACAACCTCAGGGTTGAAAGACTAGACAAATTAGCCACTGATTCCCATCTGAAAGTGGTGTTAAACATCAACATTCAGTTGTTATAAAAATTATCAGCTGATTAAATTGATGCAAAATGAAACAAGTTGGTTTACCAAGTTAAAATGATTTTGGTTTATTGAACCTATTACACTGAACCAATGATTTAGACCTAAAGATTAAAATAAGAATAAAAGATGTGGTATAATTCCCAATGAGATAACTCTCAATGGAGACCAAATTACTTTTACGGTAGATAAGAAGTTTTGAATGTATTTAATTGCTGATTTATAAATTTTAAATGATACCCTATACAGCTCTCAATCCTAAACAGCTAAGTCGAATGTGAAAATGAAGCATACCAACAACATGCTATAAAAGAAGACAATCAGACCAAAACTTGTTCACAATTTGGAATATTTAAGTGAATTATTTATTAATATATCTTATGATGGTTTATGGATAAATACAATATATTCATGTATTAACAAATATCTGCTATGAACAGTTTAAAGCTATATAGCACTCTAATGAATCTGTTATAAAATTCCTACCATCTGTTACGGTATTGCAGTAAAATATTTATCTTGTTTATTGGGATCAAATACACACAGGATAATTAACTCGGAGTACAAACATGTTTATACAGTTTAAAATTGCTTATGTTAGGGAATTTTTATATTGAAAGCTGTTTATGTAGATTGATTGACACCGAGTTATATGTCCTTATATATTACACATATATAGGTTACATGATACAGGCTTGCTATTTAGAGTGATATCACATCCAATAATTGTCCTTTGAAAAGCATGAAATATTTGCCACTATAAACAATAATCCAATAATGGTTTTGATCTCTTAAAGTAATTGTTTACTCTTTAAACATGTTAAAAGAGAGGCGAAAGATATTACTGGGATATCTCATAATTCAAAAAAACAACTGACAATGCCATGGCAAATAACCAAAAAAAAATAATGAAAAGATAAACAGAAGGACAGAAACCTAAATATAGAATACAAAAGGCAACACAAACCCCAACACAACAGGGGTTGATATCAGGTGATCCCGAAGGCAGATCCAGCTCCACATTTGGTACCTGTCATGTTTCTCATGTTATTTTATACCCTGTAGTCTTTAACCAAAACCAAATTTTCTTTACAATATTTGTGTATATCTCTACATCATGTTCATTGCAAAAGTTGAGAAAAGTTAGCAGTATACTGAATAGTTATTGTTGTTTACTTTTAGGCTGAAATCATTCGACTAAGTGAGAATTATGTGCGAGCACTCGCCAGGGAGAACTCTGACATTGTAGATGGTCCGTATGCTGGCAGATTTACAGCTTATGGTTTGTTAACTTATGCTTTGAAAATTAATAGATGAGGTTTGATTTCCAATATATGACAAATACTGTCATTTTTTTAGCTCACCTGGCCTAAAAGGCCAAGTGAGCTTTTCTCATCACTTGGCGTCCGGCGTCGGCGTCCGTCGTCGGCGTTAACTTTTACAAAAATCTTCTCCTCTGAAACTACTGGGCCAAATTAAACCAAACTTGGCCACAATCATCATTTGGGTATCTAGTTTAAAAAATGTGTCCGGTGACCCGGCCAACCATCCAAGATGGCCGCCATGGCTAAAAATAGAACATAGGGGTAAAATGCAGTTTTTGGCCTATAACTCAAAAACCAAAGCATTTAGAGCAAATCTGACATGGAGTAGAATTGTTAAACAGGTGAAGATCTATCTGCCCTGAAATTTTCAGATGAATTGGATAACCCGTTGTTGGGTTGCTGCCCCTGAATTAGTAATTTTAAGGAAATTTTGCTGTTTTTGGTTATTATCTTGAATATTATTATAGATAGAGATAAACAGTAAACAGCAATAATGTTCAGCAAAGTAAAATTTACAAATAAGTCAACATGACTGAAATGGTCAGTTGACCCCTTTAGGAGTTATTGCCCTTTATAGTCAATTTTTAACCATTTTTCGTAAATCTTAGTAATATTTTACAAAAATCTTCTCCTCTGAAACTTACTACTGGGCCAAATTAATCCAAACTTGGCCACAATCATTTTTTGGGTTAGTAGTTTGAAAAATGTGTCCGGTGACCCGGCCATCCAACCAAGATGGCTGCCATGGCTAAAAATAGAACATGGGGTAAAATCAGTTTTTGGCTTATAACTCAAAACCCAAAGCATTTAGAGCAAATCTGACATGGGGTAAAATTGTTTATCAGGTCAACATTTATCTGCTCTGAAATTTTTAGATGAATTGGACAACCCGTTGTTGGGTTGCTGACCCTGAATTGTTAGTTTTAAGGAAATTTTGCTGTTTTTGGTCATTATCTTGAATATTATTATTGAAAGAGATAAACTGTAAACAACAATAATGTTCAGCAAAGTAAGATTTACAAATAAGTCAACATGACAGAAATGGTCAATTGACCCCCTTAGGAGTTATTGTTCTTTATAGTAAATTTTTAACAATTTTCATAAAATTTGTAAATTTTTACTAACATTTTCCACTGAAACTAATGGTCCAAGTTCATTATAGATAGAGATAATTTTAAGCAGCAAGAATGTTCAGTAAAGTAGATGTACAAACACATCACCATCACCAAAACACAATTTTGTCATGAATCCATCTGCTTCCTTTAATATTCACATAGACCAAGGTGAGCGACACAGGCTCTTTAGAGCCTCTAGTTTAAATTTCTGGCATTTTCTGTGAAACCAATTTCCATGGATTTGGTGGATAATCTTGGGCCAAGAATTTAAATGTTCAACAAAGAAAAAGAAAAAATGCAGACTCCAACAAAACTACAAAAATACAAATTTCCTGCAATCCATGAAAGTTGGTATCCACTAGAATAAATGAATCCACACTATCCACTGAAGACCAAAGGATGAGGATGTTAAAAAGCGAAAGGTCATTGTACTGCCTTCAGCAATGAGTAAAACCTTAACTAGAATCATAGAGAAATGTATTGTGATTGCCAATGAGACAACTATTCAACAATTAGCAAAGAAAAATAGAATACTGTGGATTCATTTATTTTTGTGGGTATCAATTTTCGTGGATTGCTTAAAAAACTTGCATATTCATGAATACTTGATTTCGTGGTTTAGCCAATATCCGTATACAAAGCCTATTGAAAATATGACATTCGTTGAACATTTGAATTTGTGGTTCATCTGTACCCATGAAACCTAGGAAAATTGATATACAACGAATAATAATGAATCCATAGTACAGTTAAGGTTGTACCTTACACTACAGGGAGATAACTCTGTTAAGTCAGCTAAACGTTTTAATTACGTTGTGTTGTAAAGGGAATATTAAGCTTCTTGGTGATCTAAATAAATTGGTGTTTGTCAAACTGCTATATACCCAGTGTAATTTTTTCTGATAAAATGGTTGGTTCAAAATTTTTGAAAATTTTTACATTTTTGTTTAAGGGTCAAAGTCAATACTTTGTCAATTTTTTTTGAAAATTTAACGAGCCAAATTAATTTTAGTGAAAGTGTTGGGTACCACCTTAAGCAACTTAGTTATCTGAATATCACCAAATATTAGATTGAAGCTTATGGCATTATTTAAAACAATTATGATAGACAATAATCATAAACAACCACTAGCAATAAGGTTATGTTGTATGATTGCCAATGAAACATATGAATAACTATAAACCATAACAAAATGTAGAATAAATGAAAAAAGAACATCAGACTTCCAAATCTGTTAAAGATTTAGTCAACTCAAATTGATTATAGAAAAATTTAGAAGTTCTTAATAAAATCATGAAAATATAAGCATACTTAAATGATAAGTTCAAATCTAAACATGATCAGTTTTATTTTATGTGAATGTTTAAAGTTCATTATGTAGATGTTTTGTATGGCTAACAACAAATGTAATTCTATCAGCGTATAGTTAATAACCTTTTTTATTTACAAGATTTCTGTATAGTAGTTTTGAATTCGGTTTAGTAGTGAAAATATTTTAAATGAACAATTTTGATTATATACTTGACTGAATAACTTTAAAAAGTTCTCATGGTTTCTGGTTTTTAACAAGATTTTACTGTTATTGGAGTTTGTGTCTAAAGATGTTATTGAAAATATTGAATATAGATATTATGGGAAAACATATCCTGTTTATATTTACCCCTGGTAATAATCTGAATATTATGGTTGTTAAATAAGAAATAAACTGGTGTGTGAACTGAATGAAGAAAATTATACACTTGTTCTACATGTTCTATCTAAAATACATTTTAATCAAGTATTTTCTCGTAAGCAATCTTTGACACCACACTAACTTGCATTTCTGCATTGAGATTTAGAATTAGAGATTGACTTAATCCTCTTCGTTTCTTGTGGAACATAGAGCTGCTACAGTCGCTTTCCATCTTAAACTCTATTTTGGGCTATCCTTTTTGCTTCGCTCCAGGTATATCCAATTTCCTCCAGCTCCTTGTGTCTTGATCTTCTTCAGCTGTGAAATTAATGGTCTTCCCGGTCTCCGATGTCCTTGGGGGTTCCATTCTAATGCCTGTCTAGAGATGGTACCTACAGGTTTCCTCAAAGTGTGCCCACAAATAGAAAAATTGAACTTTACAGAAGCAGATTTTAATGATATATATATATGTAATTTTACAGGTCTGAAGAAAATTTTAATGATACATAATTTTGAAGATCTGTAGAAGTTTACTGAGAAACATACAACACAAATACAAATACAAAAGTTGATGTATTAATTTTACAGATCTGAAGAAGACTATAGCTGTATTACTGGAAAGCATGTTGGACAGAATAGATCATCTAGAAGCTAAAGTTAACATCACCAAATTGGGGGGATTGTTTGCCTTGTCATCTAATTCATCACAACATCTAAATAATAATGTCAATCCAGCTAAAGGCATCATTAATGCAGAAGGTAATTACAAGGTTTTAGTATGAAGGAAATATAAAGTTTAGGTTCTGCACTGCTAGTGGTTGCCACATTAAAATTATTACCTAATATATATATTATAATAAGGCAAAAACAAAAGAATACATGTGTTTCCGCTAGCGTGCTAAACAAAATGGTGTTTGTAGGTATGTGTGCAATATAATTTTATTATTTAGGTCATGATTACTACTAGGGAATCAGTCTGACTTTAACAATGCTTGTTTCAAAATTGCATTCAATGTGTTTGGGTAGGCAGTAATAACATTTACAAATGTAATGTGTAATTCAATGCATTTCTTTGCAAAAGTAATTGTAGTTTAATGCATTACTTTGATAAATGCTTGTAATTGTAATTTAATGCATTGGTTTTGTCAAAGTAATTGTAATATAATGCATTACATTGCAATGTAATTCGCCCTATGCCTATTAGGCACTAAACATTAAGGTAGGTAGGGTTAGTGGAAACACATTTCCAGTGTAACTTGTCTAATCTGACATACTGGGGGACCAGAAAAAAATGTTGGATTAAACAGGGTGTCGGAAAACTCAGGTTTGTTCTGAAAGGATAGGTATAATTTAGTACCATAAAAATTTGTTGGTTAAAGCAGAATGTTGGAATACTCAGGTGTCGGATAAGGCAGATTACACTGTATTATTTTTTTGGCCTAAGGATTGTGATACTTGCTGTGGTGCATATATATATATATAAATCTATATTTAATTTTCTAGGTTCCCAAATATTTGTATACAAGCCTATAAAAAATTAATATTTAGTGGAACAATTAAATTTTTTATTTCCTTAAAGCAGGCTAAACACACAAAATCATTAAAAATTGGTACATGTATCCCCTGAATAACTATGAATCCACAGTACCTTCATTTCATCTTCTTTTGGAATTTTGATCACATGTTCCCTCATAACTATTTTATGTGTGATATAGCATGTACATGTATAGTGCACTGTTAATCCTGTTCTTTTATTTTATTTGCTAAAGTATTCTTTGTGTGCATTTAAAAAGTATATGCATGAGTTGAAAAAAAACTTGAATAGAAAGTAGCATATAAATATATATAAATGATTGTGAATTGATGTTTTCAGAGGGAATAGGTAGCTGGCTTTTTGGCAGAATTAGGCTTGCCTTAGGATTTGGTAATGCTCACTTGTTACATATTTTGGACTTTGCTTTCTTTACTATAGAGACAATTTACAAAGTTTTTTGTTATGTTTTATGTTGGTTTTAAATCAATTTCAATCTTCATAACACTTAAGAGAAACAAGGTTACTAACAATAGCCTATTTTGAATGAATGGAGAACATACACATATGATTTTAATTCACGCTTGCTGGTGTATGGTTAATTAACATGAATGTGAGATGAGACTGATGACTGCTTAACAGTTTGTGGCAAGCTCTAAATTTATGTTAAGGCTGAGATTATGTTAATGTGATATGAATATGAACCCTGCTTTGTACTAATTCACTCAGAGAAAGATTTTGGACTAGTTATAATCCTGCTGCTCTCAAAATGTGTTCCATGATCATAAATTACCTCATAAATAAATCAATTAAATTCTTTGATGTTGCCTACCTACCGACTTAACAAGCAGTTGTCATGAAAAGTTTTATGGCACAAATTGTTTAGAATTTTTCTGACATTGTCTGACATCAATGCATATTCAGAATAAAGGCTTATATAGGTGAAGGCTTGAAGACTTTATTTACTGTGATGTTTTTTAATTAAAGTAATAAGGGGTACTTGTAAGATTTTAGCCAAAATAATTGTTACATTTTGTCTTATTGAAACAGAGCATGAATGTTACTCAACACTTTTATTTTCCAAGCTTGTGCTTTATATTATTTCTTTGCAACGGAACATAAATGCATCAAACTCAAAATTTTGTGTTATTTCATCATTACTATCATAAATGCTTTTGTTTTATGGCTTTATAATTATCAATGTGAATATTGTCCCAATGCTTGAGGAACCTTAAGCTTTAACTGAAATTAACTCAGTGGTTGTTTTTCTGTATCATGTTGGTTGTTATGTAAAAAATCCAGCGTTTGTTTTTATACGACCACAAAAATTGAAATTTTTTTGGTCGTATATTGTTCTCGTTTGAATTGTTTAACATTTTGTTATGTTGGTGCTTTTTAAAGCTTGCATTGTGTTATCTTTTTGCTCATTGTTGAAGGCCACTTGGCAACCTAGAGTTACTAATATCTACATCATTTTGTCCCATTTTGGCCTGTGGATCATACAACATTCTTGTTTATATTTATAGGATAGGAGCATTTCATTCACAATATAAACTATATTGTTTGTTTGTGATATTATAAATTGAAAGAGGCATCAAAACAATTTTAAACATCATAATTTTACTGAATTCTATTATGAAACATTCCTGCCCTGTTTAAAAATTGTTAAAAGATATACATGTATGCACTTTTTTATAACAGTTAAGGAAAGGCTGATTATATATGCTTTCAATTTCGAAGTTTAAATAATAGTATTGCAATATGCCTTTTGCAAAATGTATGTTGCTATAACTAACACTTTGTGCATATGTATGTTTTAAGCTTTTCCTATATATTGGTGTAATGTATTTTCATTTCAATTAAATGTACCACCATAGATATGGGTTGCTGGTCTTGTGCTTAATTTGCATATAATACATTATCACAAATCAAATTTTTTTATTTTTCTGTATGTTTGCTTTGTGTGATTAATGTTTTTTGATGTGAATTTTAAATTGAACTGAACGTTGATAAAATTTGACAGGTCCTGTGACTATCTGTCCACCTACCTTGTATTCATACCTAATAAAACTCCTGAAACATGTAAAAGCAATTACCTCATATGACACAACAGCCCATGTGGATTTTGCTTTTTCCATCGGCCCACTGTGGATAGCCAACCCGTCCCTACTCTTGCTATATAAATCTATTATTTTTTTTAAAAAAGATTGATTACAAATGCTTATCTGCTTTTTTCAATTGATTGTACTTGCAAGTCTTTTTATTAAACAAAAGAAATTGAACAAGCTAGAAATTTTGCCCACCTTGTGCCTACTTCCACTGTGGACGACGGGTGGACAAAGCAAAATCCACCTGAGCTGTAGTGTGATATTGAAACCTTACCTATTTTAATCAACAGTTGTTATTGCATGCTGTTATTGATCACAGTGGGTACATGCTAAGCTTAAAATGACATTATCACTATTTTACGAAATTTTCCTTTGATCTTCAACTGACTGATAATATCGTTTCTCAGGGGAGTCAAGTGATAGGAAAAGTTATCGCTATAAACTAAAGGGGCACGTGCGTTGTCACTGAAATTAACAACGTCTTCATAGGTAAAATAGCGATAAACAGATTATCATTGGTACCGGCTCAAGCGAGAATTTTTAATCAATCTTGTTGAGATGACCAACTATAAATATAAGTATAGTCTTACAATACACCCCTTTATGAGTTCATGTCATCTCAATATACATTTTTCTAAAGTCAAAACCTGATGGGATTCAGTTAAAACTGGTCAGTGCGAAAAAATTGTTATTTCCATGTTTTTTGGTTGGGTTGTTGTTTCTTTGACTTATTCCCCATTTCCATCCTCTATTTATTTAAAATACCTAAATATATGATATCAATGTATGGAGAACCTCATAAACAAAACAACTTTTACAGTAAAGAATTTGATTGTGTCCATACAGTGTTAACTTATGTTGCACATTTGAAAGATTGATTTAAAAGAACTTTCAAAACTTCTGAACATGCTGAATAAGTGGTATAAATGTAATAATGTTATATGTATTTTTCAGATGTAATTAATGGTGTCACAGAAGAATGTGCCTTAACCGCCGAAGATAAACAGCTCTTTCCTAACTGTGAGGGAAAAGTCATGGTATGACATTATTTATGTTAAAGTGTCTAATCCAATGGTGGCAAACAAAGTATCTTTTAGTCAGATCTTTTAAAAAACTTATAGGTTATTACACTAGTCATTTTTGGTACCCTTTATAGCTTGCTGTTCGGTGTAAGCCAATGCTTTTTGTTGAAGATCATACTTTGACCTATAATGGTTTACTTTTACAAATTGTGACTTGGATGGAGATTTGTCTCATTTGCACCATACCACATCTTCTTATATCCATTGACAAAAGGTCAAAATCAGAAATCAAAACTGCACCATATCAGGACCATAAGTTCAAATCACTTACTGTGGATTCAATTGTTTTCTATGTTACCAATTTTCAAGTATTGAGGAAAGATTGTAATTTCATGGGAAATTGATTTTGTGGTTTTGTTTAAATTTGCAAACAAGCCTTTAAACAGTTTTTATTTTGTTGAAACAATTTAAATTCTGGGTTCACTTTTACCCTTGAAATCCACCAAAATTAATTTCTCATGAATAATAATGTTTCATCAGTACTGTTGATGACATGGAGTGTATTCATATTTGAGATGAGACTTCCAGAAGAAAGACATGATAGTCATATTTTTCTTATGTATTTTACCTTTTAGCATACATACAATTGCAATATTATAATGTCACTGGAACTTATTCAAAATGGATGATCTCCCTTTTTACAGAAAAATCTCTGCTGAAAGATAATCAGCCTGATTAAAATCAAACCACTCAGCAGTTTTTTGTTAAAAAAAAATTCAAATTTTGAGAACAGTCTTTTGGTGCTAAAATTTCAACTAAAACTTCTATGTAAAATTATTTCTTCTGTTACAGTGGATGCGACAGATGTGGAAGTCAGATCCATGTTACGGGGCCTATGGCGTGGATGGCTCAGAATGCTCATTTGTCATGTACCTCAGTGAAGTAAGTTGACGGTAATAGTTGGTTAAATGAATTACCATAAATTCAGAAATTATTGTAATGATTTTATTATTGTGAAAAATGTGACAGGGTAATAATCGCAATAATTCAAACCTTTGAACCTGTATTCGTGCAACTTTTTATTATACCCCCGCTTTAAAAAAGGGGGGGTATACTGTTTTACCTCTGTCTGTCAGTCCGTCCGTCAGTCCGTCCGTCAGTCCGTCCGTCAGTCCGTTCGTCAGTCAGTCAGTCCGTCCCATGAAACTTTCGTCACATTTTTCTCAGGAACTACACATCCACCCTTTCTGTAATTTGGTATCAACATTTATATATGTCAGCCATACCGTGTGATGCGTTTTCAGATTCATCACTTGACAACTTCCTGTTAACCGAACACTTGTCTGATTTTACACATGATAGCCAAGTTGAAAATTTTCGTCACATTTTTCTCAGGAACTACAATACAAGGATTTCTGAAATTTGGTTTCAGGATTTATATAAGTCAGCTATACCGTGTGATGCGTTTTCAGATTCATCACTCGACAACTTCCTGTTTACCGAACACTTGTATGATTTTACACATGATAGCCAAGTTGAAAATTTTCGTCACATTTTTCTCAGGAACTACAATACAAGGATTTCTGAAATTTGGTTTCAGGATTTATATAAGTCAGCTATACCGTGTGATGCGTTTTCAGATTCATCACTCGACTACTTCCTGTTTACCGAACACTTGTATGATTTTACACATGATAACCAAGTTAAAAATTTTCGTCACATTTTTCTCAGGAACTACAATACAAGGATTTCTGATATTTGGTTTCAGGATTTTTAAAGCAATTGCTTTTATGTCGTCGCGTATGGCCATCTTTGTGACCCAGATCAGAGACTCCGCCCAGATCAAGCCATAGTATTTTGTTAAACAGGCTCCTGGTCAGTCATTCTTTAACACCTATGTATGTTTTCTAATGCAATACATAGCTTGAAACTTTAAAAAAAAGTTAGTGGATTTAAGAAGTTTCAGAATATGTTCTTGTAGATGTATTTTTGTATTTAAAGGGTCAACCGTTTGACTATCAAATAACATAGAAGTCCGAGTGAAAAAAAGTACATTTTTATAAATGCGATTCCGTTTTCCGCCGTTCGTACGATGTTTCAACAAAATATGGATTCATTTCAGTTGTTGATTTAGTATTGAAAATTATACTGAATTATCTCCTAATAAATACGGTTTTATATGTTTAATTTGTGTTTCTTTAAGAGGTCAGGTGCTCTTGTTCATTCATAAAATTATCGTTCATTCATACATTTATCGTAAAATCAAAATCACTACACAGGTTAATGCGTAGTGTCAAATTATTACCTGTAATCTAAAAATAGACAAACTTTATTTGCGCAAATAATTTAGCGGAACGAAACCCTTGTTGAAAACACATAACAATAAGTTCGTTTTCCTTTTCTGTCAAAACTCCGTAATATTTATCGATCACCTTACTAATGAAATGGACCCGTCCAAACGTAGTAGATGCCAAGTCGGTCCAGATGAAGAGATATTTACAATTTGGAATTTTCTAGTTTATTAATACATAGATTGAAAAAAGTACGTCTTTTTAAATATCATGATCAAAACTGGGTTTGCATAACAAATGTCAGATGAAACCATTATCCTCGTCTTTTCAGTGAACAAGTCTACTACGTTTGTTGACACTCGACGGTCCACCGTGTTAGCAATTTTATTTCGAATGTAGGACAGAAAGTCACAGGACAAAAAGTCACAGACAAAAAGTCACGGACAAAAAGTCACAGGACAAAAAGTCACAATTCATTTTTTCTGATAATTTTCTTTGAATAAAAGCCACTAATTTCTACAAAAGTATTATTGTATTTTTCTTGAACTATTGTATATAAACCAACTTTGTAAACAAAATTTATAAAAAAAAAGTCAAAGTGTTCAAGTATTTGTTAAAAAAACAAAATGTCAAAGTGGATTGGCACTTAAATGGCTTCATGGTGCCAAGAAATATATCTTTTGCATGATTAAAATTAAATAAATCTTGATTTTTCAAGTATAATGACACATTTCCTAAACTTTAATATGAATATATGTATTAAAAAGTAAATTTTTCAAGATATTTCTCTTATATATTTAAATAATTGTCAACAAATTATTTGTGACTTTTTGTCCTGTGACTTTTTGTCCTACCAAATTTGTGACTTTATGTCCTGTGACTTTTTGTCCTGTGACTTTCTGTCCGTTTACCTTTATTTCACATGTTTTCGAAATATTGAAGATCATTTTTCGCAATGTTTCCTGAAAATTGATAAATATCAAAGCAACGTAGAGCTGTTTGTTCTTGTTCGTATAATAAAATTGAGAATGGAAATGGGGAATGTGTCAAAGAGACAACAACCCGACCATAGAAAAACATACAACAGCAGAATTAATGTCACCAACAGGTCTTCAATGCAGCGAAAAATTCCCGCACCCGGAGGCGTCCTTCAGCTGGCCCCTATACAATATATATACTAGTTTAGTGATAACGATTTAATGTCATGTTTGTCTGTGATGACCCCCCCTTTTCGGGATTGCATGAGAATTGTAGTTATCTCGTACCCACATGCACTTGTTTCTATCCATAGGAAGGTCGACTATCCATATAAAACTGTGCTCGTACCGCATCAGAAGGACACATATCAACTGAGCAATAATGTTTGGAACTTAGTTTTAAAAATGATGACAAAGTAACATTATGAAAATATTTTTATTAAGCTGAAATATACATTTATTCTTTACATGTTTATGTCTTGTAAGATATTTTATTTCTTTCCCGTTTTTTAACATTTGCGTCTGGAAAGTTGAAATGTTTTAACTTAATCATTTGTGTTAATGGTTAAATATAAATTAATAATGAAAATTGTTAAAATTAAATCAATAAAGGAAATTATTGCCCAGTTACAAACACTACCAGGGGATAATCCATGATTTCTTTTTGAGTTATATGTTTCAGCACATGTATATTTGACCCAAACCTTAGCCTGGTAAACGTGGTGTCTCCTTGTGAAATATAAAATATATTAAAAATGACTTTCTGCTAAAGTCTTTTATTTATATAAAGTTAAAACCTTCTTACTTCTAACTAGACAACACTCATGTCAGGTTTAATTCTTGTATATATGTGGATGAAAAATAAAAGTCCCCAAACATTAACATGACAGCAATTGCTTTTACAGCCTTTAAGGCTTTGATTATAAGTCAGCTATACCGTGTGATGCGTTTTCAGATTCATCACTCGACAACTTTCTGTTTACCGAACACTTGCATATTTTTACACTATTAATATTATCCACTTGCGGCGGGGGTATCATCAGTGAGCAGTAGCTCGCAGTTTCACTTGTTTTACCTCGAGTATATAGTACAAAATAAGAATTTAAAATTTTTTCTGATATTTTATCTTTATGACCTTTACTTTGCAAATTTTGAAATTTTTTATATAAATCAAACAAGATATTTCTCAATATCGCTTTTATAAAAATTGCAATTTAGTCCAAAATGACAAAATCGCAATAATAAATGCATGCAACAACTTCTGAATTTAACCCTGGCTTTCCATAATGAAAATTGGAGAGGATTAAGCACAAACATTACCATAGTCTGGCAAACTACCAAGCCCTGTGGCATCTGTATATGGAATAAACAAAGAAGTTGTAATGACTTGGCTTCGTGTTTACCAAGAAAGAATGTACACAAGATTTGCCTAGTAAAGGTCATAAAGATAAAATATTAGAAATTTGAAATTCTAATTTTGTACTATATACTCAAGATAAAAAAAAGTTGCATGAATACAGGTTCAAATGAGGTTGAATTATTAACTTGCCAGTCAATAATGTATTAGTCATATGTTCTAGCTTATTTTTTCGGAGATTAACCTATCATAGGGGGATGGTGGTGTGAAAAAAGTTAGGATGTGGGATATATCGGGTTAAAATAGAAAAAAAGTATGAAGAAAATATTAAAAAAGTGGAGTTTGGGGAAAACTTTAATAATAGGATTACTCAAGGATACCAATTATTTGGTTGTCATAATAAAAAAGAAACCTTACTAATAAATATTACATGTGATAAGAGAGACAAGTATGTAACTGTAATTTTATAAATGTTTTTATATTTTGACAGGTTGAAGGATGGTGTCCCAAGAAAGCATGGAGAGGAAAAGTACAGATAATTCCAGAAGATACAAAATTGATTAGATATGTAAGAAAAATAATTTTGTTTTGACATTAAATGAGCATTGTGAAGGGGATTAGGAATGTGATTTTAGAAATAACTAGAGGCTCTGAAGAGCCTGTTTCATTCACTTAGGAAGGTTTTCCCTTGGATTAATTTTCTTTTATGCCACCTCTTTCGCCAAAACAGTATATTTTTTCGGCATTATTTGGAAGTGAGTTATGAGTGTGATAGCTGAAATAAATAATGAATTTCTATCCATCCTGAAACATTCTAAAGTAGTGAAATTGAATTAGACAGGATCACAGGTGGGTTTTATAACAGTCAATTAATGTAATTGATCAAATTACAATTACTTGGTCAATTGTACGATTACATATTGAATGTATGATTACATCTGATTACAATAAATTTTAGAATAAACCATTTGAATGATGGAATTTAAATGAATAAAGGTTTTATATAACTTGCACTATTTCAGGATGGATTTTATTTGATATACTATAGAATGATAATATTAAATTTGTGACTGGATAAAGACTGTTTGTAGCCTCTAGTTTTATGTACGACTGCAAGAAAAATCTACCCATTATCTTTTTTAGGCAAATATAAGTACAGATATAGAAGAATTAATGAAAGTATTAGTAGATCCTAATGAAAGACAGGGATACGCTTGGATTAGGATGAGAATAAGAAGAATGTGGCCTAGGTTTAGTAAAGCCATGAAAAGTCTCCAATTAAAACAAGATATGAATGGCAGAAGGAAGAAAAAGGTAACATACAATTAGATTTTTATAAATATCTTTATTGTACATCTGGTAAAAGGAAGAGTTCTATTGATTTTAAGGCCAATCATACCAGAAAAAATTAGGACAACTACAAATGTATATATGATTTGATCCCTATTGATTTTAAAGTCACTTTTTATAATATCAAGGTCATAACCTCTTTATATCAAGGCGTGTGGTCATGTGAGCAAGTGATTAAGATTCTTTAATGTATTATTGTAGATCTTGGTACATTTAGGACTTTTATCCAAACAGTCAGGATGGAAATTTGCTGAAAGCCAGTTTAAAGGTAAATATAAAATACCAATACCATGTTTATTTATCTGACAGATAAAATTGGGAATGGAAATGGGGAATGTGTCAAAGAGACAACAACTGGATCAATGAGAAGAAAACAGCCAAAGACCACCAAAAGGTCTTCCACAAAGCTAGCAAAGAAATCCCACACTGGAGGTGGTCCTCAGCTGGCCCCTAAACAAAAATGTGTACTAGTCTAGTGAAAATAGAATTCATACTAAATTCTGAAACATATTAATGAACTAAAATTTAAAAAAACATATAAGACAAACAAAAGCTCCTGACTTGGGACAGGCGCAAACATGCTTCAGTGTTTTGACATACTAAGGGCTGTCCCATTCAAACATACATGATACCCAAGGAGGCACATTGAAACTGGGGTATCATTCTATAGAGGCAATTTAAGAATTTCACTTATACTTTATTTGTACAAAAATAACCAACCATAGATGAGATTATGAAGTGCCATTCATGTTTTAATGGATCAACCCTTATGTTAAAGAAATAAGTATATTTTGTATTTTATAATGATTGCACAACTACCTAGGTCAAAGGTCAAGGTCGAAAAACTATGGTTTCAGTTGAAAAAAAAGAAGTAAAATCACAAAAATACTGAACTCTGAGGTAAATTCAAAAAGGAAAGTCCTTTACCAAATGGCAAAATCAACAGCTCAAAATCCATCAAATGAATGAAGAACAACTGTCATATTCCTGACTTGGTTCAGGCAATTTCTCATGTAGAAAATGGTGGATTAAACCTGGTTTTAAAGCTAGCTAAACCTCTTGCTTCTATGACAGTTGCATCAAATTCCTTTATATTGACAATAATGTGTGAACAAAACAAACAGACATAATAGGTAAAAATGTCAAAATTAGGGGTACAGCAGTCAACATTGTTTAATAATCTTAATCATTAAAAAAAAAAAAAAATTGTAACAAAGAAGCACAAAATGGTATATAGACCCAGCATATTAGCAAAAATTATAGACAGGAATACACAATCATACAATTACACAAATGACAGGATGTACAGTACAGGGCCACATATATATATGTATTAAAGAAATACAGTCCCGGCCCATGTCCTAAGATACAACTTTTTTCAATCACATCTAATTAATCTTATTTTTAATGTAAATTTGTAGGTGGACCTTTAGGAGAACTTGTACAGTGGAGTGATCTTGTAGCAACATTGTTTTTGTTGGGGCATCAATTAACGATAACCAGTGAAGCAGAACAATTAGCAGGGTAAGATAGGAGAATCTGAATGATGAAGACGTATAATGATAATATCTCGTCAGCACATCATTTTGATATTTGGAATAAAGAGGGAATAATAATTGCCTAATAGTTAGTGTAAGCTTTGTGGAATTTTCTAGAATTTTTAATGGGTTTTAGGGTTAGTTTTACCGGATTCATTGTTTAAAATTTCAATTTCACTTTCTCATGTAGGTACTGTAATTGGTTGTGTATAATCCACACTTTTTTACCCAAAGCATATACTTGCTCGCTTACTTCTTCAAGAGGGTTAATGAACCGTTAATTGTAACTTAGAGTTTTGTTCACTAGTTTAAAAAGCGCACAAACCCTCTTCAAAATCTTTTTTTCATTTTCATCAAATCCATTTTTTCAGAGATTATTGGTAAAAAAGTAAGCTCGTATCTCATAATCAATCATTGACCAACCTGTATCTAAAAATATTTTTTTTTACTTTTTTTATATGCACAGTTTACTGTTTAATATTTGTATTATTTCACAACATCTGGTATGTTCCAAGTAGTGGTTTATTTATTTGCAAGTTTTGAATAATAGAGTGTAAGTGAAGGGCTAAAATGAACTGAAGATTGACCTAGGCCATGTAAAATGTACAGCTTATTTTGATTCTAATAGGACAAATGTTAAAATTTATAGGATGAAGCCATTCTTTTCAGTCAGTTGTTGATTATGATAGGTTTTGATATAATGCGAGCTTGTAGAATGAATTTGTTTTATAGACTATTAATGAATGAAAGGTATAAGTACATATGCACTCTATATATAATCCTTACCTACAACATAGTGACTTTTTTATATGAAAAGGGGACAATGATACTTCTTATAGGATTCCTAAGATATATAGAATAATAGCATTTTTGTTACTGACTACCATGTCTTTGCTCATTGTTGAAGCTGTAAAGTGCATATTGTTGTTAATTTCTGTGTCATTTGTTCTCTTGTGGAGAGTGGTCTCATTGGCAATCATACCACATCCTCTTTTTTTATATCAGCAAGAATATCAAGTATCCCAGCTAAGGGGAACTTTTATTTGAGCTGATGAAGTCAGTATCAAAAAATAAAATGCTTTCATTCTTTTTATTGGCAATTTGTTTTAACTGTACGTTTTTTGTTTGTTTGATATTATGAAGTAAAATGAAATAATAAGTGAAACAACTTTTATGCTTACTAACATTTCGATAGTTGTTTGGCTGTATGAATGAAGTCACATGCATTTCATTGATAAATTGACGCAGATGGGCTTGAGCATGTTAGAATGGCTGATAATATCAGATTATTACATGGCATTTTTCATATCGCATGTATTATCAGCCCTAGGTTCAATATCAGCCCAAGAGCCGCATGGCTCGAGGGCTGATATTGACCGAGGGCTGATAATACATGCGATATGAAAAATGACATGTTATGATCTTTTTATCATATGCTTCAACAATGGAGGAAAATAACAGATCATATATTGATCCTTTTACGTGGTTCCCAAATAGAAGTTCAAAGATTGAAAAGTTCACGGACGTCGGACCCAAATTTAGTACATTCGATATCAAATCTTTCTACCATATGCCTCAACAGAGGAGAAAACATTTTAAATATGGACGACTCGACAAACCCCTCAAAAAAAGAACAATATACATAGTGAACACTGTTTTGAAAAGTCAACCTTTTCAAAGTAACTTTCTAAATTATGTTTAAAACTTATGAAGAATGCATTTATTAAATAATTAGTTTGTTTGTTTTTTATGCCCTACCTACGATAGAAGAGGGGCATTATGTTTTCTGGTCTGTGCGTCCGTTCGTCCGTCCGTTCGTCCGTCTGTCTGTCCGTCTGTTCGTTCGTCCGTCTGTCCCGCTTCAGGTTAAAGTTTTTGGTCAAGGTAGTTTTTGATGAAGTTGAAGTCCAATCAACTTGAAACTTAGTATAAATGTGCCCTATGATATGTTCTTTCTAATTTAAATGCCAAATTAGAGTTTTGACCCCAATTTTACGGTTCACTGAACATAGAAAATGATAGTGCAAATTTCAGGTTAAAGTTTTTGGTCAAGGTAGTTTTGATAAAATAGAAGTCCAATCAACTTGAAACTTAGTATACATGTTTCCTTTGATAAGATCATTCTAATTTTAATGCCAAATTAGAGAATTTATTCTAATTTCACGGTCCACTAAACATAGAAAATGATAGTGCGAGTGGGGCATCCGTGTACTGTGGACACATTCTTGTTTTATCTTTATTTTTATGCAGTTAAGCTGCATTATGCGAGCACCCTAGATTTGTGTTCTACCCAATAAATGCTGAAATACTTGCCATTGTTATTATCTAGCTTGCTACTATGTTATATATGACTAATTGAACACTTTTTAAATACTTTTTATTCTGGATTACAAAAAATATGACCAGAAAAACCTTAAATGATCGTCGATTTATCCAAAAGTTTTGAAATTACACATAGGAAGTAGTGCTTATTAAGAATCCTTGTGTAGTTCATTATGACTTGTGCTTTTGGCCAAGATGTCAAAGAACAATTGTATGAAATATTTAATCGCCGAAAATCTCTTAAGACAAGTAGTTTAGATTTCCCAAATGGCAAAAGTCGTAGGAATATTGTTTGTCATCAATACGTAGTACAACTACGTCAGAAGTCTATTATATAATAAGTTCAACTGTACATGCTGTTGGAGGCCATTTCAAATTAGAAAAAGAAATGTTCGTATCTTTTCAATTTGGAGGCAGGTGTGCAAATTAGCGGTGGTCCGAGGTCCGCGACCTTCCAATTTTGCAAGCGGAATTTCGACTAGGATAGTTGGTTTCTAGCTACGCCCGACGTAGTCACCTTCCACTTGAAAGAAAATAAGAATTAACTTTGCAAACCTTTTCACCGTGTTCAACAAAGTCTCCAATTGAACGAGCTAAAAACTTATTTTATCATTATTATTCATGACAGCGATGTTCATTTTGTTCAACCGCTAGCTTTATACAGAAAATCGCCGACAAATATTGTATAAATTCGAGTAAAATCATATCTGATTGACAAAAACAACATTGTAAACACATAACAATGGCGGCCGTGAAGACAAAATTTTACAATATCGGATCCGATTCCGGAAGCGGATAAGGGTAATTCCGGGTTTGGCGATCAATTACAAAATTAATCCAAACAGGTGAAAAAATACATCTATGCATGGTAAATGAATATAAATACTATAATTGTAAACCAAAAGATATATGTAAAGGAAAGAAAAAGCAGAAAAATATTTTATACAGAAACTCAAAATTCTTTTTGACAAATTTTAATTTAAAAATCCAATACAACGTGACAGCTGGGAATAGTGTATATCTAAGAATATACATGTTCATGGTCACAGTCTAAATTTTCTTTATCAGTGATAAATATAGATTCCACCACTGCATCGAGTGTAATACGATATTTATCCACTCGAGACAGTTAAATTTTCAATTTTAAAGTCCGAGCCGCCTCGGCGAGTACTTTAAAATTGATAATTTAACTGTCGAGAGTGGATAAATATCGTATTACACGAGATTTGGTGGTGGAATCTGTTTCTCTAATGATTTTCTAACATTATGCAGGCAAACTTATTCCTTCTTTTCGAATGATCTGCAAAAAGATGTGTTCTTTCTATGTGACGTCGTCAGGCATGGTCGCCTTTTTTCATGTCGTCACAATAGGAAATTCAGAGGACAGCAAGAAAATTCGACGTCACAATCGGATTTTAACCAATGAAGTACTGAGATCAAACGAACCACACGTTGATTAAATTTTTTTATACAATGGGTGCAGAAAGGGATAAATTGACGAAGAATTAGAGAAATGATGATAATGCATGTGAGATGCTTTGAAAGTGTAAACATATTACTGCAATTTCGAAGGGTTATTTTTTTATCTCAATTTTGAAGGGTCAATTAAAGTAGCTGAAAGTTTCTTTCTTTATTTACTATATTATATATACCTGAATGTAAGTAAATAATAAGATATATAGGTGGCATCCTTTGGGCCACTCTACCCCCTCCTGTTTAATAACTTGGAAACGGTAGAGCTCCCCACCCTTAAACCATATGAGGGGCAGATCCAGGATTTTAGGTTAGGAGGGGCGCAAACTTAAATTTTCTCTGAGCAGAGTGAGGCTAATAAAAATATGAGGTAAAATATTCTTTATTAAGAATATTCTTTAGAATAAATGAGAACAACTCATGCTTTGCAAATTTAAGGGGGGTGCACGCCCGCCCCCCCCCCCCCCCCCCCCCTTTCCGCCTGAATCAGCCCCTGCATATATTCAAGTATAGGACAATATAATAAATAAAATGAAATATAGGGGGAGTCCCTGGATTTACCCCACCCCCTCCTGTTTGAGAACTTGAAAACGGTCGAGATCCACACCCCTTAACCATATATATTCATGTTTGTGACAATATGAAAAATCAATGAAATATAGGAAGAGTCGCTGGGGGTCACCCCTACCCTCCTGTTTTGGAATTTAGATTTGGTCGAGATCCCCACCCCTAAACCATATATATTCATGTATGGGACAATATAACAAATCAGATGAAAAATAGGGGGAGTCCCTTGGGTCACCCCACTCCTTCCTGTTTGAGAATTTGAAACCCGTTGAGATCCCCACCCCTTTACCATATATATGCATGTACGGGACAATATAATAATTCAAATGAAAGATAGGGGAGTCCCTTGGGTCACTGTACATCCTAGGGCTCCTGTTTGAGAACTTGGAAATGATCAAGATCCTCTAAACCATATATACTCATGTATGGGACAGTATAACAAATCAAAAATGAAATATACGGGAAGTCCCTGTGGTCACCCCAACCCTCCTGTTTGAGAACTTGGAAACGGTCGAGATCCTCACACCAAAACAATATACATTCATATATGGGCCAATATAACTAATTAAATGAAATATAGGGGGAGTCCCTGGGATCACCCTAACCCTCCTGTTTGAGAACTTGGAAACCAATGAGATCCCCACCCTTAAACCATATATATGAATTTTATGTATGGGACAATATAACAAATAAAATGAAATTTAGGGGAAGTCCCTAGGGTCACCCTACCCCCAGTGGGGGATCCAGAAACTTTCATAAGTGGGGGCCCACTGACTTACCTAAGAGGGGGCCAGCTCCAGATATGCTTCAGTGATTCCCTATATAAGCAACCAATTTTTTTTCCAAAAAAAAGGGGCCCCCCCCCCTAAATCCTCTGCCTACCCTACCTGTTTGAGAACTTGAAAACCGTTGAGATCACCACCCCTAAATTATATATACATTCATATGTATGGGACAAAATAACAAATCATTTACATTTACTATGGGCAAGTCAGTCAGACCTCACCTTTGATCCCTGTTGTAGTGAACATTTGTCTGATTTGTGTCTTATAACTTTTGTACTATAGAACACAAATTCAGTTTTCTTTCCAGGGAAACCAGTCCATTCATACTATTACATGTTCATACTAAGTCAACTTGAACTTCTAGCATTCAAATAAAACCAAGGTTAACTACCAAGTAGAACAACTGCAATCATTGGGAACTTGTACCACTGCAGACTCACCATAAAAAATATACATTGCTATATGCATTGCTTTTGAAACCTTGATAACATATAAATTATTTGTCTTAATAAATAAATCATTAGATAAACATAAATGTACTATATATGAATGTTTAATGTTGGGGCAACTTTGCCACAGTTTTCATAATAACGGTTGCCTTGGTTTTTGGTTAACTGCCTTCAGCGCTTACAGCGCTTTGATTTTTTTTGCTATTATTTTACACAATATACTTTTCAGTATCTAAATAATTGTTTTGTACACTATTTCGTACTGTTTTTCACTGAAAACGTAACATTGAGGTGTATTTTCCGGAATTTGCCCAGTATCACCGGAATGCCATGTGATAACGTTACGGAAAGGCATGTGATAACAATCGAAGCATGTGATAAACTTTTCATATCAGCCCGCTAAGCACCAATTCGAAAAATATGGAATTTACGTTATTTAATGCTATTATCATACAGTAAAAATCATATGTTATTTAGTCTAAGTATATGATAACTTATTTTACTGTTTACCTCTTAACACCTGTAGTTAATCTATTAATTCTGACAGTCAGTATATTTTTAAAAGGGGATTTCGTATGTAGTTTCCATTATTTTATATCATTTAAGGTTTATGATATACTCATTGCAGCTTTATACTAACATAAATGATCACATTTACAATCACCCTATTTTATATCTCAAGACATGGTACAGTTTGAGGCTTATATGACATATTTTTGCAGTTACATTTTTAAAGTTTGACTCATTATAGTTTTTGTAAGATTTTAAGCGAAGATAGGCAAATTGTGAGAAAATTGCCTAATATACCATAACATCCTTATAGCAAATATAGGCAAATTGTTAGAAAATTGCTTTCATTTATTTAAGATCCTTATAGCCTTTGTTTACTGCTTTGAAAAACCTCACTCAGTTATTTTGTTATAACAAAGTCTACAACTACTTTGGTAAAAAACAAAAGTGAAATCAGTAAGTTTTTGTCAGAATAAATCTATTTAGTAACTATTTGATTTTACTACATAGCTGATGTTTTTAAAGGTGAGTTCAGAAGAGGGACACTTTTCATATTCATTACATTATATATATATGTATTATTTTAACATGTACATTGAACAGGTATTATTTGTTTGTTAGATAATTTCTATGCAATATTGCAGAAAAAAAGGAGATACATATATCAAGACAAAATATTTAAAAATATATTTACCTGGTCAATAACATTAAATGAATCAAATATATATATTACAATAGATATCATCATGAAATCGAACGTTTAAATAGGGAATCAGTTACTGTGGATCATTTATTTTCTTAGATTCATATGTTTCTTTGGAGCTAATATTCTTCAATTGAGGAAAATCGCATGTTCGTGTATATTTTATTTCATGGGTTCTCCAAAGTCTGCATATAAGTCTAAAGAAAATTCGCATTTCCTGAACCGTTTAAATTCGTTGTTTACCTATACCCATAAAATCACCAAAATTGATATCCCAAGAATAATAATGAATCCACAGTACTCTAAATTAATGTGTGTATTCATTGTTGTATTAATTGAACAATGGACAAAAATGCAAGAATATTTAATTATTTGACATCAAGAATTGTAGCATGCGAATAATGCTGTCAAATTATAATCAGAGTTCATATTTTTCAGTAGCCTATCATTTTTACGAAGTTTGCAATAATATGAAAACATTAAAGAAAAATCCTGTATTTAATTACCAATAGTCATATTTAGGTCATTACTTTATCATTGACATTGCTTCTTCATGGAATGGGGATTGAGACTCCCAATATTTTATAAAAAATTTAACACCCCTTGCTTGCATTATCACCCCTGAAGTTAATTACCTGCCTCTCCTTGTGGAAGTAAAAACAACCCTATACTGAAGGTGACATATATATATTGGTTGTCATCCTAAATTTTTTTTTATATTTCCTGATTTCATGCACTTTTACCATAATTTGATTCAGGCAAATCTTGATTATATGTGATTGTCATAACTTGTGCATGTATGATATATTTGGTAGTAATTTTAAACCATTTTGTATTGATCTTGCCTTTTTTGTTACTAATTGAAATTATTTTTGCAAATTTATTCCTTAAAACAATTTACTAGGGAACGAGCCAAAGAGACAACAACCTGACCAAAGAGCAAAAAACAGCCCAAGCCCTTGAATGAGTCTTCAACACAGGGAGAAAACCATGCACCTAGAGATTGACTTCAGCTGGCCACTAAACAATAATGTATACTAGCGAAGTGGACGCCACACAGAACTCACAAACATACAAATGAACCAAATTTAAAAAAAAAAAAACATAACTAACAAAGACTAGAGTTTCTTGACTTAGGACAGGCCATATAATGCGGCGGTTGGCTTGTACTACAATGCGACCGGGTTAAACAAGTTATGTGAGATCTCAACTCCCTTGTAAACCTCTATCGCATATATAGAGTATATATGATATATTTTTTTTGGTATTTCAGGATTTTAAACAAACTTCCAGCTGCCAATTCTCCTTGCCAGAGTAGAAAAGAGTTACCTGTTGATATTATATATACCGATATTGTTGGTCTGCGACAGTTTAAAAAGCATGTCAAAGGTGGCTATGGTAAATTTAGGTAAGAAGTTGTTTTTTTGAAAGTTTGAGTAATTGCCTTTGCATCAGAATATATCTTCATGTTATTTTTTTGCGGGGTTTATATTTATTTTGTGTATTTATGACTGCATGTTCAAGGTTAATTGTTTTTATACGACCGCAAAAATTAAAAATTTTTTGGTCATATATTGGTATCACGTTGGCGTCGTCGTCTTCGTCCTTTTCTGAATACTTTTAGTTTTCGCACTCTAACTTTAGTAGAAGTGAATAGAAATCTATGAAATTTTAACACAAGGTTTATGACCACAAAAGGAAGGTTGGGATTGATTTTGGGAGTTTTGGTCCCAACATTTTAGGAATTAGGGGCAAAAAAGAGCCCAAATAAACATTTTCTTGGTTTTCGCACTATAACTTTAGTTTAAGTAAATAGAAATCTATGAAATTTTGACACAAGGTTTATGACCACAAAAGGAAGGTTGGGATTGATTTTGGGAGTTGAGGTTCCAACAGTTTAGGAATTATGGGCCAAAAAGGGGCCCAAATAAGCATTATTCTTGGTTTTCACACCATTTCTTTAGTATAAGTAAATAGAAATCTATGAAATTTAAACACTAGGTTTATGACCATAAAAGGAAGGTTGGGTTTGATTTTGGGAGTTTTGGTCCCAACAGTTTAGGAATAAGGGGCCCAAAGGGTCCAAAATTGAACTTTGTTTGATTTGATCAAAAAATTTTCTCATTTCAGATTTCATAAATAAAAAGAAAATTTCTTCAAACATTTTTTGAGAGGATTAATATTCAACAGCATAGTGAATTGCTCAAAGGCAAAAAAAATATTTCATTAGACCACATTCATTCTGTGTCAGAAACCTATGCAGTGTCAACTATTTAATCACAAGCCAAATTTAGAGCTGAATCCAGCTTGAATGTTGTGTCCATACTTGCCCCAACTGTTCAGGGTTCAACCTCTGCGGTTGTATAAAGCTGCGCCTTGCGGAGCATCTGGTTGAATTTAAAATTACTATGAATTGTATTCTGCTAGAATTACAGAATATTTAGAATGTTTTTGGTCTCATTCCCACAGAGTTTTTGTCAGTTAGTTTGCTATCACTTGTTTTTGCCATTTTTTAATCATTCCCAAACTGATGAAAGTATTTCTGATCAATTTTGCTAAATTAATTTGTAAGTAAAAAAAAGGTGATTTAACTCTCAAAATAATAAAAAAAAAAAAAATAGAAACCTGTCTTTTTCCTTTTTGTTTAAGTGTTGGGTTGGATAAAGGTTTAATGAAATTTCCTTTTGCTTCTGCATGAAAATAGCAAAAATAATATTGGGGCTTCTTATTGCTAACTATACGGTATGGGTTTGTATCATTGTTGAAGGGTATATGTATACTTACTTACATCCACAATATTTGAACCCTTAGGGATTATATTCCCATTGGCTGTCCTTATTATTCCCCTACCAATGAAGTCTAAGTGGACTTTAGGTTTGCACTCCTTCTGTCTGTCTGTCTGTTCATCTGTTAGTCCAGTAATTCAGATTTTCACACATTTTATCTACATGCTTGATGATATTGGTTTGATATTAGATGTATTGTTTTATCATGACAAGTTACAGATCAAGTTTGAATTTTGTTCCAGTCTGATGATTTTGTGAAGAGTTATGGTCCTTGGACTCAGTAAAATCACTTAAATAATCAGTTTTTTACACTTTTTTCGTCATGCTTGAAAATATTTTCTCAAAACTTGTTATATAGTTTACCCTGTGAAAAGTTAAAATCAATTTAGAATTTTGTTCCATTACAATGAAACAATGAATTTTTAACAAGTAGGGGACTTGTATTGCCATCCAATACTCACAAAATACTTGTTTTTCATAAAGTTTGGAAAGTATTGTCAAAAGTTGTTTACCTAGGGAAATAAAATGGTTAAGGTAAACAATGAGAAGGTCAACATATCATTTGAACAAATTAGATTCTCAGTACATTAAAGAAAGGGAAACAATTTATACCAAATGGAAATAAAAGGAACACACGTAGGAAAAAAGATTAAAAAAATGATAAAAACACAAATAGTAGTCTACAACATGCAAAACACGCAGAAGTATTTAAAAGGTTGAGCAACACAAACCCAACAAAATATATTCAAGTTCAGTCATTTGGTGAATATTTTTTATAAAGTGACAATTTTGGTAAATATAAGTATACATAATGATATTCAAACAGAAAATTTATGCGGGAGAATGGGTAAGTATCAAGCTTAGGATCTGGAATTTGTTGTTTTGTCCATCATAAAGGGTACACAGGGTTAAGTTTGAGTAGGGTTATGTTACCAGTAAGTAGGTCCTATACAATACTTGGATCAATCTGACAGACAGGACTCAGTATAAACATGTTTCTGTTTAAAACAGAGTTCAGTGTAACATGAAAATTGGTTTCTGTTAACACTTTAACACAGGGTTCAATTAAGACCAGGCCCTGTTAACACTAGGTTGAATTCAGAAGACTTCCATTTACAACAAGGTTACTTTAAGACAGGTTTCAATGTACAACAATGATCCTGTGATCTGATTACATATACAACTACTTTTCATGAGCATGTCTATTTTCGCTAATCAATGAATTCTTCTATTTGCCTTATCCAAAAATCAGTGGCAAAAAATAAACCAAAAAAAGTGTAAACAACTTTTCGTTATATTGTAAGCTGTTCAAAAACAATTAAAATTCAATTTGTAGTAAGATACAGAACAGGTAAGAGGTCACATGATCATGTGCATGACTACATCACATGGTACTCATCATGTGCATGGCTGGTCACATGATATTTCTTGCTGATATAAATGTACACATCTGTTTCTATATCAACCTGAGTCTGGCTGTGGTTTCTTTATGACTTTTAAATGTATATATACCTTTTATATTGATATTCTTGGTATTCTTGATACCTCAAATATAAACATTTCAAGTCTGGTCAGAAAATCAGTATTTCTTTATAATGATCATGAAGGTCTTTTGTTGTTAAACAATCTTGCAGTCAGTTTATCATGTTTATAAATGTATGCACATCAGTGAATGATTTCTTTTGCACTTATGGATGTGATTTTCGTTCTCAGAATAGACATTTGTCCTTAGATTGAGTATCTTTTACAGTAGAAGGGGAGGTAACTCTCATACATGCCTACCTCAAATGCTCCAATTATTCAAGTAATATTACAATTACCTTGGCTTTGTTGTCAATTAAGCATGACACATAAAAATTGCGACCAGTATATTGGTCCTTTGGAAAACTTGGGACCAGTCAGTCAGTCTAAAATAATTGAAATCACCAAAATCAACTTGACTGGACAATTATGTATTCCATGTATATATCATTATGTTAGAGCTAGCTATAATCCTTGATATTTGATGCTTTGCTAAAATGCATGTGCAGAATTTAGGAATTTAAAGTCAGTAGAATGGCTAGAATGCTTATATGAATGCAGAACACCTAAAATTTTGATGGGTATGATATATTTTCATGGCTGAAACGATTTTATTTTGAATTCATAAATTGCTGTAGACAAATGCAAAATATTACCACAAATATACAAACTCTATTAACACTCAGAAAAAAGATGACTTTAAATCTTCCAAAGTTTATTTAACATGTTTAAGTAAAATAAATTTAAACAGAAACAAAAAAAATAAATTTGCCATAAACACTCAATTATATATATATCAAAAAAATCCTCACAAACATACAGCAACTTAGTTGCTTTGGATCCCATATATGATGTATACCAGTACAACTTAGTTGCTTTGGATCCCATATATGATGTATACCAGTACAACTTAGTTGCTTTGGATCCCATATATGATGTATACCAGTACAACTTAGTTGCTTTGGATCCCATATATGATGTATACCAGTACAACTTAGTTGCTTTGGATCCCATATATGATGTATACCAGTACAACTTAGTTGCTTTGGATCCCATATATGATGTATACCAGTACAACTTAGTTGCTTTGGATCCCATATATGATGTATACCAGATAAAAGTTGATTATTTAGTACCACATGAGGACCTCTAGATGTTTAGATGGGTTTTTTTCTGTGTGACAGTTTAGATTGATTTATTGATTGTTGGCGTTTAAACATCACTTTCAATTGCCACTTTTGGGCTATTTTGTGTCAGCCAGTTTTTATTGGTAGAGTAAACCGGAGTGACCTTGAAAACCATGCACTTACCTTCAATAGGAAAACTGACAATCCTAGTCAATTAAGATTGGAGTTGAGTGTACCCATACAAGCCGCCGGAGCAGGGTTCAAACTCACAACCTTAGTGTTGACTGGCTAGTGATTTCTACTTAGACTACTTAACCATCAAGGCCCCTATGACAGTTTAGAGGATTTGTTATTCAATTTAATTTTAAAATAGTAAATTTCTGAAATACTTACCTGATACAAATAATTTAGGGAATCAACATTTATGAACTTGTAATGCTTCAATATAGCTATAATATAAGCAATGTCTATCCTTCTGTCATTAGGTAACACACCAGGTACATGTATTTGGAATTTTAAGTTGTGCTTGTAGATAATAAGCTGATTTAAGTTTACAATTGGAGGATTTTGACGACTATTAAAGTAACTATGTTGATTCAGATGCCCTATTTTATTAAGAGTTATAGTACTTGGAATTAGGCAGCAGACTGTGACAGTTTTGTTGTCCCTACACATATAGCTGCCTTTGAATTACAATCATAATACCGTCATTCTGATTATTCTCTGAGTAAAGTAATGATGGATATCAATTAACCCCCTACATATCTAATTTCTTTGGATTATAAGCCATCTTTCTGGTGATTCTCTGGATAAAGTGAAGACTAATAACTACTAGTATACTATACAGCTATTCACCTACTACACATGTAGTATACTATACCGCTATTCACCATTGAATCAATTCTTCAGTCTTCGTGGTAGTTTAGTAACTTCTAATTTTTTTTTACACCTTTTCTTGTTATTTTTTGATAAATGTTTTGTATTGTTTAAATATATAAGGAATATGGAGTAGATTTTGTTAATTTTTAATGATAGAAAACATAATGCACATGTATTTATTATTTCCTAAACATTATGTTAAGTCTTTGTGAATCAAATTGTGCTAGTAAGAGTTACTTCCCTTTTCACATATTTTGTCAAAGTACAAAAAAGGAGGATGCTGTACTCCTATATTTTTAATTACAACGAGTTAGCTCCTGATTGAACGAAGGCTAAAACAATTAATTAGAAATGTGTTTCACTTGCTTTATAAAAAATCTGTGCGTACATTTATTGTAAAATGAATAAAAATGTGAGATTTTATAATCAGGATTTCAGGAAATACTGCAGACATAATGTAATTCTTCATTATACAGTGAAACCTGGCTAAACCAAATCCTGCATAAACCAAACAGGTTCTTTAGCACTGTAAAATTGTATGCCTTGTGAAACTGATAAAACCGAACATCGGCCAAAACAGAACAAAATCTTTAGTCCTGAAGAGGTTCGGTTTAAACAGGTTTCATTGTAATATGCTGGACATTGATATATTTAAACATGAACATTCAGAGTACTGTAAACTCGGAAATTATTGTGAAGCTTTTATTAATGTGAATAAGAATGTGATAATACAACTTAGTGAGTATTGTAATAACAAGAAATTCCCATTCAGACATCTGATACATAAATATTTGCAGATTTTTTTGAAATCGCAATAATTTATCTAGCTTTTTGCCCCTTCTTTAAAACATTTGTAAAATTTGCAATGATCATGATAAATGCACACAATGATTTTTTTATAATTTCTGATTTAACAGTATAAATGCTTTGTTGAGACATAGTATTAACAGTTCTCTTGACATAATATACTAGATTATGGATTGTTTGTCCGTTTCCATTCTCAATTTTAATCTTGACATTGAGCTTAAGCTTAAGCTTGTACCAATACATCAATTTTAGCATGATACTTTTTTGATAAATTAACGTTGTCTGCATTTCTTTTTCAGTTGTTTACTAAGAATAGTGGACTCTTTTGGAACAGAGCCAGCATATAACTTGAGGTCGTGGGCGAAGGCACATAAGATTCTTACAACATGGGGAGGACAAGATCTTCAGCCTCAGCAATTTTTTACTATGTTTCGTAAGTCTTTATTAAAGGAAAATATCGAAAAGATATTAAATCATAAATAAAATCTGATAATGAAAAATATTCTTTATTACTGTGGATTCATTAGGGGGTCTCATTGGGGGGTTCCGATCCCGGATCCCGCTTACTGTTTTGTCAGATTCCCGTATCCTGCTTACACTATGTACGTAAGCAATTCTCATTTTTTTGTCATTACCCGGGTCCCGCTAGACCTCATTTCCCGTTTTCACAACACAATAATTTGACTTTCCCGTGTCAAGCTTTCAAAAAATCGGCAATTCCGTGTCACGCTTAGACCCCAATGAGACCCACTCATTAATATTCGTTGCATACCAATTTTCATGGATTTCATAGGTACAGGGGAACCACAAATATAAATGTTTAATGAAATACTTCTCTAAAGGAAGGTATGCTAACTTTTCGAAAACCACAAATTTAAATATCCATCAACATGCAAGTATTCCTCAATCCACAAAAATTGATACCCTTGAAAATAAGTGAATCCATAGTATGTGTGCCAGAGAAAAAATTTTAAACATGAAAACTAACAGCCTGATTAATTTGAAAAACAATGAACCAAATTAAATTCAAATATGATATACAGCAACAAAGAACAACCACTGAGTTACAGGCACATACTTGGGACAGGCACGTTCAGAATGTGCCAGGTTTAATTATGTTAGCAGGCACCCAACCTAGAACAGCAGTGTAACACTAGAACAAATATAAGATCAGATATTTTTATTCCAATTAAAGGGCCTATGAAAACCAAAGTAATATATTACAATGATTTTGATAATTGACATATGAGCATATGAACCAACTGTAAAAATCATTTAAAAAAGTAAAGTGGCAGCATATCTATACATGCCTACAACAAAAAGACAATTAGTACAGATCTGATATCTAGAGTACTCGCAGTTACCGACATCTAGTTCAAAGCCAATAAATATTATAGCTGACTGTGCGGTGTGGGCTTTGCTCATTGTTGAAGGCTGTACGGTGACTTATAGTTGTTGATGTCTGTGTCATTTTGGTCTTTTGTGGATAGTTGTCTCATTGGCAATCATACCACATCTTCTTTTTTATATAACTAATAAAAAAACCATGTACTGTAAATTCAGAAATTATTTTGAGGTTTTTATTAACGCGAACAATGCGACTGAGTGAGTATCGCAATAATAAGAACTCGGATTCATATATCTCATACATATAACTGTATGCAGATTTTCTTGACATCGCAATAATTAATCTCATACATTTGTCCATTTTACAAAAATCGCAATAATAAATGCACACAATAATTTCTGAATTTACAGTATCTAAGACTATATAATACATATATTTAATCAGTCGATTCTTTATTTACTTTCAGCTCATAGTCCAGATAATTCCTTCATGGGATTTGTAGTGGAACAACATTTGAATGATACCAATGTTGTTAAGATTGAACGGAGAAACCAAGCGTTAGTTTATGGGAAAAATGAATATATGTGGGAGGTGAGTGGTATAAAATTATCAAAACATTTCTTACCAGTCATTTTTATGCCCCACCTACGATAGTAGAGGGGCATTATGTTTTTTGGTCTATGCATCCGTCCGTTTGTTCGTTCGTCTGTCCAGTTTCAGGTTAAAGTTTTTGGTCGAGGTAGTTTTTGATGAAGTTGAAGTCCAATCAACCTGAAACTTAGTATATATGTTCCTTATGATATGATCTTTCTAATTTTAATGTCAAATTAGAGTTCTGACCCCAATTTCACGGTCCACTGAACATAAAAAATGATAGTGCAAGTGGGGCATCTGTGTACTGGGGACACATTCTTGGTTTGTGCTCAAACTAAAAAAATCAACCAATCAAAATGTTGGATTTCCTGTTTTGAGCATGATTTTGTGCTTCGAGCACTGAGCAAAGTTTTATGACTTCAACCCCAGAACTGCACCACATTGAGAAGATGTACTGTATTGTGTATGGAATCTTTTGTGGGGATACCAATTTTCATGGATTTCATGGGTAAAATTATGAATTTAAATGTTAAAAGAAGTACTCATTTTCAATAGGCACGCATACTACATAGATTTTGGTAAAAATCACAATTCCATGAAAAATTGAATAATTCCACAAAAATTAATGAATCCACCCTTCTTAATCTTGTGTTACAAACTTAATATGACTTGGATGCATTCAAAATGTAAAGTTCCTATTTACATTGCTTATATGGCACGAGAATTTTTAGGCACACTTTGCATATTAATTTCAAGAAATTTATTTATAAATACAGCTGTATAGACATTTTACTTATAAAAATTATTAGAAATTACCTGTCTTGCATTAAATTATTTTGGGGTGCATGAACCATTTTCTGACATGGTCAGTTTACATTGTATAAGCCTCCTTTCTAAGGTGCACCACCATGATATACAGTGTACAGAAGAACATTTAACACTTTGATCAACTTTATTTTTATCTGGCACTTTTTTTTTTTTTTTACTAAATATGCTCTTACATTTATTGGAACATGAATAACAACATAAGAAACAATATCTTTAAATTTTTATTTTACATATTGTGAAATTTTCTGTTAGGCTATGATATATAAATGTGCCAAGCATGACCCATAACACATTGCTCTAAACATAGCATGAAATATTGCACCCATGAACATTGAATAGTGTATAAGTCCTTTGCATGCTATGAATATAAGATAATAAATTAATGCACATTAAAGCATGAATGTTTTGATTGTGACTGTTATTTTGTTTTCAGACGATTTGAAACAATATAAAATGATACAAATGAGATTTGTATTGCCTTAACTTGGTATCTATGTTGCAAATAAGTATGTATGACCCGACCCCAAAAATATTTACCTTTGACCTTTTAACATTCATATCTTCCAGGACAATGAATTAGTTCAGGTAAGGTCATGGTTTTGGAGTTGTCCTATAGCATAAACCATTTCATTGTTTATAACCAATTTTCTTGCAAGTGGTTAGTTATTTTTAGAAACTTAATATGTAAGTTTAAAATAAAAAAGGTGAACAGAGAAATTCTTGTAGGGCAACCATAGATGAACTTAATTTCTAAGTTAATTTTTCAAAAACTTATTGTCCTTGAAAATTCCTATAATAATGTAAATAAACTCATCATAATAATGTAAATGATTGGACCACATGCAAGAAATTTGTGAACAAAAATATAAATGGGTTTTGCTGTTAATGAAAATTATGTATTAAAAATGTTTTATTACGACACTTATTTTTTTATAGATGTACACTTGCTTTAAATTGTTGCAGAGTGATTTTATTGTTTTAATTAACAAAAAAATCCCTCCTTTTGAGGGAGCACTATCCAGAGTGGTGTTAATGGGATTTTTTCCACTAGAAATTTTCTGTTATTATAGAGATCCTTAAAGTTTTACTTTTATTTCCCTAGTATATGCTGATTTTTTTTTTTTAAATACAGGTGTTTAAATATGACAGAAATGAATGATGCATTCAAAACAGAGGGTTTAGAGGGATATTTATATAATTACTGTTGATTTATATTTGTTGATATCATTTTTATACGACCGCAAAATTTGAAAAAATTTTCGTCGTATATTGCTATCACGTTGGCGTCGGCGTCGTCGTCGTCGTCGTCGTCGTCCTGCGTCCGAATACTTTTAGTTTTCGCACTCTAACTTAAGTAAAAGTGAATGGAAATCTATGAAATTTTAACACAAGGTTTATGACCACAAAAGGAAGATTGGTATTGATTTTGGGAGTTTTGGTCCCAACATTTTAGGAATTAGGGGCCAAAAAGGGCCCAAATAAGCATTTTCTTGGTTTTCGCACTATAACTTTAGTTTAAGTTAATAGAAATCTATGAAATTTTGACACAAGGTTTATGACCACAAAAGAACGGTTGGGATTGATTTTGGGAGTTTTGGTTTCAACAGTTTAGGAATTAGGGGCCAAAAAAGGGCCCAAATTAGCATTATTCTTGGTTTTCGCACAATAACTTTAGTTTAAGTAAATAGAAATCAATGAAATTTAAACACAATGTTAATGACTACAAAAGGAAGGTTGGTATTGATTTTGGGAGTTTAGGTCCCAACAGTTTAGGAATAAGGGGCCCAAAGGGTCCAAAATTGAACTTTGTGTGATTTCATCAAAAATTGAATAATTGGGGTTCTTTGATATGCCGAATCTACCTATGTATGTAGATTCTTAATTTTTGGTCCCGTTTTCAAATTGGTCTACATTAAGGTCCAAAGGGTCCAAAATTAAACTTAGTTTGATTTTAACAAAAATTGAATCCTTGGGGTTCTTTGATATGCTGAATTTAAAAATGTACTTAGATTTTTAATTATTGGCCTAGTTTTCAAGTTGGTCCAAATGGGGGTCCAAAATTAAACTTTGTTTGATTTCATCAAAAATTGAATAAATGGGTTCTTTGATATGCCAAATCTAACTGTGTATGTAGATTCTTAATTTTTGGTCCAGTTTTCAAATTGGTCTACATTAAGGTCCAAAGGGTCCAAAATTAAACTAAGTTTGATTTTAACAAAAATTAAATTCTTGGGCTTATTTGATATGCTTTATCTAAATATGTACTTTGATTTTTGATTATGGGCCCAGTTTTCAAGTTGGTCCAAATCAGGATTCCATATCAAGTATTGTGCAATAGCAAGAAATTTTCAATTGCACAGTATTGCACAATAGCAAGAAATATCTAATTGCACAATATTGTGCAATAGCAATTAATTTTCAATTGGAGTTATCTTTCTTTGTATAGAATAGTAGTTGATAATATATGTTGGAAATTTGCCAGACATGACTATGATGCCATTTTATATTTTCATTTGCCAATAACTTTATGTAAATAACTTCATTGGAAATTTGCCAATATAAAATGTTGCTGATGAAGCTTTTTTTCCTTATCTTATCTAAAATGTTTTTAGATAATGTATGTTGGACATTTGCCAGACATGACTATGATGTCATTTTCTATTTTTATTTGCCAATAACTGTATGTAAATAACTTCATTGGAAATTTGCCAATATAAAATGTTGCTGATGAAGTTTTTTTTATTGTTTTATACAATAAACAATGTATATTCACTTTTACTACCAACCAATCTTTACCATTCAGTGATAACAAGCACTTTATTTTACATTTTAATATTTTATGATGTATTTAAAAGAGTAGTTATTGTTGCAAACTCCATTAGAAATTTGAATTGATATCAGTTTTGGAAAAAGGGAAACGGGGATGTGAAAAAAAGGAGGGGGGGTTTAATTTTTGTCATTTCAGATTTCATAAATAAAAAGAAAATTTCTTCAAACATTTTTTTGAGAGGATTAATATTCAACAGCATAGTGAATTGCTCAAAGGCAAAAAAAACTTTTAAGTTCATTAAACCACATTCATTCTGTGTCAGAAACCTATGCTGTGTCAACTATTTAATTTTAGATTTAAAAAGTTTGAAGAAGAAATTTTTAATTGATTTGTAAAATCTTGACATTTGTTTTGTGTAAAAAAAACCCATGTAATGTCAAAAATTTGATCACAATCCAAATTCAGAGCTGTATCACGCTTGAATGTTTTGTCCATACTTGCCCCAACTGTTCAGGGTTCGACCTCTGCGGTCGTATAAAGCTGCGCCTGGGAGCACCTGGTTGTAATTGGAGAAATAGAATTTCATGGTTTCATCATTTGCTTCTATCAAAGTAATCTTTCTATTTTTGTTACATTTTTTAATTTCAATTTTCCCTTGAACTAAAAATTCATGAAAATTGTTAGAAAGAAAAGATAGTGTTTGAAAGTGAAACCAATAAAACTAATATTATCTGAATCATATACCAGTTTCTATTACAAGTATTAGGCCAAGAAAATTTTCCACATTTGCATACAAGATATAACTAGACTATGAGTAATTGAGAAACCATGTTGTGTTTTATTTTATATTTTGAAATGACTTGCCGATTTATGCAGGTATTAAATATTACATTGTCAATTATTGTTATAACGTCAGATACTTTTAAAGTGTTATGTTATGGACTAAGTTCAGAAATTAAAAAAATCCATGCTTGGAATCCTAAATAGAATTAAAGTTTTCAGTTCAAAGTCTAAATTTCATTACAAAGTTGGTTTCAAATTCCATGCACCATCGTATTTATTTTAAAAGAGGTGAAATTTTGGTTGAAAGTGTAATTAAAAAAGATTGCAATAAAGAATTGTGAATATCAGTCCAGATGTTATCCTTAGAGTCCATATCAGACCTTTGGCTTTACACTCAGGTTGATATGCGAGTTTTTAGATGATGTGGAAAATGATGTTTTACTGTTATATTTAAATTTAATTGGAATTGAGGTAAACAGTAGTAATGGTATTGCATGGCTGATAGTACATAGCTGGAACCAGAGAGCTTATATCGGGATGATGATTTCTCTTGTAGATAGCCAACAGGAAGACTTATATACAGGACATAATGTCCTATATAAAATTAAATGTCAAGTAAATCCAGCCATTCTTAAAAGGGGGTTCCAAACCAGGATACATATATTCCCATTCAAATGCTTTGTTCCGTTGATTGTCCAAAAAAAAATAATGTGGTGGGAAGGGGGGGGGGGGTCAACCCCTGTAAACCCCCCCCCCCCCCCCCTTGTGGATCAGCCACTATGATATGATTTCTAATGCGACATCTATCGACCAGAGTTCAAACTAGGTGGATGTAACTAGTAACCATAACTCACTATTTAACAAAGGGCAAAATCCATACGACACAGTCAATCTCTGAAGGCATTTAGTTTTTCCTTTTTAAAGTGTACCCTGTTATTAAATAGCTAGTAGGCTTTTTCATTGATGCTTTTTTTTTTTTTTTTTTTTTTTTTAATTTTCCCTTCCCATCCACTTTTGTGAATGAAATTGATGTTGTTTTGAGCTTTATTGATGAATTAATTTGTCACTTGCCCTTGTTCATAATAAGAGCAGGTTACCAGGTGAACTATTGAACTTATCAGTGTATTGAACAAGTAATACAAATGTTTGTCTGCATACTATTATTATTAATAAAACAATAAGTGTAATATAGTTTAATTGTTTTTTTTTTTAAATGAATTAAATTGGATTTAGCAACAAGCCAAGTCAATGTAAGCCCTCTTCAAATGTGCAATATACATCACCTGGACAGCAACCAAACAATGTAATTAAACATGAAGAGACCTGTAGAGGACTTCTGAGGTGTAAAGACAATAAAATGGCTCCCTCCAGTCTAAACGATATTATGTGTGTTTTTAAATTAGTGAAATGCTTAGATAAAATTTAACACTAAACACAGTTCTGTTGTGACAAATTTATAATATGAGACTCCAATTTTTTTTATATTTTTTTTATTACTATTATCATGAACATGTGTAAGAAATTTTTAAGTGATATATATCATGTTGGTTTGTTTGTATTCATACAATGAGGTTCATGGAACAACTGAGGGTCAATTATAAGTCATCGTTTATAAACAAAGTCAATGGTTTTAGAGTTACAACTTTCATATTTTAAAAGCCTTTCAGATAGTGAGATTTCAGATAGGTTTTTCTTGGCTATAAAAGGGTTATACATGTACTATCTAGACAGCTTTGCAAAATTAACATCCTAATCAAATCTATACGTTATATTATCTTTTTGAATTAGAATCATAGATTTTAGTACTGTAAATTCAATTTGGCTTGTATGGTTTTTTTTATGTTTTTTTTTATATTGAAAATTGTGATGAAAATGTTAAAAAAATAATGATTGGCATTTGAAATGTTTGATAACATTATTTGTAGGCACCATTTACTAAAACCTGAATAATAAAAATCTTGCTTTATGTTTTTTGTTCCATAACCACAATAATAGTTAATGCACTCACAAATTAATGATTTTCCAGTGATTATATATATAGCTGTGTAAGTCATTTTAAAGGAGAGAATGCTGATGAAAGTTGAAAATAATAAAATTTAAACATTGTTCATTACTTTATATTTACAGGGAAAAGCAGCATACTTGGAGGTCATTAAATCATTGGTAGAAATACATGGGACAGTATATATAGATACCGAAGCAAAAAATAAAACTCATACCATTCCATCTTATGTAAATAATCATGGTTTATTAAACGGAGAAGATCTACACACATTACTACGCCAATCAAAAGTAAGTTCATAATAAATATGGCAAATTCAGAAATTAGTGTGAATATTGAAGCAGGATAGGTTTGGATATCCTGATTTTGCAATAATTAATTCCACATTTTCATTGTTTAACACAAAGGCCCATTTAAAGACTTCATTTCAACAAGACATGGCTGCATATTGATAATTCTTATATCAATATGAGGTGCTTCTTTCCCTTTGTGAACAAACCCATGCTCTAAATCCAATAAAATTTGTTTGCACATGCATACATTGAATACTGCAGAATAATGAATTTTATCAATTGGCATGCATTTAATATATTTTATTAACTTAAAACACTTCCAAACTCTTAAATGATGCACATGTTGTTACTAATTCATTTATTATGACAATAACGTGTTGCATTCGGAATTGACATATTTGACCTAGATAAAACAACCATTCATGCTGGCTGTTTAAAATTCCTCCCTCTGAAAAATCACAGTGCCAGCTGTTTGCTTCTTTACAAACATAAAAGGGAGGACCATGGAAGAGCCTACACAAATACTCTACACTTATACACATCGGACATAGAAATTACCTTAATTGTCCTAATTTTTGTCCTCACTATTGCTCGGGCAAAAATAATCATGAATATAATGCCTACCCATGTTAAAACTACAATAAACTATAGCTTGCATCAATTATTTCTTTAATCACACACTTCCAAATGAATGCCCGTAGAAAAAAAGAACAATTACTATACCCTTAGTTATATATCATCAGTATTTTTATACGACCACAACTGCAAAGAAATTTTGCGGTCATATATTGGTATGACGTTGGCGTCATCGTCGTCCAAAGACACATGGGTTTTCGCACTATAACTTTAGTTTAAGTAAATAGAAATCTATGAAATTTAAACACAAGGTTTATGAACACAAAAGGAAGGTTGGGATTGATTTTTTGAGTTTTGGTCCCAATAGTTTAGGAGTTAGGGGCCCAAAGGGTCTAAATTAAACTTTGTTTGATTTCATCAAAAATTGAATTCTTGGGTGTTTTTGATATGCTGAATCTAACCATGTATTTAGATTTTGGATATTGGACCATAATAGGTAAATGTCCAATTTAAAATTTTTAAGTTTTTAAGTTTAAGTTCTTCGACCACATTCATTCTGTGTCAGAAACCTATGTCTTTTCAACTTTTTAATCACAATCCAAATTCAGAGCTGTATCAAGCTTGAATGTTGTGTCCCAACTGTTCAGGATTCAAACTCTGTGGTCGTATAAAGCTGCGCCCTGCGGAGCATCTGGTTTTTAAATGCCCTTTGAAAGTAACAGTCCAGGCAGCAATGGAAGTTGTGCTAATGCAATGAGGAATCATTGATGGTTAAACTTTGGCTCTTCTTGAGCAGTTTGATAAAGTTTTTTTTAATATTAGTGCAGTTTTATTTGATGTAATAAGTGGTAATTTGTTCAGATTTTTTTTTCGAAATACAATTTATAAAGTGAAGTTAAAAAAATTGCAATTATTGAAGAATACTTTCATTGAAATGTAATTAATGTTAGTTATACATTTTTAATTACAGATATTTATAGGACTGGGATTTCCCTATGAAGGACCAGCCCCTCTAGAAGCCATAGCAAATGGTGCTGTATTTATAAATCCTAAATTTAACCCACCTCATAGCAGTAAAAATACCAAATTTTTTAAAGGGAAACCCACAGAAAGGAAGGTATGTATTGTGTATTTATTAATAATTGTTATACTCCACTCTAGAATTAAGGGCTATATTGCAGTCATCATGTACTTTGTTGTTTGTTGTTTTTTGTTTTTTTTCGTGAAATGATTTTTTTTCTCACTTTTATCAGGAACTACTGAATTTGAAAGGAGCTTGACAATAATATGTTTTAACATATTATTTTTTTTGGCAAATTATAAAATCTTAAAGCTCTTTATACTGAACCAGACTTCCAGCCTCTGTGACAGCTTTTCAAAATGAATGTAATATCTATTGGAACACTAAGAGTAAAATATAAAAAGCTAGGTCAAGGAGACCTTGTTATCTTGTTTCATGCCATGTTTACATCCCTCAAGTACACAAGTGACATGAGAGAAAAATCAATTGCAATCATGTGTACTAAAAAGCTGATAAATTTCAAGAGTGATACCTGAAAACTTGAACTTAATACCATTTGAGAAATGTTAAAAAATTTCTGCCTTTGCAGCGTTGGTTAAAACAAACCTTTGTCAATCTTTTTGTGGTATTAATTGACAACTGTCATATGAAAATTTAACTGAAATGGACTAGGGGACCTCAGTGGAAGGTGGCTGAGTGGTATTTGTAGTTACTACTGCTATCACTAGCTAGTCAACACTGAGGTTGTGAGTTCCAGAGTGCACTCGAATCCAATCTTAATTGACTAGGATTGTCAGTTTTCCTATCCAAGTCAATGGCTTTCTCTGGGCAATCTGACTTCCTCCACCAATAAAAACTGGATGCCACGAAATAGCCCAAAAGCGGTGTTAAAAAGTGGCGCTAAAACACAAAAAAATCAAATTTAAAATGGACCAATGCAAACATTAGTTATATGATGTGTGTAAATGATTTTCATTTTATTGTTGGATATTAAATTTTTTTTGTTTTTTTTGTAGTTGACAAGTCAACATCCTTATGCAGAACAATTTCTAGGTGAACCATATGTATATACTATAGATATCAAAAATATACAGCAAGTTAAAGATACAGTGGCAAGAATATTGCATAGAAATGAGGTTAGTTTTTAGCATACATCAAACAGACGAATTAATGGGCAAGAAACAACTTATATGCTGTGGATTCATTCATTTTTCGTGGATTGAGGAAAAGATGCATTTTCATGGACACTTCATAGTGGTTTTGCCAAAGACATATATGGAAAATTTATTATTTGTGGAAAATTTTAATTATGGTGTACAAAATTCATTTGCAAATTGTTATCTAATAAATAATAATGAATCCAAATTACATAGAAGGTTCATTTCAGGGCTTTTAGGGCGTATAAGCTTTTAAAATTCAACAACTGAAATCATCATTCAAATTGAAACATCTAAATTTTAATAACAGAAGACTTGGGGTATATTTCAATTGTGACAGCTACGAATTAACACATAAACAAACAAAAGTCATCATCATACCTGCTAACTTTTCAAAATCCCCATAGGGGTTCAAGTGCAAGATAGTCCCTATAGTTCTACAAAACCATCAAGGGGCCCTTCAAATATATTTTAGTGTTGTTTTTTGGCTTCTTCATATTATTACAAGCCTATAGCCATTGTAAAATTTTGGACAAAATTGCTCTTTCAAAATTTCCATTTGGGAGCCTCCATGGGGGAAATCCCCTGCAAATAGTGACAATGATGATCATCGAAGGATTATCCTATCAAGAGGACAAGATACAATATGTAAAGCTCTATGTTATCTGGAGTCTAAAAACCATTCTCTGTATTATAATCTAATGTGATCTGAGTATTATTTTCAAAAGCATACACCAATGTTGTGATAGGTTTAAAATGTACTATACAATGGATATTCAATCAATGATGTAACGTTATTTTCATTTTGGTGTACGAACAGTAAAATTACCAAAAAGGCTTTTAGATCCAGAAAAGCTGAATTATAAATGGAGTTTTCTCTAGATAATGTTTAATTCTACAGAGATGTGTCATCAATACCTAATGCAATAATGGAAAAAAAACTAAGGTCTTGAGTTGATAAAGAGTATTCCACCCAATAAGAACATAAAACAATATTGCATTAAATTTGTTTATATTCAATTTATTTTTAGTTCAATCCTTATATGCCTTACGAGTATACTGAGGAAGGCATGTTACAGAGAATGAATGCTTATATAGAACATCAAAACTTCTGTCAGTTTCAAAAACAACCTGCCAAATGGCCACCAAATAGTGCTGTAAAGTTTATCCTTGGTGGAAAAGGAGTGTCATGTAAAGATGCCTGCTGGGCTAAAAGTAAGTTTATGTAAAGATGACTAGCCTGCTGGGCTTTAAGTTAGTCATATGTAAAGATGCATGTTGGTCTTAAAGAAAGTATCATGTCTAGATGCTAAAGTTCAGCTAAAAATAAAGGGGCTTACTGGACTGAAAGTAAGTCATATGTTAAGTTGCCTGTTGGGTAAAAGTAAGTTTCATGTACCCGTAATGATGCCTGCTGGGCTAAAATTAAGTTTCATGTATTATAAGATGCCTGTTGGGCTAAAAGTTAGTTCATGTAATAATGTCTGCTAGGCTATAGGTAAGTATCTTGTTTTGTGGAACACCAATGTCTCTTCATCTTAAGGAACCCATGCAACACATATGCTGTTGTTGATCTGTTACAAGTAAAGGCAAAAGATACCTAATGGAGAATCCAAGTTGAAGAGATCAATAAAAGTACATGGCGAAAAAAAGAAAAAATAATCAACAGTCTTCATACATAAAATATTAAAAGAATGAACAATACTAACAAAACCATTGGCAATCTCTGGTGCCCTGGTCTTGTTCAACAGATGGCACCTTGTTAAGTGTCATTCTGTGAGGAATGGGGAAGAAAGGGTAACATTTCAGCACCTTTATTTTGAATATTGAAAATAATAACTTATATAAAGTTGATTGTGGGGTTATATCAGTTCAAACGTTTTATACCTTTCAAAGAAAAAACAAGTGATTTTAGATAACTTTTGTTTTGCTACTGGAACCATTTTGTTTAATTTTGTTGCAAATTCTTGCCATTAGAATTAGAAAAAAAATATGTATGAATTTATTGTTTTCTTTTCAGATTTAATCTGTGATCCTAGTCACTTCAGAGATATAAACTCAAAAGAATCGTTGCTTGAAAACGGAGCAACATGTGCTCAAAGTAAAGAAATTACCGGTATTCTTTATCCATCTTTTAATACAGTGACTAACGAGTGTGAAATTCAGAAGGAAGAATTCTTATTTAGTTGTGTCGGGGAACACTTAGAATTACAGAGACTATGTCCTTGTCGGAACTATATCAAAGTTCAAACAGCATTGTGTCAAGGTTGTGAAGTATGATGTTGCCATGGATACAGTTAGAATGACATTTTGTGATATTGTACTTAATGTTTCATAGTTCGGGTCTGAAACTTTTTTTTTCATTTAGAAATTTTGATTTTTTATTTTCTCCATGAGATTTAGAAATGTAGTGTTCAGAAAATCAAATCATTACATTTGTAGTGAGGTGTGTAATATCAATTTCGGTAAAAAATTAGATCATGGTAGAATTATTGTAGTTAGTTTTAGAATTATTCCATTAGATAAGATGTGGTTGGGTAGGAAAGGACTTCAAAAATCACCTCTCAATCAACATAATTTCTTCAGATAATTTTACTTACAACATGTATATCATTTGGACTTGCAACCATAAATGACCCATGACCCTTGCCAAAAACTCCTTTTCTACCCTCACATTATAATTTGTAGTTTGTCTAGCAGATATATAATCTGTTTTTAAGGATAATAGTAGTAACACTTAGACATATGCATATAAAAATACCATTTCATATTACTGACTTTCGACTTTTGGAATTTATATTTTTTCTACAAGTTACCTTTGCAGTAGGCCAAGTTTGGATGGAACTCAAGTTCTGACTCGAGTTCCATATAAACGGTAAATAATTTTGAAGAGTAAGGTCTCTACATTACCTGAAGTACAAGGCCCCTACTCTGAATATGTTTACATTCATTATATATTCCGGAATCAAAAGTTAGTGATTAATATGGTCAATTGTACGGTATCAGAAATGTTGAATAAGGTGCTAATGTTTAAAATGTCTGTTTGAATTGAAGTATCTATTAATTTGTGAAAAAAATCAAAATTTAAAGTTCATCTTTTGAACATGTTGAATATATATATCTACCTTAATTTTAAAGGGGAAATATGCAGATATTTGGGGAAAATATTGGGAAAAATACCCCAAAACATTTTTTATTTGCAACAAAATAAAGCATTTATTTTTTATAAGCTCTTTAAAGTAAATGCTATATAAAATATATATGATTATCTAAATATTTCTGTTGCCATGTATGGCAATCATGAAGTAATTATTGCTGTAATATTTAATATTTTTAAAATATGTCAAAAAATATTTATTAAAAAATCATTAATTTTATGAAAGTGTATTATAAATGCATAATTAGTTTTTGTGTAGATCTCATTTATTTTTAACCAAATTGAAACTTTGAGAAAAATTGGCAATGTTACTTACATTGCATATATATATTTATGTGATTATTCAATTTAATTAATGTATTTCTTGATATAACACATTTTCTTTAAGATATTAGCTTCGTCAAATAGAAATCCATCTGAAGCAAATGAAATCAAAACTTATCTTGAGTTGATAAAATCTCTATGCAAAATCTGTAACTTTTAAAATTGATTTGATATAAGAACCATACAAAACCTTGGCTCAAATTCGTATTTGATTTTGTATTTGAAAGTTCAAAAATCAATCAAAGTTTTATACATGTACATGTATATGTGTACTTTGCATAGCCATAAGGTTAATTTCTATCTGATGCAGCTCGTATAGCAATCAATTTAAGATTTTAGCAATATGTATGTTACTTTAATTAATTATAGAGATGCCAATTTAAAAAAAACTACACATAGTCAGCTGTCCTAGCCTTGAGCTTGAAAAAAGGGTTAGCAGATTGATAGTATTTGAGATGTTTATTTCTGTCAAGGTTGTAAATCATATGCATAGGGAAACGGTTAAAATGAAAGTGTATTCAAATAATATTTTTCAAATTTAATATTTTTCTTCATAATTGTACATTTCAAAGTTTCACACTTACAGTTTACGATCATCAGTGGCGGATTCAGAAATTTTCATAAGTGGGGGCCCACTGACTGCCTAAGAGGGAGCCCGCTTCAGTCGTGCTTCAGTGATACCCTATATAATCAACTATTTTTTCCCAGAAAAGGGGGGGCTGGCCCCTGAAAACCCCTCTAAATCATATTAGAAGAAAAGGTTAAAAACATGCATTTAAATTTGTCGTCAATTCATTTTCATTTCATGAATCATGTGGTCTCCATTGAATAATAGATGTACTTAGTTAAAACTAGAAATGACTACCTCTCTGCAAACCCAGTAGCCAGTGTCCTTTTAATTTCATGTTTTAACTTTTAAAACTAGTTTGATTTTTGAACTGTCTTTGGAACTATCAGGAAAAGAATCAGATATCGAAAGTATTTGAGGCTAAGGTATTTTTCATAAAGTGTTTTGGGTTGAAATTTTCATAGAAAATTAAAAAAACAATTGCATTTCAATTTTTTGACATAATTTTATTTTCATTAAACTGTAGACTTAAAAAATGAGTAAATATGTGAAAACGATATAGCTTTTTGAATGTGTGTTGTTCCCGGTAATTGTAAATTTAATGTATTGAAAAATATTCCAAATGTCAAATAATTCATTTTGTAATATTTTATATCTATGGTTTCATTTAAAACATGTATCTGTCAGTTTGTTGAATCCTTCCATTAGTTAATCAAAAACATTTACATGATGAATGAACCTAAATGTTATATTGCAATTTTAGATTTTTTCGTGATTTAATATAAATTAACATGATTCATTTTTTAGTGAATATAGAGAAAAGTATATGTCTTTTCGACAGAAATTTTTAACAGGGAGGGGGGCATTTTATGGGTCCTAATTGCCTTTCAGAAATATGACTACCTTGCTAACAAACAAAGCAAGCAGCTTTCAAATTTCCACCGACCTATCTTTAACGGCGCCTCTTTAACAATCAGCCATTATGAATTTTTGAATGTATTGATATGTAATTTCTTTAATAGTAAATTGTGAAGTTTTATTTTATTCTGAAATCAGACGTTTTATTTTACCTCTTTCAGCCAAAGCTTTACTTAGATATTTTTGCTTTAATAAAAAAAATTGTAACAATTTTTAAATACAAAGGTTTGGTTGAGTTTTCAGTGAATTAGAAAGTTCATTAATTGTTCAACCAGACATTAAATAAAATTTGTTCTTTGTTTAGCTTTGTTAAATAACTTCACTTAATAAATTGGCTTTAATTGTTTTAAGGCATTGAAAATTTTCTGCCTTACTAATTCATTAATGTTAACCCTAGTCATGTGACACAGGCAGCACCACATGTATTGTGCATTCATTTATTATCATTTGGTACAATATTTATAGGCTAGAGAAAATGCTTTATAGAGATTACCTTTTTACCTGCTTTAAATCCTGAAGTTTGGTGTTCTCTACTACCTCCAACAATAAAGTATGGCTGCCATGATATAACTAGGAGCGCTGATAATGGCTTTACACATGCACAGCTTAATTTTAGCTTCACATATATACCTTCAAAATTTATGTTAATGAGTACTGAAAGAATCTTAATAAATCCACAGTATTTCTATTACGATAAAATTGGGTCATATTTACCTCACTTATTTAAGTGTTCCATTGTATATAGTATTTGTTGCAGTCAAGCGTGTATTTAATAAAGTTGTCTAAATCATGTGGTGTATGGTGGGTTTTTTCTATCATATAATTTTTATTTAGGAGAAATTGGTCCTAAATCTTTGATATGTTATAGTTTAAGAGTTGATCTTTTGAACTTCTTCAGTTGTTGTTGACTGGTGAAACAGGAAACTCTATCTGATTTTCCCATTCATTTATATCTAGGAGTATGTATAAAATTTTAACAAAGCTCCTAAACATTTCTTCAACAGATCTTTGATTATAAACCAAATGTATATATTTCTTTTCCATTAGTATTCTGTATATATATGATAGAACATTTTAGGTCTGTAAATTCAGAAATTTGTGATAATTTTATAATGGGAAAAATCTTGACCCTATAGGTTTCATGAAATTCTGGCTGAACTTTGATAGAATTATTTTTATGCAACATTTCCTGAAACTGTACTAATTAACATAACATCCATGATTTTTTCTTAAATCATAATAATAAATGCTAGCAAAATTTGTGAATTTGCAGTAGGTTGTTTCAGCAATGGGAAAGACAGTTTTAAAGTTTTCATTTTTTAACTAGAAATAAAGGTCATAATTTACAGTTTTGTTGATAACTGCATTTTTATATAGAGAAAACTAGCATGCTTAATATTTGTATTTTTGCAATAAAATATTGTTATTTTTCATATAAGTTGGACAGATAATTCACATTTCAAAAACTTCTTTCACTTTGTACAATTACTTTGTGAAATATGTGTTTAACAAAATAATTATCCCTACTCATTCAATTATAAGCTTATGTATAGTTGGTTTATCTTTTGATGTAGGCTAAAAATAACAGGGGGAGGGATTAGATCTTATAAAACATGTTTTACCCACCTTTTGTCTGAATGTGTCTGTTCAAAGTCAGTAAATGTTTTATGTGGTATAATGGTTTTTGTTATTTTGAGAATTGGAAGGGCCCTCAGACTTTAAACTTAACTCAGTGCTCTGAGTTCAAGAATCTGTGCTGGAAACACCAATTCAAGTATTTTGATTGGTTGAATTCTGAGTCTGAGTACAATGATAGCCTCAGTTCTATTTTTAGAATTTATCTAGTATAGACCCCAGATAACTTGAAGAATGACAGTTTGTATAGAAACCTGTTTATTGTTGGAGACAGTATGTTGCAGCCTAGATGATATTTTTTGTCTTTGGGTAACTGTTTAAAATTGATGTATACCCCTTATACTGCAGATTCTTTATTTTTTCGCTGGATACCAATTTTAGATGATTTCATTCTGGTGAGGTTGAACAACAAATTTAAATGTAATATGAATAACAGATTTTCTGTAGGCCTGTGTGGCAAACCCATGTAATCAAATATCCACGAAAATGTAAGTTTTACTTAATTTAAAGAAATTTGTACCCACAAAAATAAATGGATCCATAGTATTCATATTTGAATAGATACTACTCTTGATTCATCAAGACTACGCAATGTTTTGAATTATTGGCAGAATAAATGGTGCTTTATTCAGATAAACTGATATGTCAGAAAATCAAATTCTTTTTATACGACCGCAAAATTTGAAAAAATTTTCGTCGTATATTGCTATCACGTTGGCGTCGTCGTCGTCGTCATCGTCGTCGTCCGGCGTCCGAATACTTTTAGTTTTCGCACTCTAACTTTAGTAAAAGTGAATGGAAATCTATGAAATTTTAACACAAGGTTTATGACCACAAAAGGAAGGTTGGTATTGATTTTGGGAGTTTTGGTCCCAACATTTTAGGAATTTGGGGCCAAAAAGGGCCCAAATAAGCATTTTCTTGGTTTTCGCACTATAACTTTATTTTAAGTTAATAGAAATCTATGAAATTTTGACACAAGGTTTATGACCACAAAAGGACGGTTGGGATTGATTTTGGGAGTTTAGGTTTCAACAGTTTAGGAATTAGGGGCCAAAAAAGGGCCCAAATAAGCATTATTCTTGGTTTTCGCACAATAACTTTAGTTTAAGTAAATAGAAATCAATGAAATTTAAACACAATGTTAATGACTACAAAAGGAAGGTTGGTATTGATTTTGGGAGTTTAGGTCCCAACAGTTTAGGAATTAGGGTCCAAAAAGGGACCCAAATAAGCATTTTTCTTGGTTTTCGCACCATAACGTTAGTATAAGTAAATAGAAATCTATGAAATTTAAACACAAGGTTTATGACCATAAAAGGAAGGTTGGTATTGATTTTGGGAGTTTTGGTCCCAACAGAATAAGGGGCCCAAAGGGTCCAAAATTAAACTTTGTTTGATTTCATCAAAATTGAATAATTGGGGTTCTTTGATATGCCGAATCTAACTGTCATGACTGTGTATGTAGATTCTTGATTTTTGGTCCTGTTTTCAAATTGGTCTACACTAAAGTCCAAAGGGTCCAAAATTAAACTTAGTCTGATTTCAACAAAAATTGAAATCTTGGGGTTCTTTGATATGCTGAATCCAAAAATGTACTTAGATTTTTTATTATGGGCCCAGTTTTCAAGTGGTCCAAATCAGGATCTAAAATTATTATATTAAGTGTTGTGCAATAGCAAGTCTTTTCAATTGCACAGTATTGCGCAATGGCAAGAAATATCTAATTGCACAATATTGTGAAATAGCAAATTTTTTTTTAATTAGAGTTATCTTTCTTTGTCCAGAATAGTAAGCAAGAAATATCTAATTGCAAAATATTGTGCAATAGCAAGATTTTTTTTTAATTGGAGTTATCTTTCTTTGTCCAGAATCAACTTAAATCTTTGTTATATACAATATACAATGTATATTCACTTTTTACTACCAACTGATAAATTATAATAAATAACATTCAGTGATAACAAGCAGTTTTTTTTACATCTTAATATTTTATGATGTATTTAAATGAGTAGTTAATGTTACAAACTCCATTAGAAATTTTAATTGAGATTAGTTTTGGAATAAGGGAAAGGGGGATGTGATTAAAAAAATTGGGTTCAATTTTTCTCATTTGAAATTTCATAAATGAAAAAAGAAAATTTCTTCAAACATTTTTATGCCCCACCTACGATAGTAGAGGGGCATTATGTTTTCTGGTCTGTGCGTCGGTCTGTCCGTCCGTCCGTCCGTCTGTCCGTTCGTTCGTCCGTCTGTCTGTCCCGCTTCAGGTTAAAGTTTTTGGTCAAGGTAGTTTTTGATGAAGTTTAAGTCCAATCGACTTCAAACTTAGTACACATGTCCCCTATGATATGATCTTTCTAATTTTAATGCCAAATTAGAGTTTTTACCCCAATTTCACGGTCCACTGAACATGGAAAATGATAGTGCGAGTGGGGCATTCGTGTACTGAGGACACATTCTTGTTTTGAGAGGATTAATATTCAACAGCATAGTGAATTGCTCTAAGAGAAAACAAAAATTTTAAGTTCATTAGAACACATTCATTCTGTGTCAGAAACCTATGCTGTGTCAACTATTTAATCACAATCCAAATTTAGAGCTGAATCCAGCTTGAATGTTGTGTCCATACTTGCCCCAACCGTTCAGGGTTCAACCTCTGCGGTCGTATAAAGCTACGCCCTGCGGAGCATCTGGTTAAAATTGTACTTATTTTAGTGTTTTTAGGGGATAGCATGTTTAGATATTTTTAGCATTTATTTGTCATACATTGCATTTTAATTCTATTTTAATCATTTAAAATGTGCAATTCCTTAAAATATTTCCTGTATTGGTAATTAGGGTAAAAGTTTGTATAAATACTGAGACAATCCAAATTTCTGTAAAAGTACGCAATATGATCAGTGCCTTTTGTTTCAAGAATTAATTAAAAACATCTTTAATCAAACATTGTTCAATGCCATTTAAACTTTGAAATTTTATAACCAAGAAATAGTTTTTCTTTTAATGATATTTTCAAATGCCATAAAGATGCTTTGCCATCCAAGACTGAATATTTTCAAAGATTTTTGTTAATAAATTGGATATCTTCTCATAAGGGATTTACATTTTACACTGAAAATACATATATACCACACTCTAAAACATATGATTGATAAAATCTAAAATAAAGATTTTTCTTTATATCTATTGCAGACTAAAAGTAAATTTAAAGGAAACTATAAAAAAAATATCCCTGCAATGACTTCAGTGGTGTCGAAAATTTGGGTGAATTTTGAATGAAGTGTGTACATTGTAGCTTAGACATCAAGAGCTCTGTATATTTGAAAAATGTTGGAAGTACCTTTACAAGAGAAATAACTCTACTAAACAGGTTTTACCAAATTAAAAAAAAAATCAAGCTAACAGACAAAGTTAGCTATTAAGTGCTTTGTGTGAATAATTAAACCCTCTTAATTTATGTTGTGAATTATGTCCTTTTTGTCTCATTGTTACTATAAATAGAAATGATGAAATTGTTATGAAAATATGTGATATAATGTCTATGTTTACATGAAATATACAAATAAATGATTTTAACCTTTTTTTAGCTGTTTATATTTCTTATAAAAGATTAAATGAAGGCAGCCAAATGATTGAATTTATGTAACAAATGATACAAAAAACTTATCTAGGCATGGTAAGGTAACCCATCCACATAAATAATTGAACCTGCTCCAGGTCAGAAGCCTGTCATTCTGTGGTTATTAATTATTGCCCACCATGTTTCGATAATTGTTTTGTTATAAGTTTGGTCACCATTTTCTCTTGTTTAATTTACATGTATTTCATGTTTTGCCCTTAAATTTGTTTATAGAAATCCCTACAATATGGGTTTGGTTCATTGTTGAAAGTGTACAGTGACCTTCATGTCATTTGGACTATGATTTATAGTTAAAAATGTCTCATTGGACATCATACCACTTCTTTTTTTTTGTCTCGCCTTAATGGTGTAAAAAAAGCAAGACATAGGCTGATGTCGGCATTGTTGTCAACAATGTATTAGTTTGTGATTAGGTCTAGTTTATGGTGAACCACAAGTGGTAGATCAATGATATTCTGAATGCTTATGTTAAAGCATTGTACATCTCATTACCATGGAGATAATTTGGCCCTGCTCCCTCAGTCATGGTCTATTGACTTTGAAATGTTTGCTTAGTTTCCATGTATTAGTTTGTGATTAGGTCAGTTCAAGAGGAACCATTAGTGTTAGGTCATTGTTAATTGGTATTCAATTGTATAAGCATTGGCACATTTCATTTCCTTTGAGAATATTTTGCCTCGCCCCTGCAGTCATGATCTATTGACTTTGAAAAATTTGCTAAGTCTATATGTATTAGTTTGTGATTAGATCGATTCAAGGTAAACTGCTCATGTTTAGTCAATGATATTTGGTATGCAAATTTATTTGCATTTGCAAATCATATTTACATGGAGATTATAAAGGCACAACCTTCATCATGGTTCATTAACTTTGTAACTTTTACATCTTTTACAAGTTAATTTTTGTGTTTAGGTTTGTTTGAAGGGAACGACTTAGGATATGTCAATGGTATTTAGTTTGCAGCTGTATTAATATTGGCACATCTCTTTTTCATGCAGATTGTTTAGCCATGTATTTTCAGTCATTGCATATTGAATACTTGCATAGCTTAATTACATGTTAAAGTATTGCTATTTTATTTCAAAATTTGCTCTATCAAAATTACAAAAAAGGCGAGACATATCTTTGGGAAAGCATAATGACAAAGTATCATTATATTAAAAAACATTTTAGGAGAGTTGTCAAACCATTTTATTGTCTCTTTTTTATGAGACATAGGGAGGCTAAACTGGTGACAGGGACATACAACTATTTGTATTAAGCTTTATATTTAAAAGGGTAAAACATGTGGGCACTTCATATCTTATTCACAGTAAAAAGGTTTCTATTTTATATTAATTCATAATACTTACATAATTGGAAATTACATTAGGATTATCTCCTTCTAATTAGTATTCACACCGCCGATCGCGCTTTAAAATATCAATAAAGCGCTCAGGTATATCGACTCCCACCACGCATGCGTGAATCCCCAGTCTTCTTCTACGGCGAAAAGTGTTCACACGCTTTATTTTTTTCCTCTCGGAAAATGTAATTTTTTTGATTTATATATCGTGTATTTTCATTGTTTAATATTAAGTTTTTGAGATAGACAATTTTCATTGTCAACATGCATATGGCAGAAGCTTTCATTACGGCCATAAATTCGGCAAGTGAAGAAGCTAATTCTCCTAAAGCTACCCCGTCTTGCTCTGATAATAAAAAAGAGAAATCTTCAGGTAAACAGACCGGAAGACGTAAAAAGACGACAAGTAAGTCTCGTAAATCTGCTAGCAGCACGTGTGATAAAGAAGTATTAGAGGAACCGGAGACAATGTCAACAACAGGTATGTGTGCAATAGACATCACAACACCAGCAGTGTGTCTGAGATGCTAGATACCATGAAATGGCAAACATTACAAGAACGCCGACTACGAACAAGGCTTATAATGTTCCACAAAATTGTAAATGAAAAGATAGCCATTCCATCGCAAAATGTATTACAACAGAGTCAGTCTACTACAAGATCCACCAATAAAGAATCCTACAGACAAATTCATTGCAATAAAGACAGCTATAAATTTTCTTTCTTCTGTCAAACCATCAAAGACTGGAACAAACTAACCCCTGAAATTACCAAAAACAGTACTACAGAAAACTTCAAGGATGCACTCACACACGAAGTGCTCCTTGATACTTACCCTCATCTGAAATAAACAGATACTCTTGTTTTTATCTTATACCAAAAAAATAAAAATAAAAAATGTAATATTTAAAAACTAAATAAAAAATTGTATAAATTAAAAACAAAGAAAAATTGTAAAAATTGAAAATACGAAAATATATGACCAAAAACAACTTTGAATAAGAAATATTTTGTTAATTTATATTTTGACAAAAATTATCAACATAAATTTATTAAAAAACATTTACCAGGCATGCGCCGGAAAGTAAACATCAGTACGTTGATGGTTTTCTGTAACAAAAGAAGAAAAAAAAAAAAGAAGAAGTCTGTAAATATAGAAAATGAATTGAGAGCAGAAATTTCTGGTGTCAAAGTGACCGTTAATTCGGTGAATTCTCGAATGGACATTTTTCTACCTCTTTTCGAAAAGTTCGTTTCTCAAACTGTCACTTCAGGTGGATATATAGAAACAGACAGAGAAAATGCCACTTCAGGTGGGCAGAATATTTCTCAGACTCTAGAGATATTGCCACGTCTGGTGGGCAGAATTCTCTCAAACATGCTAGTGTTGCAAATCATGACAATGACATTGATGATGCAATTTCTCTTCAACCGGATAGAGACGAAAGAAGGGGTCTTGATTAAGATATAGATTCTGACAATGAATCCTAACAATCTTCTGTGAAAAACATTACAAATAACCGTTTTCAGAGATATTCGGTAGTTGATAAGGACTCTCTTGATACTGAAAATGTCAGTAGAGATATCCTTGGTGATATTTTTGGTGAAGATGCCATAACTAAACCAGACAAATCTGAAGCTGGTATTGTTCTGGATCAAAGTCAGATTTATATTTTGAATCAATCATGGCACTGTGATAATCCTTTATTATTGTCAACATATAAAGAGGAATATAGGGCTAGTTTTCCAGTGAGTGATAAATCAGCTGATATTCTAAACTTACCAAAACTAGATGACATTACTCAAACTTTACTGTGTAAACGACATGGTCCTAATGCTGGTAAAGCTCATAATAAACTTTTTTCTAAACCTGAGAAAATTTTTGAAAATATGGCTTTCAAAGGTCAGTCAGCAGCTAGAATGGGTTTGATTATAACTGCACACATGCAACAAGCCTTGGGTTCTTTAATGGAAAAACTGAATGATTCTGAACCAAATATTGATTTACTTGAACAAATGGTCAAAGACATGTTTGCCATGTCAGTGAAATTTATGGATCAAACAGCTAGAACAGGTGCGTTTCATCATCTGATTCGTAGGAAAACTACTTTGTTAGATACAGGTCTAGAGGACATAACTGAGCTTAATGATAAATTTTTATCCCTTAAATTGTCAAGTGATGGTGTTCTTGGGAAAGATTTTGAAGAGAAACTGAAAAATCGTTCAGAGACAAACAAACAAATTAAAGATTTACTACCAGAATTAACACGTAAATCAGCTACTTCAACTTCAAGTTTTAAGTACAGCTCTTTATAAGAACCAGGCAGAGTGCCATATATATGTGATATATGGGGGGTTCCAGATTTTATCTATAATTGGACTAATAGAAGCAATAAATGAATAAAGCTCAAAAAATAATTTTGAGTGTGAAAATATGAGTGGTTGCCATGGTAACGGACACACTATTTTTGGGTTGTTAAGCATTGTAAAATCATTAAAAAAATCAGCTAAATCACCTCATTTTAGAGCCTGATTATGAATAGAATCATGCATTTTTCATTAATGTTCATATGTAACATTTATACAACTTGGTTTAAGCTTCATTTTAGTGAAGATTGCATGTCAACCAAGTTTGTATATTTTTTGAAAAATTTTGCGAAAAAATGCATATTTTCAACATTTCTGAAATTGGGATTTTTTCGAAATTATCAAATTTCCTCAGGTGTTTTTAAAAAAAGTGCAAATGTGTAAAGAATAGTTAGCACTGACTGTAGTAATGAAGTTTGGATACTACTTTACCAAATTAAATAGAAAAATGCGTGGGATTTTTTTTAGTTTTATTACCATAGCAACCGATTTTTTCCTTGGAAACAGAGTTTTTATTTGCAGAATATTGCAGTTTTAGAGCTTAAATGTCCTGAATTGTTTTAAAACCAATAAGAAAATACATAAAAGCCAACTCAAACTTTAAATTACTATCGTCAAGTATTGTTGACTTCAATTGTTACCACGGAAACACATAGTATCCATAGCAACATCCACTTAAAAACTGCAAAAATAGAAATTTATGTAAAAAAATACATAAATAGAGGATGTTTATTTTCAAATTGGACTATGGCTTCATTCTTTGCTTCACTCACAGTCTTGTCTGGTTTTTTTTTCCTTCAGATTGTTCAATAAATGTAATATATAATGTAACATTGGGGTTGGAAAGGGGGGGGGGGGTAGGGGGTATGTTGATTTTTTAAAATGTTGCATACAAGTAGATACTTAAAAAGATAATTGCATTTGGTCGGACTTTGTTCCGAGTTCATCATCTGATTATCAATTTTTGGAAGTTAGCAGATGATGAACTTCATGGGTTTACAATAACTGGGCCAACCTGGCTTATGGCAAGGCAAGATAGATATGGCCCTAACAATTGTAAGAAAATTTTTAATTTCTTATGGCACACACCCGTCTAAGATGTTATTCCAGCATAAATCACAAAATTGACCTGTAACATAATATTAACAAACCAATAATAGAATCATTTGGTCAAAGCATTTCTAAACTGAAACTTAAGTGTGATGGACGGACGGATAGACGGACAGGCAAATTGAACACATTTTAAGTTGGTGGTGACTTAAAAAAAATAATAATAGTCAATTGTTGATCGCTTATATCAGAAGTCCAGTATAATGGAATCCTCTTTAAATATACATGTAGCTATTAACATATCATTAATAACTCCTTTGTTGTACTACTATCCCGCAATTAAAATTCAGGATCTCCGAGATAGACAAATAGAATACATCTGCTAAGTTGGAATTGTGCTAATCCCGGTAAAATAATAATGCTATTACCGGCAAGATTATCATATCAAAATTATCAAGCAAAATAATTGTATCAATTATGAATTATTCCTTACTATGCGTCTTTCTACATACATCTCATAAGTTCAAGATTCCGATAACATTATATCTTGTTTTGTGTGTGTGTGTGTGTGTGTGTGTCAAAAGGAAGGTTGGGATTGATTTTTGGAGTGTTGGTCACAACAGTTTAGGAATTAGGGGCCAAAAAAGGCCCAAATAAGCATTTTCTTGGTTTTCGCACTATAACTTTAGTTTAAGTAAATAGAAATCTATAAAATTTTCACATAAGGTTTGTGACCACAAAAGGAAGGTTGTGATTGATTTAGGGAGTTTGGATTTTGATGTAAAGCAATTGCAAGTCTAGTAATACTAGCATCATGTGATCAATATTTTGTAATATAATTACAATAAAATACTTATAGTATGTATACGGAGTCTCCCGAATAAGATTTTTTGCTATCGTAATTCGGATTGATGTTGGAATACGTGGATGTTAGGTGTCACTTTTATACTAGGTTCCAACAGTTTAGGAATTAGGGGCCAAACAAGGGCCCAAATAAGCATTATTCTTGGTTTTCGCATAATAATATTAGTATAAGTGAAAAGAAATCAATAAAACTTAAACAAGGTTTATGACCACAAAAGGAAGGTTGGGATAGTTTTTGGGAGTTGAGGTCCCAACAGTTTAGGAATAAGGGGCCAAAGAGGGGCCCAAATACGCATTTTTCTTGGTTTTCGCACCCTAACTTCAGTATAAGTAAATAGAAATCTATGAAATTTAAACACAAGGTTTATGACCATAAAATGAAGGTTGGGATTGATTTTGGGAGTTTTGGTCCAAAACGGGTTAGGAATAAGGGGCCCAACAGGTCCAAAATTAAATTTTGTTTGATTTCATCAAAAATTGAATAATTGGGGTTCTTTGATATGCGGAATTTAACCATGTATTTTGATTTTGGATATTGGACCATAATAGGTAATGTCCAATTTAAAATTTAACTGAAGCTTTTAAGTTTAAGTTCTGAGACCACATTCATTATGTGTCAGAAACCTTTGTTGTGTCAACTATTTAATCACAATCCAAATTCAGAGCTGTATCAAGCTTGAATGTTGTGTCCATACTTGCCCCAATGTTCAGGGTTCGAACTCTGTGGTCGTATAAAGCTGATCCCTGCGGAGCATCTTGTTTTAGGTTCAAATTTCAAAAAAAATATTTTGCTATTCTCAACGTTTTGTTAACCTTTACATGAATTACGCCCCTATTTTCTGTATCTGTCTCTGTAACCTTTATAAAAGACTGCATTAATCCCGAGATTTAGAATGAAACCACTAAGCTGAGAATATTTGCATAAATACAAGATTAATAACAGTAATAATTGGAAGACAAATTCCACACATGGTCAATTTAATTAAATGCAACACTAGAAACAGCGCAGTACATACCAATGCTATTTTTCTTTGTAATTATCAATGTTTTCTAGTCCCAACAAGTTGTAATCATTCATGAATACAAGACTTTAGTGTGTCATGTGTAAAAAAAGAATAAATTTCCGATATCCCACGCGTTGTGCACACACTTGATCGATTCAAGGTACAACGGCAAAAACTAAAATAAACACGTTTATGGCCGTGCCGCAATTTGGGAGGGGGAGGGGGCGTTGTAGTAGGTTTAATCCATGTCCGTCAGTACATTAGTCGTCACAAAGTTGGTTTCTATTTTGCAAGTTATAGTTTGCCTCAATCAAATCTCATGAAACATGTATACACAATGCTTATTACCACAAAACAGAGATCAAGTTTGAATGTTGTTGGTTAACTATAAAGAAATTTCTAAAAGTGACCATTTGATCTTAAGATGTGGTATAATTGTTAATAAGACAACTCTCTACAAGATACCAATGATCATAAGATAGTATCCAGAAGTAAATTTTGTAAAAATAAAATTCTATTTTTTTCCGTATTTTACTTATAAATGTTTCTGTGGGGAAACATTACATTTACTCTGTGGTTAAAGTTTTTAGAATTTTATTAACTTTCTCAAACTATCCTGGGCATGCTGGGTTTGTACCAAAATTGGACAGAAGCTTATTTATGATCATAAGATAGTATCAAGAAGTAAATTTTGTAAAAAGATAAATCCATTTTTTCCGTATTTTACTTTTAAACGGACTTAGATTTTCTTCCAGTTAACATGACATACAGTCTACAGAAAAAGTTTTTAAAACATTTATTAGATTCATAAACGATCCTGGATTTTTCCAAACTTGAACAGAAGCTTCTTACAATCAAAAGATAGTATCAAGAGGAATATTTTTACCGATTTTTTTCCTCATTTCTGTTGAGCCTGCAATTTACAGCAAAAATAGGCAAGACACTGGGTTCCGCAGAACCCTTACAAGTTTATTCTTAAGGCATTCAAATGAATAAAACTTGAGGTTTCCTAAAATCTGACAAAAATCCCAAAACATGACAACTACAATGTACCTTAACTTAGCTCTGAAGCTAAAATCAAGTTATATCGATGTTATATAAGAAATTTCTGAGAGAAAAAAAATTATTCTATTTATAATCAGGCTCGCCGACCAAACGTTATCTTTTCAAAAATCTTCTTGTATGATAAAATTGAGAATGGAAATGGGGAATGTGTCAAAGAGACAACAACCTGCCCAAATAAAAAACAACAGCAGAGGGTCACCAACAGGTCTTCAATGTAGCGAGAAATTCCCGCACCCGGAGGCGTCCTTCAGCTGGCCCCTAAACAAATATATACTAGTCCAGTGATAATGAACGCCATACTAATTTCCAAATTGTACACAAGAAACTAAAATTAAAATAATACAAGACTAACAAAGGCCAGAGGCTCCTGACTTGGGACAGGCGCAAAAATGCGGCGGGGTTAAACATGTTTGTGAGATCTCAACCCTCCCCCTATACCTCTAACCAATGTAGTAAAGTAAACGCATAACAATACGCACATTAAAATTCAGTTCAAGAGAAATCCGAGTCTGATGTCAGAAGATGTAACCAAAGAAAATAAACAAAATGACAATAATACATAAATAACAACAGACTACTAGCAGTTAACTGACATGCCAGCTCCAGACTTCAACTAAACTGACTGAAAGATTATGATTTCATCATATGAACATCAGGCACAATCCTTCCCGTATGTATTTATTAACTATCGATAGCACATGGCATTGTTGTTATGTTGGGAACATGTGTTTATGTTTACAATAATATTTAAATTATTTTAGCATAACAATAAGTCACCTTAACTAAGTTAAGAGTTTAAAGTTCTTTGTATGATAGCACGGACTGGTCAGTCGCGGTAAAAGTTAACATTGAAAATACATTTTCATAGCTTGACCATTCGAAGCTCAGTCTTAGTGCAGTGAAGTTGGCTTAATTGTATTTAAGCTATGTCGGATATTGATACGGACCACGCCGCAACTAATGCACAACCTAGAGGTGAGTCACAGCCCCCTGCACCACATCCTGATATAGCAGATGCTTTTCACTTGTTCCGTGATTACTTAGATTATAAACTTGTTGATTTAAAAGCAGATTTGGCTTCCGAGCAAGACAATTTGTCACGTAAATTTAAAGAAGAAGTCGGTATTAAATTCAAGAAAGAAGGGAACAGTATTCAATATCATTTCAATGATGAAATTCTGACCGGGCTCCTTAAAATTCAAAAGAAGGGCTCCTCTTTAGATTTTCCTACTAACAGTATTGTATCTGAGCTTATTACTAAAGTTAAAGCTAGGAATAAGTCGATAAGGATCGCCGACAGCTCTGCAGGGGGCTGGACTACAGTGCGCGAATATGAGTCTAATACCATCGCTGATAACTCTGACGATGAAAAGAAGATTAGACAAGCTGAAAGTCGTGCAGTTAAGTCAATCAAAGAGAGAACCAAACCCCGCCCTTCTCCTTACAACAGTAACAACAGAGCAAACCAAAATGCTAGACCAGCTGAAACTGTGCCAAATCCTGATTATTCTCAGTCTTACAGTCGTTATTCTCAACCTCCGCAGCCCTTTCGTGCAGGCTACGGTCGGCGTGAGCCGACCCAGTATGACATGTGTCACCAGTGTAAACAGTTTGGACATTGGCGCAAGAACTGCCCACTTAACAGGGCCCAGACATTTCAAAACAACGCCCAAGGACAAGGCGCCCAACGATCTTAAACCGGTATTTAATGATAAGTATTTAAATTGTGAATCGCATTTTTCTAAATGGGATAATGAAAACTATGTTAATGATTATTCTGTTTTTCTTGAACAAGTAAAGTTTTTTGAAAATGCAGAACATAATAGCACTTTTCACGGTGTAAAGGGGAGTTTGAATAAACATATCGAATTTTGGAAAACTATTGGCGCTAGTGATTTTGTCATAAACACTATATCAGGCGGTTACATTATACCTTTTTTAGAATCGCCTAAACAGATGCACAGTAAGAACAACAAATCTGCATTTATGAATGAGAAATTTGTTGATGAAGCTATTTCTGAATTAGTAGATACTGGGTGCGCCAAGTTGGTCCCTTTTAAGCCCTTCGTCGTGAATCCTTTGAGTGTAGCACTTAATTCATCTTCAAAGCCTAGGTTAATATTAGATCTTAGTATTTTGAATCAAAGTGTCAGGAAAGACAAGTTCAAGTTTGAAGACTGGAAAGTTGCAATACAATATTTTGCGAATGATTACTCACTTTTTAAGTTTGATTTAAAATCGGGGTATCATCATTTTGATATTTGTCCCCAACAGCACACCTTTTTAGGGTTTTCGTGGAAACAGCAGTTTTTCTGCTTTACAGTCTTACCATTTGGCTTATCAACAGCTCCTTTTATTTTTTCAAAATGTCTACGTGAAATGGTGAAATACTGGAGAAGAAATTCTATAAAGATAGTTTTATATCTAGACGATGGGTTTGGCATGGCTCCTACTTCTGAAGAATGTAATAAAGATGCTATTTTTGTTAGAAAAAGCCTTTTGTCAGCCGGGTTTTTGATTAACGAGAAAAAATCTATTTTTACACCTGTTCAGGAGCTAGAATGGCTCGGAATCATTTGGAATTCAATTGAATTTTGTGTTACTATACCTGATAGGCGTATTAATGACTTGAAACGTTCCTTGTCAGATGCTTTGACTAATTTTAACACATTGTCAGCTAGACGATTAGCCCAGGTAGTGGGAAAAATTATATCTATGTCCCCTGTAATTGGCAATATTTCTAGACTTAAAACTAGATATAGTTATATGTGTATTGAAAGCAGGGTATCTTGGGATACGGTATTGAATATGGAAATACCAGTCCAAGTTAAAGACGAATTACTGTTTTGGTTTGATAACATTAAGAGAGTTAATGTAAAAAAGCTAGATTTTTATAGCAAATCTACGGTAATGGTGTATTCAGATGCAAGTAATGTTGCTTGTGGTGCTTATACAGTTGAGGTAAATAGTAAGATTTTCCATCAAATGTGGAATCGTTCAGAAATGCAACTGAGCTCTACGTGGAGAGAAATGAAGGCAATTGAGCAGTCCCTGATTTCGTTTAAAAATGTTTTCATAGGAAGAACATTGAAATGGTTCACAGACAACCAAAATTGTGTAAGAATTATTAGATCTGGAAGCATGAAATTTGAGCTACAAAATTTGGCAAATTCTATATTTTCTGTGTGTTCTCAACAAGGCATATCAATACATGTACAATGGATTCCACGTTCTGAAAACACGTTGGCTGATTACGTTAGTAAAATGGTCGATCATGAAGATTGGGGTGTCACCTCCGAATTTTTCAAATTTATAGATGAAATGTGGGGTCCACATACGATCGATCGCTTTGCTAGTCATTTAAATGCTAAGTTACCTCGTTACAATTCCTTGTTTTGGAATGCAACTGCCGAAGCTATTGACGCGTTTACACAAGATTGGTCTCAAGAGAGCAATTGGCTTGTTCCTCCAATTTATTTGGTTCTAAGAGTTATCAAACATGTTATAGCTTGCAAGGCTAGTGGTACATTGATTGTCCCTAAATGGACGTCTGCAGCGTTTTGGCCATATATTTTTAAGAAAGATATGATATATCAGGATTATGTCGTTGATGTTTTAGAATTTCAAAAAAACAGAAGGCATTTTTATGCAAGGTTCGAATGAAAAGTCTATTTTCGGTTCGGAACGTTTTAGTTCGTCAGTGTTGGCAATTAGAATAAAAGCCTGATGCTAAACTGTATACAACAGATTTTTGTTATAATGAACATTTTGTTGATAAGTGTGTATCAATTGTATATTCTGACATGATGGGTTGCTGCCATGGTCAGGGAAAAGCATGGTCCTACAGAAGTATAGTTGACATGGCTTGAATATTGTTATGGTCTCAGAAGAGCATGGTCCTATAACATTATAGTTGACAAGGCTTTTAGATTGATTAAAAATTATATGTGTATTCACTGTTGATTCTGACATGAACGGTTACTGTCATCGTCAGGGAAAAGCATGGTCCTACAGAAGTATAGTTGACATGGCTTAAATATTGTTATTTGTTTTTATGTGTTTTTAACTAAGCTGACATAGTCACTTGTTGGTATGATTAAGGAAAGCATGGTCCTATATAAATTATAGTAGACAGGGCTTATTGATTAGCATCATACATAAATATTCTTATTTTAATATGTATTACAATGTATACGTTTTTCAGCTATTTTTCATACTGGTAGATGGGAAGCATTACCAAAGAATTCTTTCAACAGTCACCTTTCACAGTTGTCAACTAAGTTGCCACAGTTTTGCCTTTCTTCTAGATCAGAGAATACAACAAAAAACTACAAATATGCTTTTGAAGCTTGGACTAAATGGTGTGTATTTAATGGAATTTGCTATTTACCGGGTTCTGACACTAATGTTTCATTGTATTTAATAGATTTAACCGAATCTGCTAAGTCACATAGCAAGATTAACGAAATGTTTTACGCTATTAGTTGGGCTCATCGGCTCGCCGGGTTACCTGACCCATGTAAATCAGATTTAGTCTTATCTGTCAAAGAAGGTGCTTTGAGATTGATAGGTCACACTGTAAACAAAAAAGAGCCAATTACACCGGAAATTTTGAAACATATTGTATTGTTATATGGCAATGAAAAGTCATCTTTAAAAGATTTGAGAATAGCATGTATGTGCTTATTGTGTTTTTCTGGTTTTTTACGTTTTTCAGAATTGTCAAATCTGAAAAGAAACAACATAACTTTTTACGATTCATATGTGAAACTTTTTCTTGAAAAGAGTAAAACAGATGTATACAGAGAGGGTAACGATGTTCTCATTTCTAAGACTTATAACATTACATGTCCAGTCAATATGTTACACAGGTATTTAAGTCTGGCAAATATTTCTCACAGTAGTACGGAATATATATTCCGAGGTTTAAGCTATTGTAAAAGTAACAACAGTTATGTACTTCGTAAGTCAGGAAAAATATCATATTCCTCTGCTAGAGACATTTTATTGTCCGCTCTTCATAAGTTAGGTTTAGACAGGACAAAATTTGGTCTTCATAGTTTGAGATCTGGCGGAGCTACGGCAGCTGCCGCATCAAAAATTGAAGATAGAATTTTCAAAAAACATGGTAGATGGAAAAGTGATCGTGCTAAAGATGGCTATGTTAAAGAAAATTTAGAAGAAAGGTTGTCAGTTACAAAAAATCTTGGTGTTTAATATATTTTCAATCCCTCCTTTTTTGGCCCATCCTTTGTTTTGTTCGAAACTTTGCTGCACTCGTCTAGGCGAGCTGTTTCCCATAGATATGTGTTTGAGTTTTTGTTCATAAATACTTTATTTGCGTTTGAGGGCACGAATAAGAAAATAAATGTATTTATTAACTATCGATAGCACATGGCATTGTTGTTATGTTGGGAACATGTGTTTATGTTTACAATAATATTTAAATTATTTTAGCATAACAATAAGTCACCTTAACTAAGTTAAGAGTTTAAAGTTCTTTGTATGATAGCACGGACTGGTCAGTCGCGGTAAAAGTTAACATTGAAAATACATTTTCATAGCTTGACCATTCGAAGCTCAGTCTTAGTGCAGTGAAGTTTCCCCCACCCCCCTCCCCCTGTTTACATGTTTTTGTATAAGCTTATAATATTGTAAATGCATTATGCTTTTCTGCAGATGTTAAAAGAACATTATGAAATTATGTTTTTGTGATATGAAAGATTCTATTTCATTATTTCTCATTGTAGATATGTTTGTAAGACATGTATGCTGCAGCGGTCTTAGTGTGCTGGCAAAGTCATTTGAGGACAGTTGAATTATATGATAATAAAACTTTGCTGCACTCGTCTAGGCGAGCTGTTTCCCATAGATATGTGTTTGAGTTTTTGTTCATAAATACTTTATTTGCGTTTGAGGGCACGAATAAGAAAATAATAGGGGTTTAGTATCATACCATCATAACATATATGAGAAGAACATAACCCGTGTCATGCCAACAACTGTTTTTAGAATAAATGTGTTTAGTTCCGATGCAAAGACCTTATCAATGACTCAATATTAACGCCAAAATATGCAATCTTTAATGACTTGACAACAGTATCGTAATTATATCCCTTCTTAATAAGTCTATTCAAAGGTTTTGTAAGTTTCTGAGGTGAATACTGACACCTTTGTGCTTTATAAAGAATATTACCATAAAAAATTGGATGTGAAATACCTGAACGTATTAAAAGTCTGCATGTTGAGCTATATTTACGAATAATGTCTTTATACCGATGATAAAATTTAGTAAATGTTTTGACTAGTTTGTGATATCGAAAACCCTGGTGTAATAATTTTTCAGTAATACATAAATTTCTCTCGTTAAAATCTAAAACATTGTTACATACACGAGCGAATCGTACAAGTTGAGATATATAAACACCGTAAGATGGTGACAAGTTCTTACAAAAGTGTGTTCTGTAGTGGCAGCTCATTTACGAGCCCAATGGTTTTTTGTCGAGCCTGCAACTTTTGTTGCAGAAAGCTCGACATAGGGATAGTGATCCGGCGGCAGCTACGGCGGCTACGGCGGTGTTAGCTAACTTCTAAAAAGCTTAGTATTTTAAAAGGTAGAAGACCTGGATGCTTCATACTTTGTATATAGATGCCTCATGTTACGAACTTTCCGTCAGTCACATGTCCAATGTCCTTGACCTCATTTTCATGGTTCAGTGACTACTTGAAAAAAAAGTTAAGATTTTTTGTAATGTTAAATTCTCTCTTATTATAAGTAATTGGATAACTATATTTGGTATGTGCGTACCTTGCAAGGTCCTCTTGCCCGTCAGACAGTTTTCACTTGACCTCGACCTCATTTCATGGACCAGTGAACAAGGTTAAGTTTTGGTGGTTAAGTCCATATCTCAGATACTATAAGCAATAGGTCTAGTATATTCGGTGTATGATAGGACTGTAAGGTGTACATGACCAACTGGCAGATTTCATCTGACCTTGACCTCATTTTCATGGTTCAGTGGTTATAGTTAAGTTTTTGTGTTTTGGTCTGTTTTTCTTATACTATATGCAATAGGTCTACTATATTTGGTGTATGGAATGATTGTAAGGTGTACATGTCTAGATGACAGGTGTCATCTGACCTTGACCTCATTTTCATGGTTCAGTGGTCAAAGTTAAGTTTTTGAGTTTTGGTCTATTTTTCTAATACTTTATGCATTAGTCAACTATATTTGGTGTATGGAAATATTTTATGATCTATATGTCTGTTATGCAGGTTTTATTTGCCCTTGACCTGATTTTCACGGTCCATTGCTAAGTGTTAAGTGTTCGTGTTTTGGTCTGTTTTTCTTAATTTATAAGCAATAAGTCAACTATATTTGTTGTATTGAAGAATTGTTAGCTGTACATGTCTGCCAGCAGGCATGGTTCATCTGACCTTGACCTCATTTATATGGTTCATTGATCAATGTTTCGTTTTCTTTGGTTAATGTTGAGTTTATGTGACAGTTGTAATAAAGCTTTATATTTAGGTCTATCAACATAATATCAATGATTAGTAAAGAAGGCGAGACATTTCAGCGTGTGCACTCTTGTGTTAAATCAGACCAAAAAAATGCTGATTTCAGATCGAGAGAAAACGCTAAAACTCCTAACAAATTTAGGATTTGTAGTAAATCTAGAAAAGTCAAGCCTAATTCCAACACAATCAATAACATACATAGATTGTGTTTTCTCTAAAAGAAGGAATAGTTCGTCCTACATCAGAAAGGGTGTCAAAACTCCTTTCTGCAGTAGAACTTATCTTAAACAAGCAAAATCAAGCAACAGCAAGAGATTTTCTACAATTATTAGGTATTATGGCTTCATGCATAGAATTAATTCCAAATGAAAGACTCTTTATGAGACCAATTCAGTTACACCTCCTTTATCATTGGAAACCAGTTTGTCAAAATCTAGGAATAAAAATTCCTTTTTCAAAATATCTAAAAGATTACCTCAGATGGTGGTTAAAAATAGAAAATTTGGTTATAGGCAGATCAATAACACCTTGGGAAAAGTCAATAACAGTAACAACAGACGCATCAAATTCAGGGTACGGAGGTCACATCAACAACAGTCTCATAGTTCAGGGTACATAGTCAGTAGAAGAAAAACTTCTCCACATAAATTCTTTAGAAATGGAGGCAGTTGTTCTAACTGTAAAACATTTTCTCCCAAAATTGATAAACAAAAATGTTCTTATTCGTTCAGACAATGCAACGGTTGTTCGTTACATAAACAAACAAGGAGGCACTCGTTCTCCCCAGCTGTGTATGAGAACTTGGCCGTACTTTAACCTATAATGATTTTTTTTTTGATTGTTATTTGGATGGAGAGTTGTCTCATTGGCACTCACACCACATCTGCCTTTATCTATTGGAAACTTTGGCAATTAGCACTAGAAAATCTAATTTTTCTGAAAGCTGCACACATTGCAGAAAAAAAGAAAATTCTAGCAGAGGTAATCAGGGTAAAAATTCAACCAACGGAATGGTCATTAAACAAAGAGATAACACATGCAATGTTTCAGATTTGGGAGACACCTCACATAGATCTTTTCGCTTCTGCAAAAAATCGACAAACACAGGTCTATTGCCTCTGGAACCCAGACCCTCAGGCTTATGCAATAGATGCTCTAACAATTCCTTGGAACAACATGTATGCATATGCTTACCCTCCAATTTGTCTTATACCAAAAATACTACAACACATGACAAGGTACAATTGTCAGTTAATTCTGATAGCCCCACTTTGGCCACGCAGACATTATTACAAACATCTTCTGAAGTACATAATAGATTATCCAAGGAGTCTGCCAGTCAGGGAGGATCTATTACACCAGCCAAAAACAAACATAATTCATACAAATCCAGCAGTATTTAATCTGACTGCATGTTTTTTTTTATCAACAAACAGTTTAATGAGAAGGTTTTTCTAAAGAAACTAGAAAATTACTCAGAGCCTCATGGCGCTCTGGGACTCAGAAAGATTACTCTGTCAAATTTCGAAAATTCAATAGCTGGTGTAGTAGACCGGAAATTGATCCCTATAATGCCTCTTTGACGGAGGCGGCTGAGTTTTTGACATATTTATACTCAGAAGGTCTTCAGTATAGAACCATAGCTGGTTATAGATCTATGTTATCCTCATTTCTAGCTAAAATTGGGAAAATTCCAGTAGGACAACATCCTTATATAACTCGTCTTATAAAGGGCATTTTTAACTCAAGACCTCCAAAAGTAGTGCTTTTACCTGAATGGGATTTACCCTTAGTTTAAAAAAAAATTAAAACAAGCACCTTTTGAACCAATGAAACATGCTCATTTAAAATTTATTTCTTGGAAAACTGCATTTTTAATTGCAATTACTTCTTTTAGGAGATGCAGTGACTTACAATCTTTGTGTATTGGAGAAGAGTCGATTGTTGTGCATAAGAAAGGGGTGACTTTTGTTAGTCATGGACTATCAAAACAGGATAGACCAAAACATTTTGGCAGCAAGATTTTTATTCCGTCTTATCAATCAGATAAATTATTAGATCGGAAGCGGTCTATTTATTATTATTTGAAGAAAACTGCACCTTTTAGAAACTCTGACAGTGAGTTTGAGAACAAGTTGTTTTTATCTTTTATTGAACCGCATAAACCGGTTACATCACAGACTATTTCGTCTTGGATTGTTAATGCAATTAAATGTGCTTACAATGAAAAAGACAAAAAATTTCATGCTCATTCTACAAGAGCCTTGGGCCCATCTTGGGCACTTTTTAACGGCGCATCTGTGAAGTCTATTATGGACACAGCAAATTGGACAAAGGAATCAACCTTGGGGAAAGACGGCTTCAAGCCGTCAATCCCCTATGGGGTTGACCAGAGTGACATTCCCTCACATCATTCATTTTGTTTTTATAATGTGGAAAACCCCCCAACAAATCTTACTTAGATGGAAGAGAAGGAAACCCAGAAATTAATAGTTTGACTTTAAACACTTTTTGACCCATTTCCCTTCTGTTTCTCACGAAATTATCGTATCTTGAGCCCTCCTTTACATTATTGACGTTTCTTTTACAATCCGGAAAAATCAGTATGACGAGATATTCTAAATATATCCAACCTATATTGTATTTTATAGTGACGTCATTCTTGGAATGCCACACTACGCAGAAGCAGGGATATCCTTCACTGGTTATTTAAATCATTCTCAGAGATCGTGCACTAATTACACATTGGTATTTGTTCAATTTAAACATAATATTGTTTGCTGTAGATGATTCAAACATCAACATGCAATACTTTAATGTGTAGGTCAACTGTTGAACAACTTTCAAAGTAAACAAAGATCGTGGGGTTACATGAGATAGGGGAGAGAAACGATTTTATTAATTTTTTCTGTAAAAATTCTGTTTTGAGAATCTTCCTCCAAATCAGGAGCACCTCAATTGATGAGTAATTATCCACTAAAATAAAAGTTAATGTATTTTAACACTTAAAATGTGACATTTCATTGGATTAGTAGTCTTTCATTAAAACTAAATTTTTGTGTACCAATTTGCAACATAATCATTGTAATGGTAAAAAAAAATAAAAAAAAATAAAAATGTTGCATTTTGTAGTTTTAACCTATTTATTCATGAAATTTACAAATATTTCAAATTTTAGATTTGGAAACAAGCTTCACATAGTTTACATCAATTATATTGGTTTTTTTTTATTAGTACCTGTTTCCCTGTTATGAGAGTTGTAACTGGGAAGTTTATCAATGGAAATTTAAAACTGAATAGATTTTTCAGTCCACACTTTCTTAAGAAAAAACTTTAAAATCCAAGAATACTGTCACAAAAAATGGAAAATGGCCCTAGCCTGCAGTTAAGTGGTACACAATTAAGATTTCAAAAAAATATTGTAGTTGTTGTGAAATGACATAATTCAGTTGAATTTTAGATAATTAACTATCAACTTTAATCGAATTTTTAGATTTAGAAGATGCAGATCTCTTCCATTGGTCCAAATTGAATCCTAAACTAAGGAAATGAAATTACAAAAAACAACAATTGATTTTAATATTGTTAACCTTTCTACATGTTCTAGCTGTTCTCTTTTTCATTCTTTATATGAAGACTATCATAATATCCCCCCCCCCCCTTTCCAAAAAAAATCAATTAAATAGAAACAAGGGCCGTCTTTCCCCTCAGAGCTATTCAGCTCTTTGATTATTTACATCACATAGACGTTGAAGTTTTAAATTCTGTGTTAATAAGAATTTTGTATATATGGAAGAAAATTCTGAAAAAAGACAAAAAAAAGTAGAAAAATTTATAGAAAATGGAAGAAATTTTTTTAACTGTATAGTGTTGTGGTATTTATATCTGAACTGATGTGAAGAAAATATACAGTTTACAAAGTACAGAAAGATTCTTCGGCTGTGGATAGCTTAGAAAGCTCCTAATGTAATTTCCAATTACGTAAGTATTATGAATTAATATAAAATTTGGAAATTTGTTCTCAAATTTTAATTTTATGATAGAATAATACTTACTTAATTGGCTCCCACCCACCTCCCCTTTTGAATCTTTTTTGGTGAACACTTTTCGCCGAGAAAGACTGGGGAATCACGCATGCGTGGTGGGAGTCGATATACCTGAGCGCTTTATTGATATTTTAAAGCGCTATCGGCGGTGTGAATACTTATTAGGGGGAGATAATCCTAATGTTATTTCCAATTACGTAAGTATTATTCTATCATAAAATTAAAATTTGAGAACAAATTTCCCAATTTTGCATATGTCCTATTTATGCCAGGTGAATTTTTTTAAAACCCTTGAAAACATTTTTGTTAATTTTCTTAATGACCATTCATAGAAGTATATCTCACTGTGTTCACAGAAGGAATTCTCTACATAAATTAGAAATACAGTTTTTTGAAATCAAGGTTGGTCAGGGCTGAGTCAACATTGGTCATGGCAATTATTTTCCCCTTTGCCTACAAAGAGGTAATTTCTTCACGATATTATACAGAATTTAGCAGTTTAGCAATCAGAAAACTGGTAAGGTCATTTTTTAACAGTTACAATTTTTATAAGAATCCTATATCAGTTTAACAATTGGTCAAATCTAGATATGAGAAAAAATGTAATTAATCCTTCCAAAAATAATTTCTACTGATTATAACCTAATAGTACGGACATAAGTTTTACTTATCATCATGGACTACCTTTGTACTTTTGATCAACACGAGTCGACCTTTGTTTAAAGAAAAATCAGAATTTAACAAGCTGGCAATTAAATATCAGAAGGTACTTACATTTTAGCTGAATTTTAAACTTAGATCTGAAATTTGTGTTATTTAAGATGGAACTAATTTCCCTGAGACTACTTTTAATATTTGTCTGGCAATGTGCTTAAGTTAGTATGTCTCTCAAAATGTCATAATAATTTGCTATTTTTGTTGTAAGCATTTTCCAAGGATTTAGAATCAAGTTTTGCTATGTTGAAATTCTGATTTATATTTTTGATTATATGTAAATGCAGGTGTCCATCAATTTATATTGAATATTATTAGCTACATAGTGTGTTAGTGACCTAATATGATATATACAGGGTCAATAAATTCCATATGGGGTGAGAGCGAAACCAAGGAGTAAACAAAGACTCGCAAAACCAAAGGACATTTACATCAACAGTTATAAATAATAATTAAGAAACAACACGAACTCCACAAAAAACCGGGAGTGAAATCAGGTGCTCCGGAAGGGTAAGCATTTCCTGCACCGTATACGGCACAACTTCTGACAGATACTAAGGGGGATCAAGGGGACGATCATTTGATATTCTGGGGAGGGGGGCTGGAGGATTTTGAAAATAAATAACTCAGCCTTGATAATCAAAAAAATAAATGGTTTGTTCTGTGATAGTTTGAAAATAAATTACCTGACTTGCAATGTATTGAAAATAAATAACTCAGCAGGTCTAATCTAAAGTATGAGATGGCACCAGATTCTTCATAAATTCATTTTCCCTCCCAAAAAAAATCGGGAAACACTTCCCAAATCTTTTAATAAGAAAAGTATAGTATAAATATTATTTAAATATACTTGAAATGTCTGAAAATTGGTTTCATTTAACTTGAGGTATATTGTCTCAGAAACACTTACCTCACTTTTATTACAGGGCCGTAACTACATTGAGGCAAATGCCTTATGTCGGAAATTTGAAAACCAAACGCTTGTCTCCATATCAAATTGTGTTCATTTTAGATGCCTTGCAAGAAGCAAGTTCTGATCTCCCTCAGACGTAGCCCTTGATTTTTCGGGATCAATGTTTCTTATTTATTTGTCTTTTGTTCATTCATCGCCCTTCTGTATTCTGTTAGTGTTGCATTCATTTTGTAATTTAGTTAAATTTTTATTAACTTGATCATGAGTTTTAAAAAAAACAGCAGCCACAGACTTAACTATATGAATTACATGTTTGCTTTATCATGTATATTGGTCTTTTGATGTTGCCCCTAGTAACTTATGTCTTACACTGAATCTATACATTTTGCTTTGAGACCAAAATATTGTCACAAAATTATTAAAATAGAACTTGCATTTTCAGATTAAGAAAGGTTTAAGAAAGGATCTGGGAAACACACAGAAAGCATGATTTTGCATCATTTGTTCTATAGCTTTTTTGGCCTTCAGCGGTTCCAAAACCCTTCAAAAACAAATTTCATCGCTCCGCTCGGCGAAACATCTGTACCAATATTTAAAAAAAAGCCTAGTTACAACCAAACATAAATACTGTGTATGTAATGCAATACATCTAACGCAGTTGGGAATATAGAAGGTTCATTTCTGCAGAGGATGATGATTAATTCTGATTAAATAATACATAATGACTTGACTATACATGTATTATTTATAATAAACAAATATTTAAGAAATGTATGTTTTCAAATATTATAAATATAGTTATGAAAATAAATAATCAGTCCTTTGCTGTAATGAAAATGAAAAATCTCGCTTCAATAGTGCTGAAAATTATTTTTCATTGTAGATATGTTTGTAAGACATGTATTATGCAGCGGTCTTAGTGTGCTGGCAAAGTGATATGAGGACAGTTGTATTAGATAATAAAACTTTTCTGCACTCGTCTAGGCGCCCCTTGGAAACCTCGTTACATATGGCATCTATATAGACAATAATAGTGCATTGACTTGACATATCAACGATATAAGGATGAGGCTTAGAAACGGGAAAATGCCAGGCTGTGCCGAGCTATTTCCCCGTTTCTGGGCGAATCCTTATATCGTTGATATGGCAAGTCAATGCACTATTATTGTCTTTATACTGCAATCTAAAAAAACATTTTGAATTATTGTTTAATGCGTTAAGATTATTTTTTTGATTTAAATACTGGGGGAAATTCCCTTTAAAAAGGCCTCATATCATACTCACGGAGAAATATACAACACAATGAAATTTACATTTACCTGTTGACACTCACCTTTCTTTGATGGTGAACGAAATCGTTTGAGTATGGACTAAAATATCAACATTAAGCATAAAACATAATGAATTATAGGTTGCAAACAAAAAAGATTAACAAATGAAATATGTTTTCCAATAATTGCAAAAGAAACAAGGTTGAGTCGTTCCACGCATCGTTGTATGCATTGGAAACAAGCACAGGTTGAAGAGGTCGTATGGATAACTAAATATTATTTCGACAAATTCTATTTAAAAATTCATTAGGAAAAGTGATATCGGGTCAGTGACTGTATATGACATAGAAATATACAGTCAACGCATTTTGACTGCTCAAATAGAACGAGTGCAGTATAAATACAAAGTATAAAGCATTCAGGTTTTCCAGCTTCAAACATATAAAGCTTTTAAGGAGTTGGTTAACGCCACCGGATCACTATCCATTCCTTTGTCGAGCTTTCTGCGACAAACGTCGCAGGCTCGACAAAAAACATAAAAATTGCTGTTTATTAAGTGTTATGGTAAACCAAGACGATGAGCTTCCAAGTAGTCTGTAATTGTTTCTAGAGCCACTAATCCTTCAAAGTATTGGAGAATTTTCTTGTCATCTATTTCTCTTCTTTGTCTTCTCTCTGTTACTAGTCCAGTGACATTAAAAAAATATTTCCAGTTCTCATCTGTGAAGATGTCAAGTTTTATACCCCTTTTCAAAAGATTTGTTAAGCCCCCCTGATTTGTCCGATCATTATGTTTAAAGAAGTTGGAAAAGGTTATTTTGAACTCCATTGCTTCTCCTTTTTCAAGGTCTGATGGAACCCCGCTACTACCTTTAATTTTTTCCCCATCCAGTTCTTCTTTAAATTTACATAACGCGTCAGAACAGTTTCTACATGGTGAGTAACTCTGGATGACTTCTATGCGGTGTATACTTTGGTACTGACGTATTTCACGCAGCTGTTCAATCATAATCAATTCAGCATGCATAGGTCTTTCGTTACCGGTTGTAAATTCTGTCGTTGGGTAATTATCTACCCTTTTCCAAGTGTTCTCTGGATTATACGTATTATTGAAAGCTACATTCACGTTGTATACGTATTTATACAGGAGAATTGTTGAATGAGGCCAGGTTTCATTCGCTGTGAGATATCTAGATGCATTTGCAAAGTGAGAACGAAATTCCTCTAATGATACAAGTGGACCTTTATTTCCTACAACGGAAAACAAGCATTTAGATTATAATTCTAGTACAAATGTATTTAAAATATTCTCCCTTTAAATTAAAGGTCAAAGATATGTATTTAATATTCTTTTACTTTTAAAATTCTTGGAAACCTATGATGTAATAAAATATTTTCATTTTGAGATGTTCCAATATGTACTAAATACAGTAACACAGATTTTTTTTTATTATTCTTTAGTTTTCTATGTTGTTCTTTGTGCACTATTGTTGGTCTGTTTTTCCTCTTTAGCCATGGTGTTAATTGTCAGTTTATTTTCGTTTTATGAGTTTGGATGTGCATTTGGTATCTTTCGCTCCTTTTTTAATAACAATGTTTTATTTTAGAAAATTGAAATGACAATGACATACTTAATAAAGGCAACATAAATCGATTTAGAGAAAACAAATACGGGTTACAAACTAAACCCGAGGGAAACCCATAAACTATAAGGGGAAAACAACGAAACAACAAAAACACTAAAGTGCAACAAAACACCAAACAACAATGAAACAAATACAGAAAGGAACTATAAGATAACAACTGCTATTTCCCTGACTTGGTGCAGAACATTTAAAGAACAAATGGTGGGTTGAACCTGGTTTTGTGGCTAGCCAAACATCGCACTTTTATTGCAATGTTAAAGTCATAAGAAACGAGTGACCGGTAAAAAATAATGTTCTTCCAATTCTTGAACCAATGCATACAAACATCATAAACTTAGTCTTCTGTGCTCGAATTTATCATTTTTTTCGTGTAAATTTCGTATAATTGTCAATTTTTTTTTCAATCGGTCAGTGTTGTTGTGAAAATATGGCAGGTAATTAAAGTTCGTGTCTTGAAGCCGAAGTTTAACGATTGTCACCTGTTTGTCAACAATTGACGAAAAATAAACAAAAAAGCATGGAAATTGAGCACGTGTTTAACATGTAAATTCAGATAATAGTTTATTTTAAGGACATCCATGCGTATTGTGGTCACCGGATTTTTACGAGATGGGTCACACTGAGGTCACCTTGCATACGGAAAATATCTCGGGGGAATTGCTTGCTGGAAGGAAGCTATTCAAATAAAGTAAACTTCTTCTAAATATGAATAAATTAAAGAATTTTCTTCAGAAAAAAGTACATGTACATAAGTTTTATAATGAAAACTATCCATTGAGTTATTAAAATCATATGCATTATTTTTTTTTGATTTGAGGTTTCTTATGACTTTAAATATAACACTAAAAGGACAATTAACATTACACGAAAGGACTACAGTACAAATAATTGGAAGAACATCCAGGACAGGGAAATACACAAATAAACAATACAATGAAGCATTTCGACATGCTAATAGTTATCAAAGGTACCAGGCTTATAATTTAATACGACAGACGCCCTTAATATATCTGTGCCTGAGATAAGAAAATCCTTAGTGCTTAGAAATCATTGCAATGTTTTTTTTTTATCTCTGCGAAAAATGCGACAGGGTTATAATCGCAATGATTTAAACTCGCATTTTGAAATTTTTTATTTGAATTAGAACAGATGTTTCTCAATATCACAAAAAATAAAATCGTATTTTATTCTAAAATGACAAAATCGTAATAATAAATGCACGCAATAATTTCTAAATTTACAGTAAATTATACTTTTGCAAACGGTAAATTTATAGGAATAATAAAACAAAAAACAAAACCCATATAATTGATATTCATGTCAACACCGAAGTGCTGACTAACCACAGAATAAAAATGAACACGTAAAACAACCTATGGCATAACATATAAACAGCACACCAGAAACCACACATTGTCTATCAAACGACTGGATAGACGCCACAAAATGACGTCACAGGTAATTTTTTTATAATTGATATACAAAATGTCGTTTAAGATTAGGTTTGAAATTATCGTATTTGGTGTATTTTATAAAAAAAAATTACAAGACTATTGTATTATCTAGCTATGTCGGTATATTTTCTGAATTAAACTGTAAAACAAATAAATCGTGTACGTTTAGTTGCTTTAATCTAAAATCTTACAAATGATCTGGGTGATTAATTATCTATACTTTTATACACGAATAGAAAAAAAATGTAAAAATAGAATTACAACTACAAACGATAAGACATGTAACAATATCATATATGAATTACAAATAAAACAACATAACCATATACATGAATGTTGGATAACAAATACCGTGACACGTCTTATAGCAATGCGAATGTACACTCAGCATAACAGTATTTTTCGGAAATATTAAATATTTCGTTCAATTTTCACAAGATATTCATTTACTTCTTGTTCATTAAAACCATCATAGGTATACAGCTCTGAATAGAAATCCAGAAATATTTATTTTATTAGATTTTTTCATCAGTAGCTTTGCTGTTTTATCAAGGAGTGGTTGTATTTCCTCTTTTTTTTCTCTGATATTTTAAATATTACAGTATTTACAATATCTTGTAATTAATGTTCACATTTTTTCTTTTGATTCAATTGCCGTTATTCGTCCTTAATTTTATTTATTATTGTTGAATTTTGTTTTGCTTCTTTAACTTCTAGTGAATCGTATAACTTATTCAGCTTAAATTTACCAATTTTTGTTTGTTTGTTTTTGTTTTTGTTTGTTTAGTATCACATGGTCATATTTCAATTGATCGCTATTTTGTGTATATTTCCTTTGATCTTATTGTATGATCATTTTTCATATCATGCTACTCGCTTGAGATGGATAGTTATCGCTAGAAACTAAGGACGCACGTGGCGTTGCTAATGAAATTGACATGAAATTGACAACGTCGTCATAGGTAAAATAGCGATAAACAGATTATCATTGGTCATCTCAACTCGATTGCTTTTCTCGCTTTCGTCGTACCGGCTCAAGCGAGAAAACCAATCTCGTTGAGATGGTCAACGATTAAGTAATGACTGTAATATTTTTTCTGTCTATGAACATAACAAATTTGGTGCACACTGAATAACGCGCGTAGCGGGTTATTTAACAGTGTGCACCACATTTTTTATGTTATTTCGAATAGACAAACAAAATATTACAGTCATTTCTTATAATTTAATTCTAAATTCTATTTTAAACCGTAGAAAACCATGAAAAAACGTTGATGACGTCACGGTCACATCACTAAATTATGACGAATGAACGTCACCATCTGAAAATGAAAAATCCTTTCTTTTATGATAAATTATGGTATTTTAAAGTGTCCCGTTAAATGTATAGACATCATTCTCCTGGAAAGGGCATTGTTCAGTGTAATTATTCAGCTTTATTTGAAGTCAGCTCGGCAGGATAAATCTCTGTATTGTTCATACTGAAGTCGTCATTTCTGAGAGCCAATATATCGTCGAAATACCTAAAAGTGTTATTAAGGGTTACACTAATGTCCTGACAGTGTCCTGACGGGAATGAAAATGCTAAATAATTTTTTATTTTTGGAAGGATTTATTTTAAATTTAAAACCAAGCAAGATTAGAACTTATATTTAATAAATAAAATTAAAAAAAAAAAAATATTCATAACAGTTAGAAAATTTTACCTGACCAACTTGACTTTGAAACTACTAATGTCCTGACCGAAAAAAACGGCTAAAAATGTTTTATTATTGACAGGATAGACTTCAAATTTGATAGCAAGGAAGATTAAAACGTTTAATACAAAAATATATGAAGAAAACGGGAAAAAAATATTTTTAAAATTTAGAAAACTTGACATGACCAACTACGTCCTCCCGTGACTTATGTCCTGACTGATGTAAATGCTAATACCTCTTTAATTTGTTCTTTGAAGGATCGACTTCAAATTTGATGTCAAGAAAGATTCGAACATTGAGTATAGAGATATAAGAAAAAATATTTAAAAAACTAATTTTAAATGTTAGAAAACTTGATCTGACCAACGTCGATTCTGCCCTGACTAATGTCCTGGTCGATGTAGAAAATGTTAATAACTATTTTGTTATTGAAAGAATTAAAGTTCCTCACCAAGGAAAATTATATTATTCAAAATAAGAATTTAAGAAAAAAAAAATGTTTGTTAATTTTTTAAATGTTATAAAATTTGACCTGACCAACTTAATTGATCTTTATCATGATAATTAAGGGGCGTATGACATTTGCGCCGATTTTGAAAATTTCCATTCTTTCATTTGCGCCGATTTCATTTTTTCATTTGCGCCGATTTTATAATTTCTCCTAATTGGATTTACAGGTAAAAATAAATTAATACTTTTACTTGTACTATAACTTGAAGGTTTATTGGTATATCTGATTATAAACGTTGTTCACTTATGTTTAATAGATATAGGAAGATGTGGTATGAATGCAAATGAGACAATTCTCCATCCAAGCTGATTGGAAGACTATTTATGAAAGTAAACCATTTTTAAGTTTATTTTGATTCTAATTGTTCTGGAAATTCGTTGTAACACGATGGACATATTGTAACGACCCGATGAGTCAATTCTTTAATCTTCGACAGCCATACATATCGGAGGGTCAGTGTCCAGAAAAATAACATATCTTGCCGATGTACCATTAAATCGTGTAAAGCCAGAGTCACAACGGATTCTGATTGGGAGACTATTGTCAAACCAAAACACAGAAAGAACATAACCATGTGGCAGTTGACCGAAAGACCGAGGCTGAAGATCTACGAGTACGGTAAAGGAAAAGTCTGGAGATGTATCTTCAAAGACTGGGATGAAAAGTTATCTCATTGGCACTAATACCATGTCCTCTTATATCTGTTTACCTGTTATTTACCTGTAATTTACCTGTAAAAAAATCGGCGCAAATGAAAAAAAAAATCGGCGCAAATGAAAGAAAAAATCGGCGCAAATGAAATGCAGATCGGCGCAAATGCAAAACGCCGTAATTAAGTCATTCTTTCAATAACAAAACAAATATATGTTTTTTTAGTTAATGAGGGATTAAACATGTTAAATAACATAAAAAAAGGACAGGAAATGGGCTTCTCTTGATTTCAAGATAATGTTTTTACAAGCATTCAAAGTAGAATTATGTTAGAATCACATAGAAATATAAAATCTTTGCAGACACTGCCTCCTATTTGAATCAGATGTTGTTTCAATTGTTTCTTTTTTTAAATGTGGTATGATTGCTGAATCAGACATCTATCCACAAGAGACCAAAATGACACATACATTAACAACTGTAGGTCACCGTACAGTCTTCAACAATAAGCAAAGCCCATAGCGCATAGTCAGCTATATTAAAAGGCCCCGATATGACAATGTAAAACAATTCAAACGAGAAAACTAATTGTTGATTTTAGTCATACATTGTCAAGATATGACAGTTGTTATCCATTTGTTTTATGTGTTCGAAGTTTTGAAATTTTCATTTGATTAAGGACAATCTGTTTTGAATTTTCCTTTTGTGATTTTCCTTTTTGGTAACTCATAACAATACAGAAACATTTTCACTAAACTTTTTTAATACTTTTAAATTATCAAGTTTACATTTGTCTTTTATTCATGTTATATGAGTTAAATTTGTCTTCTATAAAGTCAAGATCTCCAGTAAATATATATTTTTCTATATTGGTCTAAATTTGAGACACAGTCTGGAGTAATACTAATGCTTTTAATAGTCTGAATATTTGCAAGTTTTTGTTTTTCCTTGTTTTGTGCCAAAAAGCGTTTCAAACTTTACCAGTTTTTTAAGATACCTTTAGAAAACAATATGGGTTCATCCCAGATGTAATTAACATTTTATCAAAATATTCGCTTTTGAAATTTTTGACAAACTATAAGTTTACAGTCACATTCCCGACCAAGTTTCAGCGGAAAAAATTGTCAATAGTGCTATTAACCTAATCAAAAGATTTCAAAAGGAAAAGCGAATGCGGAGGGACAACGATTATGTCAGATTTCTAAGATTGTCTGAGAACATTAATTATGATTTCCTGTGGCTATATGAAAAAACATATTGCTAAACTATGGACTACGCCCCTCCCCCGACTAGCAGAATTTGCAAATTGTGTGGACACTTTGTAGTGGTGAACCACCAAATATGTATGTGCACAGAACTTCAATCACAGACACTAACTATGTCGTTATTACGGCAGTTATGTCGTTAACTTATCACGACATTAGATGTGGATGTTACGAGTTACAACACTCAATGCGGCTCTAGCCGGCTTTCATTTAATATACCGATGCGGACAGTATTGAAATAACACAAAAATGATATTGATCAAGTTACTTTTCTGTTTCAAATATAAATGAGAACCGGTAATTTACAAGTGTTAATTTTTATGCCCCACCTACGATAGTAGAGGGGCATTATGTTTTCTGGTCTGTGCGTCCGTTCGTCCGTTCGTCCGTCTGTCTGTTCGTCCGTCTGTCCCGCTTCAGGTTAAAGTTTTTGGTCAAGGTAGTTTTTGATGAAGTTGAAGTCCAATCAACTTGAAACTTAGTACACATGTTCCTTATGATATGATCTTTCTAATTTTAAAGCCAAATTAAACTTTTGACCCCAATTTCACGGTCCACTGAACATAGAAAATGAAAGTGCATGTTTCAGGTTAAAGTTTTTGGTCAAGGTAGTTTTTGATGAAGTTGAAGTCCAATCAACTTGAAACTTAGTACACATGTTCCCTATGATATTATCTTTCTAATTTTAATGCCTAATTATATTTTTTTTCCAATTTCACGGTCCATTGAACATGGAAAATGATAGTGCGAGTGGGGCATCCGTGTACTTTGGACACATTCTTGTTATCTTTTGCTACTCAAGTAATTACAAACTATCATTCAATTTCTTTTTTAAAATCAAAATTCATGAATTTCAAACTAACATAGTCAAAATAAACTTTTATTATATGGTTTCAAAAAAAAAAAAATTGATCATCACCAGTTTCATTTAACATTTAAAACAGTTTGTATACATCAGGGTATCGATGTGTCATCAGCAAACCAATTAATCTTAAGACTTACCTTCGGCCATTATACGACTGAGTTATGATCTTTTATAAAAATCTGTTTGACAAAATGTCAGCTGTTGTAGTTTCACTCGTCGAAAAATCTGTTTGACAAAATGTCAGTTGTTGTAGTTTCACTCGTTGACAACTACAAATATTAAGCTTGCCTATTGCTTGAAACAAATAATAAGTTTAATTATGTCTGGTTAAATTTTTTTGGGAAAACAATTAGAAGGAAATTGTATATCTTCCTTATCCATGCGACACTTAACAGTTCATACTTTTCAAAGTTGTCTTTTTTAATTTTAAGTTAGTGTAAACCGATACCCAGTTAAACATTCAATTTGTATGTTGAAATTGGAAGCGCTGAAGCAAAAACAATGCATGTATACAAAACATATTAAATGCATTCTTGGACCACAGTATGTCCTTACAAAAAATTGATCCAGTTACAAAATTAACAAAAAAAGACATGTCATAAGACATATTAGATCCTTTCATAGTTTCTAATTGCAGCTCATACAAAACTACATAATTATTATATCACTTCAGAGGAAATTAAAATATTTTCCATACTACCAGTTTAAAGCTGTTCAAAATTGAGGATCATGCAAGGAAAATTCTAATAAAATAAAAACAGCCAGCCGGATAGTTCTATGTGTCGTTCAGCCAATGGAGACACTTTATTGGACACTGGAACATTGTTGAAAAGAAGACCGTAGTATTATTATGATGACTTTGTATAGCTTATTTTGGACATGTATACATGTATTGATGCTATTACCAGTCGCTTATACACCATTCTGTTATATCCTATAGTAAAGTCAAAAGGTTTTTATATGCACTGAGCAGCGTAATGGGACATTATTTCTCGATCTTTCTAATCTCAACGATTAAATTCTTCTTTCAATCACTGTTAAGAAAAAGTATATTTTGTACTAATAATAGTATATTCTTAGTCTGTTATCCAAAAGCAGCACAGCTTCTAGAATTTGACATATATAAATAAAGTAACATCAGTTTTTAAAATTAAATGTGTTTCGATAACAAATTGGTCAGTATCTTTAATTGTTTTTCCATAGGTGGTAATGGTCACGTTTTTTTTTCTGTAGCTCAGTCCATATCGTAAACTTGGATATGTATGATAGCTCATTTCAAAGCTGTCACATTTTCACATATGTGGTTAAATTTTAGGGGTACGAAGAGCGATTACTCTTCCCGTAAATTAGCATACCCCGAACATCCTTTCGTGATGCAGCTCCTCTTGGTAAAAAATCCTTTTTTTTTTTAGCATAAAAAGTTCTTCTGAAAATTCAATACTTGAACACATTGAATAGCTCCATAGTTTTTACACATTTATTCTATGTTCCTCTACTTTCCAAATCACCACAAATGGTTAATTAAGCTCAGTCATTTGTAAAAAAAACCCAGAAACATGTTCAATATCACTATACAGAGATTTTTTTTGGATTTTTTATTTACACTCAACTTTCTTTCTTAATTTGAAGTGCATACGGGATATTCACCCAAATTGTTGAACCATTGAATAATCGGCGGAGAATGACAACAACTGATATAGATAAGGAAATATGCGCGTTATATGACGAATAATAACGAATCGTAACAGCTAAATTAAGGTTTAACTAGATTGTTAAGCTGTTTAATGTTATGAACAGACAATAATTATATGAATTAAAAACCAGATAGGTTTTTTTCAATAAAATGGATATAGTTTTATTTGATTTTTCCTTATATGAAAATATTTTATCACATACTAAAATATAACGGCGTTCATTAATTGATACAATCTGATTTTTTTTCGCTAACTTGGTATATGTGCGTATTCATGATCAACAAAGGACACTCTCAAACATCAAAGACGAGACAAGAAATCAAAACAGAAATTTTGTTGATCTTGTATTGCTTTATCATTTAATCTGTTCAGTTTCTCTCTATCTTCTTTGGTTTTTGTTCACAGCACAATAAAAAAAATCTCCATTTTAGGGGAAATCCCTCCTATAAAGAGTGACAGTCTACTTACTATAGCAGAAACATTTGACTTGTTAGAAGATCTGCTAATAGATTTTGTTTTAAAGTGGCTATTTATCTATCATTATTGTTATCCAAATACAAAATGCCAAAAAATAAAATTGTTGAAAATCGTCAAAAATGGTCAACAACTGCAACAAGGAGTCGTCGGACGATTATCTATATTTTCTTAGTTGAAGCTCATGACTTTCTGATCATTTTTACTAATTGAAATTTCTACCTATCTATTATAATATTTAAGATATAAGACAAAAATGGAAAAAAAATGGTAAAAACGTAGTCAATGGGCAAAACTCCAACAAGGCGTCGACTGACAATTTCTACCATTCAGACTCATTTGTAGAAATATAATGTAATAGAAAAATGCAGTTTATCTTATTTCATATATAGTTTATTAGTTAATGTATTAAGTTCTACTTTGTAAACTATTTTACATAAAATTATTGTCTAAATGTTCTATACATTTATCAAGCGTAGGACATTTCAAATATGTCAAATAAGCACTTTTTGCACTTTTATAAACTATTGAACTTGTCTGTACAGTGAGACTTCAGCAGTTAATTGCCAAATTGACCTCCGGTTATATGTCTAGTAGAGTTTTATAGAACATCTTAAGAGTTCGGACAAAGGTCAGCCTTCGTCAGCACATCTTTTGTTTGTTACAGCTAGTCAGTTAAGGGTTACTAGGCCATGCAAGACTAGTATATATACTTATCAAGCCGCTATGATATTAATAGCGAGTTTCTTGATATCAGTCGATCACGGCCTTCCTCTACATCGGCAGCAATGCCATGTACCATCCTTGGCATTGTCACAGCTAGTTTTCCCCACAACAAGTAAAGATCCCAGAACCAGCTCTCACAGATGTAGTTCTTCTGTTGAGAGTCTGTCGGGAATCAACACAACGACTAATCAAGTTCACAATATACCAAAGATCCATATACCATTCACATGGATAGTAATGTCCTCCAATTTCTTGTTATAATAAATATCCTGCTGATAATTTTTGCATTTTAACGTTTCCCTTTATCTATCATAGTTTCCAAGATAATATGCAAAAATGGCAAAAAAGTATAAATTGTAATTTAAGAGCAACAAGTCCTATTAATAAGGAGTCGCCTGACAGTTTTGACATACATATGGACAATTTATGGAGTTCAACATTTTATACATTTTGCCCTCATGTAGTCAAAATATTTTCTATCTATAACGATTTCCAATATAGTAGACAAACAAATTTGCAATTTACCCCATATGTTCTATTTTTTGCCATGGTGACAAATTTTTAAACTGACTTATTATTTGGAACTCTTTTAAAACCATACCGGATTTCCTGTTCATTTAAATAAATTCTAAGGAAGCTAGCTGTTTAAATTTGAAGCACCGACAGGTAAAGATTTTCTGCAAACTACCTTCTTTCTTCATCATCATTCAATGCCTTTTGTTGAAGAAGCACATTAAGCTAGGTAAGCGATACAGGTTTTTAAGAGCCTCTATTTTATAGTATTCTCATGCTTGAATAATGAATATCATTTCTAAGCATTCTCATGTTTGAATACCGAGTACAATTTTTCCTAGCATTCTCATTGAATAAGGATTCGAAGTTTTGTTAAACTACAGATTCTTTACACAAAGTTATTGATTATCATTTGTTAAATCATTATGAAGAAGAAAGTAATCATATATTTTCATGACTTCATAGAAGGTGAAGTAAAAAAAAAAATATCCTTAATCCCATGGGGCACTCAGCTGTTTCATCTGAGTTTTGGGATCTTGATAGAATGACTGGTCTTTTTCAATTTCAGTCCTCCCCAAGCATTTCGGTTACAAATTTGATCAAATATTTGCCAAGAAATTGCCTCCGTAGAAAATTTGCAAACATCCAATAGAGAAAATACACGGATGAGCCATTTGGTACCTGGTCGTGCTCCAAGCGTAGATCATAGATTACTTTGTTGAATGAATTCGAAATCTTTTTCTTTTATAATGTGCCGTAGGAGGTCCACGAAAGATGTAATTGTGGACTTCTTGGCATGTAACAGATGGAAAACTCGTGATTAGAATTCGAACAGACCAGGTGCAGTGGCAAATATGTCATGTATAATTTGTACACAGAGAGGCCCCGACAACCAGTGCCAAGAAAATAACATTTTTTTTTTGCATTGTGCTTTCGGACTTAATGTTTTGAGTTGTAGTTTCTCTTTCTATATTCGGTGTGAACGAAAGCTCCATGTTGAAGGCTGTACCATGACCTATACTTGATTACCTTTATAAGTTGTTACTTGGATGGAGAGTTGTCTCATTGGCACTCATTACCACATCTGCCTATATCTATGTGTATAACAGGACTGTAGATTTTCTTTTCTTTTTTTAACTAGATAGAGTTGCCGGTCCTGTACATGAATAGATCTGTAAGAAAGCAAGGTTTTAATTTTAAAAGGGGTGAAAATTTTGGGTGCAAAAGTAGGGGTTCCACAGGGAATAGTTTTATCTTATGAACTCTATATTTGAAAGGTTTAATTTTTTTTTTTAATCAATGAAAAGTAAATTAGACAAATTGTAAAAGGCCTTTCTTCCTTTCTTCCATGCCAAGAAATTACCTCCGTAGAAAGTTTGCAAGCATACCAAAGAGCAAATTACACGGATGAGCCATGTTCTAAGCGACACGTATTTTCAGGTCATAAATTAATTTGTTAAAAAAAACCAAATCTTTTACTACAAATTGGTGCCGTATGATATCCACTGGAGATTTGTACTAGACAAACAGTGCGCAAGAAGAAATTACGTGTGACCTCTGAAGCTATGTCATGTTTTTTTAAATCACAAAGATAAATGAAAATTTTTTGACAAGAGACTTGCATGATAATTTAAATGCCTGTCGTTGTACCTAACGCAATTTAAACGATGTAGAATACTTGCGAGATTTTTTATAATATTGTTTCCAGAGATGAAAAGGCGTAAAAAATACCCGAGACAGACGGACGCCATAGCTCAGGTGACCCTTTTGGTAAGATAAGCTTATAAAATTCGAAAGGGTTGCATGGCTGGAGTCATAGTATGCGACGACAGAATAATTTTAAAACTAAGGCCACAGTACCACATTATATAATCATGCATACACATTATGTCCATTTGTTAAACAGTATAAATCATATTTAGAAAAGATAAATTCACCCTTTACCATTTAAACTTTATTCTTACGTATAAAAGCTTCAGCATATTTCGATAAACATTTATCCTCGTCAGTTTAATTGACAAATCTTAATTGACAAATTATTGAATCTTCAAAATCTTAGCTCGATCTGCCACTCTACAGTTTTTGAAACTTCAATGTATATATCTACAAAAAACGGACATTTGCACTAAAAAGTCTCAAGTAAACATATCAAATTAAATTATGAAACATTAGATGATTTTTTTTACTTCTACATGTATAAAGAAACTCTTCATCCTACCAGAGCCTGACATATAGATAATTATTTGTTTGCATTGCACAAGGTCATGGTTTTACAGTCAAAGTGTAAATGACGTCTTCACTAAATCGGAAAGATCGGTATAATGACTTAAAAGTCGACCAAGATCTAAGAATACACGATTCATTTATTAATTTAGTTACAATTATCTTTGAATTAGATTTCAGAAATAATACTAGAGGAAAACTATTCAGCTTTTGTTGTTTAAATAGTAGGATTAATAAATATAAAGATACGTGGATACGCTGTTCCCAGTTTTATAGACGGTCTTTCAGTGCAACTTGAACTTTTTGCCCGCAATTAGCATTTCATTTTTATACACTGATTAAAATATTTTCATCATGAACAAGAGCTTACGCTTTTAATATTTTGTATCCGTTTTTAAAATACGTAAATTATGAAAAGATATTAATATTTCGTTTCCCGGAAACGTATCCGATATGCATCTGGAGTTTATTATTTGAAATTGTCTCCCTTTAAAATTCGTCTGCTGCAACCATAGAAACGTTTCAACGTTCTTTCTTGTACGAAGTCATTTTGCTCGGTCGTAAAACAAATGATTTCACTTTTCCATACACGTTAAATATATGGGCAATAGCAGTTCGGTGGAATTTAAGGAACTTCCCAATAGAATTCAAAAGACCAGAGTTTTAGGGATCATTTCTGGCGACGCCGAATCCAGGTTTCTGTCACCTCAAGAACTTGTTCAAGATCCAAATGCGTTGTTGAAACCGAGAAAGAAGACAGGTGACGATAGCTTCGGATTGTCTTTGCGTTATGGATTCACTCCAAAAATTGGAACAACGCCGCAATATGAGAAATTTCTTGAACGGAAAAAGAAAATCACAAAACAAAGAAAACTGCTACGCCCATTTTATATGAATGTCATCTACCAAGTTCGTCAAAGTAAGATAAACATTGATCCGTACGACGGTGATACAAGAGGATTTAAAGCAAATTCTACTGGTAAATTACCATTGCTTGAAAACAACATGGCCGCAAGAAACATCATGAAACACTTCCAAAGAGATACGAAGTCACAAAGTAAAGGATGACTTCCGATGAGTTCAAAGTGTTGTGATTGAACTGCCAAAGTTTTAGAAGCTCACACCTTAATTATATATACGCATAATATACATAACTCGTAGATAATAAGTTCTGATCAAGTAACGTCAACTAAGATTTTGGTCGGGACTTAATAATTAATCAGTGACATATGACATTGCTCATCAACGCATTCTGCTCAAAGACTCCATTTCTATCTTCCCGGCGAGAAATTAATTTCATATATATATTATTCAACATATGAACGCCGATTACCGTAAAAACTATGTAATCCCTTAGTTCAATAAATACTACAAGCAGTCAGATTTTTTATGCCTTTTGTGTGTTTTATGCTTTTTTTTACGACACTGTGACATTTTGTCCAATTTCCTGTCGTCTTCGTCGGTGGTTCAGTCTTAAGTAAGATTAAGTAAGCAATCATATTGTCCTTTGTAGAAAAAATGAGATCAAGGCCAGATGACACCTGCCAGCTAGACATGTACACCTTACAATCATCCCTAACACCCAATATAGTAGATCTATTCGCATAAAGTATAAGAAACAAGAATGTGTCCATAGTACACGGATGCCCCACTCGCACTATAATTTTCCATGTTCAGTGGACCTTGAAATTGGGGTCAAAACTATAATTTGGCATTAAAATTAGAAAATCATATCATGGGGAACATGTGTGCTAAGTTTCAAGTGGATTGGACTTCAACTTCATCAAAAACTACCTTGACCAAAAACTTTAACCTGAAGTCGGGCGAACGAACGAACGGACGAACGAACGGAGGCACAGACCAGAAAACATAATGCCCCTCTACTATCGTAGGTGGGGCATAAAAAAAGAGACTAAAACACAAAAAAATAACTACCGGTATAACCACTGAACCATGAAAATGAGGTCAAGGTCATATGACCTCTGCCAGTTGGACATGTCGACTTTACAATCCTTCCATACACCAAATATTCTAGACCTATTGCTTATAGTATCTGAGATATGGACTTGACCGACAAAACTTAACCTTGTTCACTGATTCATGAAATGAGGTCGAGTGAAAACTGTCTGACAGGCATGAGGACCTTGCAAGATACCAAATATAGTTATCCTATTACTTATAATAAGAGAGAATTTAACATTACAAGAAATATTAACTTTTTTTTAAGTAGTCACTAAACCATGAAAATGAGGCCAAGGACATTGGACATGTGACTGACTGAAACTTCTTAATATAACATGAGGCATCTATATATACAAAATATAAAGCATCAAGGTCTTCCACCTTCAAAAATATAAAACTTTTAAGAAGTTAGCTAACACCACTGTAGCCAGCCTTTCCTTTTTAGTATGGAACCTTGTAGTACAATTGCAGAAAGATCCATCTACTTAATCACAAGTTATCATCTGGAAACTAGAAAATTGCTTGTTTTTGGCCCTCACACTCAATCCCAGCCTTCCCTTTCTTAAATGGACTCTTGTAGTACAATTTCAGAGAGATCATTACACTTACACACAAGTTATTGTCTGGAAACTAGAAAAATGCTTGTTTTTGGTCCCTAATCCCAACCTTCTACTTGTGGTATTAAACATTGTGATACAATTTCAGAGCAATCGTAAGACTTATACACCTGTTATTATACTGAAACTAGAAAAATGCTTGTTTTTGGCCCTTAATTCCTAAACTGTTGGCCCAATAACACCTTAAATAAATCCCAACCTTCTACTTGAGGTATTAAACATTGTGGTACAATTTCAGAGCAATCGAAATACACAAGTTATTATCCTGATACTAGAAAAATTCTTGTTTTGGGCCCTTAATTACTAAATGGTTCGTACCATCATTCCCAAAATCAATCCCACCTTTCCCTTTGTGGTATCAAACCCTTCTTAAAAATTTCAAAGAGATCCATTCGCTTAAACTAAAGTTATTGTCCGGAAACCAATGCGTCTTCAGATGACAATGCAGACGACAATGACATCGTACCATTATATGATTCCAAAACATTTTCTGCGGTCGTATAATGAAGTCACATCATTATGATTGGCTAATATTTCATTGTTTATGATGTTATAAGAAGCAGATTACAAAGTCTTGGTGTTTTCTTTTCTAAAATATCAACCAGTATTCTATAATGGCTTATGGTGTTGGATTTCATTTTTAATTTTTGGTGTTGTAACACCACTTTTAAGCTCCTCTTTTGGGCTATTTTGTGGTGGCCAGTTTTTTATGTTGGAGGAAGTCAGAGTGCCTGGAGAAAACCCTGACCTTCGATAGGAAATCTGACAATCCTATTCAATTATGATTGGATTCAGTGCACCTGCACGAGCGGGGTTCTAACTCACAGCCTCAGTGTTGACTGGCTAGTGATTACAGTAGTAACTATTTAGACCAGTCGGCCACCTTCATCATGGTTCATTAACTTTGTAACTTTTACATCTTTTACAGGTTAATTTTTGTGTTTAGGTTTGTTTGAAGGGAACGACTTATGATATGCCAATGGTATTTAGTATGCAGTTGTATTAATATTGAAACATCTCTTTTTCATGCAGATTGTTCAGCCATGTACTTTCAGTCATTGCATATTGAATACTTGCATAGCTTATTTACATGTTAAAGTATTGCTATTTTATTTCAAAATTTGCACTATCAAAATTACAAAAAAGGCGAGACATATCTTTGTGATAGCATAATGACAAAGTGCCATAATATTAAATAACATTTTTAGGAGAGTTGTCATACCATTTTGTTGTCTCATTTTTATGAGACATAGGGAGGCTAAACTGGTGACAGGGGCATACAACTATTTGTATTAAGCTTTATATTTAAAGGGGTAAAACAGGTGGACACTTCAAATCTTATTAACAGTAAAAAGGTTTCTGTTTTGCATATGTCGGTGATTTTTTTTAAAACCCTTGAAAATATTTTTGCTAACTTTTCTTAATGACCATTCATAGAAGTATATCTCACTGTGTTCACAGAAGGAATTCTCTACATAAATTAGAAATAAAGTTTTTTGAAATCAAGGTTGGTCAGGGCTGAGTCAACATGGGTCATGGCAATTATTTTCCCTTTTGGCTACAAAGAGGTAATTTCTTCAAGAAATTATACAGAATTTAGCAGTTAAGCAGTCAGAAAACTGGCAAGGTAGTTTTTTTAACAGTTACAATTTTTTTTTATAAGAATCCTATATCAGTTTAACAATTGGTAAAATCTAGATCTGAGAAAAAAATGTAATCAATCCGTCCAAAAATAATTTCTACTGATTATAACCTAATAGTAAGGATATAAGTGTTACTTATCATCATGGACTACCTTTGTACTTTTGATCAAAACAAGTCGACCTTTGTTTAAAGAAAAATCAGAATTTAACAAGCTGGCAATTAAATATCAGAAGGTACTTGCATTTTAGCTGAATTTTAAACTTAGATCTGAATTTTTTGTTATATAAGATGGAACTAATTTCACTGGCAATGTGCTTAAGTTAGTATGTCTCTCAAAATGCCATAATAATTTGCTATTCTTGTTGTAAGCATTTTCCAAGGATTTAGAACCAAGTTTTGCTATGTTGATTTATATTTTTGGTTATATGTAAATGCAGGTGTCCATCAATTTATATTGAATATTATTAGCTACATAGTGTTTTAGTGACCTAATATGAAACAGAGTCAATAAATTCCATATGGGGTGAGAGCGAAGCTCGAACCATATATGGAATTTACTGACCCTGTATATAACATATTAGGTCACTAGCACACTATTTAACGAATTTATCTTACCGGCTATCTTTATTTGTTGAATTTAGACTAGAGTTGTCTCATTTGCTATCATAACACATATTCTTATTTCTATATAAAAGTTTTCAAGTGTTCAATTTTAAGAACCTTTTTCAATTGGTCTGCACTATACACGGTCTCCACGCGGACGCTTGTAACCAATCTTATTCCTAGAAACGTATAGGAGGTAATAGACAATAACACTCAAAAACAAGGAGTAAACAAAGACTCACAAAACCAAAGGACATTTACATCAAGTTATAAATAATAATTAAGAAACAACACGAACTCCACTAAAAACCGGGAGTGAACTCAGGTGCTCCGGAGGGTAAGCATTTCCTGCACCGTATACGGCACCCGTCGTGTTATTTCTTTGTTCAGTTCGGTAATGATGGAAGGTTCTTGTGTCTGAGGAAGAATATAAGATATGATTTCTGACACACTTTTGTTATAATGGCCAATCAGCTCATGATGGCGACCGTAAAATGTCTTGAGTGATGACCTTAATTTGATTGGTTCATAGCCCTGTCTTAGCAACTTTTGAGAAAGCAGCATTCCTCGTTCAACAAAATCAACGTACTTTGAGCTAGCTCTAGAGTAACGTATCAATTGAGACACATATACTCCATATGCTGGTGCCGCTGGGATGTTGCTACACAGAAATGGAAAGTTGACTATAGGAAAATTAAAATCATCGCGTTTGTCATAAATTTTGGTATTCAACCTACTATCAGTAGTCATTTCGAGAAAAAGGTCTAAATATGAAGCAGATTTATCTGTGTCGGTAGTATCTATAATTTCAAGTTCACTTGGATACATTAAATGTAAGTGATCACTGAATTTATTATTATTAAGAGATAGTACATCATCAATATTCTGAAAGATGAAATTAAAAGACTGGGCTAATTTCTTTTCTCCTTTCTGTACAAGCCTTTGGATAAATTCTGCTTCATAGAAATATAAAAACAAATCTGCAAGTAGAAGAACGCAATTGGTACCCATGGGGATTTCAATAGTCTGTTGGAAGACCAAACCTTCAAATTCAACAAATGTGTTGTCAATTAAAAAGTCCAGCATGGCAGGGATATCCACGTTGGTATATTTTTTCCTTGACTCTGTATGATTTTTCACAAAATAAGCTGAATTCCAGCCAAAACTAGATATTTAAAACGTCTAGTGCCCTTTTTGTTAAAGAAACATAAGCTGACGAGTTCTTTCAGTATGATAAGTACTGATGTATCATATTATTTATTAATGTGCATCTACATTATACACAAGAGACACCAGTTCAAGAGGATGCAATAATTTATAGACTATCTTACATCATTCGACAATGAGAACAGCCCATACCGTAGTCGTCTTTATAAGGACATTACATGAAAAATATAAAATCAACCACAACCACTGAACTACAGGCTCCTTATATGGGATATCGTGGTTAAACATGTTTGTGTGTGATCAACGCTCCCCTAACCTGGGACAGTGGTGTAACGCTCAAAGTAGAAACAAACTAAAACACTAAAACAACTACTAACATAAAAACAACAGACATTGCAAATAGCACTGAAATGACCGCGCTGAAGTACGTCCATTATTCATTTTTCATTATTCAAAATTCAATAATGAATAATAAAATAGTTTACTTTTCACCCTCATTCCATTATTCAAAATATCTAGTGCATTATTCAAAATTGGTTATTTCTTAATTTTCACGCGTATTTTGGCATTAAGGTCATCCGTTACCCCTCTAATGGTCATTGCTGCACAATAGACTTGTTATATCTTTAATCAGAGGATGAAGAATAGCAAAGGTCCAGTGAAAATTAAAAAAAGACAACATAGAACATTTTAATTTTAATATATATGTTTTGGTATTCAGGTCGTCCATACATTTAACCAAGAACTTTCTGTTAAAAATAGTTAAGAAAACCCAAAAGTTAATCTTCAAAAAGTAGATAAGTAAATAAAATTAAAGTTTAAAAGATTGTTTTTTTTTTCTTATACCAATTTGAATATTTGTGAGACGAATCTAGAAATACGGGATATAGCTATACTGTCACAGTCATTTTTTTTTCACTATTCACTGTTTCAACTTGAATAATGAAACATAAACTATTTCATTATTCAGTATTCATCACTTAACATTGAATAGTGAACTATTACATTATTCGTTATGGAATTTTGAATAATGAAAAATGAAAAATGAACGTACTTCAGCGCGGTACCGAAATGCGAGTTCTCAACTTCTGACAGGAACTAATGGGGATCAAGGGGACGACCATTTGATATTCGAGGGGAAGGGGGGGGGGGCTGGAGGATTTTGAAAATAAATAACTCAGCCTTGATAATCAAAAATAAATGATTTGTTCTGTGGTAGTTTGAAAATAAATTACCTGACTTGCAATGTATTGAAAATAAATAACTCAGCAGGTCTAATCTAAAGTATGAGATGGCACCAGATTCTTCATAAATTCATTTTCCCCAAAAAACAATCGGGAAACACTTCCTCAATCTTTTAATCATAAAAGTATAAATATTATTTAAATATACTTGAAATGTCTGAAAATTGGTTCCATTTAACTTGAGATATATTGTCTCAGAAACACTTACCTCACTTTTTACAGGGCCGTAACTACATTGAGGCAAATGCCTTATGTAGGAAATTTGAAAACCAAACGCTTGTCTCCATATCAAATTGTGTTCACTTTGAGTGCCTTGCAAGAAGCAAGTTCTGATCTCCCTCAGACGTAACCCTTGATTTTTCAGGATCAATGTTTCTTATTTATTTGTCTTTTGTTCATTGATTGCCCTTCTGTATTCTGTTAGTGTTGCATTCATTTTGTAATTTAGTAATTTTGTTATTGAGTTTTAAAAAAAAACAGCAGCCACAGACTTAACTATATGAATTACATGATTGCTTTATCATGTATATTGGTCTTTTGATGTTGCCCCTAGTAACTTATGTCTCACACTGAATCTATACATTTTGCTTTGAGACCAAAATATTGTAACAAAATTATTAAAATAGAACTTGCATTTTCAGATTAAGAAAGGTTTAAGAAAGGATCTGTGAAACACCCAGAAAGCATGATTTTGCATCATTTGTTCTATAGCTTTTTGGGCCTTCAGCGGTTCCAAAACCCTTAAAAAAATCATCGCTCCGCTCGGCGAAATATCTGTACCAATACTTTTAAAAAAGCCTAGTTACAACCAAACATAAATACTCTGTATGTAATGCAATACATCTAATGCAGTTGGGAATATAGAAGATTCATTTCTGCAGAGGATGATGATTAATTCTGATTAAATGGTATATAATGACTTGACTATACATGTATTATTTATAATAAACAAATATTTAAGAATTGTGTTTTCAAATATTATTAATATAGTTGTGAAAAGAAATAATCAATCCTTTGCTTTAATGAAAATGAAAAATCTCGCTTCAATAGTGCTGAAAATTATTTTTCATTGTAGATATGTTTGTACGACATGTATGCTGCTGCAGTCTTAGTGTGCTGGCAAAGTCATTTGAGGACAGTTGTATTAGATAATAAAACTTTGCTGCACTTGTCTAGGCGCCCCTGGGAAACCTCTTTACATATGGCATCTATATAGACAATAATAGTGCATTGACTTGACATATCAACGATATAAGGATGAGGCTTAGAAACGGACCGAATCCTTATATATCGTTGATATGGAAAGTCAATGCACTATCATTGTCTTTATACTGCAATCTAAAAAAAACATTTTCAATTGTTGTTTAATGCGTTAAGATTATTTATTTGATTTAAATACTGGGGAAAATTCCCTTTAAAAAGGTCTCATATCATGCTCATGGAGAAATATAGAACACAATGAAATTACATTTACCTGTTGAAACCCACCTTTGATGGTAAACGAAATCGTTTGAGAATGGACTAAAATATCAACCATAAGCATAAAACATAATGATTTATAGGTTGCAAACAAAAAAGATTAACAAATGAAATATTTTTTTCCAATAATTGCAAAAGAAACAAGGTTGAGTCGTTCCTCGCATCGTTGTATGCATTGAAAACAAGAACAGGTTGAAGAGGTCGTATGAATAATTAAATATTATTTCGGCAACTTCTATTTAAATATTCATAAGGAAAAGTGATATCGAGTCAGTGACTGTATATGACATAGAAATATACAGTCAACGCATTTTGACTGTTCAAATAGAACGAGTGCAGTATAAATACAAAGTATAAAGCATCCAAGTTTTCCAGCTTCAAAAATATAAAGCTTTTAAGGAGTTGGTTAACGGATCACTATCCATTCCTTTGTCGAGCTTTCTGCTACAAACGTCGCAGGCTCGACAAAAAACACAAAATTGCTGTTCATTTAGTGTTATGGTAAACCAAGACGATGAGCTTCCAAGTAGTCTGTAATTGTTTCTAGAGCCACTAATCCTTCAAAGTATTGGAGAATTTTCTTGTCATCTATTTCTCTTCTTTGTCTTCTCTCTGTTACTAGTCCAGTGACATTAAAAAAATATTTCCAGTTCTCATCTGTGAAGATGTCAAGTTTTATACCCCTTTTCAAGAGATTTTTTAAGCCCCCCTGATTTTCCCGATTTTTATGTTCAAAGAAGTTGGAAAAGGTTATTTTGAACTCCGTTGCTTCTCCTTTTTCAAGGTCTGTTGGAAACCCGCTACTACCTTTATTTTTTTCCCCATACAGTTCTTCTTTAAATTTACATAACGCGTCAGAACAGTTTCTACATGGTGAGTAACTCTGAATGACTTCTATACGGTGTATACTTTGGTACTGACGAATTTCACGCAGCTGTTCAATCATAATCAATTCAGCATGCACTTCGTCACCGGTTGTATATTCTGTCGTTGGGGTAAAATCTACCCTTTTCCAAGTGTTCTCTGGATTATACGTATTATTGAAAGCTACATTCACGTTGTATACGTATTTATACAGGAGAATTGTTGAAGGAGGCCAGGTTTCATCATCTGTGAGATATCTAGATGCATTTGCAAAGTGAGAACGAAATTCCTCTAATGATACAAGCGGACCTTTATTTCCTACAACGGAAAACAAGCATTTAGGTTATAATTCTAGTACAAATATATTTAAAATATTCCCCCTTTAAATTAAAGGTCAAAGATATGTGTTCAATATTCTTTTACTTTTAAAATTCTTGGAAACCTATGATGTAATAAAATATTTTCATTTAGAGATGTTCCAATATGTACTATATACAGTAATTCAGATTTTTTTTATTATTCTTTAGTTTTCTATGTTGTTCTTTGGTCTGTTTTTCCTTTTTAGTCATGGCGTTGTCAGTTTATTTTCGATTTATGAGTTTGAATGTGCCTTTTGTATCTTTTGCTCCTTTTTAATAACAATTTTGATATAATTTATTTTATTTTGAAATGACAATGACATACTTAAACAAGAATGTGTCCATAGTACACTCGCACTATCATTTTCTATGTTCAGTGGACCGTGAAATTGGGGTCAAAATTATAATTTGGAATTAAAATTAGAAAAATCATATCATGGGGAACATGTGTACTAAGTTTCAAGTTGATTGGACTTAAACTTCTTTAAAAACTACCTTGACCAAAAACTTTAACCTGAACTTCGCAATTTCATTTTCTATGTTCAGTGGACCATGAAATTGGAGTCAAAATTATAATTTGGAATTAAAATTAGAAAGATCAGATCATAGGGAACATGTGTACTAAGTTTCAAGTTGATGTAACTTTAACTTAATCAAAAACTACCTTGACCAAAAACTTTAACCTGAACTTCGCACTATCATTTTCTATGTTCAGTGGACCATGAAATTGGAGTCAAAATTATAATTTGGAATTAAAATTAGAAAGATCATATCATGGGGAACATGTGTACTAAGTTTCAAGTTGATTGGACTTCAACTTCTTCAAAAACTACCTTGACCAAAAACTTTAACCTGAACTTTGCACTATCATTTTCTATGTTCAGTGGACCATGAAATTGGGGTCAAAATTATAATTTGGAATTCAAATTAGAAAGATCATATCATGGGGAACTTGTGTACTAAGTTTCAAGTTGATGTAACTTTAACTTCATCAAAAACTACCTTGACCAAAAACTTTAACCTGAACTTTGCACTTTCATTTTCTATGTTCAGTGGAACATGCAATTGGGGTCAAAACTATAATTTGGCATTAAAATTAGAAAGATCATATCATGGGGAACATGTGTACTAAGTTTCAAGTTGATTGGACTTCAACTTCTTCAAAAACTACCTTGACCAAAAACTTTAACCTGAAGCGAACGGACGGATGGACGGACGGACGGACGGACGCACGGACGAACGGAAGCACAGACCAGACAACATAATGCCCCTCTTCTATCGTAGGTGGGGCATAAAAAGGTAACAGTAGTTTATCGCTGTTCGGAAGTCATAACTTGATATAGAGAAAACAAATCCGAGCTACAAACTAAAACCGAGGGAAACACATAAGCTATAAGGGTAAAACAACGAAACAACAAAAACACTTAAGTGCACAAAAAAACAAACGACAATGTAACACACACAGAAACGAATTATAAGATAACAACTACCATTTTCCTGACTTGGTACATAATGTTTTAAGAAAAAAAAAGTGGGTTGAACCTGGTTTCGGGCTAGCCAAACGTCGCGCTTTTATGACAAATGTTAAATATAACAAAAAGGACAACATTACAAGACAGGACCACAGTACAAATAAATGCAAGAACATTCAGAACAGGGAAATACATAAAAAAAAAACAATACAATAAAGCATTTCGACATGCTAATAGATATCAAAGATAACAGGCTTATAATTTTAAAATACGCCAGACAGGCGTTTCATCGACACAAGACTCACCAATGACGCTAAGATCATAATAGTTAGAAAGCCGAACAAGTAAGAAGTTAAAGAGCATTGATGACCTAAAATTTGTGTCAAATACGGCTTATGTTTGGGATAAGAAATCATTAGTGATTAATTCATACTTTTGCAAACGGTAAATTTATATAAAAAAGACAATATAATTGACATTCATGTCAACACCGAAGTGCTGACGAACACGTAAAACAACCTAAGGCAGAACATATATAAACAGCACAATAGAATTATACATTGTCTATCACACGACTGGATTGACAACACACAATGACGTCACATATAAATTTCTAAAAATTTGATGTACAAAATGTAGTTCAATATTAGGTTTGAAATTATCGTATTTAATTTATTTTATAACGGTTACAAGACTATTAATATAAAATTGGTAAGTAATTAGATAATTAATGGTATTATCTAGCTATGTCGGTATTTATTCCGAATCAAACTGTAAAACATATAATAGTACATCGTGTACGTTTAGTTGCTTTAATCTAAGATCTTAAAAATCTGGGTGATTAAATATCTATAAATCTAGCTCAGGCACAGATTACCTTAGCTGTATTTGGCAACACTTTTAGGAATTTTGGTCCTCAAAGCTCTTCAACTTCGTACTTTATTTGGCCTTTTCAACTTTATTGGATTCGAGCGTAGACGAAACGCGCGTCTGGAGTATATATACAAATTTTAGTCCTGGTATCTATGATGAGTTTTTTCATATAAGAATAGAAAAATTAAAAAATTAGAATTACAAAATCTACACACAATAAGACATTTCACAATATCAGATTAGAATCACAAATAAAACATCATAACCATATACATTAATGTTGGATAACAAAAACCGTGACACGTCTTATAGCAATGCGAATTCACACTCAGCAAAACAGTCTTTTCGGGAAAGGTCATATACGATACAGTTGCAGGGAAGGTAATGACGTTGCTAACGTAAAATGTTATTTTCGCGACGTCAAACTCTGACATATCGGGAAAAGATGCATTTTCGACTGATTTTTACCATTCATACTGATTTAATTTGAAAACGAGTGCATGGACCCTTATTATTTAAAACAGCAATTTGTTTCATTTTGCAAGGAGATTATGTGACCCAAATTTTATAAAACTGTAAATAGCGCAATTTTTTTAATTTTGATAAACATGCAGCAAAAATTGACGTTTTTTCCTCTATTCATGAACATTTGATAAATATAGAGTTATTTTAGAATAAAAATTGCATAATTTTTAATGATACTTATAAAATACAGAAATTACCGATTATTTAACAAAAACCATTTTGTGTTTATCTTTTAAAACAAAAAAGTTATGTCTTTCTTTCGAAAAAGAAAATAAGGACACAAATCTGAATTTTGAGCAAATATACAAAATGTCGACCTTATTTTACTCAAAAAGTAGCACATGAAGGTATATTTTTTATTACATATTTGATTTAATCAGGTAAAAAATAGTCTATATGCAAATTTTCTTCAACTTGTTAATACAGGTTCAAAACTGTATTGTATGCCCTTAAAAGACCAGACGATGTACAAATGGTAAACCATAATCTAAGACGTGATAAACACAAACACTTGTAACAGAATCCTATATACCTTTATATGGCACCTTGTTTTATATTAAGTATACATGTTAGAATGTGAATGATTTATCGTGTTTTAACGATTTATAAACAAATGGAAAAATTGGTGTAGTCGTATAACTTCGAAAGCCAGAACACATTAACTAAACAAATAAACCGTAATCTCGATTTGATAATCCATGATCTCCGATTGATAATCCGCGACCATTGCTTTTATGTTATCTCGGATTGATAATCTGTTATCTCTGATTGATAATATGTGATCTCGGATTGGTAATCCTGAACTGAATAACTATGACAATTGTATCACTTTTTTATTAGATAATAAAACTCGCATTTACTGAAAGCTAGCTCAAAGTCATTAACAACTAATGAATAAGTCAAGGTCTATTTAATCATTCGGGTGGTGTTTTTATTAACTCTGACTTAGCGGTTAGTAACTGCAAGTACTCGAATATTGGTTCTTTATGTGTCGATTATAGAAAAAAAGTTTGCAAGACTTAAAAAAAAAACTTCGCTTCAGTTGACATTGTTTCTCGTAGCTTCACTCGCATACCCTATAACGGGTTTTATACCCTATAACGGGTTTTATACCCTATAACGGGTTTTCATTAATGTAAATAAATTTACCCTTCGGTCCCCCATTGGCATCCTATAAAATAAAGTGTCTGCATTTCCGATTCCGATGCTTTTTATCCTATCGCTAACAAAATTAGAGGGGATGATGAAATAGTACCGTCTGTCTGTCTGTCCGTCAACTTTCCATCCGTAACACCCTTCTTAACACTACATTCAACATCATTCCAGGATTTTGACAAAACATGGTACATACTTAGTCCTTATAAAATCCTTGGTAACACTCTAGACTCGATTTTAATTTTACTTGGCATGTACGTTACCTCTGTGAACATCTAGAACCCGATTCAATCTCAAGTTTATAGGTCAAAGTTCAATCGACCACCAATTGTTACACCATATAACAGACATCAATGAATACGGAAAATGCCGAGGGAAAACAGAAATGTAAAAAAATATTTAAAAGAATATCTGAGTGTCGTTGCTAATAAGCAAGTGACCACAGAATCCCAAATTTGCAATTTAGAATAAATCATCGAGCATTCATCTTGTGTAAAAGGGGAACTTTTGTTTTCCGAAAAACATTATTTTATTCTTATGTTTTCCAGAGTGAGAGTTTAACAATGGTTTTTATCCATTAGGAGATAATGCGGGACAAAACTCCTTTATGTTTTGCAAGAATTTGTTGATTCTGAAACAAAAAACATATTGCCCTCTCCCTTTTTCCACAAAAGACAAAAAGTTGACTAAATAATTACAATAGGATGCATGTAGGGTTATAATTAGCTTTAATATCGCATGTAATTTATTTTAAAATGCACATTTAATGATTTATTTTGGGTCTTCTTAAATGACAGGTAATAAAAAACATTATAGAGTATTTATTCTTTTGGAGATTACCCCCCCCCCCACCACCCCACCCCACACCACCCCACCCCACCCCACATCATATTGTATTTATCTTTTGTCCAACACAATCGTCAACAGCAGTATCGACTTTCTAATATGGCTTTAAAGGTATATATAGGAATCATTTTTCTGAGACAAGTGACTGTGATTCTAAATCACCATGTTTTTCCAAGATGGTTATATTTACTTCAGTTGACTCAATCAGGTCTTCTTTTGATAATTGGTAATTTTTAAAGGTATATATATATATATAGACAGGATATCAGTTGTCTCATTTATCATTTAAACTGTTCACAGTTCCTCTCTGTCATAATTGTTTCCAATACCCCAAAAATCAAAAGTTCATTAAAATCATTAACTCTTTTATGGATTCAAAGGATGGTTTATAAGTCAGATACGATTGTTTGTAAATCTCGTATTGTAAATCACTTTTCTTGTTTATCAATTCTGTCTGTCTATCTATTATTGCAGATTTCGAGATCATAGACAAACAGATATAAGTGATATAGCTTGTGTCACTTAAGGACGAAAACGCATCTGTTAAAAGTTATGAAATAAGTAGGAAAATAGTTGGGTAAAAAAGAGTAGGTCAGAATAAAGTGTCTGGGTAATTTGATGTCTTTCTGTGGACGGTTACCTTGTGAACTAGTACGTTAAAAATCCCGCTCAGCGCGTTGATGTAATACAAAACAGATTTAAAATGTATATAACATTTACATATTATTGTCCTTAATATGCATTTTAATCAGCTATCCTTCAATCATTTTGAGCTGTTGATAGTTTCTGTTCTTAAAATGTAATCATCAAGATAATAGCAAAGCAGGTTAAAATTGTTTAACAATTGTCAGTACATTAGGCTTGTCCACATATTCAGCGTTCTTCGCATTTGTGTAAATCATTTGTTACTGACGATTTCTGTTGTTTCGTTTTCTAAATTGATTTTTGAGGTTCTTCAGATAAACGTAATAGTATTAACAAAGCGTATTGCTAGTTCTTTAAAAGAAAAACTTTTAAACTAATAACTATATGTGTCTATGTCGTTAAAATTTACGTCATTGCTACATCGTTACCACTTTACGAAATAAGATGTCGTTTTAATGACATTAAACAGTCCAATGTTGCCCCAAACCTGTTTTCGTAATACGGATGGAAACAGTTTTGAAATGACACAAAAAGAATATTGATCAAGTGTATATTTTGTTCAGATTGTAAGACCGGTAATTTTCAACTTTTACTTTTATCCTTCTTTTTTTTAATTTAAATTGATATTCATGTCACTTATTTTACACTTTCAAAATAAACTCTTTTTAGCTAATTAACTCAAATTAAGACAACATTTTAATAGTTTCACTAGCTGACCAATTAAGGAATAACAGTACTGTAGTAAAAATGCGCGCAATTGTAATCAAAAGCTGCGCGCAAACGTAATGATTTTTGCGCGCAAATGTAGTGGTAATGCGCGCAAACGTAATTCACCGATAGTTGAAATCGTTAACTTATCACGACATTAGATGTGGATGTTACGAGTTACAACACTCAATGCGGCTCTAGCCGGCTTTCATTATTCCGATGCGGACAGTATTGAAAGTGACACAAAAAGGATATTGATCAAGTTTCTTTTCTGTTTCCAATATAAATGAGAACCGGTAATTTACAAGTGTTAATTTTTATCTTTTGCTACTCAAGTAATTACAAACTATCTTTTAAATCAAAATTCATGAAACTAACATAGTCAAAATAAACTTTTATTAGATGGTTTCAACAAAAAAACAAAATTGACCATCACCAGTTTCATTTAACATTTAAAACAGTTTGTATACATCAGGGTATCGATGTGTCATCAGTAAACCAACTAATCTTAAGACTTACCTTCGGCCATTATACGACTGAGTTATGATCTTTTATAAAAATCTGTTTGACAAAATGTCAGCTGTTGTAGTTTCACTCGTTGACAACTGCAAATATTAAGCTTGCCGATTGCTTGAAACAAATAATAAGTTTAATAATGTCTGGTTAAATTTTTTTTGGAAAACAATTAGAAGGAAATTGTATATCTTCCTTATCCATGCGACACTTAACAGTTCAAAAAGTTCAAAGTTTTCTTTTCAAATTTTAGGTTAGTGTGAACCGATACCCAGTTAAACATTGTATGTTGAAATTGGAAGCGCTGAAGCAAAAACAATTTATGTATACAAAACATATTAAATGCATTGTTGGTCCATAGTACGTCTTTGCAAGAAAAGAAAACATGATCCAGATATATATTAATACAAAAAGACATGTCGTTAGACCATTTTAGATCGTTTTTCTAATTGCAGCTCATACAAAAACATATAATCATCATATCACTTAAGGAGGCTCGAGGGTACAAAAAAAAATCAGCAAAAATAGATAAATTTGTTTTCTTTCATTACAAATTTTATTTATTACACTATTAGTTGTAACTTCATGATACTGTACAAAAATGAACCAAAAAATAAACTCGTTTTGACCCCAGATGACTTTTTAAATGTTTATATCATTGAAAAAGCTCCAAATTATCTTCCAGTGGTGAACAATGTCATTGTTTTGCAAAAAATTGAAATAACTTTTTTTTATGATCGGTGACCTATATTTTTTTTTCAAATGAACTGTACTTAAACTAAACTAATGTAAAATTAAAGCTATCTGTATAAATTTAGTTCTTTTTTTATTTCGATTTTACCTTTTTTTCTTCTAATAGTTAAACAGAAAAAAAAATACCTTTACAAAAATGCTTGCTTTTTTCAAAGGCAGATTGTGAGCTTAAATGAACAAAACTCAGTCTCCGAATAGTTGTATGTGCTATTTAGCCAATGGAAACACTTTATTGGACAAGGGAACACTGTCGATGTTTTGAAAACAAGACCGTAGTTATATTATGATATGTTTAAATAGAGTCTTTAGAACATGTATAACTGTCTTTATTTAAGAATTGAATGCTTCTTTTTGTAAATTTATTGGGGTGTAAAAGCGTTGACCGAAGTACATTTTGTATGAAGCGCGGAAGCGCTTCATTCTAAAAATGTACGCACGGTCAACGCTTTTACAACCCTATAAAGTTACAAAAAGAAGCATTCAATACTTATAATTACATTTTTTAGCTATGATCATGAAAACACGAATTTTATATATTTTATTATTTAATTCACCTGTGCACTTTATTGTTGGAGCACGTGTTATCATGAATGAAAAGTTGTATTGAGCAATGCAACTGCTTACGGAATAACACGTGATGTGCAGTTAGCCAATCAGAATAAAATATTATAAAGAAACATACATCTAATGTAATTATATAGTATTACAAGTCGCTAACACCATTCTTTTATATCCTATAATAGTAAAGTCAAAAAAATTTTATAGGCAATAATGAGCAGCTTAATAGGACATGTTTTTTTCTTCTTTTTAATCTCATCAATGATTAGAAAATTCTTCTTTCAATCACAGTTAAGAAAAATTATATTTAGTACTACTACTAATAATAGTATATACTTAGACTGTTATTCAAAACCATCATAGCTTTTATTTTAGAATTAACATATACAAATCGGCGTTTTGCATTTGCGCCGATCTGCATTTCATTTGCGCCGATTTTTTCTTTCATTTGCGCCGATATTTTCTTTCATTTGCGCCGATTTTTTTACAGGTAAATTACAGGTAAATGTTATTTTGCATTTATCTTCATAGACCTCTTCCGTTAGCCAGATGTACAGATGGCCATTTACCAATGTCATTTAATTTGTCTTTATACTCTGTGCTCAACCCAATAGACCGGATTTTCCTCCACCAGTTCTGAGCCAGATTAAAACGACAATCATTTTTTCTAAATTGTGGAAAAGCGTCCATAATTGCGTTTTGCATTGCTTGTTCAAAGTCACGGCCACAAAGGAAAGTTGTTTTTGACGGCAGGGATCGCAAATTATTTTCCACATCACTTCATAATAATGTTCATCTTTCGCTGGGAAGAGGGCGTAAATAACAGATACGTATTTTCCATTTTTAGATCCGTGTAAAGTATATAACTGATAAAAGTATTTTTTTTAAATCGGCGCACATGCCATACGCCCATACAAATATAGTAACATCAGTGATTAATTTCAAACAGTGGAGTCATTGTTAGGTTAGTAAACTACCCTCCTTTAAGAGTTGACTAGTCCGACGGATAACCAATCTATCTGTCTGTTGGACTAGGCTACTTCAAAAGGAGGATAGTATACCTTACCTAAAAATAATTTCGCGGTTCAGCTAGCAAGCAAGCTAACCAAAGATATTACCTTTAGCAACATACTCATTGAAATTGGCTGTAATATTTGGAAATCTTTTAAAACCTTATAGGATTTCCTCTGTTCATTTAAATTAATTATAAGGAGGCTACCTGTTTAAACTTGACAGGTAAAGATGTTCTGCAAAATACCTTCTTCCTTTATCACCATTCAATGCCTTTTGTTAAAGATGCACATATAGCTAGGTAATAGTACAGACGTTAAAAGAGCCTCTATCTAAAATATTCTCATGTTTGAATATATATGAATATCATTTATAAGCATGATCAAGTTTGAATACCGATTACCATTTCTTAAATAGCATTCTCATGTTTTAATATTGAAGAAGGATTCGAAGTTTTGTTAAAGTACAGATTCTTTACACATAGCTTCTAATGTTTGAATATTGATTATCATTGGTTAAATCATATCATAAATCATAAGAAGTATGTAATCATATTTTTTCATAATTTTATTGGAGGTGAAATAAAAAAATAAAATATCCTAAATCCTATTAGGTGCTCAGCTGTTCCATCTGAGTTTTTGGACATTGATATAGTTTTATCACTGGCCATTTCTTTAACTTCAGTCATCCCTAAGCGTTTCGGGACAAACTTGATCAAATATATTCATGCCATATAGTTGCCTCTGTAGAAAGTTTGCAAACACCCTGTAGAGCAAATTACACGGAATATTAATATTAAGTATTTGGTACATGGTCGTAGGAGGTCCACCAAAGATTTAATCGCGGATTTCTTGGGATGTAACAGATGGAAAACTCGTGATTATAATTCGAACAGACCAGGTGCAGTGGCAAATATATCATGTATAACTTGTACACAGAGAGGCCCCTGCAACCAGTGCCAAGAAAATAACATTTTATTTTTTCATTGTGCCTTCGGACTTAATGTTTTGAATTGTAGTTTCCCTTTCTATATTCGGTGTGAGCCAAAGCTCCGTGTTGAGGCCGTACCTTGACCTATAATGGATTACCTTTATAAATTGTTACTTTAACGGAGAGTTGTCTCATTGGCACGCATACCACATCTTCCTATATCTATGTGTATAACAGGACTGTAGATTTTCTTTTCTTTTTTGAATACATAGAGTTGCCGGTCCTGTACATGAATAGATCTTCAAGAAAGCAAGGTTCTAATTTTATAAGGGGTGAAAATGTAGGGTGCAAAAGGAGGGGTTCCACAGGGAATAGTTTTATACGCATAATAACTTTAGCAGGGGTGTCTGTGTTCTTCAAAACAGTGTTATATCCGTCTCAGTCTCTCTACCTTACATACAAAAAAGCAAGCACTGTCTTGACTGACATGTAAATTTTCTTTAGTATTTTCATTACAATTGCTCCTAGTCGTTTCATTTTAGAATCGATTGTAAAAAGAAATAAATAAAAAAAAGAACAAAAGAACACATGGATGATTGTGATATTGTAATTACCATTCACTGGCAAATATTTCAAACATATTAAGGCGAGATCATGTTAAGATGTTTTGAATATAAACCATCAGGCTTGTTTTGTACCAGACACACTCAATTTTTGTACGTGCCACTTTACAAGACAACAGTCCGCAAGAAGAAATTATTTATAAGTTATATGGTTATATTTAACCAATTAGTCAGCTTATAAAGCAAGAGGCTTATCTTCGGTCATTATACGACTTTATTAGGGAGCGACCATTTGACTTTCAAGGGGAAAGGGGGGGGGGGTTAGTTATATTTTTTTTCTAACAAGAAAATCCATTCTAATCTCTAATTTGATGAAAATATTCTGGTGAAGCAAATATTCAGAATGCATATTCCCCCATACTGCTCCCTTAAGATCTTTTGTATAATTCCTTTAACAAAATGTCAACTGTTGTAGTAACACTAGTCAACAACTACAAAACTGCACACTTATTACATTGAATACAATGATTAACATTGATGACCTAGTGAATTGAAAACCGATAATTTCACATGTGAAATAAACATGGTTATTTCTGACTTCTCTGACGTCATACAACAATACCCGTTGTCATGACTTCGGATCGAAACAAATTCTGAATGATTAGGAAAAGATATAGTTCCTTACATTTTTAACTTTAATTTCAGAAAAAAACATTTGCCAATGTAATAAAAAGAATAAGTTATCAAAGAATTCAAATAACGAATTATATTTAACTCGTGACCGAACAACACTGATTTATATAAGTAATGTATGCGCTACGCATGTAGTGTACGTGTTGTTCGATCTCTAGTCGAATATTTTTCTCTATTTAGATTCTTCTAAAATCATCGAACAAAACAAATAAGTTGTATTAATGTTCCCGGTTAAATATGTATTGAAAACAATTTGAAGTTAGTGTATGTCTTCCTTCTTTTAAATTATGAAGTAGGGGTCTCGTTGGGTTTAAATAACAAATGGAATTTCTGGAGTTCGGCCGGTTTATTGACAGAGAATATAAAAAAAATGAAATACAAAACAAACACATGCATAAGTAACATATCAATACAAACACGATAACATGCATACTTAAATATCTCGGTCAGTCCAGCGTCCTATAAATTCGTTATACGGTTAACTACTGACCCCCTACGGATCCATAGGATCCGGCCTCACCCCCTATGGATTTTACTAACCCTCTATAGATCCGTATGGGGTCAGTAGCGAACCATATAACTTATAATATGTCACGGAAAACGCTTTTCAGTTTCGTTGCGTGTTTCAACGAAATATAATTAAGGAAGTTCGCTTATTTGTTTTTCAAAATAACAAGTTTTCTTAAAGATTGTCATACAATGATAGTATATAAACAAAAGAAATTAAGAAGCAGAACACAAGATATGGTCTTTGTGCGTGTTTTCGAGATATAAATCATTGAAAAAAAGGTGGGAAATAATTCTATCTAGACTTTTTAAAGTACACGGAAATACACGGAAATTCACAATTTCGAATTCTTTAAAAATAAATGAAATAAATAATAAACGCACTGTAAATAAACGTGTAAAGAATCTAAACACTCTTTTGTAACACTTCTGAAATGCATGAGTATGTTCTAAATATTTACATTGTTGTTCCACTTTTCAACATTATAAGTGCATATTTTTAAAATTATGTGAAATGATAGTGTGCATCCTTTGAACGCCCATCGTTTGATTCTAGATTATGTCCTGGTGAGAAAAAAAAATGAACGCTGTTTGCTTTCACGCGTTAAAAGCCTTGTAATACTTCTGGATCGTTTTGTCTGTATACAAATATGTGTTAATAACCATAAAACGTATAGTGTGTACTACAGGAAAACATTTTACATGTTTCAGAAAAAAGTGTGGTTTTTGAAAAATGATCATTTAACTACAGAAAAAAATCTTTGTAGACGAAACACACGTCTGCCATATTAAAGTGTATGTCTGGTATCTTTAATAGCTATTAGCTTGTCATAATTTTCTATTGCATTGTTTATTTGTGTGTTTCTCTGTCCTATATGTTCTTCCATATATTTGTATTGCAGTCCTGTCATGTAATATTGTCATTTTAGTGTTATATTTAACATTGACACTGTTGCGGGAGGTTTGGCTGGCCACGAAGCTGGGTTCGGCCCACCCTTTTTCATTGAAATGTCCTGTGCCAAGTCAGGAAAATGGCTATTGTAGTATAAGTGTTTGTTTCTCTGTTGTGTTGTGTCGTTTTTCTCCTCTTATATTTGATGTGTTTCACTCAGTTTTGGTTTGTGGCCCGGATTGATGTTTTCTGAATCGATTTATGAATTTCAAACAACGGTATACTACTTTTACCTTTATGTTTCTCTGTTTGATTTAAAGAGGCGAAATTTAAAACCAGTATTATCATTGGATAGAAAAGTGGCTTTTATCAGCACAGTTTATAGATTCGAACATTGTAAACATACAAATTCAGTACAACTGAGTTGCTTAAACGCGCAATTATTAAAAGAAATAATCCATGATTTTATATACTATATCTATCATCATATGAATTCGTACAAAAACTACAAATTGTGCGCTAATTGTGGTAACGTTCTTTTATAAATAGAGAGGTTGGTAAAAAACTGATTCAAACCTGGACCTCAAATATCAGAAATTAATATTTACACTTCACTACTGTAAATAAATTATTTGACATATTTTTGGCAATTGCAAGTGTTTTACAACCTTCTATTTATTCACTGCATATGATAGCAAACAGTTTTGTTAATAAAGTTTCTTCAAAGTTAATAAGACATGAATAGATGTTACAGTTTATTAAGTTATGAAGCTTGTTTTTGCAGTTTTGCAGTTAACTAAATCATGAAGTTGGTGGTAAACTTTACTCATATATTCAATAGTATATGCATTCAACATTTCAATCAAAGCAATTACCAATTACAATAGAGGGGTCACAATACACACAATAAAATCACTCTGTATTTAGTGTTATGGTAAACGAAGATGATGAGCTTTCAAGTAATCCGAGGTTGTTTCTACTGCCACTGTTTCTTCAAAGTATTGGAGAATTTTCTTATCGTCTATTTCTCTTTTTTGTCTTTCTGTTTCTAGTCCAGTGGCATCAAAAAAATATTTCCAGTTGTCATCTGTGAGGACGTCAAGTTTTATACCACTTTTCAAAAGATTTTTCAAACCGGCCTTATTATTATTTTTGTAATGTTTATAGAAGTTTGAAAATGTGATTTTTAACTCAATTTCAAAGTCTTTTGGATCAACATTACTACCGTGAGTTTTTCTTTCTTCCAGAATGTGTTTTTTAAGTTGACATAATTCGACAGAACAATTATAACATGGTGAGTAACTTTGAATGACTTCTATGGTGTGTATACGATGATACTGATGAATTTCACGCAGTTGTTCCATCATAATCGGTTCAGCATGTTTCCCTTTAGGAAAACGATATGACTTTGGCTCATTGTCTACCCTTTGCCAAGTATTCTCTGGAATATCCGTATTCTTATCTGCTGCATCTGAGCTGTATTTATACAGAAGAATTGTGGAACGAGGCCAGTCTTCACCTTTTATATACTTAGATGTAGTTGCAAAATGAAAACGAAATTCCTTTAATGATACAAGTTGCTCTTTATTTCCAACTAAATAAAAAATACATTTCAATTTAAAATGCATGTATGTAGACTGTCTTTGTTTTTTTTTTATGTATGGTCAATGTTCTGTAACTTTTAAAATTGTAAGCGACCTATCATTAAGATACTTTAATTACAAGACATAAGTTAAAAAGGATCAGGTTGATCAAAAAGTAATGCAATGACATAACACAAATTAGAAGTAAATTTGACTTTTTGCATTACTTGACTTTTTTTTATTGTTTACCTGCTATTTTTCGGGTACTTGAAAGCACATAAAATATAACAATGCTATACATTTGACCGGCATTCAGTCGGACATCAATCTCATTTATATCATTAAACATAAAAATACTACGTATATGAATCCCCAAAGTTCTCTTTCGCCACAAACCTTTAAACCAACGTTTAACGTTGGTAATTCCTTGGTTATAGAAAACAATGAAAAATAATGTTGTTTGGATTTTTGAACTGAGAATTAAATGAAACCAGAATGACAAATTCCAAATAAAAAACACGGAATAGTACATGCCTTCAATTATGTTTTATCGATAAGTCGAAAATCGATGCGTTGAAAGGGTGTCTACCAAAATATCACAATGTTATCGTCCACATTTTTTCTTTGAATTATTAGGGACACGTTGTTACAAATCACCAAAAAGAGTGAAAACAACATTAGTTTTTTCGGAAAACAAGCTTTAGTATCAAATGCAAACGGGCATTTCGATATGTATATTATAAAGAGAAATGTATAAATCATTCAAATAAAGCGATCACATTGTAGTCTTCCTAATGTCAGAGCATCGCTGATTTGACGTTTTTGTAGTTCACAATATGTAGGCGACGTGTTTTTGCGTTTTGTTGCGTTTGAAACGTACATATTTTATTAAAAGAATACCAAAAATATGAATTTACAATATTTTTTTATTTCACCTTGTTTAAATACACTCCTCTTTTCATTATAACATTATTTTTTGTAAGCGGAAGCGCTTCATACTTAAAATGTGCGCACGGTCAACGCTTTTACAACCCTGTGAAGTTTAAAAAAAAAAAGCATTCAATACTTATAATTACATTTTTACCTATAGGATCATGAAAACACGCCTTTTATTTTTTATTTATTTTATTTACCTGTGCACTTTATTGTGGGATCTTGTGTCATCGTGAATGAGAAGTTTTATTGAGTGATACAACTGCTTAAGGAATAACACATGATGTGCAGTTAGCCAATCAGAATAACGTATTGTAATGAAACATACATCTAATGTAATTATTATCAAATACACCGTATCAGCTATGGCGTTTGTACTAATTTCTGATAGAAAAATATAAAAAAAAATCTTGATCTCGTAGAATTTGATATGTCTGAAACCGATAATTCTTTCATTTTATCTGAATATAATGTGGAGTGTTTCAATTTGAAATGATTCAGTCTGTTACTCGTTCTATGAAGTATACATTGATTACATTCACATTGGTTTGTATTTCACAACTTTTGAGTTAGCATTTCGTTTAAAGTATTACAAAGCCTTGCACGACGGAGATTGCACATTCAAATGTAGGTCTACACCATATTAGATCAAAAATGAAATAATGAAGTAAATATCAAAATTTAATCGTATTACTGATTATAAGTTACTGTTAAAAAAAATCGAAAGATCTACTGCTTAATCTTCGATCACAATCTTTGCAATTTTGCAGCAACATAAAGACTTCTGATTTTTCGACCCTTTACAATACAATTCACCATGCTCAGTTTAAAGATCGACTCCATCATCTCATTAAACAGAGCTATTTCTATAAAAATTGGAATTGTAGATACAAATTTAATTAAATTTCTTGATTTGGACTACAATAGTTCATATTTTGTGAAGAACCACCCTGAATCTACCAGAAAATATACTGAAGATGATATTATCAAAATGCTAGACTTTTTGATCGACAATATATTTGTTGAGTTTAGAGGATTCATATTTCAACAGACAATCGGTATTTCAATGGGTACTAATTGTGCACTCCTACTAGCCAATTTGTTTTGTACTCGTATGAAGCAGAATTCATTCAAATCCTTCTTTAAGACAAACAGAAAAAGCATCATGCGAAATTCTTTAATTTCACTTTCCGATATATTGATGATGTCCTATCACTGAATAACCCACATTTCAGCCAATACTTGCATCTCATATAAGTGTGGACTCGCATTACTATAAGACGTGGTACGGTACTTGTCCATCCCAAATTCATGTATTTAGTTTAAATGTTTAATGTTATATTTGTAATTCTCATCGGATTTTGTTCAATGTGTTGACGTCTTTTCTATTATATTTATGTGTTATGGTAAAAAAAAATAATCACCGCCTTCATTTATCAGATTTGATTTCGTTTAACGTAATCAGTACGATATTTTACGTTTGAAGTTAGATTCAAAACAGACCGGACATAGTTTTATAATATAGTTATTTGCTACCTTAGTTTGATATTAATAAGTATTAAAATGTGCTTTGTTATTAAATGCAATATCAGTATTTAGTTCAAATATATAATCTTAAATTAATCCTAATTCTATCTTATTCATTCTTATGTGACGTCATTTTTCATTTTTTGATGATCTGTTTTACAAATTCAAATGACGTCATTTTTTCGTCATTTTTCAGTTTCAAATAGGACGTTACATGGCGTAGAGGTTTAAACGTATTCGGATGTGTCTACTTTTGTGTTTCAAATGTCTGGTTATGTAAATGTATTTCAGTTGTTTCCTGTAATTAGTTAATACTTCAGTTTTATCATGTACATCTTTTGAATATTCATTTTATAAAATTTACTGTTTGCAAAAGTATAAATTATTCTAAATTATAGGGATTTTCTGGTAACTAACAGAAAACCCTTGCCGTTTTTGGCACAACCTTTTTGATCTTTTGGTCCTAGATGCTGTTCAACTTTGTACTCGTTTCGGCTTTCAAACTTTTGTATATGGGCGTCACACGTAGGTCTTGTGTGGACAAAATACACTTCTGGCGTATTAAAATTTTGAACTTGTTGCCTTTTGTTGGCTGTTGTTCGTGTGATTATTTGTCAATTGTGTTCTCCAATTTATTTATATTGTTGTCATTTTAATGTTATATTTCACATGGCCATATAAGTGCGAGGTTTGGCATGCCACAAAACCAGGTTCAACCCACCATTTTTTCCTTTAAAAATGCCCTGTACCAAGTCAGGAATATGGCCATTGTTATATTATAGTTCGTTTCTGTGTGTATTACATTATAACGTTGTGTCGTTTGTTTTCTCTTATTTTTGAGTGTAAATTCACATTGCGATAAGACGTGTCACACGGTACTTGTCTATCCCAAATTCATGTATTTGGTTTTGATGTTATATATATATGTTATATTTGTTATTCTCGTAGGATTTTGTCTATGTGTGTTACATTTTAGTGTTATGTCGTTGTTCTCCTCTTATATTTAATGTGTTTCCCTCGGTTTTAGTTTGTTACCCCGATTTTGCTTTTTGTCCATGGATTTATGAGTTTTGAACAGCGGTATACTACTGTTGCTTTTATATATCCCAGTGAACCTTGAAATTAAGGATACTACTGATTCTAGAAGGACTGATTCATACTTTGATCTTTTCCTCAATTTTGACACAGATGGACGACTTCACATGAAAATCTATGAAACACGGGACTATTTCAACTTCCCAATAATCAATTTCCCATTTCTCAGCAGTAACATACCCTCTGCCCCTTCGTACGGTGTTTACATATCTCAATTAATACGTTATTCTCGTGCATGTTCACACTATACGGACTTCATATACAGGAGTGTGCTCCTAACGCAGATACTGCTCCAACAAAACAAAAAGTAGAAATCGATAATGAGGGTAGACTGAAAACAAAACTTTCCGACAAAAGAGATGCGTTCAGCTTCTCAATTGAGAACTTTCCATTTTTAAGAAGCAAAATTCCAGCAGTGCCTGCATACGGAGTATATATCTCCCAGTTGATACGATATTTTAGGGAGTTGTATTTCCGTTCATTATTTCCTTGATAGAGGGTTACTGCTTTCAAGGAACCTATTAAACCAATTGTTACAAATGTTCAAGATAAAATCATCCCTTCACAATTTTTACGGCCGCCATCGTTCACGAGGAGCTTGACAGTTATGGAATATTCGATTCACAGATGATAACTGATATGTTCCAATTGTCGTAAACAACCCCATCCGCTTTTCCCCGAATGAGTCTTACCAAATTTGACTTGTCACTGGATTTGTACTACATTTTTGTAACATGAGCAACAGACGGGAGCAATATGTGGATAAGGATCGCTATGCTAACTATATCGGACACCCTGTTTTGGTGGAGTTTGTGTTACTCAGTCTTCAGTTCTATATTTTGTGTTTTGTGTACTATCTTTTTGTCTGTTTGTCTTTTTATTTTTAGTTATGGCGTTGTCAGTCTATTTTCGACTAATTAGTGAATGTCCCTTTGGTATATAACTTTCATCTCTTTTGTTTAAATCTTTTTTTACTCAAGACATTCAATCGTTCTTTTCAAATAAAATTCAAGTAACTCACATTTTCAAAATAACTTTTTTAGTTGATTGATCATAATTATAAATCAAATCAAAACAAAATTCATCAAACATTTGATATTTGTGATATATATCAAGAGAACGTTGTGTTATCTGTAAACCAATTAATCTGATTCCATAACTAGAGTCTTACCTTCGGCCATGGATACAGCTAAATTATGATCTTTTATATATTATGTATGACAAAATGTCAACTGTTGTAGTTGTAGTTACACCCGTTGACAACTAAATATGAGAACAAAACATAACAAATGATTCGTTTAAATGTATCTGGTTACAAATTTAAAACTAATTTAATGGTCTTCCTCCTTTCAAATTATGGAGCTGGGTTCGATCTTCGGGTGTAAATAACAAAATTAATGAAACTTTATACACTTGGCATTGTTTATTGCCAGAGAATACAAAAACTCTGAAATAAAAAAAAAACAGTTCGTTAATATTAACATAACAATATACAACATGTACAACAAACTATTAAAATGAACAAATAAATATCAATTCATAATAAGATTTAAAGAAACCTTTTTGGGTGCTGCTCTAACCATTCGATATGCATATATACTTTTGGATATTCATTCATAATCATTTATTAGTGCAGTGAAATAAAATTGAGAATGGAAACGGGGATTGTTTCAAAGAGACAACAACCGGACCAAAAAACTATAAACTGTTTATTTCAGTAAGATTGATCCACGAAATTTATACAATTGCATTTTCCAATTTTTGGCTTAAGTTTCTCAATTTACCGAGGTTTGATTTTAAACATATTTTATTCATTAAGATATGGAAAGGATTGAGCAACAGGCACAGCCTATAAAAGCTCTCTCCATATTACATGTTCAAGGTATAATTCAATTATAACAACTGTATTAAAATAATGCAATATACATGTAGTGGAACATGCATGCTACTTATGAGCACACACGAGCAAATATATGTTTACAGTGTTACTTACTAAATGCAAAGTATATTTAAGTATATAGGCAATTACTCATCATTTATTCAAGAACCTTGAAACATGCAAATATCCTTTATAAGTCATTAGAAATATATATATATGGCTTGAAAGAGACACTAAGCTTGCTTAGTGGATTAAATGAATTAATGTTTAAGTGGAGGAAAAAAAAATAAAAAATAAAACTAAATGAAACAAAAAATAAGTTAGTTTCAAACAAAACGTTGAGTGTCACTGATATATTTATGAACAGATTTAAAAATAGCAATATTCATATCATATGAAAATAATCTGTTTCCAAAAAGTAATAATTCAATATTTATATCACCATTATCAGCAATGGAGTTAATGGAATCAAGAAGGATCTGTCTTACATCATCGTACTTAGGGCAAATGAAAAAGAAATGTTTGTTATCCTCAACAGGGTGATTACAGTTTGCACAAAAAGTGTTCTCGGATAAGAATTGATTAAACAGATGAGATTTTAGGTTGCTAGCATTATTTCTGAGTTGACAATGACTTATATTAAGTTTCCTTATCCCATAGATGAAGGGTTTAAATATATCATCAGTCCTGTAAAACTTTTCCAGTCCACTTCTAAATATACCCAAACTTGGGGATTTTTGTAAACTCAAAGGAAGACTGTTCCAAAGTCTTATAGTGGAAGGAATGAAACTATTGAAATAAGAGCTAGTTCTAGCAAGAGGCGGATGAAAAGTGTTATTTTCATTCCTCAAAGTATAAGGGGTTTGTCTGGGAAGATATGGCTGGACTAACTCATATAAGTATGCAGGTGTCATCCCATTTAATATTTTATAGAATAGTACAAGCTTATGTTTATTACGTCTATTCTCCAGAGTTTCTAAACCTAATTCAATATAAAGTTTTTGTCTGGAGGAATTACGTCGTAAACCGGTAATTATTCTAGCGGCTTCTATCTGAATATTTTCAAGAAGCTCAGACTCGTGCTGGGAGCAATTGCCCCATACAACATCCCCATACTCTAATATAGGTCTAACAAAAGCATAATAAATACGTATAAGTGAACTCCTATCTAATAAATGCTTAACTTGACGAAGCACGGATAGACGAGAGCATGCTTTTTTTATAAATAATATCAATATGTGAGTTCCATGAAGCTGATGACTGAAATGTTATCCCAAGATGACAGTGAATATTTATTTTCTCTACCTCTTCCCCATTTATCCCAAAAAATACAGGTGGGTGTTCCCTTTCCCTTCTTGTAAATACAATATTTTTGGTTTTCTTAGAGTTAAATTGAACAGCCCATGATTTTGCCCAATTTGAGATAACATTCAAGTCACCAGTCAAAGAAGCAGCTGCTACCGAGGTAATAACAAATACATCTTATATATAACAATATTACTTCCATGATATATAACTTTATCATATACTTAGACTAAATAACATATGATTTTTACCGTATGATAATAGCATTAAATTAAAGTATTTTCCATATTTTCCGAATTGGTGCTTAGCGGGCTGATATGAAAAGTTTATCACATGCTTCGATTGTTATCACATGCCTTTCCGTAACGTTATCACATGGCATTCCGGTGATACTCGGCAAATTCCGGAAAATACACCCCAATGCTACGTTTTCAGTGAAAAACATTGCAAAGTAGTGTACAAAACAATTATTTGAAACAATTATCTGGAAGTAGTATGAAATTCAAAACAGTGTAGCTGTGGACATTGATTGACCCATCAAAATCATCCATTGACTGGGACAATTTACGTGAACGTTTGTCTGTAACAACCACTGTTCATGACGTACCTACGATAGACATTTAAACTGTGGGGTCAACAAAGGTTTCTTAACGCCTTTAATTATAAAATAATTCGAAAAATTAATCAGGAATGACCTTTGTGTTTTGATTTATATAATTGATATAAATCAAAATATCGTGTTATTTCTGATTAATTTTTCGAATTACTTTATTTAGGTGTTGAGAACCTTTGGTGACCCCATAGTTTAAGTGTCTTTAAAAAGTACATAGTGAGCATTGGTCGTTACATACAAACGTTCACCTAAATTGTCCCAGTCAATGAATGATTTTAATGTGTCAATCAATGGCCACAGCTACACTGTTTTGAATTTCATACTATATTGTGTAAAATAATTAAATTAAATTAAAAAAAAAATAATTAGATAAATGCATTTTTTAAGTTTTTCTGAAACATAATTTAGAAAGTTACTTTAAAAAAGTTAACTTTTCCAAACAATGTTCATTATGTATATTGTTGAATTATTTTTGTGTCGATTCGTCCATATTAAAATATGTTTTTTTTTTTCTCTGATAGAAAGATATCATATTGAATGTATCAAATTTTGGGTCCGACGTCCGTGAACTTTTTACTCTTTCAACTTCTTTTCGGGAACCACGTAGAAGGATCAATATATAAATCTGTTATTTTTCTCTACTGTTGAAGCATATGATAAAAAGATCATAACATGTCATTTTTCATATCGCATGTATTATCAGCCCTCGGTCAATATCAGCCCTCGAGCCATGCGGCTCTTGGGCTGATATTGAACCTAGGGCTGATAATACATGCGATATGAAAAATGCCATGTAATAATCTGATAATATTATTAATTCGTATATTTAAACAAATTTCATTCGTTTAGGGATAGTCACATGTTAAACTATATTTTCGAAGGTAGAGAGAAAACGGCGGATAGCAAAACGCATATTGACCTGCAAAAAGCATATTGCACGGTTATTTTTAGAATATCTAAAAACCAATATACTTTGTGACGTCATGTAATGAATTTCAGGATATTGTTTAACGTTTTGAAACACATGATATCTGTGATCGATTATTTGACGAAAAAAATCTTCAAATACATAAGATGTCAAAAAAAAAAAAGTAAATGAAATAGCAACTAATATGTTGTTATTGTCAAGGAGATAATGTAATATCTATAAAATTCCAACAAACCTAAATGACGATTTTGACACAAATATGGTCAGAAATGAATAATATAACAAATTTAGCCTTTGTATGAGGTCAATACAGGATATATCGACCCAAAGAAGTATATCGACCTCGGATAAAAAAGTGTTGATACCCACTATAAAAAAAATTCAATGCCATCTTTAAAGTCATATTGATTCATTCCTATTGCTTTCAGGTTATTAATTGAACTCCTGTTTACTGTTCTTTCACTTGGTCATTAACACAAGTAAAAGTTAAGGTGTTAAAAAATGAAATTTTAATTGATTGATTGTTGGTTGCTTAACATCAAGTGGCAAATATGTCATGCATGTTCATGACGATGTATCAATTACACATACTATGCATTATTGCATACAGAAGATTGCAGTCACTATGGCACATCAACCTAAAATCGTAGCTATATGATCACAGTAAATAAGGGTGTACAAGTATTATTTACAGAACTTTAGGTCACAAAACAGAAGACCATATAAGCTTAATCATTAGCCGAGAAGCAATACACATATTTATAACCAACTGTGAACAATGTATCTTGAAACGAAAACGTTCTGACATATCACAACTTGTTGTTAAAACTATTATGTCTGCTGACTTCAACTGTAGAGGACAGAATGACCTTGTAGCTATTAAATTGTTTTCAAAAACTGGAGGACAGGGTTATCTCTCTTGCAAATATAAGGGCTGTTGTAACAATTCGAAGTATAAATGCAAAAGGCGGAATGTAATGTGTAATTCAAGGTGTCATAATTTGCGCACCTGCTCTAACAAATAAGAGCATTGTATATTATTGTATGGTATTGTAAATAGAGTTATCAGTGTGTTTCATATTGATTCGTAATTAAAATGGAAATTATTTTAAATTATCAATTGATTTGAAACTTATTCTATGTAAAATATTGTACAAGTTATAAGTGAAATTAAGCCTGATTTTGTACAAATTATAATGTGTACAGGCACTTTTTATACAAATTACAATTTGTACAAAGTCAAAATACAAGTTATAATTTGTACATTTTTTTTGTACACATTATAATTTGTACATTTTTTTTGTACACATTATAATTTGTACAAAATGATAACTTGTACACATATAGGATATCTGTTATCCGAAATAAAAAAAATATGTTTTTTGGTGATGTTGTACTCTTTTAGACTTTATATATATATATTTATTCATGTATGTATTTTTAAATAATGCATGTGTATCTCATCACCATAGAATATTGTGAAATTCAAGATAACACAACAGTTGTTGCGCAGTATGGACACGGAACTTATGTGACACCAAAAAAGTTCGATAATTTGAAATATTGAAACAATATGATAATAATAATCATAGTAATAACAATCATATCAACGTATTCCCTAATATGCAAATCACTTAAGAATTATTCATAATTAATGAGAGGAAAGTAAACTTTTGTTGTTTCACAGTCATTGTTTGAAATCTGCTCGTACAAATTTTCGTCCGCACATAGCAACCCGCCTTTCAATTAGTCAACTGACAAGATATTTAAAAAATATTGTAAGCATATACAATAGCTTACGATTTTATTGTTTTGTATTCTGTGCATTCTAATAATCAGAATAAGTACTTTAAGAAAGGATGTTTGATAATTATAAATTAAAATACGTTATTCTCGTGCATGTTCACACTATACGGACTTCATATACAGGAGTGTGCTCCTAACGCAGAAACTGCTCCAACAAAACAAAAAGTAGAAATCGATAATGAGGGTAGACTGAAAACAAAACTTTCCGACAAAAGAGATGCGTTCAGCTTCTCAATTGAGAACATATCATAGTTTGACGTCGCGAAAATAACATTTTACGTTAGCAACGTCATTACCTCCCCTGTAACTGTATTTTATATTTTTATAAAACTGTAAATAGCGCAATTTTGAAGTTTAATTTGGATAAACATGCAGCAAAAAATAACTTTTTTTCCTCTATTCATGAACATTTGAAAAATATAGAGTTATTTCGGAATAAAAAAATTGCATAATTTTTAATGATACTTATAAAATACAGAAATTGCCGATTATTTAACAAAAAACAATTTGTGTTTATCTTTTAAAACAAACAAGTTATGTCTTTCTTTCGAAAAAGAACATCAGTACGGACACAAATCTGAATTTTGAGCAAATATACAAAATTTCGACCTCATTTTACTAAAAAAAGTAGCACATGAAGGTATATTTTTTATTATATATTTGATTTAATCAGGTAAACAATAGCCTATATGCAAATTTTCATCAACTTGTAAATACAGGTTCAAAACTGTATCGTATGCCCTTAAACTTAACATTCATTTCCCGGAAACGTCTCCGATGTGCATCTGGATTTTATCATTTGAAGTTGTCTCCCTTCAAAATTCGTCTGCTGCAACCATAGAAACGTTTCAACAGTTTTTTCTTGCACGAAGTCATTTGCGCGGTCGTAAAACAAATGATTACACCATATTCTACACTTTAGATATATGGGAAATAGCAGTTCGGTGGAAATAAAGGAACTTCCCAATAGAATTCAAAAGACCAGAGTTTTAGGAATCATTTCTGGCGACGCCGAATCCAGGTTTCTGTCACCTCAAGAACTTGTTCAAGATCCAAATGCGTTGTTGAAGCCCAGAAAGAAGACAGGGGACGATAGCTTCGGATTGTCCTTGCGTTATGGATTCTCTCCAAAAATTGGAACGACGCCGCAATATGAGAAATTTCTTGAACGGAAAAAGAAAATCACAAAACAAAGAAAACTGCCACGCCCATTTTATATGAATGTCATCTACCAAGTTCGTCAAAGTAAGATTAACATTGATCCGTATGACAGTGATACTAGAGGATTTAAAGCAAATTCTACTGGTAAATTACCATTGCTTGAAAACAACATGGCCGCAAGAAACATCATGAAACACTTCCAAAGAGATACGAAGTCACAAAGTAACGGATGACTTTCGATGAGTTCAAAGTGTTGTGATTGAACTGCCAAAGTTTTAGAAGCTCACACCTTAATTAAACGCATAATATACATAACCCGTAGATAATAAGTTCTGACCAAGTAACGTCAACTAAGATTTTGGTCGGGACTGAACAATCAATTGGCATATGACATTGCTCATCAACGCATCCTGCTCAAAGACTCCATTTTTATCTTCCCGGCGAGAAATTAATTTCATATATATTATACAACATGTGAACGCTGATTACCGTAAAAACTCTGTAATCCCTTAGTTCAATAAATACTACAAGCAGTCAGATTTATTATGCCTTTTGTGTTTTATGCTTTTTTTTTACGAGACTGTGACATTTTGTCCAATTTTCTGTCGTTTTCGTCGGTGGTTCAGTCTAGTTTATAATTTTTCAAAACTTCATGGAATTAAATAAAAGATTTTTTACGATCAAATTACATTACTCAAGACTTGTTCAAATACTAGTATTTCTTTTCCTTTTTAAATCAGTGTTGAAGTCACTGATAAAGGGACCTCTTTTGCAGTTTATATAAATTTTGCATATCAGGATAGAGTTTGGGGTTTAATTTTTAAACACTCATCAACTACTTTGTCATTTGGTATATGTAATAGACTTTTATGACACTTTGCGGCATGCCAGAATCTTTAGAATTGTATAATTTAAAGATTGTGATTTTATTTGAGCTAACTATCAAAGATGGCCACACTGGCTAGAAAACTTGAAGTTTTCATTTCCATAATTGTGATGTGTCGTTAGCTCGTTAAAAGTTATACATGAGACTACCACAGCGTTGTATTAGACCTATAGTTTTAACAGTCTTGTTTTTCTAAACATTGTTTTGTTCCTACATTTGTAGGAAAACATCAATGAACCGCATCTATTTTCTGCACATTATGTGCTGTTCATTGTTTGTCCATTATCTTCCTTGTAATTTTGTAACATACTTGTATGAAATCCATGAGTTACGGTTACAAATATTAGAGGATTGGGCGGAAAGTTTTTTTCTTTTATCAGGCTTACGGCACTTTCAGCATGCTGGCAGTTACTGTGAGCATTATTTGGTACGATATAATATCCTTTAGGCCACACTTGAAAATATTTTGGTTTGCCCAAACCCTACCCATAGGCCATACATCGAGACAGTGGGTAGGTAGGTAGGTATTTTCTTTCTTTTTTTGTGGGCAAAGAGAAAATTAAGCATCAGATGTTTATTGGTCTTCATGTCTTTCTGAATAAAAAATATAATTCACATCCGGACAATAAAAGATTTTGAGCAGGCAGCTATTTTCTGGGTACGTAGGGTTAGCAGGGCAAACAAACCTATTCTTTTTTATGGCCTTACTATTGTTTTTGCTTACTACTTATAAAAATAAGGAGATGCAGTGTGATTACCAATGAGACAACTATCCGCTTATTAAGTTCAAATGAAATGGATGATGCAATTATAGACATCTACGACATTCAGCAACGAGAAAAACCATGCATACCGTATAGTTGGCTAAGGAAGGCGTCGCGTTAAAAATATGAACACTTCAGTGGCGGATCCAGGATGAAGGGGAGGGGAGATCTGGGGGTTGAAAATATCAGAAGGGGATACTTATGTAGCGACAAGAAACATTAGTTGTAAAAAAATCCAGGGAAAACCATGGCTTAAAGAAAGATAAAATAAAAAAGCCGAACAGAGAAAAAAAACATCCATCGCCAAAATCAAGGGTTGAAAGGTGTAAATGGAGTCCAGTTAACTGTTCTTGTTTCATTAAGGATACCTTTCGTGTTGCTCGTGGCATGTACAAATCTAGTGATAATTCACATCGATGACAGCTAAATTGAGTTGAATAGGACGGGTTCGTATCTTAAAAAGAAGTCACATGTATATTTTGTCATTTTGGATAATTTGATGGCAGATCTTTGTTAATCTGTTAATTTCGTTCACTTCTTTTCTAGACAATGGGCTATATAGGATTTGGTGAAATGTATAGACATCCATCTATTGCTATTGTTAAATATTGACAATATAATCATAATCTTTATTGCAAAATTACACCCATAAGGGTCGACCAATACAAGCAAACAAATATACATTTTAATTACAACGCAATACAATAGAATACAATAGAACATATTTTGTAAAGTTCAATTATAAATTAATGTATAAAACACAATCACGAGCTTGTCTGACCTCCTCATTTCTAAAGACTGCTTAATGGAGACTCCAATATGACAAACAAGTTCAGGGATGGGGTTTAGAATGTGTTTATGTTTATTAAATGCATCAAGATGTTGAGATGATGGTACATAGTCTTTTAGATAAGCCAAAAAATTAGAACGCAATGATATTTTAATGTCACAATACAACAAGAAATTAAATTTGTCATCTAGAACACCACATTTTTTACATAATATTTGTGCTCTTGGAATGTTTCTGTACCTAATATAGATCTCTTTTAGTGTCAGGGGCGGTTCCAGCCATTTAAAAAAAGGGGGGGGGGGGGGTTTCCCAACCCAGAGTAAAAGGGGGGGGGTCCAGCTATATGCTCCCATTCAAATGCATTGATCGGCAAAAAAAAGGGGGGTCCAACCCCCGGAACCCCCCTCTGGATCCGCGCCTGAGTGTCTTGATCAGTTGTCACATTGCATGCTTTGACAGATACCAAGCATCTCCTTTTGTTTGCCGGTCAGGTTTCTGGAAGTACAAAACCGGCTGATGGAACAGTGATGGAATATTGATGGCGGGCAGACAGTCAGTATAATGAACACCAACTGGAATTGTAGATCTGCATGTAACTATGGAATTGTAGATCTGCATGTAACTATGGAATTGTAGATCTGCATGTAACTATGGAATTGTAGATCTGCATGTAACTATTGAATTGTAGATCTGCATGTACCTATGTAATAGTAAATCTGCATGCAACTATGGAATTGTAGATCTGCATGTAACTATGGAATTGTAGATCTGCATGTAACTATGGAATTGTAGATCTGTATGTAACTATGGAATTGTAGATTTGCATGTGACTATGGAATTGTTTTTAGAAGTTGTTTCCCCAGATGTGCGAACTTTGATTTTTTTTTAACAAAATTTAGAAATGATAATTCCCGTTTTGAGTAATTTAATAAATTCTACTTTTTCAACATAGATCATTTAAACTACACAAAAAGATTGCTGCAAATTTAGAAAAAAGACTGTATACGCCAATTTCGTGTTATCAGCCTTTATACCATAGTTTTCAACCGAGATCGTCGGAATTTCAAAGACAGCTTTTTGTACACCTATTCAGGATTCAAGGGTTGTTTACAGATTCTCCTCCCAATTTCTTGAATTTCACAATTTCATATATGTGATTGCTCATTGTAGAATATTTTTTTGGATGTTTAAGAAAAAATTAAGGTAACACGTTGATTTTAACTCCATCTTTAATCAATTTACTGAAAAAAACTCGGTATAGGGCACAGGCACTTGTTTCTATCCATGGGAAGGTCGACTATCCATCTATTTATATATAGTCGACCTTCCAATGGATAGAAACAAGTGCCTGTGGTATGGGGGTCTTTACTTAGGGAAAATTAGACAGAAACATATACGTGCTGGTATATTGGTAAAATTATGTTGCCTTTATAGACATGTAATTGTGCTTGTGTATGGTTGAAGGTTGTTGCCCATCAAAGGACTTGCCATCTTAAACTAGTATAAATCACACACAGCTTGAGGTAAGACAAAAAGTATTTAAAGTTCCTAATTTTGATTAAGATTGCTGAGAAAGAAATACTGATTATGTTTAGGAAGACTTAAATCGTAACTACTCGTTCTGAACATGCATGTTTGAAATATTTGCCACTGGATGTAAAGCAAACATCAATCAATTAACCTCATGTCAGTTTGTTATATCTTTCAAGATATTGATTATAAACAGGTTCAAAGAACATCAACCAAACGTCGGGTATTTTGATTTATGTGTCAATGACAAAAATGATTTGTTTAAGATGTCTATACTAGTGATTTACACACCTTACAACAGAACCAGGAGTATACACCATCTAAGAATCTGATGAAAACATAATGCCCATAAATGGGGCATAAAAACCTTATAATTCTTTTTCGGTCAGAAGACCCTATAACCGGTTGGCACAAACTGTTGTTGTATGGTTGGGTAGCTGTCTTTTTGGTGTTTATCCAACTTCTTTTCCGTACATTTAAAAAAATTGTAATTATACAACATTGTGAGTTATTGTGTAACATTATTCTAACTATATAGAATTGTTGTGTTTGGCAAACAATGTGAATTTATTAGAATCAACGACACCTATTTTCATCGGTTTGACACTAGACTTTAACAAAACCACAAACCAAATATCCGTGAAAATACAATTTATCCTCAATCCAAGAAAATGGGTACTCAAATTATGTAAATAAATGAAAGCAGATTAAGTAAGCAATCATATTGTCCTTTGTAGAAAAAATGAGGCCAAGGCCAGATGACACCTGCCAGCTAGACATGTACACCTTACAATCATCCCATACACCCAATATAGTAGATCTATTCGCATAAAGTATAAGAAACAAGAATGTGTCCATAGTACACGGATGCCCCACTCGCACTATGATTTTCCATGTTCAGTGGACCGTGAAATTGGGGTCAAAACTTTAATTTGGAATTAAAATTAGAAAGATCATATTATAGGGAACATGTGTACTAAGTTTCAAGTAGTTGTGACTTTAACTTCATCAAAAACTACCTTGACCAAAAACTTTAACCTGAACTTCGCACTTTCATTTTCTATGTTCAGTTGACCATGAAATTGGGGTCAAAACTACAATTTGGCATTAAAATTAGAAAGATCATATCATGGGGAACATGTGTACTAAGTTTCAAGTGGATTGGACTTCAACTTCATCAAAAACTACCTTGACCAAAAACTTTAACCTGAAGTCGGACGAACGAACGAACGGAGGCACAGACCAGAAAACATAATGCCCCTCTACTATCGTAGGTGGGGCATAAAAAAAAGACTAAAACACAAAAACTTAACTACCGGTATAACCACTGAACCATGAAAATGAGGTCAAGGTCATATGACCTCTGCCAGTTGGACATGTAGACTTTACAGTCCTTCCATACACCAAATATTCTAGACCTATTGCTTATAGTATCTGAGATATGGACTTGACCGACAAAACTTAACCTTGTTCACTGATTCATGAAATGAGGTCGAGTGAAAACTGTCTGACGGGCATGAGGACCTTGCAAGATACCAAATATAGTTATCCTATTACTTATAATAAGAGAGAATTTAACATTACAAGAAATATTAACTTTTTTTCAAGTAGTCACTAAACCATGAAAATGAGGCCAAGGACATTGGACATGTGACTGACTGAAACTTCTTAATATAACATGAGGCATCTATATATACAAAATATAAAGCATCCAGGTCTTCCACCTTCAAAAATATAATTTTTTAAGAAGTTAGCTAACACCACTGTAGCCAGCCTTTCCTTTTTAGTATGGAACCTTGTAGTACAATTGCAGAAAGATCCATCTACTTAATCACAAGTTATTATCTGGAAACTAGAAAAATGCTTGTTTTTGGCCCCCACACTCAATCCCAGCCTTCCCTTTCTTAAATGGAACCTTGTAGTACAATTTCAGAGAGATCATTACACTAACACACAAGTTATTGTCTGGAAACTAGAAAAATGCTTGTTTTTGGTCCCTAATCCCAACCTTCTACTTGTGGTATTAAACATTGTGATACAATTTCAGAGCAATCGTAAGACTTATACACATGTTATTATACTGAAACTAGAAAAATGCTTGTTTTTGGCCCCTTTTTGGTCCTTAATTCCTAAACTGTTGGCCCAATAACACCTAAAATAAATCCCAACCTTCTACTTGAGGTATTAAACATTGTGGGACAATTTCAGAGCAATCGAAATACACAAGTTATTATCCTGATATAATACTAGAAAAATTCTTGTTTTGGGCCCTTAATTCCTAAATGGTTCGTAACATCATTCCCAAAATCAATCCCACCTTTCCTTTGGTGGTATCGAACCCTTCTTCAAAATTTCAAAGAGATCCATTTGCTTAAACTAAAGATATTGTCCGGAAACCAATGCGTCTTCGGACGACAATGCAGACGACAATGACATCGTACCATTATATGATTCCAAAACATTTTCTGCGGTCGTATAATGAAGTCACATCATTATGATTGGCTAATATTTCATTGTTTATGATGTTATAAGAAGCAGATCACAAAGTCTTGGTGTTTTCTTTTCTAAAATTTTGTGGTGGCCAGTTTTTTATGTTGGAGGAAGTCAGAGTGCCTGGAGAAAACCCGACCTTCGATAGGAAATCTGACAATCCTAGTCAATTATGATTGGATTCAGTGCACCTGCACGAGCCTGAATCTAACTCACAGCCTCAGTGTTGACTGGCTAGTGATTACAGTAGTAACTATTTAGACCAGTCGGCCAGCAAGGTATTGGAAGGAAAAACAGTTTCACTTAATTTTTCAGCGTAAAACCAGAAAGCATACAACACCACAGACTTTAACAAATAGTTTTTACCATGTGTTTAACGAACACAAACATGACATCAGTCTGAGAAGATTGGCTTAAATGAATTTGAAATCTCTGAATTTTCATTATTTTAATAGCAATGATTCATTAATACAATTATTTCATTCTTGACAAAAAAAATAACATTAAATAAATTAAAAAAAAAAGGTAATACATAGTACAACCAAATCAATGAAAAACACAGACAAAACAAGATTTTTTCTGTATACTGTAAATTAATTATTTCAATTGACTTTACCATTTACATATCATAAAAAAAATATTTCCACTGGACTGTATAATTTTTTTTTGAGAATTATCACATTATAAACACTATTAGAATCGTACATGAACTTTATTTGTGGTTTAACTCAATAATTGTCAAGCAATTGTAAACAATAATGTATGTTTTGATCCTAATATCAACAATGAATTATAATTTTCTAAAACTCAAAACTTATTTTTCAGTAAGCATTTGAAACATGTGAATCACCCAATCAAATTTCTTGATAACCTACTCCAATGGTAGGAATTTGTTCCATTTACTCAAAAGTCATCACAAATGGAATGCAGTAGAATTGGTTCTGGCTTTCTAAATTCTTTGCATGATAATTGTGCATTAAGCCTGCACTGTGTTTTGAAACTCACATTTTACACACTTTAGCAATGCAAGTTTATCTTAGGACCAAAAATTCTTTTAGCAGTGCAACCTTATCTAAGGACTAAAAATTCTCAGGATTAAAGTACTATGATAAAATTTACATCAAGCACGATTTGTTAAGTTTACTTTATATAAATTGATTTGGATTTTATTCATTCTGTTTTGTCTTCCAATATTATATTTTGATTCATTTCATGTCCTCTACACTTTCAAAATCTGTTTCAATAAAATAAACATAAAAAAAGAAGATGTGGTATGATTGCCAATGAGACAACTCTCTACAAGAGACCAAAATGACACAGAAATTAACAACTATAGGTCACTGTACAGCCTTCAACAATGAGCAAAGCCCATACCATTCACTAAAAGATTGCTTAAATCAAATTGCACCACATTATTATGCATAACTTTTTGTAGCACTGTCATGTTTTGTAGAATTTTTAAGGAATTTGAGCAATAAATTAAAATTGTGAGACAGAGTTCACAAATATTTTTAATACTAAATGTATTTATTTACTAACACTCATTAGATTTATTCATTGCGATCCAAATGAAAATTTTCCACAGAGTCATCTCTTCTTGGTCAAGGAATTTAAATATTTGTCTGTTTTATTGTCTCATTGAAAATATACAATACCTATTGTTCTCTGTGTAGTTTATTCACTGGGACATTACAAATTCTTTTAGGAGAAATCTATCACTCATTGATTAATTTATCTGAGTAAAAAAATAATCCTCTAAGTTGATAAAAATACATGTATTATCTCTCACAGAACTGCATGTGATGTGGTATCAGTATACTATATAAATAATTTATTTCCAATCTGTTCTATATAGCACTGATTCAATCATTAAAATTTGAATAAAAAAAAAATATGATTGTTTCTATCAAAATTTACAATGTTTGTTTGTTTCTTTACTAAAAAAATACTTTGAAGGAGGCCTTAATTTAATTATCATTCTTTTCCAGTTTTTATATGACAAACATACAAATAGACAAATTTCAATATGAACAATGTTACAAAGAAAACCCTTTTAATTAACATAAATAAATTGTATGTTTTTATTTTCTTGTATAAGAATAAGGACTACAAGTTTTGGAAAAATGAAATCAGGATACTCAAGGGAGATAATGCACTATACAAGGGGAAGTAAGTCAAATAATTTTAACATCAACCAGCATTGTCTAATCACCCTATACTCTATCCATCCTTAGGGATTATCAACAACATCAATAGTGTGGTAGGTCACACAATACATGATTCATTATATACAGCAAATGTAAAAAAGTGTAAAAATGTGTGTGTTTTTATATGTACTATCTGTGTATTTTATGTACAAGGTAGAGAAAAATTATCAGACTGTTCAATTTTAACCTACTATTTAATAAAATTAAACTAGAGTAACAAAGAGGACAAATAATGACAATACTCTTAAGAAAAGGTTGTGTCTAAATTTATATTTCTCAAATGAGACAAAATTGAAAATAAAATTTGATAATTGTAAACACAATGAAATAATGCCTTGGTAAATTTGAGTACAATATATATTAACAAAACAAACAATCTCAGGCTTCAAGTCAAACAGTTTATATCAGGATAAAATAGAACAGTCTTTTCCTATCTAATATTGTTATGTATTAAGGGTTATAACTGTCCATTAGTTAAGCAATATATCTACAAAGTAGAGGAAAATATTCAGTACAGTGAAAATTGTCTTCACCAAACCCTTTTGGGTAAAAACATCATTTTAGAGAAAGTTGTACCCTTCCAAACAGCCCAAAGAGGTATGAAATTTTTCACTGCATGTTGTAATACAAGTTAGAGATCAATTTAGACAGATATTTTGGTTTTTCAAGGTTCAGATTAGAATTGTTTCACTGTACAGTCCACTAGCCTTGACCTCATTGGAATAATTATAATGATATATTTTATAGTTATAATAATTATGTCCAAATAAGCATACACAAATACAAATCACAAATGTTTTTTTTACATACATATAATAAATTACTACTATTTCAACTGATAAGTGTCAGACCCACAAAACTTTTTCTTGTGAAAACTTATTTCAATGTTACATTTACTTTGTTAGGTTCTTGATACAAATTCTTCGATTCAAACTTGGGATCGAAGTATAAAAAACATACACTGAACATGACATATTTTTTGTTTTATTTGTATACATACATACAATTAAGATGTCCAGAAAATTGTGTTAAAATATTCTTTTGGAGAATTTCAACATTCTTTTTTTTTTGCTATGAACAAAAAGAGATCTGGAGCTTACATCAATGAGACAGCTATCCAACAACACAACAAACAAGAACAACCATTTTGCTTCAACAATAGGGTTTAAATTTGAGTTTTTCTTTGTATCGAAATAACTAAGAATTAGGGTAGACTCTTAAAGTGTAAATCTAACACCAAGAATGATAAATATACCTTCCTTCATCAATAGGGCATGAATTTGTGTTTTCCCAAAGATTTAATAAATTAAAATACAAATTCTTATAGTATGAATAAAGAATGATATACCGTTTTTTCAAAAAAAAAATTTGTTTATCATCTTTTAGAAAATGTAATAAGTTATCATGTTTAACAATTAACACTGATATGTTAAAAATACTATTTTAAGTACTTTTGATAAACTATAAAATATATTATGTGTCATTTACACATCTGTATTATCTAAAATATATGCTTTTAATAAGACCTTTCTTAATGCAATACAACCTAAAATTGTTATACATTGTAATACCTGTCAACCTATTCCAGAAATTATCAAACTTATAATTTAGTAATCAAATTACCCAGTATTGAACATTTCACATTAAGGATTTTTCTTTATTTTGTTACCCGTGACCTATTTTTATACAGTTTAATCTTCTTTTTTTTAACTTCACACAAAAATGTCAGAAAACTACTTTTTCTGTAAAATCAAGGATTTGTATAGTAAGACTTACAATACAATTTCTTGGTAAAATTATGTCTAAAAAAGAAAAATATGAAGCACAGAGAAGTACCTTTATTTTCTTCCATAACTGCTGTGAACCAGTCACATAATATATGAAAATGTTGAAAAACTAACTTTTAGCAGAGAACATTTTTGAACTAAATTTTCTCTAATTGAAAACTATATTTAGTGTAAAATATGTACGGTTTTATACAAAAGCCGATTAATGCTTAGTTGACAATACTTTGGAAAGCTTATACAAAAGCCAAATGCTTATTCCTTCAAGTATCATATACTATTGTTTCTATCAAAAACTGTATAAACTTTATAAAAAAAACTTAATACAAATATTCTTTAACAATTAAAATCTTTTGTCAAAATGCTTAAAATGTTTCCATCAGAAAATACAAATTTTGAAATGCCTGGTCTGTTATCACTATGGGTTAATGTGAAAGTTTCAAAGTTTATCAATCTATATTTTTTTGATAACTCCTTAAATGCCTTAAGACATTTTAAGAAATGTGAAACTTGTTCTTTTAAGTCCTTATTTCATACATATAATTTATAATATATATAAATATAAATGTGACTTCATCCAATCATCAGGACATCAAACTTACCCTGGTTCAAAAACATGTTTTTGAACAATAAATATAATCTATAAATACATTACATATAAAAAATCGTACAATAAATTTGCAGATGGAATTTTGTCTCAAAAAAACACAAGCATAAAATCCCTTTGTCAAAAAAATCCACTTCCAGCGAAACCATTTTCTAAAATACTCTGAGAGCAAGCTTTAAGTCTCTTTCCTCCTAAGGGGTTGTACACGAAATTGGAATTCTGGGTTGTGTCTGCAAACACTCTCTTCTCACAAGGCCGCCGGGCATAAAAGATATCCTGGAATTCTGATCCCTGACTATTGGTTAAGTAACTGTAGGCGGCCGCATTGTCACGACGGAAACTTCCTGCTGAAGTCGCCATAAAGATATCGCCTGCTGTGTACGTCTGCGAGGATGAGGCAAATTGTGCCATAAACTCTTCAGGAGGCTTCTCTGTTCCCTGAAAAAGACAAAACATTCTGTAACTCTCTTGAAAGTCTTGTTTATTTCATTCTTAAACCTTTAAAAATAAAATTGTATACAATAGCTGCTACCCCTATATTAACATAAACCCTGTCAATGTGAATCACTTGCAATTGACTGAATTTAATCTATACACTGACACTAATTGTAATTTTATTCCTCATAAAATAAAAAATTGAATTCTCTGATTTTTTTTGGTCATGTTTGTGACATACAGACAAGTCATTCCCTCTCTATATTTTGTTTACCCATACAATTGAAAAAACACTGAATACAGTAAAACCTGATTTAGAGTGCATCAGTAGTAAGCAAAAACCTATAATTTGTTATCCCTTTGTTGTGTATTTCAAATAGATTTAACCTTATTTAGAGACCACCTGTCTTATGAGACCAATTTTTACCTCCCCCATAATTATTTTGAGTGGTCTCTTAAAACAGGGTTCACTTTATGTGATTTAAAGTTACCTCTGCATTAGCAATAGCACAATACACCTCATCAAACTGTGACGCTAACTTGTTGTTAGAGTTAGCCTCGTGTAAAACTTGACTCAGGCGTTGTATTTCTTTCTGTAATAAAGGGGACTTATCAGGTAAACCATGATGCTGAACAAATTCTGAAAATTTCCGACAAGCTTGGGCGAGGTCATGTGACTTCTTACGCTGCTGCCGTAAGATTTGTAGTTTGGAAATGTCTGCCGAATCTTTCTTGTTTGATAGTTCATGACAGTATTCCTGGTATGCTTGAAGTTCAGGGTAATATTCGGGTGGAATTTTTTTAATATCACATAACTGCATTAAAATGTCCATCTTTTTCTGTAAGACTTCTAAAGTGTCTTTTGGAGTGTTGTTAGGATCTTTCCAGACAAGACTTGTCGGCCATTTTTGTGGTTTTTTGTCTGGTGTCCAAATCTGTGATGAGCTTTGTGGATTCTGGCCAATACAAATTCGTGAAAATTTTGGAACGATATCCCTCAAGAAATGGGTAAGTATGGTTTTAGTCTGCTCTTCTCCATTCTCGGAATCTGTCTTCAAATTACAACATGGGCATTTTCCACTGGCACTTAAGTTTCGTTTTGGCTTTTTCATCAGAGGTCTGTGGTTTTGTGTGTTACAAGCATGGAAATGGTCTTCAAATGCCTGTAAAACAGAAAATTATCTCTATACATTTGTGCATGTATAAAATTAAAAGTGAGAATGTATGTCAAAGAGATGAGTAGTGTGTCTACTTTTTACTAAATGATTATGGGTTATGTAAATACTGCTTAAACTATCACCAAGGTTAAAAACTATTAACAGAAACGTAACATTAAAACTTCCACCAAAGGGTATCATCAGGTCAGTAGTCAGCACTTCTGTGTTGATATGTATTATCATTTACATGGTAAATAATCATAAATTAACAGCTTATAAAAGTTTGAATTTTTTTCCAAATACTAAGGATTTTTTATCCGAGGAATAAATTACTTTACATGTAACTGTATTTGGCAAAATCTTTCATAATTTTTTAGTCCTCCCGCTCTTCATGATCACTTTCCATTTGGTTTTTATAACTTTCTTGTTTTCAGCATCGATCTCTGATTAGTTTTTTTATAGATAAAATGTGTTAATTAAAACTAGAGGCTCTAAAGAGCCTGTGTCGCTCACCTTGGTCTATGTGAATATTAAACAAGTGATTATCCAGATATCCCTCAGGCATTAGAACTGTATTGGATTATACTATAAAAAGCCTGAGGGTTATGCAAATACATGCATTTGATTATAATTGCTAAAAAAAATGGTGTCAGGCTTTAAAAATGATCACAGTTTTGAACGATGGCGGAAGACAATTGAATGATGGCACGAGTGATTTGACGATGGCGCAAGAAATTTGGACGATGGCGGGGCGCCATCATTAAACAGGCCATGGAGATCCCTGAATATGTACTTTATCTTATCATGCTTATTATATAAATACAAAATTTGATATACATGTACTTACATGTAAACGTCTGAGAAACATGAAGCAGAGACTGGCCACTCTAAAATTACTTGTAGGCTTCTCATGCTTGTTGTGTTCATCGTGTTCATTGTTGCCATGGTGATTATTCCCATGACGTGTTTGGTGTGGTCTGATTGGTCCCTAGAATTAAACACACAAGCTTTGTGAAGTTAATACAACTATATGTATCTTGCATAAATATACAAATGTACATGTACATGGTATGTAAAAATAGTAACAAATTAATATAATTCTGATGTACATGCATTTAAAGGCTGTTCCATAAAAAAACATACATGGGAGTTCACTTCTAAATCTCAACCATGGGGGGTATATATATACATATCATCTATGTTTTTGCAGTGAAAATGTAAGGGAATTTTTAATTTGTTTTTATCATGTCTGTAGGTTGTGACCCCATATATAGTGTTGTTTCATATTAATTCAGCATGATTAGTAAATATTGTAAAAGAAATTCATAGCACACAAAAATGTTACACATTCGGCAACATACACATATTAGACCATTCATTTTCCCGTTTGAATGGTTTTACACTTGTAATTTTGGGGCCCTTTATAGCTTTTTGTTTGGTGTGAGCCAAGGCTCCGTGTTGAAGGCCGTACATTGACCTATAATGGTTTACTTTTATAAATTGTTATTTGGATGGAGAATTGTCTCATTGGCACTTATCCCATCTTCCTATATCTATGTATTCACTTATAGGGTCTTTGCATAGGAATCAAACACATTTATATTAAAACCAGTTGTTGGCATGACACAGGTCATGTTCTTCTCATATATTTTATGATAGTATAATACTAAACCCCTAACGGGAGGGATTGTGCCTGATATTCATATGATGAAGACATATTCTTTCAATCAGTTTAATTGAGGTCTGGAGCTTGCATGTCAGTTACTGCTACTAGCACTAGTCTGTTGTTATTTATGTATTATTGTCATTTTGTTTATTTTCTCTTGTTACCTCTTCTGACATCGGACTCTGACTTCTTTTGAACTGAATTTTACTGTGCGTTTTGTAATGCTTTTATTTTTCTATATTGGCTAGAGGTATACATGTAGGGGAGGGTTGAGATGTCAAAAAACATGTTTAACCCAGCTGCATTTTTACGCCTGTCCCAAGTCAGGACCCTCTGGCCTGTGTTAGACTTAATCTTGTATGATTTTTAATTTTAGTTTCTTGTGTATAATTGAGTGTTTAGTATGACGTCCATTATCACTGAACTAGTATAGATATTTGTTTAGCAGTCAGGGGACTTACTTAAATGAGTGAATTTTTAAATCACTGATCCAAGTAACATTATTTCCATAAAGGTTGGAAGTAAGAGTTGTCTTTCTTTAATAATCATCTATTTAAGCAGTACAATATAATCACTAGAAGAAGTGATTTAATTTTACTGTAGCTTTAAAAATAGAATACTAATGATCCAGGGACTAATTATGTTTCTAAACTTATCAGAACCAACATCTGTGTAGTCTAGGATGACCAGGTCATGTCAGGTGATGACCTTGTACTGAATCTAGGATAATGACATAACAATCACTTTTTTAAGTATCATACCTCAATTTTGTCCCAAAAATCACTTCTTTCAGTATCATTATTTTAATAACCTCCACTAATTTCAACACCCCTGAACAGTGAAATTTTATTACATAATCTGAAAGATGAAACCTTGAACTTTACAGGAAAAATACTCCCACTGCTGGGATAAATCTGTTAAGAAAGTATCTGTTCATTATGTAAAGCCATTATTATAGCATTTTTTCTACTAAAATAGAATGTGCAGCTAAATGATAGCATCAAAGGCATAAACCTTGCTACTTAAAAGAAGCAAAAAAATCATTTTTTTTTCAATTTTACTAATGAACAGATATTTTTTTAAACCTATGTGTTTAAAATTTTTGTAAAACTACAAAATCACAATTTGTGACAAAACTTTGAATTTGCTACTCAAATGAGTGATTTAAAAATCACTTATTTCAATAAGTCCCCTGACTGTTTAGGGGCCAGTTTAAGGACGCCTCCGGGTGCCGGAGTTTCTCACTACAATGAAGACCTATTGGTGACCTTCTTCTGTTGTCTGTTCTATGGTCGGTCGGATTGTTGTCTCTTTGACACATTCCCCGTTTCCATTCTCAATATCATGTTTATTGTATATAGCTGTTAACTTTTAGATCATTTTGTTTTCGGTGGAGAAGTGTCTCATTATCATACCACATCTTCATGATTATATTAAACTCATAACGTCACAAGTATCAATTCCTTCACAGACAAATAGTATTCCTGTAATACTTTAATTTGTATCAAATATCTTAGGCATCTTCTGTTATCTTTTTAAATTTTACTGTGTTATGAAAACTGGATTCAACATTCCAAAATAATAAAATCTGACTGTAAGATCTAGAGTCAGTGGAATAAACATCATTTGATGTAAAAATAATCTTTTTTATTGATCTGTTACAGGGAAATAACTCACGTTGTTGATTCTTGACAGGAAAACAAAACAAATACTGATCTTCCGAAAAATTCTTTTCATTCTGTGTTGTACTGGATTGACAGGCATCTTAAACTAGAAAAGAAAAAAATTATGGCAATTCAATCATCAATGTACACAAAAACATGTACATGTTAGAGGCAGACAGATTTAGAGGGGAGGGTGCCTAGGCACCACTGTTGTGGGAAAAATATGGTTGATTGTATAGGGAATCACTAAGGCATGACTGGGGAAAAGTATATTATATTGGGACTAAGTCTCCAATTACAGTAGAAAATCAGTCTAATACAACATTGTACAATGTATTTATAAATGAACTCAAAATCCTTTACTTTATATTTCAGACTTATGTATTTCTCCGCATTTGTGCAGAAATCTCTTTGTTTCTCATGGTCTTGTTTGCCATGAGACTGAGGATAAAGTATATATTTATCAGTCTAGGAAGGATCAGCAATACAATTTCATTTTAATCATTCTTCTAATATGAAAAGCTACCTGATGATAACGTTTCTTTGTTTACATTGAAAATGAAGGAACTCGATGACTAAACAGGAATCCTCTACTATTTTACACTTAAAAAGCCGAAGAGTAAGTCGAGAACCAATTTACCCAATGATGTCACATGTATTGATCTAAAATCCCTAACATCAGGACCAATCTTACCTTTTTATTTTAACATTAAAATATGTTTGAAAAAAAATAAATTGATACAGACTTCGTCCCTTTTGGCAGGTAACTCCTACCTAATATTACATGCAATCAATAAGTATGTAACACCTGTTTCATATTAATGCTGATTTAGTAATTATTTATTATTATCATTTTTCAAAAACAATAGTCAATACTAGACAATACTTATACATAATTTCATTCCAGTATTGCAGTAGCCTCAGTTTAGGTGATCAATCTTGTGAATTATCTTTAAGAGGGATGGTATTATTGCTTTAATTGTCCATTATGTGCTATTACACCTGACATTATTTGTAAATAAAGGAGATTTGTTTATTTATTGATAAGGTGTCAGGTTTACCTTGGACCATAATGCACTATTTTCAGGTTGTCAGATTGATTAATATACTTATTTAATAAATAGATGCATATTGTTGCGGAAACGCTTTACCTTGTTTCCTTAGATTCGTCAGAAGACAGAATTTATTACATTTTATCAACGAAAACAATCTAAACCTGAGCTCAAAATGGCTTCCTGTCAACATTGGGGAATCCCCTATCAATATAATCTGGATCACCTACACGCTTTAAAAAAAAATCAAAGATTGCGAATCAATCATTCAATGAACTAGTCTTAATTAAGGTGGTATGGGAGTCTAAAATAAAAATGATAGAATTTGTTCATACTTTGCCAAAACGTTGTATCTATTGATACATGTTGAAAAATATAATAAAAATGATAGGTCACCGCGCATTTTCTCAAGCTACAGGACGGGACAAAATGACACATTTTGTATGGATTATACAGGAAAAAACACCATTTTGTGATTAGAAACTAAACAAAATGATAGAATTGTTAAATACTTCAGGAAAAGATAGCTTTCAGACACTGCTTTGAGAATATCAAAAGAAAAGATAGGGACACCGTACATTTTTTCCGGCTAAAATAAAAAATAGGAAAATTCCATACAGAATCCTTCAGAAAATGCACTTTTTTAGAGTTAACTCCCCTTAAAATGCCAATTTAAAAAAAAAAAAAAAACAACCAAAAATAATTAACATTTGCAAAAATATCAATATTTAGAAGTTATATTCTTATAAATTGGTACTTTTAAATGAAAATGTACATTAAACATCTGCATTCCTGCATAAAATTTTGCTAACTTGATGGAAAATCTGGACCTTTGAATCTCTGTTTTTTACAATCCAAGATGGAGGAAGACACCCATACCCCCTTAATGACCAGAATTTTTTAATGATTATCTTCTTACATTGGCGGATCCGAAGGCAGGGGGCGGGGGGGGGGGGGGTCCAGGGGTTGGAACTTACTCTTATTTGGCCGATCAATGCATTTGAATGGGGACATTTGGAACACCCCACTTTTGTCCTGGGTTGGGAACCCCCTTTTTAAACTAGCTGGATCCGCCCCTGTCTTTAAATATCATATCTTGTTAAAGATTCCAAGATTGTAAAAAGAGGAGAAAAAAATTCAAACAGATTTATCTTACCAGCCGGATAACTGCAATATGTTTTACGGTCGGGTTGGAAACTGTAAGAGTTTATATTTTTTAGCAAAATTTATCATAGGGAACATTTTTAAAATAAAATCAACACTTCATTTATGCAAATCATTATCATAATCATTACAATTTTAAGGACTTAATCATAGACCATTCTCCATATTACTTTAGAAACGGCATTTTATGCAACCGCCTATCATTGCAAACTTTTTTTTCCAATTAATGACTAAGTTGACTACTCTGTGCAGGATCAGAGGCGGATTAAGAAGGGGTGGGAGGGGGGGGGGGGGAACCCGTTCACCTTTGTGGAAAAATTTGGTTGATTATACAGAGAATCATTAAAGCATGAATGGAGCGGCCCCTCTTAGGCAGTACGTGGGTCCCCACGCTATACTTTTTGGATCCGCCACTAAAGATGCATTTTTCATGCTGTAAAACAACACCCAGATTACATACGATATATTTTAGGTAACTAGTTAGACCGAACATCTGTTTCTTCGTGTTTATTTTTGACATTTCATATTTTCTATTTATCATTTGGATTTTTCATATTTTTTTTTATAAATATCAAAGGTCAAAATGAGGAAAATAAAATATGGGAAGGCCGGGTGAAATATGGACGCAGGAGACAGAAAAAATTGGTCTAGTAACTAGTTAGCTAGCTGTTTTTTTTTTTTTGTTTTTTTTTATGAAATCATTTAGTTTTATAGGGAGGGATCATTAATGAAACAGTCGATTATGCCAAACTTGGGAACATAGTAATTTTTCAGCAGAATTTACAAAAAACGACACACATTTTTTGTGTGTTAAATTCTGTTGAAATCACACAGACAACAGAAAAGTCACAGACTGATTGGACCGTTACACGTACATATATTGAAGTTAAAATTGTGCATGATGTATGATGAAAATGTTTGACGATTTATTATTTTTTTCTAGCATTGGGAAACACTTTATGTCAAATTTTCAAATGTGCAGCAAAATTCGTCGATTTGTAGAAGTCGAGTTGACCGTACATTTATTTAGGAAAGACCAAGTAGGCCGTTCTAATGTCACTCTAAAGGTAAGTTTTTTATTTTTAAACCCATTTATTTAGTTAATGTCAACTAATAGGATAATATAGGAATCAAATGTATGATCCATGACGTCTTTGGATAAATTGAACAATTTCATTCAGTCAACAAAAACAATTACAATATGACTGTTTATATAATTTGCCACAATGTCTATACACTATGGAAAGCAATTGGTCTCTATAATTCATATACCGTAGTTATGCTCTTTGGTGAAAATAAACGTGTTTTAGTATGTCCAATCATATTATACATCATTATCCAAATCAGTAGGTATATTTTCTTTTATAAGTTTAAAAATGAAGATACTATTAACTATTACGAATAAGTGCTAAAGTAGATTATAATAAATAAATAAGCTTTATAACCAGCAGGGTTACGGTATACAAACGGGACATATCTCCAATGAGCTTTTAACCGACAAAGCACAACATTGCTGCAATACAACACGCAATACACATACCCAAGTGTTATGTCGTGCTTCTATTTTGTTTTTCCATGGATATGTTTTGTCTACTACCTTTGTCCTATAAAACTGTGAATTTATCACAATGACAATTTCGGCCTTTGATGAAATTTGTGGGTTTAGACTTTAAAAGACATTAATAAAACCCACTACTATTGTATAAGATTCTGGATTAGCGGGTAGTCCTTCATTCTTTTATTTTTTTCAATTTTTAAGACCTTTACTCTATTCTTTATAATTAGCTAACCGTTAGCGTTATTTTCTGTTATTATTTTTTTTTATCTATTTTTTATTTTTAATCACCAATGATTTTTGCACGTTTTAACCATAATTTCTTTTTCTGTGATCCCACGAGACCCCTAATGTGTTGCATAGCTAACTGCTATGAATCGTCACCGTATTTTAACAAAATTTACACGACTGCCAATGGTGGAGCTCAGACTAGCTCCTGCTTTAGTTATTGATCAACTCCGTAACGTTCAAAGTTTGTATTAGGTATTGAACATCACAATATTTGGTATCGAGCAACACGTAAGAGACATCAATTGTGGCAATGTGCATTTGGTGCTTTAAATGTTGTACCGCGTATGCTAATACTACCTCTTTGTCGACCCCTCTAATGTTCGACAATTTTTCTTCTTCGATTCATGGTTGTTGATTGCCCCCTAAGTGTCCTAACCCCCTTTCAACATCTCGTAATGGCATCGACAAACAAACAATCAAGTAATAATTTCGAGAATGCTATATGTTTTATTTCTTTTAGATATTGAAAATCATTCTGTATCATTATATTCTAGTATATATCATTTCCATAACTATTGTTATTTAAATAACGATCACCTATCCAATCAAATGTCTTACAGAATCGACATACTACTTTATGTCATCAATGGTATTTTTATAATAACCCGTACGTGCGTATATATTGCTTGACGTTTTCTTTCACAACATTTTTTTTGGAAGGGATGATTTACAAACAATAAAATGGTGTTTCCATGGGAATCATCTATTTTCCTCTTCATGTCCATATAATTACCTTTTCATATATGAGGCAAAGCAGTAGCGGATCTAGAACTTTTAATAAAAAGGAGTGGGGCCGCTGACTGAAATGCAATCAAAACCCCATGGTACTGACTTGATATCTTAATCTTCTAAATATCACCACCTTTGATATACACAAAATATAGTGCATTGATCATAACATTCTATACATTCTACCCATGATCAATTTATCAATGTCAATAATGCTCAGATATTCAGTTCCAAAATGAAGTTATACTTGTCAAAAAAATTACACAAGCTTTGCAAGGTGTCTGTTAATCATATTTAAGAATTTTTATAATAATTATCTCTCTTTGACCACAATTCTAGTTCAATTAATCACGTTGCACAATCAATGCTTTATACAATGCAAAATTGCTCTCCATTGATAAAAAAAAAGCAATACTCACCCTTCAATGCTTACAAGTATTTTGATTTTCACATTGTATTTCCGTTTTTCTGCAAACTTATGAGTTTAGATTTTTAAATCACATAAAATTTATTTAGAAGACACAAATCATGGTCCCCCCACCCCCCTAAAAAAAGACAAAAAAAGAAGACAAAAACAACCAAAACGAAACAACCAAAAACACCAACAACAAAACTAAGGGAATCATATAAACTCAAAAAGGTGCAAGACCTTCTTCGTTCATTCTTCGAACTCCCTATATACATTGTGCAATAGCCAGATTCTGAATGCACTGCAATCGTAAATGATATGGCCTTCAACCTGTTCTGATAAGAACGCCCATACATGTATATATAATGAGGTTTATTTTGTAAGATGAGACGCCAACTGGCTGTTGTATGTTTTGAATTAACCAATTTTTAGATAAGGATACAGTAGTATAGAGTAAACAAAATATGATATTCACGGCGTGTATGTCTATGTAAGAGGGGCGAAAGATACATGAGGGACAATTATAATCATGCATAGATCGAAAAAAGTTTGCTGCATTCTTCAGAACACTGGTAAGTTCATTTACAAACAAGGTTCATCTTTTTGCTGCTTTGATATAGCATATATTTGTAATATCCGCCGGCACTGCTCAAACCTGTTGAATCTTTCGTTACTTTTTTTCATTTCTTTTGTTCGCATGAAACTTTTATCTACAAAATCTTATTCTCCTGCCTGTTAATCTTTCATGGTTTATTTGATGTAACGTTGTAAATGAAAACGTCACAAAATCCAAATGTCATGCAAAACCATCGCACTCCAGCGTCCCCATCGCACTTCCGAGTCCTACATATATAATGTTTTTTTTTGTAAGACGAAACACCAACTGGCTATTGTATGTTCTGGTACTTTAGTATATCAAATCAATATTTCAATGTTATTGCTGTCGACTCTATTAGTCTGTAATTGCTCATCTCTGGGCATTTTCAAAATATTTAAGCGAAGTCTGTTGCCTCGAAAATGTATTCTGCCTTTTGTTGAGGACCTTTTCTGTAGAAAAAAATAGCCTGTGAATCTGACCAATATTCGTAACTGGTGGAGTAGGATCAAACAAGCATACACGCAGTACCTCAGTACAACAGCGTTTTTAGAACAAAACAAAAAATAATTAAATACATGTAGTTTCTATGTGTCAGATGTTTTTTTTTATATTTTGCATTTTTTGGGTCGGCTGTTATTTGTCTTTAATCGATCCACGCCATGAGTTGTCTGTTTCCTCTGTAGTTAGGTTCATAGTTTCGTATGCAATTTTGTAAACCTTTAAGCAATTTGATTTGTTATTGCGTATTTTATTATCTGTAGATCTTAATGCTTATATTTATTTGCACTTCTTACAACCTTATCAATGCTGCAATGCTGTTATTTTGTTCTTATCATTATTTTATTGTTATCACTTTTGACCTGTGGTCGTCGTTTTCTTGCCAATTTCTGCCACGACTATATATTCCCCTTGCTTTATAGTTCGTTAAATTGGTGTAGAGATCGAACGACAAACATATGTGACGTATAAAATTTTCTGACCTCAGACACGCGAAGCAATGTATTTCCTTTTAAAATTGTAACACGATCATGATGATGACTGCTGTACCCATATTATGACTATTTAATTTATTATGTCTGTTTAGTTCAAGCATCATTGTAAATGTAACGGAATTTGATGAGACTGTCGTACAAAGTGAGAGGTTTAACGCTATAAAACCAGGCTTAATCCACCATTTTCTACACATGAAAATGCCTGTACCAAGTCAGGAATATGACTGTTCTTGTCCATTTGTTTTTGATGTGTTTTGTCATTTGATTTTGCCATGTGATTAGGGACTTTCCGATTGGAGTTTTCTCTGAGTTCAGTATTTTTGTGATTTTACTTTCCAGTTCAAAAGAGGAGGTTAGGTTATTTTCATCTTATAATAACGATACCGGTTTGGGTGTGTTTTTTTATCTGTATAAATTTATTAATAAACATATATCTAATATACATCACACGCTTTCTTGATTAATAGAGAACACCTAAGTGTTTTGTCTCCATGCATCCTTCAAAGTGATATGCAATATTATATCCTCTATGTATTGTTTATCTTATCAAGAGCATGAACTTTGTTTTGCAAGTCATATTAGATAATATAAAACAACCGTCATTAATCATATCAGGAGACATGATATTGTTTATCCGGGTCACATCGTTACGGATTCTTCAATATTTTAAGACGTAAGTTTATTTCATACAAATATGTGTACAAAAAAAAATGTTGCATTTAATGATTTTTTTTGGGGATTTCTTTTACTCGTATTGTATTTGTTCAAGAACAATCGTCGTTTATTATGAAATCAAAGATGTTAGAAACACTCTGATGAAGAGGCGAAAGATTCCAATGAGACATTCAAAACTTAGATAGGCTATACTTTTTTGTTATTATTTTTTTATAAGCTCTTCATATTTGTACTAAGCGTCGGATTTTCAAATATTGGCCTGGATCATCACTGAGGAGACATTCATCGACAAGTTGCGTGTCTGGTGCAGAACAAAATGGTATCATTAATGTTATCGTTATCTTACAACGACATACCAAAGATGTAAATGTTAAAAAACGTAGAAGATATTAAAGGTGCCATGTAAATTTTATACTCAGTAGAAAAGGAACACCAATAAAACCGGCCATTAACAGGAATGAACAAAAAATAAAACCCGCACTATTTACAACCGCATAAAAAACTTATAATCGAAGAACTACAACTCAATAACAAAATCCGAGATCGAGTGAGGTTTACAAACCATATCATTCTGTTAAATATGGTTCATCAATTGCTGTCGTAATATGACATCTTAATCATTGAAAATACTTTTATAAAAAGATGGAAAACCATGACAATATTTTTTTTACCTAGCGCTTACCTGTCATCCTTACGTCTATTTTTTTTTAGAATAATGTCGTCTGAATCAACACTTATCTTGCCAATATGTCTTATTTACTTCCACAATTGAAGTGTTATTCAACTATTGCAACAGCAAACATATGATAATATAATATACAGATTAACTAAAAATGTAAATTTATACAACAATTTATATCTCCAATCTGATGTTTATTATCTAGGGTAAGGTGAAACTATGTTGGTTGACTTCTAACTGTAAACAAATCATATTTTTATGTGGCTCTGATAAGTTGGCCTGTCACGGTTTGTCCAAACGGTCAATTTTTTACCCCAGGATTAGACAACCTAAGCTGTATTTGGCAAAACTTTTAGGAATTTTGGTTCTCAATGCTTTTCAACTTCGTACTTTATTTTGCCTTTTTAACTTTTTTTTGGATTCAAGCGTCACTGATGAGTCTTTTAGCAGAAGGTCACTAACAGGTCTTCAATGCAGCGAGAAATTCCCGCACCCGGAGGCGTCCTTCAGCCGGCTCCTAAACAAATATATATACTAGTTCAGTGAAAATGAACGCCATACTAAACTCCAAATTGTACACAAGAAACTAAAATTAGAAATAAAACAAGACTAACAAAGGCCAGAGGCTCCTGACTTGGGACAGGCGCAAAAATGCGGCAGGGTTAAACATGATCTCAACCCTCCCCCTATACCTCTAGCCAATGTATAAAAGTAAACGCATAACAATACGCACATTAGAATTTAGTTCAAGAGAAGTCCGAGTCTGATGTCAATACATCATTTTCTACATAAGAAAATGCTAATTTAGTCCTGGTATCTATGATTAGTTTAATTGTACCATGTCAGGAATATGACAGTTGTTATCCATTCGTTTGATGTGTTTGAGCTTTTGATTTTGCCATTTGACTTTTCGTTTTGAATTTTCCTCGGAGTTTATTTTTTTGGATACTGCCCAATGTTTGGAGTAACCGTTTCACATATAATATCGAATATATTCCTTATACCGTAACTACAATCCTCTTCCCTTGTCACAAATGTGACCTACCGAATCAGACAATTTACCGGGTTTGTAATATCATGAGCAACTCGACGGGTGCAACATGTGGAACAGAACGGCTTACCCTTCTGGAGCAATTGAGACCACCTTCAGTTTTTAAATGCCCCTCTCTCTGGTATCTTTCGGCCATATTTTACGTTACATTGAAAAATCTCCGTTGATTAATTTATAAGAGGCTGAAATGTTCCATAGAACAGACGATAAAGGAAATGCTAAAACACAAGAAGGGAGAACAAAAATATGCCTTTATTTATTAAGTTTGTAACGATTAAAGGACACACAAATTGTGCAAACAACTTTCTGCTATCTGGAGAACCCTACATTTTAAACTCAATACATAAAAAAATGACATTGTTAACAGTATATTGTGAGGCATTGGTGCCCTTTCCAATAAGTATTGTCAATTAGTTGCAATCTCACTGACAATACTCATATCCTTTAAATCATGTTAGACCATTTTAATATTCTAGAGGGTGATCAGAACGACATTTTATATGATTATCCTGGCCTAGCTGGTAAGAACTAGAAAAACTTGATCAAGACAGAACGAAAATCAATATTTTGCAACACAAATACTGGAATCAATCGTGTACAAAAATCCGTAAATTTTCGCGCTACAAAATAAAGCCGTGTGTAGCAAATGATGAAAATTAATAATTTTCAATCCGACCAAAAAAAAAACCAATATCGGAATATCAAATAGTCGCCCCCTTAGTAAAACTAATAGATATAAGAAGATCTGGAATGAGTGCCAATGAGACAACTCTCCATCCATATCACAATTTATAAAAGTAACCCATTATAGGTCACAGTACGGTCATCAACACGGAGTCTTAGCTCACACCGAACAGCAAGCTATAAAGGGCCCCAACATTACTAGCGTAAAGCCATTCAAACTGGAATAGATATGGTTACAGGTTTAACGACCCTTTACATGTTATATTGATCTATGTGACAGATAACTAATTAATTAACTGCCTTTATTTATTAAGTTTGTAACGATTAAAGGACACACAAATTGTGCAAACACCTTCCTGCTATCTGGAGAACCCTACATTTTAAACTCAATACATAAAAAAATGACATTGTTAACAGTATATTGTGAGGCATTGGTGCCCTTTCCAATAAGTATTGTCAATTAGTTGCAATCTCACTGACAATACTCATATCCTTTAAATCATGTTAGACCATTTTAATATTCTAGAGGGTGATCAGAACGACATTTTATATGATTATCCTGGCCTAGCTGGTAAGAACTAGAAAAACTTGATCAAGACAGAACGAAAATCAATATTTTGCAACACAAATACTGGAATCAATCGTGTACAAAAATCCGTAAATTTTCGCGCTACAAAATAAAGCCGTGTGTAGCAAATGATGAAAATTAATAATTTTCAATCCGACCAAAAAAAAAACCAATATCGGAATATCAAATAGTCGCCCCCTTAGTAAAACTAATAGATATAAGAAGATCTGGAATGAGTGTCAATGAGACAACTCTCCATCCATATCACAATTTATAAAAGTAACCCATTATAGGTTAGCTCACACCGAACAGCAAGCTATAAAAGGCCCCAACATTACTAGCGTAAAGCCATTCAAACTGGAATAGATATGGTTACAGGTTTAACGACCCTTTACATGTTTTATTGATCTATGTGACAGATAACTAATAATTAAAGTATTTAAAACATGTGTTTTTTAAATATTTTAACAAAACAAGATATGTTGAACACAATTAACACTCTGTCATTAGCTTTGTTCATATATCGTAATAAAAATCTAAAATACAGTCAAACCTGCTTAACAGACCACCTGTGTTAAGCAAAACCCTATATCATAAGACCATTAATTTTATATCCCTTTGTCGTACATTTCATATAAATTGAACCGATATTAAAAGACCACATGTGTTAAGAGACAACTATATTGCTCTCCCGTTAGTGATATCTTAAAACAGCTTTCACTGTAAAACAAATAATTAAGCGTGCCTTTCTTATATTATTGTTTACTTATAAACAGAGGTCGGAAGATTAGCACGTCAATCACAACACTAAATGTGCAACAGTCAGCAAAAGATATACATTGTTTAATTGTTGTATTTAAACGAAAAGTTATTTATAGAATAAATATTGGCAATCAATCTCAATAAAGATTTTACATGTCTGTTTATTAAAGGTAAGAATGCTGAACTTATAATTCATATTGCATGTCTTTTTACCTTTTGAAAATTACAATTTCTATTAAACATGTTAAACATGTTAAAGAAAAGATAAGTGAAAGATTTAATTCCTGAAAATTCTGCAAACATTTTGTTTGGGTTTGAGTTGCCCAATCATGCCAATCTTTAGTTTTCTATGTTATGTTTTGTATACTGTGTTTTGGTCGTTTTTCTTTTTTTTTAAGTCATTTTATTTTCGTCTTATGACATGTATGAGTTTGAACGTCCCTTTGATAACGTTCGTCTGTCTTTAATAATATTTATCTTTGTTATATAAAGATTGATATATTATTTTTATCCTTTTGTCATGTACTTTTTATTTTTGTATGGAATACTGATTGACAATTGCTTTCATCAATTAACATGATTTACCAACACTAGAAATTGTCGAAAATATCAAATGAAGTAGTTTTACATTTCATTTGAGTTTCATAGAACAATATCTCATTTGAATTTGAATGATGTAAAAGTGATGTCATACTGATAAAAACATGTATATTAATAGACTTAAATGAACAATTTCTGAGAATGTTTGATTTCTATATAAAATATATATTGTTATAAAATCCGGAACTTGTTACTATTTCTAAAAAATATCTAACCTCAATCTTAACACTCCTACTTTGGAATGTATATCCTTTAAACAATAAATACTTTACGTTTCGCCACCATGTCTTAATATAAATTTGCGAATGATTACCCCTATTTATAAATATTACTTCCACTGAAACCACTTAAGATATCTTTAATTTCTGTAAAGCTGATGTAAGTACAAATAGATAAATTTAGATACAAATATTCTGGTATTATTTCTGTAAAAAATCTGTATTTTTAAAGCAGTATAAAGTTTTACATGTTTTATGTAACAAGATTTCTGAAAACATTACAATACAATATAATTTAGATTGACATATACTGAACACCATTTATCATACACCTTGATTAACATTGCAACTTCATTAACCTTTTGGAAGACATTTTTGATCAAATATTAATATCATTAATCATTTGAATATATACTAAACATCTTTTATCTAAACATCTTGTTTAACATTGCAACTTCGTTAGCCTTAGCGAAAACTTTTTTTTTATCAAAAATTTATATCATCCATCAACTGAATGAAAAACGTAGTAAAATCTTACTTCTAATGTATTGACAAACGTTTTATCAGTAATGATCATTTTTAATCTATATGAAAGGTTTAAAACATATTATTGTCACAGAGGAAGGCTACATCCGTTACATGCCTACAATATCAACCGCAAAAAAATATATTTATGTAGGGCATACGTCATTTGGCAGAAACCGAACGAGAGAAACCCAAAACGTATTTTGGAAACAGCAAATGTTTTCAACAATGGACAGGTGTATAATCAACATGTCAAGCGTTTTACTATGCTTCACAACCAAAAAATAGAGTGTCCGTTACCATGGCAACCACTCGTATTTTCCCACTCACATTTATTTTTGGAGCAGTATTTAGTTACCGCTTCTTCTAGGCCATTTATAGATAAAATCTGAAACCCTCATAATTTACATGTATAACGGACTCTGCCTCGTTCTTATAAAGAGCTGTACTTAAATCATCCCACGTCTAAAAGTTTGTTTAAACTGTCAGAGATCTGTCATCAACACTTCACCCTTCTTATGAATTTAATACATAGATATAGTGCACGAAACAACAATTGACAGACGTAGAAGCATAAAGATTAAACGTCTTTGTTTGCACGAGACGCCTTCAAACTAGCTATTTTGTGCCTGTCCCAAGTCAGGAGCCTCTGGCCTTTGTTAGTTTTGTATGATTTTTAATTTTAGTTTCTTGTGTATAATTCGGAGTTTAGTATGACGTCCATTATCACTGTACTAGTATACATATTTTTAATGGGCCAGCTGAAGGACAACTACGGGTGCGGGAGTTTCTCGCTACATTGAAGACCCATTGGTGGCCTTCTGTTGTTGTCTGCTCTATGGTCGGGTTGTTGTTGCTTTGACACATTCCCCATTTACTTTCTCAATTTTATTTGACAAGTATTCAATGATAGCATATTTTAATTTATATACTCGTGAACAAATCCTTTTCATTGATAAATTTTCCACTTGAAAAGAAGATATATTGTATCGTTGTGCATTGTTATACTATGTAATAGTTCATTGCTCCTGTGGTTAGTGTTAATAAGGATTAACTATTGAAAAAATAATAGTCTTATGATCTAAATACCACAATAAGAATAATTGTTTTTATTTCTAGGAATTGGCAATGGTTTAAATAAAAAGCAGTCTAAACTATACACGAAACGAATTGAATCATTAAAAGGTAAGTTGATAACACTAAAAAGAAGCAGATATACAAACCTGCTCACAAAACCATACTTTATTTTGATCTTACATTAGAAAACGCTCGCATTTTAACCTCAATTCTATGTCAAATGTCAAATTGTCATATAACAAAATGATATTATGTACAAGTTTTTAAAGGACAAATTGAATTCTTTATTTTAAAATGAACAAAGATTGATTCTTATATGTATCAAAACAATATTACATAAAGCGATTTTTCTAAAACAAATGCCTAGTTTGGGACAAATAAGTAGATTGAATTAAATTTTGGTCAATGAAAATTGAAAGATATTAAAAGGTAAATTCTAGGTAGCTTGATTTTATCGCAAATCAGTTCAAGTGCACTTGTTTGTTAGGTCTGATCTTCAGACAAATTATTTTATATCATATAATCCTAGCACGCAAATGTAACCTTTTCAAATTATTGATCAGTTCTACCATGAACTATACTGAAGGACTATCAGATCAACCTATATTGCAAAAATACATTTGTGTTAACTTTAAAACCGTTTGTTAATATTGTGGCTTAAATATTTGAATCGATATTACTGCGTTAATTGTGTCGGGGAATTATGTAGGTGTCTTGCCAAAGTTCAATTTGGCACACTTCCAAAATATACGAAAAGGGTCATCGTGAATAAATGGAACTGTGCTTTTTCAATTTTTGGCAAACACTATATATGTTAAATGTTCCCCAATAAATGTTTAATCTTTCAGAAGACCTGGATAACTTGTTTGAACATATTGAACCTGCTTTTACAAACTAACATTGACCGATTTTCTAATTGTTTGATATTTGAAAAATTACAGTATGAATTATAGGTGTCCAAACGTCCCTCAGAATCACTCAAACAAAATGTAGTGGTCCATAGATGCACTTAATGCATAAAATGGCATAAAATAATTTGGAATACTAAAATCTATCAATAGTCAACTTCCCTTAGGAGGAGTTAAAAAGTTTATAGATGTAGAGAATGATAAATTATCAACAGAGAATTTCATGGAACTTTATTCTTGTTATGTTCATTTATTCGAATGACATTTCCCGAAAATCAATTCTCAAGGTAGTTTAGAAACAACAACAGTAGTTTAGTAGTGTTCAAAGCCCGTTAACGGTTGAGAAAAGACAAACCAAGGTAGTAGATAAAAACCTCAAAAATACTGAGGGAATTGCATGAACTCAATTGCAATAAAAGAGCGATGCCAGATTTGTCGACCGTGTTGAATGCATTATACTCTAATACTGTGGATTCATTTATTTTCGTGGGCACTAGTTTTCGTGAATTGAGGAAAACTTGCATTTTCGTGTATATTTAATTTCGTGGTTTAAATGGCATACATCCAAAATATACGAAAAGGGTCATCGTGAATAACTGGAACTGTGCTTTTTCAATTTTTGGCAAACACTATATATATATTAAGTGTTCCACAATAAATGTTTAATCTTTCAGAAGACCTATTTTTGACATTTTTACCTATTGTGTCTGTTTGTTTTGTTCACGCATCGTTGACAATATAATGGAAATTGATGCGACTGTCATACAAGTGAGAGGTTTAGCTAGCGATAACACCAGGTTCAATCCACCATTTTCTACATAAGAAAATGCCTGTACCAAGTCAGGAATATGACAGTTGTTATACATTCGTTTGATGTGTTTGAACGTTTGATTTTGCCATTTGATTGGGGTCTTTCCTTTTTGAATTTTCCTCGGAGTTCAGTATTTTTGTGATTTTACTTTTTATATATTTTACATACGCTACATGTCGTCATGTCGTCAGCATGTCTTTTATTTATATAAATTTGCTCATGATAACCCCTAATCATTAACGTAGCTTCCACACTTATTCCGCTTAAGTTATCTTTACTTTCTGTAAACATGATGTAAATATGTACAGATATATTTAGATTACAAATATGCTGGTACTATTTCTAACAAAAATCTATATTTATAAAGTAATATACAGTTTCATGAAACAAGATTTCTGCAAACATTACTATATAATTTAGATTGACATATACTGAACATCATTTATCTTACACCTTGCTTAACGTTGCAACTTCATTAACCTTAAGGAAAACGTTAACATTCTAGCTATAATTTAATATCTTCAATCTATATACATGTACTGAACATCTTTTACCCAAACATCTTGTGTTACATTGCAACTTCGTTTACCGTAGCGAACATTTTTTTAATCATATATATCAGCCATCAATTGAATTAAAAATGTAGTAAAATCTTACTACATGAACTAAAGTACAAATATTGACAAAATTTTAATATGTGTCATGTTTCTATATGACAGTCTTAAACATATCATTATCACAGAGGAAGGCTACATCCGTTACATGCCTGCGATATCAACCGCAAATAAAAATAGATTTATGTAGGAAATACGTCAATCGGCAGAAACCGAACGAGAAAAAAACCAAAAAGAATCTTGGGACAGCATTAGTCTACAACACTAGACAGGTGTATATTCAATATGTCAAGCGTTAAATCATACCAAGTCTAAAAGTTTAAACAATCAGTGAGAGATCTTTCATCAACACTTCACCCTTCTCATGACTTTAATGCATAGATATATGGTACAAAACAACCATTGACAGACGTAGAAGCATTCACATTAAACGTTTTTGTTTGCACGAGACTCCTTCAAACTACAAATGTAGCTTTTGACAAATTATTCAATGATATCATATTTTAATTTATTTACTCGTGAACAAATCCTTTTCATTGATAACGTTTCCACTTGAAAAGAAGATATATCATATCGTGGTTAGTGACAATAAGGGTTAATTATAGAAAAAATAATAGTCTTATGATCTAAATACCGCAATATGAATTATTGTTTTTTTATTTCTAGGAAATGGTTTAAATGAAAAGCAATGTAATCCATTTAAACCTCAAATTTAATTCTATGTCAAATGTCAAATTTCCATATAACAAAATGATATTATGTACAAGTTCATAAATGTCAAATGTTTAAATCTTTATTTTAAAATGAGCAAAGATTGATTCTTATATTCCTATCGAAGTATCAAAGCAATATTACATAAAGCGAATTTTCTAAAATGAGGGCCTAGTTTGGGACAAATAAGTAGATTGAATTAAAATTTTGATCAATGAGAATTGAAAGGTAAATTCTAGGTAGCTTGATTTTATCGCAAGCCAGTGCAAGTGCACTTGTTTGTTAGGTCTGATCTTCAGACGAATTATTTTATATCATATAATCCTAGCACGCAAATGTAACCTTTCCAAATTATTGATCAGTTCTACCATGAACTATACTGAAGGACTATCAGATTAACCTATATTGCAAAAATACATTTGTGTTAACTTTAAAACCGTTTGTTAATATTGCGTCTTAAATATTGGAATCGATATAGCTGTTTTAATTGTGTCGGGAAATTGTGTAGGTGTCTTGCCAAAGTTCAAATTGGCATACGTCCAAAATGTACGAAACGAGTCACAAATAAATGGAATTTATGGCTCAAACTGCCTTTTCAAATTTTGGCAAACACTATGTTCAGTGTTTCACAATAAATGTTTAATCTTTCAGAAGACCTGGGTAGCTTGTTGAACTTATCATATTGAACCTGTTTTTCATATTCACATTGGGCGATTTACTAATTATGTCCCACCTACGATAGTAGAGGGGCATTATGTTTTCTAGTTTGTGCGTCCGTTCGTCAGTCCGTTCGTTCGTCCGTCTGTCCCGCTTCAGGTTACAGTTTTTGATGAAGGTAGTTTTTGATGAAGTTAAAGTCTAATCGACTTCAGACTTAGAGCATATGTTCCCTATGATATGATCTTTCTAATTTTAATGCAAAATTAGAGTATTTACCCCAATTTCACGGTCCACTGAACATAGAAAATGATAGTGTGAGTGGGGGATTCGTGTACTGGGGACACATTCTTGTTTTTGTTTAGAAAAAATATGAATTACAGGTGTTTGAACGTCCCTCACAATCACCCCAAAGCAATTAATTGGTCTACAGATGAATGAATATCTGAAAACATTAGGAGCTATATGACCAAAAGTGACATAAAATGATTTGAAAAAGCAAAATTTATCTGTAGTCAACTAAGTCTAGTTAAAACCTTTATATTTGATAATTTCTAAATTAATCAACAGAGAATTGCAGGGAATTTTATGTTTTCTTGCCAGCTTCATTTATTCAAATTACATTTACCGAACATCAATGATCAAGGTAGGGTACTGATGTTCAAATCTCGTATATCGAAAAAAAAGGAGACAAGTCCAGGTAGGATCCCCCCCCCCCCCCAAAAAAAACAACAAAAAAACACAAAAAAAAAACAAAACTAAAAAAAAACAAACAAACCAAAAAAAACCTGATGGAATTGCATGTCCTCAATAAAGGAACGATACCAGATTTGTCGACCGTGTTGAATACATAAGACTCTATTATGTCATTTTTACATATATCTGTATAGATATTAAAATCATTCCACACGTTTTGTGCGTCTTGGTCAGGTGGAAAACACGATACACTTTTCGACGAGTACTTCTGAATCTTTCAGTAATAACTAATTACTTTGAAATGTGATACGCGAATGTCTAAAGTATTGATGCATTTTGACATACATTTCGTTTACTCCATTTGTTTAAGTAGGATGAGTAAAATCTGATATTATTTTGAAGCTGAATTAGTTTATTATACGTTTGATACGTTAACTATAAGACCTATAAGATGATTGAGCTGTCCAATACGTGCAAATTTATTCTTTTGAATCCCAAGCATATTATATAAACTGATTATTGTAAGAATTTAATTAAGTTATTCAGAAAAATGCTGAAAAAATGTTCTTTCATTTTTAGAACATCTGTTGCATTCAAGCGTAAAAAGTCACCCACGGGACACAATGTGAGGCATTTGTACTCGATTGCTGCGCTGAAACGCCATAACGCATCACATTGTGACAAGCTTCCGATATTTACCGCACCCTCGAAAAATATTGCTGCATTATTCTGCTGTTGATACCGAACGTTTGGACACGGGCATGCATATGTCCGGGACACTAGATATCTTATCATATTCCTATGGATTATTAAAGCTATTATTATAACGCATTATAAATTTATTTATAGATCGGATTTCATTCATATTATCACGTACAATTTTGTCGTTACTAGTAATGGTCAATGAACACAAGTGACTTAAGATAAAAATAATACTTAACTGTTGAATTTCTGAAAACCTTATTTACATTTGCCAGAATTTATTTATTCACAATGTATAACAGTTGTAGACCAATTTTAAATTTAAAAGCATGTTTACTTTAGCGGATACAAGAAGGACTTCTTTCTTTTATACACCTTTTATGAAAATTGATATGAAAAGAATTCAGGACGCAGAAATCTAAAATTAAAAGGAAATATAGCTTGTTTTCAAATTATACCAGGGAATTTGGGTTTTTATCAATCCTACTGCTACAAATTATTTTACCGATGGTTTCAGTAAAACAAATTTTTAATCCAACATGTAATTTGTAGTTCGTTTCTGTGTGTGTTACCTTTTAACGTTGTGTTTCCGTTGTGTCGTTTGCTTTCTCTTATTTTTGAGTGTGAATTCACATTACTATAAGACGTGTCACGGTACTTATCTATCCCAAACCCAAATTGGTTTTGATGTTATATTTGTTATTCTCATAGGATTTTGTCTAATGCTTAGTCCGTTTCTGTGTGTGATACATTTTAATGTTGTGTCGTTGTACTCCTCTTATATTTAATGCGTTTCCCTCAGTTTCAGTTTGTTACCCCGTTTTTGTTTTTTGTCCATGGATTTATGAGTTTTGAACAGCGGTATACTACTGTTGCCTTTATTTGTAGCAAACATTTTCTTCTTTTTTTCGGCATGAAAATGTACACATAATATGAATGATCATATAGCCCATACTGTTATAATAGTAACATGAGTAATAACAGTGATATGAGTAATAACAGTGATATGAGTAATAACAGTGACATGAGTAATAACAGTGACATGAGTAATAACAGTGACATGAGTTATAATAGTTTTACCAGAAAACAAATATGTTCCAAAGACAATTAAAAACACTTGACCAATTATCTATATACATCACTTTTGAAAAAAAGATATTGTTTTCCGGTACTACGAATTGGGACAATACATAGATTAAATGATGTGTTTATCTATACATTTGGTGTGTTTGAGCTTTTAATTTTGCCATTTGATTACGTACTTTCCGTTTTGAATTTTCCTTGGAGTTAAGTATTTTTATGATTTTACGATTCCATCGGGTTTAGTTTGTATCCCGGAATTGTTTTCTCTTAACTAATTTATGAATTTTGAACACCGCGGTATACAACTGTTGCCTTTATTAAAAAGTAGATTAAAAAGTAATTAATTTAGCTGATATAGGCAAGACAGGAATTCCTTTTGATTGAGATACAAAGTATTTAAAAAGCAATAATCATGGTTGGACTGATGCTTCTATCTTGTAAGACAAATGATCTGTGTTTGAAAATAAATGAAGAATAGTAAAAAAGATAATTTTCTTTCACATAAAATTTTAGCTCAGATTGAACCAAAATAGATATTAATTGAACCGTAACATTCTAATGTTGGCCATAATTATTATAAGGCTAAATTCAACATATTTTGGCTATCTTTCAAATTTTTTCCATATAGTTGATATGACATGAACTCCTACCAAGAAAATCAATGTCATCGGATAATTAGTATGACTGAAATAAATATATTGAACAAAACAAAACCTTGTTTAATTGGCAAAGGATAATGACTTGATGACTGAAAAACGTCCAGTAACAATTTATAACATATATGAATGATCAGATATGTGAAATATATGTCAACATGAAAGCAGTCTAACGATACTTAGACGGAAAAACAATACATGCATTTTAAGGACTCAAAAATGTAGATGTATCAGAAATGAAGACTTCTTCTTGTTGCAGTTTTTTCTTTCTTTCATATAAATCGATTTCATATTCAAAGAAGTGGATACAAAAAGTATTTAAATAATGAAATTGCACTATTTTGTTACATTTGTTACAAGTTGTGAATGAGTGTTTAATCTAAAGAAAATTTATGTGAATCTTAATCTTGTAGAAAATACACAAAATCGATGTACTACGTATTTACTGAAATTCCACTCTCGTTCAAGATTTAAATATAGATAACCCGCAGCGAAGGTTAAGACGTATTTATAACTTTCCGAAAACGTATATTTATTAATACTAAGGTGAATTTAAATGTCATATCGAGGACAGACATATACCTTGTTCAGCTCTTAACCGTTCACAATAAAAGGTATTTGTGCAGCTGCTATACATAAGGTAAGATTATCATTGTTGTATTTCAAAAATAAATCCCCGCACTTTTTTAAATGATAAAAAATTGGTCAAGTAAAAATTTAAAGAGAAATATATGTATTGCACTGTATATTAATTTTTAAATATACATAAAATATAAAAGTGAACGTCTAAAACCTTTTATTCAATTAAGAGAGAAAGACGTAAGTAAACTAAGATTAAAAAAAGTGTACGAGGGCATCAATTACGCGTTACTTTTAGCCCCCTTCATCAACCTCACAGAAAAAATATCAACTTACAGTTTACCTCTATCTAGTGATAGCTCTACCTTTAAGAAATATAAGCGATTTGTAATGAATGTTGACTCGTAATAATATACACCTACATATCAGATTGCTGTAGATTCATTGATATTCGTTAGACACCAATTTTCATGGATTTCGTTGGTACAGAGGAACCAAGAATTTAAGTGTTCAACGAATTACAAATTTCCTAAAGGAATAAATGCCGACGTTGCCAAAACAAAGAAATTAGATATCCACGAAAATGCAAGTTTTCCTCGCTCCATGAAAGTTGGTACCAACGAAAATAATAATAAATGAATTCACAGTAGCTTAATTGCATAATAACTTAATCACCATTACCGTACGTTATTTCGAATAACCACCAGATTGTGCTTTTATTTAGTTGATGACGCCGCTATGTGTAGTTATCAAGTAGTCTGAACGTTTGAAGCTTTATCTATTTTTCCCTGTGCAATAATAGCTGCTGTATATATGATCTTTTTACCAGTTTCAGTACATCATATTTTTATGATGAGATGTATAAGATTTTTTTTAACCATAATGAGAAAGGAACAGTTTGATATTTAAATCAAATGCAAAATAGGCCATTTCGTGGTTATTGCAGTAAAAGTGAATAGGGGCAGATTTTTTTGATAAATAGTATGAAAAAACGGGAAATCCCATGCATTTTTTCAAGCAAATGTTCTCTTTCATTGAGGTTTTCCCGTATTTTTAAACCATTTTTACCTCCATTATGAAAATCTGCCCCTTATTCAACATGGCTGCAATAACCGTGAAAGGCCTATTGGAATAACTAAATTTGAACATTTTCAAAAAAGCGAAGAACACCCCGCCAACAAGAAACTTTGCCTAAGTTATAACCAAAGCCCAAATAAAAGGGACCACCTCAATCATCTGAGATATACAACATGGAATACCTCATGTACCTGTATATCTGTTTCTATATTTTGGGGGTATTTTCTTGTATGGTTGATCATCGGTTCGATACCTTTAACGTCATCAGTTTTATTGCACCAGATGCGCCTTTCGACAATAAATGTATCTTTAGTGATGTTCGAGACAAACATATTTACAATTCCAAAGCCTAATATAAACGTTGAAGAGCTGATAAAAGTACCAAAAAGAAAGCAAAACCAAGACTAGGAATCGGAGCAATGCACAAAGGAGATACATTTCTTAAAATTGAATTGATTTCGCAATTCTAAAAGAACAATATCCGTATTTTTATGCCAGTGCCGAATATCCATCAGCTCAATCACTTACGACTGGTTCACAACAAACTATTCTTAGATTCTGCGTTGATAAATTGGGAAAATATTTAGCAACTAATGTTTCAATTACCTCACGCAAATACTACCCTATTTGCTTACTCTTTTTAGATCAGGTTGGTCTGATATCTCTTCACGAATTAAAATATTCATAGTACTTTTTTTTCTTTAAACGTTTAGTTTCAAACGTTCTTGATGAAATTCAATAAATTAAAAAAGCGTTGTCTTAGTTTTATAGCAGAATTTTGTAAACATTCAAATAGCAATCCAACACTTGTATTATGTGTTTTCTAACAATTAGAGTATATATCACTTCTAAAAAATAAACTTGTAAGAATACTTGACGAAAATATTTGTCGGTTTATATAATAACCTCTTTGTAAAGTCCTTAACCTATTATACAGTGTAAGTTCATTAAAATGATTAAAGATTGGATGATTATCTGATGTAACTGTTTTAACTTGCTTTGGTCCTTTGATTAATATCAACAATATTCGAGACGAAACGAAAGGAAAGGCTATATCTGTCAACCCACATAGTTTATTATTTTTATTGGTTCGGGCAGAATTTAGACTTGCAAAAAAGAAAAAAAAACAATGTTGTAAACATGATCATTGATGTCACATTTTGCGAAGAAACAAATGAATAATTTTAAAAAGAAACATAAACAATAAGTTTTTCTAGACCTTGACCACTTATTTTCAGAGGGATTATGTACTTCGTTTTTTAAAATTTTCACACGAATCTTTAACATTTGTTATGTTGAAAGGTAATTGATTCTATGTAAATATTTCAAGTGCACACTTTTCAAACTTGATTAAGAAGATTATATTTTGTTTCTACCTTGTTTCACACCTATTCATATTTCCTCCAAAGGTATTTACAACTTAAAAGTCTCACAACACGCAGTTATGCATCTTGCAATATATTATGAATAGGAATGCATGATTTGTTTTTATAAAAGTAATATTTATAACAGCATACTTTAGCCAACATGTTCTTTATAATGCTGATAATTTAGATAGTGTGATTTGAGTATTTCTTTTTTCTCAATAGACTGGTCGATGAAGGTTTAACGCATTATGTTTTTCCCAAATATTGTATTAATTTTGTTATTAGGGATACATACTCATTTGCCATACAGATTATTGTTTGAAGCAAGAAATTTTATATTGTTTTTCTAAACCAATTTCTGTATTTTTACATTGTCGTGTCGTCCTGTACAGTTTATGAGATTTATGTGTGAAACCCACTGTAATAGACAGATACCGATATATGAGAGTAGATATCAGCGGTAATTAACAACACTGTTAAAATAAAGTATGATATATGCGGTAGGACACCTTCTTCTTCTACACAGAATTGACCTTCAAATGTTAACGTTTTAGTGTTTCCTCTACTTTATTTGGTTTCTCCTTGGATTTTGTGCCATTTACAATCAATCTACATCTTATTTGTATACGAGTGAAAGTAAATCTAGAAAAGCGCTTCGTCAGGAATATGGCAGTTGTTATCATATTGTCCGTTTCTATGTATATTGGCGTTTGCTTTTGTAGCAGGTCAATGTTTCTGTTGTTTCGTTTTGTTTCCTCTTATAGTTGATGTGTTTCCTCTCAGTTTGGTTTGTGACCTGGATTTGTTTCAGAAAAATTGAAAGATGACTTTTGAACAGCGGTATTCTACTATTGTCTTTTTTTCGGACTGTGAAATTGTAAGCTTTACAAATGAAGACTTGAAGTTATGTTTGGTCTCCGAGGGTCAAATGGCAGTGTATGGGTAGTTGATTTGATTAAAAATCCGATATTAACCAACGCTTCTCGTTTTGGGGATGACCGCCCAGTCTATACACAGTGCCATGAATTGTTTGTATGGATTTCATGAAATCTTAATTGACTGCTTAAACAATGTATTGGAGTGCATACATAGCATTGCTAAAACCAGAGTAAGATTATCTATCTAAAAGCCATAGATAACACTTGTGTCTAGATATTTTCTACAGGTTTTTCATTATCCTGTTGACTTGACATTGGAATTGTTACAGAGAAATTATAAGATAAACAAAAGTTATGAGGATTTCATTGTTCACCTTACAACCAAGCATCGATTTATCCATTATTCTATAAATGCACTCATTTATAATTTAAATATAGAATCAGTTTAAAAATATTCGATATTAAGTGTATTGAATTGTTAACAGGTAGTTTCTGCTGTAGCAGATGCAATTAAAATTTTAATCAATTATGCTACCCCCGGAAATGCTGGTATCGGACATATTGTAAAGTAGGTATATATGTTTACATGTCTTGAAATTACAATATTTACAAAGTTCGTGTTTAGGAAAAGATATTTATTCTTGTTTGTATCTTTTAAGTTTTTTTTTATAGTGCGAAATTAGACACAGAAAACGAAAATGTAGCGTAATTTCTGTCGACATAAAGGAGCAATATCATATATTTCAATCAATCAACGACACAATCAGAAATCAATTATTTTTAAAAATAAATAATTTTAATGTTGCATAAATACAATTAATATTACAGGTAACAATATTATATTACTTTATACAAAAAAAATAAAGTAAATATTTCGAGAAATCTCTTTGTTTATTAATAAGTGAAAGGTTCTTGCTTTTGAAAACATTAAACGAAATAAGTAAACTCACCTGGTAAATTATGGAGCCCTGTTGGTCTCACACAGATTATAAAGTGTCTTTTAAAGTCCTGCGCTGAAGATGTGTAAAGTCTAGCGCTGGAGATGTAAAGTCTAGCGCTAGAGATGTAAAGTCTAGCGCTGGAGATATAAAGTCCAGCGCTAAAGATGTAAAGTCTAGCGCGCTGGAGATCTAAAGTCTAGCGCTGGAGATGTAGTCAAGCGCTGAAGATGTAAGGTCTAGCGCTGGAGATGTTAAGTTTAGCGCTGAAGATGTGTAAAATCAAGCGCTGGAGATGTAAAGTCTGACGCTGAAGATGTAAAGTCCAGCGCTGGAGATGTAAAGTCCAGCGCTGGAGATGTAAAGTCAAGCGCTGGAGATGTAAAGTCAAGCGCTGGAGATGTAAAGTCAAGCGCTGGAGATGTAAAGTCTAGCGCTGAAGATGTAAAGTCAAGCGCTGGAGATGTTAAGTCAAGCGCTGGAGATGTAAAAGCGGGTAGGTACGTGGTCGACCTGTAGCGGGCTACCCCGGGTCTTGACCAAAACCTTTAACCTGCAGCGAGACAGCCCTGTTGGTCTCACACAGATTATAAAGTGTCTTTTAAAGTCTGGCGCTGAAGATGTAAAGTCCACCGCTGGAGATGTAAAGTCAAGCGATGGAGATGTAAAGTCTAGCGCTGAAAATGTAAAATCAAGCGCTGGAGATGTAAAGTCTGGCGCTGAAGATGTAAAGTCTAGCGGTGGAGATGTAAAGTCAAGCGCTAGAGATGTAAAGTCAAGCGCTGGAGATGTAAAGTCAAGCGCTGGAGATGTAAAATCTAGCGCTGAAGATGTAAAGTCAAGCGCTGGAGATGTTAAGTCAAGCGCTGGAGATGTAAAAGCGGGTAGGTACGTGGTCGAACTGTAGCGGGCTAACACGGTTCTCGACCGCGGGTAGGTACGTGGGCGAGCTGTAGCGGGCTACTACGGGTCTCGACCGCGGGTAGGTACGTGGTCGACCTGTAGCGGACTACCACGGGTTTCGACCGCGGGTAGGTACGTGGTCGAACTAGAGCGGGCTACCTCGGGTCTCGACCTCGGGTAGGTACGTGGCCGGCCTAAAGCGGGCTACAACAGGTCTCGACCGCGGGTAGGTACGTGGTCGACCTATAGCGGGCTACCACGGATCTATATCGAGGGCTACCGCGGGTAGGTACGTGGTCGGCCTGTTGTGGGCTACTGCGGGTCTCTACCGCGGTACGTACGAGGCCGACCCATCGATGATAACGGCGGGACTTTAGCGGGTCTCTGCCGCGGGTAGGTACGTGGTCGGCCTATTGTGGGCTACCGCGGGTCTCTACCTCGGTACGTACGTGACCGACCCATCGATGACTAAGACGGGACTTTAGCAGGTCTCTGCCGCGGGTCGATACATGGCCGGCCTGTCGAGGCCTACCGGGTCCGGGTTAGGGGTTAGGGTAAGGGTGAGGGTGAGGGTGAGGGTGAGGGTGAGGGTGAGGGTTAGGGTTAGGGTTATGGTAAGGGTTAGGGTTAGGGTTAGGGCTAGGGTTAGCTTTAGGGTTAGAGACCCGTGGTAACCCGCCAAAGGCCGGTTCTGTACCTACCCGCGATCGAAACCCGTAGTAGCCCACTATAAGTCAACCACATACCAACCCGCGGTCGAGACCCGCGGTAGCCCGCTAAAGGCCGGCCACGTACCTACCCGCGGTTTTGACCCGTAGTAGCCCGCTATCGGTCGACCACGTACCTACCCACGGTCGAGGGTGAGTGGTTAGGTTTAGGGTTTGGGTTAGGGTTAGGGTTAGGACGTGCATAGTCAAGAGGCGGTTTACGAGGGTGTACGATGCCTGCCTTCGTTGACGGTGCCATGGTCATCGAGAGACCTGCAATTTTCTTACGTGCGGCTTCCCGTTGAAAATGTTTTACCATGTAAAATATTTTACAGAATGTGTAGTTTCTCCTCGAAACCCGCGGTAGTAATTTTTTTCTTTTACCAAGGGTAAAGTTTGCCGGCCTCGATGGTCTAGATTTTACATCTCCAGCGCTTGACTTTACATCTTCAGCGCTAAACTTTACGTCTCAAGCGCTTGACTTTACATCTCTAGCGCTTGACTTTACATCTCCAGCGTTGGACTTTACATCTCCAGCGTTGGACTTTACATGTCCGGCGCCAGACTTTACATCTCCAGCGCTAGATTTTACATCTTCAGCCCTAGACTTTATACATCTTCAGGACTTTAAAAGACACTTTATAATCTGTGTGAGACCAACAGGGCTTCGTAGTAAATTAAAGGCACGGTAACAGTGCTCGTTATTTAACGAGCAGTTCATGCATTTTCTCTTGTTTTTGACACCGATATCTCCCAAATATAAATAGATAAATTAACTTCGTCGAAACTATGATTTGATTTGACAACTGATATCAAACATTTAACATGTTTAACATTAGAACTATTCGTTGTTAAAGATCACATTTTACCTTTTCCAAACGATTATATTGTTCTGACAAAAATCATGGACTGAAAGTTAACAGATTAAGTTTGCACATTATTACAGTTTTCCAAGCAAACTGTTAATGATTCAGTATATCACTGAATAGTTGCACCTTGTATATATATATGGCATATATATGACCACAATTTAGCACAAGAAACTACACAAGATGTGTTAAAAAGTAAATTAAACCTATACGATTGTAATGTCAACCCTTTACAGGAAGATTAAAAATTATAAAGGCATGGTTTATATTTCAAATGAAGCAATTAACAAATTCACAAAGGTAATTTCAACCCCACCCCCCAAAAAAAAAGAATGTGTCCATAGTTCACGGATGCCCCATCGCACTATCATTTTCTATGATCATTGGACCGTGAAATTGGGGCCAACACTGTTATTTGGCAGTCAAATTAGAAAGATCATATCATAGGAACAGGTTTCCTTAGTTTCAAGTTGATTGGCCTGCAACTTCACCAAAACTACCTTGACCAAAACCTTTAACCTGCAGCGAGACAGACGGACGGACGAACGGACGCACATACCAGAACACATATTGTCCATAAATGGGGCATACAAAGTGATGAAGGCTATTCAATGCACGAAGGTTGTGCTCAATTTTATTAAATTGATTGATTTAGGTAAAAATAGCTGGTTTGAAATCAGTATCAAACATTTTTTATGTATTTAAAAAGATAATCAATAAGTTCGTGTGAGTATGATCCTCGAAAAATATATTTGCATCAGTATAATATGAATTGTATATTTTGTCAGTATATTTCATTTGATAACACTTTATTAATTTCAGTCGTCTGAACCCCTTTTCTTGCTTTATCTGGCATTTGCAAACCAAAACATGTGAAAGCTATGGATGTAGAAGACCTAGACACGCGAAGAGCAATGTGACCCTACTGTAAATATAAACAAATCAAAATTCATCTATTATAGTCATTATTGCCCGAAGTTTGTAGAACCTTAAATTTTAATGAGTTTTGAATTTATCAACGGTGCTTTAAGAAACGTGTGTTAAAGTCATGTCGGTCTGGTAAATCAAGTTTAAATCTTATTTACACATTGTTGGAACACTGTATGTATTGCTATTAATTAGGCTAATATTTTCTCAATTGAATTGAAACATATTTTTTTCATTTCAAGGCTTTTTATACGCCCGTCAAAATTTTGATGGGACGTATTATGGTATACAAATGTCCGGTGTCCATCCATCTGTCCGACCGTCTGTCCGTCCGTCCGTCTGTCCGTCTGTCTGTCCGGCGTAAACATGTCGCACCGTAACTTGAAAACGACTTATCTAAATTTCATGAAACTTAATATAGTTGATCAAATGATCTGTATACTTTTTGGTGAAAATAAGACTTAAACTTTTTGAGTTTCGGCACTTTGTAACTAAAACAGGGGTGTGTTTTTTTTTCACATGTCGCACCGTATCTCAAAACTGATTTATGATTATTGCTTAAAACTTTACACACTTCTTTGTTATATTAATCTAAAGATCTGTATACTTTTTACTGATGATTCAAAATTTCATTTTTGAGTTATTGAGTATTTTGTAAAAAAGGGGGAGGGGTTTTTTACATGTCGTGCCGTATCTCAAAAACGATTTATAATTATTGCTTAAAACTTTACACACTTCTTTGTTATATTAATCTAAAGATCTGTATACTTTTTGATGATGACTCAAAATTTTATTTTTGAGTTATTGAGTATTTTGTAAAAAAGGGGAGGGTTTTTTTTACATGTCGCGCCGTATCTCAAAAACAATTTATGATTATTGCTTGAAACTGTACACAATTCTTTGTTATACTAATCTAAAGATCTGTATACTTTTTGGTTTGATTCAAAATTTTATTTAAGTGATATTTGTAAAACAAAAACAGGGGGAGGGGGGGGGGGGGGTTCACATGTCCCGCCGGGTCTCAAAAGCAATAAATGGTAATTGCTTTAAACTTTCTCAGAAACTATTTATGACTATTGCATAAAACTTCAACACAAGACGTCGGGCGTATCATTCGCTCATGGCGCAGCTGTTTATAACCGACTATACATTTTTCTCATTATAGAAGACTGTACGGTTACCTATAATTGCTTCATTCAATACATTTGCATTTTTGTGGATATTTTTCTCATTGGCAATCAGACCACATCTCCTTATTGTTAAAGTATTTACGACTTTGGGAAAATTTGTACATAAGGTAAAAGCTTTAATTTCTTATTGTATTAATATCACATCTCGAATGGATCGTGGGACTCACATTAAGTATTCTATCATGTTATTTGTTACGTTCAATCTTCTTTTAACACGCACTTAATGTATACAATTTTATCCTCCCACCAAAATTATAAATAGGCTATGTTATTAAGTATAATATGATCTAACTACATCCGACCTTCTTTGTATAAGTATTCTATATATAGAAATCTTGTGATTATGTTTCCAACAAAATCAAAGATAAACTTTTACGAATTTAAGGTCCTGAATGCTTTGCCACTGTGAAGTTATCTGGCCTTTTTAAACTGTATGATCCAATAGTCAAACGCACGTCTGGCGTACACAATTTTGATCCTGTTATCTACGATGAGTTTATTTTACAACTACTTGTTCTATGTTACTGCTTGTTTATATACCCAGTGATTGTAACCGTATTATTTTATCTTAATAGTTTATATAGAAATCTTGTGATTATGTATCCAACTAATCGAAGAATGTTATAGCAATTTTAGTTTAAATGATATGTGTATCTTGGCGTTTTTCGATAAAAACGTGATTTCTTTTCCCAGCCACTTTTTAAAAAATGTGTTTGATCTTTACAAATAATTGTTTGTGCAGTCAGTACATTTATTTAGATTTAACATTTTAAAGCAAAGAAACATGCTTGTTTTAGAGGGATTAATAAGATATTGATTCTTGAATGATTCAAAACAACCAAAATGGCATGTCCCTAGACCTCTTTTTCAACGTTCAAACTCTAAAATATTGTATAAAAAAGCAGAAATAAATGTTATTTTTAATTAGTATAAGTTCTTTAAGTATTCAAAAGTATGTTTAGAGCCAACACATTTTTATAAACAGTTTTTTGCAAAGGATTTTTTAATTTTAGAAGGTTTGTCCCTGACATTCTTGACAAAATGTCCACTTCGATTCGAAGTTATTAAATTTTGCTAATTTTCATAAAATTTATGTTTGCAAGAGATATAAACATTAGGGTCTTAAAATAGAACTGATGCTTTTATAACGACAGTTAAATTGTTGGCAAAACAAATTGAGCACATCAAATGGACCAGAGTGATAACGTATTTTGTTTAATGTTCACTACGAAACGGGTAAAATGTCCTTTAGTATCTGGTTGTAAAATTATGAAAAAAATATCAGTATACAGCTTAGTATGTGCTTTGTTGAAAAGAATCTTTTTTGTTTTGTTACTATTACAATATAGGGATTGTAGGAAAAAAATAAAACATGTGAATATGTCCACTACATAATGGTCAAATACGAAACAAGTATGGGAGAACAACGTTTCTTAGTGGACACTACCACTACAATGCAGTCATTTTTTACTCTTTTTAAAAAAAATTATATTCGTGCAAAACCAATAACAAGGGTTAGTTTCATGTAATTTTAAGTATGGTTTTATCAACATAGAATAGAGTTGATGTCAACTTCGAAACTTTTTGTCAACTACGAAACTCAGTTACATGTCCACAACGTAACATGAGGTTTACCTTTATATTTGAAGAACTGTCTTATCTTCATCGATAAAAAATGGTTCTCTAATGGTTGTGCTATTTCCACATTTCCAGACCGGTGTGAGAAAAATATTTCTCCTGACTAGTGAAAAATCTGTTCTCGGCAAATGATTGGATGAAATTTAATTGTGACCTTAAATTTTCTTGATTTCTTCTGAATTTTCTTATTATAACGTCATGAAAAAAAAGCGACCATGCCTGATGACGTCACATCAAAAGTACACAACTTTCCTCAAATCTTTGAAAAACAAGGATAAAAATCATTAGAGAAACAGATTCTACCACTGTAACTAAGAAAATAACACATGTTTGTTAATATTTTCTATAGATGTATTCCATTATCCCATGTACTTGACGTACATTTGGTATGAAGAAATGATAAAATAAACAAAAGTCATTTTTCACATGAAAAACAGGCATCAATTCTTCCTAGTATATATTTTATAATTGCACTCATTTATAATTTATCTTTAGCATCAGTTTTAAAATAAATGTATTGATTTTTTACCGTTATTTGTTGCTGTAGATTATGTCATTCAAATCTTAATCAAATATACTATCCCCGGAAATGTTGATATCGGACATATTGTAAAGTAGGTATATATTCTTATATGTCATGCAATGATAATGTTTACTGGATTCGTATTTAGTAAACAAAAATAGGTCTTGTATCTTTAAAGTTTTTAATATTGCCAAATTAGTCGCAGAAAACGCTAATGAAGCGTAATTTCTGTCGGTATAGTGGAGCGATACTATATATTTAAATCCATCAACGACACATTTGGAAGTGAATTATTTAAAAAAATACACAATTCAATGTTAATAAATACAAAAAATATAACAGGTAACAATACTATATATCGAGTTCAGTGGCAGTGTGATATAGTACGGTCCGATTAAACAACGGTAAATAATTATAAGCTCTTTACTCCCAAGCTAGATGTGCTGAGTCACTTAAAGATGTTTGTAAAATTTGATATCAATCTTAGGTTTGTACCTCTTACAATAAGCAAACAGACAACAACAAACTTTCCAGCGCAGTTTGTCAAATTGTCTCAAATATCATTAACGATACAAATTATCATTGTACCTGATGCAAATTTACACACTCATTGTGATCACTTTAAATTTAAACTTTTATTGGCCTTTAATTGCTTGCTATACGGTTTCACATTATTTTGTCATTGAAGGTGGTCTCTGGCTAACTAGTTTTTATGGTACGTTGTTTTTTCTTCGATGGATAGTTATTATCTTCTTGATAAATGATATATTCATATCAAAGGAGATATTTCAAACTATTACAGTGCATGCTTTTTATAGTTTATAATTTTGCTGCACTGTTACAACTCTATGTTGTTATTAATTAGGCCAATATTTTTCATGCCGAGGCTTTTTATAACCGACTTTAAATTTTTCTCATTATAGAAAACTGTACAGTTAGTACCTATAATTGCTTACATCAAATTAATTTGAACTTTGGTGGATATATCATGTATTTTTCTAATAGGCAACCAAACCACATCTTTTTATTGTTATACAAGTATTTACGACTTTAAGAAAATTTAAACTCGAAGTACAAACTTCAATTTATTATTGTTTCAAATACAGATATCAATATCACATCTCGAATGGATCGTGGGACTCACATTTATTAAGTTTGTCATCATGTAATTTGTTACGTTCAATACAATTAACGGTACCAATTTTCTTGCACCAGATGCACATTTCGACAATACATGTCTCTTCAGTGATGCTCGTAGCCAAAATATTTGAAATCCAAAGCTTATATAAAAGATGAAGAGCTATAATCCAAAATGTCCAAAAAGTATAGCCAAATCCTTGAAAGAAATCAGAGCTTTGCATGAGGGAGATACATTCCTTAATTTTTAATAATTTTTAATATTTTGTAACAGCAAATTTTAATAACACAAAAATCCGTATTTTCATGCCAGTACCGAAGTACTGGCTACTGGGCTGTTGATACCCTCGGGGACTAATAGTCCACCAGCAGAGGCATCGACCCAGTGGTAGTAATAAAATTAACGGTACCAATTTTCTTGCACCAGATGCGCATTTCGACAATACATGTCTCTTTAGTGATGCTCGTGGCCAAAATATTTGAAATCCAAAGCTTATATAAAAGATGAAGAGCTATAATCCAAAAGGTCCAAAAAGTATAGCCAAATCCTTGAAAGAAGTCAGAGCTTTGCATGAGGGAGATACATTCCTTAATTTCTAATAATTTCTAATATTTTGTAACAGCAAATTTTAATAACACAAAAAAATCCGTATTTTCATGCCAGCACCGAAGTACTGGCTACTGGGCTGGTGATACCCTCGGGGACTAATAGTCCACCAGCAGAGGCATCGACCCAGTGGTAGTAATAAAATTAACGGTACCAATTTTCCTGCACCAGATGCGCATTTCGACAATACATGTCTCTTTAGTGATGCTCGTGGCCAAAATATTTGAAATCCAAAGCTTATATAAAAGATGAAGAGCTATAATCCAAAAGGTCCAAAAAGTATAGCCAAATCCTTGAAAGAAATCAGAGCTTTGCATGAGGGAGATACATTCCTTAATTTCTAATAATTTCTAATATTTTGTAACAGGAAATTTTAATAACACAAAAAATCCGTATTTTCATGCCAGCACCGAAGTACTGGCTACTGGGCTGGTGATACCCTCGGGGACTAATAGTCCACCAACAGAGGCATCGACCCAGTGGTAGTAATAAAATTAACGGTACCAATTTTCTTGCACCAGATGCGCATTTCGACAATACATGTCTCTTTAGTGATGCTCGTGGCCAAAATATTTGAAATCCAAAGCTTATATAAAAGATGAAGAGCTATAATCCAAAAGGTCCAAAAAGTATAGCCAAATCCTTGAAAGAAGTCAGAGCTTTGCATGAGGGAGATACATTGCTTAATTTATAATAATTTCAAATATTTTGTAACAGCAAATTTTAATAACACAAAAAATCCGTATTTTCATGCCAGTACCGAAGTACTGGCTACTTGTCTGGTGATACCCTCGGGGACTAATAGTCCACCAGTAGAGGTATCGACCCAGTGGTAGTAATAAGATTAACGGTACCAATTTTCTTGCACCAGATGCGCATTTCGACAATACATGTCTCTTCAGTGATGCTCGTGGCCAAAATATTTGAAATCCAAAGCTTATATAAAAGATGAAGAGCTATAATCCAAAAAGGTCCAAAAAGTATAGCCAAATCCTTGAAAGAAATCAGAGCTTTGCATGAGGGAGATACATTCCTTAATTTATAATAATTTCTAATATTTTGTAACAGCAAATTTTAATAACACAAAAAATCCGTATTTTCATGCCAGTACCGAAGTACTGGCTACTTGTCTGGTGATACCATCGGGGACTAATAGTCCACCAACAGAGGCATCGACCAAGTGGTAGTAATAAAATTAACGGTACCAATTTTCTTGCACCAGATGCGCATTTCGACAATACATGTCTCTTCAGTGATGCTCGTGGCCAAAATATTTGAAATCCAAAGCTTATATAAAAGATGAAGAGCTCTTAATTTATAATAATTTCTAATATTTTGTAACAGCAAATTTTAATAACACAAAAAATCCGTGTTTTCATGCCAGTACCGAAGTACTGGCTACTGGGCTGTTGATACCCTCGGGGACTAATAGTCCACCAGCAGAGGCATCGACCCAGTGGTAGTAATAAAATTAACGGTACCAATTTTCTTGCACCAGATGCGCATTTCGACAATACATGTCTCTTTAGTGATGCTCGTGGCTAAAATATTTGAAATCCAAAGCTTATATAAAAGATGAAGAGCTATAATCCAAAAGGTCCAAAAAGTATAGCCAAATCCTTGAAAGAAGTCAGAGCTTTGCATGAGGGAGATACATTGCTTAATTTATAATAATTTCAAATATTTTGTAACAGCAAATTTTAATAACACAAAAAATCCGTATTTTCATGCCAGTACCGAAGTACTGGCTACTGGGCTGGTGATACCCTCGGGGACTAATAGTCCACCAGTAGAGGTATCGACCCAGTGGTAGTAATAAAATTAACGGTACCAATTTTCTTGCACCAGATGCGCATTTCGACAATACATGTCTCTTCAGTGATGCTCGTGGCCAAAATATTTGAAATCCAAAGCTTATATAAAAGATGAAGAGCTATAATCCAAAAGGTCCAAAAAGTATAGCCAAATCCTTGAAAGAAATCAGAGCTTTGCATGAGGGAGATACATTCCTTAATTTCTAATAATTTCTAATATTTTGTAACAGGAAATTTTAATAACACAAAAAAATCCGTATTTTCATGCCAGCACCGAAGTACTGGCTACTGGGCTGGTGATACCCTCGGGGACTAATAGTCCACCAACAGAGGCATCGACCCAGTGGTAGTAATAAAATTAACGGTACCAATTTTCTTGCACCAGATGCGCATTTCGACAATACATGTCTATTCAGTGATGCTCGTGGCCAAAATATTTGAAATCCAAAGCTTATATAAAAGATGAAGAGCTATAATCCAAAAGGTCCAAAAAGTATAGTCAAATCCTTGAAAGAAGTCAGAGCTTTGCATGAGGGAGATACATTCCTTAATTTATAATTATTTCTTATATATTGCAACAGCAAATTTTAATAACACAAAAAATCCGTATTTTCATGCCAGCACCGAAGTACTGGCTACTGGGCTGGTGATACCCTCGGGGACTAATAGTCCACCAGTAGAGGTATCGACCCAGTGGTAGTAATAAAATTAACGGTACCAATTTTCTTGCACCAGATGCGCATTTCGACAATACATGTCTCTTCAGTGATGCTCGTGGCCAAAATATTTGAAATCCAAAGCTTATATAAAAGATGAAGAGCTATAATCCAAAAGGTCCAAAAAGTATAGCCAAATCCTTGAAAGAAATCAGAGCTTTGCATGAGGGAGATACATTCCTTAATTTATAATAATTTCTAATATTTTGTAACAGCAAATTTTAATAACACAAAAAATCCTTATTTTCATGCCAGTACCGAAGTACTAGCTACTGGGCTGGTGATACCCTCGGGGACTAATAGTCCACCAACAGAGGCATCGACCCAGTGGTAGTAATAAAATTAACGGTACCAATGTTCGTTCAACCGTCTTATTACACGCACTTTAAGTAGTCAATTTTATCCTCCCACCAAAATCATAAATAGTTATTAATAATAATATGATATAACAAAATCCGACCTTCTTTGTATAAGTATTCTCTATATAGAAATCTTGTGATTATGTTTCCAACAAAATCAAAGATAAACTTTTACGAATTTAAGGTCCTGAATGCTTTTCCACTGTGAAGTTATTTGGCCTTTTTAAACTGTATGATCCAATAGACAAAACGCACGTCTGGCGTACACAATTTCGATCCTTTTATCTACGATGAGTTTACTTTACAACTACTTGTTTTATGTTACTGCTTGTTTATGTAGCCAGTGATTGTAACCGCATTATGTTCTCTTAATAGTTTATATAGAAATCTTGTGATTATGTATCCAACTAATCGAAGAATGTTATAGCAATTTTAGTTTAAATGATATGTGTATCTTGGCGTTTTTCAAAAAAAAACGTGATTTCTTTTTCCAGTCACTTTTTAAAAAATGTGTTTGATCTTTACAAAATTTTTTTTGTGAGTCAGTACATTTATTTAGATTTAACATTTTAAAGCAAAGAAACATGCTGGTTTTAGAGGGATTAATAAAATATTGATTCTTGAATGATTCAAAACAACCAAAATGGCATGTCCCTAGACCTCTTTTTCAACGTTCATACTTTAAAATATTGTATAAAAAGCAGAAATAAATGTTATTTTTAATTAGTATAAGTTCTTAAAGTATTCAAAAGTATGTTCAGAGCCAACACATTTTTATAAACCGTTTTTAAAAAGGATTTTTTTAATTTTAGAAGGTGTGTCCCTGACATTCCTGACAAAATGTCCACTTCGAATCGAAGTTATTAAATTTTGCTAACATTTTAAAGCAAAGAAATATGCTGGTTGCAGAGGGATTAATAAGATATTGATTCTTGAATGATTCAAAACAACCAAAATGGCATGTCCCTAGACCTTCTATTCAACATTTATACTCTAAAATATTGAAAAAAAGGTAGAAATAAATATTATTTTTAATTAATATAAGTTCTTTAAGTATTCAAAAGTATGTTTAGAGCCAACACATTTTTATAAACAGTTTTTTACAAAGGATTTTTAATTTTAGAAGGTGTGTCCCTGACATTCCTTACAAAATGTCCACTACGTATCGAAGTTATTTAATTTTGCTAATTTTGGTAATAAACACTTTTATAAAATTTCTGTTTGCAAGAGATGTAAACATTAGGGTCTTACAATAGAACTGATGCTTTTATAACGACAGTTAAATTGTTGGCAAAACAAATTGAGCACCTCAAATGGACCGGAGTGATAACGTATTTTGCTTAATGTCCAATACGAAACGGGTAAAATTTCCTTTAGTATCTGGTTGTAAAATTATGAAAAATATATCAGTGTACAGCTTAGTATGTGCTTTGATGAAAAAAATCATTTTTGTTTTGTTACTATTACAATATAGGGATTGTGGGACAAAAACCATGAGAACATGTCCACTACGTAATGGTCAAATACGAAACAAGTATGGGAGAAAATCGTTTCTTAGTGGACACTACCACTACAATGCAGTCATTTTTTATTCTATTTTTGAAAATTATATTCGTGCAAAACCAATAACAATGGTTAGTTTCATGTAATTTTAAGTATGTTTTTATCAACATAGAATTCGGAACTTTTTGTCCGGTACAAAACGGTTTTGTCAACTACGAAACTCAGTTACATGTCCATAACGTAACATGAGGTTTACCTTTATATTTGAAGAACTGTCTTATCTTCATCGATAAAAATGGTTCTCTAATTGTTGTGCTATTTTCACATTTCCTGACCGGTGTGAGAAAAATATTTCTCCTGACTAGTGAAAAATCCGTTGTCGGCAAATGATTGGATGAAATTTAATTGTGACGTTAATTTTCTTGTTTTCTTCTGAATTTTCTTATTATGACGTCATGAAAAAAAGCGACCAGACCTGATGACGTCACGTCAAAAGTACACATTTTCCTCAAATCTTTGAAAAGGAAGGATAAAAATCATGAGAATATGTCCACTACGTAATGGTCAAATACGAAACAAGTATGGGAGAAAATCGTTTCTTAGTGGACACTACCACTACAATGCAGTCATTTTTTACTCTTTTTTTGAAAATTATATTCGTGCAAAACCAATAACAATGGTTAGTTTCATGTAATTTTAAGTATGTTTTTATCAACATAGAATTCGAAACTTTTTGTCCACTACGAAACGGTTTTGTCAACTACGAAACTCAGTTACATGTCCACAACGTAACATGAGGTTTACCTTTATATTTGAAGAACTGTCTTATCTTCATCGATAAAAATGGTTCTCTAATTGTTGTGCTATTTTCAAATTTCCTGACCGGTGTGAGAAAAATATTTCTCCTGACTAGTGAAAAATCCGTTGTCGGCAAATGATTGGATGAAATTTAATTGTGACGTTAATTTTCTTGTTTTTTTTCTGAATTTTCTTATTATGACGTCATGAAAAAAGCGACCAGACCTGATGACGTCACGTCAAAAGTACACGTCAATCTTTGAAAAGGAAGGATAAAAATCATTAGAGAAACAGATTCTACTACTGTAACTCGCGTATTACGATATTTCTCAACTCTCAACAGTTAACAGCCTCGCGCTTTAAATATTAAAATTTAACTGTCTCGAGTGGAGAAATATTGTATTACACTAGTTGCAGTTGTGGAATCTATATTTCTCCAATTCAGAAAAAATGAAATCTTTCTTGCATATAAAGTAAAAAAAAAACTAGAATGTCAATAGGAGACAATAAAATGCCATAAGATGTGCGTTTAGAAGCAGTTTCGTAGTGGACAAACATACATAAAATATGAAAAGGATATCATTTTGAAGAATTGCACTTTTTATTTACAAACAGGTCTATTATAAAGGTATTCAAAATAAATCTTGAAATAAGATTTTAGACAAGTTGATTTTCAATTTTTTTTTAGGTCTGAAATTCACACTTTTATTGAAAAACGCCCATCTATGTTTATTCTGATAAAGATATCATGATAAATTGTTACTGTAATACAAGTATATTGATTTGAATAGAAACCATATTATTTTAGCATTGTAATCATCTTGCCAATACAACTAGCTGACGGTCTTAAATCGCTTCACTTTACCAATGTGACAGTTTTAATGTTTGGCTTGAAAAAAAGAACACCCAAACAGCACAATTTGTTTGTATAACATTTGTAAACAAAATAATGGTTTGTGCTGATTATCCTGATCCCTTTTCAAAATTACCAACCTTTGGTCATGACCGCAGTTGATGAAGGTTTTCTTTGAGTAAATAGATTCCCACAACACAAAAAGAAAAACGCCATAAAAAGATGTTTAAGCTTTTAAGTTGAAAAGGTTACCAGTTCTGTCTCCATATGTGGCAACCTTCGGAATGAACGTGGGAAGAATACTTCTTTAAAAAGACACATTAGGGGATAACATAACAACAAGAAATTGACATTGCTTCAATGGCAATTCAATATGTGAAGTTTTGTTAATAGAATCTTAAGCTAATACATATACTTTATTTGATTTCAGATTGTAATTTGACCTAATTTGTTTTGATATGGGTATGGAAGGAATATTGAAGAGGAGGGTCTCAATATTGAGGGGTTACCAAGACCGATGGTTTATCTTATCAGAAGATGGAATAATGAAACAGCATGAGGTAATCTTACAATTTGTATATGTATAATTGCTCCATTAAATATCATTGATTTTTATTTCCAAAGCAAGGGTATGTTTTGTATTTATATGTGCATTTATTTTCATATATTTCATTATAAATTTTATTCGTTATAAGTAACAATTTGGATTTACCTTTATCCGGACAGCTCAAAAACTAATATTTATAAGCCAATGGTTATTAAAAAAAAAAAAAACCTTTGACCAACTACAGATATGAACAAAAAATAACCGATTAAACATATTTCATTTATTTCATCAATATCATAAACAACAGTAATGTTGTTTTTAGAATTACAATAAATAGCCTTTTTATAAATGAGATGAAATTGTTCGAATCATGATTCTAATGCAACATCGCTTGTAAAGTTCATTTTGACTGGATAACGTCACCAATTGTCATAGCATCAATTCAAGCGGAATAGAAGTATGACATATTTCAAATGTAATTTGTGACGTTGTTTTCTGTCAGTTTTAATAGAATGGAGATTAAAATATTATGTTTTAAGCTAAGACGGCATCAATTGGTGATTTGATGGTCGAAAATACCCGTTCACTGACACCGCTAACGCTTTCTTAATTTGCGAACATTAAAACACCAATTGAAGTCGTCGGAGCTTAAAACACAATACAGATATCTTAATTGATATATAGACATTGATGTTTATTTATCATTTAATGTTTTAGAAAAAGCCCAGTTATGCAACAGAAAAGGCGAAATGGCAAATGAATATCATAGTAAGTTAGAATTTATGATCCTATTTTACACTTAAACGGCTGTATTGATGGAATGGCGTATAAATGGAAACTTTTCTATGATAGCTATTTCGAGAAAATAATAAGGATAGAACCGATTGTAAATGGTACATAAACTGCATACGATTCCTAAAACATCTTAGCATTCAAACGTAGGTATATTCATTGAATATCTTATCGATATGAATTATTTTCTAATATGCAAGTAAAAATGTGAACAAAATATGTTGAAATATTTAGACAATACATCAGAAACCGCTTCAAATAGAGTTGCACAAACAGTATTTATTATTTGGTATATGTTGTATTTAAAACTAACTCTCTACAGTGGGGCTATTTATATAGAAGATAAACCTGTTAATATAAAAAATCCTTTACTAAAAACTCATTGATAAACAAAATTATTTTTACGCAAATATCTATATCCTAAGTAAAGATTTTTAATTTTGATTTAAAATTTCATTACTTTTCCTAATATAGCTTGCCGATATTGACAAAAAGAGAGACGGCAAATGTTTTAACTTGACTTCCAATCAAGGGCAAAAGATAAAGTTGAAAGGTAAGATAACAGTTTGAAGTAGTTTTAGCGTCCTTGCACAATAATCTGTCGGATCGTAGAAATTAATTTAATTGCCCATGCATGACGAGCGTGAAGAACACAAACAAGAAAACTCAAATTGAAGTAGAAAAAAGTCTCAGATTAAAATACGTAAAAAAAGATGATGCAGTATGATTGCATTTGACAAAACTTTATACCAGAGACCAAATGACACGGAAATTAACAACTCTATGTCACCTTTCTGCCTTGAACAATGAGTAAAGCCTATACTGCATAGTATGTTAAAATCTTGCAAGTTATCTGATTCAAAAACGTCAAAGCCTAATAAATATAAGTACGTTGACTGATAATTCATTGTCAATAATTACAACTTTTAATTCTTTAATCTGTGATAAATAAGTTGTATAAAACTTTATCGAAACATCCTGATCAAAATGTTTTTCAGCACAATCCGACGACGAAAGAGAGAAGTGGATTAAATGCTTCAAGAAAATAAATCATATATTTTTTCCTGTGAGTACCTCAGAAGTTAACTCCGCAGTATCTTTTTATAATCATTTAATCATTTCAATTCTCTTTTTAAAATGTCCTACATGATGTTATGATCAGGAGAACATATACTTTTATTTTTTCGGTTACCTAATGAGAAAGGCATTACATATTGAAAACATAATAACCTTCTTTAAAAAAATGCAAAAAATGAGTCTGTAATTTATAAAATAGTTAATAAACTGAAAAAAGATAAATACTGTGAAAAAAAACAAAGCAGTGTTATTTTCCGATTTATTGTTTGTGATTTACCCCTTCATTTTGTCTTTTCCCATCAGGATGATAAAGGTATTGAAATATGGTCACCTTAGTCCTCTTTCGAAAAAAAAGTAAAATCACAAAAATAATTAACTTCTTAAAAAATTCAAACTGAAAATCCCTAATCAAATGGAAAAAATCGAAAGCGCAAACACATCAAACGAATGGATAACAACTGTCATAATCCTTTCTTATGTAGAAAATGGTGGATTAAAGCTGGTTTTATAGGTAGCCAGACCTTTAACTTGTATGAAAGTCGCATTAAATTCCATCATATTGACAACGATGTGATATACCCCAAGTTTTTAAATTTTTTAATCCAGTATGTCCTGACTAGTGGAAAATAAACTAAGAACTCCATAGCAAATAAAGAAAAATAAACCAATCGACAGTGTACACAACACAACATAGAAACAAATCACTGAGCAACACGAATCCCACAAAAACCGGGGTTTATCTTAGAAGCCTCGTTTATTAAGTGTTACCACAACTGAGGGGCCTGATGGAAGGAAAAATTAACACCTTAACAAATGATCTTTCGAACTGTAGCATCAATTTAAATTCTAGATTTTTTAATTTCACCTAAGTACATGCTTGTGGGCTTCTTTTCAAAATAAAGATTCCATTTAAAGCTCTTTTACTTCATAAATAGTTTGTTTGGTATCTTAATTAAATTATGTTACACTTAGAATTTTACCTTCATCTATAACTTCCGGCGAATTCAACATGATGCTTAAAATCTATTCTTAATTTGGGATAATTTTTATAGAATGAATGACTCTCTTTTGTTTCGACCTAGTCAAACATTTGTTCTGAAGAGTACATGTTAAATGCCATTGTGATAATTTCAGCACAGTTTTCCGGATGTTGTAGACGAGGAAGACGAAGATGACGTTTTTACTAGCAACATCAACCACAAAGGTATTTAAAATTTTCACGATGACAATACTAACAAGAACTAATAAATCTTATTATATGTTGGTAAAGTTCTCAAATATATTCCAACGATGCAACAAAAGACAGCTGACTCTAAAATAACAGTATACATGCGGACAAGGACAATATACAATAACACACATTTTTCTTATAGTCTGTTTTTGTGCAGAAAATTAGATACAAATAAATCACGGTCAAGTTTTTGTATAAAAGGACAAGACAACAGACTTTACCTCAATAAGTTATAAAAACAAAAATATCTAAAGATTACATAAAGATGACATATACATTTCGAACTTGTCAATATCTACATATAAAAGATGTTGTTTTATTTCATTTTGAAAAAAAATATTTTTCATTGCAGCAAAAGAAGTTGATCCCGAACCAAAGCCAACTTCTCGAATATCATTTGGCGACACATTTAAAAGTAAAGATGCATTTCCAAGCCAAAATAATGATCACAGGAAGTCAGAGGAAACAGTGAATGAACCACCAAGGGAAAGTGCTGCAGATATTACAAAGAAATTCAAAGAGATGACAATAGTAGACAGGAAGTATGTCTTTTATTTCTCAAATATTTTCTATGTATGTAGTTGGTTCTATATGATATGATATATTGTTATCTGCTTGCTTTTGGTTATGAAGTATGTCGAGTTACTATCAATGACAAAACATAACTGTCTATAGTTTATCAAGACGAAGTACACAATCAGTCGTTTTTGATATTCAGTTGTGGCATTGGGTCCTATAAGAAGTGAAGTTAAGGATTTAAGGGGGAAGTTCATACCTCCATATTATTTAAAATATCCAAATGAAAAAAAAGAACTTGGCATGCTTAAATATAGTAATAGTAATGTGCTGTCTAAGCTGTCAATTTTTATTCAAAAGGTAGAAAAGATGCTTGTCTAATTTAAATCTGTAATAAACACAAACTTATTTCTGAAGATGTATAATTTAAAAATGTATTCTGTTTGTATTATGAACTATGTTGTAATTAATATTGTGTATATAAATATGCTCCTGTTACGCAGTCTTCTGCGGCTGAGTTTTCTCTAATAAACTAAACTAAACTAAGAAATGTACTGAGGTTCATCCCGTAGTTTTTTGTATTCTTTCGTTTTTTGATATTTGATTTTGCAGTGTTTTGTTAATTGCTGTTTTTATTATGTATGGGTTTGAATATGTTCAATGCTGTTTCTTTTTGCTGTGAAATCATGTTGAATTACATAAAATTAGATATTTGTTGTAGAAATTATGTATATTGAAAATTGTTGTAAATGATTACATGATCCTTTGATATATTAAAATTTAAAAAAAAGACACCATTGAAATATATAAAAACGTCTTCAAACTACCCATGTGCTTTAACATAACGATCAAGTGAGATATTTGCCATAGGTGTGTGCTTGATATACTAGTACATTATCTAATCATGATTTTCTTAACTTTCAGAAAACGACATTTAATGGTGGCAGCTATTGATTTTGGGTCGGCCTATTCTGGTAGTGCCTTTTCTTTCAAAGACAGGTTTATTAAAGACCCACTCGAGATAAATGTAATGGGAATAGGACAGAAAGGATTAGAGTCCTTAAAAGTACCGACAGTGCTCCTTTTAAACCCTGATCGAGAATTTGTAGCATTTGGATTTGAAGCGGAATCGAAATACTCTGAATTACTGCAGGATGACCCAGATGAAGCACAAAAGTGGTATTACTTTAGTCGGTTTAAAATGCAGCTGTATAATAATATGGTGAATATATTTCATATTGTTTATATTTTAAAAGGATATTATCAAACTAAACTGCGACATAACGTAAATTACGCTTCCGGAGCACCTGAGATCACCCTCAGTTTTTGGTGGGCTTCGTAATGCTAAGTTTTTAGTTTTCTATATTATTTCTTGTGTACTACTATTTGTCTGTCTTATTCTATGTTAGCCATGGCTTTGTCATTTAATGTTCGATCTATTAGTTTGACCGTCCCTCTGGTATCTTTGGCCCCTCTTTTAATATTTCAAAAGATTAAACTTATACTTCAGTATGTTTAAGCGATGGTAAAAAAAAAAGAATAAAAAGCACTTAAAAACTCATGTGAATGACAGACAATACCATGCTCGAATGTAAAATACAAAATGAAATTTTGTCAATATTTTGTTAACCAAACCATGTTATCATATTAACCAATTCGAAAACTCAATCTTATTCACTTAGGTTACGTTTCAAATGACCTGTTGTGATGACTTCCATACTTGAAGAAATGCAAAGTTGGTACAGGTTATTGTTTACCAAACCTTTAAAGATTCAAAGATTTAAGTTTCTTAAAAGTTTCTTAAAGTGATTCAGTTTAACCACTCGTGATTGGGCATTTTCACAGTAAATGCTCTCTATGTCCAATAGATAGTTTATGAGAGAGTCGTACATCAGAATATAATCACCACAAAGCACCATTGTCTTTTCCTGTCCATAAGTTGACCTTACTGATTCTATGTGTGATAAACCTGTTACATGTATATGTAATGACCCCACTAACAGCTATTCTTACTTTTCTATAGCATCTAAAGAAATCAATGACTATTAAAGACATTACTGGAAAGAAAGAAATGAAAGCGGTCGATGTTTTTGCCTACTGTATTGAGAACATAAAAGACTCGATTTTTGGGAAAGCAAAAGAGAAGGTTACTGAATTACAGGAATATGACGTTCATTGGGTGCTTACAGTCCCTGCAATTTGGAATGAGGCTGCACGACAATTCATGCTTGAAGCTGCAGAAAAGGTACAAAGCGAATAAGTTGTTGATCATTGACCATTTGTTTTGACCTTAACTACTATTTGATAAGTGGTGCATTTTTAGCGATTGAGGGGTATTTTAAACTCTCATGACTTAATGTAAGGCAAGTCTGGTGTTTTACTCCGCTTATAGTATATTTCCTTTTACCTATTTTTGAATTGATTGCCACTTATATTCTTCATTTCCCTTCTCAATTTTAAGTATGGCTTCTAGCATAACAACGTGTTTTTCGGGTACCTGAACTGAGTTTGTATACCTGCAAAAAAAGAACAAAAAATACCAAACTCCAAGGAAAATGTTAAATGAAAAGTCCCTATCAAATGAATAAATAAAAGTCGCAAGCACATAACAAAAACGCTTTCATATTCTTGAACTTCAGGAATTTCCATATGTTTGAAAAGGTTGTTTAAACCTGGTTCTATAGCTATTTAAACTTTTCATTTGTTTGACAGTCGAGATATAATTATACAAAAGTAAATCCTGTCCTTACTTGTAATTGAAGTTGTCTTTTAAACTTTTAATTTTGTTCCCCAAGTTACTGAAATGGTACGATAGAATGTACATAATTATTATATCACTCAACGCTGGAAAATCGTAAATATATGGAAATAATAACACATCAATTACAAGATCTCATTCAGACAATAACATGAAGATCTTTGATATGAAAAAAACAAATTTCAGATATTATTTATAATGTAAAGAAAGTCTTCATACTAAGTTGAAGATAATTATAAATGAAAAATTCCGGAAGGTGGTGGCAATATGACTTTCGGAAACCCATTTAGAATATGTATCATTGAGTCTTATATGCATCCAAGTAAAATCTTTAATACTGTACAGCAGTGAGTTCTTTGTGCAGTTAAGAGAATGTATATTTGCAAAAATAAAAAAGAATAAAAATAAAGAAGAATTTTGAAACAGACAGATGATCTTTATTTCAGGCAGGAATAGATCAAGAAAGGTTAACACTAGCGCTAGAACCAGAGGCAGCCGCATTATGTTGCAAGTGTTTAGAAATACAAAAACATACAACTGGAAAAGGTTCAAAACTTGGATCCTTTGATACAGGTGCAAGATTTCTCGTGGTAGATCTGGGAGGTAAATATTTAAAAACTTTTGAAGTTATATAAATGCATTTAATAGATAAAATGCATACATAAAATGTTGAAAGTCAATTCTGAAAAACATATCTCATTGTACTGACGATTTCAGTCATATAAACTTACATGCATGTATTATTAATTTATACTGCACTCGTTCTATTTGAGCAGCCAAAAGGCGTTGACTGTATATATTTCTATGTCATATACAGTCACTGCCCCAATATCACTTTCCTCATGAATATTCAAATAAAAGTTGCTGAAACTATATTTAATTATGCATACGACATCTTTAACCTATTCTTGTTTCCAATGTATACAATGAAGAGTGGAACGACTCAAACTTATTTCTTTAACCATTTGTGGAAAAACATATTTCATATGTTAATATTTTTTGTTTGAAACCTATAAATCAGTATGTTTTATTCTTACTGTTGATATTTTAGTTCATACTCAAATGAATTCGTTCACCATCGATTGCTGATTTCAACCAGTTATGTACATTTCATATTGTTGTATATTTTTTGTGTCTGATATGAGGCCTTCTGAAAGCGGTACTTTTCCCTATATTTTAGACAAACGAATAACATTAACCCATTAAACAACAATTGAAAATGTTTTATTTTCTAGATTGCAGTATAAAGACAATAATAGTGCATTGACTTGACATATCAACGATATAAGGATTTGGCCCGAAACGGGGAAATAGCTCGGCACAGCCTGGCATTTTCCCGTTTTTAAGCCTCATCCTTATATCGTTGATATGTCAAGTCAACGCACTATTATTGTCTATTTCCATAAATAACTTTAAAAACTTAATATTATTCTACCCATTAAGAATTTATTTAGACTGTGGTTCACGAAATCTAAGATGGCAGTATCTGCAGATTTATCCATTTAAATAATAAAAAAGATACAGTCATAATGGTAATCCTGGAACCCAAAATAAAGCTTTGGAATCTGAAACATAAATTACGATGCTATTTACCTTGATTTACGTCAATTTCATTTTCACGGTTGTCCTTGCTATATGCTGGTTAATACTGTTCGTTATTTCCAACGAAATACGAGTTATTTGGATTTTATTCAAAATAGATCTTCGGAACATGTTTAAATACGCTCATGTTTTGATTAAACAATATCGTTTCAAGTATCTTATATGGTACTATGTTTTTAGATCAACCATGGTAAGATATCTTATCATGGAAGTATTTATCGGCTTTATTATCGTTAAATTTTGATGCTATCAATATTCTGTTTTTTTTTTTAGGTGGAACTGTCGATATAACTTCAAACGAAGTATTAGGGTCCGGGCAATTAAAGGAAATACACAGCGCCTCTGGTGGTCCATGGGGAGGTAATACTATTAATGAAGGAATATGGAAACTTTTGCGAGGAATATTTGGTGAAAGTACAGTAACAAAGTTCATTGACGAAAACCGGGACGATTACCTCGAACTAGCGAGAACAGTTGAGTTGAAAAAGCGAACTGTGACATCTAATAACAAAGTAACAATTGAGATTCCAAGGTCATTAATGTTAGAAGCTAAAAAGACAAACCCTGGCATCATTGCTGAGGAATTTAAGGATCGGGTTAAGCTAGTAACAAACAAACTTCAAGTTCTCCCTGGTGTTTTGCCGCAAATTTTCAAAGAAGGAATTGACACAGTCAGCAAATATGTTCAAGATTTATTGGACCAACCAGAAACAAAAGGAGTTTCAACTATCCTTTTAGTTGGTGGATACGCAGCATGTGACCTTCTCAAAGATGCAATGAAAACAAAGTTTAGTAATCTTACCGTCATATGTCCTCTTGATCCGGATGTAGTTGTTTTGAAGGGAGCAGTTATTATGGGCCATATGGAAACACCTATCGTTGGTAGAATTGCTAAGTGTCACTACGGGATAGCAATTCTTGTTGGTGTTGACAAACAGAATATGTACCAATGCTTTGACCGGTCTTTCAAACCTTTGACTTCGACTGAGGAAGAGTTCCATACGATAATAAAAAAAGGTCAACCTATCCATGTAAACGAGGTAGTAACCGAGTACGATTTTCCGATAACGTTCGAACAAGATGAAGCTTTTATACGGATTTACGCATCAGATGATACAAAACCACCGAAAATTATATCGAAGAATAACTGTAGGGAAATAGGTCACATCCGTATCAAGTTACCAAAATTTAGAAGGGAAACACGTCTTAAGATAGGTATATCAAATAGTGAAACGGAGTTCAAAGTTGTGGCTAGGGATGAGCATACGGGGAAATGCTTTGCAGGAGTTTGCAGATTTCTAAATTAAACTATGTGACATGAGGAAGTAACTACAATTTTGATTGTACAGTATAGGCAGCGGCTTTTACTTTCAAATAAATGATATTTGATAGAATTTGTTGATCAATAATTATACAAAATTTCAAATACTGAAGTTCTCTTTTATTGATTGTGAATTATATACTGTAAATTACACACTTCTTATAACAATATGTAAATATATATAAAATAATGATATTAATCTTAATGGTGCCAGTTTCATAGATCTCTTGGTTTTACAGACATTTTACGTTTCAAAACGGGACATACTTGTTTAAAGGATAAGAAGTAAAAGCTGCTATATTAATGACAGAACAAGGATAATCTTGATGTATTATACAGAAACATTTATTTTGGAAATTGTTAATATTAACATTTGATTCTTACCACCTCTAGTATAGGTAGTTTCACAACAACTCTGAATTTCGGTTTTGCCTACAGACACAATCAATGTTAACATAGAGTAAAGAGACACGACAGGATTGTCAATGAGACAACTATCAAAATGATTTTAAAAGTACTGAATTGAAACAGCTATAAGTCATGGCATTCGACAATGAGCAAAACTAATATCGTCCGGTCTAAACAGGACAAACAGCGTTTTAAGTAAGAAAAAAACATTTGATTAACGACAAAACAATAAACGAAATACAGGTATGACAGAGATTAAACAACGACAACCACTTGTATACAGCCTACTTGCTCAAGACATACATTTAGTATTTTTCGGATTTGTTATCACATAAGCAATACAACGGGTGCTACATGTGGAGCAGAATCTACTTACCCTTCCGGAGCACCAGAGATCACCCCTAGCTTTTGATGGGGTTTGTGTTGCTTATTCTTTAGTTCTCTATTTTGTGTCATATGTACTATTGTTTGTCTGTTTGTATTTTTTTTCATTTTTAGCCATGGCGTTGTCAGTTCATTTTCGATTTATGAGTTTGACTGTCCCTCTGGTATCTTTCGTCCCTGTTTTAGATGAGGTTTGCATCTCATTTAATCTAGTAAACTTGATATTAAGAATGCTACCGGACATTGAATTTCTGTTTCATGTCTTGAACTTTTTATTGATTGTGACACATAAGTTCACAGCAGAAACATACATTTTGTTCTTCGTAGAACATTAATATATCTGCATATCATACTTCATATGTAAATGCTCTTGGATTTTCACCCTCAACGGACTTCGTTTACATTACTGTTCTCCTTACAGAAATTAACATTGCTCCAAAAGAGTTATTTACAATAAAATTGAGAATGGAAATGGGGAATGTGTCAAAGAGACAACAACCCGACCAAATAAAAAACAACAGCAGAGGGTCACAAGCATGTTTGAAATAGCATTGCGTCTAATGTATGTAAGTATGATTATATGATATGAACATAATTCAGGCTTGGTAATATACTGGCACGCTTAGTTGGAATTTCAAGGTGATGGTTCACTGGGTAACAATCCACATAGAGATTGTTGATAAAAAGAAGAACACTAAATGTTACAAAGTGTACTGAAAATTTATGAAAAAATCTGTTCATGTGTTAAGTTGACACAACATCGAATGAGCGTTAAGTTTAAGTATATATCAATTGAAATAAGCTGTAATAAAATAATATTTCATAGCTGGCTTGCATATATTTCGTGTCAACAAAACGTTCGATCTGCGTACATATATCTGAAGTCGGAAAATTAAATATGTGCATCGATTTCTGTTGAAATGTGATTTCCAAAATATCCTTTTTAGTAATTAGTTGGGTTCGTATTGCTCAGTCTTTAGTTTTCTATCTTGTTTTGTGAACTATTGTTTGTCTGTTTGTCTTTTATTTTTTAGCCATACTGTTGTCAGTTGATTTTTGATTTATGAGTTTGAATGCCCCCCCCCCCCTGGTATCTTTCACCCCTCTTTTAGTAATATTTGCACTTTAAAAAAAAAAGATTATACTACGAAACCATATTTAAATGCAAGATATAAATGATCAGATTTATGAAGTTGAAAGTTTAACCAGGTCAGTTGGTTAATGTTGTTATGTATTTGCACATTACATTTCGGATTTAATATTTGCGGAAATGATTTAAATGAAACTTTATACTACTTTATTGATACAATGTGTTAAACAAATAATATTGGTGAAATCGAAATATATACACATTAAACCACATACTGGAATATCGTAAAATCTTAGCCCAAATTAAGCAGTAGTTAAATTCCTGTTTGACGTTAATCAAAAGTAACAGGTAATATTGTCTCCTGATCAGAAAATCAAAAAAATTATCAAAACAATAAAAAAAAATATGAAATTTCAGAAATCAACAGGCACATTTATATCACTTGTAGAACTCCTTTTCACTTTATATGCCAGTTATAATAAGTACGAATGAAATAATTTTTTTGGAACATGCACGTTATATTGCCTCGGTGCTCTCTTCGTTATATGTACGTTTCAGTTTGGGAGATTTTAGGATCGACCATAGACGGCGTTGGACAAACAAACATGAAAATACTTGTTCTTATCTGCTAAGTCGACATTTAGGAGTTAAATCATAAACTGGTCAGCCAATATTATGAATAATGTGTCAGGCTGGGTTGGCGCATATTCCAAACAGTGAATTATGGGTAACAATTTTTAGATGAAATATTGTTATTTCCCAAAATGGTTTTTGATAAATATCTGTAAAATCTGAACGAGAGACACAATTTTAAATTCCACTAAAAATTAGGTTGACCTGAAAATGTTGAACCGATCCCTTAAATGAGGTGGCTAATAAATCCAAGTGAGAGACATAATTTCAAATTACACTAAAAATTATGTTACTGAAAATGTTGAACCGAATCCTTTAACTGGTTAATGAAGTTTAAAAAAGCAGTGAATATTCTAGATGCTTGAACTGTTACATTTCTTTTTTTTTTTTTTTAAATTTTGTATATATTGATAGGATTTTTTCCTATTACATAATATGAATTTAATCTATGCAAAACCAATAATGTTGAATATCAATAAAAATATCAAAATATAACAACATTGAGAATGAGAATGGGTAAGGTGTCAAAGAGACAACCCAAGTTGAAAACAGCACAGGAGCAACAACAGATCTGATATACAGCGACGAAAATCCCGCACTCGTAGGCGGGCTCCAGCTGACCCCTGAACAAAACTGAATACTAGTTCAGTGACAATGGACGTCACATTAAACTCCGAAAAAATATAATTGAACTAAAATTATAAAGCATACAAGTCTTACAAACGCAATAGGACCTTGACGAGAAAAAGGCTCACACATATTGTGGTGGGGGTGAGGATTTGTAGGGGTAAGGGTATAACATTTTTTATAAGATCTCAACGATCCTCATATACCTCTAGTCAATGTAGAATACCACTATTTGTCTTTAATCATGTTTATCATTTGTCTTTAATCATGTTTATCATTTGTCTCTAATCATGTTTATCAAGGACGTATATTAGTTATACGTCCTTGTGTTTATATATAAGAAACAAATATCTGCATTTATTATACTGCTTGCTACCATAATACAAAATTTTGTATTTTTAAATTTTAGATTAGCTATGATTGATTGAATACTAACAAAAGTATGAAAGCAATTTCTTATAACAATTTAAAAAAAAACCCTCCTTAGTACCAATAAACGGAATAAATAAATATGTTTTTTTTTTTAAATTTTTTATCGAAAGATCTCAAGAGTTTTGATAAAAGTATCTCTGATTACTTGAAGTCCAGTTATTTTATTTGGATCAACATTTTCCTTTGTTTTTTGTAACGTGAATGATATAAAAACAAATTCTGTCTACTTCCATCTCGCCAACACAATCAGTCCAGAGTATTAATTTGTTTTACCCTGAACTTTAATTAACGAATAATTGATGAATAAATAAGTAGCTGATACAAAGTAGAGACATTACAATTTTCAAAACATTAAAAGCATTAAGCTGAAATGAATTGAATGTAAAACAGTCTACTATTTAACTCTTGTGGTGCACATGGCCTCAGAAGTATTTACGTCATTCCATTATAACATTGTTGGCCGCTTTGTGGGGCGGTCGGATCGTAAGATTTAAATATACATAACCTGTAACAAAGATTAAGAAGTATTGTTATTTTTCTAAAATGTGTATTTATTCATACACCGGTGAATTTAAATATAATTTCGAGGGCTGAACTATTTACCGTATTCAGCTTTAAATCGTTTAAAATACAAGGTATTTTTACGGTGCGATTATGTCGGGTGGGTAATCATATCAATAGGTTATAAACACATTCCCGCTTGTTTTGGTTTATGAACATTTCAAAAATCCATTTAGAAAATCTGTAAAGAAATACGTAAAACTAAATATCAAAATACTTCTTTAAAATTTTTATTGCAGTAAAAATCAGACACCATATACCAAGTTAATAAGAATATACACTTGATATATGTCGTTCGATCGAACCTTTTTGATGGATTTATCTTCTTTATGATCGTCCAAACCTTAACATTTGAGATTAAGACTATTTACAAATTATGAACTTTTTTTGTATTGAAACTGTATTCAATTGTCTCAAGGCTATATTTAATAAGTCAACTTTGCAAGTAAAACTGTAAACGATGTTCAAATTTTTTTTAAAGAATGTGTAGCATTATTTCATTGGACTTCCATCGTTTTGGTTCCTTTGTCGGCCGGTAGGCAATAAAACGCCAAAATATACAAAACAATGTTAGACGCAATAAACCCCCAAGGACCTTGGCGGATAAGAATTATGTATAAACATTTTTTTCTCTCCACATTAACATACATGTTTTTTATGTTTGTTAAAATGATTAAAATAAAATTGAGAAAGGAAATGGTGAATATGTCAAAGCGACAACCACCCGACCATAGAGCAAACAACAGCCGAAGGCAACCAATGGGTCTTCAATGTAGCGAGAATTCCCGCACCCGTAGGTGTCCTTCAGCTGGCCCCTAAAATATGCATAATAGTACAGTGATAATGGACGTCATACTAAACTCCGAATTATACACAAGAAACTAAAATTTTAAAATCATACAAGACTAACAAAGGCCAGAGGCTCCTGACTTGGGACAGGCGCAAAATTGCGGCGGGGTTAAACATGTTTATGAGATCTCAACCCTCCCCCTATAACTCTAGCCAATGTAGAAAAGTAAAACAATAACAATACGCACATTAAAATTCAGTTAAAGAGAAGTCCGAGTCTGATGTCAAAAGATGTAACAAAAGAAAATAAATAAAATGACAATAATACATAAATAACAACAGACTACTAGCAGTTAACTGACATGCCAGCTCCAGACCTCAATTAAACTGATTGAAAGATTATGTCTTCATCATATGAATATCAGGTACAATCCCTCCCGTTAGGGGTTTAGTATCATACTATCATAAAATATATGAGAAGAACATAACCCGTGTCATGCCAACAACTGTTTTTTTAAGAAATAAATGTGTTTAGTTCCGATGCAAAGACCCTATCAGTGAATCAATGTTAAAGCCAAAATATGCAATCTTTAATGACCTGACAACAGTATCGTAACTATATCCCCTTTTAATAAGTCTATTTAAAGGTTTTGTTAGTTTCTGAGGAGAATACTGACATTTTTGTGCTTTAAGACTGTTCATTGACTGAAATTACAATCTGTTTCAACATTTAAATCTAAACAACCTACTTTGAAGGTTAGCTAGTAATTTTGATTTTCTGAAAACATAACCATTATAACCAGGTGAATTTAAATATCATATCGAGGACAGCAATACTCATTGGTGAGCTTTTTTAAAGTTCAGACTGCAAGGTATTTGTACAAGGTAAGATTATTATTATTTTAATTCATGGTAAAGTTTATCACTTTTCGGTTTAAAAATAGTTTATATAAAAAATTTAGATGGTGTATATATAGTTTTTTCAGATATATATTGAATTTTTAAAAACGTAATTATTTTTAACAAAGACTTTTATCTTTTCATTCAAGATTTCTAGAGACACACATCGCCAAGTGAATAAAAATACCATATGTAGCGCTTTTATCAATGTATATTTAAGAATCATTAAAACATGTAAAACTAATCATTTGAATGATAGGGGTACTTAAAAACGTAGAAAACTTTGGAGCTATATACCTATACCACGTTTATCTAATCAATCAAGTTACGATTTCATCACAATTTTCTTACCGGAGTAATTGAATGGAATTTGCAACACAATGATTAGATACGGACAGTTTTATATATAAATGAAACAAAACTCTCCTGGTTTTAAATGAAAAAAAAGAGGACATTAACACCACACTTTTAAAGATAAGTACAGTTGAGAATGAAAAAGGGGAATATGTCAAAAAGACATCAACCCAAAGAGCCGACAACAGCCGTATCCGAATAATGGTCTTGAACGTGCATTTTCGTGTATTTTTTATCATCGGTTTGAATCTATGTATATGAAAATATTACTATTATATATACCTATGAACATACCCCTTATACCTTTCGTCCCTCTTTTATTTCTTGGAGTAAATACACATGCCTTACGTCTTTGTCATTTCTTGTTTTAAGACAATCATCGTTTTGTATTGTACCTTTACGTTGGTAGATATTTTTCTCATGGGCAGTCATACCACATCTTTATCTTTTTATAACAATAGATATAATCCAAAGGGGAATGCACAAATATATTTTACCAACTTGAACATCTTTTTGCAATTTACTAACAGTTCTGTTTCGAGCAAACATGTATCTAGGTGTTGATAAATAGACCTCAAACTGAAGCGTTTTTGATACTGTGGATTCATTATTTTTCGTTGTTACCAAATTTCGTGGAATAAAGAAAACGTTTTCGTTGATATCTAATTTCGTTGCTTTCACGATATCTGCATAGAAGTTTGTAAATCGTATAACATTAAATTTTGTGGTTCACCTTTATCCACGAAATTCACGAAAATTGGTATCAAACGAATAAAAATAAATCCACATTAGTTTGTAAAGCTTTGTCTTGAATAAAAGAAGTTCCAAGCATTAGCTTGCAAATATATGATACAATTTATATGTTACCTTGACGACAACGTGAATCTTATCCATGTAATTTGTTTATGAATGAAAGGCTTAAAAACACAAAAAAAGAAACACTTTGCATCAAATGACTAGGCGAATAGTGATTGTCAATAAACGCACCTTTTAACACTATTGTACTATTTGTGGCGGTCAGATCTAATTGGTAAAGGCAGCCTGAGTGCCCGGAGAGAATCACTGACCTTCGGTTAGATGTAAGTCAACTGAGATCGGAGTCGAATGCAGTTGCTACATGCAGGATTCGAGCTCACAGCCTGAATGTTGACTGGCTGTGATACAGAAGTTCGAATTTGTAGATCACTCAGCCACCAAGTACCCCCTAGCGACTGGACGAAAATCATACCGCTAATGACAGGTCTGTCAGCTTCTCTCTTGGCATCGAAACGGTACTTACCCGTCAGGAAACTAATTGCATGACAAGTTCTCTGATAAGACTATATTGGTGATGACATAAAAGAAGAGGTTTGGATTTTTGCTAAGACAAGATCAAGTGTGAACATTTATTCATAGAATACAGAGCTATAAAACCACATTACCTTTATTTTAGATTGTAATTTATTGCAATTTATTGTGAGTTTGGTATGGAGGGAATATTAAAGAGGAAGATATCAATATTTAGGGGTTATCAAGACCGATGGTTTGTCTTGACGGACGATGGATTAATTAAACAATATGAGGTGAGTATATCATTACAGTATTATCAATGAAGAATATATATTTAATTCGTTTGGCAAAAGAGTGTAATGAATGCTATTATTGTGAGAATATTTGTATGTTTTCTTTTCACCCACCAGTAAAATATACAACAGTATGATAGATACCCAATGGCAACGTTTGAAAAGTCTGGAGTTAACCTGGGTTTGTAGCTAGCTTAGCCTTATTCTTATTTGTCAGTTGTTTATAGTTTTGATATATTGACAGATTGGGTGAGAAATGACTGTTAGTCTTCAACAGACGTTTTGATCTAAATATTATCGGAATGTCAATTTTCAAACTGATGCACTGTTGCCAGTCCTGTACTGTTCAAACAATAAGTTGAAGTTAATGCAGTACTGTTATATAATTCATCATTTTATGTTGTAGAAAAAGCCCAGTAATGCATCACAGAAAGCTAAATGGGAAATGAATATCATGGTAAGAATAAAAATGGATACGAACACTCTTAATATATATAACGTTAAAAAAACCAAGTTATAATACAGTGAACAGAAAAAAAATCAAAAACATACCCAAAAAAACCACCCCAGTTAGAATGTGATGAACATACATATCACAAACTAGTTAAAACATTTACTAAATTTTATCATCGGTATAAAGACATCATTCGTAAATATAGATCAACATGCAGACTTCTAATACGTTCATGTATTTCACATCCAATTTTTTATGGAAATATTCTTTATAAAGCACAAAGGTGTCAGTATTCACCTCAGAAACTTACAAAACCTTTGAATAGACTTATTAAGAAGGGAGATAATTACGATAATGTTGTCAAGTCATTAAATATTGCATATTTTGGCGTTAATATTGAGTCACTGATAAGGTCTTTGCATCGGAACTAAACACATTTATTCTAAAAACAGTTGTTGGCATGACACGAGTTATGTTCTTCTCATACATGTTATGATGGTATGATACTAAACCCCTAACGGGAAGGATTGTGCCTGATGTTCATTTGATGAAATCATAATCTTTCAGTCAGTTTAATTGAAGTCTGGAGCTTGCATGTCAGTTAACTGCTAGTAGTCTGTTGTTATTTATGTATTATTGTCATTTTGTTTATTTTCTTTGGTTACATCTTCTGACATCAGACTCAGACTTCTCTTGAACTGAATTTTAATGTGCGTATTGTTATGCGTTTACTTTTCTACATTGGTTAGATGTATAGGGGGAGGGTTGAGATCTCACAAACATGTTTAACCCCGCCGCATTTTTCCGCCTGTCCCAAGTCAGGAGTCTCTGGCCTTTGTTAGTCTTGTATTATTTTAATTTTAGTTTCTTGCGTACAATTTTGAAATTAGTATGGCGTTCATTATCACTGGACTGTATATATTTGTTTAGGGGCCAGCTGAAGGACTCCTCCGGGTGCGGGAATTTCTCGCTACATTGAAGACCTGTTGGTGACCCTCTACTGTTTTTTTTATTTGGTCGCGTTGTTGTCTCTTTGACACATTCCCCATTTCCATTCTCAATTTTATATAACAGAAAAAAAACCCAAAAAACGGTAAGATTGCTGAAAAACTAAATTTCACTGAAAACTGGTTAGACTGCGTTCTATGTTACTGGATATAAAGTGAACAGCAGAAGGTTAAATCTGACCTATGTACTTATTTGAAGTATGCAACATATTGCCGATATTTCAAGGTTTTTTCCCTCATGCTGAGGATGTTCTACTTGTAACCATTCCACACGAATAATCCAAACGACACTTTTTTTATTGGAATACCACAAATATTAAAAATAAACCACGTAAAAACAAAGAGTAAAACAATTCAAAACCCGCTACAGAACATTAGGGACATATTAAACATTCCCTTTATTAATGCATGATTTTTCTATCATTATATCGCAACTAAATAATAAAAGCTAAAACTATAATATTAGAACGTTTCACTGAAACCTAATGACAACAAGAAACACAATTTAGTATTTCGTGGATGCGGTACTTAAGTTCGTATACCATTTCTTTTAACAGCTCGCTGATATTAACAAGAAAAAAGACGGACTGCGTTTCAATATTACTTCGAATAATGGTCTAAGCATAAAGTTGAAAGGTAAGATCATTGATACTATAAAAGGGTTTGTTATGGCGTCCGTATCAAATCTGTTCAATTCAAGGATCAGGGCCAATGCTTTTGATTGCCCGCGTCCCAGGTATGTGAACAATTACCAAAAGAATAGAATGAAACTCGATAAAAATCAAATACTATAATGAAAGCCAAAATGTCATAGACACCTTAAAAAGGATATATATTTGGCATTAAAGTAGAATTCAAATTCATGCCGACAATCGATTCACTGACACTAATAAACAAAAGACTATTTAAAAGCATATTTAGTATTTAGCGGATGCGGTAACAAAAGTGGATGTGGTTTTCTCGTTTGGATTGTTTTACATTGATATAGGAAGATGTGGTGTGAGTGCCAATGAGACAACTCTCCATACAAATAACAATTTAAAAAGTAAACCATTATAGGTTAAAGTACGGCCTTCAACACGGAGCCTTGGCTCACACCGAACAACAAGCTATAAAGGGTCTTATCGGGGCCTTTTATAGCTGACTATGCGGTATTGGCTTTGCTCATTGTTAATTGCCGTACGGGGACATATAGTTGTTAAGAGACAGTGTCAGTAACTATCAAGTATTGTCCATATTATGACCTATAGTTGTTAATGTCTGTGTCATTTTAGTCTTTTGTGGACAGTTGTCTCGTTGGCAATCATATCACATCTTCTTTTTTTATATTAGTTCTGTGATATTTTTTTGCTTTTACAATTTTCATAATTTCTTTTATAGCACAATCGGACGATGAAAGAGAAAAGTGGATTGAATGCTTTAAGAAGGTAAACGCAGACAGTTCCTTGTGTAAAGTCCGGCTTTACAAATGTATTCTCCGACACAATTTTACAGTCATTTGAAGTCATAGTTAGTAGAAAAAAATAAAATAACAATTACAGAATGGACAGGAATTATATAACTTTGAGAATTTTATAATCAGAACTATAAAGTCTATTATCTGCAGGGTTTACTTGCATTAAATCTTAGAGAATGAATCTTCAAAAAGGAAGATGTATCATAGTTGCTCGATAACTTTTTTTAGAGTATAATTGTGATAATTTCAGTACAATTCCTTGGATGCTGAAGACGACAAAGACGTTTTCGCAAGCGACCAAGAAGGTATTTTAAGTCTTCTTTATTAAATCATTGCTCCTTGTTTATAATAGCATACTGTGTTCTTATAAATACTCATCTTTAACTTTCATTGAAACGTTCACATAACACAGCTTTTCATAGTAGTTATGTGCAAGTTTTTAATTTAGTAGTTTTTGACGAGGGCCATGTTGCACAATTTCTATTTTGTTATGGTATGTTATGTTTTATGTTCTGTATTTTTGGTAGATATTCCATTTTTTACGATGGCATTGCCAGTTTGTGTTTGAATACTCCTTTCGTATCTTTAGCCTTCTAAAAACTTTTAACTTGAAAAAAAAATAAAGTTCATAATAATTAGCAAAATTAATAGGAATACAATACGCCTAAAATGTTTAATGGAAATACTATACTTTCATCTTCTTAATTGTACTATACAAAGGAAAATAAAAAAAACCCCACTGAACTCCGATGAAAACCTAAAAAGGAGAGTCCCTAATCGAATGGCAAAATCAAAATCTCAAACACTTCAAACGAATGGATAACAACTGTCATAATACTGACTTGGTAAAGGCATTTTCTAATGTAGAACTTCTAGACCCATTACTTTGTCCTACAAGAATTATACTCTTTCGCTTTAGTGTTGTTTGTTTGCATTTCAATCTTCTCAATTGTACTATTATACATTTCCAAATTTTATCTAGTAGTATAAAACTCTTTAATAGGAATTTCAATACTTTCCATGTCTTTCGTTTATATTGCAAACTATTGTTTATAACGTTTAGAAGTCCATTGTATCTTGTGTGTGTGTGTGTCTGTCTATTTGTGGGAGCTTTCGTCCAGCTAATGAGGTATATTGCAAAATGACAGCTTACGTATAAAGATATCGAAATTCGAAATACATTTTCAATTAAATTATTAAAAAGGCATTGCCATACGAGGTTGTTATACATTATACATAAACATTATGTAACACTTTGAAATACTAGATGAATTGCAAATACCAACATCCGACTACTCCGAAGAAGATAGACGAAAGAAACAACAAAGAAAATAATTATAAAATAAAAAAGTTGAAAGCTGACTGTCAAATTGACAATGCTTTGGCAAAGAACATTTTTATTTTTAATGACTAAATGACAAACTTTACTGTACAATACACAACTTAGTTAAGCAAACATTAAGCAGCATGAACCCCACAAATATAGTGGTTGTGGTAGCATGTGCTCTGGAATGTTAAGAAGATTCTGCCTGACATGTAAAAGTAGACAAAGAATAAAGACGAAGAACAAGGAACAACACTGGTTCCATACATACATCTACATTTTTAAAATACTAATGCTCTTCTATATCAGGAATAAAATACCTTATCTGTAATTGGCAAAAGTTTTAGTTATTTTAGGTGCTCTTCATATTCTCACCTTCATTGACTGATTTTTTTATTTATTTTGTTTTCAACTTTTTTTGATTCGAGTTACCGAGTTTCTAGACGAAACGCTCTTCTGGTGCAAATTTCAATCCTGATATATATATGATGAGTTCATTTACATGTAAAGACAATAACAATCAAAATCAAGGAGTAAAAAAAGACTCGTAAAACCAAAAGACATTTACATCAACAGTTATAAATATTAAATAATAAACAACACGAACTCCACTAAAAACCGGGAGTGAAATCAGGTGCTTCGATAGGGTAAGCATTTCCTGTACCGTATACGGCACCCGTCGTGTTATTTCTTTGTTCAGTCCGGTAATGATGGAAGGTTATTATGACTGAAGAAGAATATCAGATATGATTTCTGACACATTTTTGTCATAATGGCCAATCAGCTGTAACATTGAATATAAAGAGCGCGAAGTTTTGTACAAATAAAACCTATAAATACAGAATAAATAACCTGATTAAGTCTAAAATATGGATAACGATTGCACATGCATACCTACAAATGCACATACATGTGTGTCGTTTTAAATAGAAAAATATTATTTTACGGCAGCAACCTATGATGAACCCGAGCCAAAGCAAGGTACTCGGAAGAGAAAGGACAGTGATGCAGATATTTTGGAGTCATTCAAAGAGATGACAATATCCAAAAAGAAGTATGTATTATTTTTAATGTCTGTTTTGTTTACTATATTATTTTGCAATCAATTGGACTTTATGATTATCTAGACATGCTAGACATTGTAAAATATTCCACTTTACAAGTATACAGTTTTGGTGAAGCATTGGTTCCAGACAAAACAAATATTTTTTAGAGAACTGATTTTGTATGTTAAACTGATACGTTTATTCAAAACCAATATTCTTTTTTTTTTTTTTTAATTCTTTTGATGAATGAGTCCGTTCAAATAGTTAATTTATTTATCAGTCTTATATGATGTACTACTTTCGCTTTGGAAACAAAGCCATGATCTGAATTCATTAGCACATGGTCTGCACGTGGTTGATTTCACAACAGAAATTGCAACGTCAGCTGTGTTTTGAACAACACCGGAAATCAAAATGGACATTAGGAAATTAAAATAGATCATCCAAGAAAAGGTTAAAATGTTCATTTGTTTATAGTGAAATGGTTGATTTTCTATAACGGTTTGCCTTCGTCAATTCTAAAAGGATGCCTTTTTATAAAAAAACGCGTATTATAGGCACGCTTTGAAGTACAAGAGCTATACTATTGAAAACAAAATAAGTATATCATGCCATGCTAAATGCTAAATTTAACATGGGTCGGCAAGATTTATATCAATATTTCACATCTCGCATACGCTAGTTATACAGGTATAGCCACTTGGTTGTCCTATCATAATCTATGGACAGATATACACCTGCTTTAAAATGCAGGTAATGCAATAGCAACCTCTTCCACCCATGTATAAACTCATTATAAATTCTAGGCGTACACTTTGGTACACCAAACATGCGCTTCGTCGGCATTAAACACTAGGAAATCTTAATAATTTTGATAAATTTTAATAACAGACACTTTTACAGAAAATAAATATACTAGTAAGAATGAATATCCCTTAAACATACAAGTGCTAACTTTACGAATAAAGACGCGTCGACCATCATTTGCATCCATCTATTGCTTATATTCATTAAAGATACCAGTAGCCCTTTTCACCAAAAACATCTTAAATGTAAAATTAATCTTTCGATAAAAATATTTAGTTGAAGTGTTAAGGAATATTTTAGACTTACGATAAATTTTACACTTAAGATTTTTTTTGTGACAAGGGCTACGGGCTTTAATTACGATAGTTACTATATCTTTGTATAAGTGTAAAAGAAGAAGTTTCGCGTAGACCTGTAATATTAAGCTTTAGAGAACTCTTCTCTATCGGTGATCCACACACTGCTTATACCCGGTGTTCATATATGTTTTCCCTTTCCAATTTGTTATCTTTTTCTTTTGTATTTTCGACATATGGGTTTTCATGCTTCCATAAAAATTGAAAACTTAAATTTGTTTCATTAATCAAAATAGAAGTGTAGTAAAACAATTAAATTTCAATTTTCAGTCTGGAGTAAATTATTTTTATGACGTATTTCGTGATATACTTCATTTCAAATATATTGTTCATTCGGCATACATTGTTATTTCTGTCATTTCTTGAGTGATTTAAATTGGATGGTGGTTGCATATTTTGTTATTGATCCATCTATATAAGCCATTTTGCGAACTCCTTCACAACATATTAATTGAAAGCCTTATTTTTTCATATATTTTTTCCAGAAAAGATTATTTAATGGTAGCAGCAATCGATTTCGGATCAGCTTATTCTGGTTGTGCCTGTTCAACGAAAAACAGCTTCATGAAAAACCCACTTGATATATCTATGATTGGACTAGACCAGCAAGGAAATGCGTCTTTAAAAGTACCGACAGTGCTTCTTTTAAATCCTGATAAAAATTTTGTAGCATTTGGACATAAGGCGGAAGATCAATACACTGACTTACTTGAGAAAACCCCAGACGAAGCACACAAGTGGTATTATTTTAGCAGATTTAAAATGCAGCTGTATAATAATATGGTAAATATCTTTCCTAATGTTCATACTGAGAGTAGAGTAAAAAAAATAAAATGAACTACGAGCTTACTTGACAAATCGAGGTCCGAAAATAAAAGAAAGAAAATGACATAATTTGTTGTGGGTAAATGTTCTGAAATACAAGGGTCGGTAATTGATTCATCATAGGCTTCATTTTTTTACGCAAAACGCGCGTTTTGTGTACACAAGACTTGTAAATGAAACTGGAATAAAAACAAACCCAGAATGGCCATATAAAATAAGACGTTGAAGAGCATAGAGGACCCATAATTTGAAAGGTTTTGCCAAATAAACTTATTGTTATGAATTGATTAAAGACGCAATGAGAAACATAAGGCACTAAACAAAAATATAAACTGGAACATATCATCTTAAAATATAAGGCTAACAGTAACAATTTAACTGTTTCTCTAAAATGAAGCCATTTCATCATTTTAACGAAGGTCAATGGTTCGCTCCTGGCACTCTGGATTCCTCTAGTAATACAAACTGATCGGCAAGAAAAATCACGATAGTGTATCAAGTGTCGTTACACAGCAATACATCAATCAAGTGAAAGCATACGGGGAAATGTTTAAACTGTATGTATATTAATACATTATGAAAATAGGAAAATATGATTGTTAATGAGTTTACTGTTAAATGCAACTGTTTCGTATGGCTTTATGTCTCATTCATACAATGTCTTCTGCGCGTCGTCTTTTATTGGCCAAATGTTGAAATAATGTGTTTGCAAGTACCTCTCATCTGTAATATATAGTATTAATACTTATAATTCTTCCTACTTTTCTACAGAAACTGAAGAAATCAATGACTATTAAAGACATTACTGGGAAGAATGAATTGAAAGCAGTAGACGTGTTTGCCTTCTGTATAGAGTATATATGGAACACGCTATTTTGTAGGGTAAAAGAGCTAATCACAACTCTTAACGAAGAGGACGTTCATTGGGTGCTCACAGTTCCGGCTATTTGGAGCGAGGATGCACGACAATTCATGATTGAAGCTGCAAAAAAGGTACAAATCGTAAAATTTGTTGAAGATTATAAATTTACAACGTTTATATTTAATTCAGATTGCATTATTTACGACTCAAACAAACAATTTTGGATTGATAACAGTTGTAGACTATTTGGCAATGATATTGTCGATCGCGCCTCAACTGATAAGTTTTGATAATTCATTTGGTATTCCTTTTTATTATATTAGACATAACTCTAATTAGACACATAATGTATAGATTTTTACATGTATGCAATATGATAATAATAAAATTGAAAATGGAAATGGGGAATGTGTCAAAGATACAACAACCCAACCAAATAGCAGACAACAGCCGAAGGTCAGCAATGGGTCTTAAATGCAGCGAGAAACTCCCACAGCCGGAGTCGTGCTTCAGCGGGCTCATAAACAAAAATGTTTACTAGTTCAGTGATAATGGACATCATACTAAATTCCGAAAAAAACTCAAGAAACCGAAATTAAAAATAATACAAGACTTACAAAAACCAGAGGCTCCTGACTTGGGATAGGCGCAAAAATGCGGCGGGGTTAAACATGGGGTTAAACATGTTTTTTTTCTATCTCAACCCTCCCCCTATACCTAGCCAATGTAGAAAAAAAAACATACACGCAAAGTAAAAGTCAATTCGTAAGAAGTCCGAGTCCGATCTAAGAATAAGTAACAAAAAAATTACAAGGATACATGAATTAACAAAGGACTACTAATAGGCGAGTGACTTTAACCATGAAATTAAATTTTTAATGCACCTACCTTACACACGGCTAAATTATATATCATTTGAAAGCTACAATTCTGTACTATCGGTTTTGCCCGGTCGTAAAAAAATCGTACGGTGCAATTTCCGTCAAATCAAGATCAAAGGCCAAGGACGAATAAGGGCATATTGTCTAAGATTTCAGCTTGATTGCATAATATGACTTATATATACTTAATTCACATATGCAAACAATTTAAACTTTTAGCAGAGAGATTAACAATCATTAATCAAATGCATTTTTATATATTTATGGTGACTTGAATAACACCGGTATCACTCAGATTACAATTCTACCTTGACAGGTAAGTTTGTATTTAGCCTATAAAATACTTATTTAGCCTTGAGAATTGAAAGGTCAGTTTCCTAATCATACAATAGAGGTTGATAAATTTGGCTTCATGCCATTTACCTTGTCCAAAATTAAGGTCACTTTATTGTTATTGTGATATTGTTAAAGTACAAAAGAACCCTATATTCTGACCAATACTTAAAACTTTGTGCATCTTGATTTAATTGTTAAAAATCTGTTAATGTTGAATTTTAGGGGTTATTTTAGGTCTTTTAATTGCATATTTCTTTACATGGTAGTTTTTTTTTCAGATATAAAAAAAAAACGATCTTCTTGACTGTTATAGAAATAGACTATGCTTGCAGGGTCTTGTTTTTTGTTTACACCAAATCTGACAGATTATTATTAAGTTGCAAAATATTTTAAATGAGAGCTGAAATTTTTTCTATCTTTAAATGTGCATTGAACAATGTTGAAGGTTAAATAATCATAATGTGAACAAGAATGAAGAAAACATCTTGGTCCCAAAAAAAAACATCATCAACCAGGATATAATATTTTAAATTTTAATTCATTATACTAATATCAGTTGAAATCTCAAGCCACTATTTTGCATGTTTACAATGTAGGTGATGTCCCAACAGAAAATCAATGAATTTGACAGTACAATGTACTCTTAGCACAAACACATAAGGTCACTGTGAAATAGACATCTAGGGCAAGAAACAGTCAGCTATACAAAACCAGTTTGACTAGATGTCTAGTTTAAAACCAGTTTGACTAGATGTGTCCTATATTTTGACAATGTAAATGACATGAGGATCTGCATGGGTTTTTTAATATCTGTATTCTTTAAATTTTTAGGGCATTTTTCTTTTAATAGCCTTAAAAATAACTCTCATTCTGTAAAGCAAATTCTCATGAAAATGATTTTACTATATAGTCTTTCTGTTACAAGATTATTTATCAATTATGCACATTAATCATTATATTATCGGTATTGCATTACAGTTACCTAAGTTTCCTTTTTAGTTTGCACATTTATTCTTTATACTTTTGCACTGCATTATTCTCTATTCTTTATTTTGTTGTTCATTTTCTCTATTCTCTATTTTTTATTGCTATTGCATTTATTCTCTATTCTGTAAACCCCATTCTGACCCTTATAGGTAAACTTCTATTGTATGAATGGGATAAACTGACCTTTCAATTCTCAAGGCTAAATAAGTATTTTATAGGCTAAATACAAACTTACCTGTCAAGGTAGAATTGTAATCTGAGTGATACAGGTGTTATTCAAGTCACCATAAAGCGTGTTTTTGATAGACAGCACATGTTTCCTGAAATTCGAGTAAAAGTTAATAAAATGTGCAAAAACACATTTTTTTCTTTTTCTTTCTGATGAAACTGTTAATCACTTTAAACTAAGTAAACTTAAACCCTGTAATGACTATCAAAGAAATTTTTGACATCATAAATTTCCTAAAATTATGCTTACTTCTAATCCAACAGCAAATCAAAACAACTCATACAGTTGCCCCAAATACCGCCATCTGCGAAAAAAAATCTTTTAAGTATTTCTTGCAATTTAAACATTGTATGTGGTCAAAATAAGATTTAATAAACTAATTCTTAAGAATCTGAAAAATTCAAAGTAAAAAAATATGTGCGCGAATCATACTATTGCTTGAATTTAAGGGGGCGAAACTAAGAGATTGCAATCTGCATTGAAACTACCCGACTGAAATGAACATCTTTCCACTTTTCTAATTGTTTGATTTGTAGCTTCATTATAAATATTGATGTAGTGAAAAACCTTTTTATTTATTTAATGTGAACCATAAAAAAAGACATTGACAATCTAGACAAAAATAAATAGAAAATTAATTGATGAAAATTGAAATTTCAAAGAATTAAAAAACAAGGAAACAAATTATAAAACTTTACTTATTGATTGATTAAATTACGTTGTTCATTGTTTAAATGCATTAATTCAGCAAATAAGAATAATTTTGAAGAAAAAAAATCCATTAATACGCAACAATTCTAGTTACAACTAGACTTCCTGAATAGCTTGAATGACTAGTCCATTTTTCATACGAGGATGAATTCATGCAAGAGTTACTGATGACGACTGGAAAGAAGCACCATTATCTTGAAACGTCACTTTCAACTATATAGATGATGTCATCTCACTGAATAGTGCCAAATTTGTGACAATGTTGGACTCAACAGATATAGTTTACTCTATCACGTATCTTGAAAACGACGATGAGGGTTGGTTGAGAACAAGTTTAACGACAATAGAGATGAGCATAAATCAACCAATAAAAACACTCCTTACTACCAAATTATAAATTAGTCATTTCTATGTAGCAATATTATAGCAACGCCTGCATATCCAAACTACTAAAGGAGTAGACCGATTTCATTGAGCCTCAACTCCTCTGAGACAATAACAAGTCGGAAATATTTATGATATGTCGTATAAATGTATTTCCTTAATTTGTCTTTGCATGCTCAGTCGACGTACTGCCCGCGAAATTAAATGAAACTATTTATCTAAACACTTGCCCAATTGTAACGCGATTTCGCGGCATCTTCTTGTGGAGTATATTTATCCAAGTTGATACAATTTTCCAGAGCTTGCATATACGTTCACGATTTATTTTCGTGATAGTGCGTAACTGCTCACAATGAAGATGTGAAATAAAGGCAACTATAGTATACCGCTATTCAATAGTCATCAATCGATTTACTAGAAACTGAAACAAATCCGGGTCACAAACCAAAACCTAGGAAAACGCATCAACTATATATATACAAGAGGAACACAACAATATAACAGAAACACTGAACTGCTACAAAAACAAACGCCAACATACAAAGAAACAGATTATTCGATACCAACTGCCATATGACTGACTTTGTACAGGAGATTTGAAGAAAAGTGGTGGTTTGAACATGGTTTTAAACCAGACTTCAAATGCAAAGTTGGAATCATCCCTTTGGAAATTTTATGGACGCCACTACGAGTTGGTTGACATTTCGCCAGATGACCACTGATAAGTTCCAATCGACTTTACCAAAATACCGTCATATCTGCCTTGAATGACACAAGACGGTGTCACATGTGGAACATGATCTGCTTACCCTTTTGGAGTCCCTGAATTTTGAGGCGGGTTTTGTTACTCAATCTGTAGTTTTATATGTTGTGTTTTGTATACTGTTGCTTTGTCGTGTTCGTTTTTTGGCCGTTTTTTCAGTTTTCAATTATGAGTTTGATGTCCCTTTGATATATTTCGTCACTATTCAAGTAGTCAAAGGTTTTAAAATTGTAGATCATTGTAGCTAAATGTATCATAATAACGATTTGGTTATATATATATATATATCACCGTGAGCAAATTAAGTTATTTCCGAGGATATTTGTCTTATTGCGTTATTCTTCTTCACTTTACTTTGAGGCGATTGTTTTGCCGATTTTCACTACTGCAAGTTAATTTCTTTAAAGTAAATTAATACCAAAAGGACAATCAACATCTTAAACCATGAATCAGATAAACTTAATTAAAACCATGAACAAAAAAAAATTAAAGTCTAAGAGACGAACAACAGTTCACAAAATAAAGCACACCATGAAAACGATTACTGCCTAAAACAGCAAATGATCTTATGAGGTCAGGAAGGGTATTCAAGTTTTTTATTTTTTTTATTTCACAACTGCTTATAGTGTATTACATAAACAATGACCTGCATTTATATTTTAAAAGTTTGTGTTGAAAATACTCAAAGCATCTTTTATTCAAATAATTAAAGCGATTAAACTTCTAAACACACTTAATATTACTAACACGATTTTAGACTAAATAAGAAGCAGCAGCATTATATTTTGTTCGTTTACATCCCGCTTTAGACAACCAAGTGTTTCTAGGCAAGGTTACTTTTTTCAATGTTGCCTACGATTTAGTCGCAAAGTCATGTTTGCATTTAAACATGATTACAAAAAGTTAATACGTTTGACTTCGTAAAAAACACATTTTTACCTCAATTAGCTCGTATATATTCTTTTCGAACTTTAAATACTTCTATGTTTATTATGGAAAATGATTCTCCTCCCTGATATTGACAATAGGCAATGTGCCATCTTAACATAGAATAACAAAAAGATCGCTATTTGCAGATGCCAGATTTTTGGGCAACTGCAAACACTTCCATAGAAGGCTGTTCTATGAACAATAATTAATAATAATGCATCTTAAAGTTCAAAACAAAGATTCCCTGACCTAAAACATATACATTTATCTATTTTTTTAGCATACAAATATCGATTTCCTAAGATATATTTTGCTTTTAGAACAATTTTTCATTTTTTTAAGATTTGCGATAAATTTCAATTTTCGGGAAATATTGCGCATCTAACCTCTATTTTTTTGTTTAATTTGGAAATAATGTATCATGTTCCATAAAGTTCATATAATCTTTTGAAAAATTTTATTGTCAAATAATTAGAAAATGGCTTTTTGTTTAGTAATCGCAAAAATTGGAATGTTTATTCATGACCTTTGACCTTGATTTTACAGAAAATGTACCGTACGATTTTTTACGACCGGGCAAAACAGAAAGTACAGATTATTACCTTTCGAATGATATAAAATACAGCCGTGTGTTAGGTGGGTGCATTAAAGTCGTTAACTAAGCATCTTTTTGAAATAAGTCACTCGCTTATAACAGCTACTGACATGCCAGTTCCAGACCTGAAATAAACTGTTTGAAAGATTATGTCTTTATCATATGAATAAGTAAAACCCCTCCCGTTAGGGGTTTAGCATTATACTATCATAAAATATTTGAGAAGAACATAACCGGCATCATGCCAACAACTGGTTTTTAGAATAAATGTGTTTATTTCCGATGCAAAGACCATATAAGTGAAACAATATGAAAGCCAAAATGTGCATCTTAAATGATAAATCTACTATAATATGCAAAGTAAAGTTCTTTTCTTAGAGAAATCTTCAAAAATAGTTCTGCAAAAAAGAAGATAATTTTTTTTATTGAAAATAGATTTAATTTTAGGCTGGAATAGACGGAGAACGTTTATCACTTACACTAGAACCAGAGGCGGCTGCATTTTGTTGCAAGAGTGACGAGACACAAAGACGTGCAAGTAGGCCAGTTGGAAACATTGGTTCGTTTGATACAGGTGCAAGATTCCTAGTGGTAGATCTTGGAGGTATTTATAAAGTCATGTTTAACAATCTGTCAACATCATAATATTTGAAACAATATGAATATTTGAGCCATGAAAGAATCAAAATAGAAATTATAACGTCAACAATAAAACGGTACAAGAATCGCATATTGATGCACTAGCAACGTTTGTTTGCAAGTCGTATCGAATTTGACAATGGAAATTATATTCTAAAAACAAAAAATGACATTGCTATCATTATACTGACTACAATATGATAATAAGTTATTACACTTATACCTGCAGGTTATAAGTAAATAGTTATCAAAGGTACCAGGATTATAATTAAATATGCCAGACGCGCGTTTCGTCTACATAAGACTCATCAGTGACGCTCAGATCAAAATAGTTATAAAGCCAAACAAGTACAAAGTTGAAGAGCATTGAGGACCCAAAATTCCAAAAAGTTGTTGCCAAATACGGCTAAGGTTATCTGCGCATCGTTTCCTGAATCATAATGGCATTGATAAGGCAAACATATTTTTACATCCGAAACTCAGAGACAACATTTTGCTGCTTTGATTTACCGCCATTGATTTCTTTTTGCTATGATTTGCAATAAGTATCAACTGTGACTATATTTATCAGCATTCCGTCTGTGAACCTGATTTATAAAGTGTATTTAGGAAACAGATCAATTTGCTTATTTGGATAAAAGATTGCGTCTTAACGTTTAATATAAGAAGAAGGAGATGAGGTATATTTGCAAATGAGACTACTATCAGCCCATATTCAAATGCAGTGGATATAAGCAATATAAGGCATCCGGACAGTCTTTATGTATGTGCCTGTCCCAAGTCAGGAGCCTGTAATTCAGTGGTTGACGTTTGTTTATGTGTTATTTATTTGTTTCTCGTTCATTTTTATATATAAATAAGGCCGTTAGTTTTCTCGTTTAAATCGTTTTACATTGTCATTTCGGGGCTTTTTATAGCTGACTTTACGGTATGGGCTTTCCTCACTGTTGAAGGCCGTACGCTGCCCAATAGTTGTTAATTTCTATGACATTTTGGTCTCTTGTGGAGAGTTGTCTCATTGGCATTCATACCACATCTTATATTTAATAATGAGAAAAATCGGTAGAGTGCAGTCGACTCTTAGTTCACGACATGAACAATTTGATTCATCTTTAAAGGGATATTTAAAGGCCTGATATTTAACAAATCAAAAAGATTTGACAGACAAGAAATAACGAATACCACTAACACACAGACTCGTGATTTCGGATAGGAACAAAAGGAATGTGGCTAACTATCATTTCTATTAACGGGATATGGTCTGCAACCTTGGCTTTCAACTATTTGGTTTTCAAATTTTTTGTTGAAATTTGACATAAAAATCGCCTGGGGTTGTAGCAGTTAATTAAGTGTTGATTATATTTGTAGGGGGAACAGTCGATATAACATCAAACGAAATCTTAGACTCTGGACAGTTAAAGGAAATACACAGCGCCTCTGGTGGACCATGGGGAGGTAACACGATCAATTCGAAAATATGGAAACTTTTGCGAGGAATATTTGGGGACAAAACAGTATCAAAGTTCATTGCAGAACATCGGAACGATTACCTTGAACTTGCAAGAACAGTTGAATTGAAAAAGCGAACTGTAACTTCTGATGGAAAAATGAGACTAGAGATTCCAAGGTCGTTAATTATAGAGACACAGAAATCCAATCCGGACACGATTGCTGAGGAATATAAGGATAAGGTTAAACTAATAAAAAGCATGCTTATATTTTCTCCCGATGTTGTGCTGCAAATTTTTAAAGACGGCATCGATAAAATCATCATGTATGTGCAAGAGTTATTGGACCAACCTGAAACAAAGGGGGTTTCAACTATCCTTCTAGTTGGTGGATACGCATCATGTGACCTTTTAAAGGATGCAATGAAAACAAAGTTTGATAATCTTACCGTCATTTGTCCTCTTGATCCGGATTTAGCTGTTTTGAAGGGGGCAGTTATTATGGGCCACATGGACACTCCTATTCTTGGTAGAATTGCAAAGTGTCATTACGGAATAGCGGTTTTTCCTTGTTCAGCTTCAACTAAAGAAGAATTCCATACAATTATTCGAAAAGGTCAGCCCATCCAAGTTAATGAAATAGTCACCGGATACAATTTTCCGATAACGTTCAACAAGGAAGAAGCTGTAATACAGATGTATGCATCCGATGAAGAAAGGCCACCAAAAGTTATTTCTCAGGATAACTGCAGCAAAATAGGTCACATACGTATAAAATTACCCAGATCTAGAAGGGAAGCACGTCTTAAGATAGGAATTTCAACTAGTGAAACAGAATTTAAAGTAGTTGCCAGAGATGAATATACGGGGAAATGTTTTGAAGGTGTTTGCAGCTTTCTAAATTAAACCTTTTAAAGTAATGTTGAAGTTAGTATTCAGATTATACAGGACTACATGTATCAGCTTATTTTTATATAACCTATTATTCAAAATAAATGTATGCCGTTGAATTAATGTTCCTTAATTATGAGATGTCTAAACACTTAGCAAATACATTTAGAATATACAAATTAAGATGCAAGGCAAACCCAACAGAAATCGTGCATTTAAAAAAAGATGACGTGTAAAGGCGTTCATTTAAGTTGTTCTGCTAAATAACCTTCATAAATCAGTTATTGTGTATGGAACCAAACGTGTAAATATTATGTTTGTAAGTAATTGTACATTTTATCATCACAAAATGAAAAAGTTTAATACAAAACACCTACACTATATTTAGTTTTAGGCCTATTTTGACCGTTCTATTATGATATATACTATAACAGGTTTATGAATATAAAACCATTCCATTGGATAAGACTATTTAAAGTCATTGGTAAGTTAATTAATAGTGAGGTAAGAAATTTTACATATGGATTGAATAAAAGCTAAAGCTCCACCCATCAGTTTACCTCCAATCGACGAACAATTTCAGCCTATACCAATATATATGTTGTTGGTCCACTTCCTTTATCTAAACATATAAATATATATTTTTGTATGGACTCTGCATCTAGGTACCCATGCATATTATTACCAGATAGCAAAGCACTCTGCAGAAACCTTGACACAGCAGTTGCCGAGACTTTGTGTAACGACAGATATGCATACAAAATAAGGTTTGAATTTTTGTCCAACCTGATGGCTCTTGTATGTAAATTGTGAACAGTTTATTGAATGAACACAACACCGTAGCATCCTACTGCGTATAGTTTTGTCATCATTTATTATAGATTACTACAAAATATGCTCAGAAACTATTCGAAAATATGGGACACAAAAAAAACATAACGTACACAAAAGTTCCAAAAACTAAAAGTTTCTCGTCAATAGAGTTTATTTACAATCTACATTTCCCTGAATCACTTATTCAAATACATAGAGTAAATTTCAGTAAGTGTTGTTCCTGAACTGATTTCGTTTGATTGAACTTAAAGAGAACATTTGATGTATGAACAAGTGGACAGACCGAGAAAGTTAGAAAAAAACCCAGAAAATATGTATAGACAATCTTTTATAAACGAATCGAGCGTCTGGCGCAAATACAAACTTTTAATCCTGGTATCTATGAAGTAACAACTATCCATGAAAGTTCAAATGAAGTGGGTGTAAGCAATTTTAGACAAGCGTATGTCATCCGAAAATAATAATAAAAAACAACAACAACAAAAAACCACTAAAAACAACGATACCGTATAGTCGGCTACTACATGTAAATGGCCGCGAAATAAACAGTTCAATAGAGGAATCTGACGGCCTTTTGTTATTTATAGCAAAACAATTTATGAAAGTTTTTATTTTACAACATGTCATTTCATGGCATTTTAAAGCTGACCATATTGTATGAGTTTTGTTCATTGTCGAAGGCCAATCGGTGACCTATAGATGTTTACTTTTTTGTCGTATGGTCTCTGGTTGAGATTTGTCTCATTGGCAATCGTACCACATCTTCTTATTTTATATGAACCAACAACAACCATTGAACTATAAGCTTCTAATTAGGGACAAAAAGAATGTGTCAGGATTTGAAAATCAAGTTTATGTATTCAAATCGAAAGAAATAAACTCAACTGAAACAATTAAATATGAGCTACAAATATATGAGCATTCAACTGTAAACATAACATTACGCTACTGCATCAAAATTATTTTTCGCAGATAAAACCTACAGAGTACGAATCACAATTATTGTCATATAAGCGTTGCTGACCATTGAGTGACAAGCAGTCTTGTGGGTACCTAGACGATCCGTTAGGTTGTACAGCATCAAACGCAAAGTATGTCATCTTGGTCATCTTTCCATGTTTGATCCATCTCCAATCTCCCCCAGAAATATGTCTGTTGATGTTTCTTCCACCAATGAAGAAACTGGAACCTTTTTGAAAATATAAAGAATATTTAAATTGCAGGTCTTTTTAGTACATGAAACAAATGTATATAACGGTTCACACCTACATTGCTAAATAGTTGTGATTGCGGAATGGATATGCTGATGAAATGATCGCATGCTAAGTGAGACCCTTGCTAAAAGATATGAAATGATCAATAAAAATTATAGTCATTTCGTATTCAAATAATTTCGAACCTTTTCCAAAACAAGTTCGTACCCTGACCATATCGTACCTTGAAGGTAAATCTAGAAACGCGCTATTGAAGCATAAACTTTGAAATGTGTTGTTCTAATTTTTTTTTACCATTTCGTACCTTAAGGAATATATATATATATATGTATTTCATTGCTTAGCTGATGGAATATAATAATGAATGCCATTTCGTAGCTCATGAAAAATTTACATGTTAGCCATTAGGTAACGTATTTTTTTTTTTTTTTTTTTTTTTTTTTATATATATATATATATTTACCATTTCTTACCTCAAGAAAGATTTATATGAGTGCAATTTCGTACCACAACGAGGGTTTCGTGTATATGTTTGCAATTTTGTACAATATGTCTCAAACTGAAATACCCATAGCAGGTTCTTTGATTAGTCAGATGAGGTGAAACTTAATTAAGAACAATAAAAACATTTGTTTATATTTTGATGAATGTAACAAAATGCTTTCAACTCAGACTTCTACTTTTATTTATCCAGACATCTACTTTTTTGTTTTATATTTGAATTTATTTTCATGAACAAAACGTGGGCGAATGATTTGTGTCAAATTCATTACTTGTTGTTAGAAAAAAATTGAAGAGAATTCACTTATATACGAAAGAAAAAGATACTTCCCCAGAAAATACTATCGAAACGTCCTGTTTGATGGGGTTTAATGACACTGAAGCAATCTTAGCTTTATTGTTTGCTGTTGTCTGCAGTTTTTGATGTTCTCTTTTCAAATGTTTTAAATATCGGTATTGACCGGGTAGAATTTCAGATGCGTGCACGTGGTGTTGGCTATTTTCCATTTATGACCAAGTTATATATTTCACGGATGGAACCTTAAGGAGGTTCGCTACTTAGTTTCAAATTAACGGGCTTTTCATTACACTAGTAAATATTAATAGGGGATTAATAGAGGAACAAAAAAAAGCAATACAAAAATATAGGTCAATGTGCTCGTTTTTGAGATATTAACCACTGAAATTTTGGCAGGTATAACAAAGATTTCATGAGACTTTTACAGATGGCTTAAAGTTATATAAAAGATTTATAAAGGGAAAAATGGGGGTCAATGGGCCAAATTTTTAAGGCATTTAAATAAATGAAACCAGAGGATTCTAAAAATCTGACAAAAAATCCAAAACATGACAAGCGATCATCCTTAATATAATATATTTGCATCAAGCAAGAGCAGATTTGTCATATGCTCCGTTTTCTTAAAAAATCTCACTAGTTTTCCTTATTACAGATTTTGAGACTTTAAATACAATTTTTATGATAGGGAAACTACTTTCGGCGATTTGTTAAAGTATGATTTATATATAGAACCTAATTCCTATCGTATACATTTAACCAAGTACCAACTACTTATTAAACACGAATTTGTTTTAAATATTCTTTTTCATTGAAGCAACATTTTGGTTTAACTAGATAACAAATATGTATTATATACCTGTATTCATGTAATGTAATTCATATTTCATCAAAAGAATTTCATCTAAAGTCTCAAACACTGCCAAATGTGCACCTTGTTTTAAACATTTCACCTGAAATGAAAACAAATATTGATAATAAATACACATTGCAATAATAATAGTTACTCTGAATAATAATAAAATTATTTTTTCGTTTCTAACTTTGTATGTAAAAAAACCTAAGTGAAGAAATATTATCAAATTAAAATAAATGTATCCTTATTCTAATATATTTAAAGCAGTTAAGTAAAAATGTCAAACTGATTAAAGGAAACAATAGCGCAAAGAAATTGTATTCAATAATGTTACATACAAAGGCAATATCCCAGGTCACTTTTTCTTTATTTATAAGGTAGCAACTATCTCCAATTTTCACATAAGGATACATGCATGTATCTGCTTGTAATGGAAAAAGAGAGAAAACAATAATTTTAAAAGTAGTTTATCTATATAAATAAATATATATATATATATATATATATATATATATATATATGTGAAATTCAGCGAACACAAAAGTCTATTTTCACAAAATGTGAGAACTATAAAAGATGAGCTATTTTTTTTTTACACAACACGAAATTGTCTCATAGTTCTCTTTCTGTCCCAACTAATATACAATTTATTATGAAGAGAACACAATTATAGAAAAATACGATAAGACCATAACAATACTTATTAGGTATTTTAAAGATAAAGTTTACAAAACGTTAAACCGATTGACAAACCAGACTAAGTAAAATATACCTGCATGACTGTAGACTAAATGTATCCCCAAAAAGACAAGCACATAAAATGAAAAAGCAAAACATACTGAACACTGAACAGGATGACCGATCAGAAATTGAACGGAACTGTTATATACATGTACATGTACGTTAATAATAATGTATTATGTTAAATATCAAATTTCCTTAATTATATGGAACAGCTGTGTTAAATCGATCTCACGTATGGTGATTCTTGGAATCATTCTTATTTTGTAAGCCGCTATCAATGAACCGATATACAAAATTTTTATTGCTGCAGAAGCATTTATACTAATTACATCATATTCTTTTTTAAATATCAATTAGCCTTCAGGTAATGTTTTAGCTTTTGTTCTTAATATATATATACTCAATCAATATGTTAACTTTCTCAATTAATATTTTGCTGTTATTGTTTTCCTGCTATACCTTCCTTTTTTTTATCTAGCTAATAAAGTTGAAGTGCCATATCAATTCTGCTTTAGAAAAGTATGATATTCGAATCTTATCCCTGTACATAGAAGTGGCTGCAATTTTACTGTGTACCATGCAAAAAACAATTCAATGATTATGTTAACGCGTCTCTTTTCATTGCATTTTGTCATTAAATACTGGGTCAATCTTTCACTGAGTATAGTTGTTGGAAATTTGTTAGGTTAATTAAAACAATGAATTTAGAACAGGAAACAAAATGGATTAAGTAAATACTTGAATTTGTAATACAATACACTATTTGTCACAATATTTGTCGATATAGGTTATTGTGAAATGTGCTTAGTTCTGTGTTAACATCTTTATGATATCATTCCGTCACATTTAAGTGAATAAAAATAACTGATTGATTATAAATATCATACAGTTTTATATTAAGACAACTTATATGTACTAATCAGTTGTATTCCTCTTATAGTTGATGTGTTTCCCTCGGTTTTAGTTTGTAACCCGAATTTATATGACTTTTAAACAGTGGTATACCACTATTGCCTTTATATTTTAGGTCATGGATATGTGGTCTGCTTTTCTAAAGTTTGTCAGTTCTTTATTTTTTAATGTTGATTATTCTCTTTTCTTTGTTTCCACCCAACTATTTTTTTCTTCTGTTGATTTGTCTTTTCTCTGTACTTCTTATTTTCCAATGTTGATACCGTAACTTTTTATTAAGTAAAAGACACTTTTGCACCAATCGCCGGTTAAGACTTATAATACATAATCTTTATTTTGCATTAGTGTTTTACATGATTATTCATCCTACTTGTTATTGTTTCGTGTTGTATGATTCAATTTATTTTGTATTGTTTGATTACTGTTGTTGCCTTCACATTTTAAAAACTTTATGGATAAAATGTTGACTGTTGCTGTTCGTTGTTTTACCCGTATTTATATTACCCCTAAAATATTCAAGACAAAGATAAGATAGGATCTGAAAGGGACATTCAAGCTTTTAATATCTGCGATTATTTCGGGAACGTCACGCACAAACCCTCGGGACATTTACTTGTTACGCAACGTCGCTACGGCGATACCAATTGTATATTTTGTAGCCATTATTAAATTACTATCCGAACAATCAAGTCTTACTCCGATCTTTCAATGGCGACGAGGATAAAAAACATAGAAGGAAGCAGTGTTTAGCAGCGTAAATAAAGAGAAAATAAACCGGAACACAGAATTTAAAGAAGATAATGCTAAAACAAGGAATTAAAAGAAGATACTGATAACATAGAGATTATGGACCGAGGAGAGCCTCAGCAGATAACGGTAATAACAGAAACCAGAAATTTACGATCACAACCGTTTATACAGTCGGACAATCAGACATCTACAGGAAAACATTGGGAAGAATGGATGGAAAGTGTAGAGAGGGAATTTAGATAGTTTAGGATAACTGAACCTGCAGATAAAAAGGATGCACTAATCATTTATGAAGGAAAAGATATATCAAGATTGGAAAGAAGCCTTAGAGATGAAGAGGGAGAAGATGAGTATGAAGTATTAAAGAACAAATTAAATAAATATTCATTTTAATTTACATTTATAAAGTCATTTTCTAATTCAAAGTTAAGGAGGAATGTAATATCTGCGATTATTCCGGGAACGTCACGCACACACCCTCGGTACATTTACTTGTTACGTAACGTCGCTACGGCGATACCAATTGTATATTTTGTAGCCATTATTAAATTACTATCCGAACAATCAAGTCTTTCTCCGATCTCTCAAAGCTCACAGGTCGAATACAAATTAAATGGCTTAAGGATGTTCGCTGCTCAGTTTCAAAATAAATAACTTTTCATAAAACTAGTACGTATTGATAGGGAATAAATCGAGGAATCCAAAAAGCCAAAAAAAATATAAGGGTCAATGCGCTTGTTTTCGAGATATTAGCCATTATAATTTTGGCGGGAAAAATGTTCTCTCTTGATTTTTCATAGCTTTATCATTGACCAGTTAAAGTTCTCAAATACTATTAAAAAATAAATAAAATTTTATAAGACTTTTACAAATGACTTATAATTATACACGTAAAAGATTTATAAAAAAAAAATGTGGGTTCATTGGCAAAATTTTTTAAGGCATTCAAATGGTTAAAACCAGAGGATTCCGAAAATCTGACAAAAATTCCAAAACATGACAAGCAGACATCCTTAAATGAAAACGACAAAGACACAACAGTATACAAAACCCATTATAGAAAACCTAAGACTGGGCAATACGAATCCCACCAAAACATGGGTGTGATCTCATATGCTCTGGATGAGTAAGCATATCCTGTTCCACATGATGCACCCGTCGTGTTTTTCTTTATAGCACATAGACGTTGATAAGTCTAGTTCGGTAGGTCACATTCGTGGAAAAGGGGAAGGGATTGTAGTTACGACAATTGGAACATATCAGTTCTCATCTGTGAAACGGATATTCCATAACCAACACGTGATCGCGTCAGTAAATATTTTCAAAGGGACGATTTCAACTTCATCACTTAGAACTCCATGTTTAAAAGATTCCTAGTGAGCAGCAACCCTGTTTTCAGGAAGTCATGACTAGAAGTATAAGCCCTGGAATATCGTATAAACTGTGAGATGTATATTCTGGACATTTGCTACATAGAAATAGGAAGTTTACAACTGTGAAGATGAAATCATTGTTTTCGTCGTAAAGTTTTATTTTCAACTGTCCATCGTTTTCAAATTCTATATGTAAGTCAAAATATGAGGATAACTTAACTGTCGCTGTTGTATCTTTCTCTCACTTCGATTTGATAGATGCGTTCAACATTCTAAACCTAATTCAAAGTGTTTAATTAAAGAAAAGATGTCCAATAGGTTAAACGGCGATATTATACAATACACCACATTTAACATGATTAAAATGATTAAAATTATTGGATTATTCTAAGCTAATTAGTAAAAAAAAACTGCAATTCATTCACGAAAGCACATTTGATCTATTTGATACATCTTACCATACATGCATACGGAAAATCACAACACATTGTTCACACTTCCGCAACCTTTATTGAAACACAATTTTGTGATGACTAAATTTAAATATTTTATCAAATAAATCATGTAAATTAAATAATTTCAACTGTCTTTTTATGAAAAGTAAATCATAAATAATGAGTTCGGTATGCTATGTTACAGTAGATGAACCTAACAGTAATTATGGATATGTAAAGTAGACGCATGCTCGTCTACACCAGACTAATCTGTGACGCTTACATAAGTTAAAAAAACCAGATGATGTAGGAGACTGAGAAGCATTGAATATCCAAATTTCCTGAAGATTTTGCAAAACGCAGCTTTGGTTATTTAATCACGAGTGATTAATATTGGACGTTAAAAACTGATTTTAGAAAAAAAAAATGATTATGTTAAACTTTCTGTTAAGTTACTAACTTAAAAGAATGGCGTTCTTTAAAGTTACACATTGGATCAGTACTGGTTTCTTTTGTGGTCTGAGAAAACTCATATATTGCCAGTGTCATCTCTACTAGTGTCATTTATCGTTTCGAGATTAATGCCGAGGATAAATAGCAATAAGATGTATCCTAAATGAGACAAAATAACAGCATTCGTAAAAATTATTTAAAACAGGTTGAACAATGTTTTGATTATTTTTAACACATATATTCCAATAAATATTAAGGTACTTATTTTGATGTACATATTGCCAATTTATGACTCTTCATTGTGGTATAAATTTAACCATATGAAAATGCACAACATTTTAAAGACGTTAATAAAACGAAATATACCAACGGTAAGCCAAAACCGAAAAGGAAACACGGAGACCTGGCTTCTGCCTTGGTGAACTTTCGGAGACTAACATTCCACACATAGAGGTGAAGACAATAACAATCGAAACCAAGGAGTAAACAAAGAAAACCAAAAGACATTTACATCAACAGTTATAAATAATAAATAAGAAGCAGTGTTATTTCTGACTATAAGCTCATCAGTAAAACTCTTCTGCATTAGATGCACATTCTGACAAACATTGTTCTTTCAGTGATACTCGAGACCAAAATACAAAAAAAAAAAAAAAAAATACAACCGTTTACGAGCCAAAATGCAAAAGGAACTAAAGATAAAGTCAAACCATACAACGCATCTCGTAAGGGAAATGTCTTTTTTGAATTTGCAAGATTTTCAAAATATTGTATGCGTTTTGCATGTTTTGTAATGCCAATACCAAAGAACAAACCACATCCAGAAAAAAAAAACAATCAGAAATATGCACGAGAAAGACTTTTTTTCTAATTTAAATAATCATTCTCAAAATTACCAGTTTTACACCAAATTTCAATAACACAAAACGTATAGTGATTCAAGGACATCAATAGTGGGTACTGAACATGTGATATAGTCGGGGACTAGCAGTCTAACAAAAAGGAGATCGAACGAGTGGTCAATACGAGGGCTAGATTGACTTAAGATAATTTTGATTATTTCTTAAATATCCCTTCTGTTTATATAGCTCGTTACATTTCTACAAATTTAACAAGGGTCTGCTCGTATGTTTCTATAAATTTAAAAGCGATCATCTCTTAAAATGTTTTAAAAATTTACAAAGGTCTGCATCTTGCACAAGTAACTGCACCAACTAAGTTATGCAACAGAACTCAAATAACCTTACTGGTGCAATATAAAGGTGTCTTAACAAACAAGAAATTAGAAATTTCAATTGGTTTGTAGTAGAAAGTTGTCTTATGACCCATTATACAACATATGCTAATGTTCATATATTTAAAAAAAAAAAGAAGTAGAAAGGTTTGCCCTGCAGATATCTCGACAAGTGAATAAATAAAAGTTACCTCCTTGATGAAAAATGATCAAACTCTAGCTGAGGGTATAGTTTACAAAATAGAGAATGATGTGCAAAAAAAAAAGAAAAAAAAAAGAAAATGTATAAACCAATAAACAAAGAGTTCCGAATTTCTTAACAAATAGAGAGTAATGTGCAACAAGTATAAAGAATAGAGAAAAAGGCATAAAAACTGCACAATATAGAATTAACGTCATCCCTCCGACACCCCTTCCGAAAAAAAACCCCAAGCTTATATCATCTAGGATGTGTGCTACAAACAGTATTTCATACTAGAATTTTATTTCAGCTACTTAGAGAAGTGAAGTTTACAACAAGAACCAGCAATTGCTCATTTGTTTTTTTTCTTAATTCGGGTAAATGGGCCATATTGCAGTGAATGTTACAATGAAAAAAGATGCAACAGTGTTGGACACCAGAGATTTTGGTTATTCCAGAAAAAAATATCAGTATATAAAGAATACAAACAAATTTTCGAAGGTAGATTAAAAAAAACCCCGCAAATCCATAAAAAAAACTGACAAAATAAACCTTTCGTTTATATCAAAATGGAAAAAATACAAATATGACATATTTCAAGATCGATGATGAGAACAGTAAAAAACATTAGATTTGCAATTCGAAATATTAAACAATTTTAACGAAAAAAGACAAACAGAATTATATTCATTGGTCGGATTGTTGTTTCTTTGACATGTTCCCCATTTCCATTTTTAATTTTATCATCAAATGTATGATATCAAACATGAGTAATTGACTGTAAAAATAACACATTGAGAAACGTTGCAACGTTTTTAATACATTTACTTTTCGCAGATAAAACCTTTGAAAGAGGTGTCGCAATAATCGTCGTAGACGTTATAACGATCAGGTGCATATAGAAGTAAACAGTCTTGTGGGTCACCAAAATATCCGTTTGGTTGTTTTGCAGCGAATGCAAAATAATTCATCTTGGTCATCTTTTCATTCTTAAGCCATCTCCAATCTCCACCAGAAATATGTCTGTTAATGTTACGTCCACCAATGAAGAAACTATAACCTAAAATAAAACATTATCAAATTACAGTTCTTATACGTATATATATGCGGCACATATTTGAAAAATGTTATACTTAAGTTAAAGAATTGAAAAGGAATAAGAGTAAGAAGTAAAGAACGGAAACCCTGACAAAAACTATTAATATGGTCAATTAGTAACGGTGAAAACTTTATTTGGAATATAATACGAATAAACTATGTTAAATCATCTACCAAAACAATGACAAATGTGAATTATTGTCCATTTTGGTAATAACTAAATTTTATCATATACTTTGCATTGATATGATAGCTTTTGAATATGTGTAATGAGCGGAAGTACACAAGCCATAATTTCCCTACGGCGTGATAACCCATATCAGGGGCATATCGTGCACAAAAACCATAATAGTGCCTCTCGTGCAAGTTACTTCCAGTATTTACGGTATCGGATGTTTATTTTTCCATTGTGACGTCAGACATCTTTTATGACGACGTAAAAATTTACGGGAACTTTTGTGGGGATAGTTTAGTACTTGCTAACAAATGCCATTGCCAATTACGAATCATTTTATAGTATAAAAATCATGGAGTTATAATGATCATAAAACTCTTTCAAATTTACAATGTTTCAAAATGCCTTAATAGGAAATCGTAACATAAATAAATAAATAACAAAACCTTTGAATAGACTTATTAGGAAGGGATATAGTTACGATACTGTTGTCAGGTCCTTACAGATTGCATATTTTGGCGTTACTATTGATTAACTTATAGGGTCTTTGCATCGGAACTAAACATATTTATTCAAACACCAGTTTTTGGTATGACACGGGTTATGTTCTTCTCATATATGTTATGATGGTACGATACTAAACCCCTAACGGGAAGGATTGTGCCTGATGTTCATCTGATGAAATCATAATCTTTCAGTCAGTTTAATTGAAGTCTGGAGCTGGCATGTCAGTTAACTGCTAGTAGTCTGTTGCTATTTATGTACTATAGTCATTTTGTTTATTTTCTTTGATTACATCTTCTGACATCAGACTCGGACTTTTCTTGAACTGAATTTTATTGTGCGTATTGTTATGCGTTTACTTTTCTACATTGGCTAGAGGTATAGGGGAAGGGTTGAGATCTCACAAACATGTTTAACCCTGCCACATTTTTGCGCCTGTCCCAAGTCAGGAGCCTCTGGCCTTTGTTAGTCTTGTATTGTTTTAATTTTAGTTTCTTGTGTACAATTTGGAAATTAGTATGGCGTTCATTATCACTGAACTAGTATATATTTGTTTAGGGGCCAGCTGAAGGACTCCTCCGGGTGCGGGAATTTCTCGCTACATTGAAGACCTGTTGGTGACCTTCTGCTGTTGTTTTTTTCTATGGTCGGGTTGTTGTCTCTTTGGCACATTCCCCATTTCCATTCTCAATTTTATGGAGGTAGTGATGTTATTGTTGGGCAATTATAGTGTATTTGGATTCATGATTTAACTTTTATATAAAGTTTTTGACTGTTTTAGTTATTCTATGTGTTAATTTGCCATACATAAAACAATTGTCGGAAGTATATGATAAAGCGATTAATACATGGCCTTTTCCATAATCGGCCGGGTATCATCCATCGACCCATATCAGCAACTCGACTACGTCTCGGGCTGATATGGGGGTCTCGGGATGATAACCGGGCCGATTTGGAAACGGCCATGTTTTAATCTCTATATATAATGTATTTGTTTTTACCAGTATTCATCTTTTTCAATGCACGTTTCATCAATAGCATTTCACCTAAAGTTTGAAATACTGCCAGATTTGCACCATGTCTTAAACATATATCCTTCAAATAAAAATAAAATCTTTGTATTAACTATACATACGTGTAGCATGTGCAAAATAATTACTCTGAATAATTATACGATCTTAACATTTAATTAAAGTGTACTAATTTTAGCCTTCTTTTTTTGGTTAATTAGATTTAAAATGATGTTTAGTGGAATTGGAAAAGTCAAAATATCAAAAGTATAGTAGAATGAAAACTTGTGCAAAGAAAGAGTGTTTTAAAATGTAATTCAAGTAACCCCCCCCCCCCCCAAACACACCCTCCTTAACAAAATACTCCATCCCCTCAAACACACATATAGTCTTAATATGTATATAACATACAAATGCTGTATCCCATGTCACTTTTTCTTTATTTATGAGGTAGCAACTCTTTCCAATTTTCCGGGAAGGATACCTGCATGCATCTGTTTGCAAACAAAAACAGTTACCACGCATTTAATAAACTCATCATATTATATAAACAAGATTAGTTTCGTACGCAAGGCATAATTTTGTCTTCAAAAGACGACCGAATAAAAATTTAAACGATCAAATTAAAATTGAATTTGAAGTAAATTAAACGTTTTCTACATATGAATCAAAAGACTACCATTGAATAACAGCTAAAATTTATTCAGAAAGTAGACAAAAAAGGAATCTTTTACGCAATCGCTACGAAATTTACTCCTTTGGTCTTAGAAGGATTATCATAATAACACTTTTATCGCATCAACTGAAATTCGTGTAAATCAACGAAAACTATATGATATTCAGTATTCGCAATAGAGAGGAGTATATAAAGATGTGTTTATAACTGAAAACAACGTTTATGTTTCTTAAAGTTCTCGTCATGTTAACAGAAAAACACATTTATCATAAAATTACAAAGTTTAGGAAAACAAACCAGAAGACCAAATCGTTAATTACTTTTTCGGTTAAATATTATTTTACAAACGTTAATCAGGGTAACGTGCCCGAATGTAAAGTAAACATACCTGCATGATTGTAGACTACTTGTAACACGCCAAAGACAAACACACAAAACGTAATAGCAAACATACTGAATAGGATGAAAGACTAGAAATCAAACCAAAGCTCGCAGATACATGTACATGTATATTTACGTGAATGTATCAATTCTGATATCAAATTTCATTTGTTGTGGTTACAGATGTATAACATCGATCTAGTGATGAAGGATTCTTAGAATCATCTTTGTTATTCATAGCTGCTTCACAAAAAGTCGTTTGACAAACGTGTTATTGATATGGTACCAATAATACATATTCTATTTTTTTTTATCAAATCAAACAGTTTTAAAATTTGTCTTTACTTACAGTTGTACTTTATCATGTTAACGCTGACACACTATGTTACGTTTCACATCTTAAATAGTCGTGCAATTTCATCGATATAATAAAAAAATATATTTTGCTATAAAATGAGATCTTGCTTCGCGTAATTACATTTTTTTAACAAGATAGTAAGGCTTTGACGCCAAACAAAATAGATTTCAGAAAAAGTACGTTTTCCAATAAACTCTACAACATAGTTTGCTATAAAGTAACCATTTGATTTAACAAAAGTTATTGATTATTCAAAAGGCTCTATTTTTAGTAAATTTGTTAGGTACTACCGGGTAACCTTTCAATATTCTATAGATATGGGGACTTTGAAAGGAAACGAAACTCCAGAAAAGAAGGAACGTGGTCTTTATTTAGAAGTATATCTTGATCTTTTTATATTTTGTGGTGTATTTGTCTGTTCTTTTTTTGTCAAAGTTTGTCAATTCTTTACATTCTAGCACCGTAATATTCTCTTCTTCGTAAAATATAAGCATCCCTCTATTATCTAATTTTCATTTGTTTGTGTTTTCTCTCTTCTATCAATTGGTTTTACTTTTTATCATCTATATTGTGACTATAGTTTCAGGATTATAATTTAGTATGCCAGACGCGCGTTTCGTCTGCACAAGACTCATCATTGACGCTCATATCAAAATATTTATAAAGCCAAACAAGCACAAAGTTGAAGAGCATTGAGGATCCAAAATTCCTAAAAATTGTGCCAAATACGGCTGAGATAATCTATAACTGGGATAATAAAATCCTTAGTTTTCGAAAAGTTAAAAGTTTTATAAACAGGAAATTTATAAAAAAATGACCACATTATTGCCTATAACTTGCTATTTCTAGAAACTGATCCAGACCCTTCTGCAGTATCGCCGGTTATGACTTATCAACTTAATGTCATGGGAGTAGTACAACGATTGGCCGTTGTATCTAACATTTATATTCATCTAAGCTTTTTCTTTGCTTCGAGTTTCGCTGTTTCTGAACGTTTAGGTTACTGTTTTTTTTAACTTTACAATCGTTTGTGTTTGTACATATTGTTGACTGTTTTCTGCGGGCCTTCTTTTTCTTTTACCTTATGGTATTAACATTAATATTGTACAAAAAACAAATGTACATTAAGGAAGCAATAATTACTTCAACAAATGTACAATACAATATATTATTCATAATTACAAAAGTAAAAAAAAACCAGATCCGAATATGTGAATGTAAGTGATTAGAAAAATAAGGAAAATAATGTCACCAAATTTAACTGAGAGCAATATGTTTTAGAAGTTAAAAAAACTAAATTTTGTTACAGCGAGTTATAAAATCACTATCGACGATGAGTAACACTTTATTTAAGAATGTATAACGATTTCAGAAGTAAATACATAAAGTGTTATCACTTTGTGAGAACATTTGCTTTTTCATCTCTGGGTCAAATAGCTAAACAACCTTGAAAAATAATTATCTTCTGCAGGAAAGTGACGTAATGATTAAATATTCACATGGTTTTGTTAATTGAATATGCCTATATGCCATTTTTCGCTTTATTCCCCGATTTGTGTATCAATATTATTTTACGATGTATATTGTTTAATGGATATTTATATTGTGTTAATCAAAAAAGCTGTATTTCCCACGGAAATATACTATTATTGTGCAATATATAGTTTGCAAATTGTTGAAAATCGGACGTCCACCAAAAATTCTATTAAGACAAAAAAATGCATCAATATAAGTTTATATCTTTTCCCAGCAATCTGTTCAACCTTCTTTTTTTTATTGGGTTTGTGTTGATCAGACATAGTTTTCAATGCACTTTTTTTTTATCTGTATGATTGTTTTTTGCGTTGTAAGTTTTTTTTCTCGATATCTGAGTTTCAATTATTAGTTTAGTATCTATTGCCTCTCTTTTGATCACTAATATAAACACATTTTGTAGTTTTTAAAATCTTTATTTTGTGCAATTTACATGATGTGTACGATATGGCTCTTTCAATATCCCATCCGTACCAACCAGATAAACTAATTTTATCTCTAGAGATGTACTTGAAAAACAACTATGCTTGCGTACAAGGTGGTTGTTTTCACTTATTCCGTAATCCCGTTTATCCCGTAAATTCTATTTTTATACTGGCGTTTTACAGCTGTTGCACATTAATTCGTCGTCGATTGCTGGTTCAGAAGCGGTACAGGATTCGTCATTTAACACATCTTTTATAGCACACAGATATGGTCTGTTGCATCCTAATGCTGAAACAGAATTAGAGGATACGAAACAATGTACTTTTATATGAACAACGGTAAATGAAAATGTAATAGCCATTTAAATGTTTACCACGGGATGAAGACAGACCAGACATTCAATATGGCAAACCAGTTCCTTTGATTAATAACAGTCATAGTTTGTCGGTGAAAATAAAATAAATATATAACCACTGTATACATAGAGCATTTTGTTTTATTAAAACAGGCAGCACTAGTTCAGATAGCATTCCTGTTGTTTTAACTTGTTTTGAAAATAGAAAAAAAACCCACAAAATCAACCTGATAGACATATCAGCATACAAGATCAATCTAAAACGCTAAATAAATAAGTGATCATGACGTAGGTCCAAATATTCTAATATACCATACCGTATAACTTGCTATCGTGTCAAAAATATTCGCAAATCGTAAGATTCACGACTGGTCGTAGGAAGACTTATCGAACAAGTTCCGGGATGTAACAACCAAAATCGGGATTTTCCATCGTAATACCTTAAGTTTATGCTTCACAAACAATCGTACGACTAATCTGACCGTGAATTATACATGTTATACTGAAATATTCATGATTTACGAGTTTCTTTCATTCAAAAGATCTTATTGTGAATGGTCATTCGAACTTTTGAGAATAGAATAATCGTCAAAGTTCAAACATATAAGGGCTACAAATTTATACATCCACAGCTGAACGGGTGCTCAATTAACCTTCATCTGTTTGACAGTACGACGAGGAAAATAGGAAACAACAATTTTTATGACAATAACGAGTAAGTATTATTTTAAAAATGTAAATATTTGCACTGCATAATTTAAAGAAATCGGTTCACATATGACAAACTAAAAACATATTATGATGTATAGGTAACTTACGTGCCGAGATCGCTGTTAAAAAAGATATAAATTAATTTTTAAATAATGTATAACATTGATATCCTTTTCTATTATATAATTACATCCAAGTTGATAATAATTCTAACATGACGTCCTTCAAAGGCTTTGAGTACACACCCTTGGTAAAATATGAATATATTGTTTGGGCTGTGTCAATCGTAGTCCCATGTCATATGTTTTTTTTATGAATGAGATACATGACGTAATAGAACGATGACGTTAGAATATAAGCATTTTACCGGAAAATACACGCTTGCCATAACAAAAATCAACACAACAAGAAAACGTAATCAAACGATGCTAAATGTGGTATAAGCCGATGTTTTTTTTAAACATATAAGACATTATAAGTAAATTATAATTTAAATTCACCCACAACTATCTAAATACGTTATTGTAAAAACTTTAAGCATGTCACTAATTCAGTTTTTTCCGTTCTTTTACGCCAATTCAATAGTGCGTTTATTTATGGGAACGGCAAATTTTTGCCTCCACCTAAAGCTCTTCGATCCAAAACAATAACCGTATTTGTCCTATTAGAATCGAAATAATTCATGGGGGCTTGAACATATCGTGATTTTACCACGGGTTGTCCCTTTATGCCGATATTTTACCCCTCGCTATCGCTCAGGGTAAAATATTTGTCATAAAGGGCCAACCCTTGTTAAAATCACGATATATTCCATCCCGCATGAATTATTTCTTAAGTAATCAGGTAAGAACTGAACATAAAAAATTGAGCTACTAACAAATTAATTTTTAACGTTATTATGTTGTATTTATCGATGGCTGAAGTATATTACATTGTATTATTATATGACAATGTTTTTTTTTCTCACTGGCTAAAAGCATCGACGATCATTTTTTAATAAAACATAATATTCACTAGCTAATACTAGGAGAGGTAAATATAAGATTTGGAAAAGCGTCCGTGAACTTAACATAAATATTCCGAGGCAACATCAATGATGTAGAATTATGACCAAGTAAAGTCCCGTTATTGTTCTTTCTTGTTATAAGTGGTTTTCTTTGGTAAAATTTATTGAATATTTCCATTTATGAAAAAATAGCAACTGCAAAAGCAGATTATATATTATGTACATAAATAGGGAGCACTTTAAATGTATCTTGAGCAAATGCTAATAAATTTAAAAGGATGAACTGTCATATATACTAGTCAAAAGAAGATACGACACTAAAGCTAAATTTGAAATAAAATTTATCTTAAAATATAATGAATAGGAAAACCATTTTAATTGTCCAATGCAAAACCTTGATTTACAAAGCAAATGCATATGATTAAAACAATCTGAGAAAATTGGAAGGTTTAAATATACCGAGCTATTGATCTAAGGGGTCAAATTTATTTTGCAGAAAAAGGATGACAAATTTCGGCAGTTAATTTTCAAAGTTACGAAATCAATAAAGTATTCGACTATATTGAAAGTCATTCTAAAATTTAAGCAGACCAGGTTTAAGTTTAAAAGTTTTAAGAACCTATATCGATTTTGGATTTTTTTTGGGTGAAAATACGATTTTTGAAATAACAAAAATTCCAAATTTTCTTTTCGCGTTTATGCCCTTACTCAATTGTTAATCTCGGTACAGTGTATCCAATTTCATTATATAAGGAAAATACCTTGTCTCGTATCGTTTCTGTTAATGGCAATTATACTATAACAATTGTTGACTTTTGATGTCGTCGGTCTCGTCGAATATCATATCTATCATATCTCTATGGTTGATAAATCATTGTGAAAACCTCATCAAATGTCAATAATTGTAAAATATTGTATACATTTGTATGGTTACGCATTCAGGATATGAAAATAATTTTTAAATAGACAATGCAAGGTTCATGTCGTAGCAATTTGTATCATAATGCTGTAAATATCTTGAAAAACAGTAACCTGAGACTTGTCATTTTTTTAGACCCCTTTCTGTTGAAAATAATGTTTTGAAATATTTTGTCTGATTGATTTTATCATGCTGTTTGTACTCACTTTGTCTTGCACGCTCATCTGAAAAAGGAATTATATTGTTTTATTCTTACATTTATTTAACTGGCAATTAGGACAATATATTATTATAATGTATACACGATTACTTCATTTCTATTGTGTTGAAAAAAAGACATCCACTCAACTTCAAATTAAACGAAATAATAAAGGTTGCATAAATAAACATTGTCTCCGAACATGTTTTCAAGGAACTTTCATAATACATAAACAATCATTTTAAGTATTTCGGAATTATGATTATTTCGATAAACATGGGAAAAAACACTTGCTTAATAATTACAATTACAAAGTCAATATTACGATGATAGGAAAACAATATCAATTTTCAATACAAGATGTATACAAAAAGAAGAACGGATAAAGTTAGATTTCTTTTAAATGATTGTGTTCCAAAATTTGTACTGCAACAAATAATTGTAATAGGTAATACTTACGACTTTGACCTTTTGCTACGTAATAAAAAAAGAGAACAATAAAACTATGGTAAGTTCGGTATTCTAAATCGACAAATTGTAATTGAGTACGACGATTTTTTTCTGTTTATTATAATTGAAGTATTGTTAACCGTATTACGAATAGGGAATAACAATTAGTTTATTAAACAAAATTACCAAAAACATTTGGAAAAAGTTGATGATAAACAACAAAACGGTTTTAACGGAAAATGCTGTGAAAACTTTCTTCATATTAATAACGTCCGATCCATAATCTTTTTCTGGTAGTGTTGTGTAGTTTCAAATGAATAGTCTCACCTTTACAGCCATTTCTTATGTTATCCAAATCATCGGACCCAAAATAAAACACTTTGTGGCTTGTATCTGTTTTCGACAAACATAATTTGACTATGTATGAAAACCAAAAAAAAAAAAAAAAAAAAACAATTATAAAGTAAAGTATATTTACCGACTAAAATGTATGGTGAATATCTTCCTGAACAAACTTCACAAATGGATGGTTCATGAGAATATGTATCTGAAAGCAATTTATAAAGAAGTTTAAAATTATTGCTGGTGTAAATTTGTTTGTAATTATCTTTTCCCAAATAATGAAAAAAAAAAAATGAAATACAAGTAAACGAATTGTTTTGTTTGAGTTTTTATCGTTAGGTTTTGTACGATACAATAGCAGACTTGTTACCTTAAATTATATTTAAGAGAGTATAACAAAAGTTTTGATAATTTAGTTAAATACAAACTTGATTTAGTAATTTCGTATTTGATCGATAAATATTCTTTCGAAATTTCTCGGATCATATTTAAATACATAAAACACATTGTTAAACGTAAGTTCTATCTCTTTCAGGTTCCGTTGACCTTTTAATCAAGTATTATTTTCAGTTCTGTGTATGTAATATCAGCAAGACATGCCTTTGCACTTTAGTGAATACTAAGTTTTGTTTAATCCAAAAATGTCCTGTCTACAATTTCTTCAGTTGCCCAGGATGAGGTTTACATTAAAAAGTTCGTCACATATTTGTTAAAAAAAGTGTGATTGCTAGCATGTTATCTGTAAAAATTTATCAAAATACTAAGCGTCTCTGATGCGTCTTATGTAGACCAAACGCGCGCCTGGTGTGTTAAGTCATAAGCCTCTGATAACTATTATCTCTTAAGGCATCGCATGAACCGCCTGGCTGATTCTCAATATGTTCATTATGGCAGAACTGGTTTTACTTGACTCGTTGCCATATAACGGTTGATATCTTACTGACATCCTTTTATATAATTTGGAGTTTGGTATTTTGGTTATGCTTTTTTTTTTATCGATGTTCAAATATTGTAAATTGATGACGACAAACAAATCCTGCTATACATATATCATAATATTACTCACTTGCTTTTGTAGCATAGACAAGGGATATTTTGGCTGTACTTTTATCAACAATATATTTCATGCAAGTGTATGTATTTCCCGATCTGTAAAACACAAAAAAAAGAACAACTTTAACCATTCAATACATTTGTTTTATTAAAAGAAACAGAACCAGTCAATATATTGTTAAGATTTGAGACAGATTAATTAATCCGTAACTGTGACTAAAAATATGTAGTTTGAAAAATTGAGCTGTAAGTGTTTTCGCTATTGACCTACTTGACATGTTCGTCAAATTTTGATCCTTGGGTTCACTCTTAAGGGCATCCGATACAGTTTCTCGATATAATGTCATTTTATAGTTTTGACCTATGTTGTTGGCCTTGGCGAGTTATAAAATAAAACACAAAATAAAACATAGGTCACCGTACTCGTTTTCGAGAAAATTGAGGCTGAAAATTGGGGATTTGTTCAATTTTGTAAAAAAGTTAGGCAATGTTATAAAATTTTTGGAGCAAATATTCTTCGTCGTAAATTATTAAGATTGGGTTCAATTTGAAGCTGTGATAAGTGACAATAAGGAAAAAAAATAAATCCCTACACGAATGACTATAAAATTATTCAAGCCTTGCTTGACATTTCGAACTAGATGCTCAAAGTGGTATTTTTTTAATCCAAAAACTATGGAAATAAAGTGTTTCTGAAAATGTCATTTTTATCATTTTTCTGCATAAACTGCATTTTGTCATGCTTTTTCCAAATTTCAAATAAAAAATATATGTCACCGTGCTGGATTCTATGATAAACGCGATTGATCCTAAAAATTGCGTCCCCCCCTTTGTAACCTCAACGTGAGCGCTAAAGTGCACGACGTCGCTGGCAGACTTTTTTGACGTTATCGCTGCAAATTACCGGCGACATTTTTCAGATATATAAATATTGCTGTTAAGAGCTACCTAAAAATTGGTTATACTGTTTTCGGAAATAAAATCATCTGAATCATATATACATCTCTTTGTTTGTGGTCTAAGTGAGAAACGTCTCAAGAAAAGTGATTACGGACTGTTGATAAGTTTTACGGCTTTTAAAATTAAAGACTCGGCAATTTAGAACTTGACATACAGGTACATGTACTGTACGCATTCGTGTATTAATTCATGCATTAATTTATACCATATGTTCACCTCTAGATGATCTTTTTTGTTTTGGTTTGTTTGGTGGGCTGCTGTTTCATAACGATACTCCTTTAAATCACTCTATTCACGTTTTAATAAATTGTTAGAATTTCACATTTATTCATAAAATTAAACTTTCATTCGGGTCAATAATTACAATTGAATAAAATTGGGAGGCTCCTAAACAGTTTTAAAGTTCACAGTTTTTATAGCGGACTCTGAGTTGTGGGCTTTGCTCATTGTTGGAGACCGTACAGTGACCTAAAGTTGTTAATTTCTGTGTCATGTTTGTCTCTTGTGGAGAGTTGTCTCATTGGCAATTATACCACATCTTCTTTTTTATGGTTGTTAGAAAACAAAATCTTATAAAGGAGAATTTTCAATATGCTTAAGGATGTTTTGTTCCAGACAGAGAAACTATGCCAAAATTTTGAACTTTTTGATTTGGCAAAAACAATTGAATTAAAAGCGAGAGGACTAGACATATTACCTATAGATGCGTAATTTCATTGGTAAATAACTATATTTTTTTCACCATAGCGACGCATTGCGGGGTACATAAAATATCGCACGTTCATTCCTCTGTCTGTCCTTCCGGTACTTATGGTTAATTAACTGATTTTTTAAGTGTACAATTCTTGCCAAATTTCTATAAAACTGATATCGTTTGGACACGTTCTAAAATCGGTGCATATCAACTATTCTTTAAAAGAGTTATGCCATTTGCAAATATAATATTGGAAATTCCATTGTATTTGCTGACATTCAGTCATTTCTCTAAAATATTTGTAAAACAAATAAAGAACAAAACAAACAGCTGCGCAACGATCGCATGATACGCTCGTCGTCTTATGAAAAAAACCATTATACATGTTTTAAAAATATCACGGGGGTTGTACAGGAAGTCATGCTAAGTATATCCTGACTCATTCCTTATTCTTACTCAAAAGAAGTTTGAATATCATAACAAGTTTTCTAAGATACCAAATTAAAGCTAAATAAAATTTAAGAACTCAAAAATGAATGAAAGAATCATCACGACAAAGTATATGTAGATCTTAAGAACTAACAAGCATGTGAAGTTTTAGGCAATAATTATAAATAGTTTCTGAGATACGGCGCGACATGTGATTTTCCGTCTTTTTTCATAAACTCAACTACTCTAAAATAAAATTTGAATCATCCTCAAAAAGAATACAGATCTTCAAATTCATATAAGTAAGAAGTGTGTAAAGTTTTAAGCAATGATCATAAATCGTTTTTGAGATACAGCGCGAACTGTGAAAAAAAACACCCCCTGTTTTAGCTACAAAGTCTTGTAACGCAAAAAGTTCACCAAAAAGTATACAGATCGTTTGACCATCATGAAAAAACAACCATGGTAAGTTTAATGACATTAGGACAATATACTGTGCCATGTTTACAACGGACAGACGAACGCCGGACATTTGTATACCATAAAACGTCCCGTCAAAACTTTTACGGGCGTATAAAAATATTGTTGGCTATTACCTTTTGAATTTTCCTCGGAGTGCAGTATTTTGTACTATTACTTTTTGTTAGATAAAATACGTGGAGAAAATCGGAACTTTGTTCTTTAATAAAGTTGTATCGTTGTTGATATGAGCGGCATACCATGATTTATCTAACATAAATAAATTGAATAAATTGTTCAGTTAGGAAGCTTACTTCATCGTGTACCTGAGTTTTCGCCGGTATTAGTTTTAAAATATCCTTGTTGGTTTTCTGTGCTGTAATAAATTCGGATCCGGACTCAATCATGGATGATGAATGATACTAAAAATATCTCCCTGCTTTAACAGAATATTTTTTTCGATCAATTTGGGAATCAGAATTTGTTTTTTAAGACAAATACTACTAGTAGTCCAAATAATTATTACAGTAAGGAAGGGTACATTATTTTTTTGTTTTGGGGCACGCCTTCATGCGACGTTTGAAGTAGAGCATACCGTATAATCGATCCATAAAAATTTTCCATCTGAATTTATTATACAAAAACTATATCATATGTTGGGAATTCGTCCCGAACATGCATGAAATATTTGCCACTGGACGTTAAGCTACCAACAATCAATCAATATATAGGACATAGTCTTGGTATAAAGCTGGCATTTAAGGTAGCGCCTTTCTCATATCAAAGATGATAATTGACATGCATTATAATAGTAACACCAAAAGGGTCAGTCATCTTGAGATTGCCAACTATACGATATTTTGTTGAAGATCTCACAGAAACAGTAACGTGTTTTATTTTTTATGATTTTATTAAGACTGTTATCCTGTTAGAATCAAATGCACTAATATTAATGGTGTAGAAGTTGGAGCATCGAAAAATCCATATTACGTTTCTTATTACGGAAAATTACATGCATAACGTCCCGCAAAAAGTGACGTTTTGTGGGAATTCAAACGCTTAACGTCGCGCCAAGAGTTAACTCCCTTGAAACTGTATCGGATGCCCTTAACACCCAATAATACGCCTTTATATCTTCATTGAGTTTTTCGTCGTATCATATATCAGTGGCTTGATTACACATATTGCTTGATCTAGTTGAAATTACAAACAGACGTTTTAAGAATAGGAACGAAAAGAAATCGGAAATTTGACAAATATCCTACCTTGATACAAGAAATGGTCCACGTCTTTCGAAACACATCTTTTCGTCCACACCATTTACTGTTAACATTGACATATTTGAACACGAGAAGACAAATGTATCTTTATCATTAACCCAAGTTCCTACATCAAAGCGGAAACATGGGTAATTGCATATTGCACTAGCTAAAAAATAAAAAAAAATAAAAAAATAATTAAAGATCAGCAAATGATTTACCAAGAATGTTTACAATAGATGACATTTAACAATCTAACATTGTATTTCTGTTGGGGACACTGTTTTAACATGTTTGATGAGTGCAGCTCAGTGTTTGAAAACACAAACGGAATTATACAAATTAACACTAATCATTAAGACTAATACACATTTCAACGTTAACACTCATGTACAAAAGGAATTATACAAACCCTTACTCAGCATAAAGACCAGTGACCAGTGAATAATTCATAAGCAATTTTTCTTTGCTGATTTTGACAAAACTGAACCAAACTGGCTGCTAATAGCGAATTTTTATTTTCATCATATTTCAGTTTTTTCTATATCTCGTATCTAGTGCCCCTCTAAGACGAGTACGCATTTAAACGTTTATAATCACACACAAAGGGAATTATAGAAGCCCACACTACTCATTAAGACTAGTACCCATTTCGACGATAACACTCATACACAAACGGAATTAACAAACCCACGCTAATCAATAATTAGATATAAGAAGATGTGGTAGGAGTGTCAATGACATGAATGAGATAACTCTCATGCAAGTCACAAATAGTAAATTAAACCATCATAGGTCAAAGTAAGGCCTTCAATACATAGCCTTGGCTCACACCGAACAGCAAGCTAAAACGGCACCAAAAAATAACTTGTGTAAAACCATTCAAACAGGAAAACCAACGGTCTTATCTATTTGCTAAACGAAAAACGAGAACCAATTATGAACCACATTAACAACCGAAAACCACTGAACATAGGGTTTCTGACTTAAGACAGTACGCATTTCAACATTTAAACTAATTCCCAAACGGAATGACAGAAACCCACACTTATCATTAAGACTAGTACACATTTCAACGTTGACACTGATATTATTAATCGCGATAAATGCTGTAGCGGTAATAACTATATATAGCTAATGCAATCCAAAACAACTATACATAACTTGAAATTTTTTTTTTTAAAAACGGATCAAATGTATTGACATTAGGACTTTTCTGAACCAATTTTTATTGCAAATGTGTTCCTTTTTTTCTTTTCCTTCTGATTACGTCGTCAACTAAACGTTATCAGAAGTTACTGTAAAGACCCCGCGGAAAATAAGGACAAGGGCGAAGTTTAGGAACTCGTCAACAGTTATAAGAAACATATCTTGTTTAGTTTGTTTATTTTAAAGAATATGTTTTCCTGTTTCAAAACTAAATAGTCTCTGCAATATACATAGGGGCGTTACTTTCACAAGTTACCTTATTGAGTTATTTTTGTCAGTAATTTATGTTTCTAAAAATTATTAAATTACTCAATACAGTTTTTTAAATTCTAACAGAAGCATGGGCTTAATATAGTTTTTATGAAAGTTTACATAAAAAAACAATTAATAATTTGTTCAATTTTAAAGGAGTATATAGATGCAAGGTAACTTTATAAATTAGAATAATAAATTTTATATACATCTCTGAAAGAATTAGTAAATTACAATTATTTAAGGAATGTATGTTAGTGATTTAGATTAAATCTATAAATAAATTAAACATGTTAAAGTCCTAATCCAATCAAAAGTATCTATTTATTCATATCTATCTACCGCATGATTTGAAAGGAAATTGAGATTTTGATAGTCCGGAGAAATCAATCTTTGACCCAGAAGCGGCTACATGACAGATAACTGCGTCAGAAAGGTAATTGTTTTTTGTTCAGGAGGATTTGATTTCTTTATTTTTCATGGGAAATTTTTAAAAATATATACAAGGTATAAAATAACTAAAAAAGTTACATTTTTGTCAATATTCCAAATGTTTGAACCTAACATCACTATACCCCTCTCTGAAATGTTATCATTGCTTAATTTTATGTGATAAATTGGTGTAAAACTTCTTAAATCTACATTAGGTCGATGCTCCGAGTGAAAGTTAAAATAACTGTACTGGGTATTTCTATAATAATAGATTTTTTTTAACCGATATAAGTAACTAAAATAAATTGTTTAAGTAACGCCCCTGACTGATATAAATTCAAAACGATTAGACTTAATATGATTTCGACTTCTTTTCGTAAAATAATAAGTTGAAACTAAACGAAACTCTGGACCATGGCTCCCGTACATATAACTCAACAGGGCGCACAAATAAAGAGATGACGGTAAAATAAAATACAAAGTCAAAAGACATTAAAAACAAACAATTCGAACAGTTGTTTCGGATAAGTCATTTGTTATTTTCCTTAAAAATATCTTATTCTTTGATAACAAAAAAATCAATATCTAGATATAAGGCAATTTAAAGAAAGTGTACTTAATAAAGGTTCGTCGTGTCAATGCAAATGTTGAGACGACTTGGCCAATGATATCATCACAACAAAACGTCTAACAGTAATGGTATCGTAAGGCACATAGTAACAATTTGGAACGTCGTACACGTTTTACGTGTACATAAGTCTCATTGATACTGCTCGAATATTTAAATGATGACTATATTTGTTCAAATGTCCTTTGTTAAATGTATCACTTGATATACTTTCCACAATTCAGTTTATTTTTTATCATATTGAAATTTATAATGCAGCATGACAAATACAAAGGAAATAACAAACCTGCCACGAAACATACGAACAGAAGCAAGATACTTGTTATCGTCCTTACCATGATTCCTTAAATTCTGGAAAGAAAATAATACAATAAATCATGATCAATTAATACTTTATCATTGATTTCTTGTTTTAAAACTTATATCATGTACTGTGTTACACTCTAGATTCTACTGACGAGGAAAGGTAACACTATATCACCGAAAGCTGAATTTCAAGCCAGTCTAGGTGGCAGAGTGGTCTAGAGCGCTAGTCACAGCGCAGGCGGTGTTGTCACGATATCCCAAAACCATGAGTTTGACTCCCGGTGAGCGAGGAAAAAAAATTTGCTTCCGCAAATTTACAGATTTAACATAGTTATGCTGATATAAATAAAAGCAACAGTAGTATGACACTGTTCAAAATTCAGAAATCGATAGAAAACAAACAAATCCGGGTTACAAACTAAAACTGAGGGAAACGTATCAAAAATAAGAGAACTACGACACAGTGAGACACAACAACGAAATGTAACACACACAGAAACAAACTATAATGTAACAATGGCCATTTTCCTGACTTGGTACAGGGCATTTTATGAAAAAATGATGGGTTGAACCTGGTTTTGTGGCATGCCAAACCTCCCGCTTTAATTACAGTGTTGATTATAACATTAAAATGACAACATTACACGATAGGGCTACAATAAATAAATGGGAGAAAATATAGGACAGAGAAACAAACGAATAATGGCCATCAAAAGGTAACAGGTTGAAAAATATTTTTATACGCCAGACGCGCGCTACGTCCACACAAAACTATGCTCAGATCAAACAAGTTTGAAAGCCATAACAACTACAAAGTTTAAGATCGCCGAGGACCAAAAGTTCCAAAAAGTTGTGAGGCCAGGGTTATCCGCCTGGGACAAAAAACATTATTATCAAGAATAATACATAGTTTTGCAAACAGTAAATTTTATAAAATGACTATATAATAGATATACATGATTAAACTGAAGTGGTGACTAGCTTCATAATAAAAACGAATACATTACAAAATTACAGCCAACACAGCCAAAAAGTTGTGAGGCCAGGGTTATCCGCCTGGGACAAAAACATTATTATCAAGAATAATACATAGTTTTGCAAACAGTAAATTTTATAAAATGACTATATAAATTAAAGACTTTTACAAGCATGTCTTTAATTCGAGATCTATACATTACCTTATTTTGGTTTATTTCTTTGAGTACTAATTGTATGTGTGTTTAATGGTCATTCTAATATCCCGTTTCTATCATGCAACTGTAATCAAGCAAACTTCTTTATTTAAGTATGTATCATTTAGTTTCTATTTCATCCTGAAAATATTTAATTATTAAAAACTGCTTTGGACTTGTGTCTAATCATATCAGTGGAAAAATAGCTTTCTGTGCAAGTAACAAGGTATAAGTCACTATCTACCGCTAACAAGGCCAACCTCTGTAATCGGTCGTATTGCATCTCGTTATCATCGCCATTCCTGTAGCCAACCTTCCGGTTACAGCTACTGGAGACCAAATATCTGAAACTCGAAAACCTGACCAACGCCTGTGATGGTTTACAAATGACGTTATTACATACTCCCTCACTAATTGAGCTATACATGTATCAGTTGCGTGTCTTAAGACCAAACATTATCACACAGAACAATCAACGGATAATTAATGGAAATGGCAAAAACAATAGAAAATTATATAGTTATTTCTCAAGCTTCTATCTATTATTACAAAAAATGATCAAAAGTATTACTATATTATTCGTCTGAAATTTTGACAGAAATAATGTGTTACTTACGCCTGTACAATTCAGATTCTACAATTAGAACATGTTGTTTCCGACGTCTATGTTTATTACATTTTCATGTCTAAGATCATATAACTTGTGCATATCATCTTTTTTTTAAGTTATCTAAAAAACTAAATTTGAATTATAAACACGATTCCCATGTCTGTTTTATTTCGTTAAACTATATATTTTAAACTAATTACTTATGAATTATTTTTCATGACATTTTAACAAAAAGTAAACAAAGTATTTTGATTTTTATATAATGTAGGGGAAGTGTTATTTTTGGTGACCCTTTTAATGCAATTGTTTTTGGTAAAAAGCGCGTGATGTTATTACCCCACCTCTCCTTCTTTTCCCATTTAAACTTACACAACAGAAGTTTGAAATAAAACTATTGATATTAATAGATATGTGTCCAAATTAAGGTAAAACATAGTACATAAAACAAGGCATCCCATGGTGCAAATAATTAAACGTATTTTATTATATAACCATCAGATGCATTTTTTTCATGAACATATATTTTATTTTATAAAAAAATATTTTTATTTGTTATGTACATATTTTGTTTTTGTGAATACACATCTAAAGTTCATGGAAAATTATTTTGTTTAATGAGCATATATTTATTTTCTATAAACTATTATTTTTGTTTTGAATATATATTTTTCTTACGCATTTATATATAATTTCATAAATATAAATAATTTTTTTTTTGGAACACTAATTTGATTTTTTTTTAAACTGATCTATTTCTATGAAAATAATTTTTTTTTTGTTGATGTTGCAGCGTTTGACACGTCATACCTGACAATGTTGTTTGGGACATATTTAATGTTATATCGTAGTTGATAGTTATAAAACGTTGACTCAGCAACGTTTGTCTTTCTTCCCCATTTTCAAGAAAGATATATACAAAAATTTAATCAATTTTAAGTTATCTTTTTAATGGTATCATGATTTATTCATTACTTTACACATGACCACCGTGTGCCATTATTCGCATTTACACATTTTTTGACCACGAATATCACTGAAGAGACAAGTTTGCAAAAAATGCGTATCTGGTGCAGTACATTTTAATCAAATACATATTTGTTAAAAATCGTTTCCTCATCAACTTTATTTTTTACACTCATTTTCTAACAAACCACTTGACGTTAAGCAACCAACAACCAAGCAATCAATCGAGCAAAAATTTATAGACATTTTATATCTGTAGGGCGAATTACTATTATTATATCTTTCTGGTAACAGGTGTTTGTTTTTGCATATCGTGTCAGTTAAGAAATATGAGACTTTTTAATCACTATATATTATACTTAATCACTGAAATAAAACACTGACTATAGTTAATTTTCATTATAAATATTTGTATCCACGTCAGGTTCATAGTTATTATTGGCCGAATTACCCATTAAAATTTACCCTTGTAGGCAGTAATGTCATGGGCTACAAAATGTGCTAATATTTGAACTACGATTATATAGTAAATAGAAAATTAGTAAAGATTTGCTTTGGACATCCCTTATAGCTTGTACAGTAATGCTATGGTTACATTTATTATCTAAAAAGGCTAGTTCATCATAATTTGTTGAATAAATCCACAAAAAATATTGAGTCCGTCTTTCTAATCAAAACAGCTCGGAAAACGGAATCATACAATAACAAACAGGGCTTATAATTCGGTGGTTGTCGTTTGTTATGGTATATTATATTCATATTTTATAACCGAGGTATACTACTGTTGCCTTTATTCGTTGTTTTGTACATAAACAGGCCGTTCATTTTCTGGTTTGAATTTTGTTTTGACTTTTGTCATTCTGGAGCATTTTTTAGCTGACTGTGTGGTATTATTTTTGCTTATTAATGGAGGATGCGTGTTGAAATATAGTTGCTAACTTCTATGTCATTAAGTCACTTGTGGAGAGTTGTCTCATGGGCAATCATACCACATCTTTTAAAATTTTTTTCATATAAACACATTAATTGCCAATCTCTGACATAATTCTCCCTTAGACATATTCTGTTTCTGTGCAATCTGCGCCATCATTAATTAATTTTTAGTCAGTGGATAAAATATTCAAAACATCAATTAGATTGTCAAATTTAACCGAAATTTGACGAAACTAAAAAAGAATCTCTACATAACCAAACCACTGAATCTCGAGGATAATTTTGAAAATACTTTATTTTGATAAATAGGAATTTCATAGAATTTTTCTACAACTAGTATCTCACGATTCCAGAGTGAAGATCACCTCTAGTGTTTGGTTCGGTTCTCAATACTCTTTGGTACACGAAGCGTGCGTCTAGCTTACCCAATTTTAGCCCTAATATCTATGCTTATTTTTTTTGTAAGGCTTACTTCTTTTTTTTCTATGTACTATTTTGTGGCACTGTCGTTTTTTTTTGTTTTTCGCCATAGTGTTGTCAATCAATCTGAACTTATGAGTATGTGAATATCCCCTTGGTATTTTTTGCTTTTTTTTATGGACACAAGACTACAAATCATTAGATCATTACGTCTGAAAGAAAGTTTTGGAAATATATTTTATCTACGTTGTCGTGTTTTTATGATAAAAGGACATCCATCATTTTCTTAAATCTTCACTGATTTTGCTAAACAGAACAATCTTCCTTCAGAAGATATGTCATGTATGTTTGAGTCCTTCCTTTTTTTCTGTATTTTACAATTAAATTTTTACTTTGAGAGCTGCAAGCGCATGCAAAAAAGGGTTATATGGATCCATTATTATTTTTTATGTGACTAATTGTAACTAAACATATAATACCTCTTTGAATGTACATGACAAGTGTTTCAGGTATAAGCCTAGATATGAAGAGCTTGTTTATCAAATACGAAAACAAATCTATTCTGAGCCCGAAAATGAAACAAAGATTTTCATGAGGGCAATTTATTTCTTAATTTGAATTATTTTCTAAATTTGTAACAGCAATTTTTTAAACTAACTGTACAATATATATGTTGCCCTATGTTGAAGTTAGGACGTTGACTAATGATTGTAGTTGTCCTGTTATTTGGTTTCTTTGCGTTGTATTATTGGCAACTACACTGTATCTTCTGAGTGTATTATGTATCCCTTTGAAATGTTTTAATGTTGAAAGAACATTCAATTTAAACAATACAATGCAAATTTCATACAAGTATCAGCCATTTCTCAACGATATGTTTACCCTTTCTGAGTACCTGAGATCACCCCGGTTTTTTGTGTTGCTATAGTTTAATATGCTGTTTATCTATTTGTCGTTTTTCGTTTGATTTTGTCATGGCATTTCAATTTGATTTCGATTTATGAGTTTGAATATCTCTTTTTTATCATCATGTAAAAACATTTTGTAGTTTTTAAATATATATATTTCTTAGGTAACTATACTATTGTACAAGGATGTTGTTTTACACTTATTGCTAAATTCGCCGTTTCAGAATCTAATGCATCCTGGGTAATATTTTCAAAAGCGTACACCGAAGCGTTTTGATTGGTTTAAAACGTTATAAACAATGGAAATTCAACCAATGACGTAACGTTATTTTCACTTTGGGGTACGAACAATGAAATTACCCATGATGCTTTAGATTCTGAAACGGTCAATTGCAGTTCATTTTATAGATTCTGTTTTAATATCTGATACAGCTATTACACATGAATCCATCGTCAATGATTGGTTTTGAATCGACGCAGGGTTTGTCCTGAAACCAATCTTTTATAGGACACATTGGTGGTCTGTTACACCCTAAGCCTGAAATAGAATCCTATAATACGAAGCAATGTATCTATATATGAACAACGGTAAATACATAAGATGGACCTATCAAAATGTTCAAAAAGTGTTAATTAAATAAAGACTGGTCATTAAATATGGAAAACCCGTTCCTTTGATAAATAGATGTCATAGCTTGTCGGTGAAATCAATTTAAATGTATAGTCACTGTATGAATAGAAATAAAAAATATAATAAACCAAAACAGGCATCGTTTATTCAGATAGGCATTCCAGTATGAATTGTTAAATTTTTATTTGAAAATGAAAATAAAACACAAAAAGCAGACTAATAGACATATCAGCATATAGGAGAAATCTAAAACGCAAAATAAATCGTTGATCCTTATGTTGGTTCACATTTTCTTCACTTCATTACATAACATATAATTTATTATCGTTTCAAAAGGATTCGTATATTGTACAATTCACGACTGGTCGTAGGATGACTTACGAAAAAGGTTTATGACTGTTTCACAAAGGTGTCGGAATCAATCTGCATCGACATCCGATTTTGTGTTTTACATGTACATGAAGTATCAAAATAGAGCCAGCGCAAAATACTGAAAGTTCGTATATACACATTTAAGACTTTAAAAGGGTCTATGTATATATGATAAAAGCGGGACGAGCTTATTGTGAGGGAAAAATAGAAAAAAGAAAGCTTAAATGGTAGATGATTGTGATGTCTCCTTTGAATGGGGGCTTAAAACATGTGAAAAACTAATCCTGCGAAACAGAGATTAAAATGTGAAGCATTTGCATGACCAAAACTTAGACAGAACTTTTTGATTTTGGATTCGTTTTATGGAACACTTTGACTACATCATTTAAAAAATTACAACTGCTTGACTTTATTAAATAAATAAATGAGCCAAAAATTGTTTGTCGAATTCTAATTGCGCTGCATATGTACTGGTTCATAAAATAATTTTTGGGAATCAGGGTTTATTGACTATTTAATAAAATTGAGAATGGAAATGGGGAATGTGTCAAAGAGACAACAACCCCACCAAACAGCAGAAAACAGCCGACGGACACATTAAAATAGCTTTCATTAACAGCAAGTACTCTATGATCGTTACTTTTGTGTCCCATATCTTTATGTGTTCTTCGAGCCCTTCCAAACGTATGCTACTTGTATACTGTTGGTCTTTTCATGCACACGAACTACGTATGCTTCACAAAATAATCTAATCATTAAATTGACAGTGAATTATACAGAAATGTTAATGACATTGTACCAGTTACTTTTTCGAAAGTTTTTTTTATGAAAGTCACTCGAACTTTTGCGAAAAGAATAATCGTCAAAATATAAAACGGCTGCGAATTTATACATGCACAGCTATACAAATGCACCATTTACCTGCATCTGTTTTACCTAAAAACGAGGAAACCATAATTTATAGGAAAACATGTAAATATTATCAATGCAACATTTTAAGGTATCAATTTACATTTGAATGTCCCTCTGGTATTTTTCGCCCCACTTGTTCATGAAAAAAATAAAACAAAATATGAAGTGTAAATAACTTACGTCCCGAGATCACTGTTAAAAAAAGACATATATTATGATTTAAGTAATGTATATCACGAATGCTCCGTGAATTGTAATTGTCTGTATTTAATAATAAACTAACAATGTATAAAGAGTTATCTATCCCTTGTATAATGATATTAACATAACAAGTATGAAAATTTTCGTTCTCAAGGATAAAATAACAGAAAATTTGAATACAACCAAACATATCGAACTACAGGGAAAATTCAGAACGGAAAGTCCCTTATCACATGTAAAAATCAAAAGCTCAAACACAGTAACAAATAGAAACCTACTGTCACATTTCTGACTTGGTAAACACATTTCTTTATGTAGGAAATTGTGGTTTAAACCTGGTTCTATATCATGCTTTATAGTGTTGGACATAGCTATATTGATATATTTAAACAACTATCAAATAGTATTTCCTACACGTTTTAATACGTTTTTATAATCTGTGGAAATTGTTTAAATGTAGAAATTATTCGACAGAAACACACGTAGGGTGTGGTCATGAACAAAACAGGTTTGTAGTATAATTTGTCAAAGAAATGGTAAACTGTGCTAATCCCTTCATTGTAATATTGTTTAAATAAATGATAACTAGTATAACAATGTATAAAACTTACTTTGTCTTGCCAGCTCGTCTGAAAAAAGAGTTTCTTATTCGTATTTTTTTGACAGACAGGACACTTTATCTTACTTCTATCATGTCTATATATAAACGATTAATTCATTTCTATTGTTTCTAAAATAAACGTCCACTAAAATATAAAGTTATAAAGTTTGTATAGATAAACATTCTCATCGAACATATTTTCAAATAACTAATACATCAACAATCAATTTAAGCATTTCGGGATTATGATTGTATCAATAAATCAAACACTTGCTTAACACCGAAGTTCAATATAACGAAGCGAGTGCAACTTATACCACCCCAAGTTTTTAGTGCTATTGTGTGTCTATTCGTTTTCTTTTTCAGCCATATCGTTGTCAGTTTATTTTTGACATATGAGTTTGAATGTGCCTTTGGTATCTTTTGAAGATTCTCTCAAAATTCCTAGGTACCTGATATCCCCCAAGTTTTTGGTTAGGTACGTGTTGCTCAATCTTTACTTTTGTATGTAATTTTAAGTGAATTTTGCGGTCTTTTTGTCATCTTTGTTTTTTTGCTTTTTTTTGCGTTGTCAGTTTCTATAGACTTATGAGTTTTAATTTCCCCCTTGGTATTGTCCGCCTTTTGTTCGTTTTACGGGAACATGACATTCACATAGATAACATTTTATACGTTGGATTATAATTTTTTGATAATAATGTAATGTTTATTATTTGATATGTCATATTATTATCATACGCCTGAATTAAGCACAAAGCACGAAATTTGATATGATTCCGATATGTAAAAAGCTTTAAAACTGATTATAATGGATGTCGTAGACCAGACGAACGATGCTGTGTCAAACGTATCATGGGATAGTTTCAACGAATCATATTTTTTTAGCCATCAATATTTTTCTAAAAAGGAATACCGTGAACTATTGTATGAGAACAGTTTAAGTTAGATTGCTTTTTAATGATGTTTCCTATTTCTGTAATACAACAATGAAAGGTTAAAGGTTATACTTACAGTTTTGACCTTTTGCTAAATAAAAAAAAGAGAACAATAAAACTAGGGTATATTCAATATTAAACAATTAAAATCGACAAATTGTTAATTGAATACGACAACTATTTCTGTTATAATTAAAAAGTAAAATCACAAAAATACTGAACTTAGAGGAAGATCAATTGGGAAAGTCCATAATCACATGGCAAAATCAAATAACAAAACGCATCAAAAACGAATGGACAAGAACTGTCATATTCCTGACTTGGTACAGGCATTTTCAAATGTAGAAAATTGTGGATTAAACCTGGTTCTATAGCGCTATAAAAATTATTGTAAACCGAACTACGTATATGACATAACAAGTAAATCTTACAAAAAAGTACAAAAAAATTCGGAAAAAGTTGATAATCAACAGCAATACAGTATTAAACAAATGCAGTAAATTACTTTTTTTTTCATATTCTCGACGTAAAAAAAAATCTTTTTCTGGATCTAACATAGTAGCAGTACATGGTTTTCAATGCAGATTTTAACCTATACGTTCAAATATAAATTATTTGAATAAAGTATATTTACCGACTATAACTAGTGGTGAATATCTTCCTGAACAAACGTCACAAATAGATGGCTCTTTTTTAAATGTCCCTGAAAGCAATATAAACAAAAATTTAGAATACTTTTGATGTACATTTCTTGGTATCGATCTTTTTTAAACAATTGAATTAAAATGAAATACAAACAAACGAAAAGTTTTTTTCTCGTGTAGTTTTGATTCTAACACTATTCCATAGCTTTGACATTTACACGGTCTGAAGGTTCTGGAATGTATTCATTATCTCGCAGTGTTACTGATAAACTGCTACTCTGCGAAGTTATCGCCATCTTAGTAAAAAGTGCTTTGGTACTGACATGATTCATAACAACCATTTCTATTTTTCCGTTTTTGCAAATCATTACAATTCATCAAATCCCTGTTGTTGTTACCTCATAAGCATTTAAGAGCATATCTATGATCCCATCGTTACAATTTTACTCGTGTCTAGGGAACACATGTGATATATATTATTATATGACTATAAATTTTCTGTTTTCTCATTTGCTAAAAGCATAGGGAATCCTCTTTGATAAAACATTTTATTCACCGCGGGAAAAAATCACCAGAGGATAATAAATTTAGAACAGCGTTCGTGTACCTAAATATAAATACTCCAAGGCAACGTCAAAGACGTAGATTTATGACGTCGTACAAATTTCGGGTTTTTCTTGTTCTTCTTATTTCTCTTCTTATTGTTTTACGGTATTTATTTTTTAAAGAAAATTTTATTGAATATTTCAACTTATGAAAATTAATAACTGCAAAAGCAGATGATGTATTTTGTATACAAATAGAGAGCAGTTTTAAAAGTATCTTGAGCAAATTCTAGAAAAATAGAAAAGGATATAAAGACATATTATAAAACATTTGCTGACTTTTGCTTTCAGTTGATAGAATGATTAATCAACCCCTGAGATATGACATTCACCCTCGTCCGTTGGCAATGGTGATTTTCATATCTCTGGGGTTGATAAATCATTGTATCAATTTAATCAAAAGTCAATAATTGTATAATGTCCACTTTATTATTAAGATAACAAATATTGGAATTTTTGTAATCCTTAAACTATACAAATTACATAATTTCAAATCAAGAGAATCGTAAAGAACACCTAACGCAATACATTTATTTAATTACAACACTTGTTTACAAAGCTACACATGACTATTAAAAGGTAAGTTGTTCATCAGTTTATTATTCCTATATTTTTTTAAAACTGTGTAAGAAAGTTTTGTATTATAAGCCGTGCAGGTAGTACTTCAATACTGGCATGAAAATATAGCTATTGTTTTATTCAAATGGCAACAGTTACGAATTGTGAATATTCCTCTTGCATAGCTTTGCTTCGTTGTCTGAATTTGAATTAATTTTAACTTTGATTCTTTTTTGTTTTGGATCAGTTCTTCAAAGTTTGTATACGGTTTGGGATCTTAAAATGTTTTGGCCTTTAAGATTACGAATGAGACATTAATAGACAAATAAGCCCCGGTATAGTATAATTGGTATCGTTAATGTTATTGAAGAGATATTCACCAAAGTCTAATTATTGATACGTTAACTAAAAAACACACAGTAATTCCTTATTTGATCGATAATAATTCCTTTAAATTTCTCCGATGATAAATACATGAAAATATTGTGAAACTTAAGTGCCATCTCTTCCAGGCACGCCTGCCCTTAGAATCAAGTACCATTTTCATTATTGTGTAAGTTATACTAGCAACACATGCCGTTTACACTTCAAAGTTCGCCGCATAGATTGTTTTTACAAAGTGTTATTGGTAGCTTGTTATCTATTTTAGACACTGCGTGAACCGTCCGACTGATTGTAAGTGATAAAGTAAGAAGAGACCCAATCTCTTAATAAGATGATAGGTAATTGTGCTTATCGTTGGAGTTTGTTTTTCGGGAGTCAGGTTTTTATGGTTGGTATGGACTATTGTACGGTTCAGCATTTACTAGTAATTGATTCCAAATTCCTTTTTTAAATGATATAAGTCGAAGGAGAATGTACAAAGTATTTTGAAAAATTGAAATATTCATGAAGACAATGTTTTGGAATAAAGGCAGACATCTGGTTATCTGAAAAGTGGAGAAATCCAAGTTCACAAAAATACACAAGCAACATATTCTACAAAAGACTAAGAACTGTGCACAATGATTCGCAATTATAACTGAGTGTAAAGTTTCAAGACTGTTTAGGATTCGTTGCATTATCATAACAATTTGGTAAACCAATCAAATCGGATTTACAACTTAAAATTAATAAATAATTATTTGACTTCTTACATAATAAGAGTAACTGAATAACATGCAGCACATGAATTTAGCATTTGCTTTTTGAGGTTCTTATTGTCTATTTAATTTTAATTTTTGTATTATTTTATGTCTTTTCTAGTTATGTTTTTGATTTAATTAATGGATATTTTTGATTGTCCGTTTATCTTCAACCTTTCCGTACCAAACGTTGCTTCACTACTTACTAAACACAAAGAGAGAAGTTTGGTGACAATTCAAATGGCTGCAAGTATATTTTTTTTCTTTCTAATTATTCTTTATGTCATTTATCTCGGTTTTAGACATACGATAGATTGATACATAAAAAATCAGATATCTGTGTATATGAACTAAACCACAATATTGTATCAAATGCAAAAAAAAAAAAAAAAATACACAGTTTCGTCTGCATTCTAATATAGTCACATTAATCTATAGCTATTAACAATCGTCATACAAGTTGGAGGTTAAAATTGCAATGAAACCGGTTTTCGTCGGAAAATGCCTGTACCAAGTCAGAAATATGGCAGTGACTTTTGTTGCTTGTCTTGCTGATTAATAACAGTTGATATTTATTTGATTTCCTCTTTTTGAATTTGCCTCGGATTTTTTTTTATTATACCTTTTTATCGATGTTCAAATTTTGTAACTGGATTAGGGCAAACGAATCTTGCTATTCATACATAAAACATTACTCACTAGCTTGTGTAGCATAGATAAGGGAAACTCCGACTTTACTGTTAAAAGCAGTATATTTTATGCACCTGTACGTATTTCCAGATCTGTAAAAATGAAAGGACAAACAATATACATTTTGTACAACTTTTTTTTTATTAGAAAATACAGAACTAAGCACTAGTCATTTCTGGGGCCCTTTAAAGCTTGCTGATCTTTGTGAACTAAGGCTCTGTGTTGAAGGCCGTACTTTGAACTATAATTGTTTACATTTACAAATTGTGACCTGGATTGAGAGTTGTGTCATTGACACTCATATCACACCTTTAAATATCTATTCACCAAAGCACATGCACTCAATACATGATAACATGATATGAAAGATACGAAAAAATAAATAATTCTTCAATCCTGTCAAAATTATTAAAATTTGAAAAATATAGAATTAATGTGGATTTATTATTATTCGTGGAAAGCTAGTTTTCGTAGATTTTGTATGTAAAGATGAACCGCAATTTGAAATAATAAAAAAAATCAATGTTTCTATAGTCTTGTACATGTAGGCAGACTTTGGAAAAACTATGAAATTTAATTTTCCCCATATTTTCCCCTAAATTCATAAAACTTAGTACCTACTAATGAATCAACAGTCAGTTATATGATAAAAGCACAGTTATCTAAGACATGGCAGTTGCAATGTTACTTTTACGTAATAAGCCTTAATTTTACATAAAAGAATATTTGAATCGTAGAATTTGGTTGATTTACCTGTGAGTCACAGCCTGTTCCATTTTATTTATGACCTTTATTAAAGACTTCTTTTCGATAGAGACAAAAATCATATCTAAGAAACAATAACAATATATTCAGGTGAGAATATCTTAGCAGATTTTAGTTTTATTGATATCAAAGAAATTTCTTGGTATTCCTAAACGGAAGATATTATACACACAGACGAAGAAGTATACTTAGCTACAAAATCACTTTCATTTACCTGTGTATAATATAACGCTAGTTTTTTGAAAAGTGGTGATTTTCTAAAATTATTTAATATTTCACAGTGGTATCATACTTTAACTTTGTTTAAACCTGTTTATTTACTTTATACCTTAATTATTTATCCCTTATATTTGCATTCAGGTATCACAGATCAAATCTATTCGTTCATTATGTGTTAATTTGGGTTTTTTGATTGAGCTTAGCCTTCCAATTGATATTTTAAAGTGTGTGTTTCTATGTTTTGATGTTTTACTATTGTTTCAGAAAATGGAGAAGGTTTGGTACCATTAAAACGTTTAATCCCGCTGAAAATGTTAGCCCCTGTCTTAAGTCAGGAATATGTTGTACAGTAATTGTCGTTTGTTTATGTAGTTCATACGTGTTTCTCGTTCCTCGTTGTATTATAGATTAGACCGTTGGTTTTCCCGTTTAAATGATTTTATGCTAGTAATTTTAGGGGCTCTTTATAGTTTGCTGTTCGGTGTGAACCAAGGCTCCGTGTTGAAGGTCGTACCTTGACCTATAATTGTTTACTTTTATAATTGTTACTTGGATTGAGAGTTGTCTCATTGGCACTCATACCATATCTTCCTATATCTATTTGTAAATGTTTATGAAATTAGAGAAAATGAAGCTCTAAAAGAAATCATTGGAGACAAAATATGAAAATATAGATACTGATATATTACAAAACAAATCGTGATAGATACAAGTTTTTCATTTTGTACGCAAGATCTAGTTCGAAACATCTAAAGGGTGCTATTTAATAGATAAAAACAGTTCTAGATTATATATATTACCCTATCTAGTTGAAGTCACACACAGACGTGTGAAAGGGTAATGAAAAGAAATCTAATTTTGAACGGCTAATTGTATTTGCAAAAATTAAATATCGTACCTTGATACAAGAAATGGTCCACGTCTTGCGTAACACACTCTTTCCTCCATACCATCTATTGTTAGAACTAAAGGATTTGAACACGACCAGACAAAGGTACTTCTGTCATTCACCCAAGTTCCTACATCGAAGCGGAAACATGGGAACCTGCAATATTGTGCACTTGCTAAAAAAAAAAAGAAAACAAATCCGTAAATGATCTTCCAAAAGTTCTCAAACCAGATGACATTATGACAATCTAACCATGTACTTATGTTTGGTCCTTTTTGACTGTTCACCTGCAGAATAGTATATATATATATTATGTTATAGTTACATTGTCTACTAGGTGTTGGTCAATATGTCTCAGATACTGGTTCCACTTGTATAATCGCAGCTCGAATACACAAGCGGAGTTATACAAACTGATTATTAATACTAGTACACATTTCAACGATTTCTTTCACATTATTAATCATTGGTACTTAATAGCGGTTAAGATAATGGCTACTGCAATCGATAACACCTAAACAGAACTTGAAATTTGTAAATTTTCTTAACAGATCAAATGTGTTGGATAAAAGTATGTTGTTCGGCTATTTATTGCTTTTGATTGCATATTTGTCTTTTTTTTCTTTACACTGATTACGACTAAACGTAATTAGAAGTTAGGGCTACTTTTATTGCCTCGTCGAATGTGAGGACTATTATGAAGTTTCGGAACTCGTCAGCTGTTATTTGAAACATATCTTGAATTGTTTGTTTTGTTTTTAGGGAACATGTTTTCAATTTTAAAATAAAAATTGTCCCTTTTATATAAATTTACAACTTTAAGACTTAATATGAATTCGACTTCTTAGTGTACTTTTTTTTATCTGAAGTTGAAAAAAACGAAACGCTACACCACGGTTCACGTACATATGACTCAGTGGCGCTCAAATAAACGAAACGCTACACCACTGTTCACGTACATGTGACTCAGTGGCGCTCAAATAAACGAAACCCTACACCATGGTTCACGTACATATGACTCAGTGGCGCTCAAATAAACGAAACGCTACACCACGGTTCACGTACATATGAATCAGTGGCGCTCAAATAAACGAAACGCTACACCACGGTTCACGTACATATGACTCAGTGGCGTTCAAATAAAAAGAGTTGACAGCAAAATCAAACACAAAGTAAAAGGATATTGAAATAAACAGTTGTGTCACATACGTCTTATGTTACTTTGGTTAAAATTATCTTATTCTCTGAAAAAAAAAATCAACATCTGATTTAAATGAACTTGTCATGTGAATACAAAAGTTGAGACAACTCGCCCAGTTAGAAAATCGCAACACAATGTCCACCAGTAATGCCGCCATAAAACACATAGAAAAAAAATACTTACAATTTGGAAATTCGTACACGCATTTCGTGTACATAAGTCTTACTAATGGCGCTCGAATTTTTAAACCCGTTTTTAAAAGGCGGAATCATATACAAAGTTGAAAATCATGCAAAACCAAAACATTCAGAAAAGTTGTGCCAACAAGTAGAACAATGATGACTATATTCGTTCAAATGTCTTTTGTTATCACTAGATATACTTTGCACTTTGCACTTTTCAGTTTATCTATATCATATTGAAATTTATAATGGAGCATAACAAATACAAAGGAAATAACAAACCTTCCACGAAACATACGAACAGAAGCAAGATACTTGTTATCGTCCTTACCATGATTCCTTTAATTCTGTAAAGAAAATAGCACAATACATCATGACCAATTAATAATTTATCGTTGATTTCTTGTTTCAAAACTCATATATATATATATAGTATGTATATGTATACTGAAAAAATTCAATAATATATATTATTTGTTTGAATTCCGCCGAGGGAAGAACAACATTTAGTAATACAAATATGGAGGCAACAATGTGGGGGTTTATTTAAGACGAATTATATATAAATTATGGTGTGAGCTCGATATAACCACTGTTTATCCGATGAAGAAGAACAAAATACAAAATACAACATAGAAAACTAAAGACCGAGCTTTAAGAACCCCAGCAAAATACGGGGTTGATTTCAGGTTCTCTGGAAAGGTATGCAAATCAGGGATAGTGACCCATGTCGTGTTACTCTTTAAAAAAAAGGTGATTAATCAAATCAATTGATTGCGACATCACGCAATAGCGGAATTGGTAATTCAATTTCATCTAACACCTAGACATCACAAATATATTAACTATCAGTCAATAGTGAAATTTGAAAATGAAAAAAGACTTTGTGTTAAAGGTCATATTATAGACAAGATCAATTAGACCATTGATAAACTGTTTATCGTTTTTCGTGTGATAACGTTTACGGTACGAAATATACTGCACCAGATGCGCATTTCAACAAACAAGGTCTCTTCATTGCTGTGTGATAGCGCTGAATTTGTGTTAATTGTGCATCTTTTTTTTTGAATTATTTAATATGAGTATTGTTCTTAATTCGAACATTTCCGGACTTATACTGATAAACTGCATTATAGTTATTGTTTTTACAATATATTTTTTTTCTCGAATCATAATGTTTGAGAAATTATGTCTTCCAAACTTGTCCGTCAATATATTTATATTCAGTTTCAAATTTTCAAACTAGATAGGAATTATCTAAAACGTTTTATATTATGATCGAGGCTTTCTTTTTGTCAATGAATTAGATTTTTTTTTTTATCTATAACGTAAAACAAAGAAGACCTTTTACAAGCATGACTGTGATTTAGGCATAACCTTTTTGTTTAATCCTTTGATTACTAATTGTATGTGTTTTAATTGTAATTATAATATCCCGTTTCTATTATAAAACTGTAATCAAGCAAACTTCTGAAAATCTAAAAATCTGAAACTTGAAAACCTAAGCAACGCATTTGTTAGTTTACAAATGACGTCATTACATACTCACCTTTTAATTGAGATATACATGTATCAGTTGTGTAGCTTGAGATTTAACATTATCACACAGAAAAATCAACGGAAAATTAATGGAATAGGCGAAAACAACACATATTAGTTTAGTTATTTCTCAAGGTACTAAATATTAACACAATCATTGATTATTAGTATAACTGTATTATTCTCCAGAAAGTTTGACTGAAATAATGTGCAGCTTACGTCTGAGCGCTCCGGATTCTTACTTCAAAATATGTTGTATTTGACGTCTATATCAATCACAGTTTCATGTCAAAGATCATATACATAATATTGTTATACATTTCATCTTAATTTTGCTTTGTAGTGCACACCTCATATACTCATCAATTTATTTAAAATTAGGGTTTTTGTGACTGACTAGACAAATTTTTTTCTAAAGATTTACTACAACTTTTTTCTAAGGTTATTATAATCGTCACACATTTTTTTCTTTGGTCAATTAAAAACCATGGTACTAGTAACAAATACGCCAATTGAAGTCTTTTTTGCGTGAAACGCTCAAGACTCAAAACTCGGGATGACAGAATATTTAAAATAAAAACAGTAAGGAAAAAAAGTGGTACTTGCCGTCTTAATTTGAATAAATGGAAATATCCTATTGTTGAAAATGAAGGAATAAGAAAAAAAAAGTATTTTTATGCATGATATCCTCGCTACTTTTAAAGATTGAGCAACATGCACGCAAAATGCTACGGAAACGGGCATCAAATACTTTTCCATTGTATAATTAGTGACACGCGTTGTAATGTTAAAGCAGTTTGAATTGCATTTGATTTTGTCACATGATAGTTGCTACAATAGATGGAACATGTCAACAGTCATCTGCGACACAGATATGTCAAAGCGTTCGAAATTCCAATCATCAACTTAATTAATAATCCTTTATGAATAGATTCCATATAAGCTTCCGCTCCTTTTCACCGTAATTCGAATTGGAAACGCAAACCCTGGAATATCTTATCAATTAAGAACATATATAGTAAAGTAAGCTTAAGTCATTCCTCATAGACTGAAAGTAATTTTCTGACGATATCATGTTACTAGAAATTTACAGCGCAAGCAAATAGGATCCGTATTTTAAAATTAAAATGTTGGTAATTTTTATGCCATTTATCATACTATTTGCAATGGACATTTTAAAAACTAATTATAGATACGATTCCCATGTATTTGTTCCGTTAACTATATATTCTCAACTAATAACATATGAATTATCTATTATGACATGTATTTTAATGGTAAAACAATTTAGGGAAAAGTTTTTTTTGGATGACCTATTTACATCTTACAAAATTTTTTTGGTAAAAAGCGCGTGAACTGTTTATGAATATATAACATGTATAATGAGTTTTACATGTTACATGTGTGTTTTATGCTCTTACACACACAACTCTCATCCCCATTAAAACATACACAACAGACGTTGAAATAAGAAGTATCGAAATACATAAAGACGAACCGTTTGATATTATAATATATTGTTTAATAGCTAATCAATCAAAATTGAAACATAGTTATTTCTAAAACTTAATAAGGAGAAAAGTTTATTGATTGACAGTGACAGTGACAGTAAAAATGGAACATCAAGATCATAAAAAACATTAAAAATAGACCTACAGATAAAAGTCCATAAATGACATTGAACATAACAGCGAGTTACAAGGAAGTCGAGAAATGAGTAAAAATTGCTCAAACATCAATGCCAGGCCTTACAACAAAATAATTACGTATTTAAAAAATATTACTAAAAATAGTAAAAAAAAACCAAACCCAGACGTTTTAGCAGCAACATTATACTATACCGAAACAAAGGAAATGAACTAGGATTGTTGTGAAAACACTCAACTAAAACATTGTTAATGATCTAAGATGTTTTAGAAGAATGAACAGGTAATTTCCCCAGGAATAGATTACCTAAGCTAAACTGTATCCCTCCTCAATGCTCTTTAACATCATAATTTATTTGGCTGTTTTGACTTTTTTGATTCGAGCGTCACTGATGAGTCCGCTGTAGACGAAACGCTAGTCCGGCGTACAGAACTTATATCCGACCATCTATAGTGACTTTTTGTCCCTATTTGACAGATACAGATTTAATGACTCTACCATTCAAAACTTTATATCTCCCTGTTTCGATAATACGAAACTGTAAGTTGTCGAACTTTAGATATGATCCCTATGGCCATTGTATAACTGGGGACCTTAACATCGTCCAAGACAGAGAAGTTAAAAACTTTTTGAAAACAGGACCAAAATATCGTCCTACCTCAAGACAATTTGCTTTCAGAACACCATACACATCTCTGAAACTTGATTTTAAACGAAAATGGATACTTTTAGGACTTCGTTTCGTCCAAGTCAATCTTCAGATATAACTCCGGTTATTTTGTTCCCGTCGAGGAGACCGATGGGGCTCTCGAATTACCTTGTTTTCCAACACCATAATAACATACTTTCCAGTGTCCTAATACTCCCTTTGTATTGGGTTGGTGACTATCCATGGTGGTCGGTTGAATATGAGTAGTACAAATTTTCTATTAATCCTTATAGGGAGTATACACTGATTACACTGTATCCTGGTATTTCCCGATAGGGTTATCAAAAAACAGAAGCAGTCACGCTAAAAAATGTACATTAAACAAGGCATTTCATGATGCAAATTATTGAACTTATTTGTTTTTATATGACCAACATATGCTTTTTTTCATGAACATATAATTTATTTCATGAAAACGTATTTTGATTTGTTATGTACATATTTTGTTTTTGTAAATACAAATATAATGTTTATGGACAACTACAGTCAAATCTGTTTAAACTAAACATGTTCTTAAGTCAAGTCATATCAAATTATATGCGTTGTGAACGTGATCAAACCGAACATATATTAATCTTTTATGCATTCATATTTCATTTTATGAACAAATTGTTTACTTAATGAATATATCTATAGTTTATTTTTTGGAACACATATTTAATTTTTATGGAAATACATATAGTTTATGTACATATATGTCATTTTTTGGTGATATTGCAATGTTTGACACGCCATACATGACAATGCTGTTAGAGAAATATCTCATGTTATATTATTGTTGATAGTAATAAAACGTTGTCTCAACAACGTGTGTCTTTCTTCCTCATTTTCAAGAAAGACTGCACATGTTCTATACAAAAATATACCTCATTCTTATTCAGTTTACAATTATTTTTAATAAAATTGTATGATGTTTAATTCACAACTGACCACATTGTGCCATTATTCGCATTGACAATTTTTTTGACCACGAACATCACTGAAGAGATATGTATTGTCGAAATACGCATCTGGTGTAGTAAATGTAAGTCAAATACATATTTGTTAAAAAACCGTTTCCACATCAACGTTTTACACACATTTTCAAGCAAAAATGCATTTATGTACATCCAGTATGACCATGAGAGTAGGATATTTGTTCCGATTTGATATCTGTGTGATGTATCCCTATAACTGTGACACAAAGGCCTTTTCCATTTTGATTGAGTGTAATGTTAATGAATCATTTATAATTATGCATCCTATTTGTCTTGCCTGTCAAAATATCTGTTAGAAACACAACCAGAATTCTTCAAGTGCACATAGATCATTCATAAAAAAAATCTTTTTTCTAAACAAAAAGATTTAATGAAATACAATTTTAAAGTTAGATATGAAAAGAAAGCTTTTATAATACATGAAAACTTCTGTTTAGTATTAAATCTAAATTGAGATCCATTTTGTTTCATCTTGTGATCAATTTTATTTGGCAATCGCCAATGGCAGTCAGCAGGGTTAAAGAACATCAGTTGTTTGACCTATTAGTCAAATGCGTTTTGTTTAAATATACTTTTTCATTTTTTTTATCTTTTGGAAAATGTTGTTTATGCTGTATTTAGACCCTTCTACAACGAAATTTGTTCTACATGCAAACATATAAAAATTGCGGTTTTTATCCAACACAATCATAGGTTTGAACGTAGTTTTCAATTTAGACTTCTTTTTTTTTCGTTAGGGCTTGTATCATATTTTCCCTTTGGGTATATTATCCGTTCATCCTATATTGACTCTTAAAATTCAAGAGTCTATTTAAAATTGAGGGTAAATTATATGGTCTTCAAATAACCGTTTCGATCCCTAATATCACTGAAGAGACATTTATTGTCGAAATCCGGATCTGGTGTACAAAAAAGATATTGACACCTTATGTTTGCGGCATAACATAACGTTCAAAGTTATGATTGCGTTGGATAAAAACCGCAATTTGTATACGTGTGCATGTAAAAAAAATTTCGTTGTAGAAGGGTCTACAGCACAAACAACATTTTCGAAAAGACCAGCACAAACATTATTTTCCAAATGTATATGTATACTGAAAAAAATCAATATTATATATCATTGGTTTAAATTCCGCCGAGAAGAACAAAATTTAGAAATAAAAATTTGAAGGCAACAATGTTGGGCTAAATTTAAGACGAATTACATATAAATTATCGTGTGAGCTCTGTATAACCACTGTTTATCCGATGAGGAAGAACAAAATACAAAATACAACATAGAAAACTAAACATCGAGCTTCAAGATATCCCAGCAAAATACGGGGTTCATCTCAGGTTCTCTGGAAAGGTAAGCAAATCCCGGTTATGTGACCCATGTCGTGTTACTCTTTTAAAAAAAGGTTGATAAATCAAATCAATTGATTTCGACATCACGCAATAACGGATTGGTAATTTACTTTCATCTAACACTTAGACATCACAAATATATTTACTATCAGTCAGTAGTGAAATTTTGAAAATGAAAAAAAAGACTTTGTCCAAGGTAACATAATAGACAAGATCAATTAGACTATTGATAAACTGTTTATCATTTTATTGTGTGATAACGTTAACGGTACGAAATATACTGCACCAGATGCGCATTTTAACAAATAAAGTCTCTTTAGTGCTGTGTGATAGCGCTGAGGTTGTGTTAATTGTGCATCTTTATTTTGAAATATTTAATATGAGTATTGTTCTTAATTCGAACATTTTCGGACTTAACTGATAAACTGCATTATAGTTATTGTTTTTACAATATATTTTTTTTCTTGAATCTTAATTTTAAAGAAATAATGACTTCCAAACTTGTCCGTCAATATATTTATATTCATTTTCAAATTTTCAAACTAGATAGAAATCATTTTATAACGTTTTATATTATGATTCAGGCATTTGTTTTATCAATGAATTAGATTTGTTTTTCTATAACGTAAAACAAAGAAGACCTTTTACAAGCATGACTGTGATTTAGGAATAACCTTTTTGCTTAATCCGTTGATTACTAATTGTATCCCGTTTCTATTATGAAACTGTAATCAAGCATACTTCTGGAAATCTGAAAATCTGAAACTCAAAAGCCTGAGCAACGCATTTGTTAGTTTACAAATGACGTCATTAAATATTCACTCACTAATTGAGATATACATGTATCAGTTGTGTAGCTTGAGATTGAATATTATCACACAAAAAAATCAACGGAAAATTAATGGAAAAGGCGAAAACAACACATACTAGTTTAGTTATTTCTCAAGGTACTAAATATTAACACAATCATTGATTATTAGTTCAACTGTATTATTCTCCTGAAATTTTGACTGAAATAATGTGCTACTTACGACGTCTGTGCGATCCAGATTCTTACATAAGAATATGTTGTATTCGATGTCTATATCTATCACAGTTTCATGTCAAGGATCAGATACATTATATTCTTATACATTTCATCTTAGTTTTGCTTTGCAGTGTATGCCTATTCATCAATCTATTTAAAACTAGGGTTTTTGTGACTGACTAGACAAACTTTTTTCTTTAAAGAATTACTACTGCTTTTTATTATAAAGGTATCTTAATCGTCACATATTGTTTCTCTGGTCAATAGAAAACCATTGTACTAGAGAAAAATATGCCATTTTTAAGTGGTTTTGTGTACAATGCTAAGGACTAAAAACTCTGGATGACAGAAAAATTAAGATAAAAACAGTAAGAAAAGAGAAATTTTAATAAAAGGAAATATCCCATTGTTTAAAAATAATGAAGAAAACGATATTTTAGAATATGTTGGCTACTTATGAAGATTAAGTAACATAAACTCAAAATGCTACGGAAAGGGGGTATCAATTACTTCTCCCTTGTTTAGTAAGTGACACTATTTTAAACGAAAAATGAATACTTTGAGGACTTCGTGTCGTCTAGGTGACACCTAGATTAGACCTAGAAAATTGACATATAGAAAGGCGGTAACAAAAATTACAAAGAAATTACAAAAAAGAAAATCCTTCTTATTTTATTTTTACTAAAATAGTCAACAAAAACCTTACGTTTTACATTATACTATACCGAAACGAAGCAAAAAGTAAAATCACAAAAATACTAAACTCCGAGGAAAAAACAAGACGGAAAGTACCTAATCAAATGGCAAAATCAAATGATAAAACAGATAAAATGAATGGACAACAACAGTCATAACCTGACTTGGAACAGACATTTTCAATAGTAAATTTGGGACTCTGAATCAAATTCAAATTTAAAAGTATGTTAGAACCAACTTTAGAAACAGACCGAGATTTAAAACTTTCCAGAAATTCTCTAGAATTCCCTAGAATTTCTTAGAATTCAAATATTGTTAATACCCTTACGCGAGAAAAAAAATTGTCTTTCAACTTTATAATAAAACATTAACATAATGACATATAATAAAAAAAATAGGATTGTTGGGGAACCAGTCAACCAAAACATGGTTGATAATTTAAGATTGTTTGGAAAAAGTAACATCACAAAAATACTGTACTCAGAGGAAAATCCAATCGGACAGTCCATAATCACATGGCAAATCAAATGAAAAATCACATCAAAAACAAATGGACAAGAACTGTCATATTCCTGACTTGGTACAGGCATACTGAGTTAGTAATAACCCAGGAAATAGATTACCTAAGATAAGCTGTATTTCTCCTCTATCTTCTGAACAATATAATTCATTTTGCATTTTTGACTCTTTTGATTCTAGCGTCAGCGATGACTCTTTTGTAAACAAATTAAGTACCACCATCTATACTGACATTTTGGTCGCAGTTAACAGATACGCCATACACGACAATGTTGTTTGAGAAATAATTCATGTCATTTTTTTCTGAAAGTTATCAAAAATTGTCTAAGCAACCTTTGTCTTACTTCCACACTTTAAAGACAGAATGTACATTGTTATGAAAAAAACAAGTTCGGTGTAAGCCTAGGCTCCCTGTTGAAAGCCGTACCTTGACCTATACTGGTTTACTTTTGTTTATTGCTGTTTGGTATGAGAGTTGTTTCATTGACTATCTTACCACATCTTTCTATATCTAAGTAACACATTCCTATTCAGTTATACATTTTTTTTTTATAATTGTCGTTTACCTTTTTTACAAGTGATCAAATTGTGCCATTAATCGCATTGACAATTTTTTTGGCCTTGCACGTCAAAGAAAAGATATGTTTTGTCGTAATACGCATCTGGTGTAGTTAATGTTTCGTTTTCTCTTCCACTTTTTTGCACCCTTTTTTAAATCAAAAATGCTTTTTTGTACATCTGGTAGGCAACACGGGTATTATATTTGTTCAGATCTAATATCTTTGAGATTTATCCTGACACCAAGACCTCTTCTATTTTGATTAAGTGTAAAGGTTATGCATCCTTCTTAATTATGCATCCTATTCGTCTTGCCTTTTAACATATCTATGAAATTTAAAAGCAGAATTTCGAAAATGAGCATAGATTATTCATGAATTTTTTTCTAAAGAAAAAGATTTACTGCGATAAAATTTTGAAATAAGATATGAGAAGGAGAAGATAGGTATCATAAATATAAATAACAAAATGGTGTCATAGGTCTTTTTTTCTTGATACATTAATTAATGTTTTTAAATCGATCGTTATTATGCAACCTATCTGTCTTGTCTGTCATATAAATCTGTAAGAAACATAAGCATCTTGAGACCTTTCGGCTAAATATAGGACGTGCAGATATTTTTATTGTCTCTTCACAACATATTGCGTACTATTTACCATATCGTTGAAAAACCATTAAAGAATTATGTCTGAGGACATTCAAACTCATATATCGAAATAATCAGCAATGTTAAAAAAGAAAAGAAAACCACAGCATACAAAAAAATTACGTGAAAAAACTAAAGACATAGACCATTGTAGAAAGAACGAATAATGAAATTATTTCATTTCTAGGGAATAAACCAACGATCGTTAATGTCAGTAAAATTCGGTACAACGTTAAATTATAGGTCATTTGTATTTATAAATATGGGATAGCACATGTACAAAATGTATTAGTCCTAATCGTGGTAGTATACTGTAAAAGAGTGAACAACGTACAAATAAAACATAGAAAAAAATAAGGAGATGATGTAGGACTGAGTATGAGACAAATATCGTCCAGAGTTCAAATAAAGTAAGTAATTATACGTAAACGTAAGAACAATACGAAAAATGCATACTGTATGAACGGCTATAACAGATCCAGACATGTAAAGTATATAACGATTCATTTTGGGAAAATAACCCAATTCATAACAAAATAATCAACAAAAACTAATTATGACAGATATGACCGAACTTCTTTCACTGAACAGTAGCTCTGACCTTGGACAGGTACATAAAGATTGTGGCTATATTTATTAGGTTTAATATGCGCTTAATATGTAAATTTACCTTTTCTTAAAAGTAAATTTTATAAATTATAAATGGAAATAAGTAAAAGAAACCGAAACACAAATCATTGAATTTGAATCATTATTACTGGAGTATTAGTGAAGACGAAGAATTCTAAACAAACTAACTTTATGTATTTGTAACGAGTCCTTTATTGAAAAGTGGTGGTTAATCTGTCTTTTTTCTAATGCGACCGGGACCATTCAGTCGATTCGTGTGATAGTTCAGTCACTATGTTCAGCATATAAAGATTTCAGGAATAGTGTCAATGCCTTTTGTATGCGACTGTCATACAAGTTGGATGTTTTATTATTTATAAGATCAGCCTAATCATCATTATCTAAACAAGGAAATACATGTACCAAGTTAGGAATATGAAAATTGGACATTCGTTTGATGTGATTTAATTTCCAATTTTGCCATTTGATTAATGACTTCCCGTTTTGAAATTGTTCTCTCTAATTTTGATAGTGTGTGTTTTTCGAGTGAACAAGTGGAAAACAAACGTTTTATCTATGCCAACATCACATATACAGCCACTCAAAGAATATTTTATCATGTGGAGTAGGATCTGATTTTTCTGAGCACTTGCCATCCACCTGTTTCACAATTACATATAGTGAAAACATCTGTCTTGAGTTAAGGGTACAGTAGATAACCGAAATTAAAATCACGTTAATCAATTAAGATAAGACCAGTAAAGGGAATCGTATGAACCAAATGTGAGCAGGCTGGGAATAACGACATGGTTGGCAAAACCTGCTTTGAATGATTCACCTGTCATGCCATGTCACACTTAGAACATGCAGAAACAATACAACAATCAGGAATATCATGTCATCAGTCAAATAAAAATAAATGTGATAACTGTATTGAGAACTTAGATCGCTAAAGACATTTGATAGAGACATGAAATGCAAACGCATCTTGTCGGTAAATGTTTTGCTTCTGCTGATCGTGACATGTTAGATGAATAAGAGAGTATATTACTGCAAATAAAAGGTGTAACATTGGGGTCAATAACGGATGTCACATGCATTAAACAATATTCATTTCGTTTTTTATAATCTAATTCTAAACAAGTTATTGCTTTTTTACTGTGTTTTATGTACTGTTGTTTATCTTTTTTGTGTTTTCCTTAAAGTCATATGAAACCGCAAATCCATAATAAATTATGCATATGTTTTTATAAGTCAATGGATAGTTTTCTTTATAAAACTTATACATATACTTTTTTTTAAGAACATTAAGAAAAATGTCCACATTTAGGAGAAGTTTTCTTTGTTTTTAATTGCTTGCTTCCAGGAAGTTATTCGCTGATATATTTTCCGTAATCAAAGAGACCTTAGCTTGACACTCTCGTAAAAATCCGGTGATTGCAATTTGCATGGATCTGTCAGTCAAATAAACAATTATCTGATTGTACATGATATGCACATGCTCCATATCATGCTTCTTTGTTGAGTGTTCACTATAAGGTGACAATCGGTAAACTATGGCTTCAAAATTCGACAATTAAGAAGCTATCTTATTTTCACATCAAAACAGACACAGAAAAAAAATGACGATTGTAAGATATATTTGAGTAAAAAATGACAAAATCGTGCAGAGAAGACTAAGTTGATGATATATACATGCATTGATGCAAGAATAAGATAAACCTTATTTTTCACCAGTCACTCGTTTCATATGACTTTAATTAGCCATAGTGTTGTCCATTAATATTCGACTCATGAGACTGAATGTCTCCTTGGTATCTTTGCTTCTCTACTAAATATATCCTGAAGTATATATTTATGAATTCTAAGCTTTGCATGCGTAGTGGGTGATGCATGATACAGTACAAGCCACACAGACTCTATTTGAGTAATATATATTTCGCACGGCATTATAATGTTCACGTGAAATATCATGTCTGTATATTTCTTGGAATATGCATGTTTGTAATTTACCTATATGTGGTTCATTTCTAATAAATCGGACTTTTTAAGCCATGTTGTTGACATTTAATTTTCGACTAATTCGTTTGAACGTCCTTTGATATATTTAGCCTCTCTTTTACATGTTTTATGATGATAATTCATTCTATTGAAAATGATACTTATTTGCTGTTTTCTTTAACATTTTACTTATCGACTGTAAAATATAAGTGGTAGGTAAGCTAAATGCCAGTAGTATATCGAGTGCATTTAACTGTATTGCCTCAGAAAGAGGCCAGAATAATTATGTCCATTTGAACCGCTTGATGTCTGTCAGTGCAATCTGAAGACATTGACGTCAATATTGTTCCAAAAGGGATCACAAAAAATGGACACATACTAGTCCAATTACCAATAACGTGTCGGTTATGCAAACAGATGCATGGAGATAATGTATGTGTTCTCAATAATTATATTGATTCAATCCAATATACTTGAAAAATTGCATAATTTAACTGTATAAAGTTATATTGATAATAAAAACGAAGTTATTTAACTTCTTATACCAACTAATCAATCAATCAAAGAATAGAATAAAAAAAATACTAAATTACAACAGATACCTTTTTACAACTAGATTTGCATTGAAGGATAAACGTCTGTCAAATTTAATTATGTAATAATTAATATGAGGCAGGGATTACCTGTGAACGGGGACGAAGTTTGTTAAAATTATTTTTTTTGTATTTTAAATATTTGTTAAAAAAAAGATACGGAAATACCGTAACGTTTCCGATTTTGGTTCTGTTGTTAGGGATTTTACTTGTGACGTTATTTAAGTTATGACGTCATGTTCAATGTAAACAAAGAAACGCAATGCATCAGGTAGGCCTAACGTTTATTCATACCAAAGACAAAGAATGATTAAAAATGAAATATTGGTATTGTGTTCCTTGAGTTCCTATATTTTACTAGACTAATCAAAGTCTCACGACAACAAGACCGGAAGAAGGAAGTAGAGTTATGTGTTCTGCGCAGATCCGGGAATTAAAAAGCACGACAAAAAAAAAATAAAATTGAACGATTTTGAGTTCATTAGTACAATGAAAAATTCGGGAAATTTTCCCTATTTTTTTTTTTTTTTTTTTTTATTGAATTTTCTACTGTAATAGGGGACTTCATCCCCATATAAATTATGCATCATGTGGCTAGCTTACTGTTTCAAGATGTACGATGACCTAAAGCCATTTGGTCTTTTGTGGATATTTGTCTTATGGGCAACTATACCTTCTTATTAAGATTATATATATGTATATAGTATAATATTTATTTGAATGAGACCAACCCAAAAACTCAATACATAAGACACTAATTGTTTATTGAATGAATTCGAAGTTGACTGTATTCATTTTTCGCAAATGAAACCTATGGAGCGGGCGTCACAAGTATCACTTCGGAAATTATAACTTCGACTACCATTGATTAACAAACAGTCTTGTGGAATCGCAGACGACCCGTTTGGTTCTCTTGGATCAAAGTTAAAATATGCAATCTTTGGCATCTTCCCTTGCTTTATCCATCTCCAATCTCCACCAGAAATATATCTATTGACATTACGTCCACCAATGAAAAAACTGGAACCTTTTATAAAGAAATACTAAATTGTCAAATTGCAGGTCACTTTGATAACACATTACATATATATATATATATATATATATATATATATCCCGATTGATTAAGGCGAAATGGCACAAATTGTTTGATTTTTTTTTAAAATGTTCAGTGATCATCAACTTCATATCTAATTTGGCTTGCCAACTGTTTGAATTAGAGCCCCATTAATGAGTTTAATCTTTTCATTGTTAGGCAGATAACTGAAGTGCAGAAAAAATTATCTGATTTTCGAAACGAACATAGGTGGTAACTGTAGGACTTTGAGGTGTATAATTAACATTGTGTTCGATTAGGTTTGACTCTCATTAAAATACAAGTGTATGGTTCAATATTCATTCAAACATAAACATAATCATAGTTACAATATACATAGAAACGCGACGTCACAACGAAAGCGGCAACGGCACATAAGAGAACGCATAACGTACCCGCAATCCTTGACATCCTGGGGGCCACCGAAAAGGAAATTACTAAGAAAAATGATAAAATTTACAATCACAAAGAATAAAAAAGTCTCTGTAATATACGAAACTTGAAAATTACTTAAACTAAATCACAGTTGTCTTTTAATTTGACCCTCCGTCATTGAATTCAGTTGTTGGTGAACACGTAAAAGTCCTTTTTTATTTACTTTTGGCGGGAACGAAGTGAATAGTGCATTTTACAATTTTCACTATTTGGTCCTTGTAATTCCAACGGATATGATTTCACAATTGGTCGGTTTGTTATAACAGTATCTGTTTTGATGATAGCTGTGCGTATAAATCCATCTTTACCACGAATCAACTCCTTCACGACGGCTAACAATGTTTGAATCGTGAACTTGAACTATTTCTTTTTCCTCGAATGTTTGAATGTTGTTACCAGTTGCACGGTGGAATTCTCGTAAAGATGTTAAATATTCATTCCTCTAACGTGTACGGAAATATTTAATCAGTTGTTGTTGTCTCTGAAGTTTTTTCTTACAAGACAAATGGTTAGTGGAAGTTTTCAATATCATCCATTTGATGTGGTAGCGAATCCAATCTCCTTCCGTTTAGTAAGTGTGATAGCGTAAGTGGTAGTGGGTCGGTTATGTCTGTTGATATATACGTAATCGGACGATTATTCAGCATACTTTCAATTTCAGTCACTATTGTTCCAAGCATGTCAATAGTAACAAATGATCGACCTAATACTTTTTTAATTGCCTTTTTCGTGAGTCCTATACGTCTTTCCCACCATCCACCAAACCATGGGGCTCTATTTGGGATGCATTTCAATTTAGTTCCGCAAGCCACCACGTTTTGTTGAATTGATTCGGCTGCAGCTTTAAATGTATTTGCGTTATCTGTCATCATAATTCTTGGAAGTGAACGACGTGCAACAAATCTCCTAAAAGCTAACATAAATGACTTCTCTTTCATATCCGGTACAATTTCTAGATGCACTGCTCGTGTTGCTGCACGTGAAAACAGTTAAATATAAGTTTTCCAGTCAATGTTGTATTGTCCTTTTGTACACAAAGCGCCTGTCACAAAAAAGGATATTCATCGTTGAGTCTATCTTTCGGAAACGGCGGTAGCTTAGGTGCGCGGTAAGGTTTTCCTGTTACTTTATTGCACTGTGAGCATTTTCTAAGGTGTTATTTCCCACATTGACGAATCCTCGGATTCCAAAACTTGTGCGGAATATGCGCAATTGTGTTATTTAGTCTAGAGTGTAGATTTTTGTGATGCATGTCTCAATCATCAACGAGGTAAAATGGTGTTTCGTAGGTAACAAAATTGGATACCCCGTTTTATATTCTAATGTTGCGTTGTTTAATCTTCCTCCGCAGCACAATAATCCCTTGTCGTCCAAATAAAGTCTAAGTTTTCTATCAATATCAACTGAATGTTTCGATGATGGGTTCAAACTATCAATCTCGAGTTCAAAGGTCGTCCGCTGAACATTACGAATAAGTATATTTTCGGCTTCTCCGATTTCTTGAATGCTCAGTATTTCAATCGTTTTCTCGCTTTTACATGTCTTCAAATTACGAATAAATCTTAACACGTCTGATATTATTCTCACCAATTTACTAAACGAGTTATATTTTTCAATTTGAATACAACTTGTCTTTGGTACATGTATCTCGGCTTCCATAGATTCCTCTGTAATTGTTGGAAATGTGTTACAGTTTTCAACATTTCTTGTCCGGTTTGGCCATTCTGCCTTGTTGACGATCCATTATTAGTTGGTAACACCGTGCAGTTTGAGTTTGGACACATATTTCCCATTTTGTTTTGTAATGGACGATTCGGCAAAGGTTTCCATAACATTTATTAATTGCGTATCAACTTATTTTTCGTCAATTCCTAAAGACTCCAGTTTCCAAATTTTCCCTAAATCGGAAGTTCCCTGTTTATCAGACACCAAAACATTCATCATTGAAGTTGACTGGTTATTTTTCTTGACTGGAACTGGGCTTGACAACAAATATTCAAGTTTAGAGATTACAGCAGTCGGACCATTTCCACGTACAACTTTATCTTGCACTATATTCCAGTAAAAGTCTGCTCCAATTAGAAGTGCTCAAAGACTCTGCGTCTGTAACGGGGTGGGTTAGAGATAATCCATGTAGATAGTATAGTCCCTGTGTGGTTTTTCTACTCTTGCTCTGAAGCGGTGATACTAGGGTGGGTACTGTTAGTACTTTTATAGGTATAATCTCTCCATTAATGGCTTTTAACTGTATCGTGGTGTTGCCTAAATTTCTAATACCGCTAGTTTTATTCCCGAAAGAGGCCGTATTCAGATTTTCGGATCCCTCTTTCTTTACATTTAATTTAGTAGCTAAGTCTGCAGTAATAAAAGACCGTTGTGCACTCTCGTCGAAAAGTATTTTGCCTCTGCTGTATTATTCACCGACATTAACTGAGCTAGTGCTGTTTGCAGCAAAACGGTTGAAGTTTCTTGACTTGCCGATGTGTACAACATTGACGTTTCTGTGTTGTCCTTATCTTCTGATTTGTATTTTTCTTGCAAATTGATGTATGATGTTTACGATGGCAAATTCCACAGTCGTATTTAGAGCGACAATCTGATACGTTGTGCGTACCAAAACAATTAAAACACAATTTCTTCTCTTTAATAATGGCTATTCTTTTATATGTTCGGCGACATCCGTGTAGTCATTGGAAAAGTGGCCCCCCATACAGAATGTTCATGCTTTTCTTTTTCTTTTCAAATGCTTCCAATAATGTACATATTTCCTCCGGCTCTAAAGGCGTATCAACGATGACGTCCTCAAGTTTGTTAAAAACTTTCGTCATCGATGCTTTGTTCCCCGCTCTCAACGATTTCAATCTGCTTATGTTCATTCTTTCTCTCCGTTAGTCACGGCACCAACGTAGGGTTTTGAGGTGTATACTTCGCGTTGTGTTCGATTTGGTTTGAATCTCAAAATACAAGTGTATAGTTCAATATACATTCAAACATAAGCATAATCATAGTTACAATATACATAGAAACACGACGTCACATCGTAGTGGGTACGGCACATAAGGGAACGCATAACGTTCCCGCAATCCTCAAAAGTACCATTTACGTCTTCCGTCCCTCTAAGGACAGTTATACCATTTGCAATCATACTCCGTTTCATATTTAAATATTGGAGGTAATGATTAGCTTGGACTCATTATTAATGTTTTTTTGAGGTTTCTTACACGTCATGCACACGAGAAAAGTGGAGTAATCTGAATTATTGAAGAATAAATCCACTTTTCAATTGGTAAACCTACATGTAGGGTTTCAATCAACAAATAGATTTGCATGAACAAAGGGAAGTAACTAGAAGACGACGTGAAACTAAAGTGCTATAACAATCTAGGAAAAAGAAGTTGATTAACAACATGACAAGAACGAGAACGTCTAAATGTATAAATTTCGAACAGGGCATTTACCTTTGTTTGAATGTATACTGTTCCAACAAAAATGTTTTATTTTACTCTTCAATATTGAATATATGTTTCATGCTAGACAGTTTTATTTCGTATTCATGTCTCTTTCTGCCTTTGAAACAAATGTTATTTTTCGCAACAAACAATATCTTATCAATTTTTTGGTATAAATATTATAGAATGTATTTTTATGTATACGTTTATTAGTTGCAATAAAAATATTGTAATTTCCAAATTTTTAATGAAGATGTGACTAACAATTTCGAAAATCAAAAAACACCAACAAGTGGTCATTTATCTGGTAACTTTTTATTTATGGTTTCATAATCAGAGTGGTATTAATTTTTTTGTGCATACAAATGATAATATGTCATTATTAGTTATGATATTGATTCCTATAGTGATCAAGAATCCAATATGTTTAAAATATGATATGGATGGATTATGTTGTCATTTTCATATATATTTTCTGTTTACAAAACTTTGATTTTTTTAAATCTAAGTTTTTTTCTTATCCCAGGCATATATTACCTTAGCTGTGTTTGGCACAACTTTTTGGAATTTTAGATCCTCAATGCCCTTCAACTTTGTACTTGTTTAGCTTTATAATCGTTTTGATATGAGCGTCACTAATGAGTCTTATGACGCGCATCTGGTGTACTAAATTATAATCCTGGTACCTTTGATAACCATTAATAAGGGTTTTAAAGAAAAAAAATAAGTAGACCATTTCGAAACGGCACGTTGTTAAACAGATGTGTATACTGAAAAATTCAAAAGAGTCATTGGTGAGTTGACAATCTCAATAATTAAAACATTGTACTAACATTAAAACCTTTGATTTTTCAACTCTTTATATATACCACTATTCTACAAACTAAACTTAAAGCTCGACTGATAGAACTCTTCAGCGTATGTTTCTTCACCAAATAGGGCACTAGACGTTTTAAATATTTAGTTTGGGGCAGAAGTTCAGCTTACTTTGTGAAAAATCATAAAGAGTCAAGGAGAAAAATCCGAATAGGATATCACTGCCATCCTTGACTTTTTAATTGACAACATGTTTGTTGAATTTTGTAGGTTTGGTCTGCCAACAGACTATTGGAATCCCAATGGGTACCTACTGCGCTCCACTACTTGCAGACTTTTTTTGTATTCCAATGAAGCAGCATTTATCCAAGGGCTTGTACAGAAAGGAGAAATGAAATAAGCCCAGTCTTTTAATATTACCTATCGGTATATTGATGATGTCCTGTCTCTTAATAATAATAGATTTAGTGATCACGTACATTTAATATACCCAAGAGAACTTGCAATTAAAAATACTACCGACACAGATTAATCTGCTTCATATTAAGACCCTTTTCTCGGAATGACTACTGATGGTAGGTTGAATACCAATTTTTTTTGACAAACGCGATGATTTTAATTTTCCTATAGTCAACTTTCCATTTCTGTGTAGCAATATCCCAGCGGCACCAGCATATGGAGTATATGTGTCTCAATTGATGCGTTACTCTAGGGCTAGTTCAACGCACGTTGACTTTGTTGAACGAGAAATACTGCTTTCTCAAAAGTTGCTAAGACAGGGCTATGCATAAATCAAATTTAAGTCATCACTGAAGAAATTTTACGGTCGCCATCATGAGCTGATTGGCCATTATGACAAAAGTGTGTCAGAAATTATGTCTGATATTCTTCCATCATTTTTCCGAACTGAACAAAGAAATAAAGCTAAGGGTGCTGTATACGGTGCAAGAAATGCTTACCCTTCCGGATTTCACTCCCAGTTTTTAGTGGAGTTCGTGTTGTTTCTTATTTCTTATTAATAACTGTTTATGTAAATGTCCTTTGGTTATTTCAGTCTTTGTTTACTCCTTGGTTTTGATTGTTATTGTCTTTGAACATATTGTAACGAAATTAAAACTAAATACCAGTATTTATTTTCCTCAATTCGTATTTCATCAACAGCAATTCTTCTAACGTCTCAAAATTGGCTAAGTATGCACCATGTCTTATGCATATTGCCTAGAATATCAAATTTAATTTTACAGATTTTTGTGACATAGCAGATGCATTATAACATGTATAACTACTCAAAATTACTACAAAGTAACTGTACATTTATTTGTATGTTATTCATATAAACTCCGTTTCTTCATTTAAGATATGTTGAGGATTGTATTTTTTTGTTGTTGCTCATTTTTATTTGACTTGTGGGTTTTGAAAGTTTATTTGTATCCTCAGCCTCTGTTCAAATATTTGTTAGACAAGTAACGCGTCTTTTGGGAAGATATGTAATTTTCATAAGTATGTTAGTTTGTTAAGGTTCTCAGATATGATCTATGTTTCATCTAATAGAGACATTATATCTATCGTTCATTGAAGAGGTATTTTCAAATGGATAAGTAGAATTTTTAAATATATACTAGACCACACCCGTAAATTCGCGGGTCCGTGACTAAATTTAAGTATATAAGTATGCGTAAGCCTTATTTTAGTATTGGGATTGTCATCTGATAAAGTCGTGCGATTATAAGACGCACAGTTTTCTCTGTTTTCAAAATCTTTCTGTTTGAACCCGTCGACCTGGAACTTATCAGTTATTGGTAATATTGATTATTTTGAAAACAAAAGGTCCTGGAATGGAGTATTTTTTAATCAACAGCATTTAGTTATGAATAAAGTTGAATTCTTTGAATCGCTGTTTTATGTCATGCCCGCTAACGTATTGAAAACTGTACCTATGCGCCTTTTTTTAGTCCAGATTTTAAATATTCGTATTGTCATCTTAAAAGTCTAACTGATTAAAATACTACAATAAGGGAACAACTTGACAATGATTGAATTTAGTAGTGTCAACCTTGTGATAAATACCATTGTTCTATATTGGCTATATATACAATTTAATTATTTTATTTGTCGTTTTTACCCCATGACGGCTGAAACATTGGACCTCGTTATTTAAGTATTACAGATAGCAAAACCAGTTCATTAAATTGATATTTAAATATTATTCTGCTACACACTTAGATTTAACATACAAATGCAGTATCTGCTGTCACTTTTTCCTGATTTATAAGGTAACAATTCTTTCCAACTCTACAGTAAGGATAACTGCATGCTTCTGTTGGTGAAAAATAACTATATCAGAAGTTGTTGCAATGCAATATGTCAAATGACTTGCATACCACGAAGATAATAACAGAAAAGAAAACAAATTAAAACAGTTTTTATATAGATTAGAACGTTGGTTTTCCCGTTTGAATGGTTTTACACTAGTAACCCTTTGGGGCCTTTTAAAGCTTGCTGTTAGGTATGAGCTTAGGCTCCGTGTTGAAGACCGTACCTTGACCTATAATGGTTTACTTTTATAAATCTTGACTTGGATGGAGAGTTGTCTCATTGGCACTATTTTTACATCTTCCTATATCTATATTATATAATATATATATTACATGTATTATGCTGAAATAATACCACATTAAAAGAGGGACGAAAGATACCAGAAGGACAGTCAAACTCATAAATCAAAAATAAACTGACAACGCAATGGCTAAAAATGAAAACGACAAACAGATAGACAATAGTGCACATGACACAACAAAGAAAACTAAAGAAATAAACAACACGAACCCCACCAAAAAGCAAATATGACAACAATTACACTAATACACAAGAATAGAAAAGAAAACAGAAACGGGAAATGTGTCAAGGAGACAAACCTCCGACTAAAGAGCAGATCCAGAACACACCAGAGGAAGCCGACTCCCAATGCATCGAAAAAATGGCGCACCTGAAGGCGGGTCTTTAGCTATCCCACAAATATAAAGTATAGTACTTCAGCAAAATGGATCCGAACTTATTCCTGAAATAAACTGATTGACCAAATAAACAAAAGGTACAGGTTCCTGACTTGAAACATGCGCAACAATTTGCCAGGGGTAAAGATGTTTGTGTCGAAATACATGACGAAAAGAATACCCAAAGAAAAACAAAACAATAAGAAATTTAAAATATATGATTTCACAAAAGAAAACGACTTTGCTTAACGAGAGTTTACATAACACATACCTATATGACTGTAGACCAAAGGTATTCCACAAACCATCAAATAACATACAGAAAAAGCAAACATCCTGAACAAAGGGAATGTCGAGATATGGAATGATTTTTGCATGTAGATAGACGTTAATATGAGTGTAAATTGTCTGATATCAAATTTGTTTTTAATTATCGGAAACAGATGTTTTTCATCGATCTCTTTGTATGTGATTCTCAGAATCACTGTGTATATGCGCCAGAATTTATAATGTTATGTCAACTTTTATATTTTTTCAACAGTTCACTTTAGTCTGTCGAAAGATTCGTACATACTAAATATTAAATCAAGATAATGAATTTTCATCAAATATTAAAGGTAGAAATTAAATAATATCACAAAGAGCCAGTTAAGACGTATATCGCATTGCAACAACCTCCGAGTAACATGAGGGCTACACAATAAAAAATAAAAATGCATTTAGTCTCATTAATAGTATCAAAAAAGAGAAAAACCAATGTTCAATTTAATTAGGAAAACAACTACAAATCAGAAGATCGATCAGCACAGACGCGCAGTATAAGAAACACATTACAATATTAGTAGATTTGAAGGTATAAGAAGTTTTTTTCAACAAATTAAAGTCCTTGTGACGTAAGACAAATTACAGTCAAACGATGCACATTTTTCAAGTATAAGAAGATTTTTTTCGAATACGTGTTATATTCCTCATATATTATGTCGCCGATACTCATTGACAAAATCGCAGCTGTATTTAAGGAACACATTTATTGTCGTTTGAAGCATATTATTTTTCTGAAGTCGTCATCCTTTACCTATATATGTTACACTGCATGAAATGATGCATTTAATATAAAATTAAATGCATATGTTATGCATATTAAATTTCAAATTACAAAAAATATTATGCATTTACTTTGCTGGAAAATTTCTAATTTAATATAGATTTAAACTAAATTTAATATTGCAAATAAATTCCCAAATTTCAACCTAGTTTAAAGGTATTTTTAAATCTAAATAAATTTAAAATTTAAAGAATTTAAGTAATAGACTAAATTTAAATAAATTTCTAATTTAAAGAAATGTTTATGTAAATTGAATTTGAATAAATTTGAGATTTAAAAAATTTTTAATATAAATTAAATTTGAATAAATTTCAAATTTAAAGAAGTTTTGATATAATTTAAATTTGAATAAATTTGAGATTTAAAGATCTTTTAATATAAATTAAATTTCAATAAATTTCAAATTTAAAGAATTTTAAATATAAATTAAATTTAATTAATTATGTAATTTAATTACATGTAAATTCAAATAAATTTCTTGTTTATGACTTATTTAAATTAGAACTTCCATCAAATTTAATGCAATTTAAAGTCAATATAATCCTGTATAACTACTTACAAAACAATAGTGCAAATGAATAAGAAAAGGCAGAATTTTTCCCTCTGCTTTTTGGAAAAGGGATGTTGGGGATTTGTTTTTACTTTAACCCAAATATCTGGTTTGAAAATATCTAATTAAATAAAAAAACAAAAATTAGGAAAAACAGGAATTTTTAATGGTGATAACTTTGTAGCTACTGTACGTGTACATATAAAATTGATCCTCCAACTTTTCTGATCCATGTTTACAAAGTATTAGACTTGAAAGGCATGGATTGCTGCTCTGTGTATTTACAGTAGAATAATATTTGTGGTTTCAAATGGCAATGTGCAAATGTATAATTTGTCAGAAAACATTGAAGACTGTATTTTTCAGATGAAACTTAAACAATAATCCAACGAATACATGTCACTCATTTGCAAAGCTCAATACCATTTTGTAAATATGCCTTTACCTATATGTAAAGAATGGCAATGCATCTGAATTTATATAAGAACTTGAAGAGTTAGAATCTAAGACATACAAAAAACACAAACACCAGATATAAACTATAGGACAAGGCTATCTATGTGTGATTTGGATTTTGACAATGGCAGCAATATACAATACAGGAGATAACAAAAATTTTTGGACAAAGCATAACCATACACAACAATTTCTAGCATTTTCTTATTGTCATCCTGTCTAGGGCATAGTTATTTTTATCACTTCTAATCGGGTCAGAATAATAAAAAAAAACAATTTTGAGTTATCTCCCTTTGTATATACTTCAATAAAAGAAACAAAGTATCTAACAAATTAATTTTATTCAGATACTGTCAGACAAATTAGAGTTGTTTTGGTGATAAATTAAAATAAAATGTCAAAAAGTTTGTTATACAATTTTAAAAACATTTTAAAACAAATAAAAAAACACTTTTGTTTAAAAAAAGTCAAGTTCTACATCAAAGAACCTCATCAAATTCAAACTAATTAATAAAATAATGGTTATTGACAAATTAACATGCTTACTTGTATAGATTATTTAAGAATCATAACAATTGGGTTATAACAAATAGCAAACATAGGCACCTCTAAATTTCAAGTTTGGCATCATAAAAATATTAATGAATAATCACCGCTGCTAGCTTTATTTGTCAATTTTAAAAACTTCAAAAAGCAAAAAACAAAAAACATAACATTATTTACATGATTAACATAATTCGTAAATTCACAAGAGTGCACACACTTAAATGTCTCGCCTTCTTTACTTATCATTGATATTATGTTGATAGTCCTAAGTATAAAGCTTTATTAAAAACTGTCACATAAACTTAACATTAACCAAGATAACTAAACAAAGAGCAATGAACCATGAAAATGAGGTCAAGGTCAGATGAACCATGCCAGGCAGACATGTACAGCTAACAATGCTTCCATACAACAAATATAGTTGACCTATTACTTATAGTTTTAAAAAAATAGACCAAAACACAAGAACTTAACACTGAGCAATGAACCGTGAAAATGAGGTCGAGGTCAAATAAAACCTGCGCGACTGACATATAGATCATAAAATATTTCCATACACCAAATATAGTTGACCTATGGCATATAGTATTAGATAAAAAGACCAAAACTTAAAAACTTAACTTTGACCACTCAACAATGAAAATGAGGTGAAGGTCAGATGACATCTGCTCGCTAGACATGTACACCTTACAATCATTCCATACAACAAATATAGTAGATCTATTGCATATAGTATGAGAAAAATAGACCAAAACACAAAAACTTAACTATAACCACTGAACCATGAAAATGAGGTCAAGGTCAAATGACACCTGCCAGTTGGACATGTACACCTTAGTCCTTCCATACACCAAACATACTAGCCCTATTGCTTATAGTATCTGAGATATGGACTTGACCACCAAAACTTAACCTTGTTCACTGATCCATGAAATGAGGTCAGGTCAAGTGAAAACCGTCTGACGGGCATGAGGACCTTGCAAGGTACGCACATACCAAATATAATTATTCTATTACTTATAATAAGAGAGAATTCAACATTACAAAAACTCTGATCTTTTTTTTCAAGTGGTCACTGAACCATGAAAATGAGGTCAAGAACATTTGACATGTGACTGACGGAAACTTCGTAACATGAGGCATCTATATACAAAGTATGAAGCATCCAGGTCTTCCACCTTCTAAAATATTAAGCTTTTAAAAAGTTAGCTAACGCCGCCGCCCGATCACTATCCCTATGTCGAGCTTTCTGCAACAAAAGTTGCAGGCTCGACAAAAAAAACATCCTGCTGCTCGAACATTGATTAAAATTTCATTCCAAATGCTGTATGCAAGAATAAAAATAATAAGGTGTAATGAAATACTTCAAATATGTACAATTGAATAAAATAGCACACAAATAAACTTTTATCAACAAAATTATGTAATGTCAAGCAAAAAATTATCAATATTGAATATGTACTTGGACAATTGAAGAAAATAATAAGTTTATATGCTTATAAATATATTTGGTGTATTGACTGTCTCCTGATTAGTTAAAATTTTTTAGTTTTATTTTCAATTTTTTTTGTTTACAAATTTTATGAAGTCAACATGTGCATGATGTGTGTACTATGTTATTATTTATATAAATAAAATAAAAAAATTCTTTGAGCCTTATTTTTGATAGAAATTTATTTATAATGAATGGCAATAACTTATTTTGATTTTATTGAACCATAAAATTAATTTTCAACTATTTACATTTTCCATAATCCTCTTCGCAGATTATCTAATGTGAAGATTCAAAAAGTTATCTCCCTTTGACCAAGCGATTATAAATAATGTGAAATCTAACAGGAAAAATCTTGACAGCAAATACAAGACACTGAAATGAGCAACACTCAAATAATTATTCAGCATTTAATTAATTAGAAAAGGCAACAGAAAGTTTAAGTAAAAAGAAATATGTAGCTTAACCAAACACATTAACATAATCTGATGTCACCGATATGCTGAACTTGTAAATAATTTTAATAAAAAATGCAAATGTTGAAATAAAAGAGCAGTAATTCATTTTTTTACTTTAAAAAATAATCAAATTCAATAAACCAAACCACTTCATTTTAAGGGATCCCCCCTTAAACTGAAAACTGTCAACTATAATTCAAAAGTAAACATGAAGGTATTTTTGTTCTTGCAAATTCCAAAAGTGTACCTTTGAATTGGTCCTTATTAAAATTTAAAGAAATTTTTATTGATATCTCTCAATTTTGTGTCATATGTCCTTAAGTAAAAATCCATGCAAGTTCTGTACATTTCTTGTGACAAGGCCTCTCTGATTTACTTGGACCTCAGCTCTTTGCCCTGTGCATTCAGCTGTCTCTGGTATTTACAGTCTAGTAAATGACTTTAGTTTATCCATGTAAGATTTAAAATCTTGTGACAGTCAAATCCCAGTTGTGATCAGGCGAGTTTATCTACAGAATCACTGTCCCAACTTGACATTAAATCAATTTGCATGGCCTTTCTAAGTTTGTCCTTTTCTGACACTGGCAGTTTCTTGGCTTAAAGGGCCTTAGCTCTATTTTGTAGCTTCTGTAATAAAGTAATAAAAAAAAATGTTTAATTTTATTAAATTGACAAGTGATATATATGTGACAAAAGCAATAATTTTCTGCATGCAATTATTCTATCTTAATGCAGTTGTAATCAAAATCATATATTTAAAAGATATTCTAATGAGTGACCCAAAAATATCTCGTGGAATAACTCTATAAAAAGAATAGCTAGAAGTTGTGATAAATTTTCTATTTTCAATGGACCATGAAATTGGGGTCAAACCATTAATTTATCCTTAGAAAGATCATAACATAAGGCACATGTATATTTATTTTTAAGTTGATTGGTCGTTAACATCATTAACAACTATCCTGACCAAAAACTTTTACCAAAACTTGAACCTAAAGCAGAACAGATGAAAGAATAAACAAACAAAAGCATGGATCATTAAACATAAACCCCTTCTACTATTGTAGGCTGGCATAACAATTTATTACAACTATTACACATTGTGATTTATTTATCAACATCAAAAAAATTATTGATTTGTATCAGTTTAGTTTTTCAATTATATTTTAAAACTAACTCCTTCTATCATTGTTTGGTCTTATTCACGGTGTAGAATATATACTGTGAAAGTACTTTAATTCGTGGGTATCAATTTTCGTGGTTTTAGCAGTATTAACATGTTCGTGGGTTTTTAAATTCGTGGATTTTAGTTTTCTAATAAAAAATAATTGAAAAATTAAAGCCTTTAGAAACGAAGGTTTCAAATAGTCTGGATTGAAGGAAATTGCAAAGTAAACATTGACCCGTGTAAATTGTAGTGATAAAGTGATCAACAGATTAAAGACCATCAAAGGTGTTGATTAGGCCATAAACATGTCACCTAAAGAAAACAGTAATATAAACAAATGCTGTAAACGTATCTTGAATTGTCAAATAATTCTTATCAAAATCAAGCCCAGCATGAAATTATTATTTCCCATATGTACGAGAACTATGAGGATATGAAATGAACACTTTATTATGCTAGCATATACTAGCATATACTATAGTACCGAAAATCTGACTTTCATCGATCAAAAATATTTTTATGGGAATGAAAAGATCAAAAGTTGTACAGTTTATGTTATTAAAGATTAAATGGGTATAATCCTGCATGCGGTTGTAGTTCTGTGACTGCTATTAAAGTATTCTCAGATTTGGCGATATTCTCTAGATCATATCAGTAGTCAAACGCACATGGGGATCATTCCATGTCTTGATTTGGACAATGGTTGTTTTATTTCGTTGGACACTTAAATTCGTGGATAAAGTCATCCACGAAAACCACGAAAATTGGTACCCCACGAATAAAAGTACTTTCACAGTACAACTTTAATAATTTAATGTGTGATCCCCTCAGGGGTTCAGGCTTATATTTTGGCAAGTGTTTGATGTGTCTATGGGCACTATGGAGGTCTAAAATTAGGTAGCACCCCATTTTTTCCCTAGGGAGATTGATATTGGAATAGCTCATTATTGAGTTTGTTGTCTTTATCAATTTCAATATAAATCACAATATCAGGTACAGCAATTTTTTTTTCTTTTGACATATAAGAAGTATTTGTAAATAGTATTAAAATACAATCAGCTGTATACAATATAACCAAAACAAAAATCTGAGACTGGATTACTGCCCTTTTATCTATTTATTATTTGATCTATAAAATAATATTTAATCAATAGAAATGTGAAAATTTCAAACAAGATTTAAGTCAGTTATTGTTTGATTTGGCTAATTCTACTAAATACACAATTATTTTGATTTTTGTTGTTGTTGTTTTTTTTCCTGCAATTATTTTGTAACACTCTAATAAAAATGAGTATGAATTCAATCCTCCATGACTCTATTCATGCTATTTGTTCGATATCTCTACTCTCATTGGCAACAACACTTCATCTCCTTATAAATTAATTTTTGCAGGCCTCAACTAACAGTATTTTCCATAAAATATATAAAACAATAAAAAGCTAGTACAATCATGACAATGAGTACTATTAATTTATCCCAAGACTTGGTCTGGTCATGTCAAATTAATGTAATCACCAAATAGCTTACTTCAAAATAGAACCAGCTGCTGTTTTACATGTCCAGACTAGATTGTTTATGCCTATAAGCATCACAAACAGCTGCTTACTGCAAAATAAAACATAAAAAGTTCCTAAAATAAATGTGTATTGCCAGGAGATAATTAGTTGAATTTAAACATTCATATTATATTTGTTAAACTTGGTCTAAGGAAAGGGGGTACAGGATTTCCAATACTCAATATATATATATATGTCTAGCGGGACGGCTGCAGTGCAGGCGATTTGGTGTCACGATATCACAGTAGCATGGGTTCGAATACCAGCGAGGGAAGAACCAAAAATTTGTGAAAGCAAATTTACATGTACAGATCTAACATTGTTAGGTTGATGTTTAGACGAGTTGTATATATATATATATATATATATATATTACAATGTTTGGCTATTTGAAACATTATGATCACATGCATATATGTATATATTCTGACAGACATTTCAACATACATGTAATATACATAAGGTATATTTAAAGATTTTAACAAGGCTAAGTAAGTATATAAGCTGATAATACTAAAAAGGCATACATGTAACTCTATCTTTTATCAAAGACCATTTCGAGAAGGTACCCAAGTAATTTTTTCACCTCTCCGCTTAAAACCATTATTTCTGGTATATATATACGTTAATTTGAATTTATACCAATATCAAGGGTACAACTGATATGTAACCTGGGTAAGTAAGGTACATGTACCTATAGAACAAGTCAATTATCCAATAATCTTAAAAACTATAGCACAGTTTGTAATTATTCCGTGACAATAAACAATAATTTGGTTTGCACGGCACTTTGTCTTTGACCATGTCCCCTCCTTTTTAAATAAGGTTTTGGGAATAAAATATATTGGGCATGCATCTATCAGATTAATCATAAAAAGTAAATTGATTGTGTAAGGTTATGTAATATATAATGATCTATATTAAAGTAATGCGGTTACCAAATCGAAAATCATGTTGAATTTGAAGTGTGTTCTTCTTTTGGGATTTGAAAATCCCGCAACATGACGACTTAAACATTGCTTTAATAGAAAACACTCGAGACTACCGAAAGGTGCACGGTCGCACTAAATACCAATAATATGTTATTAAGCCAAATAAAATAATGTATCCTAATTGATAGATTGATATGATGCGTATATAATATAATTGTTTAAAAGATGTGAATAACAGAATAAATGACAGACACATGATCTCCAGAAATTAACTATTAAAGATAATAAAGTATTTTCCTGGTCTACTTTTTGGTCTTAACTTACACTGTTATTATAACAACAATACAAAAAAAAACGCGGGACATGACCAGATAATAAATAAAATTTTTCATACGTACAAATCAAGTTGATCGAGTTACCTGGACTCATAATATTCACATATTAGTATAACCTTTAATATATATTTCTCAAATTATTGCTTTAATAGTAAGCATAGGTACTTGGATACAGGACATTTTTTTTACCCTACCCTTTTTTTCCAAAATCTGTTATATTTTCGTTTTCTCACTTTCGTATTATTTATTTTTTTCGCGTCTGTCTGTACGTGTCATTAGAACATAAATACACTACAAATTACTTGGTTTTGCTATTTACTATCAATTCCAAGTTTACTATCCACAGCAGTCACGGATATATTACTAAAGAGAGTGAATTTTAAAATAGAAAACGAAAAAATAACGGATATTGGAAAAAAGGGGGAGGGTAAAAAAAATGGTGACATCCCATTAGTCTAACAACCATTATTCGGACAGCCAATACTCCGACAACATGTACTATTGACAGCCCATTATTACGACAACCCATTACTCCGACATTCCATTATTCCGACAATATGCGTTTTTCTTAGTGTATGGATAAATTTTCTCTAAAAAAAAACCCAACTCCGCTCTCTGATATTTGTGGTTGTCCGTTTTGATTCCAATTATTTTTTGCATGCAGACATTAATTTTGTCTCAGTATATTGGAGTTGATACACATGATTATAGCAACTGCTCAGTCCTTAACCTCGCCCCTCTTTCGTTTTGCGTGTCTAGTTACTTTATTTATCTTTATATTTCGTTGTTTGTGTGTCTACTATCAGTCTGTGCTGTTCTAGCTCGCTATTTCTTGCATGTGTGTCTTGATCTACCTTCTTTTCACTAGATCTTCGAATCACCCTTTTCGCGTATCAGGGGAGTGAGGTTCCCCCACTATGAACTACATAAATAAATAATACATCGGAGTTGGAAAACACTACCCGCCCTCTTTGGTCGCAACACTTTCTCTCCTTGTATCACTCATCTGAGTTTTATTTAAATTTATTTTGTTGCAGAAATAATGGGATAAAGTAGCGTCAGTCAAAATAAGAAAAACAAAGAGACAAATACGTACCCAGAACCTAAAAAATAAGAAGACAAATAGGACGAAATATGTGCTAAGAAAAGATGAGCAATTCCAATCATGATCAATCATGAATACGGTATCATGTTCGGGAATGAGAATCCACGAAATACGGAGACAGTACATGTAGCACTTCTAATAGCGATCGTTCAGACATAATCCGAGAGATGACACTCAATATTTTGTTGGGAGACTGATTTTGTATCCTAAGATTATTTTAAATTCTAGAAAGATATGCCTCTTTTTTTAATGATTGGTGGAGATGCAGGACTGCATGATGATTTACAACAAAACTTATTACGAAAAACAAATATGACGGACATGAATATTTCGGCAATTTCTATCTAAATATGCATAAGGAAAAGTGATATCGGGTCAGTGACTGTATATGTCATAGAAATATACAGTCAACGCATTTTGACTGCTCAAGTAGAACGAGTGCAGTATAAAAGACAATAACAAACTAGTAGAATAAGACAGTGTGTGACATTCTTGTCCTTGTGTCTTTGTCAAATTGTTTAATTGTAAAAACTTAGTAATATGTGTTTTGTGGGAAACTTATTTTTCATTTAAAAATTGGTTTCAAGAAGAATATATTTAGATATCATTGATTTTAAGAAAGGTAATTTATATGTTAATTCAGAATCGGTGCTCTTCCATTACATGAAGAATTGAAAATGCTAAATACTCAAAAAATCGTATTGTACAGCTGATAAAGTTTAGGATGAGCGTCATTTTTCAATCGAATGCTCACTTCATTATAATTTGAGGGAGGAATTCTTTCGCCATATTTTTAGCACATATCAGAACTTTAAAACGTTAGACAATTATGATTAATTTCGAAGTGAACACAAGAAAACTTTACTATTATGGAGAAAAAAAATGAGGATCATATCGTCAGTTCTTTTGAATAATGTAGTACATGTCTGGATACTGACTGTTAATTGATATTAATACGTATTTTTTTTTTATATTTTGTCTTAGCTCCGATTGTGACTGAGGCTTATAGTGCTATGAATATAATTATATCATATTAGTATTGTAATGTCTTAATGTTGACACAATCATTAGACCGCCGCTTCGAAAAAGTGGGGGTATACTGTTTTATCTCTGTCTGTCCGTCCGTCCAACCGTCCATCCGTCAGTTCGCCGCCCGTCCCATAACTATTTTCGTTGCATCTTTTTCATGAACTACATTACAAGGATTTCTGAAAGGTTTATTGAAGTCAGTTATATCGTGTGATGCTTTTTCAAACTCATTACTCATTATATGACAGCCAAGTTGAAAACTTTTGTCACATTTTTCTCAGGTACTACACTACCATGATTTCTGATATTTAACTTCAAGGTTTATATAAGTCAGTTATACTGTGTAATGCTTTTTCAGATTCACAACTCAAAAACTTTCTATCTACCGAAATCTTTGGGCAGGGTATCATCAGTAGCTCGCGCCATCAATGCTTGTTGTTGATTTACATAGATCCTTTAATTTGAAAAATAAAATATTATTTTCTGTTTTATTCTATATACAGATTTCGAATTGAGAATTAACATTGAAAGTATACGAACTACCTTATTATATATATGTATTATATATACGGAGTTATTTCTTAAAATATGTTATTACAAATATAAACGTAATAATACAGACAGACACATTTTATTTTACCCTGATATCCTGATATTTGACTTGATAAGTGTCGGAATTATAGGTTGTCGGAGTATTGGGCTGTCGGAGCAATGGGTTGTCGGACTATTTGGTTGTCAGACTAATTGGTTGTCGGACCAATAGGCTGTCGGACTAATGGGCTGTCGGAATAATGGCGTGTTACCAAAAAAAACAAAGTTCCGATGATAGTAAGACCCTTATTACTATACACATCCTTGATTCATGACAGTGATATATGCATTATAAACTGTATACAGAAATATACAAGATATTGACTTCTAAATTAACTTAATGTTACCTCAGTTACTGACTCCATGTTGACATTATTGTGTAATGTTGGTGTTAAATGAGATAGGTGTTGAAATTCTTCGTCGAATAACTGAATTTGGTGTGTCGATATCTACTGATCCTCCACATGCCCCGGGCAAATCCAGAGGCGCTAACCGGGCATTCTTTTGCATCTAACCGAGAAGACTTTCAGAAGGACTGTATAGACGAATCTTTAATTGTTTTAGAACCTTCATCAGACCCGAGTCTTGCATGGAGATGGACACTGATATACTTAAGTACTGGTACATTGTATTAACGATTTCACTACGAGGAATATCATCATCTTCAGAATGTGAGAGACAAGCAAATCCGCCAGACGACATATCCAGACAGACTTAGTCAATGATGCAAATAATATTCTTGTATACTTGTAGCCAGACTGGTATATAAATATATAAGCAGACTGGTGGACGTGTAGGACATGAAGGCAAACTGTTAGAAACGTAATCTGGCGGGTAAACATGTATATCGACTTGTAAACACGGAGACAGACTGACGGACACATAGAGACCGCGGTTAAAACGTAGTGACTTGTGGACATAGTCAGACTGTTGAAAATCATTTGGACAGACTAGGGGGCTATAAGAAAGACTTGTGAAAGTAAAAACAGACTAGTGGATAATTGAAAAACTGGTGAACATGTAGACAGACTTGTGCAAATGTAAATTGACAGAAAATATTTGTCAGCCTAAAAATCTAATTCTAACTCTATTGGGTTTGATTTTCAGACTTACACTAGACATTATTTTATTAAACCAATCATGGGCCCTTGTCAGGCAAGATACAAAAACATCATACAGTGATTATATAAACATTAGTGAAATACACAATATTATAAGTAATACACAAATAACAAATTGATAACATGAGCAATGTAGGATATAATTACATGTATATGAATACGAAATCTATATTCTTTGGGGGGGGGGGGGGGGGGGTATTATGTTGTAGGGCAAGCTAGGGTAACAGTTATCAAAGCCCCCCCACCTCCCCTTTTTTTTCAAATAAACGATTTTTTTTGATTAATCTTCATTTTGTCGGATTAGAAATGTTCTATGATCTCATTTATGATTTAAGTATAAACTAAAGGACACTTTTTTACTTGGTTGTGCTATAATGGATTTAGTATTACCATTTTTTTCAGTTAAGAACGATAACGCGGTCATCTTGTGGTCTGGTCAGTTGATTGGAGTTTGCGGTGAAGGTCATAAGCAATATGGAATATGACAAAGGCATGCCCTGTGTGTTAATTGTCATCAAGTGTGGTGAAGGTTGTTAGTAATACAACAAAGCCAGGTTTTAATGGTTGATTGCCATCGTATTAGCAGCTATAGAAGTCAGAAATGAAACGGACTGGAAAAAAAAACAAAAAAACAAAAAAACAAAAAAAAACACAACTGCAAACAAACAAACAATTACACTCAAGTTACAGGATGCAAAAACTTATACATATATCTGAGAAATCATAACGAAACGTAATATGGAAAGAATATCCAAGCTTAAGGGAGGAGTAACCAGTTATTTGTGCCGTTTGTTACACAATTTTCAAAAAACAAAAAACAAAAACAAAAACACAAAAAAAAAAAAAAAAAAAAAAAAAAAACACCAATATGTATGTTGGGTCAAGCTTGAGAACTGTGTTGTCAATAAGGTTTTATCCAATGAGTCGGTTTTTTCGTGTTTTGTAGAATCATTAGGTGTTGGGATCTATATGCACTAATTCTAGGATATATGGAATAATCAACAGCAGGGTTGCTCCAAGTACTGATTAAACCTTATGGTAAATGTTAATGTCTTATCTGATTATTCATGGCGATAAAAGCTTATTCATCTTCATAGCTGCGGGTATTAATGGTAGATTTAGATAAAAAATACATGTAATGTTGTCGTTGTTATATAACATATATAGCAATTTACAAGTAATGCTATAGTTGCTATATCCGACCAAAACAATACCAAAAATTGTTTTTCATATTGACACATATTCATTTCATTCTCAAAAATACAAACAAAGGGATGACAGGAAAATCTAACATATCGCTAAAGATAATTTGATATGACAAACGATGTCGGGGAAGTCTATGGAACGCCAACACTGTCTTGTTATGACCATTTTCATTATATGATGTGCATTTACCTTTATATGATGTGCATTTACCTTTATATGCTGTGCTTTTACCTTTATATGATGTGCACTTGTCATTATATGATGTGCAAACACCTTTATATGATGTGCAAATATCCTTATATGATGTGCAAATAACCTTATATGATGTGCAAACATCATTATATTATGTGCAAACATACTTATATGATGTACATATATACTTATATGATGTGCAAATATACTTATATGATGTGCAAACATTCTTATATGATGTACAAACATTATTATATGACGTGCAAATGTACTTATATTATGTGCAAAGATCCTTATATGATGTACAAATGTACTTATATTATGTGCAAAGATCCTGATATGATGTGCAAATATACTTATATGATGTGCAAAGATCCTTATATGGTGTGTACATATCATTATATTATGTGCAGTTTCCCTTATATTATGTGCAAACATCTTTATATGATGTGCATGGCTGTGTCACTATATTATGTGCTTGTAATCTTATATTATGTGGTTAGATTTACTTTATTATATGATGTCGAAACGTCATTATATGATGTGCTTTCATCGTCGTTATGGTCAATGAACATGATTACGATTAGAATGATTACTGTCTACGTCATAACTGATTCCGATCTGCTTCTGTAAACTATTAACCCGACTCAAATATGTGTCTATCGCTAGCGAAAGTGCAATTTATAGGGAAAATGAGACAAAGCAATTTAACAAAATCAACGTTTCAAACATTTCGGTTGAAGATTAAGATCAGTTAATACAGGAGCTAGTTGAAGAAATTCCCGGCTGTGGAGAAAATGATAACAAATTTAAGAGCATTTTATAGCTTGCTATTCGGTTTAAGCATAGGCTCCGTGTTCAAGGTCGTACTATGACCTATAATTGTTTCCTCTTACAAATTATGACTTGGATGGAGAGTTGTCTCAGTGGCTCTCATATCACATCTGCTTATTGCTATTCATTGCAAAAGACACCATTGAAATCACAGTCTGTTTCAAAAATATTAAAATTATCTACTGATGCATAATATGGCGAGATGGTTTGTTTTATAAAATGTTATTGAATAATATTAATCTGTAAATGGTAAGATGTATAATGTAGTATTGAATATGTACAATGATATTAAATCTAGTATACAAAATGTATCATATAACCTATGCTACTAAAGGAAAAGACCGATTTCATTGAGTCGCAACTCCTCTAAAACCATACCAAGTCGGAAATATTTGTGATATGACGTTTACATGTAGTGTTTTTTACTTTTAATTTTGCTTTGAACCAATCTTTTTTCCACAGGAAACGCCAATTATGTGAGATAATACCCAATTTCGAAGACTGCAAGCTTAGTCGACGTAGTGCCCGCGAAATTCGAAATGGCCATGTGGGTAATTATAAAAAAAGAAAAAGTGGTATCTTAAAATTTGCTAATGAGACAACTCTCCACAACAGACCAAATGACACAGAAATTAATAACTTTAGGTCACTATACGGTCTTCAACAATGAGCACATATTGGCATATACAGATTGTTTATTTGCAACTTATCTTAATGGAGATTTTTGTAATTGCTAATACAATTCTGAAACATGAGTACTAGTATGTCAACAGATTTGGAGTAGCGTCAACGATTTCTGAGATTCAAGGGGTTGATTCCTGATGAAGTGTTTTAGATTTAATGTTTCGTCCGATTAGATCGGATTTTTCCAATTGTGCTACTTATTTTGATCCTTTTCGGTAATGAAAAACGGATTTTACGTAGACGATACAGTTATTGAGTTAAAAGGAAAAAAAAAACACTGAAAATCACACTTTGCCACACTTATCCAATTTAGGGTATTTAATATTTCTATTTTCCAACCGAGATAAATGGGGTGACGCCCGTCTTTTGCATTTTGTTCCTCTTTTTCGTCTCTTTAAAAAAATAGAATAAAAAGCATTTGTCATTACTGTGTCCACCTTATTATATATTTAGTGTGTCATCACTCTTTGTTTCAACACTTTCCCACTCGCTGGCATCTCCGTACAGCGGATATAGGTACTAACCAAGGGGTCGTGATCGATTTTTCGTCTGACAGGGTACGAAAATCTTTGTTTTGTTAACATTATATCAATGTGTACTTCAATCTAAACATATTTTGTTGTTTTAATAAATGATTTGGTCGTAGGTTGGTGATTAGAGAAGTCTCACTATTTGCCCAAAACAAGAACCCTTACTAAAAACATGTGCAAATACTTCATATACTTGGCGCTCGTCTCATCCGATATGAATCTGGGTTCATTGCAACTCTTTATCTGATAGAAGGCCACTGTTTGTGCGTAATAAGTATACATTGTAGCTGTTTCAATAATTGGCATTGAAATATTTTGTACATGTGTTATTTTTCGATATTTCATTCCGACAAGAAGCATTGTGTATAGCTGACCACATGAATCCTTCTGTACGGTGCATAGTTAAATGAATGTACGGTATATAGTTTTTCACGCTTCGAAGAACCTATAAAGCTATATCCGCTGTTCCGATGATACACGGTAGTAATTATAATTCGGAATACTTTGCTTGCTTGTGACAATGGTGTTCGACAAGGAGAAAACTTATCACCTTTCCTATTTTATTTACTTTTGATTGACTAAAATAATTTCTTAGTGACTAAAAATATTACAGGACTTAACAGAACTATAATACCAGAAGATCTGGAAAGAGAATTAGAAACATATCTTAAGTGTTTTGTTATTTTGTTTGCAGATGGCACGGTGTTGTTCGCTGAAACAGCACAGGACCTGCAGACTCAACTCAATGCTTTCCATGATTATTGTAAGGCTTAGAACTTGAAAGGAAAGTTGACCAAATTAAAGTCTTAGTGGTTGTTTTTTTTTGGACGGAAGCCAAAAAATCTCTGATTTTCTTACAATGATACTAACATTGAGATGATAAAACAATATAACTATTTGGGAATTGTTGTTACTAAAACGGGAAATTTTAATATGACAAAAAAAAAATTTATCCGATAAGGCTTTAAGCCATGTACGAAAACTTGAAAACAGGAAGGATGTATAAGATTTCTGTAAAATGTCAACTTCAGCTTGTTCGTTTATAAAAAAAAATTTTTAAACAGGTGCGTTTGTCTTCCAGCTGGCTTAGTAATTTTGAAACCTCTCTCTCGTGTTTTGTAGATACTTTAAATAGCTATTATTTTTATCTCTGTATACTGATGTCATACATTGACTTTGTGAGATTAGATAAATTATATAGATTTAGAGGCCATAAGTATACCGGTATGGATGATTGATAGACTGTTATTTAGCGCCACTTTCAACACTTTCATGCTATTTCGTGGCGGTGAGTTTATATTGGTGGAGAAAGCCGAAGTGCTCAGAGAGACCCCCTGACCTTCGTTTGGAAAACAGACAATTTTGGTCAATTAAGATTGGAATCGAGCTTACCTGCCACGTGCGGGATTTGGAATCGCACACCTACGTGTTGACATGCTAGTGATACAGCAGTTCGACTACTTATAAAAAAGAAGATGTGGTATGACTGCTAAAGAGACAACTCTTCACAAGAGGTCAAAATGACACAGAAATAATTAACAATTATACATGTAGGTTACCGTACGGCCTTCAACAATGATCAAAGCCCATACCGCACATTTAGCTATAAAAGGCCCCGAAATGACAATGTAACCACTCGAACACCGAGCGCTCATCACTTTCACCCGACATGGATTAAAGGAGATATGGAATGAACCTGAACTCGGTGCATTACATTTACGTGCAGCTTTTTATCATGTTTTTGTGCATATATTCCACAGTTTCAACTATAGATGATTATGGGTGGATTATTGAGGTCCAGCGGCAAATTGATATATGCATATTCGTACAAGAACATGTTAATGTAATATGAATATTAACCCTGTTTTGTACTAGACCGACACCCTGAGCCGGATTTTTTAACATGCTAGTTCAAAAGGTAGCATTCCGAAGAAAGACATTTATATCACCTTACCCGAACACATTTTTCTGATTCCGACCGACCAGCTTTTGCTCTTAATCCTTTATACCGCGTGCTTATATAATTAGCTGGGAAGCAGCATGTAATTAAACAGGACTAACGTACCGACCATTGATATTTTTATGTGAGGGGGGGGGGGGGAATTGTTTTGTAAATGTTTGATTCTAAATTTCTTGAAAGAGATTTTATCTATTTCAGAAGGGAAGCGAAATAGTTTGTTTCCATTTAAAATGAGAGAAAAAAAACAATTATGAAACTTTTTTTTATTAATTTCGAACAAGGAAATACACGTGCTCCTTCCCTCAAACTAGAGTCGGTGTCTAACACATTTATTTATTAATATGTAAAGTACAGGTCATCTGTTTAAGCTTTGGATACAAGGATCTGACAACACATAATTTTATTTTCTGTCCTTGTATATATTACATTATCCAATGAAATTTCTGCCTTCAAATTTTTGAAGGTGTGTATCAATCCAACAAAACCAGATAATTGAGCGTTTTTAATCTGGTGTCTAAATGAACTTAAAACACTGCATTTATTTATTTTTTTTAACTGAGACCTGTTGTTCTCTTACAGATAGAGAGTGAATTTTTCAAAGTGAAGATTTACGGCAGCGGCTTTTAATATTTTGCGTTTAGCCTGGAAACATAATAGATTTAAAAAAAAACAAATAGTGCAATGTGTCTGTTATATACTCTATAGTAAAGGTTCTTTTTGGGCAATTTTGGCTTTTCAGAGTTTTGTTGTTTTATTGGCTATTATCTTGATAACTTATAATAGAGAAACCTTTTCTTGCAAGGTATAGACAAGAACATATATAATAAAAGTACTGAAGTATGAAAGTTGTTTGCGACTTCAGGGAACTTAGTTTGGATTTGCCGTTTGTGGTTTCATTAATATTTACCACACCTTCATTCAATACTAGCATCAGATGAAAAATTCTCTGCTAGAAGAAATTGTTGAAACTAAATTTTCAGGTTTAAACAATTCAGTTGAGCGAAACGAGGCGTAAAGATTGATGACTACGGTTGACGAAGAATTCGCCATAACATTATACCACGGCAAATTTATAACTATATAAAATTGAATGCCACTTTTCCATTCCAAAAAAAGATAAAATGAAAGGCCCCCTTTATTTCTTCCTATCCCCTCTTTTTTTTTTTTGGGGGGGGGGGGGTTACAAATGACCGGTTCCTTATATTAGCCATTACTCTATCAGAGTCCGATTTTTCCCCAATTGTTTGTGTCAATCTTGAGAATATATAAAGAGAAACTCGAACAGATAAAATGATCAATATTTACATAAATGACAATACTAAACTTCGTGCATTATCTTCTTATAGAAAAGTGATAACGTTAGGTATACCGAAATTGACAAATATAATGCCTTCCCTCGTTAAAACGATCATAAAGCATGACATAAAAGAATTATTTATTAAATTTAATAACCTTAACCGTATTGTAGACTTCGTATGTTTATTATTATAGACCCGTCGATTTAAACAAAACTTTGCAATTCATATATATTTTTACAATTTTCCAACAATATCAGATGTGATTTTTTGCATCTTAAAACGAGGTACTAACATGCCAAGGGTTATCTCAAGTCTCAACCATTTTCTAAACAGTAGTTACAGATTTGATCCTAACTAGTAGTAACGGTTACTCCTCAGAAACAGATCGGAATCAGTTATGACGTAGACAGTAATAATTATAATCGTAATCATGTTCATTGACCATAACGACGATGAAAGCACATCATATAATGTTCATTGACCATAACGACGATGAAAGCACATCATATAATGACATTTCGACATCATATAATGAAGTAAATAAAACCACATAATATAAGATTACAAGCACATAATATAATGACACAAACACACCATATAAAGATGTGTGCACATAATATAAGGGAAACTGCACATCATATAATGATATGTTCACATCTTATAAGTATATTTGCACATGACATAAGTATTTGCACATCATATAAGGATCTTTCAACATAATATAAGTATATTTTCACATCATATAAGAATGTTGCACATCATATAAGTACATTTGCACATCATATAAGTATATTTGCACATCATATAAATATATATGCGCATCATATAAGTATGTTTGCACATCATATAATGATGTTTGCACCTCATATAATGATGTTTACACAGAATATAATGGTGTTTGCACATCATATAAGGATATTTGCACATCATATAAAGGTGTTTGCACATCATATAAAGGTGTTTGCACATCATATGATGACAAGTCAACATCACATAAAGGTAAATTCACAGCATATAAAGGTAAATGCACATCTTATAAAGGTAAATGCACAACATATAATGAAAAATGGGCATAATAAGACAGTGTTGGCGTTCCATAGAAGTCAGTTCGCATTATATTGATATCAGGCCAAAACCCAGCCTGTTGTACCTCTCACCTTACCGTTTTTACGGTTTGTTGTTCTCCATATCTAACATATGAGAGGTACCGGGGTGAACTTGTAATATTCCACTATACTGACTAATATAAGTTCAGCAGCGCATATTTTGATATATTTCAACAAATAAACAATACATATTGTCTGTGTGTGTGTTACAAGTATGCAAGTGATCTAATTATTACAGGAAATAAATGGAACCATAATGCGTGATTTTCTTTACTTGAAAATGGAAAAACTTGACAGAAATTAAGATAGATTTGACTTGAATGTATCTGTTGTTTTACCTTTTTTAAAAGCAGTATATTTTGAATTTGTTAATAGTATAGAATTTTTTATTAATCTAATCAAGAACCCATAAAGGGCATCATTTTACAACACAATATGTTAGTATACTAGTATATATAATGCGACGTAGGTAAAGATTTTTCTTTATAAAATATTGTCATTTCCAATTTTAATGAAAACACATTATGTGGTCAAGAGGATAGCGTTGAAAAACTAAAAAAATGTTTGCACTTCGCCATTTTTTAAGTTAAATGGTCAGTTTCATTTGGCCTTATTAACATTTTTTAGTCGAGCGTCACTGATGAGTCTTTTGTAGACGAAATACCCGTCTGTCGTGAATGTAAAATTTCAATCCTGGTATTTATGATGAGTTTATTTACCATATTTACAAATATCTTTCTATTAAATATACCAACCGAGCTATACACTAGCTGTTGGCGCTTTTAATCTTGGTTGCAGTATTGAAAATAAATTGTAAAAATGAAACAATGTTACTTTTCTTAAAAGAGGATTTACGTATTCAGCTTCTTTTTTTAGAGTGAATGGCAATATATTTGTATTTTTTTAAAACAAATACATGACAGGGTGCTGCCTGAACTAAAGTGAGGGGTATCTCCAGTCAGTTATTCCCTTTATGGTATATAATCAATAAAAAAAAATCCCACAAACGGGGGACCCGCCCCCCCCCCCCCCCCCAAAAAAAAAAAATTGGATCCGCCTATATCAACCGAGCTATACACTAGCTGTTGGCGATTTTAATCTTGGTGTTATTTAACATTTGCAGCTATTGAGAATAAATTGTAAAAATGAAACAATATTACTTTTCTTAAAAGAGGATTTACGTATTCAGCTTCGTTTTTAGAGTGAATGGCAATATATATATATATATATACAACTCGTCTAAACATCAACCCAACAATGTTAGATCTGTAAATTTGCTTTCGCAAATTTTTGGTTCTTCCCTCGCCGGGATTCGAACCCATGCTACTGTGATATCGTGACACCAAATCGCCTGCACTGCAGCCGTCCCGCTAGACCACACGACCACCTGGGCTCTCAAAAAAAGAGCTTTCGGTGGCCATATGTTACCTTTCCACGTCAGTTTTAATCTAGCGGCGTACTACAGTACATGATATATAAGGCATGAAGATGTTATTGTTACAGATCAGCTAAATTATCTATAGTAAAGGATCCTACAAATTAATGTAAGATACAGTCACAGAAAATAATTATATTCATAAGCACGTCTGAGTCAGTGACAACCCTACAACAGATGTATCCATCGGATCGCCATCAATGATGGTGATACATGGCTGTGTACATAATGTATATACAACTCGTCTAAACATCAACCCAACAATGTTAGATCTGTAAATTTGCTTTCGCAAATTTTTGGTTCTTCCCTCGCCGGGATTCGAACCCATGCTACTGTGATATCGTGACACCAAATCGCCTGCACTGCAGCCGTCCCGCTAGACCACACGACCACCTGGGCTCTCAAAAAAAGAGCTTTCGGTGGCCATATGTTACCTTTCCACGTCAGTTTTAATCTAGCGGCGTACTACAGTACATGATATATAAGGCATGAAGATGTTATTGTTACAGATCAGCTAAATTATCTATAGTAAAGGATCCTACAAATTAATGTAAGATGCCTTATATATCATGTACTGTAGTACGCCGCTAGATTAAAACTGACGTGGAAAGGTAACATATGGCCACCGAAAGCTCTTTTTTTGAGAGCCCAGGTGGTCGTGTGGTCTAGCGGGACGGCTGCAGTGCAGGCGATTTGGTGTCACGATATCACAGTAGCATGGGTTCGAATCCCGGCGAGGGAAGAACCAAAAATTTGCGAAAGCAAATTTACAGATCTAACATTGTTGGGTTGATGTTTAGACGAGTTGTATATATATATATATATTGCCATTCACTCTAAAAACGAAGCTGAATACGTAAATCCTCTTTTAAGAAAAGTAATATTGTTTCATTTTTACAATTTATTCTCAATAGCTGCAAATGTTAAATAACACCAAGATTAAAATCGCCAACAGCTAGTGTATAGCTCGGTTGATATAGGCGGATCCAATTTTTTTTTTTTTTGGGGGGGGGGGGGGCGGGTCCCCCGTTTGTGGGATTTTTTTTTTATTGATTATATACCATAAAGGGAATAACTGACTGGAGATACCCCTCACTTTAGTTCAGGCAGCACCCTGTCATGTATTTGTTTTAAAAAAATACAAATATATTGCCATTCACTCTAAAAAAAGAAGCTGAATACGTAAATCCTCTTTTAAGAAAAGTAACATTGTTTCATTTTTACAATTTATTTTCAATACTGCAACCAAGATTAAAAGCGCCAACAGCTAGTGTATAGCTCGGTTGGTATATTTAATAGAAAGATATTTGTAAATATGGTAAATAAACTCATCATAAATACCAGGATTGAAATTTTACATTCACGACAGACGGGTATTTCGTCTACAAAAGACTCATCAGTGACGCTCGACTAAAAAATGTTAATAAGGCCAAATGAAACTGACCATTTAACTTAAAAAATGGCGAAGTGCAAACATTTTTTTAGTTTTTCAACGCTATCCTCTTGACCACATAATGTGTTTTCATTAAAATTGGAAATGACAATATTTTATAAAGAAAAATCTTTACCTACGTCGCATTATATATACTAGTATACTAACATATTGTGTTGTAAAATGATGCCCTTTATGGGTTCTTGATTAGATTAATAAAAAATTCTATACTATTAACAAATTCAAAATATACTGCTTTTAAAAAAGGTAAAACAACAGATACATTCAAGTCAAATCTATCTTAATTTCTGTCAAGTTTTTCCATTTTCAAGTAAAGAAAATCACGCATTATGGTTCCATTTATTTCCTGTAATAATTAGATCACTTGCATACTTGTAACACACACACAGACAATATGTATTGTTTATTTGTTGAAATATATCAAAATATGCGCTGCTGAACTTATATTAGTCAGTATAGTGGAATATTACAAGTTCACCCCGGTACCTCTCATATGTTAGATATGGAGAACAACAAACCGTAAAAACGGTAAGGTGAGAGGTACAACAGGCTGGGTTTTGGCCTGATATCAATATAATGCGAACTGACTTCTATGGAACGCCAACACTGTCTTATTATGCCCATTTTTCATTATATGTTGTGCATTTACCTTTATAAGATGTGCATTTACCTTTATATGCTGTGAATTTACCTTTATGTGATGTTGACTTGTCATCATATGATGTGCAAACACCTTTATATGATGTGCAAACACCTTTATATGATGTGCAAATATCCTTATATGATGTGCAAACACCATTATATTCTGTGTAAACATCATTATATGAGGTGCAAACATCATTATATGATGTGCAAACATACTTATATGATGCGCATATATATTTATATGATGTGCAAATATACTTATATGATGTGCAAATGTACTTATATGATGTGCAACATTCTTATATGATGTGAAAATATACTTATATTATGTTGAAAGATCCTTATATGATGTGCAAATACTTATGTCATGTGCAAATATACTTATAAGATGTGAACATATCATTATATGATGTGCAGTTTCCCTTATATTATGTGCACACATCTTTATATGGTGTGTTTGTGTCATTATATTATGTGCTTGTAATCTTATATTATGTAGCTTTGGAATCTGAAACATAAATTACGATGATATTTACCTTGATTTACGTCAATTTCATTCTCATGGTTGTCCTTGCTATATGCTGGTTAATACTGTTCGTTATTTCCAACGAAATACAGCTAATTTGGATTTTATTCAAAATAGATCTTCGGTACATGTTTGAATACGCTCATGTTTTGATTTAACAATATCGTTTCCAGTATCGTATATGGTACTATGTTTTTAGATCAGCCATGGTAAGATATCTCATCATGGAAGTATTTATCGTCTTTATTATCGTTAAATTTTGATGCTATAAATATTCTGTTTTTTTCTTTGAGGTGGAACTGTCGATATAACTTCAAACGAAGTATTAGGGTCCGGGCAATTAAAGGAAATACACAGCGCCTCTGGTGGTCCATGGGGAGGTAATACTATCAATGAAGGAATATGGAAACTTTTGCGAGGAATATTTGGTGAAAGTACAGTAACAAAGTTCATTGACGAAAACCGGGACGATTACCTCGAACTAGCGAGAACAGTTGAGTTGAAAAAGCGAACTGTGACATCTAATAACAAAGTAACAATTGAGATTCCAAGGTCATTAATGTTAGAAGCTAAAAAGACAAACCCTGGCATCATTGCTGAGGAATTTAAGGATCGGGTAAAGCTAGTAACAAACAAACTTCAAGTTCTCCCTGGTGTTTTGCCGCAAATTTTCAAAGAAGGAATTGACACAGTCAGCAAATATGTTCAAGATTTATTGGACCAACCAGAAACAAAAGGAGTTTCAACTATCCTTTTAGTTGGTGGATACGCAGCATGTGACCTTCTCAAAGATGCAATGAAAACAAAGTTTAGTAATCTTACCGTCATATGTCCTCTTGATCCGGATGTAGTTGTTTTGAAGGGAGCAGTTATTATGGGCCATATGGAAACACCTATCGTTGGTAGAATTGCTAAGTGTCACTACGGGATAGCAATTCTTGTTGGTGTTGACAAACAGAATATGTACCAATGCTTTGACCGGTCTTTCAAACCTTTGACCTCGACTGAGGAAGAGTTCCATACGATAATAAAAAAAGGTCAACCTATCCATGTAAACGAGGTAGTAACCGAGTACGATTTTCCGATAACGTTCGAACAAGATGAAGCTTTTATACGGATTTACGCATCAGATGATACAAAACCACCGAAAATTATATCGAAGAATAACTGTAGGGAAATAGGTCACATCCGTATCAAGTTACCAAAATTTAGAAGGGAAACACGTCTTAAGATAGGTATATCAAATAGTGAAACGGAGTTCAAAGTTGTGGCTAGGGATGAGCATACGGGGAAATGCTTTGCAGGAGTTTGCAGATTTCTAAATTAAACTATGTGACATGAGGAAGTAACTAAAATTTTGATTGTACAGTATAGGCAGCGGCTTTTACTTTCAAATAAATGATATTTTGATAGGATTTGTTTATCAATAATTATACAAAATTTCAAATACTGAAGTTATTCCAATTTAAGAACCAGTGTCTCGTTGTCAATTTTTGTTTCGGCTATCTATTATTTGTTTTGCTTTCGACTTATACTCCTTTATTGCATTCGGTTGGTTCTTCTCTCTCTCATTGATTGTGAATTATATATTGTAAATAAACTCATCATAGATACCAGGACTAAATTTTGTATTTATGCCAGACGCGCGTTTCGTCTACAAAAGACTCATCAATGACGCTCGAATCTAAAAAAGTTAAAAAGGCCAAACAAAGTACGAAGTTGAAGAGCTGTAAATAACGCGCTTCTTATAACGATATGTAAATATAGATGATAATGATATGAATCTTAATGGTGCCACTTTCAGAGATTTCTTGGTTTTACAGACATTTTACGTTTCAAAACGGGACATACTTGTTTAAAGGATAAGAAGTAAAAGCTGCTATATTAATGACAGAACAAAGATAATCTTGATGTATTATACAAAAACATTTCTTTTGGAAATTGTTAATATTAATATTTCATTCTTACCACCTCTAGTATAGGTAGTTTCACAACAACTCTGAATTTCGATTTTGCCTACATACACAATCAATGTTAACATAGAATAAAGAGACACGACAGGATTGTCAATGAGACAACTATCAAAATGATTTTAAAAATAATGAATTGAAACAGCTATAAGTCAAGGCATTCGACAATGAGCAAAACTAATATCGTCCTGCCTTAACAGGACAAACAGCGTTTTAAGTAAGAAAAAACATTTGATTAACGACAAAACAATAAACGAAATACATATATGACAGGTTTTAAACAACGACAACCACTTGTATACAGCCTACTTGCTAAGGACATACATTTAGTATTTTTCGGATTTGTTATCACATAAGCAATACGACGGGTGCCACATGTGGAGCAGAATCTGCTTACCCTTCTGGAGCACCTGAGATCACCCCTAGTTTTTGGTTGGGTTCGTGTTGCTTATTCTTTAGTTCTCTTTTTTTTGTGTCATGTGTACTATTGTTTGTCTGTTTGTATTTTTTCATTTTTAGCCATGGCGTTGTCTGTTCATTTTCGATTTATGAGTTTTACTGTCCCTCTGGTATCTTTCGTCCCTCTTTTAAATGAGGGTTTGCATCTCATTTAATCAAGTAAACTTGATATTAAAAATGCCACCGGACATTGAATTTCTGTTTCATATCTTTAACTTTTTATTGATTGTGACACATAAGTTCAAAGCAGAAACATACATTCTGTTCTTCGTAGAACATTAATATATCTGCATATCATACTTCATACGTTTATCTCGTGGATTTTCACCCTCAACGGACTTCGTTTACATAACTGTTCTCCTTACAGAAATTAACATTGCTTCAAAAGAGTTATTTACAAGCATGTTCGAAATAGCATTGCGTCTAATGTATGTAAGTATGATGATATGATACGAACATAACACAGGCTTGGTAATATACTGGCACGCTTTGTTGGAATTTCAAGGTGATAGTTCACTGGGTAACAATCCATATAGAGATTGTTGATAAAAGAGGAACACTAACTTACAAAGTGCACTGAAAATTTATGAAAAAATGTGTTCATGTGTTTAGTTGACACAACATCGAATGAGCGTTAAGTTTAAGTATATATCAATTGAAATAAGCTGTCATAAAATAATATTTCATAGCTGGCTTGAATATATTTCGTGTCAAAAAAACGTTTGATCTGCGAACATTTATCTTAAGTCGGAAAATTAAATATGTGCATCGATTTCTGTTGAAATGTGATTTCCAAAATATCCTTTTGAGTAATTAGTGCGGTTCGTATTGCTCAGTCTTTAGTTTTCTATCTTGTGTTTGTGAACTATTGTTTGTCTGTTTGTCTTTTCTTTTTTAGCCATACTGTTGTCAGTTGATTTTTGATATATGAGTTTGAATGCCCCCCCCCTGGTATCTTTCACCCCTCTTTAAGTAATATTTGCACCTTTTTTAAAAAAGATTATACTACGAATCGATATTTAAATGCAAGATATAAATGATCAGATTTATAAAGTTGAAAGTTATGTATTTGCACATTACATTTCGGATTTAATATTTGCGGAAATGATTTAAATGAAACTTTATACTACTTTATTGATACAATGTGTTAAACAAATAATATTGGTGAAATCGAAATATATACACATTAAACCACATACTGGAATATCGTAAAATCTTAGCCCAAATTAAGAAGTAGTTAAATTCCTGTTTGACGTTAAGCAAAAACTAACAGGTAATATTGTCTCCTGATAAGAAAATCAAAAAAATTATCAAAACAATAAAAAAAAAATGAAATTTCAGAAATCAACAGGCACATTTATATCACTCGTAGAACTCCTTTTCACTTTATATGCCAGTTATAATAAGTACGAATGAAATAATTTCTTGGACCATGCACGTTATATTGCCTCGGTGCTCTCTTCGTTATATGTACGTTTCAGTTGGGGAGATTTTAGGATCGACCATAGACGGCGTTGAACAAACACACATGAAAATACTTGTTCTTATCTGCTAAGTCGACATTAAGGAGTTAAATCATGAACTGGTCAGCCAATATTATGAATAATGTGTCAGGCTGGGTTGGCGCATATTCCAAACAGTGAATTATGGGTAACAAATTTTAGATGAAATATTGTTATTTCCAAAAATGGTTTTTGATAAATATCTGTAAAATCTGAACGAGAGACACAATTTTAAATTCCACTAAAAATTAGGTTGACCTGAAAATGTTGAACCGATTGCTTAAACTGAGGTGGGTGATAAAGGATAAAAAAAGCAGTGAGAACAAATATTATAGACGCGTGAACTGTTACATGTCTTTATTTAAAATTGTGTATATATTGATAGGATTTTTCCTATTACATAATTTGAATTTAATCTATGCGAAACAAATGATGTTGAATATCAATAAAAGTATCAAAATATATCAAAATTGAGAATGAGAATGGGTATTGTGTCAAAGAGGCAACCCAAGTTGAAAACAGAGTTTAAAACAACACAGGAGCAACAATAGATCTGATATACAGCGACTAAAATCCCGCACTCGGAGGAGGGCTTCAGCTGACCCCTGAACAAAACTGAATACTAGTTCAGTGAAAATGCACGTCACATTAAACTCCGAAAAAATATAATTGAACTAAAATTATAAAGCATACAAGTCTTACAAACGCAATAGGACCCTGACGTGAAACAGGCGCACACATATTGTGGTGGGGTGAGGATGGGGGGGGGGGGGGGGGGTGTAGGGGTAAGGGTATAACATTTTTTTATAAGATCTCAACCCTCTTCATATACCTCTAGTCAATGTAGAATACCACTATTTGTCTTTAATCATGTTTATATTAGTTATACGTCCTTGTGTTTATATATAAGAAAACATATCTGCATTTATTATACTGCTTGTCACATTAATGAAAATTTCTGTAATTTTAAATAAGCTATGACTGATTGAATACTGACAAAAGTATGAAAACAATTTTTTATGGCAATTTAAAAAACTGCTTAGTACAAATAAACGGAATAAATAAATATGTTCTTTTAAAACATTTATCGAAAGATCTCAAGAGTTTTGATAAAAGTGTCGCTGATTACTTGAAGTCCAGTTATTTTATTTGGACCAATATCTACCTTTGTTTTTTTTGCAACATGAATGATTTAAAACAAATTATGTCTACTTCCATCATGCAAACAAAAACAGTCCAGAGTATTAATTTGATTTACTCTGAACTTTGATTAAAGAATTATTGATGAATAAATAAGTAGCTGATACAAAGTAGAGGAATTACAATTTTCAAAACATTAAAAGCATTATGCTGAAATTGGTTGAAAGTAAAACAGTCTACTATTTAACTCTTGTGGTGCACATGACCTCAGAAGTATTTACGTCATTCCCCAATTACATTGTTGGACGCTTTATGGGTCGTCTGAACGTTAGATTTAAACATACCTAACTTGTAACAAAGGTAAAGAAGTATTGTTAAATTTTCTGAAATGTGTATTTATTCATACACGGGTGAATTTAAATATAATTTAGAGGACTGAACTATTTACATTATTCAGCTTTTATTATTTCAAAATGCATGGTATTTTTACGGTGAAATATATGATAGGTGAGATCATTATATTAATAGTTCATGAACACATTCCCGCCCTTTTTGGGTTTGGAACTTTTTATAAATCAGTCTTGAAAATCGAAAAAGAAATGAACGTTACGTTACAGTAGTCCTTTTAGATACAGATAAATGTTATAATTTTCATTTTAGAAAAAAAAAACAGACACAATTAATAAGAATAAACACTAGATGTTTTTTGTTCGATCGAAACGTTTTTAAAGGTTTATCTTTATTAGGATCGTCCAAACATTGCAAAATCAGACTATTTACAAAATATATATGCAAAATCAGACTATTTACAATATGTGAACTGTTTTATATTGACACTGTATTCAATAGTCACCAGGTCATGTTTAAGTTATCATAATTGTCCAAAGGACAAAGGTTATGTAAAAGACACATAAAAAATGAAAAGATTTTTAAAACAGTAATCCGGAGCTACATTTTTTTTTAGCTAGTCGAACTTACAAAAATGTTCGAGTACATTGAGTCAAGTACATCTACCAGAGACCGAGACAAGTAAACTTTACTGGATTTAAAAGTAGTTCAGCATGATTAGGTAACTGACACAAACTATGTACATTAAAATTTCCGATAGTCATAAGCTGAAATGTTGTAATGATCTCATTAACTTTATTTACAAACGCTAACAATAAAATAATAGAAGTACGACTTTGACTGTAAATGATGTTAGAATTTTCAATTAAAGCTGAGTACCATTTATGTCATTCGACTTTCATAGTGATGGCTGCTTTGTCGGCCGGAAGGAAATAAAATGCAAAAGAATACAAAAAAACTTTACATGCTATAAAACCAAAACGGAACCTTTAAGGATTTGATAAAAATAAGGCAAAAATATTTTTGTCTCCACACTAAAATACATGTTGATTTTTTTACGATGATCAAAAGACAGTTCATTGACTGAAGTTACAATCTATTTCAACATTTAAATCCAAACAACCTACTTTGAAGGTTAGCTAGTGATTTTAATTTTCTGAAAACATGACCATTTAAAACTAGGTGAATTTAAATAGTATATCGAGGGCATGAAATACACGTTGTTCAAATCATTTTGTTTCATACTTCAATTTATTTGCACGCTACAGTGAAAATAAGGTAAGACTATCTTTACTTCTATTTAAGAAAGATTTTAGTACTTTTTATTATTTAGAATAATTATAACCGGTGTAGAAAGAAATTACCATTGTCATGATTGTGTAGTCTTTCCATTCAAGATTTCAAAAGACACGCCAAGTAAATCATGTAAATGAAAATACGATATTTTATGCGCCCGAAGCTCTTTTCTCAGTAAACGTTTAAGAACTCTTAAACCTAAACATTTGAATGCATTATTTTGTCGTCCTTAAATACATAGAATATAAGGGAGCTAAATACATAAATGTAAACATTAATTTAAGAGTTTCAATTATGCTAAACTTTCGGCGTCTATCATCAACTTATTTGGAAAATCTGTTTCTTGATATTTCAACCAATGAGCGATAACTTTAACAAACTCGAAGCCGTTTTACTACTTTACTTAGCTTGATAATATATAATATGCAATATTTGCGTATGTCTTGGGAAAAAATTAGAAAATTTGTTTAGGAACATAAAAGCAAAACTTATACGTCTAATTTGTTTGTAATGACATAAAAGAGAAAAGAGGTTTTGTATTGGGATAAAGGCAAGATCAAGTGTGAAGATGTATCAATATAATGTTAAGCTGAAACTATATCCATTTTATTCTAGATTTTTATTAAAAGCAATTTTGTTTTGAGATGAGTATGGAAGGAATATTAAAGAGGAAGATATCAATATTTAGAGTTATCAAGACAGATGGTTTATCTTGACGGAAGATGGATTAATGAGACAACATGATGTAAGTATATCATTAAATTCTTATCAATGAAGAATCCATGTTTGATTCGTTTGGCTAAAGAGTGTAATGAATATTATTGTTTTACGAGCATTTGTATCATTTATTTTTACCCATTAGTAAAAAGTGTACCACAAATACTTAATTTTATAATAAATTCAAATTGGGAAAGTCCATATTAAACAACAAAAGCAAACGTTTCAACATACGGAACGAGTGTAAAACAACTGTTACATTTCTGACTCGGTACAGTCATTTTCCAAAGAAAGTTCTTGGTGAAACTTGTACTGCAGGTTATCTAAACCTCCCACTTGTACGACAATTGTTTATAGTTTCGTTATATTGACAAAAGTAGATGAGCAATGTATTTTTATTTTCAACTGACATTTTTATTACAACATTATCTGAAAAGTCAGTCATGTGTCAAATCACGTGCTATTTAACGAAATCCTTTAAAGTTAATTAATTACTGTTTAGAATTTTTTTTTCCAGACAAGTCAATGTAATGGTGGTGTAAACAGGTACATACCAACTTCTTCTGAGTCTTATTTGACTGCAAGCAAATTGTCTGGGCAATAACGAATTTAACCCATTGGATAAATAAACCAAATGACCGAAAAACTGAAAAGGAAAACCCGGTTCAGATAAGGATTGGTTTACGAATGAAAAGTAGTTTCATTTAAACAATAATATTGATTGACATAATCAAATTGCGTAGTCTGATATAACATCTTCAGTTAAATGTAGCGTAATATTATTGTAAAGTGTGATAAACTGGATGTTTCTGTATGGCCCTGTTAGAGATTCAAGGTAGCTGTATTGGACCCGAGACTCAACAAACCGAGGACCAATACAGAAAAAGCTTTGATTTAAATAAGAAATTTACAGTGAAATATACCGAAATACATATCTGTACTTGTCTTTTCGTAGTTTCTGTGGATGTGGTGTCAACATTGATGTAATTCATATTTTTAACTAAGTAATTAATCTGATGCTATTACATTCCATTTTATCCAACAAATATACACTGGAATGAATAAATCAGACCGTTCTTACTATTGCATTTTTTGCGTTTGATGATCATTATCAATGAAAATGAAACAGTGAAAATTATATTTCTATTTCGAAACGTTACAAAACACGGAACATCTTTATAACTTTTTTGTGTTATTCAAACGTTTTTATGCTCAATAAATGATATCAATATATTGTATGCATAACAATACGTCTTATTACTACACTTCGGCGGACGTGAACGTCGTATTAGACAATTGAAAAATACGGCTTTTTCGTATTTGCTGGTCCGAAAAGCGTTATTAAATCTTGATTTTATCAACAGCTGAACATCATCAGTATTGTACATACTGATGTCCTCATACATTTGTATATAACTTAAAAAAAACCAATGATACTAATTAGATGACTGTATGCTTGATATACCGATATTGATAATATCATTTATAACTTATTGTTTTAGAAAAAGCCCAGCAATGCATCACAGGTAGCTAAATGGGAAATGAATATCATGGTAAGGATCGGAATGGGTTAAAACACTCTAATTGTATATTACACCTTTTAAGGATACACAGAACATTCGCTATATTTCAAGGAGAAGAAATTTTCTTTGCAAATGCGGGTCGGCTTATTTTCATTCATGGAATCATCCAAATGATCGGCATAACAAAAATATTAAAGAACAAGTTGAAACATAGAGTGAAAAAAGATCAAACCCGCTACAAAACATTATGAACAGATTAGGCATTTCCTGTATGCAAGAATTATCAATCAGTGTATTATGTAGGGTATTTAAATAATAAAAGCTTCACAGTGACTTTTCATAAAGAACTTATAAATATAATATAAGAAAGATTCACCGAAAACTAATGGAAGCAAGAAAAATAATTTAAGCACATTCAATAAAATATTTTTTAACTTCTTTAGTAGATTTGTAACTTGTTTTTGTATTTCATTTTCTCTAACAGCTCGCAGATATTGACAAGAAAAAAGACGGACTACGTTTCAACATAACTTCAAATAATGGGCAAATCATAAAGTTGAAAGGTAAAACGAAATAAAAGGAATAGTTATTTAACCTCTGTATCAAATCAAGCACCAGAGGAGTGAATTTGATTTCCTGCAAGTAAGGTGTGTGAACAGCAACAAAATCGAATGCAATATAACTTTAAAACACAACAGTTGAAATCAAATACTATCATCTTCAATAATGAGCATAAACTATACAATTCCACATGAAAAACCAACTACATAAGTTATACTTCAACAAAAACGAAGCGAAACGATATGACGGATATCATTATCGAGCTTGAGACAGAATCATATTGAATGTGGAAGAGTAAAAGATGTTTTGAGCGCTGTACACAGAACACAACTTCTTTCTTAATTGGAAATGAACAGCATGGTCAGAACTTTATAACTAATCCTTAATTTGAAGTGTCGGGTATGATATTTATTAACATAGTTCTGCTCTTTACATAATGAAATAATTACTGCTTAAGTATATTTAGTGTCATATAAAACAAACATTTAAATGAATAGATTTGTGTTTTGTATTTTTGTATTTCCTTCAAATTGATCTGATAGACAAAACGTCATAGAAGAGGGGCGAATGATATCAGAGGAAAAGTCAACTCATAGATCGAAAATAAACTGACAACGCCATGGCTAACAAAAATACAAACAGACAAATATTATTACACAAGACACACCTTAAAAATAAAAGACTAAACAATACGAACCCCACAAAAAACTGGGGGCGATATCAGGTGCTTCAGAAGGTTAAGCAGACATTGGTTCACATGAGGCACCCGTTGTGTCGGTCATGTTATTACGACCCGGTACGTTGTTTAATTCGATAGGTCATATTTCTGAAAAGGGAACGGGCTTGTGGTTACGACATAAGGAACATATCCGATATCATCTTTAAAACGGATATTCCAAAACTGAAATCAACTCTTTTTTCGTAAAGTTTTGTTTTTCAACCGACCCTCATAGACACCTTTAAAGGATAAACATTTGACCTATAATGTAGCATTATATATTTTTTACACCCATTTCACTTACAAAAATTAACAAAAGAATATTTAAAACAGATTTAGTTCTGTGATATTTTTTTGCTTTCACAACTTTTCATTATTTATTTTACAGCTCAATCTGACGATGAAAGAGATACATGGATTGAATGTTTTAAAAAGGTAAACACTGACTTTACCTCACCTCACCTCACCTATCCTCTTCATGCCAGTCGGCATTGAAGGCCCTGATACATTGTTTCCATTTCACACGGCCTTTAGCTACTGTTCTTGCTGAAGCCCAGCTGTTCCATCCATGTGATGTTCGTTCTGTCTCTACAGTCCGTCTCCAGGTGGTTTTGTGACGTCCAACTTTCCTGTTTCCCTCTGGTGTCCATGTCAGTGCAACTGAACATATACTGTTGGCATCCATCCTAAGTACATGGCCAATCCATCGCCAACGCCGGTCTACTATATCATCGCTTAGCTTCTTTGTTCCAGCTCTTATGTGGAGGTTTTCATTTGAAATTGTATTGGGCCATCTTATTTTCAATATCTGTCTCAGACATCTATTTTGAAAGGTGTTTAATTTCTTCTTGTCTTGTTCAGTTGTTTTCCAGGTTTCACATCCATACAGTAGGACTGATATGACTAAGCTGTTAAATAACCTGACGTTTGTTTTAAATGACAGTACCGATGATCTCCATATTTTTCTTAACCTGCTGAATTGGCCTTTAGCTTTCTTGAACCTGTTGTTCATATCATTGTCATAGCCACCTTTTGTTGTAACTATTCCTCCTAGGCAAGTGAAGGTATCGACATCCTCTTTTGGATGCGTTTATCTTAAATCCTATTTTGCTGGCATTTTCTTGAAGTTTACTTGTTTTTAACTGTATATGTTGGAATTTGGAAGATAGTAATTCTAGGCCATCCGTAAAATCAAGGTCTTCTAGTTTGGTGGTTAATTTCAATCTAATTCCTGTTTCATGGTCTTTTATTGTTTGCTTCATGACATAGTTAATGGCTAACAGAAATTAGAAGTCAGACGTCACACATCCTTGTTTTACTCCTGTTTTTACTTTGAACCATTCTGATTGTATTCCTTTATCTATTACTGTACACTCAAATGAATCGTAAAAGAGTTTTATTACTGTGATGAGTTTGTCTGGGCCCTCATATACTGTTTTCATCATACCATTGCTTGCTGCTTTTTCTGCTTCTTCAATTAAGTTGTCTGTCAATTGCCTTTTGTCATGTCTCATACTTTTCTTTACCTCCTTGTCTTTGTCGCTATACTTGGCATTTAAACTGTTCTTGACTCTTTCTGATCTACTGTTGTTAGCTCTTTCCTTTAGTTGTCTTCTCTCGTCTACAAGTTACCATGACTCATTGGAGATCAAGGGCTTATGCCCACGCTCTTTGAAACCTAAGGTTTTAGTTGCTGTTTCTTTACAGCATTTTATTGCTCCTTCCCAGAATGTTTCTATGTCCTCTAGTTCATCTAAGAATTGGAACTTGTTCTTAAGCTCGATTGAAAATGCTTTTCGTACTTCTGGATGTTGCAGTTTGGTGATATCAAATCTCTTTCTTGTAGTATCCGTTACTATTTCATGTTTTTTAAGTTTGATTCTTAATTTGCATTTGAGGGGTTCAATGTCTGCTCCTCTCATTGCTCTTGTGTCCAGTATTGATGTTCTGTGTTGTCTAGTAACCAGGATATGGTCTATAAACACTGACTTTACCCTGTGAATCAGTCGGATACATTTTTTCAATCGTTTGATATAATTATCAGAAGAATAATTATAGTTCATCTTATAATACATTATCAGATGTGTTTAATCCCAGAAAATAGACCAGAATGACAACTTAAATTTACGGTTTTATTCAAATTGACCATATTTATTATCGTCAAAAACTGTTAGTTTTGATGAAAACATGAAACAAATGAGACTGATAATTTTGAAAAAGGGAAATAAAATTGCAAAACGGCCAAGAATTATAAAATGAAAATGAGAATGTTGTTATCCGATCTATAACTTTGAACACTTGTATGGTTTCTTTAAGCTATTGATATTTTTTACTTGCATTATATCTGATTAAATGATTGTTTAAAAATGTATCATTGTCGCTCGACTGCTGCTGTAGAGTACAATTGTAAAATATTGTTGTTAACATTTTAGTGCAATTCCCTAACAGAGGAAGACGATGAAGAAGTTTTCACAGGCGAAAGCAACCAAGAAGGTATAAAAATTCATCTTTCATAAAAGCATTGCTTCTTGGTAATATAAGCATACTGTATTCATATGGCAATTCTTTTTCTCAATTTCATCGAAACGTCCACAGAATACAGCTAGCTATACATAAAAATAGTAAGCATGGATTTGCTATGGAAGTTTTATGTGAGGTTCGGTTTGCTCAATTTCTATTTTGTTATATGATGTTTTGTGAACTGTTGTTTTTTCCGTATATTTTCTTTTTTCCATGGTATTGTCAGTTTGTGTTTAAAACGTTTAAAACTTTTTTGCTGGTATGGTAGTTTTTGTACCCTTTTAAGATCTTTTAAGTTTTTACTTATTATACTTATACACTTTTTTTTACTTTACAATTGTTTTGCACTTCAAACGTCTCACCTGTACTGTCATACATTTCAAACTTTTAACTAGTTCTCTACTTTAGCAGGAATTTCAATACTTTCGATGTCTTTTGTTTATACGAGAATGGCAGATACGTTTATAGATATCGATATTCGAACTACATTTACAATTAAGTTAAAAAAAGGCATTGAAATACTAGGTTGAAAGGAAATTATACAAAAAAAAGTTATTCAACACTTTAACATACTAAATGAATTGCAAGTACCAACATCTTGCTTCTCCGAAGTAAAGAAACAAAAGATACCATAAAAACAAACTCAATCTAAAACTTGAAAACTAACTGTCATGCTGACAGTTCTTTAACAAAAAAACTAAAAATGACCAAATGACAAACTGTAGTGTTCAAATTACAACTAAGTAAAACAAAGACTGAGTATAATAAACCCCACAAAACACTGGTGGTGATTGCACAATTGGTCAGAAGATTTTGTCAGACACGAAAATTAGACAAACGATAAGATATAAAGAACTAAGAAAAAAACATGGCCCAGACTGCCTGATTTTGAGCAGACATCTATTACTTAAACGCAAAATAACCTGATGAAGTTCTTAAAATGCACAACAATTGAACATGCATTCAAAAGGCAACTATAACTACATTTAGAATTTTTTTGGTTTCAAATACAGAAATATTTATTTTACAGCAAGTTATGATGAACTCGAGCCAAATCAAGGTACTCGGAAGAGAATGGAAAGTGATGCTTATATTTTGGAGAAGTTCAAAGAGATGAATATATCCAAAAAGAAGTATATATTTTGAAGATATCTGTCTTTAATTCATTTAATATATTATTTTGCTATGAATTGGAATAAAAAAAACCTATATTATTATTACCTAAACATGACATGAAATTCATTCAACCGAAGTAAGAATGCAGTTTTGGTGAAGTATTGGTTGAGAATAAAGTATGGGTGCTCAGCTGAGAGGTTTATTCAAATATAACATTTATTTATTTTAGCTTTTTTGTAGAGGGTTGAGTCTGTTCGGAATGATAACTTAATGATCATATTTATTTGACATTTTACCTACGCTCTGAAACAAAAGCCATTTTCTCATTCAATTTTACCATAGGTTGTTCGTGATTGAGATCTCAATTAAAATTGCAGCGTCAGCTGTAGGACACTAAGATGAGGTAATTTTGTTTATCGTACAACGGTTGATATATTAAAACGTGTTGTCTTTTTTTTTTTTTAACAAAATTGATGCCTTTTGAACGCGTATTCCAGGTACGCTTAAAAGAACATTTTAAAAAAAAAATTACCTATAATAATCATGGCAAATTACTTGACAGCTTTATTTAATTTTTTGTCATTCTATTCCAGAAAAGATTATGCAATGGTTGCAGCAATCGATTTCGGATCAGCTTATTCTGGTTGTGCCCTTTCAACGACAAACAGTTTTATCAAAGACCCACTTGATATACTTGGTATGGGACTAGACCAGAAAGGAAATGAGTCTTTAAAAGTCCCGACAGTGCTTCTTGTAAATCCTGATAGAAAATTTGTAGCATTTGGACATCGGGCGGAAGATCAATACACTGATTTACTGGAGAGAACACCAGGCGAGGCACACAAGTGGTATTACTTTAGCAGATTCAAAATGCAGCTGTATAATAATATGGTAAATATGTTTTATAATGTTTATACTGAGAATAGATAAAAAATTTACTAAATTACGAGATTACTTGCCACATCGAGAAAAAAACTGCAGTAAATGAAAGAAAGAAAATGACATAATCTGTTGTATGTTAATAGTCGGTAATTAATGCATCATAGTCTTATTTTTAACGCAAAACGCGCGTTTCATGTACAAAAGATATGAATGATAATCGAATAAAACGAAGCCAGAATGGGCATATAATATACGAAGTTGAACAGCAAAGAGGACCCAAAAAGTTTTGCCAAATAATGCGATTATAATGAATTAATTACAAAGGCAATGAGAAAGGAAAGGCACCAAACAGAAATTTAAAATTTCAACATATCAATTAACAAAACCCCTGAAATATATTTCCTTCAGTAGCAATTTCATCTGTCACTCTAAAATGTCGCCTTTCATCATATACTGAAGCTCAACGGTTTGCTCCGGGCACTCCGGCTGCTTCTATTAATAAAATCTGACCGCAACGAAATAGCTCAATAGTGTCGAATTTTGAATAATGTTTTGCAAGTACCTCTTACCTGTGATATACTTATTCAGCACTTACAATTTTCTTACTTTTCTACAGAAACTAAAGAAATCAATGACTATTAAAGACATTACTGGAAAGAAAGAATTGAAAGCAGTGGACGTGTTTGCCTTCTGTATAGAGTATATATGGAACACGCTATTTCGTAGGGCAAAAGAGCAAATTACGAATCTAAACGAAGAGAACATTCATTGGGTTCTCACAGTTCCGGCTATTTGGAGAGAGGATGCACGACAATTTATGATTGAAGCTGCAAAAAAGGTACAAATCGTAAAAGTTGTTGAAGATTATAAGATTTCCAACCTTTATATATGATTCAGTCTGCATTATTTTCGACTCAAAAAACAATTTTGGATTGATAAAAGTTGTAGACTATTTGGCAATGATCTTGTCGATCGCCCGTCAAGTAATAAGTTTTGATAATTCATTTGTTATTGCTTTTCATCTTATAAGACACATCTCTTATAAGATAGCTAAAGTATAGATTTTTACATGTGAATATGCAATTCAATAATAATATTTTGAAAATGGAAATAGAAAATGTGTTTAAGAGACCATAACCCGACCAAGGAGCAGACAACAGCCGAAGACCACCAATGGATCTTCAATGCAACAATAAGGTTTGCTTCAGCTGGTCCCTAAACCAAAATGTATACTTGTTAAGTGATAACGGACGTCATACTTAACTCCTAAATATACACAAAAAACTACAATTACAATTATACGAGACTAACAAAGGCCAGAGGCTCCTGACTTGGGACAGGCACATAAATGCAGCGGGGTTAAACGTGTTTTTTGAGATTTCAACCCTTCCCTTTTCTTCTAGTCAATATGGACAAAAAAACACACCAATACGTATACGCACAGTAAAAGTCAGTTTAAAAGAAATTCGAGTCTTATGTCAGAATGAGCAACAAAAGAAACTAAACAAAATGGCAATGATACATACATTAACAAAGGACTACTAGCAGTTAACGACGTGCTAGATCCAGACATCAAATAAACGGATTGAAAGATTATGTATTCATCATATGCATATCAAGTACAATCCCTCCCGTTAGGGATTTAGTATTATACCATCATAAAATATATGAGAAGAACATAAACCATATCATGCCAGCAACTGGTTTTAGAATAGATTTGTTTATTTACGAGGCAAAGACACTATAAGTGAATCAATATTAAAGCCAAAATATGCAATCTGTAATGACCTGATAAATCTACAATAATATGTAGAATAAAGTTCTTTTCTCTGAGAACACAAGAAAAATTGTTTTTTTTCAAAACATGCAATATAAAATGAAAAAAGAAAATTTAAAATAGATTTTATTTTAGGCTGGAATAGATGAAGAACGTTTAACACTTGCACTAGAACCAGAGGCTGCTGCATTTTATTGCAAGAGTGGCGAGATACAAAGACGGGCAAGTAAGACAGTTGGAGGACTTGGATCGTTTGATACAGGTGCTAGATTCCTTGTGGTAGATCTGGGAGGTAATAATAAAGTCATGTTAAACAACCTCAACATTAAAATTTTTGGAACAAAATGAATATTTGAGGCATGAAAGAATCCAAAATCAAAATTATAACGTCAACAATGAAACGGGGAAAGGATCGCACCTCTCTGCCCTAGAAACGTTTGTTTGCAAGTTGTATCAAATTCGACAATGTAAACTATATTCTGATTCAACTTTCCATATGAGAAATCTTAAAAAAAAATGATATTGCTATCATTATACTGACTACACTATGATGATATTTTACGATGCTTTTACCTGCAGTATATAAGTAATCTATGCATACAATGTTTCCTGAATAATAATGGCATTGATAAGGCAAACATATGTTAACATCCGAAACCGAGAGACAACATTTTACTGTTTTTATTTACCGGAATTGATTTTTGTTTGCTATGATTGTCAGTAAGTATCAACTGTTAGTATATTCGTCAGGATTCCGTATGTGAGCTTGATTTATAAAGTGTATTTAGGAAACAGATCAATTCTTATTTGGATAAAAGATTGCGTCTTAACGTTTAATATAAGAAGAAGCAGATGAGGTATATTTGCAAATGAGACAACTATCAGCCCATATTCAAATGCAGGGGATATAAGTAATGGAAGGCATTCGGACAATCTTTAATACTGAGAAATATCTATAACGTACAGTCGACTTAGAGGTCACGACATGAAAAATCTGATTCATCTTATGAAATCATCAGATATTTAAAGGCCTGATTTATAACAAATCAAAAAGATTTGACAGACACGTAATATCAAATACCACTAAAACACAGACTCGTGATTTTGGACAGGAACAAATAGAATGTGGCTAAATTTCCATTTCTTTTAACGGGATATGGTCTGCAACCTTGGCTTTCAAATATTTAGTTTTCAAATATTTTGTTGAAATTTGACATAAAAATCGCCTCCGGCTGGAGCAGTTTATTAAGTGTGGATTATATTTGTAGGGGGAACAGTCGATATAACATCAAACGAAATCTTAGAATCTGGACAGTTAAAGGAAATACACAGCGCCTCTGGTGGACCATGGGGAGGTAACACGATCAATACAAGAATATGGAAACTTTTGCAAGGAATATTTGGGGACAAAACAGTATCAGAGTTCATTGCAGAACATCGGAACGATTACCTTGAACTTGCAAGAACAGTTGAATTGAAAAAGCGAACTGTAACTTCTGATGGAAAAATGAGACTAGAGATTCCAAGGTCGTTAATTATAGAGACACAGAAATCAAATCCGGACACAATTGCTGAGGAATATAAGGATAAGGTTAAACTAATAAAAAACATGCTAATTTTTTCACCCGAAGTTGTGCTGAAAATTTTTAAAGACGGCATCGACAAAATCATCATGTATGTGCACGATTTATTGGACCAACCAGAAACAAAGGGGGTTTCAACTATTCTTTTGGTTGGTGGATACGCATCATGTGACCTTCTAAAGGATGCAATGAAAACAAAGTTTAATAAACTTACCGTCATTTGTCCTCTTGATCCGGATCTAGCTGTATTGAAGGGAGCAGTTATTATGGGCCACATGGACACTCCTATTGTTGGTAGAATTGCAAAGTTTCATTACGGAATTGCGGTTTTACCAGGTGTTGGACAGGCGGAACCATTGACTTCAACCAAAGAAGAATTCCAAATAATCATTCGAAAAGGTCAGCCCATTAAGGTTAATGATGTAGTCACGGGATACGATTTTCCGATAACGTTTTGCAAAGAGGAAGCTTTTATACAGATTTACGCCTCCGATGATGAAGAGCCACCACAAATAATTTCTCAGGATAACTGCAGGAAAATAGGTCAGATCCGTATAAAATTACCGAAATCCAGAATGGAATCACGTCTTAAGATAGGAATATCAACTAGTGAAACAGAATTTAAAGTAGTTGCCAGAGATGAACAAACGGGGAAATGCTTTGAAGGTGTTTGCAGCTTTCTAAATTAAACCTTTTGAAGTTATGTAGAAATCATTATCCACAAGACTACATGTAGCAGTTGATTTTTATATAACCTTTTTTTCAAGTTTTCAAATAAATGTATGCTGTTGAATTAATTCTCACCAAATGAAAAAGGCTAATATAAAAAGAAAACACACTCTAATGCAATTATTTTGTAAAGATAATTATCATTGGACGTTGACAAATATTTTGAAGGGATTAATTCCACGTTCTACCAGACCGTAACTAAGGAAATAAACTCATCATAGATACACAGATTTAAATTTTGTACCTACGACAGACGCGCGTTTCGTCTATTAAAGACTCGTTAGTGACGCTCGAACCCTAAAAAGTAACAAAGGCCAAATAAAATAAGAAGTTGAAGAGCATGGTGTACCAAAATTTTGTAAAAGTTTTGCCAAATACAGTTAAGGTGTTCCGGACACGATTTGAAATGTGCAGTACAATAAATTGTTCATATAAAGTTCGAAGATTTGGGATTTGGGAGTTCAACGATAATGTTATACCAATACCATAATTATATCTATATCATATAACTAACGAATGTTTGCTAATAACTACGTTTTAATCCAATATTTACAATATATACATTGTTTTCGATGTTAACTTATCGCATGATAAAGACGATCTGTTTACGTCTGAACATTAGAAGGTGTCATAAATTTAGGAATCCTGTTAAGATTAACAATTAACTTTCTACACAATAATAAATTCTTTGGAAAATACTGTTATCTTTAACTAATCTTAGCAGACGAAAATGTAGCTCTATTTCAACATAATTATATTGAAAATTGACGATAAAAATAAAACTTGCAAACAGTGCAATTAATAAAACCGTTTTCTACTCTATTACAAATCATAACTAAAAACTATAGTCTTCAATCCATTCTCCCCCTCTTGATTGCTCTAAGCCAATCAAACAAAACAATAATTAAACGATATAAAACTGTCTTTCAAATCATCAAATCTAAAACTATTTTAAAATATTCAACTGTCTGAATTGAAATGAAAATATATGTCCAAATTACTTCAATTATTTATCACTGTCATTTTCGGAGGTTTCGATGTCTAAAAAGTAAAATCATATAAATACTGAACTTAGAGGAAGATCAATTGGGAAAGTCCATAATCACATGGCAAAATCAAATAACAAAACGCATCAAAAACGAATGGACAAAAACTGTCATATTCCTGACTTGGTACAGTCGTTAAGTTTTGTTTTCAACCGACCTTCATTGTCAATTTTTAGATGTAAGTCAAGATATGAGGCCGACTTAACTGTATCTGTAGTATTCCTTATCACTAGCTCGATGGGATAGATGCGTTCCACATAGTCACCAAATTTTGAATTATTTAGTGAAAGAACATCATCTATATAGCGGAAAGTAGAGTTAAAGGATATTGCTAACTTCTTATCTTTCTTCCTAAGAAGTTCCTGCATGAAGTCAGCCTCATAATAATAAAGAAACAAGTCGGCAAATAGAGGGGTACAGTTTGTTCTAATTGGAATGCCGCCAGTCTGTTGAAAAACAAGTCCTCCGAACGTAACAAATATGTCAAAAGCGTAACGATAATGCTGAAAATGTTCGATTTGTCTCACTAACATGTTTTCCAAGTTCGTGATAGCGTTTCACAATAAGCTTCGTGACCCAATTTTTTCGTGGTAATATAATTGGATATTTTGCATCAAACGATAGAAATTCGGCGTACTCTAAATGTCCATAACATCTAATTAATCCATTTTCATCAATTCGCAGTTGTAATCATAACAATTTGCTGGTTTTCGGTAAATCTTTACTTTTTATAAGAGCATTGTATTCGTTTGAAAATGCCTCCCTTTGTGCATTTTTAATTATTTCCAATTTGACACCTGCATATTCGACGGTAGATAAACTTCCTTGACAACGTTGTTCTTGCTTTAGTCTGCAATTGTCAATAAATCTGTGCACATATGATTGTACACGAACTAGTCTTACAAAACATGAATAACGTACGGGATCTAAACGCCAATCTGAATCACTAGTATGAATACTTTTCAGTGTAATACAGTTAGTTAAGTTATCGCTTGTTTCCTTCTGACACTTAAGCTCGGTATCACGTACGTTTTCTATCTGAATATTAGTTTCCGGCCATTGCGGTTACTCATCTTGTAGATTTTCCGGTCCGTTCCACCAAATTACGTCCGACTGTAATTGTTTAACTGTTCTACCTCTAGATACTAAATCTGCACATGTCTCCATTGTTTAGGATGCGATAAAGTGTGAATTTCTCCGATTCGATTCGCTACAAACGGCTTGTACTCTCTACTCCTGCCCCTAATCCAATATAAAACGTTCATACTGTCTGACCAGAATGTCATGTTTTCCTCGGGCACTTCTAATGCGTGTTTAACTGAAAGTGCTAATCTTAATCCTCAAACTGCGGCTATCAACTCAAGTCTTGGAATGATGAAGTTAAAGGAGCAACTCTCGATTTCGCTGCTATAAATCTCGTAGATATCATTCCAATCTTATACTCGTGTCTAGCATATATAACTGATCCATAAGCCTCCTGAGAAGCGTCGCTAAATGTGTGTAAACTCGACGAAACAGTGGCATCGTCTAACTGCAAACATCTCGGTAGTTTAATACAACACAGTTCATCAAGTTCACGGAATCACGCTCTAGATTTTTCAACAAGTACTTTGTCTAACTGGTCGTCCCAGTCTAGTCCTGCTGTCCACATCTCTTGTAGTAGTAGTTTTCCTTTTACTGTGTACGGCGCAATTAATCCTAACGGGTCGAATAACGTAGCAACTTTGATTAGAATATTTCGTTTAGTAAATTTAAAATCAACTGCCGGTGGGTTAGCTTTTAACGTGAATATGTCATTGTCTGCTTGCCATATAACTCCTAGAGTTTTCACTGACGGTAAATCTCCTTCATCGAGATCGACTTGTGACGCGCGATCTTCTTCTGGAATGAATTGTAAAAATACCTTTGAATTCCATAGCCATTTCCGTGCATACATTCCTGCCTTTGCCCATAACTGTGAGAGCTGATTATAAAGTTCGATGCCTTGTTCATCGTTGATAACAGAGTCCGTACTGTCGTCCATGTATGTAGATTTGAGAACTGTTTCAGCGGCTCGCGGATATGAATCTTTTGTCATTTCGGCGTGTTTACTAGAAACAAACTGAGCTTGAAATGGAGACGAATTTACTCCAAAACAACACTATTGAATTCATATTCCTCTGGTACTTTTTTAGTTTTAATTGCACGCCATACAAATCTGTGAAACGGTCTGTCGTCGGGTGCAATTTTAATTCTCAAATACATTTCGACGATGTCACAAACAAGTGCAGCTGGGTACTTTCCAAAGCGTAATAGTACGTCGAATAAATCTTGTTGTAACTTAGGACCTTGATGAATTTTGTCATTTAGCGAAATCCCCTGAAACTTTGCAGACGTATCAAATACAATCCTGGTTTTAGTAGTTTCCTTGTCCGGTCTTACTACCGGGAAATGCGGCAAATACCATTTTCCTGTTACGGTCTCCTCCTTTGTCGATACTTTGCGAACATATCCTTTCTCAATATATTTCTCTATGGTTTGTGTATAAACTTAAGCAATACTCGGGTCTTTGATTATTTTTTTTTCTGTGTTTTCTAATTTACTTAATGCCATATTATAATTGTTCGGTAACGAAAGTGTGTCGTCTTTCCACCGTACTTTAACTTCGTAGTGTCCGTCCTTAAATTCCAAAGATTGCGATACTTTAGACATCGCCTTTTGCTCATCACTGCTTAGATACACTTTTTCGCTTGGTGTTTTGACATTTTCGATTTCCCAAAACTTCCAAACAATGTTAACTTATTCATTTCGATTCTCTTGTCCAAGAGCAAAATAAGTTCTGTTAAATAGTGTCTGATCCTGTCCGCTTTTTGGATCTCCGATGCACGTCCAACCTAACGGTGTTATTCTAGCAATTGGCTCTCCAGGTTTACCACGTATATCTCTATAAGAATAATGTAGATCCGGATAGTCCAGTCCGATCAACATATCAACGGTAGGTCTCTTTCCTAGATTTGGAAATTTAATGACAGCAAGATGGTCCCATTTCCGAGCGTGTTGTTTCCAGTGAACTGGCTGTAAATTTCCGGTTACACGGTTAGTAGTGTATGCGACTGTATGACCATTGTGACTTTGAAGTTTAACCTCGACTGGCATAGTTTCAAAGGTGTCAACATTGTCATTTAATACATTAACTGTCACTTTCTCAACTTGTCCTTGAAGTCCCAATTCGGCGGCAACATCAGCGTTAATATACGTTTTCGTACTTGCGTCATCCAGTAATGTACTTACACTTACGGTACGGTTTCCATTTATCAATATTACAGGTACTGTTCTAAGCGTAACAAAGTTTGATTTTCAGTCTCGACCAATCACTGTGCGATCCCGACTCTCCCCCTCAGTGGCGGAGGCTGTTTCTTCCTTCTTTTCAGGAGCACAGTTCTGTTCTGTTTTCGATTCGGTTCTCACTCGAATTTTTGGCTCACTGAACGATTGTTTATCCCTATGTAAAAGTCTGTTGTGCACTTCTTTGCATCCACCCAAGTTACATGCTCTACTTCTCGGACACTGTCTGCCTACGTGATCATGTCTTAAGCAACGATAACACAACTGTAGTGGTTTTGCGGTATCCCATCTCTTGTTGACGGTTAATTTCCGAAATTCATCGCACTTCCAGACTCCATGATTACCGTTACAACACTTGCACACCCTATTTCCGGTATAGTTTTGTGATTCTCCAAAAATTGTTCTAAATCCATCCATACGATTTCCCTTATAATTCCGCTGTGAATTGCTGCTAGTGCTCGTACTTAATCCATGTATTGTTTCGGATACTATAGTTTGAAATTCTGCTTCCTGTAAAATCCACTCACGTAGACATTCAACTGACCCTGTTTTTCCGCTTTCCAATATCCAACGATGATACCTCGACAACATAGATTCTGTCATCTTTCGCTGCAATTTGTTGTTCAAAGAACCATTCTTTAACTCCTCTCGACACGACCTGCTTCTTTCATGTTCACAACTGCTATATCCAGTAAATCTGCAAAATGTTCTATGTCTTTAGCGTCACATTCTCTCCTAGGTTTAAAGTTTTCAAGTTTTTCTATATACAGGGTTATTTGTCATCGTTGTCTTCCATATTTTCGTTCTAAGCGCTCCTTTGCGGCATCATACGCAACTGCTGAATGTCCTAAATGTTCGATAACTTGTAAAGATTCACCTTCCACATATTGTCTCAGTTGAAATGATTTATATTCCTTTGTTGCCGGTGCTTGGTCAATACAAGAGCTCTGGTAGTTTATTTTATCTCCTTTGAATATCGGTATTGAAACTCTTTTTAATTGTTTCCACATATCGTTTCCTTTTTTGAATTCAATTGCCTGTTGTTATTTTCTTCTTTCGTAGTTTGTTCTGATTCCGGTTTAACTTCCCTTTCTTCACTTAAATGTTTACTTTCCACTTTATTTCCGGAATTCACATTATCTCGTTTCGATATTCTCGAGGCAGAAAAGCCAACTAGTATTTCAAAAACTCAAAGTTTTGTAAACAGTTAATTTATAAATATAACAATATTAATGGTAATTTAGCACTACTGGGCTGGTGATACCATCGGGGAATGGCCACAATTTCAATTTCGATTTTGTTTTTGGTATGTAATCTCTCAAAAAATAATCATTAATTTCACGTTTTGATCCTAAAATGTTTTATCCGCATTGAAACCATTTTGAAGCGTAAGAAAGGTGAGTATACATATGACATCACTGTTTAGTAATTACCAAAGACAATGCAACAGTCTCGCAGAATCTTTCATTTATGTCATTTTACGCCATAATATTTATGAAATGGTATTTATTTTGATATGCTGCATTAGAATGGAGATAACTGTATTATACTTTAAGCCTGGCCTTCTTAAAACCTGATTTTATTGTCGCAAATATTGCAAATATTCGTTTACCTAGCTCCGCTACATGACAGTAAAATCAACGTTTTATATCTAGTTTTGTTTAAACAATATATGTTCAGAAAAACACTTATTGAACAATACATACCTATTAATACTGGTATGCTCTGTAGAAAGCGATCTGGAGCATTATCTATTTATATGAAAAAAGATATTCGAAAAGGGCTAACATTTCTTGAACATGAAACCAGTGATTAAATCTGGTTTAAATTGGATAAATATGTTTTTGGAATATGAAGACATATTTATATATGTTTCTTATATGACCCACCAGCGGAAACAACTTATTGTCGCCAGTTAGATTCTGAAATTATTTCACTAATTGAGAAAGATATTTCTAAACACTCAAAAGATTGGGATATTATTTTGGCAGGGGACTTTATTGCCAGGACTGGAGATGAACCAGACCTAATTTAAGGCGATAGTTCAAATCACACCCCCTTTTTTAATTCATACAGCCCTGATTTAGATTTACCCTCTATAAGTAGTCAAGATAAGATACTTTCTCAAAGGGGAAAATATTTAATTGATTTATGTATTCAAGATAAATTATGAATTATAAATGGTAGAACATTTGGAGATATTGTTGGACAGTACAACTCACATCAACCTAATGATAGTAGTGTCATAGATCATTTCATTGTATCTGAATATTTAGTAAAATATATTTCATTTGTTCATGTGCATGATTTTACTGGAACCATGTCTGACCACTGTCAAATATCTATGATGTTAAATGTAAAATATTCTGTGGAAAATGATTGTAAACATGGTCGTTGTCCTCTTGAACTTCTTCCGCCTTAATATATGGACAGGTATGGACAGATAAAGGTTCTGCAGAATTCCAAAATGTGTAATTGTCATCAGAAATTCAGTATGATCTTCCGATTTCATGAAATTACATGTTGATCAAACAGAATCAGGAATCAATTCTTTAATTAATAACTTTAATCAGGTAATTTATGATGTGGCAAACAAAAGTCTAAGAAAGAAACATCATAGTTAAAAAGTCTAACAGGAAAAAGGGAAAACCTAATTGGGAAAATCTATCTCTATTATTCCTCAAAAAGCAACTTATTGATAAAGAAAATTTATTTAAAAAATTTATTAAAGATCCATATATTAGATCATCTTATTTTAGTGCTTTAAAGCATTTTAGAAAATCTAGGAAAAACACAATACGTCTATATGGACAAAAGTTAGTAAATCAGCTTAATACTTTAACAGAAAATAATCCAAAAGCTTACTGGAAACTTCTGAATAAAGTTTTACGTGATGGTGGAGATTCTAGAGTACAGTCACAAGACAATATATCAGCCGAAGAATGGTTGAACTATTTCAGGGAATTAAATAATGCTAAACATATAAATAACCAGGATCTAAATAAATCGTTAGCTAAAGCAGAAAAATGTAAGCAATTTAATGAGTTAGATTTTAACATTTCTGAAAAAAGAAGTTCTTGATGCACTGAAATCTTTAAAAAATTAAAAAGCCTACGGATTTGACCAAATATCAAATGAAATGTTAACATATGGTTTTGTGAACAGCGGTATACTACTGTTGCCTTTATTTGTGACAGCAATATTTTCCTTTTTGTTTATTTTGTAACAGTTTAAACTTTATCTAAAAGTAAGCGACTATTGTTCTCAAATTGTTAACCTACACGTTAAGAAGTTAATTCATTTTAATCATAGCATTGTCTATTTCATGTTATCATATATATTGTATAATTGTATTATTATTTGTTTATAGCATTACGTGACAAATTTCATTATTACATGTAGTTATGATTAAGTAAGATAACGTAATACATTTTATATCGTTTCTATGCAAATTGGCAGTTAGATATCAGCAGTCAAGCTGTACAGACGCCGTGCATTTACAGTGACATTCATTGTGTTTAGCATAGAACATTTATTGGAATTACCATTTGTTTTGTCTTTTCGGAATATTTACAGTTGAACTTTTACATTGTAATTAATGTATTGCACTATTGAAGAAGTTATATATAAACCATCGTAAAGCTAAACTTAGTTTTGTTGACTTTATCCAGTGACTTTCCCCCCGAATTCTAAATATAACAGGAACGACGAAAACCCCTGTTATAGTTTTCTGCATTTTTCTCCAACTCGTGGAATTTTCCTAAAATTTGGTGTAAAAGTTTTTTAACTCCTAAACATAAGTCAGGTGACACCCGAGAACCTAGTAATTACAGGGGAATTGCAATAATTAGTAATATTGGTAAGTTGTTTACTAGAATATTAAATAACAGACTAGAAAAATATTTAGAAAAGCATGACATTAGATCCCAAGAAAAAATTGGTTTCTTTAAAGGTAAAATGACTAGTGATCATCTTTTTGTCTTAAAAACTCTAATAGATAAACACACACAAAAAGGCTCAAAACCATTATACACATTTTTGTTGACTTTAGAAGAGCTTTTGATACGGTTAATCATACAATATTGTTTAATAAACTTAGTAAAATTGGAGAAGGAACCCCTTTTTATAATATAATCAAATGTATGTATTCTAATAACATGCTATGTATAAAAACACGAAACATGTTAACTTCAGACTTTAGATCATATATTGGAGTAAGACAAGGAGATAATCTGCGCCCAGTCTCTTTAAAATATTTATAAATGATTTTAAATCTTTTTATGATGAAACCTGTGACTCAGTATTGCTATCAAATGTTTCATTAAATTGTCTTCTTTATGCTGATGATCTTGTTTTACTTTCTGAATTTAAAGAAGGCTTACAGAACGCACTAAATAAGCTAGAAATCTATTGTGAAAATTTGGGGTAAGAAGTTAATTTAAAAAAACCAAAGTCTGTAGTTTTTAATACATCTGGCCGTATAAAAGATGCCCAGCTTTCATATAAAGACACATACATCCAAAGTTCCCAACATTATACTTATCTTGGTGTAACTTTTAGAGCATCTGGCAGCTTTTCAGAAGCCAAAAACATGTTATATAAAAAGGTTAAAAGCTGTCTTTAAATATACAAAATATTTTACTAATTATAAACCTAATATCTCCACTATAATGCACATTTTTGATCACACAGTGATACCTGTATAACTATACGGTTCAGAAATATGGGGTTGTTTTAATTCAAAAAAGTTAAACAATAACCCAGAACTAAATAATTTCTTTAGACTGTGTAAAGATCTAAAAAATGAGAAAGTGCATCTAAAATTCTGCAGATTTACATTATCAGTGAATAAGCATGCAACAAATTAAGCCATGTTTGGCGAATTAGGTCGTTATCCTCTAATGATAGATATTTTAACAAACATGATTAAATATTGGAAAAGAATTCATGTTAAAAATAATATTTTATTAACAAATGCATACTCGCTCTCAAATACATTATCTAAAGCTGGAAAGAATTCTTGGGCTAGTAGTGTTGATGTTATCTTAAAATTACTTAATTTAAAAGAGTATCAAGTACTCTCATCTAAAATAAACATTAAAAATATGGTGAAATTATATTTAAAGTATTGTAACATATGGAAAAAAGAATTATTTAATGATAAAAGACAAAATAAGACCTCTGGAAACAAACTTAGAACTTATCGATTTTTCAAACCAAATTTAAATTTTGAGCCATACTTATTGAAACTACCATATATTCAAAGATGTGTTTTAGTTATCAAAGGTACCAGGATTATAATTTAGTACGCCAGACGCGCGTTTCGTCTACATAAGACTCACCAGTGACGCTCATATAAAAATATTTATAAAGCCAAACAAGTACAAAGTTGAAGAGCATTGAGGATCCAAAATTCCAAAAAGTTGTGCCAAATACGGCTTAGGTAATCTATGCTTGGGATAAGAAAATCCTTAGTTTTTCGAAAAATTCAAACTTTTGTAAACAGGAAATTTATAAAAATGACCACATAATTGATATTCATGTCAACACCGAAGTGTTGACTACTGGGCTGGTGATACCCTCGGGGACGAAACGTCCACCATCAGTGGCATCGACCCAGTGGTGTAAATAGTTATCAAAGGTACCAGGATTATAATTTAGTACGCCAGACGCGCGTTTCGTCTACATAAGACTCATCAGTGACGCTCATATAAAAATATTTAAAAAGCCAAACAAGTACAAAGTTGAAGAGCATTGAGGATCCAAAATTCCAAAAAGTTGTGCCAAATACGGCTAAGGTAATCTATGCTTAGGATAAGAAAATCCTTAGTTTTTCGAAAAATTCAAACTTTTGTAAACAGGAAATTTATAAAAATGACCACATTATTGATATTCATGTCAACACCGAAGTGTTGACTACTGGGCTGGTGATACCCTCGGGGACGAAACGTCCACCGGCAGTGGCATCGACCCAGTGGTGTAAATAGTTATCAAAGGTACCAGGATTATAATTTAGAACGCCAGACGCGCGTTTCGTCTACATAAGACTCATCAGTGACGCTCATATAAAAATATTTATAAAGCCAAACAAGTACAAAGTTGAAGAGCATTGAGGATCCAAAATTCCAAAAAGTTGTGCCAAATACGGCTAAGGTAATCTATGCTTGGGATAAGAAAATCCTTAGTTTTTCGAAAAATTCAAACTTTTGTAAACAGGAAATTTATAAAAATGACCACATTATTGATATTCATGTCAACACCGAAGTGTTGACTACTGGGCTGGTGATACCCTCGGGGACGAAACGTCCACCAGCAGTGGCATCGACCCAGTGGTGTAAATAGTTATCAAAGGTACCAGCATTATAATTTAGTACGCCAGACGCGCGTTTCGTCTACATAAGACTCAGATTCAGAATTCGAGGTCATACACTTGAAATAGAAAAAGGTCGTTACTTTAATATTAAACTAGAAAATAAAATATGCAAACTCTGTAATGAGGAAATAGAAGATGATATACATTTTCTGTTAACATGTACAACTTTGGATAATGTTTCTCTTAGCAAAATTTACAGTAAAAATAAAAATGTTTCAAAACTTGATAACAATTCTCTTTTTATTTGGCTAATGGGAAATGAAGATAAAGATATTTAAATAATAGTTTGTAAATTATTAGAGGTTTTAAATATAAACAGGAATACAATATTAAATTAATATCTCTATATAAAACTATAGAATGATATAGAATGATATGTATGATCATATATGCATTTAAATAGTTATTTCTTTTACATTTAATAAATTATTAGTAAACAATGAGATGTGCTGTCCAATAAAGGAACCAGAGTAACAAACAATGGGTCATATCATATTATATATATTTTTATTATTACAAATTTCTTACTTTATTTGCTTTGATATTTTATATTAAGCAATTAAATCAAAATCAATCATCTTATGTGCTTTGTTTAACTTATTTTTAATTTTCTTTACATTATGTTTGAAAGGCAAACTCATAAATTGAAAATCAACTGTCAACACCATGGTTAAAAATGAAAGACACAAACAGACAAACAGACAAACAATAGTACACATAACACAACATAAAAACTCTCGCTCGAGAGAAATTTGTGTAATACTGAAAAAATTATTACACCAGGCTTTTCGATATCACAAACTAGTCAAAACTTTTACTTAATTTTATTATCAGGTATGAGGACTTTTAATTCGAAAATATAACCCAACATGCAGACATCGTATACGTTCAGGTATTTCACGTCCAATCTTTTATGGTAATATTCTTTACCAAGCATAAAAATGTCAGTATTCACCTCAAAAGCTAACAAAACCTTTTAACAGACCTATTAAGAAGGGATATAGTTAAGATACTGTTGTCTGGCCATAAAAGATTGCATATTTTGGCTTTAATATTGATTCACTTATAGGGCCTTTGCATCGGAATTAAGCACATTTATTCTAAAACCAGTAGTTGGCATGACACGGGTTGTATTCTTCTCTTATATTTCATGATGGTTTATAACTAAAACCCTAACAGGAGGGATTGTGCCAGATATTCATATGACATGTATGATGAAGACATAATCTTTCAATCAATTTACAGTCTAATTGCGGTCTGGAGTTGGCATGTCAGTAACTGCTAGTAGTCTGTTATTTTTTCTACATTGGCTAGAGGTATTGGGGAGGGTTGAGATCTCAAAAACATGTTTAACACCGCCGCAATTTTGCCCCTGTCCCAAGTCAGGAGCCTATGGCCTTTGTAAGTCTTGTATGATTTTTAATTTTAGTTTCTTGTGTATAATTCCGAGTTTAGTATGACGGCCATTGTCACTGAAATAGTATACATATCTGTTTAAGGGCCAGCTGAAGGACGCCTCCGGGTGCGGGAATATCTCGCTACATTGAAGACCCATCGGCTGTTGTCTGTTCTATGGGTTGTTGTCGCTTTGACACATTCCCCATGTTCATATTCATTTTTTTGTAAATATGTATTTATACACAACATATGATGAAAACAAAGGAACAATAACAAAAAGGAATGAATAATCGTCTCATTTATCGTTAATTTTAATATGAAATGTGCCTTTAGAATTTGAATTGTCCCATTGTTATCGTTCAGTTTCTTTTTGCATATGAATTTAAAAACTTGTTATTTACCATGGCGTTTTTATAAATATCCATTGGATATCTGTTGTATCTCTTCTGCAAACCGAGTCAAAATAGAGTCGGATGTTGAAGCTCTTCAAATAAAGACAAACTGATAGCAAATTCAAATATATAAGCGATAACATTATAAAAACAAATAAAAAAACAACCTAGAAAACTATCTACTGAGCAACACAACTATCGAAATAAATCAGGGAGGATATTTGAAGCAATGCTTAGTTATTGTCATTTTACTAGAAATGCTAAACCATCAGTTGTATTCAGTGGAAGAGAAGAATGTACAGTAAAGAGGTTTGAAGTTGAATTATGTTTGTAAAGAAGTAAATTTCAAGAAAAATTCAGCTTGCTGAAATTAAATGTTTTAATTGTTGAAGGGGCATTTTAGTATTACATGTATATTAAAAACTTCTCTGTAATCAAAAGAGTGAATGATAGGAAATGAAAGCACCGACATATTTTAAGAATGGAGAATTCATGTTATTGATTACCACAAGATAGTCACGCACGACGAGTGTCAACAGCGAAACAATATTCGAAACTAAAAACCTTCAAAAATGTTTTACTTTTAAGTGTAATGTATAGTTGACTATTGAATAATCTGTTTCATTAATTTGAAATGTTGTTATGTCTGTTTCAGACTTGTGCTATAAACTGCTTACTGGATTTTTGTTTACTTTGATTTAGGAATAATTTCTTGAGTAGTTACCTTATACCACTTTGATACAAAAAACACCCATATATAGTGTATCTGTTCTATTTTTGAATCATGCTTTACATTGGACAGCAATATGCGGACTTGTTTAATTTCATTGATATCTAAGCTTCCCAAAATTACACGCAAAGTATAATTGCTGGCCCATCTGATTGTTTTTCAAAGCAATTACATTGACAAAACAAAAATATCTGTCCGCAGTGAAAGAGGGTAATTAGAAATGCTGTAAAACTGTTTATTGGCTAGTGGTATTAATTATATGAGGATTCCTAATAACTCGAAAGAGCTTCTGGAAATGTTAAATCTCGATCTTTCACTGAAATGAATTCTTTTTGATTTGTCAACCTGTTAAGAAGTACCACAAGTCCAAATGTGAAAAGCATCTTAAACTCGTAATCCACAATATTTTTCAATATGCAAATTATAGCATACGCTTTAAATTTACTATTTTTGGATACCATACGGCTTATTGTTTAAAACAATAACAAAAAAGGTAAAACTTGTTACACAGAGAAGCAAGTGATCAGTATGCTGGAGATTCTTATTGACAACATATTTGTTGAACTGTTCACTAAATATTCAGATAATATGCAGTACGGTATCTCAAAACAATAATTTTATAACTTATGCTACCATTTGAGCCGCGTCGGATAGAAATCGACCTTATGCAAACAAAATCTCAATTTGAGTTTTGTTCATATTAATTTTGCTTATAGTCATACAATTTGAATGCAAAAAACCGTTTTACTCTAGCTTTCTTCTTTTAAAAGTTTCGCTATTTCAAAGTTGTGACGGCTACATATATTCAACTTCAGAATCTCACGACAACGTCGTGAAATTAGCATTATCGTGCATTAATTTTATTCTTTATCGGTCCTTTTCTCGTTATAGAGAGAGCCACGAAAACATGCATTTGTATACAATATTTAATTTATTTTATAAGATTGTTACAATGAGAACATAAATGATTCTCTACTTTTCAATCCAACTGTAACCAGTACATGTGAAATGTTACTCCTCTGAAGCACGAGGACAAAATTCGTCACGGAAATTATACTGGAAAAAAGGACGGACTTCATTGTACAGATAACGCATTCTTTTCTCTGTCAGCCCTGCTGGCTGAATAACTTCTGAAAGTGTCGTGAGCAACTCCGGTACGTTTGTGCTTTCCTTAAGCAAAGCCAGTCTTTTCTCCGGTTGATCAAGAGTTTCTCTCGCAAATACGACTCTGGTAAATCGGAAGTGATGGAATTTTCCTATACCTCTGGGTGGTTTGAAATAATTAGTGAAGAAATTACCCCATCTGTACCACTTTAAGCTGTGTTTGTCATCGTCATTTTCATTATAAACTTCTGACTTATTGCATTTGGCAGAATTGTCAACATTTTAACCAGTTGTGATACAGTGTTTACGTCCGACTTTCTAAATTTCTTTTTCAACATGCCAAAATTAAACATGCGTCACATAAACATTCTGTGTGCCCAGCAATCATAAAATGCAAACTAATAATTTTGTGTAAACCCTTTGCGCACCTCCACAACAGATAATGTAAAGTAGTTTTATTTTTGTTTTGTCCCACAGAATTATCAGCATGAAAATGACACACCTTTTCATCGTAAGTATTACCATGCAGATAATGGTGGAGCATGCTTAAAACAGCATTGGGTCCATGTGTCCGACTTCAATTTTCCCCGATTGTTTGTTGCTCATCAATAGAATAATTCGTTTGCATTGGAAAGTTTTCATCGCAAACTCCAAATATTTGAACCTTTCGAGGCGTTTAAAAGTAAAGAGCTCCAACCTCTTGGGACGAATGTTGCAAGTTTATATATTGTGAAAAGTCAATAGTGTAATGAACATTTTCAAAAAATTTTTGAACGTGGAGTGTTGTACTTTCCTATTGGAGACTCACCCAACTAAATTCATCACGTGATCTTTGTGTATATATATACATAATGTATAATATTGAATTCACGCTGCGTCCGCGCAGACTGTATATGGTCAATTAATTTTTGAGTTCTCACTTATTTCGCGTCTTCTGAAATAAATCCGGAAATATCATCTCTCAACTGAAAGCACGTTTTACACAGATCCGTCTTTGGTTTCATAAATTGAATATGAGGGACACATGCATTCCAAACTTCTTTAAATACGGTTAGTTGAACATATTGTTGTTCTGAGTTAACGAATGCACTAACATATTTGGAGTGTCCATATTTCTTGCTCTCGCTATAAGGTAGAAATTTACCACAACATTAAAAAGGAATGGAATTAATGACAAATTGAACCAAAAGAATTCTTCGATACGACTGGTTGTCGCGCTTTTTGCCATAATACATTTAATAGTTCAACAGTGATTTGTAACATATAGTTCAAAATCCCAAATACTATCTCTTTTAATTATAGTAGTTCAAATTTCAAAATAAACGAGTTTTTTAGATGAAATTTTGGTTTATTATTTATTAATCCGACATCGATATCACAGCTTACATCTTTCAAAATTGTTACCTTAATCACTCAGACGGACGGACGGACGCAAAATTGTAAGACCCACCGATACATAGATCGGGAATTTTATTGCCCGAATACTAATTTTAAAGTTGTCGGGATATAAAAAAGGGGGTTTAAAAGGTTTTATTTTGAAAGTTATTAGTTTTCGAAATACATGTACACATGTATTATGCAAAAGTTTCCCTCTTTCTTTCAATTTCTAAATAGAAATGTCATTGAACCTAAATTACACGCAACACGTACATTTCTAAATTTCTGAATAGATATGAACAGATAAATTGAACGCACATAGTACAAAATCCACATAGAGCACGGGTTGGTCTTTGTTTAATATTGTATAGTTGTGATGTTGTTTCTTTTTAGATTGTTCAAAATGCAACGGTACAATGATATGAATAACTTTTGACCTATTTTTGTTTTTGCGTGTCTCACTGTGTGTAGCGAAGTTTTGCAATACAGCACAAATTTTGTTTTATACTACCAGAAATAATTTTTCAGAATATTACTTAAGTTTAGTTAAGCTTAAGAATTGCATACAATTATTTTTTTAAGCATGTTAAGACTGGTGTTACTTTCACTTTGTATAAAATGTAAAAATAGATCGTGAACGTAAAAATAGTTCAATATGTAGAACGTATTAGGAAATACATACCTTAGCAAAACAATGATCAACAATGTATTCGGATCTGTTAGCCAAAACTGATACTAAGGTTGAGAAATATGTTATTTAGAAAAGGACAGGATTCAGGAAGAATTTTTTTATCAGATAATTTGAAAATGTTCATGTCGGACCGGATAAAGCGGTTTCCGTGAAAGATTTATATCGGCATTTTTTACTAAACTTATCAGAAATAATATACTAGTTTTGTCCTATATGTATGGAATATGTTAGCTAAAGGCTCGATTTAATCAGATTAAAATTGTAAGGTTTCCCCGTATATCTTTTTTTTACAAATTTCATATAAAACCCCACTAAAAAAAGGGAAGGCATATTATATATTATGTTGGATTTTCACCAGTACAGAGTTAAAAGACGCAGAATCGTCTAAAGTATACTAGTTTAATTTGTCATAGTTTTGTCGACCATAACTTTTGTTTCTCATGTTATGAACATGTATAAACGTTTCAGTTTTTACAATTTAATTTCGTTGAAATACATAAGAAATTTTTGAACAAAAACAATACTGGTTATATTACCAAAAATTGAAAACGTTATACAACAAAAATCTATCCAAATAAACAAATATAACTGTGGCAATTCTGCTTCTATTGGTACCTAGTACATTAAAATCCGATCAGAAATGTCCCCACAATATTTTTTTTGAAAAAACGTAGTTTTGTCAGAAAGCGACATGTTGTTTTTTTATAACGTCAGAAACTACCTGTATGAAAACTTGTGAAACTTTATCGTAACGTTACTCGGTTTGACGTCGAATTGCATAAGGTCGATTTCTATCCGACGCGGCTCATTTGTATGATTAAAAGCATTGTGGATTATTCCTTTTATACGATTTGTTCGACTATGATTAATGGTATTGATTCATGGTATAGATTTAAAAAGGTAATCACAACATGTGTCACTAGTTGATCAAGAACTTACACAGTATGTATCACTTGTGGTTAGATTTTATTGTAATGCCCAATTATAAAACACGAATACAACGAAAAAGGTTTACAACTACAAACGATAAGACATTTGACAAGATCCAATGAGAATAACAAATAACATCAAAACTAAATACACGAATTTTGGATAGAAAAGTGCCGTGACACGTCTTATAACAATGCGAATTCACACTCAGCAAAACAGTCACAATCGGGAATAAGTCACGTTCAGTGTTACATGTTATGTATTGGACGATATTTCCTTCCAGAAGTGTCTCGGTCTTAAATGCTGTTTGTTTCCTTACTTAAAACAACCGAGAGTGGTATGGGTTACCAATTACATGTGGAAGTTTTGAAATTGTATTTTTGATAATGCCTGTACCAAGTCAGGAACATGACAGTTGTTGACCATTCGTTTGATGTGTTTTGTCATTTGATTTTGCCATGTGATTAGGGACTTTCCGATTGAATTTTCCTCGGAGTTCATTTGACTTTTTTCTCTGTCCTATATGTTCTCCCATTTATTTGTATTGTAGTCCTGTCATGTAACGCTGTCATTTAAATGTTATATTTAACATAGCCATAAAAGTGGGAGGTTTGGCATGCTACAAAACCAGATTTAACCCACCATTTTGTCCTTAAAATGTCCTGTACAAAGTCAGGAAAATGACCATTGTTATATTATAGTTCGTGTCTGTGTATGTTACATTTTAATGTTGTTTATCTGTTGTGTCGTTAATTTTCTTTTATATTTGATGCGTTTCACTCAGGTTTAGTTTGTTACCCGGATTGGTTTTTTTTTCTCAATCGATTTATGAGTTTTGAACAGCGGCAGACTACTATAACTTTTTATAGACAGTGGATTTAAATGTCGAATTTTCAATAAAAGTAGTGAGTATTATAAATAAAGGCAACAACATTTTACCGCTGTCGAAAGTCATAACGTGGAAGATATCAAAGGTACATTCAAAGTTCATAACTTAAAGATAAACTGACATCTTCACGGAAAAGCATGAAAGTCCACAAAACTCCGAATAAAAAATTAAAGACTTATAAACACGATATATAGATATCCACATAAAACCGAGGGGGTTACTTTGACTCAATCGTTTGAATTCATTGGTTTGATGTGATGACAAACAAGAAATTTTATGTTGGAAACAACTATCTTGTTTTAATAAATTGTAATAACTTAACATTTTGTACTGTGTTAACGTAGACTGTAAAGTAAATGAAAGAGGTAGCACTTGCAATGCTTAAGAAAATGACGTTCTCTGGGTGAAACATATAAAATTTGCAATTATACTACAGCATCGTATTTTTTTTATAATGTATTATATCTTATGTTGAAAGAACCGGGGTGGCTTAGTGGTCTAAGTAGTCGAATTTTAATATAACACTGAAGTTGGTTGCCCGAATCCTGCAAGGGGCGTGCTGGTGAACTGGACTCCAATATTAATTGACTAGGAATGCCAGTTTTCAAACCGGAGTTCGGTGGTTCTCCCCGACTTCCCCAATCAATAAAAACATACCGCCACGAAATGGTACAATAGTTCCGAAAGTGGTGTTTGACTTAAATCAATCAATCATATATAAGTTAAATAACCCTACTAAAGGAAAAATCAGTAACTGAAGACTCATTTGAGATGCTCTTCTTGGATCAACGCTTAATTCTCATACAGTAAGTCTATAACTCCACAATAAAGAAACGTGTCAACATTTGGTCCCTACAGGGTAGGAAATTTCAATGAAGTATAATTAGTTCAATCAACAGAAACGTGTTGACTGATGACTGATCACGTGGAATATATTTAAATTCAAACCAAAACATTTAAGAATTTCACTAAAGCGTCTAGATATGGTTATCGTAAAAGGAACAACACCATTAAAAGCAAACACTATGTGTTTATCTATAGATATAAATGTCTACATCATTTGATCTCACATAAAGACTTGTCTCAGAGACAATCATACCATATCTTTTTTTATACTTCCTATCCTTTATTTTAAAACCTTTCCACTGAATAGAATACTCGTTGGTTCATTTTTAATACTAATCAAAATGATAAAACGGATACGGACGCATATAACATGAATTAAGGAGACAGTAATATACCGCTGTTCAATAGCCATAGATCTATTAGGCGAAAACAAATCGGGGTCACGAAACCAAATCGGGGTCACGAAACCAAACCGAGGAAAACACATCAATAAATAAATAAATTCAGATGCATTCTTGCATACATTTTTTAATAAAATTACTTTTCGCAGATAAAACGTTGCCTGTGGTCACACCTTAAATCATAGAAGTTAGAACTACTGAGGTTCAAACAGTCTTGTGGTCTAGCAAAAGATCCACTTGGTCGTCGAGGACCGAACGCAAAGTAATTCATCTTTGTCATCTTTCCATTCCAAATCCATCTCCAATCTCCACCAGAAATATGTCTGTTAATGTTACGTCCACCAATGTGGAAATAGCTACCTATTTTTTTTAAAGTAAAAGATATTAGATTATATAGGTTTTCAGGGTACATATTCCAAATACATAAAAGGATTCACGCCTTCATTGCAGCATATAGTTGTGATTTCGATTAAAAAAGTAAGACATTTGTAGTTTTTATCACATCTAAAATCATTTTCTTTGAAAAAAATCTGATACATTACGCCTTCCGTTCATACCTATATTTTTGCTAACTGATACGCTCTGTTTTATATATAAAGTGGTATAAAAAGCAGTTTTGTGAACAACTAGAGTATAAATTCAATACATAATTGTAGAATTAAAAAAAATAATTCCTGACTGAAAGAAATTTAACTCATTGCAAAACAACCAAAATATGGACACGATATGTAAGATGCTGTTTAACGCCACTTACAGAAATCTTGGCTATATCGTTTTCTCTAATTTTCAGATTTTAATTACTTTGATATAGTGGGAAAAGGGATATAGGGGTTGTAGACACACGTTTTTAGCATCAAACGTCTGTAAATTGGTTATCGTTTAAAGGCTATAATAAGATTCTAAAAACAAGCGTAGACATCACGAAAACCGATAAAAAAGTAAAATCACAAAAAATACTTCAAGGAAAATTCAAAACGGAAAGTCCCTTAGCAATGGCCAAAATCAAAAGATAAAACACATCAAACGATTAGACGACGACATATTCCTGACTTGTTACAGATATATTCTTATGTAGAAAATGGATGGCTGAACCTGGTTTTGTAGCGCTAAACCTCCCACTTGTAAGACAAATTCCATTATAACAATGCGTGAACAAAACATACATAATAGGTAAAATTGTCAAAATAGTGGTACAGCAGTCATCACCGTGTCACAATCTTTATCAGAACAAAAACAAAAAAGGTTGCTTAGCGTGCAGTTTGTTTTGAAATATAGCATGTACAAAAGAACGTTGTTAAACTATCTAAGCAAAAATAAATTTAACCAAATATATGATATGAAAATTACGATTATTCATCTTTTTCAATTCTCCGCTCATCATCAGTAAATCATCTAAGGTCTCAAATACTGCCAAGTGTCCACCATATGTTAAACATCTCAGCTTAAAAAAAGTGAAATACTATAACTACACGCTTATTCTGCATGTTAAACTCTGGAGAATAATAAAATCATTTACATTAAATCAATATTCATTATATTTCAACCTTCGTTTATATCTATATAAGATTATAATTGATGTAATTTAGAGGCAGAGAAGTAAAAATGGCTTAACTATAAAAGACGAAAAGAATGTCATTCAATATAAACACAAACGAACACAAAAACACACAAACACCCGAACCCATCCATCCATACCACCCGCAAACCCATCTAACATAATTATATATATTATATAACATACATAAGCAGTATCCCATGTCTCTTTTTCGTTTTTAATGAGGTAGCAACTCTGTCCAATTTTCCGGTAAGGATGACTGCATGCATCTGTTTGTAAACAAATTTAGTAAAATAAATCGCTATTCAAGTTTTTTGTATATGTGTCAGCTGATTTGTCTGTTAACAAAATATAATAGAAAACATTTACAGTTTAGTAATTTCTCTGTTGAATAACATTAAAAATACGAATAAATAGAAAATATCGAAATGGGTATGAGAAAAATAAGAGAGCGGATATAAAAATATGACGAAAAAAGAAAGAGGAAATGACCTGAGAGTTATATGATTGGTTAGATAAATGCATTACTAACAACACACCAAAAGAGTTGTGACCAAACTCAGCATTTCGTTAAAAGATAAAGTAAACAAATCATGACTAGACTTTTAGAACATACCTGCTTGACTGTAGAATAAATGTAACACACAAAACACCAAAACACAATGTGAAAACGTTAGCATACTGAACAAGATTGAAGTCCACAAATAGAATGAAGTTTGCATATACATGTACATTTATATGAATGTATCAGATTTGAAATCAAATTTCATTTTTTGCAACAGATGTGAATTATCGATCGAGAATTCTAAGAATAATCGTGATTATTCTCAACTGCTTTACAATTAAACGAATGACAAAATATCTAGTCTTGTGGTAGCATTTATACCTTTCAATTTTAATCCATGTTAATATATTTTCCTTATACGTTTTCGATCAATATGTTTATTTTTTTTTAGAATTGAAATTGAAAATTTATCAATATTTTATAAATTAATACTACAGTTACAGTATTACTCCTCATACATTAACCTCACAAGTTTAAATTATTATCAACTATATAATTTGTAAAACGAAGTGGCTGAATTCAACTGTCTCATATTCATGATGCTTTTAATATGAATTATATTTTAATGACTCTCATTTCAGAAAAAGTTCTCAGTTAGTACCATCATTAAAAACAATTTCGAGACTGAATTTAAAACTCTGATCAGTAAGCAAATAACTCAAACGGTATTTCCTTCAAATAAAGTTTAAATTATGATTATGCATGCATCGTCGATACACTCACCAACTATACCATGCTTATAAAAGAGGGACGAAAGATACCAAAGGGACAGTCAAACTCATAAATCTAAAATAAACTGACAACGCCATGGCTAAACATGAAAAAGACAAACAGACATACAATAGTACACATGACACAACATAGAAAACTAAAGAATAAACAACGCGAACCCCACCAAAAACTAGGGGTGAATTCAGATGCTACGCAAGGGTAAGCAGATCCTGCTCCATATGTGGCACCCGTCGTGTTGTTTATGTGATAACAAATCCGGTAAATAGTCTTATTCGGTAGGTCTCATTCATGACAGGGGAGGGATTGAAGTTACGACATAAGGAACATATCCGATATCATTTGTGAAACGGTTATTCCATAACGGTCAACCAACTCGTGATGGCGTAAAATTTACGAAGGGATGATTTCAACTTCACCATTTGGAACTCTTGGTTTATTAGCTTCCATGTGAGCAGCAAACCTCTTTAAAAAAATCATGATAGGAAATGCAAGCACGGGAATATCGTATCAATTGGAAGATATATACCCCGTATGCAGGTGCTGCTGGAATGTTGCTACTTAGAAATGGATGGTTCACAATTGGAAAGCTGACATTATCTCTTTTGTCGTAAAGTTTTGTTTTCAACCGACCCTCATTGTCAATTTCTAGATGTAGGTCAAGATATGAGGCCGACTTAACTGTATCTGTAGTATCCTTATAACATGTATAATTGTGATAGTCAGACACTTGTATCGTATAAAATAGACCAATCACTCTAAAAGCTAAAAAAAACAAGTATGAGGTTGAAGAGCATTGCGGATCTTAATCTAAAAAAAAACTTTAGCCTGATACAGACAAGGTGATATATTCTATCTAAATGACATCGAACCCTTTCAAATTGTCATTTGTCACAGGAATAATTACGGCGTTTTAAGCTACAAGTCAGGTTGTCCTAACATTACATACGTAATTAGTTGTTAAAGGTACCAGGCTTATAATATGATACGCCAGACGTGCGTCTCGTCTGCATAAGACTCATCAGTGACACTCGGATCAATATAGTTAGAAAGCCAAACAAGTATAAAGTTGAAGATCAACGGAGACCCAGAATTCCAAAACAATTTTGCCAAATACGGCTAAGGTAATCTTTACCTGGGATAAGAAAATCCTAAGTATTTCGAATAATTCATACTTTTGCAATGAGTTAATTTATAACAACAACCATATTATCAATATGCCGAAAACATGTACTGATTGATTCCTTATACTAGAACAACATGACTTATTTGTATTTAATAGCTTGTTCTGAACAGGCAGCAACTGATTCAGATGAGCATTTTAATCTGAGTTGTTTAGACGTTTTTTGTTATCGGTCTGTAGGACTAGATTTCTTCAACAGGAGGATGATATACCGAACCTAATAATGACCTCACGGTTTAACTAACAAGCAAGCTATCCAAGGATTCTACTTTTCCCTACACACTCAATGTAATCAACTGTAAATTAGAATAAAACGTTAATCAACCCGATAAACATATCAGCATACAAAACTAACGTAAAACGTGAACGTCACGCACGCTGTTCCTACAACCCCTATGATTTAAAACAGAATCTTCGAAATTTCCTCCGCAAAACAAAATAAAATTTTAACAAACACTAACCACTATAAAAACTAATTCAGTATATGTTTTCCTTTATGTTCTTATAGCTCTTGGTCATATGTTTAGTAATATCTAGTGTATTTGAGGATTGAAACAACAAAGCTATGTGAAAAAAAACCGGATGTCCAACGTTACATTTTTAAACAACTGTTTTATATCTTATGTATAGTGATCCTATTTATTATTCTCTGATCTTTCAGAAACTTGACAAAAGCAACGAAGTGTGTCAGTTCTCGGTTAAATTAAAGCCGTTCTTTTGTCGAATTTCGTTTGACTCGGTGGCTGCATATTAAGCTGGAATAAGAAAAATGTCCAATGACGTTTTTCGTTGACTTAACGGCTGAAAGGTAGTTTTATAAGTAGACATAGCTAAAAATGTCTAAAAAATGTGCGATAACTATAACATCTACCGAAAGAACAAACATTTGCCTCATTGTTCGTGAGTTCAAAAATTGTAGATTCTATAAAACCATCTCTACACAGTCGTTTTTTAGCGGTAGTTATTTTGTCCAAGTTGATATTTCATTTGTCCAAGCAATTAATCCGAGTTTTTTACCTGATATTTCAATAAGTAATTTATAATTTACCAAAACAAAAGTTAGATACAGGAAAAGTACATAAAGTCTAGATTCTTTTTTTATTAACTGCATATTTGGGTCTTACAGGAATAAAATGCTACGAAAAATTACAAAACGGTAGCCATTTTGTCCAAACGTCGAAAAACGTCGAAAAATCCAATCAAACGCTTTTTTTTCGACGTTACATGTGCAAAATTTGTTCCATGGTATATTCCTGATACTTAAAATGAATTCGCGTTGTGAAATTAAAAAAAGAATTGCTGGTTGTCTAAAAAAGAACCACAGTGCATGTTGTGCATGAAAAGGATGTAACTGAAAGACTTGTCGCAAACAGCGACAAAAACAGTTTCGTTGAATTAATGCAACCCCGTAATATACGGACGATTAAGTAGAAGATTAGTACATTTTAAAAGCAAGCAACTTCAAATGACTGGGAAAATAATTTTCAAAATCGGGTTATAGTAATTTTATTTAATGGTTGTATTTCGACAAGTAATGTGTCAAGCAAATTTTTAATACAATTAAATTCAAATTAATCAAGGGTAAATATGTTTTTATTTACTTGCAGAGTGTCGGATATATTTGTATTAGGGTTGAATCAAGATATGAAAAATTTACAATGACAGACGATATGCACCATGCAATTTTAGCAACCTGCGATTAAAGTTTTGTTATAATTCATCTATTGAATACCGTATACTTCTGTCCCATTTTTCCTTCCTTCAAGTTCATTTCTTACGACAAGGATTTGTATAGTGAGAAGGATTGGAATCTCGCGAGCAGTTTACATCTCACTATACAAATCCTTGCTTACGACAATACAACATTTTAAGGTGAATTAAGGGTAAAAATTATTTAATCGATTTCCACAACTTGAGGTAAATAAATTCATGGTAAATAGACATTACAAAATTAATAGAGACAGATTTAGAATCAACCAACTACATAAAAAAAGCAAATGAAACCTACAAATTGAATAAATGTACGTCAAAAGTTTCAGAAAACTCTCTTTGACGTCGTGGTGGTGTAACGTCGTGTTGTAGGAACATCGTGCGCAACGTTGTACGACAAAAAAATCATTGATAGCTAAATGAAAATCTCAACTCTATGTCAAAGAATTGGCTATCGTTTCACAAATGTTCGTAGTCGTAGAACGGATTACGGCCTAAGTTTATAAATGTTTCGCAAGAGTTTTGGAATCCTACCAACAACAATTCTTTCGTGAACGTCTATTAAACATGTTAAAAGAATGTTGTCAACTCGCGCCTCTTACTGTTATTTCGTAAAATAACAATTTTGATTTAAGACGATTGAAAGGTGGACGAGCTGATTTTATTAGAAAAAATAGAAATTTCAGCTATAATGGTAGATATGTGCGAGGTCTCTTTTGTATTGTTTTTTGAAATTTGTGTAAACCAATTTTCGAAACTTAGTGGAACAATGTTATCTGAAGACGCGTTTCAACACCTATTCGTAAAAACTAATTATATCAAGATATTTGGATAGTTCGTGTCGTCTTACATTATGCAGGGAGATAAAGAAAACAGTACTGTAACATACAGGAGTAATACCACCGTTGTTTTCACCTATTAGTTGCCTGTTAAAATTGCACTTTTCCATCCTGATCACTACAGACTAAATGTCACACATCATTTCATTACATATAAGATAATAACAATAATTGAAGGTTAACAGATAAAATTTTCCTTTCTTTCCCTGTTTAGAAGTAATCATGTGAGTTCGAGTTTCTAAAATATTTTATAGAAACACCAAATAAAAAGAATAATGCTTTGAAACACCCAAGATATATGTTTATGACTCAGATCGATTTATTGCAATGAAATGTAGGATTAAGCGAAAACTTTTTCGACTCTTTTTCGTATGCAGCTGGATATGGCGTACTATGATTTGACGGTAATACTCCCAAAAAACTAATCAACAAGCTTATTTTTCTTTTTTTGGTACGATTAGAGGCTTTATTTATGTTAAATGATAAATATTTTTATTTGTTTGTTTTATAATGTATGTTTTTAACTGGATTTCATGATAATTTGACCCTGACACTAGCTTGGCTAATAAAATTGTTCATTGGTCTCAGGATGCATTTTTCATTTCATTTCAAAATAAATCTTACTTCTTTTGTTCAACAGATATACACTACCACGTGTTGATAATAGCTTATTTTACCTCTTTTGACAGGATTATATTATAGAATTCGGAATATTTTTTTATTAACAATAAGACGATATTAAAAAAAAATTTGCAACTTTTATATATGATTACTCTATTGTATAAATAAATGCTTATGATTTATTTCAATTTATTTGTCGAAAGCATGATGGAAATTCGTTTGCTTGCAGAGGTGTTTCCAAGTGACTTTGGGAGGTTTAATTAGCTATAAAAACAGGTTCAATCCACTATTTTCTACATAAGAAAATTGCTGTATCAAGTTAGGAATATGACAGTTGTTATCCGTTCGCTTGCTGTGATTAAGCTTTTGATTTTGCTATTTGATAAAGGACTTTCCGTTTCGAATTTTCCGCGAAGTTCCGCATTTTTATGATTTTATTTATATTGTATGGTACTACAGTTATGACCTGGGGTAACCTGAATATATATATATTTGTATTGCTAATACGGTGCTTTAAGGTTCTCAGGTTACCCTTGTCCTTACTTCAATACTATACATAGGCAGACGAACCCTAGGTCAGCTTTACAAAGCTAATCTCAAGTCACTTATGTATTACTTAGATGGTCAGGTTACCTCAGTTCAAAAATTTGAAATATTGTGTAGACACCTATAACTATTTTTGTAAATTGTATGTTGCCCGCTAGATGTCATTTTAACTTGATTTTGTCTTTGATTGCTTTTATGTCTAATTGACGTATAACCTACAACTCTTACAGTTTGAGTTCCGTTTTGGTTTACTTTCAAATAGGTGTATGAATAGTCATAACTGAAAAGTTTATTGAGTATAGATTAATTGATTTTCTTCCCCTCAATAATATGCTTCCTGTATGATTTTTAATTTTAGTATCTTGTTTATATTTCGGAGTTTAGTATGAAGCCAATTATCACTGAACAAGTATACATTTTTGTTTTGGGACCAGATTAAGCACGCCTCTTGGTGCGGGAGTATATCGCTGCATTGAAGACCCAATGGTGGACTTCGGCTGTGGCCTGCTCTTTGATTGGATTGTTGTCTCTTTGACGCATTCCCCATTCCCATTCTCAATTTTATTGTAGAAAGATGAACCGAGGAGAGATGTTTTTCAATTAAGAAAGTTAAACTCTCTCCACTGAGTCTCCAATCTTTAATCCCCCCAGTTTTTTCTTCTGTAAGTCTGATTGATCTGCAGCTAATCAGCCGCCCCCTGTTTTGACACACACTTGAATATGGTCTTCATTAAATTGATCCCAAAATAGTCACTAAATAGGAATAAATATTCAACAAGTCGTAATAAATTCCGTTGAGTACACAATCTATTCCAATATTTGGATATTTAAAAATGCATTTTTTTTGGCTGAAATAAATAAAATAGTTAATATCTGGTTTAACATTGTACAACTTATTTCAGATTTACACTGTAAACAAAATGTCATGAAATATTTTTTTGTCATTGTTTAAGGAATGAGAACCACTTTCTATATCCCATTTGACACTAAAATCGTCAAATTTTATTTTAGACTGGCTCACGTGGTGATATTTGTTTAGTTTTATGGAATAACAACCCTAAGGTAAGAATACTTTTGAACTGTGCAGTATATCTGGGACAGTTAATGCACACCTTAGTGGTGCATTATTATGATTAAAGCACAGTAAGAACAAAGGGATTTTATCTATTTCATGTGTTAAATGTTCTTTTAACACAATGACTTTATATGTTTTCACTTGTTGCCGTCCATCTGTCCGTCCCTGTTACTTCAATTTGGAAATGCTTTTCCCAAATGTTATATTTGGTTTGTAATCTTATATATGTAAGTTAGAGTTTGTGTTCAGTCTCTTGCTGTTGGGATGAATTTTTTGAGAATTATTGCGCTAGGTATTTGAAAAATTTGCCAAAATTTCTTCATTTCTTACAAGTGGTAAAAGATATTATATTATCTGAGTAGTTCTTTCAATAATTATATGGACTTCAACAAGAACTAGATTGGGCTATTGCAATCCCAATGAAAGCCATCATCTGTTTATAGTAACCTTTCCAGGGGTTAAAATTTTTTGTTACAGGTAACTAGCCCAGGACTTATTGGCAGCAGGATTTTACTAGCCCTGTTGGAAGAACTGCTAGTCCATCAAAACTGACCTGCTAGCCCTAGTATGCCATACAAATCAAGAGTTTGCTGCAAAATACAAAGTGGGTGTCCTTTGTTTTGAAGGAGACATTATACACTGTATTTAATCATTTTTGTTGATCTGTTGTTTATTATTTTGGTGCTTAACCTAACTTAGTTGTTCCCATATTCAAAGCAGACTTTTTTTTTGCATGTTTGGGGCAACTAACGGCAATATTCACAGAGCATTGTCTGTTTTTTTCATCAGCAACAGCCAACCTTGCCAGGAGAATGATTGTGTCCCAGTTCTGTCAACTTTTCAAGAAGTGAATGCGTGATTTTTTTGGCCAAATTGTAAAGATGAAAGAGAAAAAATAATAGTTCAAAGGAAAATGCCGCCAAATAAGCATGAACATGTGTGAGTCTCGCGCTAAAGACTTGGCAGCCCTTCTGTCCTGGACACCATTATTTTTTTCCCGCGGCTTTTCCCTGTCGTATTTAGCATTTTTGTGGGATGAATTTTCAGCCTCATTACTCCTTTCATCAACCGTTTTTCATTTTGAAACTGACGAAGTTCCTGGGGTTCCCATACTAAAATATTAAGAAATATTTTGTTGCATGGTTTCGTGCTCAAGAGCTGTGCAACAAGACAGGTCAATACCAATCAATACATCATACCCCCAAATACCGTTAATTGAAAATCTCGGCACGATAAGCAATGTACAATACCCCAAGCCATGGTATGAGAAATAAATATTTAAAGTACGAGAATTGAGATCAACACATGATTCCAGGCCACCCAGACATGCCAGAGTTATTTGTTCTATTTTTAAAATATGTACAACAGGACCTGTACAAACCAGTTCAAATTCTTGGAATCCCAGATGATTTAATTTAATCGAATTTGCTAACATAGAATAGTGATGAAGGGATTTTTCACTTTCTATTTTGGAAACGTCAAGAATTTTTTTTTACTAGTCCGTCGGGCATATCGGATTACACATTTTAATTGCCCGAGGCGTAAATGATCTAGTCCCGGGCGTCGGGCTAGTGGATTTTTAACCCCTGCTTTCATGAATAATAATTGATAAACAGATTGAAAACTCTGAATAAAACCTGCCACATTGTTGAAGCAACAAGTGAAATAACAAATATACCAAAAACTTAGGAAAATTCTAAACGGAAAGTCAGATCCTAAGGAAATGGCAAAATCAAAAGTTCAAACAAATCAAACGAATGGATAACAACTGTCATGTATTTCTAACTTGGTACAGGCATTTGTAGCAAAATGATATATTAAACCTTGTATATTAGCTAAACCTCTCAATTTTCCTTATAATGATCTATGAAAGACTTAAACACAAAAACTACCCACCTTCCTTTCCCTCCCCAAAATGCTACATTGTATATATTCAAGTTTGATAAACCTTCTCAGGGAGCTAATACAGGACTGTGAATGAAACAAATATAACATGCAGTTATATTCACATTACAAAATTGAACATCATTTACATAATTACATATAGTTTTTAACTTATAATTATTTTCTATCCTATATGTTCTCTTAGTTATTTGTATTGTAGTCCTGTCATGTTATGTTGTCATTTTAATGTTAAACTTGACATTGCCATTAAAGCGGGAGGTTTGGCATATCACAAAACCAGGTTCAACGAACCGTTTTTTTTCTCTTTAAAAATGTTCTGTTTAAAATCAGGAAAATGGCCATTGTTGCATTATAGTGCGTTTCTGTGTGTGTTACATCTCAATGTTGTGTCGTTGTTCTTCTTTTATATTTGATGCGTTTCCCTCAGTTTTAGTTTGAAGCCCGGATTTGTTTTTTTCTTAATCGATTTATGAGTTTCAAACAGCGGTATACTACTGTTGCCTTTATATATCTTCTTATTAGATATTGTTATTGGTGATGTTTTTTTATAATTGCAATTGTTGTGAACAAAACTTAACAATTGTAGTTTAGAGTAAGAGTATATATATATGCTTCTATGTATTTTCCTGAAGGTTTAGGTACAACTGAAAACATTGCAGTCCCTATAATGCAGAATTCTTCAAATAATAACTCTGTTTCCAGGTGAAATACCGTTCTATTGTGATGAATTAAAGAGAGTCCCACACAATATTCTATTCATTTTGGTCAAACAGTATTCAAACTTAATTACTACAATGCTAGCTATGACTTACATATTTGCAAAACACACGAGAAATTTGATAATTTCACAAAAATCAATGATGTTTTACTACGCTTAACTACGAAAAAATAGAAAGTTTGTTACCACGGCAACCACATATAAACTGATTACCAAATGAAGATCTCTAAACAAAATCCGACCAAACGCTGCACGTATAAAAATAAAAACAAAACAAAATTTACAGACCCCCTCTTTCCCCCCAACCCTCCATCCCCAATGTTACAGTATATATTGCATTTGTTGTCCCTTATGAAAAAACAACACACAAGACTGTGAGTGACGAAATGCATGCAGTCATATTCCAATACGAAAATAAACACTCTCTGTATATATATTTTTTCAAATAAATTACCATTTACACATCTTTTAAATTGCGGTTGCTATGGATTATAGTGTTTACATAGTAACTTGTGAGGTCAGCAACACTTAACGATGGTAATTTAGAGTTAGTATATGCTTTTATGGCTTTTTTTTATCAATTTTAATGACAATTTAGTTCTTATACTGCAATATTCTGCAAATAATAACTCCGTTTCCATGGAAAAATTGGGTTGCTATGGGGATGAAATAAAAGAGGGTCACACGCATTTTCCTATTTTGTTTTGGTAAAGTAGTATTCAAACCTAATAACTACAGTGCTAAGTATGCTGTTCATATTTGCACTTCTCTGAAATACACACCAGCAAATTTGATAATTTCACAAAAGTCCACAATTCAGAAAGGTTGAAAATATGCACTTTAGTTGATTTTTGAAAGATTTTACAACGCTTAAATACCAAAAAATAGAGTGTCCGTAACCATGGCAACCTTTAATTGTTTCTTTTCCAGCTGAAATTAACTTTTTGAGCAGTATGCATGTACTGCTTCTACCAGGTCATTTATTGAAAAACAATAAAACCTTCATATATCAAATGTACATGGCACTCTGCTTAGTTCTTATAAAGAACTATACTTAAGTATGAACCAATACTCCGTGTTGAAGGTTGTACATTGTCTATGTTGGTTTATTCTTAACTAATTGTAAATTTGAAGGATAGTTGTCTTATTTGCACTCAAACAACGTCTTTATATATAAATTGTTTTGGTTTTTTTTGTATTACACATGCATGTAGATATTAGATAATACGGTCATGCTTATTACGCGTATTTATTATCGATGACAAAATTAAATTGCGGAAACAAAGTCTTAATTGCATATTGTTGATGTTAGTTCTCTGTGTTTTCATACTTATGTTGTAATCATGGATATTTTAATTTTACTCCCGCTTTGAAAAAAGGGGGGTATACTGTTTTACCTCTGTCTGTCCTTCCGTCCGTCCGTCAGTCCGTCAGTCCGTTCGTCCCATGAATATTTTTCGTCGCATTTTTCTCAGGAACTACAATATAAGGATTTCTGAAATTTGGTTTCAGGGTTTATATAAGTCTGCTACACCGTTTTATGCCTTTTCAGATTCATCACTCGACAACTTCCTGTTTACCGAACACTTGTATTATTTTACACATGATAACCAAGTTGAAAATTTCCGTCACATTTTTCTCAGGAACTACAATACAAGGATTTCTAAAATTTTGTTTCAAGGTTTATATAAGTATGCTATACCGTGTGATGCGTTTTCAGATTCATCGCTCAACAACTTCCTGTTTACCGAACACTTGTACTATTTTACACATGATAACCAAGTTGAAAATTCCGTCACATTTTTCTCAGGAACTACAATACAAGGATTTTTGAAATTTTGTTTCAAGGGTTATATAAGTATGCTATACCGTGTGATGCGTTTTCAGATTCATCACTCGACAACTTCCAGTTTACCGAACACTTGTATTATTTTACACATGATAACCAAGTTGAAAATTTCCGTCACATTTTTCTCACACTAGTAACCCGAGTTTAACTTGATCGGACAAAAACGTGTTAACGCTATTAAAATGAGATTGATCGTTATTTGATAAAGATTGACAAAAATTAAAAATTATATTTAATTCATTTCAATTCATATCAATTCATTTTAACGCCAGTCAAATAGATTTCTCTGCAGTCGATCAATTGAAATCAATTTAGTGGTTAGTTGCGTCAAACTAATAGGCCACGCCCCTGTTAAGCTATTTCAAACATGCATTAATTCGTTTTAAACATGGATGAGACCCGGGCTTTTTACAGGTAAATCACTCAAGCAAAACGACCTCGATGTATCTATCGTTTGGGCAGAATCAATTTGCGCCAATTGCAGTTTTTTGTTTCAAACTTTAAATGCGTACAGTCTTAGTAAAGTCGCATGTTTCACAATTTAATCAAGCGAATGAATAATAGGGCGCCCGAATAATACACGTGACATGTTGATATATAAGAAATTAAAATAAAACTTGGTACAGGCATTTGTAGCAAAATGATATATTAAACCTTGTATATTAGCTAAACCTCTCAATTTTCCTTATAATGATCTATGAAAGACTTAAACACAAAAACTACCCACCTTCCTTTCCCTCCCCAAAATGCTACATTGTATATATTCAAGTTTGATAAACCTTCTCAGGGAGCTAATACAGGACTGTGAATGAAACAAATATAACATGCAGTTATATTCACATTACAAAATTGAACATCATTTACATAATTACATATAGTTTTTAACTTATAATTATTTTCTATCCTATATGTTCTCTTAGTTATTTGTATTGTAGTCCTGTCATGTTATGTTGTCATTTTAATGTTAAACTTGACATTGCCATTAAAGCGGGAGGTTTGGCATATCACAAAACCAGGTTCAACGAACCGTTTTTTTTCTCTTTAAAAATGTTCTGTTTAAAATCAGGAAAATGGCCATTGTTGCATTATAGTGCGTTTCTGTGTGTGTTACATCTCAATGTTGTGTCGTTGTTCTTCTTTTATATTTGATGCGTTTCCCTCAGTTTTAGTTTGAAGCCCGGATTTGTTTTTTTCTTAATCGATTTATGAGTTTCAAACAGCGGTATACTACTGTTGCCTTTATATATCTTCTTATTAGATATTGTTATTGGTGATGTTTTTTTATAATTGCAATTGTTGTGAACAAAACTTAACAATTGTAGTTTAGAGTAAGAGTATATATATATGCTTCTATGTATTTTCCTGAAGGTTTAGGTACAACTGAAAACATTGCAGTCCCTATAATGCAGAATTCTTCAAATAATAACTCTGTTTCCAGGTGAAATACCGTTCTATTGTGATGAATTAAAGAGAGTCCCACACAATATTCTATTCATTTTGGTCAAACAGTATTCAAACTTAATTACTACAATGCTAGCTATGACTTACATATTTGCAAAACACACGAGAAATTTGATAATTTCACAAAAATCAATGATGTTTTACTACGCTTAACTACGAAAAAATAGAAAGTTTGTTACCACGGCAACCACATATAAACTGATTACCAAATGAAGATCTCTAAACAAAATCCGACCAAACGCTGCACGTATAAAAATAAAAACAAAACAAAATTTACAGACCCCCTCTTTCCCCCCAACCCTCCATCCCCAATGTTACAGTATATATTGCATTTGTTGTCCCTTATGAAAAAACAACACACAAGACTGTGAGTGACGAAATGCATGCAGTCATATTCCAATACGAAAATAAACACTCTCTGTATATATATTTTTTCAAATAAATTACCATTTACACATCTTTTAAATTGCGGTTGCTATGGATTATAGTGTTTACATAGTAACTTGTGAGGTCAGCAACACTTAACGATGGTAATTTAGAGTTAGTATATGCTTTTATGGCTTTTTTTTATCAATTTTAATGACAATTTAGTTCTTATACTGCAATATTCTGCAAATAATAACTCCGTTTCCATGGAAAAATTGGGTTGCTATGGGGATGAAATAAAAGAGGGTCACACGCATTTTCCTATTTTGTTTTGGTAAAGTAGTATTCAAACCTAATAACTACAGTGCTAAGTATGCTGTTCATATTTGCACTTCTCTGAAATACACACCAGCAAATTTGATAATTTCACAAAAGTCCACAATTCAGAAAGGTTGAAAATATGCACTTTAGTTGATTTTTGAAAGATTTTACAACGCTTAAATACCAAAAAATAGAGTGTCCGTAACCATGGCAACCTTTAATTGTTTCTTTTCCAGCTGAAATTAACTTTTTGAGCAGTATGCATGTACTGCTTCTACCAGGTCATTTATTGAAAAACAATAAAACCTTCATATATCAAATGTACATGGCACTCTGCTTAGTTCTTATAAAGAACTATACTTAAGTATGAACCAATACTCCGTGTTGAAGGTTGTACATTGTCTATGTTGGTTTATTCTTAACTAATTGTAAATTTGAAGGATAGTTGTCTTATTTGCACTCAAACAACGTCTTTATATATAAATTGTTTTGGTTTTTTTTGTATTACACATGCATGTAGATATTAGATAATACGGTCATGCTTATTACGCGTATTTATTATCGATGACAAAATTAAATTGCGGAAACAAAGTCTTAATTGCATATTGTTGATGTTAGTTCTCTGTGTTTTCATACTTATGTTGTAATCATGGATATTTTAATTTTACTCCCGCTTTGAAAAAAGGGGGGTATACTGTTTTACCTCTGTCTGTCCTTCCGTCCGTCCGTCAGTCCGTCAGTCCGTTCGTCCCATGAATATTTTTCGTCGCATTTTTCTCAGGAACTACAATATAAGGATTTCTGAAATTTGGTTTCAGGGTTTATATAAGTCTGCTACACCGTTTTATGCCTTTTCAGATTCATCACTCGACAACTTCCTGTTTACCGAACACTTGTATTATTTTACACATGATAACCAAGTTGAAAATTTCCGTCACATTTTTCTCAGGAACTACAATACAAGGATTTCTAAAATTTTGTTTCAAGGTTTATATAAGTATGCTATACCGTGTGATGCGTTTTCAGATTCATCGCTCAACAACTTCCTGTTTACCGAACACTTGTACTATTTTACACATGATAACCAAGTTGAAAATTCCGTCACATTTTTCTCAGGAACTACAATACAAGGATTTTTGAAATTTTGTTTCAAGGGTTATATAAGTATGCTATACCGTGTGATGCGTTTTCAGATTCATCACTCGACAACTTCCAGTTTACCGAACACTTGTATTATTTTACACATGATAACCAAGTTGAAAATTTCCTTCACATTTTTCTCACACTAGTAACCCGAGTTTAACTTGATCGGACAAAAACGTGTTAACGCTATTAAAATGAGATTGATCGTTATTTGATAAAGATTGACAAAAATTAAAAATTATATTTAATTCATTTCAATTCATATCAATTCATTTTAACGCCAGTCAAATAGATTTCTCTGCAGTCGATCAATTGAAATCAATTTAGTGGTTAGTTGCGTCAAACTAATAGGCCACGCCCCTGTTAAGCTATTTCAAACATGCATTAATTCGTTTTAAACATGGATGAGACCCGGGCTTTTTACAGGTAAATCACTCAAGCAAAACGACCTCGATGTATCTATCGTTTGGGCAGAATCAATTTGCGCCAATTGCAGTTTTTTGTTTCAAACTTTAAATGCGTACAGTCTTAGTAAAGTCGCATGTTTCACAATTTAATCAAGCGAATGAATAATAGGGCGCCCGAATAATACACGTGACATGTTGATATATAAGAAATTAAAATAAAACTTGGTACAGGCATTTGTAGCAAAATGATATATTAAACCTTGTATATTAGCTAAACCTCTCAATTTTCCTTATAATGATCTATGAAAGACTTAAACACAAAAACTACCCACCTTCCTTTCCCTCCCCAAAATGCTACATTGTATATATTCAAGTTTGATAAACCTTCTCAGGGAGCTAATACAGGACTGTGAATGAAACAAATATAACATGCAGTTATATTCACATTACAAAATTGAACATCATTTACATAATTACATATAGTTTTTAACTTATAATTATTTTCTATCCTATATGTTCTCTTAGTTATTTGTATTGTAGTCCTGTCATGTTATGTTGTCATTTTAATGTTAAACTTGACATTGCCATTAAAGCGGGAGGTTTGGCATATCACAAAACCAGGTTCAACGAACCGTTTTTTTTCTCTTTAAAAATGTTCTGTTTAAAATCAGGAAAATGGCCATTGTTGCATTATAGTGCGTTTCTGTGTGTGTTACATCTCAATGTTGTGTCGTTGTTCTTCTTTTATATTTGATGCGTTTCCCTCAGTTTTAGTTTGAAGCCCGGATTTGTTTTTTTCTTAATCGATTTATGAGTTTCAAACAGCGGTATACTACTGTTGCCTTTATATATCTTCTTATTAGATATTGTTATTGGTGATGTTTTTTTATAATTGCAATTGTTGTGAACAAAACTTAACAATTGTAGTTTAGAGTAAGAGTATATATATATGCTTCTATGTATTTTCCTGAAGGTTTAGGTACAACTGAAAACATTGCAGTCCCTATAATGCAGAATTCTTCAAATAATAACTCTGTTTCCAGGTGAAATACCGTTCTATTGTGATGAATTAAAGAGAGTCCCACACAATATTCTATTCATTTTGGTCAAACAGTATTCAAACTTAATTACTACAATGCTAGCTATGACTTACATATTTGCAAAACACACGAGAAATTTGATAATTTCACAAAAATCAATGATGTTTTACTACGCTTAACTACGAAAAAATAGAAAGTTTGTTACCACGGCAACCACATATAAACTGATTACCAAATGAAGATCTCTAAACAAAATCCGACCAAACGCTGCACGTATAAAAATAAAAACAAAACAAAATTTACAGACCCCCTCTTTCCCCCCAACCCTCCATCCCCAATGTTACAGTATATATTGCATTTGTTGTCCCTTATGAAAAAACAACACACAAGACTGTGAGTGACGAAATGCATGCAGTCATATTCCAATACGAAAATAAACACTCTCTGTATATATATTTTTTCAAATAAATTACCATTTACACATCTTTTAAATTGCGGTTGCTATGGATTATAGTGTTTACATAGTAACTTGTGAGGTCAGCAACACTTAACGATGGTAATTTAGAGTTAGTATATGCTTTTATGGCTTTTTTTTATCAATTTTAATGACAATTTAGTTCTTATACTGCAATATTCTGCAAATAATAACTCCGTTTCCATGGAAAAATTGGGTTGCTATGGGGATGAAATAAAAGAGGGTCACACGCATTTTCCTATTTTGTTTTGGTAAAGTAGTATTCAAACCTAATAACTACAGTGCTAAGTATGCTGTTCATATTTGCACTTCTCTGAAATACACACCAGCAAATTTGATAATTTCACAAAAGTCCACAATTCAGAAAGGTTGAAAATATGCACTTTAGTTGATTTTTGAAAGATTTTACAACGCTTAAATACCAAAAAATAGAGTGTCCGTAACCATGGCAACCTTTAATTGTTTCTTTTCCAGCTGAAATTAACTTTTTGAGCAGTATGCATGTACTGCTTCTACCAGGTCATTTATTGAAAAACAATAAAACCTTCATATATCAAATGTACATGGCACTCTGCTTAGTTCTTATAAAGAACTATACTTAAGTATGAACCAATACTCCGTGTTGAAGGTTGTACATTGTCTATGTTGGTTTATTCTTAACTAATTGTAAATTTGAAGGATAGTTGTCTTATTTGCACTCAAACAACGTCTTTATATATAAATTGTTTTGGTTTTTTTTGTATTACACATGCATGTAGATATTAGATAATACGGTCATGCTTATTACGCGTATTTATTATCGATGACAAAATTAAATTGCGGAAACAAAGTCTTAATTGCATATTGTTGATGTTAGTTCTCTGTGTTTTCATACTTATGTTGTAATCATGGATATTTTAATTTTACTCCCGCTTTGAAAAAAGGGGGGTATACTGTTTTACCTCTGTCTGTCCTTCCGTCCGTCCGTCAGTCCGTCAGTCCGTTCGTCCCATGAATATTTTTCGTCGCATTTTTCTCAGGAACTACAATATAAGGATTTCTGAGATTTGGTTTCAGGGTTTATATAAGTCTGCTACACCGTTTTATGCCTTTTCAGATTCATCACTCGACAACTTCCTGTTTACCGAACACTTGTATTATTTTACACATGATAACCAAGTTGAAAATTTCCGTCACATTTTTCTCAGGAACTACAATACAAGGATTTCTAAAATTTTGTTTCAAGGTTTATATAAGTATGCTATACCGTGTGATGCGTTTTCAGATTCATCGCTCAACAACTTCCTGTTTACCGAACACTTGTACTATTTTACACATGATAACCAAGTTGAAAATTCCGTCACATTTTTCTCAGGAACTACAATACAAGGATTTTTGAAATTTTGTTTCAAGGGTTATATAAGTATGCTATACCGTGTGATGCGTTTTCAGATTCATCACTCGACAACTTCCAGTTTACCGAACACTTGTATTATTTTACACATGATAACCAAGTTGAAAATTTCCTTCACATTTTTCTCACACTAGTAACCCGAGTTTAACTTGATCGGACAAAAACGTGTTAACGCTATTAAAATGAGATTGATCGTTATTTGATAAAGATTGACAAAAATTAAAAATTATATTTAATTCATTTCAATTCATATCAATTCATTTTAACGCCAGTCAAATAGATTTCTCTGCAGTCGATCAATTGAAATCAATTTAGTGGTTAGTTGCGTCAAACTAATAGGCCA